>NW_027411755.1:82578749-84063061 GCF_047663935.1 Musca autumnalis | reverse complement strand
TAGATGGGCCAATTTTTCTGGGTTTAATGGTCCAATGTTCGGTGGATTTACCACTATAAGTACTATAACTGCCATTAAAACAAATAAATATTCTCTTGAGTATCTTAAATAAAGATTTGGTTATATTTTGTTCAAAAATATCAAGAATATTTTACACAGTTCCACAAGGGTTCTCCGCTACAGGCTTACGTTTGCGATATAAATTTTTGACGTTTTGGGGATTCAAACCCTACATTTCCTTATGTATGCAAATATTATACCTTGTACGTTGATAAAATAATAGTAATAATAATAAAAAAAAAAAAAAAAAATAATAATAATAATAATAATAATAATAATAATAATAATAATAATAATAATAATAATAATAATAATAATAAAAATAATAATAATAATAATAATAATAATAATAATAATAATAATAATAATAATAAGAACTAGTAAATAAAAAAAGAATTAAAATGTGGAAAAGGGTATTATAAGTTTGTTTTGGTAAAAATTCATGTAACACCGCGAAATATTCGTCGGAGACCCCCAATGTGGTATACCAATCTTCATATCTCGACGAGATTAAGCGATTTTGAGATGTGTGTCCGTCCGTCCTTCCGTCCGTCTGTCCATTATAAATTGTAAACACGCTCCAGGCCGCAATTATGGACCGATCGTCACGAAATTTTGTATGGAGGTCGGGTTCAGATCAGAATAGATCCCTATTCTTATTGGTGATGATCGTGAAATATTTAACGGGTTAAATGGACCAAAAACATAATATTTATCAAATTTTCTAGCGGCTCTGTAGGTCTCAATAATAGTCCGATCAACGCGTAATTTTAAATAAGGTAAGAGTATATCACAAAGGAGAAGCTTGCAATTTGAGAAAGCGATCGGATAATATTTAGAGGGTAAGATGGACCAAAACTTTTGTGTGAAAATTGTGAAAATTTTTTATATACAGCTTATATCTTAATTCCTAAAAGTGACATTCCGGACAAGTGAGATATACTTGAAAGTGGAACGCTTGACCTTTCAATTGATGCCAATTATGTTGGTGTGCATGATCAGATAACAGAGTTACAGCCTAATATATCCCGTTATTTGTTTGTAGTGTAATAATAAACTCGCTAGAAGTCGCAATTATACATCAATAGTCACGAAATTTTGCACCGGGTAAAAGTATAGGTCGAAAAAGATGCCTACAATTTTGAATGATGATCTGATATTCTTTAACGGGTGAAATGGACCATTACTTTTGTATGAAAAATATACAATTTTATTTTTGGTCGATATCTTAATTCCTTGAGGACATATATGTTTCGCAAAGAAGCCTACATATGGAAACAAACTACTGACCTTTCCTCTGATGTAAATTGCAATAAAGTGTTTGCTAGATAACGGGCCTACTGCCCAATATATAATGGGTTCTGTGTAGAGAACCACATTTTTATCCCATGCAACATATTGTCACTTCAAAAGTTTATGTAACACCACGAAATATTCGTCCTAGACCCCTTATTTGGTATGCTAAAATCCATATCTCGACGAGACAAAGCGATTTAGCAATGTGTGTCCGTCCATTAAAAATTGTAAACAAGCTTAAGGCCGCAATTATGGACCGATTGTAACGAATTTTTTAAGGAGGTTGGGTTCGGGCCAGAATAGAAATGATTAGTTTTTGGCGATGATCGTGAAATGTTCAGGGGATGAAATGGACCAAAAACAAAATTTTAACCAATTTTGTAGCAGCTCTGTAGGTCAAAATAATAACGCTGCAAAATTTTAAACAACGTTTGAGTTTATGATGAAGATGAAGCGTACAAACCAACGTGAAGATCAGATAATACTTAGCGGGTTAAATGGACTGAAACTTTTGTGTGAAATTGGTAAAAATTTCAATAACGTAGCGGTTAAACAACGGAACAACGGAACGGTAGTAGTACTACGTGGTAAGTGGGTTTCATTACATTTTAGTTTGTGTGAACTAAATTTTCCTTTCCTGCTACAAAAATGTCTTTGTCATGCTATATAACTTTTTGGTTTTGGTCATAAGTATTATACATCACATCTCTGATATTTGATAATTAAATTTTCACAATCATTGAAAAGAAGTTCCGTGGAGAGCTATTTTCCAGGGATAGTGGTTACCCTATATCGGCTCCGTCCGACTATAGACTTTTCTTACTTGTTTTCATTTAATTTCTTTTTTTTATTTTGTGGGACTTAATTCTTTGTATGCGTTATTTTGTCTTCAAGTTTTTTATTATTAAATTCTTTATTTTATCAACGTATGTTTTAGAAATACTCAGGAATTGTCGCTTATGTTAATTTTGTAATCTGAAAAATATGATGTGACCTGACCTGGTAATCGAACCCCGGGCTTTCAGTTTGCAAAGCGAGCATGCTTACCATTGCACTACGGTCGCATATAATCCTCTACAGAAAAATGTCCTATTTGTTCAATTTATTGTAATTCTAAAAATAGATGTAAGCAATCTATTTCTTATATAAATCAGCTAACCAAAAAGTTCTTGTACATCATAGAATTTTTATTGTTATTTGCCAGCATTTCTCAGCATTACATTTTGCATGCCGTTTCCAGTGTAATTTATTTTCGTAAAACAATAGGAGTCGTATTTGTATCTGGGTACGATCCAATTAAAATACAATGTAATTGTTATTGTATATTATACAAATATCCCTTTTTTACAGAAAAAGAGTCACTTAAAAGTCACGCATTGAAACTCACTTCAAAATGCTGGCAGGGACCAAACACAAAAGCAACAACATACGCTTAGGTACATACAAAATAAAATACATACAAGAAATAGTGTCACAATTTTAGAAAGAACAACAAATAAAAAACTATTGATTATAAAATAAAGAAACATTGTTGAACGCTTCTCGTTAGTTGTAAACTAAAACACATTCAAATGATTATATAATGTAATAAATATATGCAGGTATATGAAAAAATGTATTAGTGTTATTACCAATATTGCTTTCAATAACATATGTATTTCCATTCACCTTTTTGATTCAATTATAAAACTTCCAAATATAAAATTTATTGGGCATATTAATTTATTATTGGGCATATAAACTACTATAAAAAATACAAAACACTGATTTATTCTTTACTCAACCATTGTCTTTAGGAAACTGAAGAAAAAAGAACAAAAATAAATCATATCATTTTTTACTTTTTCTCTTAGCTTGCTAGGTTGGTTAACTGTGAGTTAAGTATAGTAAACACAGACCAACAAAACAATCATCGAGCTCTATTTCCTATGTCAAAGTCTAGCTGAATAATTACTTTCCTAATCTCTAAATAATGCTTTACTTATTGTATTTCAAACATTTTTAGCTAAATAAAAGGATTTATTTGCCAGATAATTCAGTTTTGATTGATAGTGCGTACTTCCCTTTACAGAAAAAATGACTGCTTGTCGAAAAAAATTGCAACAACTACAACAAAGCACGAAATACACGCGTTTGACCGCATACACACCACCAAAGCAAAGCCCTGTTGTTACATTCTTAGACAAAAATCCTCTATCCACCCATAAAAAATATGTTCTAACAGAAACAATATGTTGGTACCCAAACAAATAAAATTGAGATATGTTACAAAATGTTACAATCATAAATTTGTTTGCAATCAGTCCCAAACATATATTTGTTTGGATTCTAACACTATTTTAATTGTTTATAGTATAACCATAATCAGGGTAGTAGTTTGAAGTATCCCACCGAAAATTACTCTCAAAAAACTACTTACTAACCGATTATTTTAGTGGGCAACAACTAACCACTTATTTTGAGCGACATGTCCTTGCGAAAATAATGTGCTAGTAAGGGTTTTGTATAGGGTATTTTTGCTGCGATAGTTCTTCTCAAAAACCTGAGTGTTTTAAGACGATCGGGATACACAGTATTTACATTATAAAAGATAGCTGTTTATTATTGGTGCAAATTGGCAATTAAAAATATCACCCTTTACGGAGCATAAAATTAAAGCTACAGGAGCCAGTTTTAGCTCTTTCAGGAATGTTAATTGGAAATAATTTTTGAAGTGTATAGGCAAGAGTGTTATGAAAATATAATTATGTTATAATTGGACGAGAAAATCTTGACCTCACCTTTGATACCAATTATGATGATACAAAATGTCACTAATTTAATTATTTGTAGGATAACCATTATCAAATTAAAACTGCAAGTAAACGTTTTTTATGGCCAGATTGGCGCATGCTAAATGACACTGCAAACAAACTGTAATTGTGACATTGTTACCATACGGTACTACCATTGTACTATGGTATTTGACGTCGTGATGTTGAAAATGTTATGTTTTGACAAACAAGTTCGGAAATCGAATTTTCTCTGTTAGATGCGCAAAAGTTGCCCTTCACCGGTTTCAACGGTTTCGCACATTTAAATTAGTTTTGCTGACCTTCTTGAAATCGAAAGAATAGAGTAATACAACAGTTCCAGAGCTTAACACCAACATTATTCAGCAGATATCGATCGCTGCGAATAGTATTTTTAAACACTATATATTTGGTAGATGTTTAAACCTGCAGGGCCCTCAAAATTAAGAAAAATATTTATTGTTCGAATCCCACTACCAAGTGGGTCTTAAATTTTTTGTAATTGATCGTAGTTTAATACAAAAAAAATCACGAAAATCGACGAGTACAATCATTGATAAAAATTGATTTTAAATATTAAATCGCGAAAAAGGAATCTAAGCCAACTGCGCAATTTTTCTTCTATTTTTTTATTATATTGCTGATAAAAAAGATTTTTTTTGACCAATATGAAGTTATAAGTAATTCTTTGCACATACTTTTAATAGAATTTGACTTTTTCCAAGTGCGACATCTCCGCAACCGTTAGCCAAAAAAAATCTGAAAATGTACTGCATAAAATAAAGGAAATCAAAAACCACTGTTGTCAAAAGTATGCGATTTCACTTAAAACTCCCCATATTTATCACGTAAAAGTTTTTCACGACCATTTTGATTTGTTTGCCATATTTTTTCACATTTTAATGCACAATGTTTATATTTTGAAAATATTGGTACTACAGTGTATGTGACCTGATCAAACTGTTTGGGAGCAATTTCGATCTATAACAAAAGTTCAAACCACATTTTAATTAACTATAAATTCAAGCAACTTGCAACAAAAAATATATCAGCAAAAATGTCTAAAATCGTCTTTTCCATTTCAAAAAAATCAAAAAAAAATTTTGATACTACATCTATGATTTTTGGTACATAGATTAAGAAAAAAAATCGTCATTCCAAATCTGTTTTCGTTACCAATTTTGATTGTTGCGCGCAAAAGATATGACCGTTTTAATTATGCTAATTAGAAAAAATTCTAAAAAAATCGCGGCTTAATATAGTAAGCTGTTATATCCAATTGTCGTTAACTGAATCGCACCCTTTGAGAATATGCAAAAAAAATTCAAAAACTTTCAATGGATTCGCGAAAAATTAAATTTTTTAAATAATTTCACGTATTTACAATCATATTTTTGAAACAATAGCGCTTATACTTACAAAAAATATATAAAAAAATTATAGCAGCATCCAGACATTGTGAGGAATAAAATGAAACCTAAGTCGTGAAGTTTGGAGCTATAGTATTCGTGTTATTTGCAAAAATACAATGAAAATGTGACGAAAAAAATAAAAATTATGTTATTCTAATTTTATTTTTTTATGGTTTTATAGGAAATGTTGAAGAAAAAATGATTGAGTTCTTCGTCATTTTCGTCCAAATTTCACGCAATAATGAAGATATTCCGTTGCAACAACTTTTTCACTTATAGTTTTCCTATTGGCGAATATTTTTAGAACATTATATTAAATCACAAGGAATTCCAATTGTGGCATAACATTAAAATAATGTTATATTGAATATTACAACATTTGAAACGCATAGAAACCGCGTAATAGTGGAAATCACAAGATGCGCATCCGATTTCCAAAACAGGGAATCAATCCCTCTTATTTGATATACACTTTGTGAAATTCCATTTGACGACCACGATGTAGCATCAGTTGCATGTTAGGGTGCAAAAAACAGTAAAATGCCCATAATTTCCACGAAGTACATTTGCATTTTATGCGCATCCGATTTCAATGATCACCATTAAAAAATACATCATCCTATGTCATTTCAATGCGATCCATCAAGAACCGTGGATGTAGCATCGCACTCAGTTTTTAGAAAAAATCTATTATATCTCCGGATTCGCGAACGTTTTTCAATATCTGTTTTCGCACATTTTAAATATGCGTTTCGCTCTATTTATCTAAGTAGGAATAACACATCTAAAACGCGTCTAAATACGCGATATTTTCAAAAATATTTTTTGCATATTTTTGAAATTTGAGGGGTATCATATCCGCCGATCTAGTGGATGGATTTAGACGCGCAAAGGCTTGTTAGATTCAGAACGTAAAAAAACTAAATTCACGCGGGTTTCCACTGAAATCGAAAGGCATTTGTAAGTTTTGAATCCAAAAAACTGTTTTTTTAAAAAAAAATACGCACAAAAATTTCGACTTTAAGCTGAGATTGTTGTGAACCTTTGAAGGCTACACGCCCGAGTTATACATCAAAAAATGCGTAATCTCGAGTACTACAATCTCACAATCAGTTTTTAAACGAGTACAGTTGCGCGTTCCGATTAGAGCAAACATTCAAAAAACCCAATTTTTCAGTCTTCAAAATGTCAGCATCCGTTTGAGATTGATGCGGTGGTTATATTAAAAAATCATACATTAGAAACTTCATCTCTGAAGTGTATTCTTTAATTTCTTCTTTGAACATTATACTCTACATTGTATTGTAAAGCCACTAATTGAAAATTGACTTAAAAAAGCTCGTTTCCTTCAACGATTTTTTTCAATTTTTTTACATTAATATGACCACAGCTTCCGCTCAAATTATAATTTTAAGAAATCCATCGGTGAATCGTGCTAAAACAGTTTATTTTACCTAAATGCGTTCAAAAGTTATGGTATATTACAACAATTCGCGAGATACAATACCCCATACCTCAGTTTCAACAGAAGTAAATTTTCTACAAAAAGGCCGATATATGGGATTTATAAATTGTTAAACATTTCACCGGAAAATACAAAAATTCATATCTTTAGCGAATTCAATATTTGAGAAGACATAATCAACTTGAATGCAGTCACTTACTCCCTAAACACGTTTTAAAATTTTAATAAACTCCTTGAATTGAAGTGAACAAAATCAATTTGGAATAAGACGTAGCAGATGGAATTTCTGGCATAACAAACTAGAAAAAAATTGAAACGAGTTAGAAACAACTTGATGGTAGTGAACATCAAAGCATTGCAACATTTGCAACAATCACCTGAAAATCTCTGGCAAGGAAAAATAAACTTGAAGCGAACAATCAACACAATGGATATTTTTTGTAAAGCTTCAGAAACACTCGTATATTTACTCACATTCTTACAGTAAACCGGAAAGGCTATGTGAAAAAAGGATAAGCAAATATATGTACCATCCAACAGTGCACGCACACACTCGATGAAAGAGATTCACTTGACGTTATTTTTGCCATTCTTCTGCTGTTGATGGCTGATAGCCTGCATCATTTTGTTGCTTGCTGATGATGTTGCATTGTTAAGGGTAGAAATCAGTGCGTGCCGAGTATGTCCAAAGTGGAAAATTGGTTTTAATTAAAATGAATTGAGTTGGAGTTGTGATGTAAGAACATTTACAGCATGGACTTCACTTCAATTTTTTGTTCTGCACTTGGTTTTTTTCTTTTTGTTGAATTGTTACTGTTCTTCAACAACATTCAAGGGAAGTAAATCCCTTTTGGGAAGTCATTGCACATGTACATCTCTACATAAATAACAAATACGTATGCATGTGCATTTACATACATACCCAACATCCAACTATATGCATATATAGAGCTGAGCTTTCACTCACTACCAATTACGTTGAAATTTTAAATGGAAGTCATTCTGTCTCTTCTTTGTCTTACATCTCTTTGTTACCATTCCAGGCGTGAAGGAATGATTGCATTGTTCACAAAATACATTACCCATAGAGTAAGTGATGAATAAATTTGGAATGTAAATTGTTTGTTTTTTTTTCTTTCTTATAAATATTGTTGTTAATCGCTGGCTTGGAAACTTGACTGGTCAATGGGGCCTTAAATTTTACTAATGATCCAATTTAAGAATGTTAAAATTTTCCTTTATTCGGAGTCATTCTCTAGTTATGACCAGCCCATCGATTGTGTCTCCAAAATAATTCTGTTTTGTAATATTTGTTTCGATAACACTGTGACACAAAATGGAGGTGAAAATCTGGGGCAGAGATATTTCCTTTTGGGGATGAAGCACTTGGTGAGTATATTAAGAATCCCGAAGGACAGATTTAATTTCTGCTGAAGACCCTGTAAGGCATCTGAAATTAGCGTTATATCTTTGTTAACTGTTGTTTTAGCTTATTTATGAGATGACATGTCTACAGTCAAATCGAATGAGGATTATTGTCGCAGAGCATTTCGAACTATTAACTCGCTTTCTTCAATGTCATTTTCGTCCTTATTTTAAGAACCGCTATAAAAGTACCACAAGACGTTTTTCAGCTTCGATATGTTCTGCAAAAATGTCGCTCAGAGAATTTTAGGTACGACTCTCATTGACAAGTAATCATTTTGTCGCGTTTCCACAGTTAACAAAGATATAACGCTAATTTCAGATGCCTTACAGGCGGATCTGTCCTTCGGGATTCTTAATATACTCACCAAGTGCTTTCATCCCCAAAAGGAATTATCTCTGCCCCAAATTTCGGTTCACAGTGTAATTATTATTTACTGAACCTTATTATTGAAATTTAAATCTAATTATTAGATAAATTCTGCAACAATTTTCGTTACCAACAAAAACAGTAGAATTTTTAACGGAATATTAGGAATTACAGCATTAAACTAAGTTAGCAGTATTAGTTGCTAACTTACCAAAAATACTCGATAATTGTACAAATTATGGACAATTGAATAAAACTAAAGGTCCATGCTATATCTGTATTTTGAAAAAAAAAAAAAAAACACAAATGTGTGGGCCCTATAAACTTCGTGCCTGATTTGTCAACAAATGTTAATCACTCTGTACCTCATTCTACCGCATTGAATTGCACCAATCACTTTTTTGTCCTTCGCTTAACCCTGGCTAAGTAATGGTGGTCAACTGGATGATAAATGTTTGGTTAGCTTGCGGACATATCGTGGACAGTCGCATCACCAGTAGCAATAGTAGTAACTCTTACCGTGACATATAGAGGCCTTGGGGGTAACTGTTAGCCACAGTTAATCCAAGTATATCAAAGTGAATGTCAGCACCGTAAAATGTTTGTAATTGATTTGATGAAAAGGGAGAGGAGTGTAAATTTAGTAGAAATATGGATGGGGCTATTATTATATTAAATGCATTGTTGCATGATAAGTTTTCGTAACGTAGTATTACTTAATATTTTCCATAAATCTGTAATATACACAACGTTTCGTCCTAAGAATCTACCACACTTGAGTTGAGAATCATAAGGTTTTTAAAACAAAGCATGAAAATATTGAATGTAATATTGTCTCCAAAAATACGACTTTTCCAAAATTTTTGGTCGTAAAGTTTCTTGCTCACTGGGAAGCCTAAGTGACAAATTATAGCTAATTCGTTCTGAAAATTTGACTAAAAACGTTCCTTGATCACTGGAAAGTGTACTTTAAAAGTCAAAATACCTGACAACGTTATATGGGGGCTATACGTGGACCGATATAGTCAAATGTATTGCTAACTTCTATTTTTCTCTGGTTACGTGTGTCCTATTTTTTATTTTGGTGATAAATACTAAGGCTACTACATAAATTTCTGACCTAGGCAACACTAAGCCAGGAGTCATTTGACATTTCCATTGGACATTTTTAGCATAAAATTACTCGTTACGGTTTAACGTACGATCATGTATTGCGTTGTTTACAGTGACTTGAAGAAATCAATTTGCGAAAATAAAGGAATTTCTTTGTGAACATTTTCGTCCGGCATGGATAAAATTAAAACTTTGTATGAGGATGAAGCAGCATTCTATAGCACTGTGAAAAACTAGTTAAATGATTTCAAATTCGAAGGTGGTCCAAAAACGACCGTTGTGCCAGAAAACATTATTGCCGTGCGTAAACTGATACTGCAAGATCGTCTTGTGGCATACCGTGAGAGAAGCATCCTTGGGCATTTCTTCCACTAGCATATATTCGATATTGCATGAACACCTGGCCGCAAAATAGGTTTGCTCTCGTTGGATCCAGTGCCGATCAATGTAAGATAAAATACAATTGTGGTGCTTCATGGATCTATGCTTATGAGTCCGAAACAAAAGCGCCCTCGCCAGAACATACTGTTGAGTCGTTCAAAGACCACGTTTTGGAGGTGTTTCAATCGTATTGGAAAAAGTTCTTCAACAATTGGTTTGAGCGCATGCCAAAGTGTATAAATCATGTTGTGGAATACTTTCGAAAACAATAAAACTTTTTTTGATGATAAATATTCGCGTTTTCAGTATTATGCCAGAAATTTATATATTAGCCTTCGTACTATTGGAGCATTGGTTTTGGCTTTTTATACCCTTTTTATACCCTCCTCCATAGGATGGGGGTATATTAAGTTTGTCATTCCGTTTGTAACTACTCGAAATAATCATTGTAGACCCCACAAACTACATATATTTTTGATGAACGTGCAATTCTACATCAATATAGCAATGTCCGTCTCTCCGTCTGTCCGTCTGTGGAAATCACTCTAGCGTCCGAACGGATTGACGTAGGCGGATGAAATTTTGGGAAAATCTATTATATGTACGTACGACTTTTGGTATTGAAAGCGGGCTATGTAGGTCCACGCTTTCGTATAGCCCCCACACAAAATGACGCGTGACTCGTCATCGTTTTAAGGAATTTTTAAAATATTTGTCCCATTTTACCACCGAATTGGTTGTAATTTGGTATTTTGTGTCTCCAGAGGCCAAGAAACAAACTTTGGTAGGAACAAAGTTGGTTAATATAGGTCCACGTTTTGGTATGGCCCCCATATAACGCCCCATATAAAGTAAGCGTCATTTTAATATATTTTGAATGTATTAGTCCCATTTTACAACAGAATCGGTTGTAATTTTGTATTTTTTGTTTCCAGAGGCTAAGAAACATTTCTACCATAAAATGTTTATATAGGTCAACGTTTTGATATAGCCCTCATAGGACGATATCCCCCATTTTCGGTATTTTGAAGGTTTTGGACTCATTATCGCACCGAGATGGCTGAGTTTGGTATTTAGTCTTCGTTGGGGGTATAAATCTTTCCACCAGAAATTTGTATGTATAGGTCCACGCCATCATATAGCCCCCATAGAACGGTACCTTCCTATTTTCGGTATTTTGAAGGTTGTGGCCACATTAATCCACCGAAATGGCTGAAATTTGTGGTGGAGGGTATAAAAAGCTCGGCCCGACCGAACTTAACGCTTTTCCTACTTGTTTATTCTTAAATGGCACATCAGAGAAACAGAAACAAATTGCAAGTTTTTACGTATGTGTTTTCACACTAAATTTAATGTTTATGTAAATTCATAAAACAGGAAATAAATGGAAAATATATTAATAATATTTTACAAAATATATTGAAACTAAACTTCCATGACAGGGGCACAATAATTGTGTATGTGTATGCTAACTAGTACTCCGCAGTTTCCATCTTCATTTTCTACATAAAAAAACATGATCAGACCATTTCTTTCCATACAAGTGCTAGAAAAAATCCGTAAAGATAAAATTGTCAGTTTATCGAAAATCTATCATCTCCCATAAGTTGGCTTTTGTATGATAGATAGGATTGCGGATGTACGAGGTTTTGTGTTTTCAGGATATTGAGAAAAAAATCTTGGTATGTATATTTTGTGGCATCTTCTTTACCTTTTGCGATATTAAAATATATTTCATACCGTTAAAAGGCAACCACTGAAGAATAGAAATCCCAATAATTTGCATGAAAAAAGTAATTACAAATGTCAATATGTTCATATTATAGAATATGTAGGGGGTGGAGGGTCTACGACACGATTGGGGTGTGGGGCAGCTTCGCACACTTTTTAGACATTTTCTAAATTCTCAAAAATAATATTTTAAATTCAAAATTATAAGCATTTATATATCAAAACTTAAGTCAAGATAAGCTAATATTTTTACCAAAAATAATATTTGGAAAAACTTTAACGATGTCGATATGAGAACATGGTGAACAAAAACATGGCGAAGGCGCACCATGTTACCATACATAATAAAAATATCAGAAAAAAACCTGATGAATTGGAATTCTTCAAGGCGTATTACGGGATGGGACACTAAGAGTCAATCATATTGTCCCATGTTTGGTGTTCTAAAGAGATGTTCAGTAAGAGTCGGTAAGAGTCATGCCACTCTCCCAGCTCAGCTCATGGACATAATCTCGACTACACTTCCTTCTCCTTCCTTCCCCAACTAAACAGCAGGGGTACCACAAGGATTCTTTTTGGGTTCAATACTGTAAAACAATAGGGAAAGGTAGGGAGAAAAAATAAAATTGATCCAACAATATTCGGAGAGCAAAATATGTATTGTAAAGATATTTTTAGATTCCGTATGTAGTATTGTGACTCAAACAATCAATAATTTTTTACTTGCAAATAATTTCAGATCATCAAGCTTAACTCTAAACGAGAAAATTAACAAAAATCATTAAAAAAATGATCTTCGCCCTAAAAAGGCAAAATTTCAAAAAATAAAAAAACAGGCTGAGCCCGGCTGGGATTTGAACCCACGTCCTTGAAAAACATATCAAAAAATGTTGTCATGGCGTGTTAGCGTTCAAAGCCAACTCATAACTTCAAAGTCAGCGCAAAAAGCGTTTGTCATGAAGAAAATACATTTCTGATAAGTTTTGCGATAAGTTCTAGGACAGAGAAGCCATTACATAGTCGATACGTCCGAAGATTTGCTTTACCACCAATGAAACCAGGTAACGTAATTTGGTGACTATGTGGGTTCGAGTCCTTGGCTTTCCTTTTTCACTTGCAAATAATTTCAGATCATCAAGCTTAACTCTAAACGAGAAAATTAACAAAAATAATTGTTTTTGTTAAATCCAACAATAGTTTTTGTCAACTAGACAATTTTATTCTCTTTTCATCGACAATTTTATGCTTTTCTCTCGGTATTCGATGCCGTGGTAAAAAACAACTTTGGCGTGTTTTATTTGTATGACAAGCTGATTTTATCTTCGTTTTTTTGTGTATATACACCAGGGCGGCCCAAAAATCGACAAAGTTTTTTTCTTTTTTTTTTTTTTTTTTTGAAGCGCCTACCCCCTAACTTTTTTCCATTTAAACCTTATATATGAAATTTGTTGGCAATCGGTTAACGTTAACCCGTGCCACAAGCGGGATCTTTGTTTCCATAGTTATTTGTATGGGGCCAAAGGTGCATTTTCACGAAAATTTTCTAAAATCCGCATTATAGTCCAATCGATTAAATTTTTTTTTACTACTTCACTTAAAATGTTATGAATTTAAACAATTAAGTAAAAAGGTGTAAGGTACAACAATTTTTAATTTTCGGTAAGTTACATAATATAATGTATACTTTAATTAAAATTGCTTCTTTTCCAATTTGTTCAAGGAGAAATAAAAGGAGAAAAGAAAATATTTGGTAAGATCAACTAAATACATATTAAACATACAAAATGATGACCTGTTTTAATTTTTTCCAAATTTGTCACTTTTTTGTGGTCAACTAAAAGTCGGAGAAGAGGAAATATTCAGCAGAAAAATTTACAGAAGTGTAAGTAAATGTTATGGAAAGTTACTGATCTTTTTTATTTCAGGTTGAAATCCATTTAAAGGCCATTGAAGACAATTTGAATACTTTCGCAGCGGTTCTTGCATATATTTCATGTTAACAAACAAACCTATAAACATAATACATAACACTATGCAACGCTGAAAATTCAAAGAACTTCTAGTATGAATTTTTTGAAGGTACATATTGAGACTACAAAAACCCTGGTAGGGTTTTGTCCTGTCAGAACCAGTTCGGATTTTATGGCCTCATCTAAACCGGGCTAATACTACAGTTTTTTGGATTTATCGGGCCTTTATCTCAGAAACGATTAAGAATTTGGCCTTGCTGTCTTTGGCAATATTGTAGCCTAGTAGAACTTCTCTTTTGAACAGGCCACCTAAGAAAAACTCCATCTAGGGCATCAAAATCGATAATATATATAATATATAAATTTTACATAATTGCTGAAATTCTGGTCAGTATCAGCAAAAATATTGGGAGTTCAACCAAGTAACCTTTTGCAAAAATCTTCCAAATAAAGTTTTCAGCAATTCTTGAAAACATTCTGATAATCTAAAATGATTATTTCTCTTTGTTTCAGCGGTATTTTGCATCATATCTTTTACAACACTTATTTCAAATACAGTTCACACCAATAGTTTATTCTCGCATTTCGGATTTCACCACATTATTGGCATATTTATTAAATCGTCGTTGAAAAATATACCGAAAACAACGTAATAGAGGCGTTTTACAACAATGGCATGTTCTAAAGAGTTGTGTATTACATTCCAGTGAATATTTTTCCAAAAGAAAAAATTAAGGGTTTTGGAGATATGGTGCTAAATGTATACAAATTATGGAAATTTTCGATATTTTATAAAATTTAAGGCAGTAAATGTAGTTTTTCGAGTTCACTATTTCTCCAAATATTTTATTCTTGCCCTTATCTACAAATTTGCTTCAGAGGTCAGATGAAGATTCACATAGGTTTCAGAGATATAGTCCAGAATTGCTTTAAAAAGTCAATATTTAACCATCTTTAGATGGGGCCTTAAAATCCAAGCTGGATCTGACACAACAGAACCCAACTAGGGTTTTTTGTCGTTTGGGTCTGTACTTCCAAAAAAATCCTAAGCACAAATTGTTTGCACAAGATTACCTTTAAAATGTTACACAGTGTATTTACACTTTTTCATCTCACGCTTGATGGGTTTTTGGATATTTTTTTTCAAATTTTATAAATTATGGAAAAAGGGTTTTACCTGCTTTAGGCTTTAATGTGATTCGTTCTATACTTCATATCCTTTTGTGTCACTTTATAAAACAAATAAGAAATCTGGTTATTAAAGTTGCAATTTTCAGGGGCAATTCTTAATCAATTTTGTCAATTTCTGCAAAAAAACACATAAACCATCGCATCAGACACATCAATCTAAAAATTTTTTAACCGACTTAAAAATATCAAAAATTACAACTTTAATTGCTTTAACGAATTAGTACTATGTATTCACTCCAACCATAACGCCATAAACAGTTCATCATTATGAGAACACCGAATGCCAGGTTACATGCGAACGTAACAGTGGAAAAAATTAAATGTGAATGGATTTCAAAACGATTTATGGAGCTGCAGATAATTGAGCAACGCGTGAGTGTGAAGTGAGTTGTAAATATCGAATTGTGGCTGCTGCAACAGCCGTAATATCAAATGACGTACTCTGTAACACATCCACACATATACACATTGTCACTGGATCTACTAGGATGTACTTATCCAGGGTGATGACGGCAACGAAGGACCGCAACACCACCCAGAGGTAGGAAAGCACCGGTGAAAGAAAAAAGGCCAACAGCACTGAAATGGTGAACATCAACGATAGCGACATTTAAGTGTCATAACATTGGGCGCGCGTGTCTTTTTCGCAAAAAAGGAAGATTCGTCGTTGGCCAAAATAATAATAATGCACAACAATGGCATTGGCGATGGCAATGCATTTTCCATTCACCGCTATATTTTCTGAATGTCGAACAGAAAAACTGACACTCACATGAACGTTTGGAAATGGTGGAAGAGGCGTTGCGAGAACGTGGAACGGTCACCGACAGTAGTCGACGTAACGAACATCATCAGTAGTAAAAGCAACAACATCATCAGCAACGTCAAAAACAACAGCAACAACAAAAACATTTTAATGCGACGTCAAATTGGAAAATTTATGGCAACATAACGAGCTGCAGTCAATATAAAGTACGAGTAAGCATTATGAGGAGATGTGCCATTTTTCCTCCGTTTTTTGGTAGAACGTAATAGAGATGCCAACTATAAATATTTCGTGTATTTTTAGATTTTGTAGAGATCAAGGCATGGGACTATATTCAGCCGATATGATTTTACTGGTTACTTTTTCACAGTTTTCATCTGCTGTATTGCCACTTTTAAAAGCCTGAAACAAACGTTGATGTTTTGAAAGGCAATGTTTTGCAAAAGTCCCAATCGAAGTGTAAAAACTGAATCATTATGTGGCCAAAACCGTAAGTACTTTAACATTAACCAGGTACCAAGTTTACTCGGTATTGAGCAAGGATATATAACAGGGTCAGATATAGTGTTTAAACTCCCCCTTGTACAAATGATATAATTAGTTTACACCCTTCTATGAACACCATCTTTTGTTCCGCGGTTGCTTATCTCCTCAGTAATTGATGTGGAACTATGATCAACTTTCCCGTCATGCTCGTATTCCAATACCAAAGAAAAATGGCAGCACTGTATATTGATGGTATATTTGACGCTTTCGTTTCAGAGTAGTAGGATACCTTACTGCTAGAAACTGGTCAGTAAAATAAACCAAACAACCAACACCATCAGATCAACAACGCCAAACAGTAAATGCGACATTTCGAGCGAAAAATAACAATAATCATAATTAAGGATATAAACGTATGACAACAACCAAACCCTTCTCCGAGATACTCACACATTATTTTTCTACATACATATGTATGTATATATGTACATCTATTAAAGTTCGGAAAAGAGCCACCCAACAAACTCTTATATAAATTTCACTGCAACATATAATCAATGGTTGAGGAAGAAGAGAGACAAAACTTTTTGAAAAATATAGACAATTGAGTTTCATCAAAATCACGAGCATTTTTTCCAGTGCCAAGACACACCCACAAACCAACAATTTCAACTTAATTTGATAGAATTTTCACAATTCTCTGTATTCACCAAAATATTATTGCATGCGTTTGTGAGTTTGCTGATGTGGTGCTGGAGAATGAGCGCCTGCCTCTTCTGTTCAGTCTGATTGCATGCCATCTGCACAAAATCTATGGGGACAACAATCAATTTTATTCTCAAATAATGATGATGTTCCGTCCATGATATTACACGTTCAGCTAGTGAACACACTTGCAGAAAATGTTCCCGGCATTCGACATAAAGCTGAATACTTTAGTTAGTTTTGTGAATAAATTATTAAATTTGGATACTGCAATATTCTAGTAATTTAATTATTTTTTATTAAAAATTTACACAACTTTTTCGAAGTCCAATAATTTAAAAAAAAAAAATTATATCGGAAAACATGCTTCTACTTCTGGCAGCACTTAATAGGTATCCCAAGTCACGGATTCCGATTCCACTTCATTATTGAATATTTGCAGTCGAATACATTTCTTTTCGAACCATATAATTAATTTCATAAATTCTAAAGTTTAGAATATCCTGGAAAACTTTATATTTTGAATTTCTCATGATATATCCAAAATATATAGTATTTCGTCTTCGGTAACACTGTGCAACAAATTTAAATTTTTTTTCAAAATGATGGGAAAACCCGTTTAGATTATGAAAGAAGAGCTAAGAATACGAGACACGTGTATCGGCGTTTTTAAAGTTTACGTCGGAAAGTAACCAAAATAGGCGGGAAAGCTTCGCCCATTTTCAGTTTTTTTTTTCGAAATATTCAAGTTGGAATTCTTGTATTTTAGGTATATAGTTTTTTTGGCAACTTTACAGCCAAGAATGTCGGGAATATTTCTATTAAAAAATGTAACCCTCATGCGGTTCAATAAACGGGTCTTTTTGGTCCTTTTTTTCAAAATCGGTTAAAACCTCCTTTAAAATGTGATCATATCAGTTCAAAATATTCTACAAAATTGTTCGTCATAACATTTTACAATAGGTCTCAGAATACACCAAATCTGTAAGTGGTATATAAATGTCTCAAATATGCAGAAAATAAAAACACGTTTTTGGGTTAAATTTGCACTTCAATTTAGTTTATGTAGAATTCTCCTACTTAATATTATTTTAGAGGGATGGCGTCAAGGACAAAAATATTCTCCGTCAAATTTCACTATGAGTGTCCAAAGAAATGAAATCTCTATTTACATTATATATCATGAAAACATCTGTATCAATTTTCCCGAAAAAACGAGAAAATATGTACTATTTTTTTAATTAATTTTGTTTTGTTCTTTTTTTGATTCGATGCATGAAAATAACCTGAAACTTGATTCAAGATGAAAACTGTTAAAAGAAGAAATATTCTACACAAAATTTCACTATGAACCTCAGAATAAACTACATATCTACGTATAATACTTTTTGAAAAAATCACATTACAAAATTATATATTAAAGGGTGAAATTATTTGTTTAAATTTTGTACTGTTAATTATACTTGATTACATTTTGGAAATGGTGTCAAAAGAAGAAAAGTTTAAAATCAAATTTCATTATGAGTCTCTGAAGAAAATAAATCCGTACCAATAATAACCATAAACATTCAGCATCAATTTTGGTATATAAAAAAGTTTATTTATTCTCGGCGAATTTCGCACTTTTCCCCTAATTTGCTGCATTCTGTTTTTAAATTATGGACTTTAGGCGTATGTTGCCAAAGAAAATAATGTTCCACATTAAATTAAACAATGATTTTTTTTTAAAAAATACCTTTTTAATTATTACACATATTGATAAAGAAAAAGATATATGAAAATTACATTGAATTTATTAATGTTTTTTGTGGTTCTTGGTAATTCTATACCATTGTCAAATAACGTCCAACATAGGTCAGCCAGAAGAGAATGTAAACTCTTTCTGCTGTAACGTTCCTCAATAGGCGCACATATTTGGTGAAACTGTTCACCCTGTTCATCGGATTCTGAATTTATTAATGTTTTTTGTGGTTCTTGGTAATTCTATACCATTGTCAAATAACGTCCAACATAGGTCAGCCATAAGAGAATGTAAACTCTTTCCGCTGTAATGTTCCTCAATAGGCGCACATATTTGGTGAAACTGTTCACCCAGTTCATCGGATTCTGTGGATAGTTGTTGTTGAAAATAGTCCATATGAGAATTCATAAAATTAATTTTAGTTGACATGTGGACACAGAGTTTTTCAAAATTTTTGACCATAGTGGGGACATATATTTGAGCTGCTGGTGAACGGTGTTTGCCTAGCAAATTGTAAACCACATCTTTTATGCTTTTTCATGCGCCTAGCTCCTCTTGGGTGAGGATTTGCTCAAATTCGTCATTTTGCATCAGCTTTCGTATATCTGGCCCAACAAAAAACACTTATTAGGTATATGATAAATTAGTAGTTAAATTAGAAGAACATTGATGGCGTCTTTTTTTATTAGAATAGCTAATACAATTTTGTTTTTCAAAATAGTCTGGCTTAATTCCATTGTTGTTGTTTTATTATTATAAAACAACTAATTTATTAGTGGAAAAAGTTTGGCATTTTTCGCCAAGGGGTAAGGCAGGGAAGACTAGTTTCGATCCATAGCACTGAATCTCATCAGTTCCCTTGTTTCTTTGTATGTGGATATTCTCCACCGAAGTTATTTTTCAATAACTTCTTCAACAAGAAACTTTTTATACCCAAACAACAATCGTCAGCTCGAAGTATAAAGGTGAACAAAGAAAAAACTTCAATGAGAAGTTTTTCTTTGGCAACACACCACAACTCCGACGTAAGTGTTTGCGCAACAAACCAAACCTTTTTCCACTGCTATGTGTCGTTGAATTTCGACGAATGCACATAACTAAATGTCGTTGGTAGCTTGTCGCAGCCAACCATACACAAGTTGCCAGTGTTTCTAAAATCGAACATTGGTGGCGTCGTTTTGTATTCGGATAGCTAACACAATTTTGTTTTTTCAAAATAGTCTGGCTTAATCCCATTTTAAAATAATAAAACAACAATGGGATAAAGCTAGACTATTTTGAAAAAAAAAAAAACAATGTTAAATTGGAAGTTTGAAGTAAAATTATATTTGGTTTTTCTACCTTCTCGTATCTTTGATTCGCTAAGTTTTGGAAATAATGACTTCAGAAATATTATTGCCTCTTCATGTAAGCATTTTATAAAAATTTTCACCACTCCTAGTTTTCCCAGCTTGTACCAAGGGCTGATGGAAGATATTAAATTCGCCAATAGATTCTTCATTTCTAAACTCCCAGAATTTTTGGGAATATTGGATTCCTTTCCATCAGCTATCCCATTTGCATAAGAAGCATCCATATTTAACATTTCCGGCTTGCATACCCGATAGAAAGCCAACAAATTTTAAGTCACAGCAGACACGCCATTTGTGATTATCATAATTCACCGCATCCAAAATAATGTTAATTGTCTCATACGATTCTTTCATATTGATTCCATAAGCAATCGGAATTGGAATCTTTGAATTGTCCAAATAAAGAAGTACTGCTTTGAGACTTTTCTAGAAAAAGTCTATGAATAAGCGTCAGTCTTCAGGGTTGTACTCAATATTCATTTCGGCCATGAGACCAGAAATATCGGTGCATTTTACAAATGTATTAGCTTCATTAACAAAAAAGTATGGAACAAGGTGTTCATGCCGTTTACGAAAACAGGAGACATTAGCTCATCTTTCAAGTAGATTATTCATTTTTAAATCAGCTGCTAATATTTTCGCTATTCATTTAGGCCAAGCTTCCTTACTAATGCATTTAAATGGTCTTGTGCTATTAATTTCGGTACTCCTATATTTTGATCTTGTTCAAAAATACTACCAATGTCTTCCGACTCCACGAATGTGGTGTAATCGGGGCATGTTATAGGACTTCTAAAATCTGGCACAGATACTGGAAGTTCATCAGAATGTGATAGTGGAAGGCAGGCAGATGATACTGACTTGTAAACAAAATTCTTTCGTCTGTACATATTCAAATGTAGAACTTCCTTGTTTTGACAAACGTAGCACGTGGAATTGCTGTGTGTACCGGGGTCGAACCAGCGCATTCTCTTGTAGAGAATTTTCATAGCTACAATAGTTTATTATGTCCCATTTCGATAGGACTTGTGGTTTCCAAGCAAAGTCGTGAAACCCCAAAAACCCCTAAAAATGCCAACTTGAATCGCGATTTATTTAAAAAGCTCTTCGGCGATTTTTTTGTTTTTTGATTTTTCTCATCTATGAACATTGTAGTTTCAGAATCCGCAAAAACTTCCCAGGTGTAAGCACCTTTCATTTAAAGTTGCTTCAAGAGCACCGTAAGAGCGTTATGAATGTGTCTTGTTTGTCATTTATTGTGTAAAATCAATGAGAAAAAGTTTGACAAAAATTCGTTATGGAGAGGTTATTTTGTGTGAGAATTCTCACTTGTGCAATAAAAACACTTCGTTATACGGAAGTACCTTATAGAGATGTTAAAATAGGAGAAAATTGGCTGAAAAGCTGTGTTTTCGATTTTTCTTCGTTATAGAGAAACATTCGTTATAGGGCAGTTCGTTATAGAGAAGTTCGCCTGTACTCAGCCTTGCAACATCTCAAGCCGCACATTTATATCTATTGGCAGAATATGCATCATTAAAATTGTTGGTGTCAGCCGGACAAGTCCGGTCCTGTCGCGCTGTTGCATGCGGATCTTTGCATGCTGTATAGTTTTGTTTTCTTGCCACTGATCACTATACCAGTTAGTGGTCCATATGAGAGTTTTTGCCTAATTCTAATTCCAACGGTTCCCAAACATTTTGCGATATTTGTAGTAGCAATGGTTGCTTTATGAACACAATTTTCCAAGTTACGTTTCCATAATAGTTTAGGATAACGCCCTCTTGATCTCGAAGTCGTGGTCGAATTGGGAAGGCATATCTGTTTTTTTTAGTGAATAGCAAATCTTTGTTTTCCCTGAATGCACCCCAGGCCACTTCTTGTGACCCAAGTATTCCGTGATTTCAAGGATCCGTTCATGATGTCAATCATGAGGGAGTGCCAGAAGAGGGTACTGCCAAATCGTCCGCATAAGTAACTACCTTAATCAAGTTTACTCAGGATTTCTTTAATGACAAGGAGCCAAAGCAGTGACAAGATCACGACTCCCTGTGGAGTTCTTCGATTTACGTGCTTTGACAGCAAAATATTACCCAATGTTGCATTAATGACTCAACTCCGCAACATGGTGGATCTCCAGCTACTGATAAATGGTTCACACCGAAGTCATATATAGCACCTTCCATATCCTGAAAGGCGGCTAAGATGTATTGTTTGTGCTCTTCTCAATAGTCCTTAATTCGTAATAGGTTGCCCTTTGACTTCCAGTGTTTTACCAGAAATAACCGTTACTACTTAGTTGAGGGATAGAAATTAATAGCCAAGGGTTAATAATGCTCTCCGCGCTTTGCAGCGTTATTGGTATAGTACCACTAGGGCGACTTGACTTAACGTCCAACGGACATATTGCTCAAAATCACATTTGGGCGTTATGTCCGCCATGACCCCGGACTTAACACCCAAAGTGAAATTGGGCGTTAAGTCCGCCCCCATAGAGGACATAAAGCCTATTGGGCGTTATGAATGTTTTCCGAAATTAACGATTTTCCCTGTTCATAAATTAAATTCAGATTTATTTAGAAATAAAATTGAATTATATATGTATGTAATAAATAAATTAGCTTACTGAAATTATATAAAATATGTACGGGGTTTCCAACAATCTGTGGACAAAATGGACACAACATTACAATACCGTGATCGTGATGTTTTTCTTGAGTTTCCTCGAAACCAGGCTTACAAGCATGCAAAATTTTGCAAACCTGCAATTTTATTTTTTAAAAATATTTCGTATAAAAAATTTTTCTGACGAGTAGATTGACTTTCATCTCTGGATTAACTATCATATGTATGTGTCTCGTCTCATTTTTAGAAATATTTTGCATGTTACTTGTTTATTTGAAAAATATTGTGTTGTTCTTGTGTGCTCGCGATACTTCTATAACGCCATAAAAAATTGTGAATAAAACATTGAGCCATAGAGCAAACCTGAATATTAGAGTGGGGCGATTTGAACACCATCGCGGGCGCCTGGAGTTTCTGATTCTTGGGATTGTACTGAGCAAAAAAGTCAACTAGACCCTATGTCTACGGTGAAAATCGAGCCCCCGGATTTTGACTTGAAGTTTTTTTTCAACGATTTTTGGATATTTTGGCATATAACAACCAAACCACTGAGATTTTCGATCCAACACAAAGACAACAATTGTAGCCAAGACAATAATAAAGAACTCTCTAGTACATCGCAAAAGCATTGGAACGCTCCTTCAGGTAGTTATGGCCTCGAGAAGGTGCACATTTTTCGGAAAATATCGATAAACGACACTGTGCTACAAAATGGAACTCAAAGTCAGTGGGTGGAAAGTTTCTTTTGGAGATGAAAGCTCTTGGTGAGTGTACTGAGAACCCAAAAGGAAATTTTCACCATAGGTCAAGTTTCCGAGATATTGCGTGATTACTGGTTTAATTTTGGCCCCTTAATTTGTGATCAAATAGCTTTATATCTCTCTAAAGCGTTATTGTAGCTTCATTTTGACATTACATGTCTTCAGTCAAATCGAATGGTGAATCTTTTTGTAGAATATTTCATCCCTCTAACTCAATTCCTTTCATGTCCTTTTCGTCCTTTATTTTTTGAACCGTAGTAAAAGTACCAAAAGGCGAGATTTTACAGCATCCAAATATTCTACAAAAATGTTGTTCAGAAGATTTTAGGTACGGTTCTCATTGATGACCAATCGATATTTCCCCGTTTTCATGGTTCTTTTTGACATTTTACCGGTTTTTGTTCAGAAAACTACGTTTTGTTTTTATGTATATTCGTTATTGGTCTGTGGTGCTTCTGAAATACTTACCATAAATAGCTCTTGTAATGACGAACACGTTAATAACAAATTTTATTGGAGGACAGATCCGGTTATCTAAATTTTTGAACCGGATATTCTGATATTAAAACCGATTTTGGAACCAGTTTTAAGTAACCGATTAACCGAATATGTATATCATTAGAAAGCTAATAAAATGGTCAATCAAATGACAGCAAGTAGCTGATTATAACTTTGTCGGTTACGAAGCTTTTCAAAATAAATATTGAACAAAACAAAAAACATTATAATTAATTAATTGGATTAATCGAGCTAACATGGCCTAAGGAGTTTTGTATTGAAAAATGAATTCTAGCGAAATACCACACACTCAACCATTACGCTACGTTGATTGACCATTTTATTAGCTTTCTAATGATACACATATTCGGTTAATCGGTTACTTAAAACCGGTTCCAAAATCGGTTTTAATATCAGAATATCCGGTTCAAAAATTTAGATAACCGCATCTGTCCTCCAATAAAATTTGTTATTAACGTGTTCGTCATTACAAGAGCTATTTATGGTAAGTATTTCAGAAGCACCACAGACCAATAACGAATATACATAAAAACAAAACGTAGTTTTCTGAACAAAAACCGGTAAAATGTCAAAAAGAACCATGAAAACGGGGAAATATCGATTGGTCATCAATGAGAACCGTACCTAAAATCTTCTGAACAACATTTTTGTAGAATATTTGGATGCTGTAAAATCTCGCCTTTTGGTACTTTTACTACGGTTCAAAAAATAAAGGACGAAAAGGACATGAAAGGAATTGAGTTAGAGGGATGAAATATTCTACAAAAAGATTCACCATTCGATTTGACTGAAGACATGTAATGTCAAAATGAAGCTACAATAACGCTTTAGAGAGATATAAAGCTATTTGATCACAAATTAAGGGGCCAAAATTAAACCAGTAATCACGCAATATCTCGGAAACTTGACCTATGGTGAAAATTTCCTTTTGGGTTCTCAGTACACTCACCAAGAGCTTTCATCTCCAAAAGAAACTTTCCACCCACTGACTTTGAGTTCCATTTTGTAGCACAGTGTCGTTTATCGATATTTTCCGAAAAATGTGCACCTTCTCGAGGCCATAACTACCTGAAGGAGCGTTCCAATGCTTTTGCGATGTACTAGAGAGTTCTTTATTATTGTCTTGGCTACAATTGTTGTCTTTGTGTTGGATCGAAAATCTCAGTGGTTTGGTTGTTATATGCCAAAATATCCAAAAATCGTTGAAAAAAAGCTTCAAGTCAAAATCCGGGGGCTCGATTTTCACCGTAGACATATGGTCTAGTTGACTTTTTTGCTCAGTACAATCCCAAGAATCAGAAACTCCAGGCGCCCGATAACACTTTTTTCCTTCCACACAAATCGCCCCGGCCTACTGAATATACTGGAAGCGATGCATCAATGAATGTTAAAAACACATCCCAGCAAAAAAAGTCCTCCCAAAATCATGGGTTTTGTAAGGGATTTTTGGCAGCCGTAACTACTCGCAAACCCCCTTTCTTCCACATTATTTTTACAAGGGCATGTCGCATTCAGTTTGTAGTTATTTTATGACCACTAGAATAACTAGTTATTCTGTGGCCACTAGAAGTTGAAAAGTAAGTTGAAAAAAATTCTATTTTTAGAACAGTTAATGTAGAGATTTTTTTTAATTTCATCACACTTCTTACTTTTATTTCGCTCGAACCCTCTGATTTCTAGCCAAAGACACTACATATTATGCCACGCACACGAACATTAAGGGTTGCTTAAGAACTTAAATGTGCAGTGCACATGTGCACCACGAACTGTTATTTTTTAATTAAAAAAAAACTAGCGTGCCGACAGTGAGCGTTGTACACACAACCCTAGGATTTATAGTCGGACACACACTCACTGTGCCACCGTCCTCATTACTTAGTGAGGGGCAAAGTAAGTAGGTTTGCCTTGTAATTTTTTTAAGAAGTATCCCATTACTTTTCAGATTACTTGTAATGCGAAAAGAAGCTTGTTTACATTACTTTGTAATGGGTTACGTAATGACTAATGGATCCGAATTTTTGCTGGGATTAGCTTGAATTTTTATTGCAAAACCTTGTGAAGAATTTCACAAATTTTTTTCGGAACCAATAAAAAAATTAATTAAAAATTAGTGTATGTGGAAAATTATTCAATTGTGATCTAAGAAAAACTTTTTATCGTATACTATCTAATTATCTATTTCGATTTGTCGTCTATCGCATACCAGAGTGAGACCAATGACCTCTTGATATCCCTTAAAGTTATTAGAGCTTGGATATACAAAGTTGGGATAGTACCTGATTTATTAAATTTATTTTATCTTAACCGTTTCCACATTCTTTGTGTTTGAAAAACGTATTGAACAGTAAAATGCAGATTCTAACGAGTATAGAATTGCCGCCAACGCAACCTTCCAATATCACTTACTCGCCTTTCGCCTACCAGGTAATCTGTCTGATACATCTCTCTATATTTTACCCTATTTCCAAATGAGACAACTGCTTTTGTTTTGAGTTGTTCTCTAAAACGTTCGTGTTTTATGTATTTTCACACAATTTAGGCGAAAACAATATAAACATATATTGCATATAGTAAGATTGTTCGTAATCGCGAAATCTAAGACTGACTCACCATTGTCGCTAGCTTAATTAATCCTCGACAATTTTTATAAGTGAGCTTGCCCGCCTCATCCTTCTCATACCATTTGCATCAGTCTTGGCGCTTCTGCCGGGGGTTTGGACCTCCCACGGCAGAACTACGTGCACGTATTGCCATAATTTAGGAATATTTTAAACCCATATCGAAGACTAAATACGAAATTATTTCGTTTAGATAATGTGGCTAAAATATTCACAATACCGAATATTGTGCAGCACCATTATATGGGGACTATATTGAATAGTGGCTTGAAATTTGAAAATTGCACGTTATCGCTCTTTGGAGGCAATATCACCTTAGTGAAGATAAAATACGAAATTTCATTTGTTTCATAATAACGAAAATCGGGGGTATACTTTCCACGCGTACTATAAACATATATTCCAAATTAAAAAGCTTTATCTTCCATGAAAGACGTAGGGGATGAATGATACCAAACAACGGTCTTGACGGCTTTAACATGACAAACTCCAGGATTTATCTTGGTTCCTCTCCCATCTCAAGTGGAGACTGAACTCGCTTTGTGTCCCATGCCTAAAAAAACATCCTACTATGAAAAACAAAGGAAAATAAAAATAAATCTCTCTAGAGTTGACGACCCCCGCAAACGTTTTATGATTTGAGAAGGTGCAGTTTACGCTCTGGCAGATGCACTTGTAAAGTACAAGGACATTCATCGAGCGTGTTGAATGTACGACCATTCAGAGGAGCAAACATAGACTCGGACCACCACCTTGTTGCAGCAAAGGTACGTACCAATCTAAACGGAAGTTGGACATCGGTAAGCTGCAATCACAACAGATAGCCGCATCATCAAGTTGGATAGCGGTAAGCTGCATTCACAACAGATAGCCGAATCATATTCCACTCAACTGCCCAAATTGGTTAATCAAAACACTCCCCGTCCCTATGATATATCAGTACAATGGCAAAGTACTGCCCAGTCCATGCAAACAGCCGTAAAATCCATACTTTGATACCAGAGACCTCCACCAAGGAATGCATGGTATGATCAGGATTGTCGTGCTGTTACCGATAAGAAAAATGCGTCATATAGGGCTACTCTACAATCAGTAGCAACGCATAGCGCACGAGAGGGGTATCGGGAGAAAAGGAGAGAGGAGAAACGTCTTTCCGCAGGAAAAAGAGAGAAATGGAAAAGCGGGAGTGTAAAAAATGGAGATCCACAGAATGAATTGCGAAAGTTCTACCAAAGAGTGAAACATCAAACTGATGGCTTTGGTACAGGCACATCTTTCTGTAGAGACCAGCAATGTAATTTGGTAACTGATATATATAGTGTGCTCGGGTTATGGAAAGAGCATTTTTTTTTATTTTGCTCCTGTTGAAATTTGATGTTGCCTGGCCTGGAAATCGAACCGCGGACCTTTAGCGTGCAAGGCAGGTGTGCATACCATTGCACCACGGTGGCACCCGAGATGAGGTAAAGACAGCAATAAACCGGCTGAAGATGAATAAGTCAGCAGGAGCCGACTAATGCCAAATTATGCCTATTGCAATAAAAATGAAAACCGAAATAAAAGAACGTGTACCAGACGATTGGAACGTGAACATCCTATGTCCAGTCCACAAGAAGGGAGATAAGACTGTCTGCTGCAATTACAGGGGGATAAGTCTGCTCCCTATTGCATATAAAATAGTATCTGGCATATTGTGTGAGCGACTAACGTCTATGGTCAATGAAATAATTAGACCCTATCAGTGCACTTTAGACCGGGAAAATCCACCATTGACCAGATATTTACCTTGAGAAAAATCCTGGAAAAGAAATGCAGATCGACAACTACAATCTTTTTATCGATTACAAAGCAACCCTCGACGGCCTTATACGTTTAAAAGTATTCCAAGCCATGCCTGATTTTGGTATCCCCGCAAAGCTCATTCGGCTTTGTCCTCAGTTAAAATAGGAAAGAAAGTTAAAAGAAGTGCGTTTTGTAAACATTTTTCTCTGCAAAGAGGAAAGTGATGAAGTTAAGCCAATGGGGGAAACTCCAGACTTAGACAATCATATGATTGAATCTTCAACTAAAACAAAACAAACAAAAAACAGCGAAGGCTCGCGCAAAACGGAATTTTGTAAATAAAATTCCAACGACATACTCACAGGTAACTGTGTTGATGTTATTTCAACTTAACAGAAATCGATGATTTCTTAGTTGAATCGTGCTGTCAGCTTGCAAATATTTTGTTCTGGTGTTTTTTGGGAAAGCCGAAAAGTGAGCATCATTCTCATTAACATGAGAATACTCGATGCTTAAAGAGTTCAGGTTTTCACTAAAAATTCATCATTTCAAAAACTGAAAAGCCAATTGATAA
This sequence comes from Musca autumnalis, assembly GCF_047663935.1. Taxonomy (NCBI): domain Eukaryota; kingdom Metazoa; phylum Arthropoda; class Insecta; order Diptera; family Muscidae; genus Musca; species Musca autumnalis. Next base: position 84,033,926 of record NW_027411755.1, on the reverse strand, counting down.
TTCCCTTCGCCGGGATGAAATCATGATATTGGTAGCGATCAGTTAATTTTGCAAGCTGTCAGTGCGTTTTGTAAACATTTTTCTCTGCAAAGAGGAAAGTGATGAAGTTAAGCCAATGGGGGAAACTCCAGACTTAGACAATCATATGATTGAATCTTCAACTAAAACAAAACAAACAAAAAACAGCGAAGGCTCGCGCAAAACGGAATTTTGTAAATAAAATTCCAACGACATACTCACAGGTAACTGTGTTGATGTTATTTCAACTTAACAGAAATCGATGATTTCTTAGTTGAATCGTGCTGTCAGCTTGCAAATATTTTGTTCTGGTGTTTTTTGGGAAAGCCGAAAAGTGAGCATCATTCTCATTAACATGAGAATACTCGATGCTTAAAGAGTTCAGGTTTTCACTAAAAATTCATCATTTCAAAAACTGAAAAGCCAATTGATAATTCCCTTCGCCGGGATGAAATCATGATATTGGTAGCGATCAGTTAATTTTGCAAGCTGTCAGTGCGTTTTGTAAACATTTTTCTCTGCAAAGAGGAAAGTGATGAAGTTAAGCCAATGGGGGAAACTCCAGACTTAGACAATCAGAAGTGGAACAATATATAAAAACAGCCATATGTTACTTGCTTATGTAAAGGAAGTAACTGATACCTGTGAAAAGGTCGAAAGGGAATCTGCCAAATTCGGCCTGGCGGTAAACGGCGATAAAAACAAGTTGTTGGCATCGACGCGAAATGCGTCCAAGGACCTCGCATCGTCTGTGAATGTTGGTATGTACCTACAATTTTGAGGTAGTAAATGACTTCGTCTGCACCGTCATAAGCACAACAACAAAAACATCAGTTGTGAAATAAGCAGAATAGTGCTGGCCAATATATGCTACTTTGCTGTTTAAGAATAAAGCCACATATCGTCAAACAAAAGTAACACTTTACAAAACGCTGATACTGCCCGTGCTTATGTTTGGTTCCGAAGCATGGATACTTCTTCAGTGCATTGTGTGTTCAAGAGAAAAATTCTTCGAAAAATCTACGGGCCCATTCTGCGCTGACGGTGAATGTCGACGTCGTATGAAAAATTAGCTGTATCAACTATACAATGGCATAAGTATAGTTAAACGAATCGAGATACAACGATTGCGTTGGCTAGGCCATGTCATAAGATTGAGTGATTATGAACCCACTAAAAAGGCGTATAAATACGGGCAGCATGGCGGCTCACGCAGAACTGGAAGGGTAAGGCTTCGCTGGAGCGAACAAGTGAAACACGACATCAGAAAACTCCATACCCCAGATTGAGAAAATACAGCAACAAACAAAGAGGAATGGAGATATTTTTATAGTTCGGATCATGGAACACATGTTCTGTAAAAGGCCAGCTAAGTAAATAAGTTTCTTTATCTTTGATTGATTTAGAATATTTAGTTATGTCATGAACGGAATAACAAAGTTTATTATACCCTTCATCACTGTGAAGATATGTTTCTTCGTTACTTGGTCCCTCAGATTCTTCCTTTCTGTCAAAGAATACAGCCAAATTCTACTTTTTATCCCGGGTAGGAGTATGCGCGCAACATATAAGATACAGCGTCTACTTGATAGAAAAGCTTTCGCTATGATCATAAATGGATTGCATAAAAATGTCCAACATTTTCTTAGTGTAAAATAACGCAGTGATTGTTACTGCTGCTACAATGCGATATCATTGAATAATGACTGTTAATACCCTTCAATGTCCCTCTTATTTCTCATGGAAAACTACCAGAACCAGTAATAAAATTGTGCGTAAAATTGAAGTGCATCATCACTGGAATGAATCTCTGGTTACGACTGGATAAAATAGACCACACAACTTCAAGCGAACAATATAAGCGACGACCATACAAACAGATAAATAGCCAAAATCGAAAAACGCAAAAAAAACAGAGGAATCGTTTTTCATGCAACTCAAAATGAGGCAAGTAAGTACAAAAACTGACTGCATCACAAATTCGAATATTGCAAATTGTGCAAAATTTCGATAATGAAATAAAACCGTAGTAAATGGTTGTCGCATTTTGTGCACAATTCGACAATTCCATTCAATCTTTTTCTTTTTTTGCTGTTCATTTCAGCAGGCTGTTGCAGGTCATTTGAATCACCACCATCGTCAATGCAACTCAAATATGCAGCATTTATATATCAACGGCATAAGGGAAAGAAGGACGAAATTTATGTCATAAATGCATTTTGATGCATTTAACATAACCATCGGATAATACTCTGCTGCTGGGTCACCCGCTGCAGTCATATCGGCTCCCATGGGCCAGGATTTATACTCTTCCATTCTCTGTCATTGCAATGCAATTGTCGTCCATTTCACCATTCAACATTTGGCCAGGATAGAGGCATTCACTTCACATTTTTACACTTTATGCTTTTGATTGTCGTTCATTATTGTCATAATTTACACTCACATTGAATGTGTCGTAAAATATTGGAAAAATGTTCATATCATTTCTCCCTGTCTTCCAATGAGGGGGAAGCATCATCAGGCATTCTGATTATACGACCGTTACTCGTTTTCTTCAAATAAATCAAGAGATTCTACTACATAGATTTATTTCATATATGTATATTGAATTATAAATCTGGAGTTTAGACATTTTTCTCATGCTATTATTATCATTTCTGTTTGCTCTTTATTTTCTGGCGGATGATGTGGCGGTTGGAAAAATGGCTTTAACAGGAAGTTGAAGGAGTCAAGGAAAAATACTCAAATCCTACTTAGGTAAAAATATTTTTCTACATTTGTTAGAAAAACATTTATTTTATCATCTTTACTAGGCATTTACATAAGACAATTTGTCTTTAAATACAACCCTGATTTTTTACATTTGTCGTTTCCCTGTAAGCATACGGAAGTGACCCTGTAAGCATATGGAAGTGAGTTACTCACTCCATCTACAAAAAGCAATCGCAATCGGCTCTCATTTTCTGTAAAAGAACGACACTTTAGAATTTTACTATAACAAATATATTGCAGTCCTGTTTTGATCGTCCTAAATAACTACTTAGTGTCAGCGAAAAGGATGGAAATGCGCCTATGCAGACACGTTCGATTGTTTAAATTCAAGACGTGTACAACTTTGAACTAATATAATACATTATTCTGTCTGATGTTAAAATGGCCCAGTGGTGCAGTGGTAAGTATGTTCGCTTTGCAGTCTTAATGTCCCTGGTTTGATTCCTAGGCCAGACAACATAAAATTTTTAAAATGACAAAATTAATGTAGATGACAATTTCAACTAAGAATAGTTCTTCGAAAACATATGTACGTTGCAAAAATAATTATAATAATAAACAAGTACGAAAGGCGTTAAGTTCGGCCGGGCCGAACTTGTTATACCCTCCACCACAAGTTGTATTGAAGTAATATGGAATAATTAGTTTCCTTTCGTGTATGAAGAAGACTTAATACTTAATTCAGCAATTTCGGTAAAACAATGTGAGGCACCGTTCTATGGTGTGCAAAACGTCGATCTATACCGACAAATTTCTGACGGAAAGTTTTTAGACTCAAAGAAGACTAAATACCAAATTTCCTATATTTCGGTAAGAGAATGTGGCTAAAACTTAAAAAATACCGAAAATAAAGAAGTACGCTTCTATGGGGATAAAGGTAGACGTGGACCTATACTGATAATACTCTTTTGAAATATTTTATAACTCTTGGAAGACTAAATAACGAATTTCAGCCATTTCGGTTGGATATTGACGTCACAATCTTCAGTATTACAAAAATCCTGAGGTACCGTTCTAAACGTGGATCTATATCGCTGGATCTCTGGAAACACAAAATACCAAATTACAACCGATTCTGTTCAATACCAAAAGTCCTACGTATATACAATAAATTTTACCAAAATTTTATCCACCTACTTCAATCCACATTCGGTACTCCGGACAATTCAATAATTCGGACAACGCCGAAACGTGTGGTGTCCGAATTTTTGTGACTATATTGTATATATACTCTTGATCAGCATAAAATTCTAACGCATTATTATCATGTCATTATGCCTGTCCGTCCGTCCGTTCGTCCTTATGTCTGTTGAAATCAAGATAGAGCTCGCAATATTGTATATAGAACGTTCTAATTAGGTATAGACGTTTATATCACTAGGAGGATGTTTGAAATTAAAAATTGGCTATATCGGTCCCGTTTTGATATATGTAGGTCCCTCCCGATTTCCGATACTATGAAGGTTTCAGCGTCATTGTCAAACCATAATAAAGCATTCCAGAAGAGAATTACAAGTATAGGTCCAAGTTTTTATAAAGCCCCGATAGAAAGTTGTGAATGATGGTGATTGTGGCTCAAAATAGCCAAAATTTGCTGGAGCTATAAAACTTTTCATATGAAATTTGTCGGCATAGCTTCACGTCTTCATATAGCCCCCACAGAACGGTACCCACCGATTTTCTGTACTTTGAAGGTCGTTAACTCAATATCCACCGATATGACTGAAATTTGGTATTTAGTCTTCGTTGGGGGCATACAATTTTCCACCTGAAATTTGTCGGTATAGGTCCACGCATTCATACAGCCTCCATGTGTGGCCTCAATATCCCTCTGAAATGTCTAAAATTTAGTGTTAAGTCTTCCTTGGGGGTATAAAACTTTCCACCTAAAATTTGTCGGTATAGGTCCACGTCTTCATATTACCTTCGAATTTCGGTATTTTAAAGGTTGTGGCCTCAATATCCCACCGAAATGACTGAAATTTGATATTAAGTCTTCCTTGGGGGTATAAAACTTTCCGGTATGGGCCCAATCCTAACGATCATATGTTTTTCGAGACCCAGATTTCTGACTTTTGCTTATAAATGATGCAACTGCACTCTAAACTTTGAAATTTTATTAAATTGACAACTGAGATGTGAAGAAATTTTCTTTACTTTCGAAGTTTTTGACCCTTGGACCCAAGTCCACGCTTCTCCCGTACGACCGCCACTCCCCCGAAGAAGTACGTATGACTGATATCAGTTTCAAAATTTTATTCTCCTTTAATCTTCCAAACAAAAAATGCTTTGATTCATATAAAAATGATGTTTACAAAATATTGAAGATTTTTGCATGGGATTTGGTTCAGTTGCATATGTTTTAACCATCAAATTTTAAGGCGGAGTTATGTATTTTCATATTTTTTTCAAATTTTTTGTTGTATAACGTGTCAAAACTTTTTATGTTCTTATATTTGAATTATTGAACGAGTAATTGTAACAGACGGTTGTGTATAAAAGCTGCTCCCACTTTTTTTGGCCAAAAGCCGGTAATAAACAAACTTACCACATCATCTTGGAATCCAACTCGTAGCCCATCCGTACCTTCTCCAGAACAATATCACGAAGTTACACATAAGGGTTTTTGGTGAGAAATAATTAATATTTTAATTAATCACAAATCCATCAAATATTTTCACTCAAAACGTTGAAACAACGAGTAAACAAAAATAATAAACACTTCCACAACAAAATAAACTTATCAGCTGGCTCCCTCCAACCAAGTTTGCCTATGTCAACAATCGATAAATAATTTATCGATAGACAAATATTGCTATCAACAGCATTGCCATTCATTAACAATCCAGGGGTCGGGACTATGAATAACGACACTCAAACACCAAAACGTAAACACACAGAAGTAGTATCACCAGTGAACAAAGAGGTAACGTCAAATATGGACTCAACAGCATTAATAGGCCTAATTAGAGATACAATCAACTCAAATTTGGATGAAAAACTAAAAACTATAGCCACAAAATCCGACATAGAGGAAATAAAAGCCGATTTAAATTCAATTAGCGGAGAGATAAGTGTGTTAAAAGTGGAGAACCAGATGCTCAAGGAAGAATTAAACAAAGTGCAACAAGAAAATATTAGATTTAAAAAAGATATTACATGGTTGCAAAATCACACCAGGTCTAATAAAATCTTTATTAAAGGGCTACCAAATGCTAGAAACGCAATGGCCGAGGTGAAGAAAACTTTTTATAGAAACTTTAAAAACCAGAGTTAATGTTAAACAGGCCTACAAAGTGTTTGAACGTAACGGCAAAATGGCAGTCACAGTACAGCTTGAAAATGAGGAAGCAATCCAAGAAGTTTTTCGAAACACAAACAAATTAGTTGGCTCAAATGTGTATATTGAAAGAGATATGATACCTAACAAGCAAGAACACAAAAAACATTTTTATTGCTCAAGAAACAAATCTTAACTCTCAGTAAGAAGCATAAAGTATCTGTAAGAGAAGATAAACTGAGAATAAACGATCGTTGGTTTAAATGGAGTTTTGAAAATAAACTTGTTTGCGGCAATGCTGATGGAGAGAAAGTACTCATTGAATTATATGGAGAAGAAATAAAATCACTCTCCTTAGATTATGAACAAATACATACAAATACACCATCAAAAAACTAATAGATATTGATCAAAAAATAAAATCACATACTATCTCAATTTTGTCATACAATATTAATGGTTTAGAAAATAAATACATATATCCAACTTTCTTCAAATACATCACCCAATTTTAAATATTTATCCTATTAGAAACACACTTAGAAAATGAGAAAAATGAAAGAGCAAAAGCATATTTCACCGGATTTGATCTATATTTTGATCCAGCTGTACGCATACACAGATTTGGTAGAGCGATTGGAGGCCGATTAATTGGAATAAGCAAGACTTTGAAGAATTGTGGCGTTTCGTGTAGAATAAGAGACTCGGAGTTGAATTCTTATATTAAACTGAACAGCAAAGAAAATGTCTGCAGTCTTCTCTCGCAATATCTAAGGCCTGCTACCTGGGATAACGATTTTATGAAACTAAAAGAGTACCTCCAAACAGAAGATATGCCGAATCCCATAATTATAGGCGACTTTAATGTAAGAATAGGCGAAGCGAATCAAAATATTGATGGAATATATAAAGAAAGATTTTATTCGGGATATGCCACCAGAAAATCCAAAGATAAAACCATTAACCACAAAGGAACCCAATTTATACAACTATGCGAAGATTTTAATATGCTGATTTTAAATGGTATTACTAAGGGAGATCAAATGGGAAACTTTACATACGTATCAACTTTGGGTGAATCGGTAAACGACATATGCGCCGTGTCTAAAGAAGTTCTAGGAAACATTGATGAATTTAAAGTTGAAGACAAGGTATGGTCAGACCATTTTCCAATTGTTGTAAGAATGAACTTTAAAACCGAACCTGAAAACAGTGAATGTATGGCACTATTACCAAAGCTGATGTGGAAGGAGGAAGAGAAGTGCGTATATCAGAGAAAATTTAATGAAAACATGCGTCATATCATTAATGATGAACTAAGCCTTACGGATATATGCGAAATTATAAAGAAATCCTCCTCAAAAACGCCTAACCGGAAAAAGTCGTTTGAAAAGAAACAGAAATGGTACAATACAAACTGCAATAAAGCACGAATAAAAAGCTTCAAACTTCTAAAAATTTACAGAAAATCAAACAAAGTAGAAGATAAGACTAGGTACATAACCGCACAAAAGCTATATAGAAGTGTATGTAACGACAGTAAAACTATGTATTATAATACAATCGCAAATAAACTCAACAATATAAAAAGTTCTAAAGAATGGTGGAAAATGGCCCGAGAAATACGTAATCAGAATAAACTCGTAGGAACGAATATTGCACCAGAAGACTTTAAATGATACTATGAAGGTTTATTAAACAGCAGCGATGAAAGCACGATCATTTATTATGTACCCTCCTTTAAAGAGGATATGGACTTGGATAGACCGTTTACTCTACATGATTTAAATAAAATGTTGTCAACAGTTAAAAACAACAAAGCCCCTGGTGAGGATAGGATTCCGTATGAATTCTTCATAAATGGAACAAATGAATTACACACCCAATTGTTGAAGGTATACAACAAAATATTCACGAATGGACAAATTGACCCTTTATTTTCTAAAACAATAATTTTCCCCATACACAAAAAAGGTGATCTAAATCAACCATCAAACTACAGAGGCATATCCTTCATGAATTGCGTAGCTAAAGTATTCATAGGACTAATCAATGAAAGGTTATATAATTGGGTTGAAAATCATGAAATCCTTACGGAATATCAGGCTGGTTTCCGAAAAAATTATTCGACTGCTGATAATATTTTCAATCTGGCTTCAATCGTATCACTTAAACTGAAGGAAAAGAAAAAGGTGTACTCATTTTTTGTTGATTTTCGAGCAGCGTTTGATAATATATCGAGGCAAGCACTCATTTACAAACTTTTCTATATAGGCGTATCGAATAAATTGGTCACATTAATAGAAAATATATATAATAATACCCAATCTGCAGGTTGGAATGGAAGAGAGCTCTCCGATTACTTTGATACAACGAAGGGAGTAAAACAAGGATGCCTTCTATCGCCATTGTTGTTTGCTTTATACGTAAATGACCTGCATGATTATATAGACGGTGGACTGTTTGTGCACAACATTAACATCAGGATATTATTATATGCTGACGACATTGTTATCCTCGCAGATGATATAAAAGTACTACAATCTATGATAGATAAATTGGAAACCTATTGCGATTTATGGAGCTTGGAAGTTAACTTAACTAAATCCGAAATCATGGTGTTTAGAAACGGAGGAAGACTAAGTAAAAATGAAAAATGGACTTTTAAAGGAAATGAAATAAAGATCTCCAACGAATTTAAGTATTTAGGAGTTACGTTCACACCAAAGATGAAATTCCTGAAACATGTGCAAAGTAGAACAAATGAAGCGAAGAATGCAATCAATGCCACATGGAACCAATTTGTAGGCAGAACAGATATACAAATGAATGCCAAATGGAAACTATTCCTACCTGTCTGTAGATCCATACAAAGCTATGCGGCGCAAGTGTGGGGTTTCTCGTACTTCGATGAGATAAACATGTTACAAAAATACTTTCTAAAGCGAATATTACAGGTACCGAGCTTTACCCCAAACTATGTGTTGATGTTGGAAACAGGTGTGGAGGATGCACACATATATACTTTGGGACTCCATCTAAAATATTTAGGCAAAATCATGTTCCGTTACTCACACAAGAGGCTACCGAAACAGCTATCAGAACTCACGTTTCAAAACAACACTTTTTGGGCAAAGGAATTAAAAGAACTGGCCCAAAAGTTCAACACATCCTGGCCACACTCGATCCCGTCCTCAAATAACTGGGATATATTCTGCACAAATTTAATCGCTAACATAAAATTACGATTGAGTGAGAAACGATTATGCAGACAACAAAATTGCCAAAGCCTTCGCATATATAAATATTTAAATCCTGATAGAGCCTATCTTTACCTAAATGAGAGGAAATACACGTTCGAACAAATAGTTTGGATATTTAGGGCCCGCATGAGTCAGACACATCATCTAGAGACTGCAAACTATGCAATTTGAATGTGATTGAAACAATGCAACATTTCCTAGGAACTTGCCCTGTTCTGCGCGAATTTAGAATGATGTCATTTCAAAAACCAATACTACATGAGGCTGAGATAATCAATATACTGAACGGTGAAGATGATGACGACTGGGGAAATCTAGTAAATTACATGGAAACAAGCTACAAATACCGCAACCTTCTGTTAAATGAATTTAATTAAAATTAAGTAAAAATATATATTTATTTATTTTTATTTTATTAAACGACAGACGTGTCTTTAAACATTGTCGTAAAAATATTTAAAACTTCTTTTTAATTGATATTAAATATATTTAAATTATTTTATATGAATTGTAAACAATGAAAAATATCATATTTAATCAATAAAGAAGAATTACTACTACTAAAAAATATTTGAATTAATGAATTATAAGTAATTGCAAAAAAACTTAATTTAACATTCAAAAAAATATTTTAAATCAAATTTTCTAAAACGTGCAATTTTGTTGCAAATGTATTGGCCGCCAATGTATCTCTATTTTATTGACTTGTTTGAAGGGAATTTTAAACAGAAAAGTTGTACACACAAATATTTTTGTACCTACTATTAAAATATTTGTTACATTTTGCATATTTTGCATATGGCATATGTTTCGATTGCAGTTTAATCAGAAGCCAAAAATTTGCCCAGTCCCAAAATTTGACATGAATCGGACCAAAAATAGGTGTTGCATAAAATTCCGCTGTTGTTAATTTATGGCTTCCCAGCAAACCAAATGTCTGATGTCCGACAAGTCTGAACAATTTCGGAAGCAACGTCGTTCAGATTTCGTTCCGATTTCTAAACGATTTTTCGGAGCGGAAATAGTTCAGATTTTGTACCGATTTCATTCCGATTTCGGAACGAATGTCGGAAAGAAATTTCCTTTCCGAATTTCCCAAGGATTTTCTTCAGATTTCGTTACGAAATCGGATCGAAATCGATACGATGTCGCTCCGACATTTCGTTCCGAAATTATGTCAACCACTTCATACAACTTTCGTTAAGATGTCGTTACGATTTCGGATCAGATTTCGGATGTATCGTCCGAATTTTGTTTGATTTCGTTACGATGTCGGTACGATTGGTTTGCTGGGTTCCTACATACTATATGTTTACTGAGACCCCATAACTTTAGTGAAAAAGTTGTACATTTTCGCGGAAATTAGGAAAGAATTTTAAACAAATGGTAGTTCGCAACATGTTTTAATAAAATTCAACCTGTTTATGCATCTGAAAAATTTATAAAAAAATATGTACGTAATGCAAACATCGCGAAGATTCAAATGAAACCAAAACTATACAAATCCGTTTAGTGGTTTGCATATTATAGCAAAAACAAAAATGTATAATGAGAAAATTTATAAAATTTTTTAAGAGAAGATATTTATTAAAATTTATTTTGTGAGTTAGTTGAAAAAAATGTAGGAAAAATAGGTCGGAGTGATTCTTTTATTTTAGTTAAATTTCACCCAAAAATTTTTTTATTCTAATCACCTCTCGAATACACGCTAACATCTAGCGGAAGATATGGTTATCGTTCAAATAAATGTTGGGTTCGTTTAAATGGGGTATACTCTTGAAATAAAACTGTATCGGGTAATGTTCATTTTGAAATGCGTGTAAATCGCGAAATCCTCAAAACCGCTTGATGCGCATGCGGTTTATCAATACGGCTAATTCTTCTCTTTTAATTTGTACACATTTGCCAGGATTTACTTCGGCCGCTAAGATGTAGCGTCGTCTGCAGTTTAGTGTGCAACAATCTGTATAACGCTTATAACTTGCACAAAGTGCATACAATTTTTATGTGTATCCGATTTCACTACCAACCGTGGAAAAATACATTGATCTCATCCATAAAGAACCGCGGATGTAGCATCACACACTATTTTTGGGATAAATCGTATACAGCTCCCATGCCACTAAATTTTTTAAACCGCTGTTTTCGCAAAAACGCGATTGATGTGTCAGTTTCTTCATTGACAAGGTATTTTCAAAAACATTTTTCGCACATTTTTCGGTTTTTGCAGTTGTGGATGGATTTTCACGATCTATGATTTATATGATCCGAACCGCCGAAAAACTAAAATATCGCGGGATACCAGCACACTCAAAAGGATATTGTAAATACTGTACCCAAAAAAATAGGGGTTTTAGAAAAAATATCGCAATAAATTTTGGCCTTTGGCAGTAGATTGCTCTGCTGCTGTGTGGGCCACATAGCCAATATACATATCAAATTATGCGTACTTTAATCCTATTGTTTGTTCTTTGAAATACCCGAATGCGCGTTCCAGTTAAATTAAAAATACGAAAAACACCTAAAATCCGGCTTCAAAATGTCAGCATCCATAAAGGGTGGATGCAGTGGAAATTTTGAAAAGTGATAAATTAGAAATGTTGTCTTCATTTTGTATTCTTCTACTTTTACTTTGGACATATGTCCGGCATTTGAACTGTTTAATCAGCAATCACATAGTAACGTAAAAAACCTCGTTAACTTCACTTAACTTTTGCCTATTTTTATTCATTTACGCGGTTAAATTTTTTTGTCCAAATTTTTGAGCTTTGTTCAAAATCACTTAAATTGATCCAGCAATAGTCATAGTTTGTGGTTAATTGCAATAGTTCGCGTATTATAATAGTGCAAATCTTGGCTTCATGGAAACTTAATTTTTTGACTTTCACTCATATACCCTTGTTTGCAAAAATGCTTGTGTTTTAATTTATAGAGTGTTTTATAGTTTTTTGTATTTCTTAAAATTGTGAAAAAAAGATTATATTAACAATAAACCGCACCGGGGTCGTAATCTTCAGAAACTTACGTATATCACAGATTTTTTTGGATTGGAATGCAAATATTCTATTCATATTTATTAGTGTTTGATTATAAATATTAAAAACATTTATATTTATGTGATCTTGGGATAATTTGAAATTTCCCCGTTTGTATAAGTGGACAATTTGTGTAAAAAAGCGGATAACAGAAATAATAATACTGCAAGGCACTGTCTGAGAGATGTTCTTTATATTTCGATAAATTACAGGGAAAAGCTATAGTACTTAATCCGTAGCGACGTTTTAGAGTCGGAAAGTAGTTTGGCTGGGTCTCCGCAATGGACATTTTTTAAATATTTCTCCCAGGGTTTCGGAGTCGGAGTCGGAGTCTACGAGTCGGAGTCGAGCAATTTTGCTGGAGTCGGAGTCGGAGTCTGAGTTGAAAAAAATAACTCGACTCCGACTCCGGGCAAATTTTTTTCCACGTTAGAGAAATATAACATTAAATTTGGAACAAGAACATTTTTTTTTAAATCATTATTTATTTTAAAAGAAAGGTATAAGAAAATATATATGCAAATTATATATTATACTAAGTAAAATGACAATTCACAGGATATTTACTATCCTCTGAGATCGAATTAAGATTGGACCCTTAACTTCTTTCGTCAGATTTCTTACTGGTCTTCTCACAAAGGTCTACTGGTATTCTCATCTTGTTTTTAATGAGAAATCATCCTTGTCTTCTATTAAAGACACTGTGGTCTCTATGGGAAATCTTACTGAATACCCTGTGACACAAAATGAAAGTTAAGATCTGGGGAGGACAATTCCTTTTGTGAATGATATCCCCAATTGGGAACCCCAAATGATCCCATACGATTCATTATATACTCAATGAGGGCTTTAGATGGAGACATTCAAATAACGGGATCTGTCCGCCAGGAACAGATATAGTTGATGTGTATCCGAGTTTTCTACACAATTAATTGCATATACGAAATTCAATGAAATACATAATCATAAAGTTTTCATGAGAAAGGGTCGGGTAAAAATGATATAGGACAATGAAATGACATGATATTACAATGTCGATTTCTTGTCCTAGTGGACCGACCCTACATAAAATTTTTCTAGCAACATTTTTGTAGAATATTTTCATGTACGAAATCTCATCGTTTGCTAATTTTTCAGTTCCAAAAAACATCCATCTGCCTACGTGCTGAGTGATGTACACAATATATCTTAAATATTTCAATAAAATTATCCACTCCACCCACACCAAAATTCAAAATGTGAATTTTAGTTTAAGGGGTGATCCCTATTTGTAAATTTCAGAAAAAAGTAGAAAGTATAAATAGCATATAATATGTGGTCAAATTTTTAAAGTCGATCGGAATAAGCGTTGGATGGGAACAATTTATTTAATTTTGTATGCGGCATATAAACTGTGTTTTTCTCGAAATCGGCCACAAAAATATATGACAATTGGTTTATTAGTTTTCGAGATAGAGTGGGCACCGCAAAATGCTTTAATAAAAACAGGGTTTCGTAGACGGTCTCTAAACTTCGTAATATTTTTCTCTTTCAGATGAAGAATGGCTTTTATAGAGCTTTACAACTTGGGGTCTCCTTATAAGGCTAAACACACTATAATGTTGGCTTACATCAAGTTTGAAACTAAGTCGTGAATTGCTTATAGTTTTTATTGCATGTAGTCCTTACGATTTGCATTGCCCCATCATTTTCACATATTTTGAAAGCTTAAAGATTTTTTCACGCGAAAGAATTCCGCCCAGAATATACTAGTGCAACAAATGGAAAACCGACAAAAACTTTCGAACTTTGTTATATTTCAATGTAAGATTCTTCATATAGGCCAAAATATAGGAAAATATTAAAAATTTGTGCACATTTTATTAATTTTTAGTGATATAGGAATTCACTCTCGGAGTCGATCCGGAGTCTGAGTCGGAGTCGGAGTCGTGAAAAAAACTCGCCTGGAGTTGGAGTCGGAGTCGAGCCAAAAATACCTCGACTCCGAAACCCTGATTTCTCCACATTATTCAGTTTCCGAACTTGATTGGTATAGGAAGATTTATTTGCCCCATTGAATTTAAATTAAATGGAAACTGCAATTAAGACTCTAATATTCCAAAAATAATCAAAATAAATGTGACCTTATTTGCAAATGAAAAATAAAGTATATTTACATGTTTATGAAAATATTTAACACGAATTTAGTTGTTTAGTTATGAACTGACATTACAAAGTCTGGACAATTTTCCACATGAAATCGTTTTTTGATTACCAATAAATTGCATTTCATAAACACACATGTTCATCTATTCCATATTTTTTAGAAATGATTTTTTCGTCCTTCAGAAAATGTCATTTAAAATTGAAGGTAAGAGATTTTTTTCTTTGGATTTTGTTATAGATATTTTGAGATAACAATATACCAAAAAAAAATGAATTCTCTATAATTCACCAAGTATACACACACAATCGTTCCATGTAACTACCAAACAACCTATTCATATCATGACCAAATTGTTGTTGATGAAAAAATCTATGATGCTCTATAGAAATCGATATAACAATACATGGAATCCATGGATTTTGACCATCTTTGATAACTCACGACAAAGCTATAGAATAAATTTTAAGTTTTTTTTTCTCAGTTGGTGTATGATTGTGTGTGCAAAAGAATTTGGATAAGATTGGGTAAAATCTTTCGGTGCAGGAACAGTAAATGCAGATTGTACGCAACACAATGCCCAATGAAATGAATTCAACATGAACATGACTACTCAAAAAATGAAATTGTTCCAAATATACAATGTCAAAAACTATCTCATACTAAGAAATGCAACAGTGGACAAATGAATACAACTTAAGATACAATTTTCACAATGCAAAAAAAAAATAAGATTGTGGATTGTGTTCGCTTAGAAGTTGTCAGGGAAACCATTGTCAATGTGTAATGTACACCTCAAGGCCTATGGAACAATTTCAGGGATGTAGTATGTATGTAGTGTGGACAGGCAAAACTCAAAAAAAGATTGAGTTCTGAGGTCAAAACCTTTTTATAGGTTACTTTATTTATAAATTAACAGAAAACTAAGCGTATTTTAGAGTTGAAATGTTCTACGACTGACCTAATAATTCCATGGCCCTTTAAGTTGTTGGAATCTGAGCTCGTCGTATTATTGTACCGTTCATACGGAATACTGCCTGCAGAACTGCATTTGAGTACAATACGGGCGCGGCACAGTGGTTCAGAATCGTTTTTTCCTGTAACTTTTGAATGGATATAGATTTTTTCATAATTTTTAAACTTAGGTGCACGCCACGCGCACATCTTCCAATATGTTTACATAATTTTCTGTTTTCCTTAGTTTCAATATGTCTGCTATCGAATCCCATATAGAAATTAACACTCGGTGACGAACAAATTGGGGTTTTGGCAAGGAAAATTGATTTTTGAACCATTGTACGCCGCATAGTTTACCATAGACCGGTCTATTCCAACAAAGTTTCTTTGTATGCACCTCAGTGCTGTTGCCCAGCAGGACCTTGTTTCTTCTTCTGATCTTGTCGCTAATAGCTGTGACTTCGTAGACGACGTTTCACCAAAGATTTTGGAATAGTCAAGACACCGTGGACAGATATGTTCAGCGAGAGCCTGATTTCAGCAGTCCATGTGGTGAACAGCGTGTGACCAATCCTGAACTGGTATGAGTGAATATAGCGGAATCCATGCAGACGTTTGGCACCAAGGAAATTGTTTCTCATCATGGGGAGGAGCAGTGCCTGTAGAATCTTCCCAACTGGCGACTAGAGGGATATCGGCTAGCATGATTCGCCACTGCTGGCAACCCAGCTTTGCTTCATCAGCGTGATCACCTTGTCAAATAACTAGGCTTCTATTACAATATTGGTGGATATCGATAGATTGTTAAGTTCTTAGCTTCGGGCTAATTCAATTGCTAAAGCATAACCATTGAGATTTCGCGTGGTCCCAATCCTTTGAATGACATCATTTAACGTAAATTGTAGTGGTACTAGAGCTGTCAGACTATCGATATTCCCAACATTAAACATTTTCAATTAATTCTCTTTCGAGTTGAACTGTTAGACCTTAGATATACATTGAAAAATTAGGAGTCTACCGAAGTCCCACGCATCCAACCATTACGCTACGTTTCACGGGTGTTTAAACCGGTCTTCAGGCGTATTAGGATGTTTTTGTGGCAGACGAAGGCAAAGCTTGGTAACTAGTATATATATATCGCACTTCATTAGATAAATGCATATGCGAAATTATGTCAGTTAATTGAAACTCCAAACTTTTCCTATAGTCCTGCTTGGTAATCCCAGTTGTCAATGTTCGCAAATACTATAAGTTTTATTCCTACGTCATTAGTAATTGCTCCTCTATATCAGAAGATTTGTTTTTGATCATCAGTTTTCGATATTTCATTAAAAAATTGATAGCTATCGATATTATCGTTATTTGTCATCACCATAATTTCATAATAAAAATAGCGGAAATCTCTATGCTTTTGTTAAGGTTTTGCACAAGTACTTTACAGAAATATAAAGGAGAAAAAAACAATTGCTTTTATTTAATAAAAACACACAAAAATACAATTTACTTTTCTGAAAAATTTGTACGTGTGACTGCGGACTTACTTTCTAATGTCCAGAAAACCGAAAATTAGCGTAATTTCTATTCCTTTCAATAGATTTTAGGTTAGGGGTTTTTAATTTGATAATATCGATTTTTGTCAGCTCTATGTGGTACCTCCTGGGCTGAGAGGGCTCTTAAAGCCTGGGTACATAAGCTGCCTCGGCTGATTGCCTTGCTTTCCTGCTTCATTTCTGACATAACAAAAATAAAAGAATAAAGAAGAAAAGGGCAAGCTAGTTCGTAATTGGCTCGGCCTTCTTTATACTTTTATTTTATGTTATGTCAGAAATGAAGCAGGAAAGCAAGGCAACCAGGCGAGGCAGCTTATGTACCCAGGCCTTTATACGGCGTAGCACGCTCTTCTTCGCCCTGTCACTCTCGGGGTTAAAATAACACGCGCACCTCTTCCCAGATTAGAGACTGAATTTACCGTTACCCACAATTTACATAATTCTGTACTAATATTGCATTACTTTAGGTGATCTTGCCACCTTTTTCACTTAAGTTCGCCAACTACACAGTTCTTTTGTCTTCAGGGTTCCTACGACGAAGCTATTCACGCTTATTTGTAAGTCCCGTCGCCACTTCTAGGAAATTTCGGAGATTCGATCAGCAGGTATAAGGAGAAGTCTTCCTCCTCCGCTTCTTGTACGATTCTTTCGCAAAAGCAACAGGTGGATCGCGACAACGATAATGTTTCACCGACTAATGAAGACCGGAGACCGTTGCAATTGAATTGCACTAACAATCCACAGCTCTGAAAACATGTTGGATGTTGCGTTGTTGTCGAGAAGACGACGACGTTGAATCAGGCGTCGAACTATGAGTCATGCTGAGAGATGTTCTGGCGCAGCAAGTAACTATATAACTCCTATCAAAGTAGTCTTGGAGATGGTAAAGACCAGTGCAGCCTCGAAAGTGCACTCATTCCCTACATCCGTTACATCTTACCTATGTTGACATACGGTGGATGCGGATATAGCAAACGGAGCAGATCCATGGTCTTTCTTCTCTTTCCCGGCAAACATATAATTGTTGAGGTGATGCCACCTGATATGAAGGTTCCTTCGAGTCAATCCGGGACATAGAAGCGGCCGCCGTGTGTTTGTCTACGTTGTAATTCTTGATATTGTTACAGAAAAAATTAATTAGAATGTGCGACGATCACGTGGCTTCTTTCTTAAAAAATATTTATTTGCAGTTTTTTTTTTTTTTTTAATTTCGACTATGGTTTTCAGTTAGTTGAAAGAAAATGTTTTAAAGTTTCCTTTGAATCTAGTAGTGCCAAAACTCCATGTAGTTTTCCCGGGCATTTTACACTACGTTCTGGCTAGATCCCGCTAATATGGGTCAATTCTCAGAATTATACATATGGTTATTGTTCAGGGCAGAGAAACACATTGAGTCTATAAATATTCATTATACCAACTTTTTCTGAGACAAATATGACATTTTCATGGTATAACATTACTCCTTGGATTTATATTTTTAGAAAACTTTAGACTCTCGAAATATTCGATCGAAAGACTCGTTTACATAGAAGATATGTATATAATTTGGGCGTCCTATAATTCTATATAATGTATTCACTAAAAAATCAATAATGGGGACTATAATTTATTAGTTAAAAAACTCAGTTACGTCCCAGCAAAATGTCCGATGCCAAAGTGCCATTCAATCATGGGTGCAAGTGATCTGGCATGTAATCTTTTTATCATCTTCATCGATGAATTTTATATGAGCGTGAACCCCAAAAGATGCTATTTACTTTTGGATCCAAAGCATGTCATTTTCACCAATGCTTTGGCATGTCATTTCCAGCAATGCTTTGGCATGTCATTTTTTTCACCAACCCTTTGCAAAAACGTTATCATTACGACGAGAGTTTTAACAACGTCGGTTGTGATTTCGAGTCTCCGACAACATCAAGCCTATTGTAAATAATTAATCTTATATATTTAGAAAATGTGTTTAAATAAAAACACAAAATTCATCTCTATAGGATCGATGGAATGGGTTCAAATGATGATGAAAATATCGGATCTTTCACGACTTCCTTTGCATTGTTTAAAATGCTAATGACTTCGACTTCGTTTGAACCAATGCAAAAGATGCCATGAAATCACGTCATCGCATGGAACCCATTTTGCTGTGGTGAACTATAGATTTGATTTTCGTCCACTGTAATTCTATACACTTGCGGTTAGAATCATGATTAAAAAAGAACCACCCTCTTACCTCATTTCATGACTAACAGACAACTTTTCATAGAGCATCATATTAACCCACTTATACCTTAAGAATACATTAGACATAACTCATGAAAATGCTTCAGTTTTGAAAGTCCCAAACACAAACCCAAAAATGAAAATATAAAACTTTTGAACGCTTCATAAATGTTTTTTTCTTGCTTCGAAAAAGTAATTCAACAAAAAAAAAACGTATAGTAATCGATTTAATAAACTGTCACCGACATCCATTGCATACAAACTACAACACATGCATATCATGCCCACATACGTTGCACGTGCATACATACATATGTACATCCCCGTATAACATCAAACTACAATAATCCTTTTCCTCAAACAGATATGTTGAGAAAAATAAGGTATACCAACGACGTGATGTTGGCAGGGATGAGATATTAAAATAAATATTATTCATGGTAACTATGGGAAATTGTGTAGAATTCCGGCTCACTGGGGTTCTCTTGTACCCGATTTCGAACAAAGGTAACACCCGACAAATACTCAATGTACAAACTGAGCAATATTTGATTTGGTTTTGAAAGACTAAACTTGGCAGCATTCTCTTTAGACGTTTCATGCCCACTGAAGGCAAAATCTTCTATAGCCTGGTAACCTTAGTTATATAACACAATCATTAATGCAATTGCGTATGTGGACAAAAAATACTCGATTTTGATGTGACTAAACAAGCATGGGGTTTAGTCACATCATGAACTTAGTCCCTAAATCACAGAATACGTGGGTCTCAAGTTAGTGATCTAAAGGGAACTGAGGTGGTGTCATCCACCACAAGAACTTAATAACTATTCGGCAACACTGAGCTGAGATCCAGATCGCAAACCCTAACAACGATGCATTTCATTTTATTGTTCACTTGAATAAAGTAGAATTCGATGTGTTTACAGATTCAGGTTGATTTTCTTATTTGTATTCTTTTATTATTATTTTTTTTTGCTTTTTTTTAATGTTTCTATGTATCTGAATTGAAAAGAAATTTATTCGAGTACGTTATATTGTCCATCCATAAAAAGTCATATCCAAAGTATGTACGAAAACGACAAGAACTACAGTAGCAAATAAAAAATCAAAAAAAGGAATCTATGAAATCTGAGTAGGGATGTGTATTCATCCAACAACATTTGCTCTGTATTTTCTGTCTGTCTATGCGTTCTTTTGTTTGTGTACCGTGATCTCGATTGTTTGTTGCAGCTTTCAACTACTGCTAGTTGTACGAAGCTTGTATGTTTAGTTGATTTGTATGTTATGCCAATAAGTTCAAGTCACGATAATTGCAACCTCAAAAGTAAACTTTTGTTAACTGAATGTAACCCCTTTACAAATACAAAATATACATACAATATGAACTAAGTAGATGTAAGTTTTTTTCTTGTATTGGATTGATACAATTTTTTTAACAACATACATGCATACTCAGGTACAAACTTTTAGATATACGAAGATCAAATATATCGTGAAAATAGATTCATTTAATTAATTTAACTAGTTTTTGAAGCCAATGTCCCAAAACACGTGTCTTGGTACCCCTTAGGGTGAAAATGGAACCTATTGTGAAGAAACTCATTTTCTTTCCTGTATTATCATTTTTTGGAATAAAAACAATTATGTATTTGAAGAAAAAAAATATAACAAATGTTTTTTTCTGAAGGCATCTGCTGACTACTTGGAAAATGTATTGTTTTTGTTGCTTGTCCTTTGTAAGTAATTGGTTGTAATCTGTGATGAGCTTGAATCCTCGCTCTGCCATGTCGATCACAACTTTCAAGTTGCTTAACATACTTTGCCCATCCTAGTAGTTGATGTTCTGCGACCAAGTTGCTGGATCTTTTTTCAGAAAATCGGTATTAATGTTTAAGGCTTAGCTGTTAGCCTCATTTGTAATAACGATTGGTAGATATTTTTCCTTGGAATTTCGACAGTTTTTCTGTTTTAAGTTTGGGTCGCATATTTCTTCTGCTGGATTTGTTTAGATTTTTTCAAACAATGCCAGGGTAATAATTTCAGGACTAAGATACCGCAAGTGATTTATCATTTTGTTAATATTTTCTATGTTTCTATTTGAAATGCTTTCGTATTTCAATCAGGGTTTCGGAGTCGGAGTCTAGCAAATTTTGCTGGAGTCTGAGACGCGACAAAAAGCTCAACTCCGACTCTGGGCAAAATCCTTTTTTTCTAAATGTATCAAAAGAATTTTTATTTTATTTGTATATGGTAGAGAGATGAACATTAATAAATTTTGGGAACCGTTTATTAATTTTATAAGAAAACTATGAGAAAACGTGTAAGCTAAAACGTAATTATAATTATTTTTTGGTCCAATTTATCTACTTATTTTTTGCAAAAAATGTAAAGTTCCATGAAAATAGAATTATAATTGCACTAATTGCGTAAGTGTTCAATCTGAATCGATTTCATAACATACCGCAACATTTATGGCAATATATATTACCGAAACTAATAAAGTAGACATTTCACAGAGGTTACAGTCGAAGTGAACCAATTTAATGAACCTCAATTTTGATACTATTAAACATTCTGTAGGATGACTATTGTTTAGAAACCTTGAGTATTATTTATTTAACATCAATTTTAAGAGATAAGTTGCATATTAGGACTGGCAGGGTGCCAATCTTCTTGCTATAGTTGTTAAAGGCTTTTATTGAAAGAAGAAAGCACTATCGGCCTAATTGTTGGATATTTACTGAAGTTAGGTGCTTGAAAATTTTACATAATATTTTAGTTACATGATTGAGAATTCCTGATAGATAAAGTCAACTATATAAGACGGATTTGGTAGTAATTTTGTTACATATACATATCGTGACTGCAGGAAATGCTGCAAGTGGTCCGTAGATGACGATCCAATAATTGTATAAAAATTAAAAACCTTATAAAATGTATATGTTATATGTGGTTTTTAATTACGAATTTAACTCATATTGACCAAAACTTGATTATATATTGAGGGAACTGAAAAACTCAGAGATCCAGCCTTAATGCCTCAGGTCCAATAGGAAATACCGCTGTAATAATATGGTATTCTATTGCTTTATGGGCGATAACTAAGCGCAAAATTTGTACTCCGCTCCTGGAATAACTTCTAAATATTATAATTGTGATTTTTAACAGGAAAAAATCTTTTCATGTGAAAGGAAAATGACAGATTTTTCTGCCGTCTGGATATGGATTGCAACTTTATTTAAAATATTACGACCCAATCCTTCGTAAATAGTTAACTTTACCTGTTTGCAATGCTAAGGGCATGTGCTTACAATATTATGTAAAGTTTTCAGCCACCTTATTGGAATTCCAAAAATTAAGCCGATCATATATTTTCCTTTCAATAAGGACCTGTAACATGTATAGTATGGCAATCGCCTCTAATATGCAGCAGATCTCTCGATGTCAAGTTAATAATATCCAAACTTTCTACCCAAAAGTATTCCTAGAAGTCTTATGCTAGAAGTCCAGTGGTCTTCTAATCATATCTTCATCTTATGAGAGGGCCTATTGGACTACTATGAAAGACCTTGTGGTCTTCTATGAGAAATACTAATGAGCGTCAACATGAACACCAACATGTTTTCTTCATAAGTCTTAAGATTTTCTATGAGGAAACACCCCGGACTTCAAAGAAGAGATTAGAACAATTTCTATAAAAAGACCTACTGGTCTGCTTACGTGTTGGCTGGTGTTCACGATAAATCTGGAATATTTTGACAAAATTTTTCATTCCACTCCTTCGAGTACAATTCCAATTTTTTTTTAAAATGTGTGGGCTTATGTTAAGTACTACAAACGTTTTGATTGGACCCAGTTGAAGACCTGGTCTTGAATTGCTTACATCATGTAGTACTTATGATCCGCATTACACTTACATAAATTTACAAGTTTTGTCATTTCCATATAAGCGTTAAAATTTTGATGAAATATGTATGCAGAGAAAAAATTAATTTATCGGCATTGCCTTTACTCACCGTCCACCAACTATCTGTAAAACAAATATAGAGATTTAAGGTAGGTTAATCAAATTTAACACAGAATTTTTATCCAACAGAATTTAAAAACAAGTGAGCCAAGGCTATAGTCGGGTCGGGGCCGACTATGTGATACCCTACACCACTACCCCTGTTCATAAGCTTTTGACTAATAAAATTCAAAATATTAAAATTGGGATAGCTAAGCGCCTTTGCTCTGAATGTCTACATTAACACTAGTACATTTTTTTGAAACGCATTTAAGTGCATCGACAGTACAACCGAAATAAAAAATGGAAAAGTGGGATGTATGCCAACCATCAATAGGCTTCTTTCTGTGTTAGACCCCCATCAACCCCCAAAATTTATTGTAATGATGGGATTTTTTACTTTCATTGTCAGACTTTGCTTTTGGAAGGTCCGGAACCAAAGCTGTGATATTCGTCATTCGCAAAATCGCAAAAATGAAAAGTTGTGTTCTATTAGCGGCTTTTGCGATATCTTCGTTGTTTGACCACCTACGACAACCTACGTAACATCGTTGCAAAGGTGATATTTTCTACTTTTATCAGCAGGTTTTGCTTTTGATATACCCCTTTTAGAAGCGGAGATATTCGCTTTGAAATAAAACGTCGACTTTTTCTCCAAATAAGTTTTTTGCCCATTCCAACCCCTGAATATTATCCGACCATCACCAAAATCAATAGGCCTCTTTCTCTGTAGGATCCCCATTAGCCCCCAAAATTTCGTGACGATCCGATTAAAATTGCGACCTGTAGCGTGATTACAAAAAAATGAAAAAATGGGATGTATTGCCGACTATTGTGATATCTCCGTTATGTGGCCACCTACGCCAACCTACTTTGCACCACTGTAAAGATGGGAGTTTCTACTTTCATAGTCAGACTTTGTTTTTGGAAGATCCCCAACCGAAGCTGTGATATTCGTCATTATTATTAAAATCGCAAAAATAAAAAGTTGGGTTCTATTAGCGGCTATTGCGATATATTCGTTGTTTGATCACCTACGAGAACCTACTTTACATAATTAGAAAGGCGATATTTTCTACTTTCATGCTTTTGGTTACCCCATATTGAAGCTGAGATATTCGCTTTGGAAAAAAAACGTTGTCTTTTTCTCCAAATAAGTTTTTTGCCCATTACGACCCCTAATATTATCCGACCATCACCAAAATCAATAGGCTTCTTCATCTGTGTGACCCCCATTAACCCTCAAAATTCCGATCAAAATTGAGACCTGTAGCGTGATTTCCAAAAAAGTGGAAAAATGGGATGTATTACCTACTATTGCGATATCTCCGTTATTTGGTCACCTACGCCGACCTAGTTTACATCATTGTAAAGATGGGATCTTCTACTTTCAGAGCCAGGCTTTGCCTTTGGAAAGTCCCCAACCAAAGCTGTGATATTCGTCATTATAATTAAAATTGCAAAAATGAAAATTTGGGTTTTATTTGCGACTATTGTGATATCTTCGTTGTTTGATACCCTACGAGAACCTACTTTACATCATTAGAAAGGCGATACTTTCTACTTTTATTGTCAGGTTTTGCTTTTGGTATACCCCGTATAGAAGCTGAGATATTCGCTTTGGAAAAAAACGTTGTCTTTTTATCCACATAAGTTTTTTGCCCATTCCGACCCCTAAATATTATCCGACCATCACCAAATCAATAGGCTTCTTCCCCTCCGGGACCCCCATCAACATCCAAAATTTCGTGACGATCCGATCAAAATTGCGACCTGTAGCGTGATTACAAGGTTTAGATGGACAGACGGACAGACGGACGGACGGACGGACTGACGGACGGACACACATAGCCAGATCGACTCAGCTCGTCGAGACATTCATTTTGGTATATATAAGTATGGGTCTACGACCATTATTTCGATGCGTTACAAACTTTTTGGCCAAAACCAACTTATAATACCCTCCCCACATAGTGGTGTAGGGTATAATGATAATCTGAGCGTATATACCCTTACATATACATATTTCGGCAAAACCGACTAAAACTTTCTAAGTTGTTTCTGTTGCTACTTTTCGATGTAAGATACAGCAGAATAAATAAGGAACATGGATTACAAAATACCTTAGGGAAAAAAACAGATAAGCATATATGGTCTAAGTATAGGAATAAGTTACAAATGGTGCATGTTTTATTCATTTTCAGTGGTATATGAAATTACTCTCGGAGTCGGAGTCGTGAAAAAAACTGGTCTGGAGTCGGTGTCGAAGGAAACATGGCTCGTCTCCGAAGCCCTAGTTTCAATAGATTTTCAAAAAGGTCTGGGTCTTGTTTTGGTGTTAATTACGCTCTGGTGGCGTTTAAGCAGGCTTTGCATAAGACTCGAACCATGAAAATAGAAAGGGCATACGTTTTTTCAGTATCTAAATGGAAAAAACTTTATTTTAATCATTTATAGCCAAACGTTCTTTATTCGTGCAACAGGAGATAATTTTCTATTCCATATAATATAATTGTTCTACAAACATATCAGAACGGACTAGGGTATCACCGTGATCCCATATCGTATGGCCAAAATGAATATGGGTGCTCATTAGGGTTATAACTTTTTGCACTTGTTTGCAAATATCAAAAATACCACCACATAGCCGTGTAGAGCATGAAAAACTATTACGAAATACAGCGTCAATTTTTCTCTATCGCGAAAAAAGTTTCCGCACCAAATGCATTGAAGTTCAGTAATGCATTTTTTATTTTAGCTGTTATGACGACATATTTGCTTTTAATTAAAATTTTTATTTTTTTGTAATCTAATTTAAAATCATTATCAAAGCGTTCTGGACCAATTTGTTCTCAAATCGCGCCATTTCGGAGCATTTTATGAATTTTTGACACTATTGCAATTTTTGTTTTTCTTTATAAACTCGCGAATTTTATGTTTATATTTATTGTACCTATTGGACAAGAGAATATGGTGTCATTTGCAACAAATTCGCGAAAGTTACAGACAGTTTTTAATGACTTTGCCTGTGAGAATTGTATTTTTTCTATGAATATTTATTCAAACAAAGCAAATTTAAAATTATAAGTAGAAAAAATATCAAAAGGGTTTTAGTAATTACAGTCGGCGCGGAAACTTTTTTCACCGAATCGATCTTAGAAACGCGTTTTCATTATTAGGACAAAATTCCCCACATGGTACTGGTGTTGTATTTTTGTGGAAAACAAATACGATTCTCACAGGCAAAGTCACAAAAACAGCCTGTAACTTTCGCGACTTCGTTGCAAATGATCCCATATTCTTTTGTCCGATAGGTACAAAAAATATAAACATAAAATTCACGAGTTTATAAAGAAAAAGCAAAAACTGCAATAGTGTCAAAAATTCATAAAATGCTCCGAAATGGCGCGATTTGAGAACAAATTGGTCCAGAACGCTTTGATAATGATTTTAAATTAGATTACAAAAAAATAAAAATTTTAATTAAAAGCAAATATGTCGTCATAACAGCTAAAATTAAAAAATGCATTACTGAACTTCAATGCATTTGGTGCGGAAACTTTTTTCGCGATAGAGAAAAATTGACGCCGTATTTCATAATAGTTTTCCATGCTCTACACGGCTATGTGGTGGTATTGTTTTGGTTATAGCCCTAGTGCTCATAGAAATTACTCATATTAAATTTGACATTTTTGACTCAACACGGTATTAAGTTTGTTTTAACTTATTAAGATTCGTCTTCATTCAAAGTAGTAAGAGGCAGCTCTTTAAGAAATAACAGTATTAAGAAAATATAGCGCGGGTAGATATAAGGAAGAAATAAGAAGAAATATTTGGTGGAAAAGGTGAATGTCCACATTAGGGCTATAACCAAAAAAAATACCACGCTAGTACCATGTGCGGAATATTGTGCTGATAACGAAAACGCGTGTTTTAGTTCGATTCCGTGAAAAAGTTTCCGCACCAACTGCGATTACAAAAGCCCTTATATTATAACAAATAAAATTAAATAATGCATTACTGAACTTAAATGCATTTGGTGCGGAAACTTTTTTTGGGATAGAGAAAAAATTACACCGTATTTCGTGGTAGTTTTTCATTCTCTAAACGGATATTCGGTGGTATTTTTAATATTTGCAAAAATTCCATTGTTATAACCCTAGTCCACATACAATTTGAGCCGAAAATGTCGGTAAAGACTTGAAAATATACGAAACCTGATGGATTCGTTACATGGGGACAATTTCACAAAGATTGATGTATGTTTAAAATTTTTGGTACAGAAGTTTTTGGACCACTTTGAACCCCAAATGCCCCGATTTTCGGTATTTTGGAGGTTGTGGCCTCAATATCCCACCGAAATTTCTAAAATTAGGTATTTAGTCTTCGTTGGGGGTTATCAACTTTCCACCTTACAT
This sequence comes from Musca autumnalis, assembly GCF_047663935.1. Taxonomy (NCBI): domain Eukaryota; kingdom Metazoa; phylum Arthropoda; class Insecta; order Diptera; family Muscidae; genus Musca; species Musca autumnalis. The sequence continues at coordinate 84,006,261 of NW_027411755.1, read as the reverse complement.
ATCGTCGGTGTCATGCTTAAGTGTTCCATACGCCATTTTTGACATTTTGAGATAAAGGTACCTTACAAGGTTTTGAACAATGCTCTTTCAGATTTTTTGGTCGGTTTTTCTCTATCTCTTATAGTTTCTGAGATATTCAGATGCCAGTATGTTCCATATCCGCTTTGTGACCCAACAAATCTTGTCGTTTTGTTCAATATCTATAAAGCCTGGCGTATGGAACAAAACAACTTCGAACATTTTAGTTTCATATCCATGTCGTTTGGCCTATGGAACAAAAAGAGACAAAAACGAATTGTTCCGCACCAAAAATGATAGCGTTTGGAACAAAAATGGCGTATGGAACAAATTGTTTTAAAGGACTTGGTTTAAAAACTGAAGAATAATAGTTTCTAAGTCCAAATATTGTTGAATATTGTATTCTTATTTGATAACGAGAATGTATCAATCGTTTAAACAAAAAATCCATAGTTTAAAGACAAAATTTTGATGTAAGTCCACAAAAATATACGCAAAAACGTCCATTCGACTTGAAGCTAACCGACTACAAAAATGGTATTATAAGAAAATCGCGTTTAAATGTTTTGTGTTACCTTAGAAATGTAAAATATCAATCCGTTTTGTCCGATCGAAATTTTTACCACAAAAAAAATAGTGATAAGTAGAGGAAATCCCTTAAATAAATGTTTTAATAAACCTATATAAATGGTCCTTATTGAATTTATATGAGAAAAATAAATGTTTCATTTAAAGTCCTGATTTTTAAACTCCACAGTAGCACTTCATATAAGGGAGGTGGAACACGATTGATAAAAAGTGTTTTGGTTGAAATGTGACAAAACGTGTTCCATGTGACACAAACGGCCAAAAACATGAAAAAAAGATTCCGTGGAACAATTCAGCAACTTTTTGCAATTATAAAAATTTGCCATAACTTCTAGACTATCACAGATATCTGACTAAAATAAACTACTCAAATATTCTATGAGTTTAGTTAAGTAGAACTGAGCTCTTAAATTATTGGATTATTGCACCATTTTAATCCTGTATGGCCTTAAACATTAACATAAGTTTTTCTCGAATCAGGCAAATGGCGTAGGGAACACTTAAGCATGACACCGACGATATGTATATGTCAACGTCTTCATATAGCCCCCAATGAAATATACATCCCAATTTTCGGTACTTTGGTGGTAATAAGGTGGTGGCAATGGTGGCAAAATACCCCTCAGTATTTCAGCCATGTAAAACTTCTGTACAAGTGGTGTCTTTAGGACACGACATTCGGACTCGGCGATAAACAGTAGGTCCCATCATACCCATATGAAGCGGGTTGCACTCATTGATATGAGAGAAGTCTCCCTTGTCCCTTATAAGATGTTTGTGGAACAATTCTTATACATATTTGTGAGACACATTATTCAACCGAAAAAAACTGAGTAGTATTTAGTCTTCATTTTGAAGGTTTGAGATTTTTTGAAACTTGGTATTTAGTCCTCGTTAAGATTATAGGAATTTTTCACAAAAAAATTTGTCGGTATAAGCTCATTTCTTCATATACTCGTATGTATATGCTATGAATGCTATATCTTTATAAATAAAAATCAAATGTCGTTCGTTGGTAATGGCGATTTTTCTGAAATTGTCAGGGAGTGTATAGGGATGACCTCCGGTGTGAAAATAGGCTACATATTTTGTTGAATTTCGGAAGGGTCGGGGCACTTCCCCTATGCACTATTTCTTTAAAATGCTATACGAGGGCAGTTCGGAAACTTCTTAGCCTAGCACAAAAAGCGCGGTATAAACAGGAAAAAGTGAAGTGTTTTGGAAACTTCCATCTCTGTTATGAACACATGTTAAATTTTGTTTCGATCTGGGAACTCCTTCATATAGAAACAGGTGTTCAAAAAAGACGCATCCGCAATTTTTTTACAATGGAAAAATTAGAAATGCGTGCTGTCATTAAATATTTACATAAAAAAGGTTTATTGGGACAAGAAATTCATAATGATATGGTGAATGTGTTAGGTGAAAGTGCTCCTTCATATGCAACATTAAAAAATTGGGTTGCTGAATTTAAACGTGGTAGTACAAGCATTGAAGATGAACCACGTAGTGGACGTCCAAAAACAGCAACAACAACAGAAATTGTAGCCAAAGTGCATGATATGGTATTAAATGATCGACGAATAAAAGTGCGTGAAATTGCTAATATCATGGGCATCTCAAATGATCGGGTCCATTTAATTTTGCATGAAGAACTACAGATGCAAAAGCTTTCTGCAAGATGGGTGCCGCATTTGGTAACAGTCGATCAAAAACGCATAAGAATGAACATTTCTCAAGCTTGTTTGGATCGTTTTAAGTGAAATAAAATGGATTTTAAGCGCCGCACTGTGAATGAAAACCAAATCTAGCGGGGAAAAATTAATAACTTTTAAACTAGTTAAGATAGACTATTGAAATTTTGATCATATGTTTTTTATGACCGTAGGCCCCATGTTATGGAATATGGTCTATATTGGCCCACATTTTGGTGTAGATCCCATATAGCGGTACCGCCCGATTTTCGGCGTTTTGAATAACTTTGCTAAATTTTCTGGCCGAATCAACTGTATTTTGACATTTCGGATTCCCTGAGGTCAAAAAACTTCTCCACAAAAATTGGGGATATAGATCCACGTTTTGGATTAGCCTCCATATATAGGTATTGTCCGATTTTACTTATTTTAAAGTTTTTAACAAATTTTTCTGACCGACTTAGCTGTATTTTGGCATTTAGGGCAACCAGTGGCCAAAACAACTTCTCCCAAAAAAAGTGGAGGCATAGCTTCACGTTTTGGTATAGGTTCTATGTTATGATATCCAAACTAAACGACTTTTTTACTTCAAAATAAAATGGCGATAAAATGAAGAGTTGCAAATAGTAGCAGTCGGAATTTTCGGAGTAATTACCTCGGAGTATGTATTTTAAGAAAAACAATATTCGGAAGTGATCCCCGGTTATCCCCTGTTAGTTGTACTTTATATAAGATACTTAAAGTCGAAAAGTTTGGTCTTAATAATTAAAGATTATTTTTTGAATATTTACAACAGTAAATAATTAAGCAATCACTTTCTTTTTAAAGTAGCACATCCAAACTGTTGGAAAAAATTCAATTATGCACTCTTTACTTTAATTTTTCCCACAATTTTTGACGATCAAAACAAATACCAAAAAAGTCGATTTAGCAATCACGAATAAAAACTCCCAATGTATGTACCGCTATAACAGCCAACTACAATAAAATACAAATTTGTTTATTGTTTTCGGGTGCCGCAAGATGTTTAGAACAGGACGCCATTAATTATTTCCATATAACATAAGGTCAGTTTTCGGACTTTTGCTCCGCTAGATTTGAATTTCGCCCACAGTGCGCCGTTTCGTAACTGTTGATGAGACATGGATCCACCACTATACTCCAGAGACAAAAGAACAATCCAAACAATGGACTGAAGCTGGAGGAAGTGCCCCAAAGAATGCAAAAACAATTCAATCGGCTGGTAAGGTTATGGCAACGAATTTTTGGGACTTCAAAAGTATTTTATTGATTGACTATCTGCAAAAGGGTAAAACAATAAATTCAGAGTACTATTGCAACCTTTTGGATCAATTAAATGTACAAATTCGAGAAAAACGTCCTGGTTTACAACACAAAAAAATATTTTTTCATTAAGACAACGCACCAGCGCACAAGAGTGTTTTAACAATGGCTAAAATCAATGAATTAAAGTACGAGTTGCTTGACTACCCACCTTATTCTCCTGATTTAGCTCCAAGTGATTTTTACTTGTTCCCAAATCTAAAAAAAAATCTTTGCTGGCAAGCGTTTTAGCTCAAATGAAGATGCAATTACAGTTGTAAACCACTAATTTGAAGACCTTGAGGGAACCTATTTTAATCAAGGGACAGAATTGCTAGAAAAGCGTTGGACTAAGTGTATTGAAGTTTCAGGAGATTATATTGAAAAAAATATTTTCCAAAATATTTTTGAAAAACTAACTATTCTCTTTCATTGATAGGCTAAGAAGTTTCCGAACCGCCCTCGTATTTATAATAATTATGAATGTGTCGGTTTGAAAATTAATTTGTTAGACAATTGTGGTTGTGTCTCCTATATACAAGTTATCAGGAAACAAATATGCTATTAAATATGTAGTTAAAAATATAAATTAATATTATTAATAATTTTGAATAGTTGCAATAAGGTGCTGACATAGCTGTTAACGCCCTGATTGCGACAATAAGAATATTAAGTAGGGCAATAAGGTGCTGACTTTGTGTCAATGCCCAAATTGCCACAATATGCTTATTATACAATTTGGTGGTGGCTAGCTATACTTTTAGTTTTAGTTCAATTACATTTATACCTTTAATGGGAGCGGTTAGCTCGTACTAATAATAAAGTAATTCAGAAATCAATAACAACGTTGTGTTATTATTATGCATTGACCAAAAGGCCAATGTGATGAAATAAAGATCTTAAATAAATAATTGGCGCCCAACAAAGTAAGATCATCCACGCCCAACTATAACAACACCATCATCTACATTTGGATCAACAAGCAACTGGAGATTTAGTTTATATTTGTAAATATTAAATTAATCAAAAATAAAAACATGTAAGTAGACTTTTTGATAAAACATAGACTTCAAAATTTTATGCACTTGTTGAGAAAAAAAGAATTAAAAAATAATGTGGAAATGTGTTTTAGAAAATGTGACAAGAATTTAATAATTCAGTGTAAGTGATATCGTAACATGTAACTAAAAATAGTTTTTTCGGCTAAATTTTTCTTTCGTGAAAGTTTCATCCTGAAGTGCTCGTCCATAATAGACATGGATATAATCGAGCTACAGAAGGTGATTGAAGCGGCGGTGAAAAATGCCGTCCGCGAACGAACGGAGCGATTAGAGAAACAATTCCAGCTTCAATTTGACGATATAACATCAAGATTTGACCACATTTATGCCGATAGATACTCCTTAGGTACGGAAGAGGATAGACGGAAAATTGACGATAGTTCTTCATGTAAAAACATGAATGTTTTTTCGGAAAAATGTTCGAATTCTAACGAAGCGAAAATGGTCAACTCTTCAGTTAAAATTGGTTACGGGACACCCGATGAACAAATAGAATTCCCTAATAAATTGAAGGAAACAATTAAAAAATTTTTGAACTAAATAAACCCAAGGAATTACTGACCCCTAACGAGGCAGTAACCTTAAACAGTTTAGTTCCAATAAATACAAATAATTCAAATTCAGTTCAGATAATTGAACAATCAAAAAGCCGTAATAAAATACGGAATAACTTTAAGAAATCGGACCTGAAGAAATCTAAGGTATATTCGACCTCTAACGAGGCTATAACCTTAAACACTTTAGCTCCGATAATTAATCACACGTTACAAAAAGTGTCGAGCACTTATAAACAATTGGATATAAATAAACCGAAAGAATTTTTGACCTCAAACGAGGCAATAATCGAAAAGTCTTTGGTCTGCTTAAAGTCTGATAATAAAAGTATACCTATTAAAGTTAAATCTCAATTTAAAAATAAAGGACTTAGATATCCCCTATTTTTGGAGGACAAACAAAAAGAAAATAACAGTAGCGACAAGTTAATTGAAAATTTAAATGAAATAAATGAAGTTTCCATTATGGATTACAAGAAAGATTTTAGAAATTATAATAAAATGTATCTTCATGACTATATCAAAATCAGATTAAGTCAATTTAAAAGTGAATTTAAAATAAAAAAATGAAATACTTCAGCCAAAAGAAGTAACACAGTCTGATAAAAATGACAAGAGGGTTAAATATATTAATAAAAATTTTGTATGAAAGAATTCACACAAAATTATAACACATGGTTTGCTCTTAGAAAAGAAGAGTCGATATAAAGTACTACATCGTTTGCTAATAAACAATAAAAACCCGTTAAGCAGATGTAATACACACAGGCAAAATAGGGTGTTTGACAAAGGCAAAAAAGCCTACTATCCATATTTCATACTTATTGCTCATTTTATTAAATTTTTTGCAATCTTTTATCTTATTTAATCTTATTTGTATTTAATCCAATTGATTTTTAAGTTTGTTTTCTTAAAAAATATTAATTTATCCATTTAATATTTCGCATTATTAGTAATATTCATTAATCTCATATTTTGCCCTCTATTAGAGTCCTCGTTTCTTAAAATTTCGAAAGTAGTAAATACAAGCAAAGCATCAAGTGAGCTCCTTTATAAGATTTTTTATGAGTATTTTAGAAAAATGCGAAAAATTAATAAGTTCCAAGGTTTTTCCACAAAATTGGTTTATAGATATGATTAAGTGTTTATTTCAACACCAAATGATACATTTGTTCATACAAATTTTCTAAAAACGATTTAAAATATCATACAATCCCATTTTTAGCATATTATTCAGCAGACAGGTTGAAGTTTTATAAGACAACCGAAGAAAAAATTGCAAACTTCCGACAGCTTTAGCAAACCGTTCTATTTAAGCCATGATTCCATGATTCGTCCTAGCAATTATATTACTATCTGTCCTAACTCTAGCTTCTACCTAACATTGGCATATTAATCTTTAGAAACTCAATACTACCTCTTAGTTGAGAATAACTTATTTATTTTCCAATTTTTTATTCAAATGATTACATGATTTTCCGCACTTTAAGAAAGGGATTGTTCTTTCTTAGCCAAAGTAAAAAAATCATTGGTGCACTCAGATTTTTTCTCTAATTTTTTGTTCTTTTTAATTTTCCTTTCTTCGGACATTGTTTTATGGAAGAAAAAATGTTTAACGATCTTAGAAGTTTGATTAAAGGACACTCTTGATCTGTTAAAAATTTGTTTTTAACATAATTGAATTTTATTAAATGAATTTATTAGCAAAGATCTCACTTTACCATTAATTAGAAATTTCTTAAATCCTTCTCTGGATTAAATTCAAGTTGAATTAACAAACGAACCTCCACCAAAATTCAAAATTTACCCTAATTTCTTTACTACAATAAATATCCGCAATTTGTCCAATTGCTTAGTCCATCATTAAGATTGGCAGAATAATAGTAAATCAAATGCAAACAAACGATCCAAGGCAAATGTTGGTCTATTAATAGAGCAATTTCTAGTATCATTAAAACAAAACACATATTACCATCAGATACCTTCTACATGAAACCTCTCAGAGCTGCGAAGGTAGAAGGTAGAATTTAAACTATAGGCATTTGTAAACAAAACAAAGGAAGTGTCAATAAAATATTTTAATTAAAAAATTTAACATTTGATTAAATATAATTTTCATTTTTAACGTTTCTATGTCATTTCACTAATAACTCGCAGAAAATATAACTCTTTCAAAATACTCGAAATCGCTAAGAATTAATTGACGCTTTTCAAACCCTTGTTTTGCAAATCAAAATTCACACGTACATATGCATATTAGGGCTTTATTTTTTCAAATTCAACAAAATACCGCACATATTAACAAGGTTTTCGCATTGTATCTACTTAGGTATTGTTTGTTCTGAGTTGAGTCTATTGCAAACTTTACCTTGTTTCATGAGCATTAGGCAACTTTAAAGTTGGTGTCAACTTTTTATTAATTAAATTTATTAATTTGGATTACATTTATGTTTAAAATATGATTTACATATCGCAATTTCGCTCACCGCTACCTTAACTTGACAGACTAGGTATTTCCTAAATCGGATGTACATGAATTTTAGAGAAAAATCGGTCACTAAAGATGTTCAGTAGATCGACATGTTTGTTATTGTAATGAATACACAAAAGCTCTTAAATTTTGCATGTGAGAAAAAAGGGCATAATAATGTTTAGACAATCTTGGACATTACTTTAGCCATAGCTAAAACCCTTAAAACTAATTGCCGCATTCTCTGAAAACTCTATCATGGATATGAGTGAATTCATCCTCCGTGGGAAATGATTTTAATGGTATTTTAACCTCATCGAAAATAGAAATAAAAGCACAAAATTTCGTTTTGAAATGGACACTTATATTACAGCACAGGTCAGCAATCTGAGTTTTTACTTATATAAATACTCCATGACTAGTATCTTAATAATAATTCGAACAATTTTTCGACGATTTTTTAGAAGGGGAGTGACCCGAAAGGTCAATTTGCGATAGATTTATTTGCTTTCTTTCCTTTTATTGCATTGTCCAAGCTGTATTTTTGTTTCTGTTTAATAAATCAATATTACAATAGCATTGCCGTTAGGTCCACAAAGATAATTCAAGAGATCAATTTCTTTTTTATATGCCGGTTAAAAAATCAATAGCGAAATGGGACGGAAAGGCAAATGAAACCAACTCATAGGCAAATCTTGGATATAAGTAATAATAGTGACCAAAATTGCACAGTTTCGCTCAAATTCTGAATTTTAAGATTATTGTCACACTAGCTAAATATAACGTTAAAAACTCCCCAAATTTAGGGAATAATAAATTGAAGTCTATTTATTGAAAGGTTTATAATTTTGCAATTTAATTAAAATTATTAGTTAATGTAAAATTATTAATTAATGTGAATTTATAATAACCATTTAGAATAAGTTATGTAGTGCATGTATTATTTATAATATATGTAGCTCACCTGCGATCGGATTGAATAATAAATCACCAAACAAACAGCAACCACGATGATCGAGCGACGACGATCTAAACGCGCGACTAAATAATGGTCAAGGTATATTTACCAGGTTACATAAAGAGCACAACAACAACCCAACTTTGGCCGAAAATTCTTCAAAATATCAAAATGTTTGTTTAAGTTTTCAGACAGACAGTTTTGACAGATTGAAACCAACCACCAAGCTATTTTACGCCACCTTATTATTCCATCATGCGCACTACTAAGTACCGATAGTGTCACCATAAGACATGTTTTCACCCACACTCCTGGATCCACTCGCTTTCACGAAATCCGAATATCCTAGAGTAGAGTCCAGCTGCCAAGCGGTCATAATATTTCCTGTAAACCATAACGACACCATATTGCAGTTGGAAGAAAATACAGTTGCAGAATGCGACGATAGGGTCATAGCTGTCAACAATTGTGCAAAGGTCAACCAAGCAACATTCTGCAGAGTAATGAAAAGCGATACCTGTGCGCGTGTAATTCATTCAGGAGGTTCTGCCCAATGCCACACACAACCAAGTCACTTAAGACCTATAACCATCGTGGACGAGGGTGTAATAGTAATCAACGACCAATCCGCAAGGGTTAGAACAGATAACAGCCCTGAAATGACCATAAGCGGTACTTATCTCATCACCTTTGAGAACACAGCTACAATAAATGATACCAATTACATAAACCACAATGGAAACCTAATGAAAGCACCAGGAATAGCCTCTTCACCGTTACTGGACATCATTGGCCATAATGATGTTTTAAGCCTGCCGATGTTGCACCGAATGAATGAGCAAAACCTGAAAATCATAAAGGAACTTAGGGATGACGTTGCATCAGATGGCTCCCCAAAAATGTTGTTTGCCGTTGCAATGACAGCAAGTCTATCTTTTAGTGGCGCTATCATCCTTTGCCAATATCTTAAGACAAGACGTGCTTCTAAGAAAATTCAACGAGTTGTTGAAAGCTATGTCGTGGCTGGGACACCCACTTCTTAAAGGGAGAGCAGTTATCAGGAAACAAATATGCTATTAAATATGTAGTTAAAAATATAAATTAATATTATTAATAATTTTGAATAGTTGCAATAAGGTGCTGACATAGCTGTTAACGCCCTGATTGCGACAATAAGAATATTAAGTAGGGCAATAAGGTGCTGACTTTGTGTCAATGCCCAAATTGCCACAATATGCTTATTATACAATTTGGTGGTGGCTAGCTATACTTTTAGTTTTAGTTCAATTACATTTATACCTTTAATGGGAGCGGTTAGCTCGTACTAATAATAAAGTAATTCAGAAATCAATAACAACGTTGTGTTATTATTATGCATTGACCAAAAGGCCAATGTGATGAAATAAAGATCTTAAATAAATAATTTACATACGTATATTTTTGGGTCGTAAAGACGCGACCACGACCAATTTTCAAATCTTTATAAACAAAAATCAAATGTCGTTCGTTGGTAATTGTTGCTTCTGTTCAGAACGGCCGGGACGATTTAGATAATTGTTTTAAAATGTTCGTCAGCTTAAGTTTTTATGGAAAGAAAATTGACCACTCCCACGTTTTAAATATTATCCTGAATTTATCAGAAAATGTTCAAAAATGTCCCATGGTGCAAAATGCTATACATATGTTGATGAATTTCGGGGGCATATTACATTATAATCGCTTTATTTTTTAAACATATGAATGCATCGGCTTGCAAACTAATTTTCGAAACAACGGTAGTTTGGCCCCCGATCAAATGTTCTTACTTGGGACCCGAAGTCCCCAAAGTCCATTAAAAGTTGTCATTAAAATCAATATGACAGGCCAGCAACGCGATCCGGGTCTGCTAGTTTCATGTAAATTCAAGCCCATTCTTCGAATAATGATATAAATGCAACAGTTTTTCACAAGCAAGAAATGTCCCAATTGCAGTTTGTACTCCATTGAATAATACCAACCACCAATTTCCACTTCCACTAAGGTAACCACTATATTACCACAAATATTGCCCACAGGCAATATTTAAATTTAAAAAAATTATAACTACTGATTAAAACTGTAAATTGTGATATTGTTTTTATGTTTATTGTATAAATATCTCATTATGATTTTTCAAAAAGTGTTGGAAGCAATTATTCAACTAATTTGACGTTTAACGTCATTTTAAAAAATCACTAAAATATTTCATGTCCATATTTTTGCTCGACTACTTTCACTTAATCAAGCATAACTTCACAAATCTAGCTATTTCTTTGGAAATACTTTCCTGTTTTGTTGTTCTGAAGCCTACCAACATCCGCTTAGTTTATATAAATATCTCAAATGGTGTGGGAAATATGTATCAGCAAACATGTAAAATTTCCCACATGCAACTTCGGGGCACTAAGGGTTAATTAGAATTGTGTGTTCCCAGAAGATTGAAACTTACTCGCAAAAAAAAAAAAAACTATGCACATATGTACCCAGGTTTATTATTCTTCTTCTCTAATTGCGAATCCGATATTCGGATGTAAAGCGATCATACAATATTATTGTTTACATGTTTTAAAACAAGTGAGCCAAGGCTATAGTCGGGTCGGGGCCGACTATGTGATACCCTACACCACTACCCCTGTTCATAAGCTTTTGACTAATAAAATTCAAAATATTAAAATTGGGATAGCTTAGCGCCTTTGCTCTGAATGTCTACATTAACACTAGTACATTTTTTTGAAACGCATTTAAGTGCATCGACAGTACAACCGAAATAAAAAATGGAAAAGTGGGATGTATGCCAACCATCAATAGGCTTCTTTCTGTGTTAGACCCCCATCAACCCCCAAAATTTATTGTAATGATGGGATTTTTTACTTTCATTGTCAGACTTTGCTTTTGGAAGGTCCGGAACCAAAGCTGTGATATTCGTCATTCGCAAAATCGCAAAAATGAAAAGTTGTGTTCTATTAGCGGCTTTTGCGATATCTTCGTTGTTTGACCACCTACGACAACCTACGTAACATCGTTGCAAAGGTGATATTTTCTACTTTTATCAGCAGGTTTTGCTTTTGATATACCCCTTTTAGAAGCGGAGATATTCGCTTTGAAATAAAACGTCGACTTTTTCTCCAAATAAGTTTTTTGCCCATTCCAACCCCTGAATATTATCCGACCATCACCAAAATCAATAGGCCTCTTTCTCTGTAGGATCCCCATTAGCCCCCAAAATTTCGTGACGATCCGATTAAAATTGCGACCTGTAGCGTGATTACAAAAAAATGAAAAAATGGGATGTATTGCCGACTATTGTGATATCTCCGTTATGTGGCCACCTACGCCAACCTACTTTGCACCACTGTAAAGATGGGAGTTTCTACTTTCATAGTCAGACTTTGTTTTTGGAAGATCCCCAACCGAAGCTGTGATATTCGTCATTATTATTAAAATCGCAAAAATAAAAAGTTGGGTTCTATTAGCGGCTATTGCGATATATTCGTTGTTTGATCACCTACGAGAACCTACTTTACATAATTAGAAAGGCGATATTTTCTACTTTCATGCTTTTGGTTACCCCATATTGAAGCTGAGATATTCGCTTTGGAAAAAAAACGTTGTCTTTTTCTCCAAATAAGTTTTTTGCCCATTACGACCCCTAATATTATCCGACCATCACCAAAATCAATAGGCTTCTTCATCTGTGTGACCCCCATTAACCCTCAAAATTCCGATCAAAATTGAGACCTGTAGCGTGATTTCCAAAAAAGTGGAAAAATGGGATGTATTACCTACTATTGCGATATCTCCGTTATTTGGTCACCTACGCCGACCTAGTTTACATCATTGTAAAGATGGGATCTTCTACTTTCAGAGCCAGGCTTTGCCTTTGGAAAGTCCCCAACCAAAGCTGTGATATTCGTCATTATAATTAAAATTGCAAAAATGAAAATTTGGGTTTTATTTGCGACTATTGTGATATCTTCGTTGTTTGATACCCTACGAGAACCTACTTTACATCATTAGAAAGGCGATACTTTCTACTTTTATTGTCAGGTTTTGCTTTTGGTATACCCCGTATAGAAGCTGAGATATTCGCTTTGGAAAAAAACGTTGTCTTTTTATCCACATAAGTTTTTTGCCCATTCCGACCCCTAAATATTATCCGACCATCACCAAAATCAATAGGCTTCTTCCCCTCCGGGACCCCCATCAACATCCAAAATTTCGTGACGATCCGATAAAAATTGCGTCCTGTAGCGTGATTACAAGGTTTAGATGGACAGACGGACAGACGGACAGACGGACGGACGGACGGACTGACGGACGGACACACATAGCCAGATCGACTCAGCTCGTCGAGACATTCATTTTGGTATATATAAGTATGGGTCTACGACCATTATTTCGATGCGTTACAAACTTTTTGGCCAAAACCAACTTATAATACCCTCCCCACATAGTGGTGTAGGGTATAATGAATTTCAAATATAGATATTATCTAGTTGTAGGTAAGATCTCGATTTTTAGCGGCATTTAGTAAGTTGGTTTCATCTCTGTATCCCGTCCAGTCTTGAATGTTTTTTAACCAATATATCTCTCTCCTGCCTCTGCTTCGGCTTCCTTCTATTTTCCTTTTTATAATATGTTGTAGAAATTTGTATTTTGTATTTCTCATAAGGTGACCCAAGTATGAGATTTTTCGGGATTTGACAGTATGTAGGAGTTGTCTTTCCTGGTTCATTCTTCTCAGTACTTCCTGGTTTGTTATGTGAGCAGTGTATGGTATCTTCAAAATTCGTCGATATAACCATATTTCGAACGCTTCGATTTTCTTTTCATCTGCACTTATAATTGTCCACGTTTCAGCTCCATATAATAACACAGACCAAATGTAGGTTTATTATTATTATTTCTTTATTAGTCAATGGAATTCAAAAAATCCTTACAGACTAAGATAACAATTTAAATATAGTAAATATTAAAATTATAAATTTGGATAAACGTAGTACAATAACGTTTTAAACACATCTTTTGATGTACTAAAGTCAATACTAGGCTTAGATTCTCTTTGAAGTGCTTTGTTTGCTGCATTGCCCAAATTTTTAAGTTTAAGTATATTGCCCAAATTTACGTTTACCAATACCTCGATTTGCGTTGCTTCGATTTGCGTTAACAAAAAATAATACATGTGGCTTCGAATACCGTGAAGAGGACATTCATGACTTCTTAGCGTCATACGATGAAACAATTATCATCGATTAGTATTATTTTTATTATTTTCATTGCCTCGGAACATGCATTAGAGGAAGAATAACCAGCGTCTATAATGTTGCCGCAGCAAAAAGGGTTTTAAAAGTCAGAACAATACAGACGAAAACAACAGCGGCAATGCTAAAAAGGCTATGGAGATCCTATTAATTGTTTTAAAGAAAAAACAACAACAACCACTGGGTTCTGTTATTTTTTTTGAATGCCGAAAACTAAGTGTGATTCTCACTTATTTGAGAATACACTTAAAGAGTTCGGTTTTTCGCCAAAAAGGCATCATTTTAAAAAGCTGAAAAACCAATTGATAATTCCCTTCGCTGGGATGAAATCATGACATTGGTAGCGATCAGTAAAATTTTGCAACACTGTCAGTTCGTTTTGAAAAACATTACTCTCTGTAACAGAAATTAATGATGAATTTTAAGCAATTGCACACTGGATGCACCAATTGGCCAAAAATAAGAAAAAAAATAATGTCAAAACTTTGGTACAACATCTGGAAACTCTGACAGCTATCACATGGACCTTTTTAAAAATATATTAGTTTTTGTTTCATTCGAACGCGATCTTCTTAAGAATAGCTTCAAAAGTCGGCCCATTTGACTAATATTTTTTGTTGTGAGTACAACCTATATTTTAAGTGCAAGTAAATATATTCAAAATATCGCGAAACTAATACGTATTTTGAAGGAGGAGGTAATAGCTTAATTTTCACTAAAAATAGTGTTTTAGAGTGTTGTGGAATTCTAGTTAGCTGCATATTTTCTTTATGTATTTTGTAATGCCAATTCGATCATATACGTTTATTTGACCTAATGTTTTAGTCATGATGCCCACCAGTGCCCACCTCGGGAATAATTTTCCGAAGTAGGTCATGAGTTTAAGATTATTCAATATTAAAATCAGCTGCCATCTAGTGCCAGACTATAAATGGTGGGTCCCTGACTAAAGCTGCCCTAGAATAGGGTTTCTATGGATATATTAGCGTATAACTCTGTTATCTGACAACGTACATTAAAATAATTGGCATCAGTGGCAAGATGAAGAAATCTTCTTCCAAATTTGCCTTACGTTGGCGGTACGTGCCATCCAGGAAGAACGCTATAAGATCTATATTAAAAATCTTACCAATTTTCAGACAAAAATTTTGCTTTTTTTAATCCGCTAAATTGGTTGGATTTTATGTTGTTTTCGAGATTGTTTTGTTTCCCCAACCCTATTTTTGCATCATAAGATAATCGGGACCTTTGTTAATGTCATTTTGTATTAACAGCATAAAACAATTCTTACCGTATACCCCTCTGTTTTCCTTTTGTAACACATTGAAATAATGATTTGTGACCTTTTGAAGCATATGGGCAACATTTTTTAAAATTTAACATAGCTGAAGCCAAGTTTTACCCTTTCATAGCACGCGAAAAGTTATTGTATTTTATACAGGATACATGCTTTTGGATAAAGTGAATTGTTTTTGCGTCGAAGCTGTGGCTAATCTTTATAAATAAAAATCAAATGTCGTTCGATGGTAATAGCATCAGTTGAGAACGGCTTATCCGATTTCGAAAAATCCTTTTTTTAATGTTCGTCATAACATAACTTGGTTCTTTATGCAACGCAAATTTGACCACGCCAATTTTTTCCAATTTTCAATTTTAATCTTTCCTAAAAAACTACTTAACGGATTTTCCTGAAATTGTCTGGGAATTTACAGGAAAAATAGGCTACACATTTTGTTGAATTTCGGGAGGAGACGTGGTAATTCCCCTATATCCTATTTTTTAAAATGCTATACCTTTATAAATAAAATGAAATGGCATTGGATAAATCTTTTTTTGAATAGTTTGTCATAACCCAACTTAGGCTTTTATTCAAAGAAAATTTGACCACGTCCACTTTGCGCCCTCTTTTTCTACAAAAACTACTGAACTGATTTTCCTGAAATTGTCACGGAATGTACAGAGATGGCCCCCGGTGGAAATAGGCTACTTAATTAGTTGAATTTCGGAAGGGGCGGGGTATATATACGCTATGCTACACAGAAAAAAATTCCGATAAACAGATTTATTAAAATTTTTATCGTCTGCTCCGTCGGAAAAGGTCGTAAGTCCAATTTTTTTGGAAATCGCGTTTTTGTTACAGGATGATAGTACAAGTCAAAACACGTCGTATGATACAAAGAAAATGGTAGTATGTCGCGATTTTCTATATGTTTTGCCATTGTCGGAAAAGGTCGTAAGTCCACAGGAAAATGTATACTTTAAAAGAATACTATAGCTAATGTAGTTTAGATATAATGTTTATTGTCATCCAAGGTTGGTGTACATTGCACAGAACTAGCCTACACCTTTGGACGATAATCGGATGATATTTGGCGGAGCCTGTGGACTAAACTTTTGAACAAAAATGTGATAATTTCTATATTGCAACGAAAATTTACATTTGAAATATATTTTCCCCTATAAGCGAACTGATTATGAAATATGGACTTCTAGCCTTTTCGTTGATACAAATTGGGATGCTGTATGTGTTCAAATACCTCATATATGGAAAAATTTAAACAAAAAATCAAAATTTTTATTGTTTTTACTGTCGTATATCTTACTTAACTTTATCAACTGGTCATTTGTGGTTTCTCCAGGGACATTCATAGGACATAGGACATTCACATAACGAGATTAGTTTGTATTCTGAATTCAATAAGGTAATACCTTCTAACGGACGGGTAAGTGCAATGATCATATTATTAAATGATTCTAAAATAATAATTGATTAAAATGTTATTAAACTAAGAAGACATCATGGTTTTTGCTAACAAAGAGCAGTATGAATTTGGAATGGAATTAGACGATGGTGTCATGGGTCTATTTCCCTATGGTTTTCACGGTGATTCTGAAAGCTCTGATGACGTCAATACCAAACATCCTAGAAGTAATAAAAACTTCTATACCAAATCACGAAGATGTATCTTAAAAATTGCGAGCTGTATCTGAATTTCAAAAGACGGACAGACGGTCATCGTTATACCGACTTAGAATTTTACTCTGGTCGGGTCTTATTGCTAAAATATGTACCCAGGATTGGAGAAACGGAATCGTTCGTATGTTCTATATATGAAATAGGGCACAGTTTTAACCCGCTCCTCCGAAATACAACAAAACATATAGCCTACTTCCACCAAGGGACATTCCTGTGCATAATCTGAAAATTGCATGGAATAACTACTTAGGGTCGGAGATTCAGCAACCGTTGCCTCGCAAATTAATTTTCTGACCGATACTTTCATAACTTTTGCAAAAAAGCGTTTTTCAAAAAATAGGGTCTGTCCCCGTTAAACCCGCTAATAATTATCTCATCACCATGTTAAATTGCAAGCTTATTCTTTGTCTTAAACTCAAATCATTCTTAAAATTTCGCTCCGATCGGAATATTACTGCGATCTACAGCACAGCTACAAAAATTGTGGGTTTGGTCCATTTCACACCTTTCGATCATAACCAACATCTAAAGGGGGCACTTCTGGTCGGAACCAGACCTCTCCACAAAATTTCGTGACGTTCGGTCCAAAATTGAGGCCTGGAGTTTTATTACAATTGTTAATGGATAGACGGACACACATAGCTAGATCGCTTTATCTCATCAAGATATGAAAAACTGGCAAGGGGAAGTGTCTACGACGAATACTTCGCGATGTTACACGAATATTAGTCAAAACAAACTTATAATACCCTTTCCACATTGTTTTGTAAAGTATAAATATTTTATTTTAAAAACGTCCGTAAATTGTAGGAAAAGGTCGTAAGTCCCTACAAAAATACAAAACTGTACAAGGAAAAGGTCGTAAGTCCAAAGACATCCAATTATCTTCCAAACGCGATGGAATTTTATCAAATAAAGTACAGGTATTGAAGCGGAATAAATAAACGAAAAATATTGCCTTTACCACCATAATAAAATCTTTAATACAGAAAGCGCTGGAATGTTTTTTCTTCCTCCTGAAAAATTTATTGAAAGGGACTTACGACCTTTTCCGACGGAGCAGACGTTATGTTTTTGTAACTAACTAAAATGAAACTAACTTTTTAAAAGTCGATGAAATAATAGTTATTATGTTTTCAATAAGTAACTACGTGAAAAAACAGCTCGTTTGTAAATATGACAATTCGTTTATCGGCAAAAAATCAATAAAAATTTAATTAAATATTTGAATTGGTTTATCAAATCGTTGTCCATTTTTTCTGTGTATATTTACAAAAATTACGAATGTGTCGGTTTGGTTTTGTCTCCGACCTTACCTACTTGACCACGCCCACTTTTTAAAATATGTTACATCTCTAAAACTACTGATACTTCTTTAGATTGAAACTGCAACCAAAACAAAACAAACAAGAAAAAATAATTCAACCAAAAGTAAAAAATGCTATGAATCATTCGCATAAAGTAGTTTGACAAAAAATAATTTTGTAGGAACGAGGATTAGTGTATGTATGTTGAGGGTTATTTGACAAATTTTCGAACCGAGGTTGCTAAAATTTAATATTGTGTGTTGCCAGAGGATGCAAAAACTCAGTTCAGAAAATTGTAAATATTTTTCAATGTTTTCAACGACGCCCCATATGAGTATTATCAGTTAAGATATTTTGCTCCTGCAAGGAATAAAAGGAAAAGTTTAGTACTTTCATAAATGAAAGGAAACTGATTGTTTCTATTCACTTTAATACAGTTCGTGGTGGAGGGTTTGAAAATTTCAGCCAGGCCGAACTTAACGCCGTTCCTACTAGTTGTGAGTGGCGACTATGGGGATAGCATCTTCAAATGTTAGAACCAGTTGGCCATTTTCTTTCTGAGGAGGAGTTACAAACGGAATGACAAATTTAATATACCCTCCATTATATGGGGAAGGGTATAAAAAACAAGTGAAAAATTATCAGTCGGCTTTACCGACAGGGTATATCCCTCAGCCTATGTGATCATTTTCTCCAATAATTACGCATTATTTTTTAATATTGTGGCCACTGTTGGGCCTATGAAATTTTCGGCAAAAATATATAAAGCTCTCAAGTGATGCGGAGGAGTTACCTCAAGGAATGGATGAGCAAAGTCCATTTTGGAAGCGGATCTTATTTCAGTTGGTCACCGTATAACTTAGAGGTTTGGGACCACCATGTCAGGAAACATAGACTTGCCAACGAAGAACATAATATCGCTGTAAACAGGACCACAAAGAGTAGTAAAGGTGTAATTTCCGAAAAGATCTTGGAACAGATCCTAAACTATTGAACTTTTCTGGTGGAGTTACCCTAAGGAGTGGACCGATATGGATCACAATCGAACTTATACTAAGTTTGGTCAAGAAGCACAAATTTTGAACCTTATCGGTTGATCCGATCGAAAGTTATAGTGCACTCCAGCCACTACACATTGCACCATAGTGGTTTTTTAAACAATTCTGGTCATTTTCTCAGGAAGTATGGACTTGCCCGTTGTTATGGGGGAAGCGAATATTAGTTGTTACAACAAAAATGAAAGTGGTTTGAGAGCAGGTCTTAAACTGCACTTATCTGAAAATGTGTGTGGGTGGTAGCCGAAGGAGTGGACCGAAATAGTCCATGTTCGAACTTCATCTTAGATTTGCAGAAATATTATGATGTCCAAAGTACGGACCAAATCGGTTACTGCCTTCGAAAGTTTTGAACTTTTGTGGGGGATGTACATAAAACATAGAACCTATATGGTTCACCTTCGAACTTAAAATAAGTGGGGACAAAATATTACGAAGTCCAAATTTTGGATCTGTTCCAGAGTTATAGTTTTTAAACCGCTCGGCCCTTGTTCTCAGGAAATATGGACTTGACCCTGATAAAACTTGTATCGTCCTAATGGGGGCAGCTGATACAAGTTGCTAAAAGAAAAATCAAAGCGATTAGAGAGCGGGTCCTAAAGTGAACATTTCCGAAATTTTGTGTGGGAGGTACCCGAAGAAGTGGATCGATAGAGCCCATACTGGAACCTCATCTGTGTCTGGTAGAAATTTCACGATGTGCAAAGTGCGGTTTTTTTCGCCCATTGATGCTTACTTACTTACTTAGCTGGCCCATTACAGAACATTTGTTCTATAGGCCGAACTAAGAAGAGATCTCCATTCCTCTCTATTTGTTGCTTCGCACTCTGGAATACCGCGCCTTTTCATCTCATCATCCACTTGACGCTGGTTAGGACTTATTATCGCCCATGTCCCCTATCTTTGTACTAAAGCGATCTAATTTACATCCCATCCCTGTACATCCCTGAAAATTTCAGTAAAATCGGTTCAGTAGTTTTGTAGTATAACATATTTTAAAAAGTGGGCGTTGTCAAGTCCTTGGGTCCCAGATAAGTACGTAATGTTGGAGACACAACCACAATTGTCTCGGAAATTAATTTCCAACCCGAAATATAGAATTTTTAAAGATGTATGGTATAGGGGAAGTACCCCGACCCTTCCGAAATTCAACAAAATATAGCCTATTTTCAACGGGCGCCATCCCTGTACATTCCCTGACAATTTCAGGAAAATCTGTTCAGAAGTTTTTGTATAAAAGATTAAAATTAAAAAAAGTGGGTGTGGTCAAATGTTCTTTGTTTAAAAACCTAAGTTGCGTTATGACGAACATTTCAAAAAAAAAAAAGGAATTATCCAAATCGGTCCAGCCGTTTTCAACTGATGCCATTACCAACGATCGACATTTGATTTATATATATATATATATATATATATAGATTTATTTATTTATTTGCTTTTTTCTACAAGACAACATTTTATAATTACAGTGTAGAGTTATAAATATACATCAAATATCCATGTTAAAATTACTTAATTGATATAAATTGATGATTATTTTAACATCAAAATAAAAAAAGAAAATTTAAATTAAATTAAGAAATAAAATAATTTTTTATAAATTTGTTAATCAATGATTTGAGTAAAAATTGATTATTCGTTTTTTGTATATCGTGGCGCAAAGTGTTCCAAGGATGTATAGTGCTGATATAAAATTGCTTATGATAAAGCCTTTGATCTAGTAGATCATGATTTGTTGATTCAAAAAATGAAATATTATGGTATAACTGGGAAGGAACAGCAGTTATTTAAAAGCTATTTGTTACGCAGGAAGCAGTACGTTCAAATTAACTCAGCAAAAAGTAGCATGGGATCGGTTAAATTCGGTATACCACAGGGAAGTGGATTAGGCCCCTTGCTATTCTCAATTTATTTGAATGATATAGTAAATTTAAACCTGGATGGCGAATTAATAATGTTTGCCGACGACATATTTTTGCTTTATCGCTACAAATATGATGTGGAATTAAGGGCCCGCATGGAACGCGATGCAGCTCTAATTGTGGAATTTGCCCGCTTAAATAGACTAATAATCAATCCAAATAAAACCAAATTGGATCGTTCTCGTCCTCAAATATCGAAATCCGATCCGTTTAGCATTTACGTGGATGGTGATTTAGTTTATGAACAATCGTCAACTAAATATTTAGGTGTTACACTTCAGGGTAATCTTTGTTGGGATATTCATATAGACAACGTTAAACATAAAATATCTCCAGCTATTGGAATCTTATATAAATTCCAAAATAAGTTAAACGTGAAAACCAAGTTTTTAATTTTTGATGCACTTATTCAATCCCACTTGAGTTACTTGGCAATCGCATATGCATACAACAAGCGCAGCAACGCTTTGAAATCTCTACAATGTTTGCAGAATAGAGCCTTAAAACCTATGTATAAGTTGCCACTTCGACATCCAACAATCTCATTATTTAAAGACTTTGCAACGGAAGTGTTACCAATATATGGACAACATGTTTATCAAGCCCTTTTATATGTTTTCAAGAATATTAAACAAATCGGCCACCAAACAATAAATATATCACAAAATCAAAACAATGTTAATACTCGAAATCAAAGTAATCTGCGAATTGCTAGGTGTAGATTGGAGAAAACTAAGCAAAGAATTGATTGCAATGGTAGTGGATATTATAACAACCTACCTAGAGAACTAAAAGCTATTGAAACTATTTCAGATTTTAAATATGCCTGCAAACAATATTTATGTTCAATAAAAGAAACATTTTTAATATAAATGCTTTAAAAAATATTTAAATTTTTTAGATTTTTTATTATTATTAGACTTATTTTAATGAAATTTATGAGTTATTATAATTCTAATGTTGTTTTTATTTTGAGTATATAAAATGTTGCCAATAGCCTCAAATATGCCACTTTGGCGCTGAGACCCAATTATGAAAGGTATTATAAATAAAATAAATAAAAAAAGCGTCCACCTTATAAATACTAGCAAAAACTCAGTGGGATAGCGCAAAATACTGTCTTTGCAAATAAGAGCTTCCCTGTTATAATAAGATTAAAGGCTCTCAAGCTAATAGTGATTCAAATAAACAATATTTGATATTAGAAACACAAAGGGGATAATTGTTCCTCCTGAGCCCACTCCACTATTTTAGTTAGATAAAATAAATTTTGTCTGTTACCATTTTATTGATATTTCTGCAAAATGATTTAATGACACTAAACTAATTATCTTCTGAAAATAGTTAATTAAACCCCATTCACTTTTATGCCGATGTCGTATTATTACCACTGGAAAAGAGATAGAGTACACAAAATAACGTCACTTTTGCGGGCACATACATATGTATGTATGTACCTATTGTACAGTCCCATTATAAAATTTTCCGCAAACCCCCTTCAATTTTATTTAAAAAAACGCAAACAAAGAGAATGGGATAAAACCGAAAGACAACTAAAACGGATGGATTTTGTTGTGAAATGAAACCAACATTATCAACAGAACTTAAACCATCCAAGAAACCCATCAAATTTAATGAATGAAAGAACACAGTCAATCTGTAGACATACAGGGAGGGAGGGTGCATCATTTAGGCAGTGAGGTTCCCTGGCATACAACAAACAAACACATCAATTGACAGTAAATCACTCAAAATGACAGCAAATTGATTGTTCAACAAAGATAACACCAACAAACAACATCAAGAACAACCAAAGCTACATCAAAATGGTTGACTACACTTTCGCACTTTCCAAAATAGAGATGAAACCTCAAGATATATTGTACACCCAAAGCCATACAAAACAAATCCTCTTCATTCATCGTTGACAATAAATGGGAGAAGACATCGAAAACAGTGATATCAAGAAATGTATTGGTAAACTAAAAGTGGCAGTTCTACACACAATATCAGAATGTGGCAAAAAGACGAGAAAACCGAAATGACAGTAAAACAGGCAAAAAAAAATACTATAGCGCCAACGCTCACAAAGCAAAACACAATAAAGCATTTGACTTCAGACGCTACAGTAGCGCACTGTCAAAATGAAAAAGAAAGGTTGTGATGAAACAGGACAAATTCTTTGAAGAACAATTTACAGCTCTCTGAATTAGGAGCGAAATTTTTACAACTGTCCAAATCTGAAATTAAAGTTGTAACTGTATGTATATCTAATGATTTGATAAAGTTTTTAGTCAGTGTTCTCTGATTTATATTGATGTCATTGACAAATATAGATGAATAAACCCCTCTGTGATCACCGTATTATGGGAGGATGATGAGTTCAACGACGCTGCAAAAATAAGGAAAATGAAATGAAAAACAACGACAATGACAACATATTGTTACAGTCAATGTGAGGCATTGACTCGCTTGCTACTATCGTATCAACACAATATGTTTTTGAAAGAAAGAATCGAAGATAATATTTCATCCCTTCTTCAAGTTATATTTGTGAAAAAAAGAACAAAAGAATTTCAAAATAAAAAGAAAAACAATTTTAAAGTCAACATCGTAGTAGATAACTTTCGTCGTATGCGTTGAATAGGGTGGAACCACGATTTGTGTTTATCCAGCATACATTTATAGCTCTCTTCCAGAACTAAAAAGTTTTTACAATTTTTACCACTTTTACACATTTTGCGTTCCCGTACACAAAATTTATATGAAAATCGTTTACGACTTTACAACTTTTACGACTTTTACCACTATATAAAGTACGGGAACAGGCCATATGATAATGTTTAAGATTTATCTTAGTATCTTATAATGATACTTACTTTTCATACTTTGCAGGAACGTTTGTACAATGGTGTGAATATTGAATATGGGCACACTTAATACCCGCAAAATTTAAAGGAAGAGATTCTATCCGATGACGTGATTTCATTGCATCTTTTGCATTGGTTCAAAGGAAGTCGTCAAAGATTCGATTTTTCATCAACATTTGAACCCATGCAAAGGAAGTCGTGAAATATCCGATCCTTTCACCAGCATTTGAATCCATTCCATCGATACAATAGAGATGCATTTTTTGTTTTTGTTTATATACATTTTTCAATGTTTATATACATTATACAATGTTGTTAAAACTCTCGTCGTAATGTTGTCTTACATTTCCTGTATATCAGGAGGTCCCCAATCTTCGAGCTAAAATAGAATCGGACTTTGCTCTTTGATATTACAAGAGTTTCCTTGTCTGTTGTAGGATGACTGTTGCAAAAATATGCCTTTCTTGCAATTGTTTGCTTGAATCCGATGTAAATTTTTTGTTGATAAATTAATTGTAGTTATTTCATGAATTTGTTTGAATTAATAAACAGTTTTTGTCACAAAAATCATATTTCAATACAGAATTTTCTATTTTCCAAACAAGATATGAAAATTTAATGCCAAAGCATTGGTGAAAATGACATGTCAAAGCATTGATAGAAAATGACATGCCAAACCATAGGTAAAAATGATATGTCAAAGTATTGGTGAAAATTACATGTCAAAGAGTTGGTGATAATGGCATGCTTGGAATCCAAAAATTAATAGTATTTTTTGGGGTCCACGCTCATATAAAATATATATATTTGATGTACCAAACACACTATATATGTCCAATTTCGATGAAATTCTGAATGAGTGACGGTATTCGGTCTAGAAATAAATTTGCCAAATGTTATCAAGATCGATTCAGATTTGGATATAGATAGCTCCCATTTTATTTTCGAACTACAAATGGAATAATTCTAATTACAAGTGGAATAATTCGAATTACAAATGAAATGTTACGAACTACAAATAAAATTCTCGAATTACAAGTAAAATAATTCGAATTTCATCTGGAAAAGGTGTATGTGGGGAGGGTATTATAAGTTGGTTTTGGCCAAAAAGTTTGTAACGCATCCAAAATGAATGTCTCGACGGGCTGAGTCGATCTAGGTATGTGTGTCCGTCCGTCTGTCCATCTAAACCCGTGATGAAAATATGCTATATATTTTGTTGAATTTCGGAGGGGCGAGGAAGCTCCGCTATGCCCGATTTTTTAAAAACTATATAAAAGACAATGTGTGTATGTTTGTATGTTCCGTATAGACTCAAAAAACGGCCGAACCGATTTTCTTGAAAATTTCAAAGAATGTACAGGGAACACCCGTGGTGAAAATAGGCTATATATATATTATTTTGAATTTCGAAAGGGTCAGGGTACCTCCCCCATGCCCTACTTTTTTAAAAAACAAATTTTAGCACGCCCACTCCGAACCACCCCGATCCGAACTTCCACTCTCCGAACCTCCCCCTCCGAACTTCCTCCTTACAAATCGATGTTACTCGATTGAACTCTTAGACTAAACTCTACTTGTGAGTTTAATAAATTACATATATCTTCTTATATAAAAGACATTGTGTGTATTTTAGTATGTTGGTATGTTTTTATCTTCCGTATAGACTCAAAAACGGCTGAACCGATATTCTGAATATTTCCGAGAATGTACAGGGATCACCCGTGGTGAAAATTGGCTATATATTATGTTGAATTTTGGAGGCGGCGGGGTACCTTCCCATATGCCTTTTTTTTTAAAACACTATTTTAGCAAAACTGACGAACATATCGGTGAGAAAGTTAATTTGCATGGCAATAATGGTTATGTCTCCGACCGTAGGTACACAATTTGGGGCCTAAAGACCCGACCACGACCACTTTTTTAATATGTTATATCTTTGAAACTACTGTGCCGATTTTCATAAAAATTTCAGAGAATGTACCGGGATAATCCTGGTGAAAATAGGCTGCATATATGTATATCCCCTGATTAAAATAAGCTAAATATTTTGTGGCATTTCGGCGGAGCGGGGTTTGACAATTAATTCGACAGACAATGGTGGTTGTCATTTAGGCATTTATTTGTGGCCTTAAGACTCGACCACGCCCACTTTTTTTAATATGTTATATCACCAAAACTACTAAAACTGAAAATTTCAGAGAATGTACAGGGAGGACCCTTGACTATATATTGTTCAAATTTGGTGGGGCGGGATACCTCCCCTATGCCCGACCGCTATTTAAGCAAAGCTGAAACGAAGGATTGAATAAATTCCTAACCACCCCTCTCAGAAACACCCTGCTCCGAACTTCCACCCCCAAACCACCCCGCTTCTAACTTCCATCTTCCGAACTTCCATTCTCCAAACCACCCTGCTGCGAACTTCTTCCCACCGAACCACCCCGCTCCGAACTTCCACCGTCAAATTCGCCCTGTTTCGAACTTCCACCCTCCGAATCACCCTGCTCCGAACTTCCACCCTCCGAACCATCCTGTTCCGAACCAACCCATTCCGAACTTGCACCCTACAAATCGATGTTACTTGATTTTACTCTTAGACTGAACTCTATTTGTGAGTTTAATAAAATAACATATTATATATAAAAGACCGAAACGACCGATTTGCTGAAAATTTCAGAGAATGTAAAGGAACGACCTGAGGTGAAGCCAGGCTATAAATTTTGTTGACTTTCGGAGGTGCGGAGTACCTCCCCAATGCCCTATTTTTTTAAAAACGCTTACCTATTGGTGAGAATGTTAATTTGCGAGGCAATTGTCGTTGTGTCTCCGACCCTAGGTACTCATTTTGGGGCTTTAAGACCCGACCACGCCCAATTTTTTAATATGTTATATCTCTGAGACTTCTACAAATTTCGGGGAATGTACCGGGATAATCCTGGTAAAAATCAGCTATATATTTTGTGGAATTTCGGCGGAGCTGGGTTTGAAAATTAATTCGATAGACATTGGTGGTTGTGTCTCCGACCCGAGGCACTTATTTGTGGCTTAAAACCCCATCACGCCCACTTTTTTAAATATGTTATATCTCCAAAACTTCTAAGCCGATTTCCATGTCATTTTCATATGATGTACAGGGATGGCCCTTGGTGGAAAAAGGCTATCTATTTTGTTCAATTTCGGCGCCTTTTTTAAATGCGCTATATAAAGTTTACAAACCGTAAGTCCCGACCACTCCCACTTTCTTAAATATGTTAAAAATCAATGGAAATACCAGACATTCAATTGAATGAAGGGCACATATCGACGCCTCCAAACAATAGTATGCTAAGTCGACTTAGCATGTTTTCAAGTTCTTTACATTTTTACATTTTACGTCCTTTAACTTAAATTCTGTCAAATTTTGGTAATGATCGGTCAATCCGAACAGAAGTTATAAACATATGTTTACTCAGAATAGTAGTGAAGGTCAAAGAAAACTGTAAACTTTGAGAGCTTCTCCTGCAAAACTCACTTTTCAGACTTAGCATACTATTATTTGGAGGTGTCGATATGCAATATTAAATATAAGTTATCACCTGGAACGAATTCACGACGGCACATAAAATTCCCTAGAAGCTTTAGATCGGTTTTGAAGGATTTAACAAGCAATTCACGTTTAGATTTCAGACAAACTTTTCCATTTACTATTCCAGCAGATGAAATACATGCATGCCTGAAGTCATCAGCTTTTCGGCGGTATGTTGAAATTGCATATTGACACCAACAAATCTGACAATTTTTTATATATAGCAACTTGCAGATACCGACTAAGTAGCGATGCAAGAAAAATATAATTGATGACTTAAGAAAAGGTAACATAAAACAGGTTCAAGGGCCAGCAACGCGCACCGGTTCGGCTAGTATATACATATATATTGCCGGTAAATTTTACGCGTTTATTTATCGACACAGAAATGTTTCATTTAACACCAAAGAAAATTAGGCATTTTCCTGACACGATATTAAACGAAATATGCTGAATGAAATTCTACATAGTGTGGGAGCTCAATATCATTCCACTGATTTACTCCACCAAGGAATAAACTTTGACGTGGCGGTGGAGCTAAGCACATTCATTACTCATGGGAAACTGATTATTTTTATTTTATTTTAGCGTATAATATAGTCGGCCCGTCCGACTTTGTTTTATATAATATAGTATTATTGAAACCTATTAGTATGATTTTCCAAAAATCCAGACTGGCTCTCCGCACCAAAATCAAAATTTCAAAATTTCGAGATTGTAGAGATTCTGATACGAAATCTTTTCCAATTCTCTATTCATTGCATATTGAAATGGGAAATTTCGACGTTCTTGATATAGTTCTCACAAATCATATATGAAATCTTCTGCAATTCTACATTGGTTCAAACCCCTAATGTATATTTTTTTCCAAACTTGTCACAATTTGATACTTTGCTATATTGAGTATATAAGTTTTCAGTATTGAACCCCATAAAATTGAATGAATGTCCTTTCTTTTCTTTTTCATTTCGATTCATTTCAGTTGTTTCGCACAGAATGAGTGATTTATAGCCGAAGCATTGAATTTGATTGCAGAAGACAAACTAAACATTCTTTGGAGTTTATTGTCTCTCTCAGTAAAAAAGGGCGTACGTAAACTTCTTTCCACATTCAAGCGTTTCTTTATATCAACTGTTTGTCAGTTTGTCCATTTTCATAGGGTATATGAACTTGTTCGAATAAAAAAGAGGAAGGGAAATCCAATGATGGTGTTGACTGGCTAGCACCCATTCGGAATTGTAGATATTCATACTGATGAAGGTGGTAGTGTGTTTTAGTACATGTTGTGGTGATGGCTGGAAAAGCTGATGTGTCAGTAATGACGCAGTCAACAACTTTTCAAACCCAACGAAATACAAGTATAAGAACAGTAAACCATTAAAACCACACCACAATTTGTTAAAAATGTACAAAGTGAATGACGGTCAACAAATAAAAAGACTTTGAAGGGAATAAATAAATGGACGGCCAAACAGTTGTATATAAACATATGTACAAATGTTTGTACATACATAACCTTGTCGTCATGGAAAGGCAACTATATAGGTATACATATATTTTATCACATATCATTTGTTTTATAGCATTCCTATCTTTTGGCGTGTGTGCGATTGGTTTTGACCCTTCCTTCGTATCCATGTCAAAAATGACAAACCTTAGTATTTCGACAGATCTAACAATCAGAACCAACCACAAAAAACAAAAAAAAAACACAATGGGAACAATACAAATGTTTGTGAAATAATTATTATTATAGTTCATTTTTGGTCGAAAAATGTTAAATGTTCTCGACCATTAAAATGTGTATAAAGCCTGGCATACAGCTTAGTACATATCCTCCAATGGTGTAAAATGTTTTCTTTTTCTATTCCTCTCGAATAAATTCCGTAGTTACTTATATTACTTAAATTGCATTCCGAGTTCTAATCGTTTTATAGTTCGGTTATTGTCGAATACAAAGTGATTGGATATAAAACTCTCATATACAATTTTTAAGTTTTTAATATATAAATGCAACATATAATATTTCAAGCTAGTGT
The DNA here is from genome assembly GCF_047663935.1 of Musca autumnalis. Taxonomy (NCBI): domain Eukaryota; kingdom Metazoa; phylum Arthropoda; class Insecta; order Diptera; family Muscidae; genus Musca; species Musca autumnalis. The sequence goes on along the minus strand of NW_027411755.1, from coordinate 83,976,578 downwards.
TGATAGCTTCAATATACTCGTGCACATTATTCTACTATTAATCACAACGTGATAACATCAGGGAAAATCATTGAAACGTTTCAAATAGAATCTTCCATGGACAGCGCATAAGAACAAAATTGTCCATGAGTGGGGTTTGTTGGTTACTGTGTCATTATCATCAAAGGCGTCAGCGCCCAAGAAATTTTTCCGAATTTTTTCAGAAAATCTAAACTTTTCTTCGAATTTTTCATGAATTTCTTTCCGACTTTGGACCGATTTTCTTTAAAAAATTTAAAGTTTCCACCAAATTTTTTTCCGAATTCGCACCGATTTTTTTCAGAAAACCTACTCCGATTTTTTCAAAAATTTTCTTCAGAATTCGGATCGAATGCCTCACGAAACTCTAAAATTTTGCTAGAATTCCCTTAAAAAAACTTTCCGAATTTGGTGACCACGTCCATACAAGTTTCGAACCGAATTCGGCATCAGAATCTGAAATTTATTCAGAGTTTCTGACCAAATTCGGAAAAAATGTTAGCTGGGTATGTATGTTATGTGCGGCTTGTAATGCTGCAAGGCTACATGCTACGGAGAGATAAAACATACGGATATGCCTGTGTGCTTCACAAACCACCAAGAGAAATATAAATTAACTAGCAAAATGCCCGCTACTTCGTATGCGGAAAAAGAATAATATTCAAATAAACAATATTTAATATGGTGAACACTGAAAATTTTTATGAACTAATACCTATTTGAATTGATACTTAATTTCTTTCAAGTACTGTTCGTACACGTTTTGTTTGAATCTCAAAAAAAGACCTCTCCACTTCAACAGCGGCCTACATTTTAAATTTCAGTCCATGTTCTATTAGAACGGTATGGGTATTTTGAAAATTTTATCCACATTTTCCAACCGAATTTTGGAATTTGTGATATCAGAATGTAGAAAACCGATCGATTCTCCGGCCAGACAAAATTTTCGACGGTGGCAAAATACCCCACAGTAATGTTGGCGACATTTCCTGAGTATTTCAGCCATGTAAAACTTCTCTACAAGTGGTGTCGTAAGGCACGTTGTTCGGAGCTATTATGAATTGGGGTGCACTCTTTGATATGAGAGAAGTCTCCCTTGTCCCGTCTGGGATGTTTGTGGAACAATTATTACATTATTTAGAAACCGAATTCGTGTTAATATAGAAACAATAGTACATTATTCATTGCAATTTTTAGAATCCAAAACCTTACCTCATATGTTACAGTTTTACCTCTACTTGTTCACCCAATGCCAATGTATTACATGTAGAAACCTTTCATGCATTTAAAGGTGGATTTTAATAAACATTCTGATCCAATCTGAACAGTGATCCTCACAGCAAATTTCATTTATCGATTTACTCAATACCAGTGCTTCAATATTAAGTATTACTTAATACTTCTTGCACATTTATTATAATTTTAACAATAAACCTGACAAATAAATAATATACCAGAATTCCACTTCTATTCCTAAGCCCACTACCAAATTTATTGCAATTTTGTACTTTTCACACACTAATTATATAATCCCTGCTTCATTGATACACCAACGTCAAATTTAATACCATTCAGTACATTTCGTATTTCTCAATAAGTCAGGCAGCCCTCAGCCTAATTTCAGAATTTGTATGCATTTCAAAATATCCTTATCTAAACACCAACACCATCCCTCATACAACAATTCGAAATTCCATCTTTATTCCTTCAAGCAACGTAAAACTGGTACCAAATTCAGTACTTATAATATGTATAAGTTAAAAAACTACTGCCTTTTATCCAAAACTAAATCCCAACCGCAATTTAGTATTTTTCGTATACATAATACCGAATTTCACAATTTCAGCTCTACTAATTTACACAATAAAAATTTCTTAGGTATAAACAGCTCAACTCGAAAGAGAATTAATTAAATATCACTATAAATAACCTTCGCCTTAATAAGGCAAAAATAAAAAAATACAACATTTGAACCAAATTTTGTGCCATTTTGTAATTTTCGTACACTTATTGTACGTATATCCACAACCACATCCATACCTCAACCCTACTCATCAAGAGCGTCTATAATACCAAATCTCCGAATTCCATCTCTATTCATAATACCATTAATACTTTTCGTATAAAAGTACGAATTTCAATAACTATCTCCAACAGTAATTCCAAATTGCAAGATTCTACCCTAGCCGTCCATCCAAAAATAAAATGTTCCAAATTTAGTACTATTTATTACTTTTCGTAACCATACGTACGAAATTCCAGCTGTCTCCGTTCACCCAAATCCAAATTGAACCAAATTTAGTACCATTTAGTACTTTTCGTACCCATAAGTACGAATTTCCAAAACTTCCTTAACCCTACACTCCAATCATAACATTAACTTGACATTTCTGGATTCCTGCTCTATCCGTTCACCCAAATCCAAGTTGTACCTAATTTAGTACCGTTTAGTACTTTCCGTACCCATAAGTACGAATTTCCAAGACTAACTCAATCCTGCAGTCCAACAGTAATCTTAATTCCAAATTTCAGGATTCCAGCTCTATTCCTTCACCCAAATCTAAATTATACCAAAGTTAGTGCCATTTAGTACTTTCCGTACCCATAAGTACGAATTTCCAAGACTAACTCAATCCTACAGTCCAACAGTAATCTTACCTCCAAATTTCAGGTTTATGTCTATGCAAATCCAAAATTTACCAAATTTAGTACCATTTAGTACTTTCCGTACCCATAAGTACGAATTCTTAAACCAACACTCCAAAAGTAATCTTAGTTCCAAATTTCAGCATTCCAGCTCGATCCGTTCACCCAAATCCAAATTGTACCAAATTTAGTACCGTATACAACTTTTCGTAAAGTAAATAAATTCAAAATTTCAGGATTCCAGCTCTATCCGTTCACCCAAATCCAATTTGTACCAAATTTAGTACCGTTTAGTACTTCTCGTACCCATAAGTACGAATTTCCAAAACTACCTCAGTCCTTCACTCCTTCACTCCATCAGTAATCTTAATTCCAAATTTCAGTTTTCCACGCCTATCCAAATCCAAATTTTACCAAATTTACTACCATTAAGTACTTTTCGTACACGTAAGTATGAATTTCCAAAACTACCCCCATATTTCACGGGTTTTTATCTCAATCCGTTCACCCAAATGCAAATTGTACCAAATTTAGTACCATTTATTACTTCTCGTAAACATATGTAAGTACGAACTTCCAAAATCATTTCCTTATATCAACACCACTTCCCAACCTTGATTCCCATACTAAATTTGAAGATTGTAGCTATATCCGCTCAAAATATACAATTGGTACCAAATTTAGTAACTCTCAGTACTTTTCGTACACTTATAGGTGGAATTTCCAAAAACCATACCAAAGGGTTCTCTCTATAACTCTCCATCAGTGACCCTCGTTCCAAATTTCAAATTCTAGTACGAAATAAGTACGAACTTGCTGGGTTCCAGCTCTATTCATTCAACCAAATCCAAATTGTACCAAATTTAGTACCATTTAGTACTTTTCGTAAACACAAGTACTAAAATTACCCCATATATCAATCGTACACTTCAACAGTTATCTTAATTCGAAATTTAATGTTTCCAGCTCTATCCTTTCACCCAAATCCAAGTTGTACAAAATTTAGTACCATTTAGTACTTGTCGTACACATAAGTACAAATTTCGAAAACTACCCACATATCGCAATCCTATATTCCGTCAGTAATCTTAACTCCAAAGGTCAGGTTTCTAGCTCTATCCTTTCACCCAAATTTAGTACTTTTCGTACACTTAGAGGTCGAATTTCCCAAAACCCTTTGGTACATCTTTCTTACTCTCCATCATCATCCCTCATTCCAAATTTCAGAATTCTAGCTCTTCCCGTTTGCCTAATACAAAGTGTACCATATATAGTACCTTATAGTACTTTTCGTACCCTTATAGGTCGAATTTCCAAAAACCCAGCCTTATCTCACCCCTACTCACCGACAGCAACCCACAGTCAAAATTTCTGCTATCTAGCTTCAGCGGTTTTGTCTGGGCGATGATATACATGTCACTCACTCACTCAGTCATCACTAATCTCTTTTATATATATAGATTATTTATTATTTAGTAATTATTATTTATTATTTAGTTCTCTATGCGTTCACTCACATCCAAATTGTACCAAAATTTAGTACTTTTCGTACCCATAAGTACGAATTTCCAAAACTTCCTCAATCCTACACTCCAACATTCCAACTCTATCCGTTCACCCAAATATAAATTGTACCAAATTTAGTACATTTAGTACTTTCCGTACCCATAAGTATGCATTTCCAAAACTACCTTAATCCTACACTCCATCAGTAACCTTAATTCCAAATTTCAGGATTCCAACTCTATCCGTTCACCCAAATATAAATTGTACCAAATTTAGTACATTTAGTACTTTCCGTACCCATAAGTATAAATTTCCAAGACTAACTCAATCCTACACTCCAAAAGTAATTAAATTCCAAATTTCAGGATTCCAGCTCTATCCGTTCACCCAAATCCAATTTGTACCAAATTAAGTGCCGTTTACTACTTTTCGTACCCATAAGTAAGAATTTCCAAAACTACCTCAATCCTTTACTCCATCAGTAATCTTAATTCCAAATTTCAGGTTTCCATGTCTATCTAAATCCAAATTGTACCAAATTTAGTACTACTCGTACACATAAGTACGAACTTACAAAATAATTTCCTTATATCAACACCACTTCTCAACCTTGATTTCCATACCAAATATGAACATTGTAGCTATATCCGCTCAAAATATACAATTGGTACCAAATTTAGTAACTTTTCGTACACTTATAAGTCGAATTTCCAAAAACCCTTTGGTACATCTTTCTAAATCTCCATCAGTTACCCTCATTCCAAATTTCAGAATTCTAGCTCTTCCCGTTTGCCTAATCCAAAGGGTACCATATTTAGTACCTTTTAGTACTTTTCGTACCCTTCTAGGTCGAATTTCCAAAAACCCAGGCTTATCTCACCCCTACACACCGACAGCAACCCACAGTCAAAATTTCAGCTTTCTAGCTTCAGCGGTTTCGTCTGGACGATGATATGTCAGTCACTCACTCACTCACTCACTAAGCTCTTTTATAAATATAGATGCTAATTACTACATTCCTGCAATGACTTTTTATCAACCTTTTGAAGTTAATTTCCGAAGTAGGAAAGAATAGATGTGCCACGACATCAAGGTTATAGAGACGGCTCAGTGCACAATACATCAGACACAGTAGGAGTTTCTGTCTGCAGTCAGGCGGCGCTCGTAGCATTAAAACCAAACACTATCACATCATAAAAGAATGTTATGAAGAACTTACTAAATCCGTTCCTCTGACCAGAGTACTCATAGTTCTTACTTGGATCCCAGGTCATAAGACTTCTTATAAACCTCCCAAAGGCGTCAGTCGCAAAAGCAATGGGAGCAGTAAAAAGGCATTTCTCCAAATACAATCATCTATCACAAGCAGAGATCAAGACCACATTACAACATAAAACGTACAGCGAAAATCAATTGTATGATTAGCGAAATTCCATGGAACCTGGCAAGGCTAATTAAGGTTCTAACGGGTGACTTGGCTCTTGGTTACCATGCAAAGCGCCTACATACATACATACATACGCTGAAACGAAGAAGAGAGGAAAAGGTTAAGCACCTCCTCTGTTGTTGTAACAGTGTTTTTATTAATATTTGTAAATGCATTCTTCTGCTTAATTTGGCTCTGGGTCTATCTCCAGTTCTAAGAATGCGGGGCGTCATCATTGACCGTGCAAAACCTTGAGCTATCTATCTGGTCGTTTCCGAGGACCGAATGCCACAGCTCATGATGAGCATTAAAGCCTCTCAAGACCAGATGGTTATGACCTTTCAAAAGCGGGCTAATGGTGGGCCTATAACCTTGAGTACAGCTATCCTTCCTGAGTGTATTGTAACCATCACGGCGCTGTAATGGAGCTGGCAAAAAATCGATGGAACTATCAATAGTATCGAATATTTTTTTTTAAATCAATATCGGTAGATAGTTTTCTCTATCGGTATCATCGGATTAAAAATCCCTAACCTAAAATCTTTTGAAATGAATAGAAATCAAGCTGCATTTCGGTTTTGTGGATGTACGAACGTAAGTCCGTTGTCACACGTGAAAGTTTTTCGGAAAAGTTAATTGTATTTTTGTGTCTGTTTTATTAGATAAAAGCAATGTTCTTTTTCTCCTTTATATTTCTGTGAAGTACTTGTGCAAAATGTTGACAAAACCAGGGTTTCGGAGTCGGAGTCTACGAGTCGGAGTCGAGCAATTTTGCTGGAGTCGGAGTCTGAGTCGAAAAAAATAACTCGACTCCGACTCCGGGCAAAATTTTTTCCACGTTATAGAAATATAACATTAAATTTGGAACAAGAACATTTTTTTATAAATAATTTTTTTTTATTTTAAAAGAAATGTATAAGAAACCATATATGCAAACGGTATATTATACTAAGTTAAGGGCAATTCACAGGATAGTTACTATCCTCTGAAGTGTAGTCTATTAATTCCTATTTTGTTGATCCAATTGATTCTTTAAAGTTCTATGACAATCGAATTAAGATTGGATCTTTAACCTCTTTCGTCAGAAGTCTTACTGCTCTTCTCACAAAGGTCTATTGGTAGTCTCATCTAGTTTTTTATGAGAAGTCATCCTTGTCTTCTATTAAAGACATTGTGGTCTCTATGGGAAATCTTACTGAATACCCTGTGACACAAAATGGAATTCAAGATCTAGGGGTGGAAAATTCCTTTTCGGAATGAAAGCCCCAATTGAGAACCCCAAATGATCCCATAGCTGAAATTTCCGAGTTGTGACATGATGAATTTTTTCATTGACCCCCATCAATCATTGAGAAAATAGCTATATATCTCTGTTTGGAGATATTGTTTCATCATTTTTGGTTGACATGTTTTCAGTTAAATATAATAAGGAACCTTTCTGTCGAATATGCTGTCCTTCTAGCTCAGTTCCTTCCATGTCCTTTTTTGTTCTTGAACTCAAAAAGTAAAACAAAATGAAATTTTCTACAAAATGTTCCCCGAAAATTATATGTAGGTTTCCCATATCCAAGAAATCGATACTGTCACATTTTCATTGTCCTTTACCAGTTTTATCCGTTACTTTCTCAAAAAAACGTATGTTTATGTACTTCGGTAAATTTTGCATAATATATTAACTATATATGAAATTCGGATGGTTACGCTACTGAATTAGGGCATCATAAATTCGTTGTTGGTTAACGACAGATTCATCCCGCCATAACTCAGAAGTCTGACAAACGGCGAATCTTTCTTCTAGGATTCATTATATACTCGATGAGGGCTTTAGATGTAGACATTTAAATAACCGGATCTGTCCGCCAGGAACAGATATAGTTCACGTGTATCCGAGTTTTCTACACAATCATATACGACATTCAATAAAAAACATAATCATAGAGTTTTCATGAGAAAGGATCGGGTAAAAGTGATAAAGGACATTGAGAACATGGTAATATCGATTTCTTGTCCTAGTGGACCGACCCTACATAAAATTTTCCTAGCAACATTTTTGTAGTATATTTTCATGCACGAAATGTCATCGTGTGCTAAATTTTCAGTTTCAGAAAACATCCATCTGCCTAAGTGCTGGGTAGAATACACACTATATCTCAAATATTTCAATAAAATTATGAACTCCACACCAAGTTCAAAATGTGAGCGCTGCATTTTAGTTTAAGGGTTGATCCCTACTTATAAATTTCAGAAAAAAGTAGAATGTATAAATATCATAGAATCCCAATAGAAAATCAAATCGTTGATGACATTTTCGTCGACGATTCGTTGACGAAATCTATGAAATTGTCATGTACGACAACTTGCATGACCATGTCTTGCATTTTGTCTTGGCAACAAACTCAAAAAAATTCTCAAAAAAGCGAGCTTTGAAATAATTGTACATATATTTATGAAGATATTAAATTTTCTATTTGTAATACATTTAACATTGTGAAATCATAAAATTTGGAAGCCGCGTCACGATGTATTACAATTATTATTTATGCAAAAAGCGGTAAAAATAAGTAGATTAAAATGCATAAAAACTAATTGTGTTTGTTTTTTAAATACGTGTATTTAGGTTGAAGGCATGGCGAACTTTGAAATCGCGATATGAAGCACATGGTATATGGTAAGATTTTCGAATATATTAGTGGTTATTTTCAACAGTCATTTATAATCTCTTTTTTGCAGAATCCACAAGGTGAAGGAGATCGCCCCTTCAGTTGGCTGGGGAAAGAAATAAGGCGTGGTAAAGCTGGAAGAAAGTGGTGAAATGCAGAACATCCGGGAATTAAGTATAATTAATTTAAGATAAAATTAAAATCAAAAAAAAAATTCCACAAGGCAACAAAATGAACTTGTCTTTAGTAGGGTCGTTAATGACAAATAGCAAGACAATGTCCGCAAAGCAGTCGTCAACGAAATAACGGGTTTTTTGTCTTCCAAGTCGTCATCGACGACAGCTTCACTTACCTTGTCGCCCATGTTGTCGTGCATGAATACCGGGACATTTGTGTGAAAAAGTCGTCAACGATCCCAAAGGGCTGTCTGCAAGGAGTCGTGAACGAATTGGAAATGTCGTGCACGATTCATCAATATTGTCTTAAAGACACTTTCTATTGGGATAGGTGGTCAAATTTTTAAGTCGATCGGAACAATATTGTCTTAGTGTGAGCGTTGGATGGGAACAATTTATTTTATTTTGTATGCAGCATATAAACTGTGCTTTTCTCAAAATCTCCCACAAAAAATGTGACAATTGCTTTATTTGTTATCGAGCTAGATTTGGCACCGCACAATGCTTTAATAAAAACAAGATTTCGTAAACGACCTCAAAACTTCGTAATATCTTTCTCTTCCAGATGAAGAAAAAAATCTGCCAAAAAGTTAAGTTGGTTTCTCGGAAAAAATCATGAAAAATGACTTTTATTGAGCTTTACAACTGGGATTCTCCTTTTGAGGCTAAGAACACTAAAATGTTGGCTTACATCCAGTTTGAAACATGGTCACGAATTGCTTATAATTTTTATTGCATGAAGTCCTTATGATTTATATTGCTCCTTCATTTTCACATATTTTGAAAGCTTATCGATTTTCTCACGCGGAAGAATTCCGTCCAGAATATACTCGTGCAAAAAAAGAAAACCGGAAAAAAGTTCTAACTTTGCTATTTTTCAATGTAAGATTCGGCAGAAACAATATTGATATGTTCGAATGTATTCGAACGAATGTCCTTTCTAATGAATGTGTAAGGAAAAACTAACATATTAGGCTATATAGGCCAAAATATAGGAAAAAGTTAACAATTTGTGCAAATTTTATTATTTATTTAATGGTGGTATAGGAATTTACTCTCGGAGTCGACCCGGAGTCGGAGCCGGAGTCGTGAAAAAAACTCGTCTGGAGTCGGAGTCGGAGTCGAGCCAAAAATACCTCGACTCCGAAACCCTGGACAAAAACATAAACAATTCCGCCATTTTTATTTCCAAATTAATGGTGATGATTAATGATAACGATAATATCGATAACTATCGATTTTTTTGAAATGAAATACCGAAAATATCTAATGCAGTTGTTGTTGAGCTTGGTTTCTTGCACCGCCGCGACCATGACATTCTTCCGACTCATGAAGTCCACTATTTCCTCGATCTAACTTCGGAGTCCATTGTAATTAAATTAGCCCAGTCAAAATAGACATGCGTGTAAGGGGGAAATAGCAAAAGTTCCCACAGAGCTGAATTTTGGTGGAGAGCTAGGGTTCACCATTAGAAGCAACGTCTTAAAAGTCCCCATCCATCCCATGTGTGCAAAACAAGTTATTGGGGGTCAAAGGTCATTTTTGGAGGCATTATTCAGTTTTTGTAATTTTTCTCAAAAACGGTAAGACTTAGCAAAAGCCGGCTAAAGTAAAAGTTGTAGATTTAATAATTGTCTACAAGAGAGGTATTAACAATTTTTAAAAAAGACTTACCATTTTCTAGATATCGCGATCTAAAAATCAAATAACAAATTAGCCGCGTAAGTACATTATGAGGCGAACCGGTTAAAGTAACGACACTATGTGTTAGGTACTTCCATAAGCTTTCAAACGATATCAACATTGCAGTAATCGGTTCAGTAGAACCGGTTCTAACCCGGTTTTTAAATTTGGCCTTTTGGGTCGAATAACCGGCGAACCGGATCCGCCACCCTTGAAAATTATACATTTCCGCAACAAACCCTACCTTCGGACAAAACTTGAAAAAAATCGGAGTTTTCGTTTGGCGATCGTTCCGAAAACCTAAAAATCCTTAAAATTTGACCTTTGACCCCGAATAACTTTTTTTGCGCTCATGGGATCGATGGGGACTTTTAGGACGTTGCTTCTAATGGCAAATCCTAGCTCTCTACCAAAATTCAGCTCTGTGGGAATTTTTGCTATTTCAATGTCTATTTTGACTGGGCCAAATTGCAAGAAGAATGCATTTTCGGGGATTAGAACTACAACGGCTACGTGTAGGGCTGCTGTTGGGGGACTGCGGGGGAGTCGAGTAATCTGACGACGACATACTGAGAACGGTGTTCACGCAGCATGTAGCAACATAGCAAACTAACTTAACAACAACAACTACCGACAACTATTGCATCTCACTGAAGCTTGGATTTGGGTGAAAATGCGAATTTGACAAACCGATCACGAATATATTGGTCCTAGGTTTTCCTCCGTCCCGGCACGAACCAATAAAATGCGGAGCAGGCATTCCGGGATATGCTGATCGCAACACAAAAAATCGATACAAATGCAAACATGTGCACACAGAGGTGGCAGCCGCTGACCGTAACATTTTAATGGTAATTCCAGAATTCCATCTGTAATTCATCATTTCGTTCGTAGTTGGAATTTTTTAATTTCGACACCTCCAAATAATAGAATGCTAAAGTGAGTTTTGCAGGAGAAGCTCTCAAAGTGTGGAAATTTTTTTGAACTTCAGTACTATGCTAAGTCAATATTTGTTTATATTTATTTATTTATTTATTTATTTATTTATTTATTTATTTATTTATTTAAGTTAAGAACGTAGTTGACACTGCCGACCAATTATAATTGTTCGAATCAGCATATTACTTTTGCACGCGCCCAACTCATACCATCATCAAAAGCATAGTTCCATTCACCTTTACTTACGACCAGCTAAAACCACTGACCAAGCATTGCACGCGCATCCGGCCCAATTACACTATTCCTGATCATGCATTTCCCACGACTGTAAATATATGCAATACCATCGATTGGGAGTTCTGCTGAAGACATTAATCGAATACAGAAGGCAGTCTTAGTTACGCAGTCGAATGTAAACGTTGTCTTATAATTAAAGTGTCAAGTAATTCACAGTAATAATATAAGTGTCAAGTAAATTAATAAAGTGAATTAAAAGTGATAACTTCAGTGTTTTACTAATAGAAACAGGCACCGTGGTTTGCCTTTGAAATATATTTTTTTAATTAAATCGACTGGAAATCCTTAACTGGCGCCCGAGCAGGGACACCGCTACAAAAGTGAAAAGTGTAAAAAAGCGGGATCCTTAAATAACAAAAAATTCTGCGAATCCTACGGGACCCTCCAGAATCATTGTTAGTTATCCTCCTTCGCCAAACCGGTATTCCTGGTGATCAATTAACCCTAAAATATCACAGAAGGTTACCGGAGTGAATGTGAAGCTACCCGTACCCGAGTAGGTTACCGTGGGCATAAAAGCGGTTTTCCAAAAAGGAAAAATACGGACCTTCCGCGAGGATAACAAAGGATATCCAGTCGATCGCGTCGCGTCGCGTAACTAAGGCTCAACGAGCAAAAAAATACATATCCTTAAACGGAAAAAAGAATAAAATATAAAAATAAAAAATACTACACAAAAAAGGAATAAAAATCCTTTAGAAAATTGAAAAAAAGAAAGAAAAATATTCCACAAAGGAAAGAAATATCCTTAAATAGGAAAGAAAGAATAAAATATAAATCAAAAATACCAAACAAAAAAGGAAAAAAATCCTTAAAAAAATTGTAAAAGAAAAGAAAGAAAATATTCCAAAAGGAAAGAAAGAAATAAAGAAAAGGAAGAAATCCTTAAAATTTTTTCAAATAGAATCCAAAGAAAAGAAAATAAATCTTAAATAAAAAATCCTATAAAGTGAGAAGTGAAGTGAGAGTGTTCAAAAACGAAACAAGCCGTATAACCAGGTGAGTCCTTTTACCATTCCAATTTGTGACAATAATGGAGGAAATGAGAACGACTTTGACAACCCTTACGGGGCGGTCAATAGGCTTTTAGAACAGGTCAAGTTAGTAGAGAATAGACTAGGGAGACTTGAACAATCAAATGATATGACGGAATTAAATAGGAGACTTGACGAGTTAGAACGGCTAAGGCAAAATGGAACCCCAAACACTGAGGAAACGGTGTATACATTAGCAGTTCCTAGAACTGAGGAAGACCTTAAGTCAATATGTCGGCTACCGGATAGTGTCAAAGAGTTGCGCACTTTTGACGGTAACCCGCTTCATTATGTCTCTTGGGTCCACTCTGTGGAGATGGTCCTAAAGGACTTCGAGATCGTAAAGGATAAGCCAATATATAGGACAATCATGCAAAGTATTAGGCAAAAAGTTATTGGAGAAGCGGACACGGCACTGGTGTCCTACAACATCTTCGACAGTGACTGGAAAGACGTAAAGAAAATATTATCATTGCATTATGCAGACAAGAGGGATGTCCAGACGCTGGAGCATCAACTCAACCAGCTATCTCAGGGATCGTCGAAGGTCGACGAATTCTATTCAACTGTGAATAACCAGTTGTCCCTGATAATTAACAAAATAAAAAGTGAATCATATAGCGAAGAAACTATTAATGCTTTAATAAGTACCCATAGGAACAGAGCATTAGACATATTTATACGAGGTCTTACCCCGGCTCTGTCCAGAATGGTGATCATACAAAGACCAAGGACATTGCCCGAGGCATATTCTGCATGTCTCGAACTACAAAATCTAACAATGAGGAATAATATTTTGCATCCAGGAACGCATAGGAATTCGCAGTCAACAATCAGTCCAACAGATACATCTCCACCTACACCAGCTCGACCACCCAAACATTACAATACCCAGCAAAATGTTCGATGCCAAAGATGACATTCAATCATGGGTGCAAGTGATCTAGCATGTCATATTTTTAGCATCTTCATCGATGAATTTTATATGAGCGTGGACCCCAAAAGATGACGTTCTTTTCTGGATCCTAAGCATGTCATTTTAACCAATGCATTGACATTCTTTGACATGTCATTTTAACCAATGCTTTGACATGTCATTTTCACCAACCCCTTGGCATGACATTTTCATGTCTTGTTTGGAAAATGGAAATGCTCTATTGAAATATGGTTTTCATGAAAAACAAAACTCTTTATTAATTCAAACGAATTCATGAAATAACTACAATTAATTTATCAGTTTAGTTTTTCAAAAGTTTACATCCAAAATTGCAATGTAATCACCACCGCTCCAACGCAAAAGATTACTTCCTCCGTTCTCCGCAACTGATATTCTTTCATCTTACAAAAGGTTTTTTCAATTATCTTCCCATTACCAGTTCAGATTTCGACATGGACTCCAAATGCACTCCTTTAAGTATTTTTATTTCGTAAATTACTTTTATTATATAATTTTGTTATTTTATAACAACATTTTGGTAATTTATACTCTTTTGTTTAGTGACGGAAATATGTAGCGATCTATAACCCGGCTTGCTTTAGGGATCTCTAAGAACAAAATATAACGAACGGGGAGGAGAAACTTTTTATGGAAAATACCATTTTTGCTTAATTAATTTATTTTTAATTGTTTCTTTCCAAAAGTAGTTTCTTCTTTATTTTCAGATTCTTGTTCCTTTTCGTTTCGGACTTTTTTTCAAATTCCAAGAAGCGAGATTTGATTGATTTCATTCTATGTCAGATTTAGAACAGACAAGGGAGCTTTTAAAATAGCAACGTGTGCAGTCCGATTCTATTTTTAGCTCGATGGTTGGGACTTCATATAATACCAATTGTTTTGAAGTTTTAGTTGTTTGATATGCAGGAAATGTAAGACAACATCACGACGACAGTTCTAACATCTTTGGTCTGTTCCAGAAACTGCAAGAATCTACTTATTTTACAACGTAACAATTTTTCCTTTATGTTATCGGAAAAAAATAGTAAAAATTAGTAGATTTTTGCAGTACTGGAACATACCAAAATGAAAATAAACATGTGTGTAAATAAAAACACAAACATCATCTCTATTGGATCGATGGAATGGGTACAAATGCTGATGGAAAGATCGGATCTTCCACGACTTCCTTTGAACCAATGCAAAAGATGACATGAAATCACGTCATCGCAAAGAACCCCTTCCGTCAAATTTTGCTGGGTAATTACAACAGGCAGAACAATAACTTCAAAGCCAATAACTGGCAATCAAAGAATAACAGTCATGACTATAACCCGAATTATAGGCCAGTTCCATACCCCAAGAAACCGCAAATCAAGCATGAGCCTATGGAGGTGGATCGTTCTGTACAATCAAGGAATGTTAATTACATGAATCGCCCCAGGCAACCTGAGAAAAGACATGGATCTGAAATTCATAATAGGGACAAACAGCCGCGTATTTTTCACCTAGATGCTAATTGTGAAGATCCTGATCCATATGATATCAGTGAGGAAGCACTGCCTGACGAAGTCAATGACGAGACGAGTGAACAGAATTTTATGGAGGAAGGCCATCAAGCCTACCTTACATAGAATACGTAGACCGAAAAAATAGAATATTACAGTTTTTGATCGACACCGGCTCGAACAAAAACTTTTGCAGCCCAGACCTGTCTGCCGGAAGTACACCCTTAATTAAACCAATTGTAGTTAATACGGCGGGTGGAGAAATTCTGATAACCAAAAAAATAACAGGAGCATTTTTTTCCAGGTTTGGAATATCAGACAAAATTACCTTTTACATTTTACCCGGACTAACATCATTTCATGGAATTATAGGTGACGACTGTCTTAAAGAACTAGATGCATTGATAGATAGAAGGGAGAATATTCTCCTTATCAGAAATAAGATAGTAATTCCCCTAAAGGCTAAATTAAGCAATGCTTTAAATTATGTACTAGACGATTCGGTACCAGTTAGTACTCGAGAAAAAATTAACCAACTTCTGGAAAAATACAAAAATTTATTTGGGCCAATAGACAAAAGTCAAGCAGTTTCAACGAATGTAAAAGCGGAGATACGAACAACTACACCTGACCCGATTTATACTAAAAGTTACCCATACCTAGCCGCAATGAGGGAAGAAGTAGAGAAACAAATTAAAGAAATGTTGTCTGAAGGAATAATACGTCCATCCAAAAGTCCTTACAATTCCCCCGTTTGGATAGTTCCAAAAAAATCTAAACCAAACGGTGAGAAACAATTTAGACTGGTCATCGATTATAAGAGACTTAATGCAGTAACTATACCAGATACATACCCCATACCCGACATTAACGCTACATTGGCAAGTCTTGGTAATGCCAAATATTTTACAACTATAGATTTGACTTCTGGGTTTCACCAGATTCCAATGAAACCCTCTGATATACCGAAAACTGCATTTTCAACGATGAATGGTAAATTTGAATTTCTACGATTACCTTTTGGATTAAAGAATGCTCCGGCAATCTTTCAGAGGATGATCGATGATGTTTTAAAGGACTATATCGGAAAAATTTGTTATGTCTATATTGATGACATAATTGTGTTCGGTAATAGTGAGAAGGAACTACTGAATAACGTTGACTTAGTTTTTGGAAAACTCGATGAGGCTAATTTGAGAGTTAATATTGAAAAAACTCACTTTATGCAAACAGAGGTTGAATTTTTAGGATACATCGTGAGCGCGAGTGGGATAAAACCGGATCCGAAGAAGATAAACGCTATAGAAAATATCTTACCCCCAAGTAACCTCAAGGAACTAAAATCATTTTTAGGAATGACATCGTATTATAGACGGTTCGTTAAAGACTACGCAAAGGTAGCGAAACCTTTGACAAATATGACCAGGGGGGAAAATGCACAAGTCAAAGCCAATCAGTCTAGGACTTAACCGATGAGGCACTCGTAGCTTTTCAAAAGTTAAAAACTCTATTAACATCAGCGGAGGTTCTAGCATTTCCAGAGTTTGATAAGGCATTCAACCTTACAACAGATGCATCAAACTATGCTATAGGTGCTGTCCTTTCACAAGGAGAAATAGGCAAAGATAGACCGATTGCTTATATATCTCGTTCACTTAATAAAACTGAAGAAGCATATGCAACTAACGAGAAAGAGATGCTAGCCATCGTACGGGCGCTTGATAATCTACGGAATTACTTATACGGTGCCAAATGTATAAAGATATATACGGACCATCAACCACTTACCTACGCATTAGGTAATAGGAACTTTAACTCCAAGTTAAAAAGATGGAAAGCACGTATAGAAGAGTATAATCACGAGTTGATCTACAAGCCTGGTAGATCAAACTTCGTCGCTGATGCTCTTTCTAGATTAAAAACAAGTGTCAACCACATCAGTGAGACATCGACGGATACTGCTAGTGAAGGCGATTCGCAATATACAAGAACAGCATCGGAAGGTACAGTAATAGTTTCGGAGATCGATAACGAAGACATTGAATCCACAGGATCAACGGCTCACAGCGCAGATCAGGTTGCTTCCGACCTTATACCCCACATGCAAGTCCCAATTAACGTTTTCCGAAACCAGATAATTATACAAAATGGACCGGAACTCCAATCAAATGAAACACCACACAAGAATTTCATACGTCATTATGTTTCGTCTCGTGAATGGAATCGAGAAACACTACTACGAAAATTAAAAGAATTATTGAACCCAGGTGTGGTTAATGGTATAAAAATTCCAGAGTGTTATTTGTCGATATTACAAAGTCTCTATTTGGAGCACTTTTCAAAATACAAGATCAGGATAGCCCAGAACAAAGTTACTGACATTAACTGCGAAAACCGACAATTCGAAATACTCAAGGAAGAGCATTGTAGAGCCCATAGGAATGCCAAAGAAAATAAGAAACAAATATTAGACAAATATTATTTTCCTCACATGTTTGCACACATTCGGAAGTTCGTGGCAAATTGTGATATTTGCAACACAAATAAATATGATAGGAAACCTACAAGACCACAATTTCAAGAGACACCTATACCGACGATGCCTTGTGAGATTTTGCATATGGATATAGTTGAAATTCAAGGTCACAAATTTATATCAGTACTTGATAAATTTTCAAAGTTTGCTAAGGTATTTCACATCAGCGATAGGTCAGTCCTGACAATCAGAGAAAAACTCGTGAAAATATTACATTTTTTTACCGCTCCGAAAATTCTGGTAATGGATAACGAGAGTAGTTTCATTAGCCCATTAATTAGAGATTTTCTAGAAAGATTGGGTATAAAGATATACCTAACTCCATCACAACGCAGCGAAGTGAATGGCCAAGTAGAGCGATTTCACTCTACTCTTCATGAAAGTTACAGATGTTTAAGGGCAGAAAAGGCGGAGCTTAGCGTTCTTGAACTCACATACGTTGCGGTGGACAGGTATAACAATACAATACATTCAGTCACAGGAAAAAGACCGAACGATATATTTTTTAACAGATTTAATACAACAGACTTTGACAAATTAATAGAGGCACGTATAAGTATAAATAGAGACCTTAGAAATATTATAAAGAGAAATGCAAAAGAAAAAAATAAACGCATGAATATGAAACGTTCACCACCGAGAAAATTTAGGAAGGGCGATGCTATTTTTGTCCGAATTAAAAACATACAAGGCAAGAATAAGCCAGTTTATAGGAAAGAAATTGTAGATAAAGATAATAAAGTCACAGTTCGCACGGTAAGTGGTAAAAGGATACACAAGGCACACATAAAAAATCTGAAAAAAATTAAATAAAATCCTCCACTTCCTTCCACTGGATTTATGAATTACTGAGTGTGGTGACGATTCCCGTCAGTTGAAAGGTTCAAAAGGTGTCCATGGCTTAACGAGACTTCCCTTTGTTCTTTCTTATACTGATGGAAAATCATTCTATTACTCAAGGAGAAAAATCATGATATATGAATGGCAAATGCCTAAAACTGGAAACATTACGATTTCAATGATTATAATAAATGGCCAAGACAAAAATTAATATAAAATATGTTAAAAATAAAAAATGAAGTAGGGAAGATTCCTGTCGGTTGAAGGACTAAAAAGTTGTCCATGGCTTAAGAGACTTCTTTTTTACCTTTCTTATAATGACAGATAATCGACCTTCAACTTATAAAGAATAATAGTAAATTGAAAATTGGGATATCCCCATGTACATTGGCCAAAAAATAAACCAATTTGTAAAAAAAAATGTAATCAGATACTACAACCAAAAATAAAAATATATACTATATACTAACAAATAATTAACTATACAAAAAAAAAAAAAAAAAAAAAAAAAAGGGCTTTGCCTTTCTACTAACCCCTAATCAACACAATTATTACATTATAGAGATATGCTTTTACGAGAAGTCTTCACCATCTTGGCAGGCTTTGCCATATATACATTGGAGGGAGCAAAGATTTTTCAGTATGACGTCCCCATAGTGACCATTCGAGTGGGAAACGCGTGGATAATAGATGGAAACTTCAAGTTGGTTCACGTCATCAACCTACAGGACTACGCCAAAATTGCAGAGGAAATTTCTGAACTGGTCGGGAATAGGATGCCACCAACCCAAAAGAAGCATATGATTGAGTACCAAATCGGCCAAATCAAGAAAATGTTGGAGGAATTAGGTTGCGCTACGAAGCAGAAGAGATCCATAGATTGGATTGGGTCAGCATGGAAATGGGTAGCCGGAAACCCTGACGCAGCGGATTGGAATAATTTGCTCAGAAGACAAGACTCCATCGTTAGAAATAACAATGAGCAATACAAAATCAATGAAAATCTTCTTAACTCTACGAGAGATGTAATTCGGAAAACCAATGAACTTGTCGACTCCATTAACCAGATAAGCAACGGCAGAGAAAACGAGGAAATTGGACAGAACACCATGAACCAGGTCATTGTCTTGAAGGACGTCCTCAAGGAGATAATTAGGGCATGTCAACTGGCAAAAAACGGCATCATCAACACCAATCTCTTAAACAAAGGCGAAGTCGAGGATGTCATAGACGAAATGGAAACCTTACCATATGCGAATGCAGTCGAAGCCATTGAATACGGCACTCCATCAATTTATACAAATGGATCCGTGTTACTATATGTGCTGTCCATACCAAAATTGAGAAAAGATCTTTACCATCGACTCATCCTCAGAGCCCCTATTAAAAACGGAAAACAAATCGAACTACCCTACGATGAAGTCCTTGTTAGCGAAGCTGAAACTTATGGTGTTTATAGCCCTTGCCTACAAATCAATAATGTAACGGTATGTCGACAATCTTCACTAAAGCAATTACCTGAGGACACATGCATACCACACAACACTACCAACATACTATAGAAATGATCACTACGGACATCCTGTTCCTTACTAACTACAAAGGTGCTATAAATCTCCAGCAACACACCAAAACCCTCAACGGTACTTATTTAATTAAACTCTACAACGAAAGCATTACTATTGGTGACAGGAACTTTTCCAGTACATTAAGTTCCAGATTGCAGCCATTACCACCAGTCCTAATGAATGTAACTACCGAAAGTTTTGTTTTGGACATTGATCACGTACATAGCATTGGATTGCGCAACATTCAAAAACTTCAAAGCCTTGCTTCGAAACTGGATATATCTCTAGGAACTTACATTACGATCTTAATACTAGCTGGCATCTGTATTGGGATTCTCTGGCATAAAATCACCAAAAAACTAAACCTGCCAACAATCCAATTACCACAAGCCATGAATACCCCTACCCATGTGATGTGATCGGGACGCAGATTTTTAAGGAGGGAGGAGTTAAGAACGTAGTCGACACTGCCGACCAATTATAATTGTTCGAATCAGCATATTACTTTTGCACGCGCCCAACTCATACCATCATCAAAAGCATAGTTCCATTCACCTTTACTTACGACCAGCTAAAACCACTGACCAAGCATTGCACGCGCATCCGGCCCAATTACACTATTCCCTGATCATGCATTTCCCACGACTGTAAATATATGCAATACCATCGATTGGGAGTTCTGCTGAAGACATTAATCGAATACAGAAGGCAGTCTTAGTTACGCAGTCGAATGTAAACGTTGTCTTATAATTAAAGTGTCAAGTAATTCACAGTAATAATATAAGTGTCAAGTAAATTAATAAAGTGAATTAAAAGTGATAACTTCAGTGTTTTACTAATAGAAACAGGCACCGTGGTTTGCCTTTGAAATATATTTTTTTTAATTAAATCGACTGGAAATCCTTAACTGGCGCCCGAGCAGGGACACCGCTACAAAAGTGAAAAGTGTAAAAAAGCGGGATCCTTAAAATAACAAAAAATTCTGCGAATCCTACGGGACCCTCCAGAATCATTGTTAGTTATCCTCCTTCGCCAAACCGGTATTCCTGGTGATCAATTAACCCTAAAATATCACAGAAGGTTACCGGAGTGAATGTGAAGCTACCCGTACCCGAGTAGGTTACCGTGAGCATAAAAGCGGTTTTCCAAAAAGGAAAAATACGGACCTTCCGCGAGGATAACAAAGGATATCCAGTCGATCGCGTCGCGTCGCGTAACTAAGGCTCAACGAGCAAAAAAATACATATCCTTAAACGGAAAAAAGAATAAAATATAAAAATAAAAAATACTACACAAAAAAGGAATAAAAATCCTTTAGAAAATTGAAAAAAAGAAAGAAAAATATTCCACAAAGGAAAGAAATATCCTTAAATAGGAAAGAAAGAATAAAATATAAATCAAAAATACCAAACAAAAAAGGAAAAAAATCCTTAAAAAAATTGTAAAAGAAAAGAAAGAAAATATTCCAAAAAGGAAAGAAAGAAATAAAGAAAAGGAAGAAATCCTTAAAATTTTTTCAAATAGAATCCAAAGAAAAGAAAATAAATCTTAAATAAAAAATCCTATAAAGTGAGAAGTGAAGTGAGAGTGTTCAAAAACGAAACAAGCCGTATAACCAGGTGAGTCCTTTTACCATTCCAATTTGTGACAATAATGGAGGAAATGAGAACGACTTTGACAACCCTTACGGGGGCGGTCAATAGGCTTTTAGAACAGGTCAAGTTAGTAGAGAATAGACTAGGGAGACTTGAACAATCAAATGATATGACGGAATTAAATAGGAGACTTGACGAGTTAGAACGGCTAAGGCAAAATGGAACCCCAAACACTGAGGAAACGGTGTATACATTAGCAGTTCCTAGAACTGAGGAAGACCTTAAGTCAATATGTCGGCTACCGGATAGTGTCAAAGAGTTGCGCACTTTTGACGGTAACCCGCTTCATTATGTCTCTTGGGTCCACTCTGTGGAGATGGTCCTAAAGGACTTCGAGATCGTAAAGGATAAGCCAATATATAGGACAATCATGCAAAGTATTAGGCAAAAAGTTATTGGAGAAGCGGACACGGCACTGGTGTCCTACAACATCTTCGACAGTGACTGGAAAGACGTAAAGAAAATATTATCATTGCATTATGCAGACAAGAGGGATGTCCAGACGCTGGAGCATCAACTCAACCAGCTATCTCAGGGATCGTCGAAGGTCGACGAATTCTATTCAACTGTGAATAACCAGTTGTCCCTGATAATTAACAAAATAAAAAGTGAACCATATAGCGAAGAAACTATTAATGCTTTAATAAGTACCCATAGGAACAGAGCATTAGACATATTTATACGAGGTCTTACCCCGGCTCTGTCCAGAATGGTGATCATACAAAGACCAAGGACATTGCCCGAGGCATATTCTGCATGTCTCGAACTACAAAATCTAACAATGAGGAATAATATTTTGCATCCAGGAACGCATAGGAATTCGCAGTCAACAATCAGTCCAACAGATACATCTCCACCTACACCAGCTCGACCACCCAAACATTACAATAATTACAACAGGCAGAACAATAACTTCAAAGCCAATAACTGGCAATCAAAGAATAACAGTCATGACTATAACCCGAATTATAGGCCAGTTCCATACCCCAAGAAACCGCAAATCAAGCATGAGCCTATGGAGGTGGATCGTTCTGTACAATCAAGGAATGTTAATTACATGAATCGCCCCAGGCAACCTGAGAAAAGACATGGATCTGAAATTCATAATAGGGACAAACAGCCGCGTATTTTTCACCTAGATGCTAATTGTGAAGATCCTGATCCATATGATATCAGTGAGGAAGCACTGCCTGACGAAGTCAATGACGAGACGAGTGAACAGAATTTTATGGAGGAAGGCCATCAAGCCTACCTTACATAGAATACGTAGACCGAAAAAATAGAATATTACAGTTTTTGATCGACACCGGCTCGAACAAAAACTTTTGCAGCCCAGACCTGTCTGCCGGAAGTACACCCTTAATTAAACCAATTGTAGTTAATACGGCGGGTGGAGAAATTCTGATAACCAAAAAAATAACAGGAGCATTTTTTTCCAGGTTTGGAATATCAGACAAAATTACCTTTTACATTTTACCCGGACTAACAACATTTCATGGAATTATAGGTGACGACTGTCTTAAAGAACTAGATGCATTGATAGATAGAAGGGAGAATATTCTCCTTATCAGAAATAAGATAGTAATTCCCCTAAAGGCTAAATTAAGCAATGCTTTAAATTATGTACTAGACGATTCGGTACCAGTTAGTACTCGAGAAAAAATTAACCAACTTCTGGAAAAATACAAAAATTTATTTGGGCCAATAGACAAAAGTCAAGCAGTTTCAACGAATGTAAAAGCGGAGATACGAACAACTACACCTGACCCGATTTATACTAAAAGTTACCCATACCTAGCCGCAATGAGGGAAGAAGTAGAGAAACAAATTAAAGAAATGTTGTCTGAAGGAATAATACGTCCATCCAAAAGTCCTTACAATTCCCCCGTTTGGATAGTTCCAAAAAAATCTAAACCAAACGGTGAGAAACAATTTAGACTGGTCATCGATTATAAGAGACTTAATGCAGTAACTATACCAGATACATACCCCATACCCGACATTAACGCTACATTGGCAAGTCTTGGTAATGCCAAATATTTTACAACTATAGATTTGACTTCTGGGTTTCACCAGATTCCAATGAAACCCTCTGATATACCGAAAACTGCATTTTCAACGATGAATGGTAAATTTGAATTTCTACGATTACCTTTTGGATTAAAGAATGCTCCGGCAATCTTTCAGAGGATGATCGATGATGTTTTAAAGGACTATATCGGAAAAATTTGTTATGTCTATATTGATGACATAATTGTGTTCGGTAATAGTGAGAAGGAACTACTGAATAACGTTGACTTAGTTTTTGGAAAACTCGATGAGGCTAATTTGAGAGTTAATATTGAAAAAACTCACTTTATGCAAACAGAGGTTGAATTTTTAGGATACATCGTGAGCGCGAGTGGGATAAAACCGGATCCGAAGAAGATAAACGCTATAGAAAATATCTTACCCCCAAGTAACCTCAAGGAACTAAAATCATTTTTAGGAATGACATCGTATTATAGACGGTTCGTTAAAGACTACGCAAAGGTAGCGAAACCTTTGACAAATATGACCAGGGGGGAAAATGCACAAGTCAAAGCCAATCAGTCTAGGAAGATTCCTATAGACTTAACCGATGAGGCACTCGTAGCTTTTCAAAAGTTAAAAACTCTATTAACATCAGCGGAGGTTCTAGCATTTCCAGAGTTTGATAAGGCATTCAACCTTACAACAGATGCATCAAACTATGCTATAGGTGCTGTCCTTTCACAAGGAGAAATAGGCAAAGATAGGCCGATTGCTTATATATCTCGATCACTTAATAAAACTGAAGAAGCATATGCAACTAACGAGAAAGAGATGCTAGCCATCGTATGGGCGCTTGATAATCTACGGAATTACTTATACGGTGCCAAATGTATAAAGATATATACGGACCATCAACCACTTACCTACGCATTAGGTAATAGGAACTTTAACTCCAAGTTAAAAAGATGGAAAGCACGTATAGAAGAGTATAATCACGAGTTGATCTACAAGCCTGGTAGATCAAACTTCGTCGCTGATGCTCTTTCTAGATTAAAAACAAGTGTCAACCACATCAGTGAGACATCGACGGATACTGCTAGTGAAGGCGATTCGCAATATACAAGAACAGCATCGGAAGGTACAGTAATAGTTTCGGAGATCGATAACGAAGACATTGAATCCACAGGATCAACGGCTCACAGCGCAGATCAGGATGCTTCCGACCTTATACCCCACATGCAAGTCCCAATTAACGTTTTCCGAAACCAGATAATTATACAAAATGGACCGGAACTCCAATCAAATGAAACACCACACAAGAATTTCATACGTCATTATGTTTCGTCTCGTGAATGGAATCGAGAAACACTACTACGAAAATTAAAAGAATTATTGAACCCAGGTGTGGTTAATGGTATAAAAATTCCAGAGTGTTATTTGTCGATATTACAAAGTCTCTATTTGGAGCACTTTTCAAAATACAAGATCAGGATAGACCAGAACAAAGTTACTGACATTAACTGCGAAAACCGACAATTCGAAATACTCAAGGAAGAGCATTGTAGAGCCCATAGGAATGCCAAAGAAAATAAGAAACAAATATTAGACAAATATTATTTTCCTCACATGTTTGCACACATTCGGAAGTTCGTGGCAAATTGTGATATTTGCAACACAAATAAATATGATAGGAAACCTACAAGACCACAATTTCAAGAGACACCTATACCGACGATGCCTTGTGAGATTTTGCATATGGATATAGTTGAAATTCAAGGTCACAAATTTATATCAGTACTTGATAAATTTTCAAAGTTTGCTAAGGTATTTCACATCAGCGATAGGTCAGTCCTGACAATCAGAGAAAAACTCGTGAAAATATTACATTTTTTTACCGCTCCGAAAATTCTGGTAATGGATAACGAGAGTAGTTTCATTAGCCCATTAATTAGAGATTTTCTAGAAAGATTGGGTATAAAGATATACCTAACTCCATCACAACGCAGCGAAGTGAATGGCCAAGTAGAGCGATTTCACTCTACTCTTCATGAAAGTTACAGATGTTTAAGGGCAGAAAAGGCGGAGCTTAGCGTTCTTGAACTCACATACGTTGCGGTGGACAGGTATAACAATACAATACATTCAGTCACAGGAAAAAGACCGAACGATATATTTTTTAACAGATTTAATACAACAGACTTTGACAAATTAATAGAGGCACGTATAAGTATAAATAGAGACCTTAGAAATATTATAAAGAGAAATGCAAAAGAAAAAAATAAACGCATGAATATGAAACGTTCACCACCGAGAAAATTTAGGAAGGGCGATGCTATTTTTGTCCGAATTAAAAACATACAAGGCAAGAATAAGCCAGTTTATAGGAAAGAAATTGTAGATAAAGATAATAAAGTCACAGTTCGCACGGTAAGTGGTAAAAGGATACACAAGGCACACATAAAAAATCTGAAAAAAATTAAATAAAATCCTCCACTTCCTTCCACTGGATTTATGAATTACTGAGTGTGGTGACGATTCCCGTCAGTTGAAAGGTTCAAAAGGTGTCCATGGCTTAACGAGACTTCCCTTTGTTCTTTCTTATACTGATGGAAAATCATTCTATAACTCAAGGAGAAAAATCATGATATATGAATGGCAAATGCCTAAAACTGGAAACATTACGATTTCAATGATTATAATAAATGGCCAAGACAAAAATTAATATAAAATATGTTAAAAATAAAAAATTAAGTAGGGAAGATTCCTGTCGGTTGAAGGACTAAAAAGTTGTCCATGGCTTAAGAGACTTCTTTTTTACCTTTCTTATAATGACAGATAATCGACCTTCAACTTATAAAGAATAATAGTAAATTGAAAATTGGGATATCCCCATGTACATTGTCCAAAAAATAAACCAATTTGTAAAAAAAATGTAATCAGATACTAAAAATATATACTATATACTAACAAATAATTAACTATACAAAAAAAAAAAAAAAAAAAAAAAAGGGCTTTGCCTTTCTACTAACCCCTAATCAACACAATTATTACATTATAGAGATATGCTTTTACGAGAAGTCTTCACCATCTTGGCAGGCTTTGCCATATATACATTGGAGGGAGCAAAGATTTTTCAGTATGACGTCCCCATAGTGACCATTCGAGTGGGAAACGCGTGGATAATAGATGGAAACTTCAAGTTGGTTCACGTCATCAACCTACAGGACTACGCCAAAATTGCAGAGGAAATTTCTGAACTGGTCGGGAATAGGATGCCACCAACCCAAAAGAAGCATATGATTGAGTACCAAATCGGCCAAATCAAGAAAATGTTGGAGGAATTAGGTTGCGCTACGAAGCAGAAGAGATCCATAGATTGGATTGGGTCAGCATGGAAATGGGTAGCCGGAAACCCTGACGCAGCGGATTGGAATAATTTGCTCAGAAGCCAAGACTCCATCGTTAGAAATAACAATGAGCAATACAAAATCAATGAAAATCTTCTTAACTCTACGAGAGATGTAATTCGGAAAACCAATGAACTTGTCGACTCCATTAACCAGATAAGCAACGGCAGAGAAAACGAGAAAATTGGACAGAACACCATGAACCAGGTCATTGTCTTGAAGGACGTCCTCAAGGAGATAATTAGGGCATGTCAACTGGCAAAAAACGGCATCATCAACACCAATCTCTTAAACAAAGGCGAAGTCGAGGATGTCATAGACGAAATGGAAACCTTACCATATGCGAATGCAGTCGAAGCCATTGAATACGGCACTCCATCAATTTATACAAATGGATCCGTGTTACTATATGTGCTGTCCATACCAAAATTGAGAAAAGATCTTTACCATCGACTCATCCTCAGAGCCCCTATTAAAAACGGAAAACAAATCGAACTACCCTACGATGAAGTTCTTTGTTAGCGAAGCTGAAACTTATGGTGTTTATAGCCCTTGCCTACAAATCAATAATGTAACGGTATGTCGACAATCTTCACTAAAGCAATTACCTGAGGACACATGCATACCACACAACACTACCAACATACTATAGAAATGATCACTACGGACATCCTGTTCCTTACTAACTACAAAGGTGCTATAAATCTCCAGCAACACACCAAAACCCTCAACGGTACTTATTTAATTAAACTCTACAACGAAAGCATTACTATTGGTGACAGGAACTTTTCCAGTACATTAAGTTCCAGATTGCAGCCATTACCACCAGTCCTAATGAATGTAACTACCGAAAGTTTTGTTTTGGACATTGATCACGTACATAGCATTGGATTGCGCAACATTCAAAAACTTCAAAGCCTTGCTTCGAAACTGGATATATCTCTAGGAACTTACATTACGATCTTAATACTAGCTGGCATCTGTATTGGGATTCTCTGGCATAAAATCACCAAAAAACTAAACCTGCCAACAATCCAATTACCACAAGCCATGAATACCCCTACCCATGTGATGTGATCGGGACGCAGATTTTTAAGGAGGGAGGAGTTAAGAACGTAGTCGACACTGCCGACCAATTATAATTGTTCGAATCAGCATATTACTTTTGCACGCGCCCAACTCATACCATCATCAAAAGCATAGTTCCATTCACCTTTACTTACGACCAGCTAAAACCACTGACCAAGCATTGCACGCGCATCCGGCCCAATTACACTATTCCCTGATCATGCATTTCCCACGACTGTAAATATATGCAATACATTAATCGAATACAGAAGGCAGTCTTAGTTACGCAGTCGAATGTAAACGTTGTCTTATAATTAAAGTGTCAAGTAATTCACAGTAATAATATAAGTGTCAAGTAAATTAATAAAGTGAATTAAAAGTGATAACTTCAGTGTTTTACTAATAGAAACAGGCACCGTGGTTTGCCTTTGAAATATATTTTTTTTAATTAAATCGACTGGAAATCCTTAACTTTTATTTATTTATTTATTTATTTATTTATTTATTTATTTATTTATTTATTTATTTATTATATTTATTATATTTCTTATATATTTAAGGCTATCACCTAAATTTGTTTATAACTTCTGTTCGGATTGACCGATCATTACCAAAATTTGACAGAATTTAAGTTAAAGTACGTTCGACACCTCCAAATAGTAGTTTGTTAATTCTGAACAGTGAGTTTTGCAGGATAAGCTCTAAAAGTTTGGAAATTTCTTTGACCTTCAGTACTATGCTAAGTAAATATTTGTTTATAACTTCTGTTCGGATTGTCCGATTATTACCAAAATTTGACAGAATTTAAGTTAAAGGACGTTAAATATAAAAATGTAAAGAACTTGAAAACATGCTAAGTCGACTTAGCATACTATTGTTTGGAGGCGTCGATTTGTTCTTCAAAATTTTCTAATCGTAATTGAAATTCTTTGATTTGATTTATTTCATTTTAATTACAAATAAAAATTATAAAAAAAAATAATGCAAAAAGTGTTTATCAACTTTCGAATTACAAGTGAAATAATTAAATCGTTTCAAATTACAAATGGAATTCTGGAAATTTAATTAAAATGTCTTGAATTACATCTGAAATAGGTGAAGTTAGTGATTCTCTTTTTCACATTTACTCAAATGACGGTGAAGTTTCTTGTAGCCCACACAACTTCCAGGGAAATAAAAAATAAATACAAATATTTTTGCAAAAAAAAAAAACACAAAGGATAATCACTTATCTAATTATTAGAAATCGTCCTTTTCCTATGCACATATACTAATATACATATACATTTACATATATATTGGTACATATGTATGTAGATGAAAACAAACATGTTTTTCCTATGTAACATTCTAGATTGAAGGATACTCTCATATAAAATAAATGAATGTACAATTTATAAAAGCTCAGCACATTTTCTTATTCCTCATTGCCAATGCTATGATTCTTCTTTATCTAGCATTCTCCCTTTCTCTGATACTATTCAACTATCCCATTATAGTAAACGTACTAAGTTGGATCATATGATAGCTTCTGTGAGTGATGGCTATGGCAGGGGGGTGGTGGTAGTGGCTATGTTACTGGTACCATGACTGCGTGCCACATGAATAATATTTATGAGGATGAAATGCTCCCAATAGCGACATAAATATGTCCACACAATGAGGGTGTATACTCCCAGATACGGATGTATAACATGTTTAAATGTATAAACATATCAGGACGACAAGAAATTAATGTGTATAAAAAGTAAAAAGTCTTCATTACGATAAAGAAGAGGAGCTGGTGTAACTTAAGTATGGTAAAAAGGAGGAAACATTAATGTTGATGTACTTTCATGTCCTTACATCATGGTGGAAAATATCTTGAATAAAGGTAATTAACGCAGACATGAGCTTTAAAATGAAATTAGCTTAATGATGGGTTTATGGAAACCATGGAAAATCCCCTTATCCAAGGTTTTGGCTGCTTTTGGTGTATACTTTATGTATATTGGTATAATAATATTTGTGACAATAGTGTTAAAAAGTAAAACTTCGCTATACAAGACAGGAATACCTTAGCAGTGGACTATTCGTTTTCTCGGTTTGGCATAACAGTTAGAATTCAGAGTAGAAAGCAAACTTTTCTCAAAAATAACGACAAAGGAACGTGTTTAGGTATAAACAATTAGATTCTGATTCCCTCTCTTCTCATGGAGCGGAATAGGGTCTGTGATATCTTATTCAATTGTGATTGAATAAATAACTGATATTAATATTCACAACTTTCTTTTAAGTTTTAAAGCACATCCAAACATCTTTAAAAAGTCGCCTATTTCTTTTTCGATTTCAAAATTTTATAAGGGAATCAATTCTCCACTCTTTCTAAAAAATTATTTGTTCTTCAATAAAAATCGCCAAACTTGCATCAATGCCAATAAATCGTCTAGCTGCCTTGCATTATCTTATGGCAGGACAATTCGCTTCACCTTTAGTGTATGTTTGTGGGAGTGGAGCAGGATAGAACACACTTTTTAACAGACCACCCTACGAACTCATTTTATTTGATTTAACCTAATTTATGTCTTCTAACAACATAACTAACTGAAGCATTTCAGCCATAAAACTATCATGTTCGTAGATGTTACTCATGATATTTCTTTCGGTAGCTTGTTCATTTCTGCTTCTTTTTTATTTGCTACCACCACACTTCAACATAGCAGGACAACAGAATGTCGGTTTCGTCATTGTCTTCGTGGTTCTTGGATAGACGACCATAAGTTTACGTTTGAAGTCCTTAAGGAGGTTTTGGCCCTGACTTGGAGAATGAGTGTTGTTGGCTAGTTGCATTGTGTTTGTATTTGTGATGGTGGCTGTAGTTGTGACAGTATTAGTGGTAGTTTGAATGGCAATAATGTCCTTTGATGGTTGCTGATTACGTACTCGGCAATATTTCACACACACACACACACACACACACACACACACACACCAACACACACATCAATTTATGTGTGTTTTTGTCCGGGTTGCATTTTGTGTACAATATACGACGTTGTGGTACGTTGGTATCAGTAATATTTTATTGCATTAAATTACATTGACTTATACGGATGGCAGACGGCAACCACTATTTTCATAAATTTATTACCACTTTTTCTATACTCGTCTATATTTTGGAAGAAAAGACAAGAGAAAGATCGTGAAAAAGACATTTGAAGATGTCATTAAGGAAAAATAATTATATTTCATTTTAAGTGTGTAGAAAATGTACATGTAAGATTGATTGTTTTGCTTGGTAAGGGGGTGTATATAGAGATGGACAGCGAGTAAATACCCAAGAAAAAAATACCCGGTAAATTGGGTAAATACCGGATAAACATATATTTCTGGGTATTTACTATTCGAAAGGTTAGTTGGCCAAATTAAAATTAATTATTTTAATTAATTTCTCGTTGGAAACGAACCCACACACCCACCACTATGTGACATGACATGTTTCGCCTTTGGTAAAGGCTCCTCAGACATATCGGATGTGGGACGGCTTCGATATCATCTAACTTTTCCTCTTTCAAATGCAATTTGTTTTTTAGAACGCTGAATATTTGTTCAATCATTGTAAGGCTTTAATGACTAACGCTTATTAGCGTTGTCTTTGAAAGTTATGAGTTTGGCTCTGAACACTAACAAGCCGTGACAACACTTTTTTTCTTGTGTTTTCCAAGGACGTGGGTTCAAAACCCATCCTGGCTCAGCTGATTTTATTTATTTGAAGATTTTGCCTTTTTAGGCGAAGATCATTTTTTAGAATTAATTATACCCTCCATCATAATATGGAGGGTATAATTAAATTTGTCATTCTGTTTGTAACATATCGAAATATTCATCGGAGACCCTATAAAGTATATACATTCTTGATCAGGGTAAAATTCTAAGACGACATAACTATGTCCGTCTGTCCGTTCGTCCGTCCGTCTGTTAAAATCAAGATACAGCTCGCAATCTTAAAGATATAGTTTTGATATGGTACAGAAGTTTCTATTACTCCTAGGATGTTTGGTATTGCAAATGGGCAATATCGGTCCACGTTTTGATATAGCCCCCATAGAATTTTCCGTACTTTGAAGGTTTTAATGTCATTATCACACCAAATTAGCTGAAATTTGGTACTTAGTCTTCGTTGATTGTACACAACTTTCCGATATTCGGTATTTTGAAGGTTGTGGCCTTATTATCACACCGAAATGGCTGAAATTTTTTGCGCAGTCTTCTTTGGAGATACTAAACTTTCTACCTGAAATTTGTCGGTATAGGTCCACGCCTTCATATAGCCCCCATAGAACCGTACCTCCCGATATACGGTATTTTGAACGTTGTGGCCACCATAACCCAGCGAAATAACCCTCCGGTGATTTTTTTTGTTTCTTGATATTTCTCATCTATGAGCATTGTAGTTTCAGAATCTGCAAAAACTTCCCAGGTGTAAGAACCTTCCATTTAAATTTGGTTAAGGCACACCGTGTACACCAAAATGGCTGATATTTGTTATTTAGTCTATGTTGGAGGTAAAAATATTTCCGACTGAAATTCGTGAGTATAGGTCCATGTTTCGATATAGCCCCCATATAACGGTACCTCCCGATTTTCGTAATTCTGAAGGTTGTAACGTCAATATCCCGCCCAAAATGAATGAAATTTATTATTTTGTCTTCCATGGGGTTATAAAATATTCCAGAAGAGAACAATCAGTATAGGTAAACGTCTTTATAGAAGCTTACCTCTTGACTTTCGGTATTTTGAAGGTTTTAGACATAATATCTTACTGAAATGTAGAAAATTTGGTATTTAGTCTTTTTTCAGTCTAAAAATTTTCCGCCAGAACTTTTGTTGGTAGAGATCGACGTTTTGGTATAGCCCCCATAGAACGGTACCTCAGAATTTCGGTATTTTGAAGCTTACCCGCATTGTTTTATCGAAATTGCTGTCATTTGGTGTTTAGTCTTCTTCATAAGCGAAAGGAAACTAATTGTGTCATTTTACTTCAATACAACTCGTGGTGGAGGGTATAACTACTTCGGCCGGGTAAAGGCTCCTCATACATATCGGATGTGGGATGGCTTCTCTATCATCTAACTTTTCCTCTTTCAAATGCAATTTGTTTTTTACAACGCTGCATAAGATGCTGTGTAGTATGCGGAACGGTGCCGCATGCTGAGCAGATATCTTGCTTGTCATCAATCTTGGCCCAGTTAGAATTGTGGCGACTGCACCAACCAGATCTTAGTTGTGTCAAAACGACTCTTGGCAGCTGTTGCTCTTCCGCTGCCACGGGGGTTGGGTGATCTTCGTGGACGATATTCGCAGCTGACAAGAACGTTGATCTAGGGGCTCTTTTTATATCTCTGGAAAGGATTCTAGATCACGAAAATATTCCCTGACTCACCTATAGCATCGATAACATCCTGTTTTGTCGACGCACCGACATGATCTTGATCCCCTTATGCAAAAGGTCCACTAAAGACATGAGGTGACACCCTATTTCTGTTCTCAGGGCAGCATTCTTCCACGCTGTCACCGCATATCTTACCACAGACCGACCTATAGCCTTGTATGTGCTTAACAAGTAAGCTAAGGCTATAGACGAACGGGCCGGCCATGTGATACCCTATACCACTACCCCTGGGAATTAGATTTCAATCAAAATTCCTTTTTGGAACAAATAAACTTATTGTAAGAAATAACTTTCTGGATTATGCCACCTTATCACATCAAGCTTAAATAATAATATAATAATTGTTCCACAAACATCCCAGAAGGGACTGGGAGTGCACCGCGATTCATATTAGCTCAATGATTTGGGACGTACTCGCCGAGTCCGAACGGCGCACAGTGCGAAATATAGGCATTTTAGTGGAACTTTACTCATAACATTTAATGTAAAGGACGTAGCTTACTAAAAGTTTCCAAAAAATGTTTCTTATATTTGTGGGTCGTATGTGGATAAATATGGTGACCGTTTTTACATAATAGGTTCATTTTTCAACCGATTTTGCTGCGAATTGGTATTTTGAGGTTTCAGTAGATGGAGAACATCAATACAAAATATTGTAAATATCTGTTCGCGTTTTGGTATAGTCCCCATTGAGCGGTACCGGCTGATATGACATATTTTAAAGGTTCCAAACACATTTACCAATCTATTTGTTTGTATTTCTGCATTTTTTGTTCATCGTAGGTAGCAACGTAGGTCCTCGTTTTGCTATAGCTCCAATATGACGGGTCCCCCATTTGAGATATTTTGAAGGTATTAGGTAATTATTGCCAACCGAGTTTAGTTTACTTGAAAATGTTTATTCGTTGAATATAAAATGTTCGAATAAAACAATTTACAGCATAGATCCTTGCTTTGGCCCTAACCGCCCTTCCCCAAAACATCCACAAGCATTAACAAATGAAAATCAAAAATATATTTTTGAGATTTTTATTTTTAGTAAAGTTTCATTGATACATTTTACAAATTGAACGTTACGATTGAGGACATGTTTATCTTATTACGCGATTCTGCAAATGAGTTTATCATCTAAAAGCATCAGGTATAACTATGCTTTGTTTTATGTAATTTACGATGTCCTGCGAAAACTTTGACCATTTTTTTAATAATGTGAATGAAATTAGCAAAAATAATCTTTAAACTATAAAAATCAACATTTCTTAGTAATGGTGAACCCATTTTGGCATAAACGAAACCAACAATGACGTCTAATGCAGGTTCTTCTATTAAATTTTCAAAAATATAGATATATAAATATTTCAATGACTTCACACAAAAGTTCTGGTCCCTCTAAATATTACCTGTCCACCATCTCAAGTTGTCTATTTCGGTCTAAACCCGACATGCATGCAAAATTTCGTGACGATCGGTCCATAATTGCGGTTTGATTACAATTTGATTACAATTTATAATGCAGTTTGATTACAATTTATAATGGACAGACGGACGGACGCACGGTGGTCGAAAGCACTGATCTAGCGGCGCGAAATTTATAACTTGCAAACGAATTGAGATACGTCACTGAAATTTTGCACAAACTCAGCTTGTACCTGTGGGTAATAATGGGCCAAATATGAACAATATCGGCTAATGTTTTGGTATAGCCCCCATATAACGGTACCTTCCGATTTTCGATATTTGGAGGATTTAAGCCACAGTTTCGTAGCAAATTGGCTGTAATTTGGTACTTAGGGTACCTAGTGGTCACAAAATATTTCCACAAAAAATTATGGGCATAGGTGCACGTTTTTATATAGCCACCATGTAACCGTACCTCCAAATTTAAGGTATTTTGAATATTATGACCACATTTTTAAACCAACTTGGCTGTAATTTTGCATTCCGTGTTCTCACTGCCTATAAAATTTTCTTACAAAACATT
The DNA here is from genome assembly GCF_047663935.1 of Musca autumnalis. Taxonomy (NCBI): domain Eukaryota; kingdom Metazoa; phylum Arthropoda; class Insecta; order Diptera; family Muscidae; genus Musca; species Musca autumnalis. Next base: position 83,941,252 of record NW_027411755.1, on the reverse strand, counting down.
TTCAATACGGATTTATATTTCTATGTAGCCCCTTTAATGGTACCCCCGATTCATTGAATTTTTACTTGTTATCCCATATTTAATAACATATTTAGCTATAATATGGTATTATAGTGTCTCCGGGGGTAGAACTCCTCCTTGCAAACATTTCTCAAGATATGTCCATATTTTGATATAGCTCCCATACAAATGCACAGCTAAATATGTATGAATTTCATGCAAAATCCCTTATTTTAAAAGTGCAGTCATCAAAAGATTTGCAAATATTTGCAGCCCGAATGTAGTTATTCAGTATCCAGAGAGTTCAATTTCATTCCCCAAAAAATAATCGGACCTAAGTTCGGCTAAGTTTACAAGATGCACTCTATGGAACAAGCGCGTACAACCCATAAAAATACTAAAAAATTGAATTTTTTGAAAATTTATTGCTATTTAACAAAGTACCTCCAGACCCCAAACTAATTTTTATAATTTAAATCACATCCTCTGCTATCACCGACGTAGTAAGGGGGGGGGGCCCGGGGGGCCCGGGCCCCCCCCCCCCGAAATGATTTTTGTTCCCATAGGATATTAGCTTATGCTACACATTTTTTTAATTTTTGAATAACATTTTAAACTGTTTTAAATTTTTCAAGAAATATGTAAAGTATTTGGAGAAAGTATGACAGAGAATTATTTAACTACATTGGTATACTTATTGTCCAACATAAAAAATATAAAAATAATGAACACGTTAGGCTTTTTGAGCAATTTTCTGCATAGTTGTTGTTAAGTTTTAAGGTGTTGTTTAAGCGTTTATTCGTAATTTTAGGCTGACTGAAAGTGTTACTGAGTTCAGAACAAGATGTTTATTTGTATTTATTGAACGTTTGTAGCATATTACGTCCAATACTTTGGCTTATAAACAACATCTAGAAAACAACATTCTTGCGATCTTTTGTTTTTGAAAATTTTGATAAGAGCAATTCAACAAAAAAAGATAAAATCAAGATTATTGATTTTACTGCATATTATATTTATTGCATATTATTTCCAATATTTCGAAATTACATTGGATTTCATCTTCAGGGATTTTCTATCGATTACTCATTGAATTGTATTTTGGGAAGTACTTTCAATGGGTGCACATTAGGGCTATAACCAAAAAAATACCACACCAGTACCGTGTGGGGAATTTTGTCCTGATAACGAAAACGCGTTCTAAGATCGATTCCGTGAAAAAAGTTTCTGCACCGACTGCGTCTACTAAACCCCTTTTGATATTTTTTCTACTTTGAATTTTAAATTTGCTTTGTTTGGATAAATATTTATAGAAAATAAATACAACTCTCCCAGGCAAAGTCAAACTTTCGCGAATTTGTTGCAAGTTACTCCATATTCTCTTGTCCGATAGGTACAATAAATATAAACATAAAATTCGCGAGTTTATAAAAAAAACAACAAAATTGCAATATTGTCAAAAGTTCCTAATATGCTCTGAAATGCCGTGATTTGATAACAAATTGGTCCAGAATGGTTTGATATTGATTTTAAATTAGGTTTTAAAAAACACAAATTTTAATAAAAAGCGTATATGTTATTATAACAAATAAAATTAAAAAATGCAATACTGAACTTCAATGCATTTGGTGCGGAAACTTTTTTCGCGATAGAGAAAAAATTACGCCTTATTTCATAATAGGTTTTTATGCTCTACACGGCTATGTGGTGGTATTTTTGATATTTGCAAAAAAGTGCAAAAAGTTATATCCCTAGTGCACATTTCTAGAAAAGTTCCTTTTTCCTCCTTCGACTATGTGAAGACAAACAAAATAAAAAAAAAACTGGACGGAAACAAATTCTTCTTCGTCAAAATCTCAATAAGTATCGGTCGGCTTTGCGGACAGGAATACACCCTGAGCCTGTTTGAACTGAAACTTTCATCTATGGACAGATCGAACAACGGCTACACAACCAAAATCCCTTAACCCAAACCTATGTATTAGGAGATTTTCAGAATTCTGTAACAATTTTCTGACGTATGAACTTGCCAACAAAATATGGATTTTATCATTGATCACAAGTGTTGCGGAGAAGGTACCTGAGGAAATGGACCGGACCAACATAGTTTATTTTGGAAGTAGATACTATTTTGGGAGTCATTCCTCTTAAAAGATATTGCGCCCACCCTCAGGAAATATGGACTTGCCCACGAAAAATATAATACCGCTCTAAACACAAGAAATGCCTTCAGTAAAAATTTCTAAGGTTCCTCGAACAGACCTTAAACTGCATTAAACAACTATTTTGAAGATTTTGTGAGGGATGTACCCAATGTGGTCCATTTTCTTGCTAAAACAAAGTTTGGACAAAATATTATTTTTCAAGAAAAATCGTACATACCGTTTTAGCTAAAATTCTTGAAATTTGGGGGGAAAATACCAGAAGGAGTAGACCGAAAATCACCATCTTCTTACTTTAAATAACGCTCGCAGAAATATTGCGATAAACAAAGTTTGGACCAACGCAGTATCCGAATTCGATGAGGCACATACTGACTAAAGGCTGAGAGTATAAAAAATGTAGGTTGGGACAAATTGTGTTTATGGATTTTTGCTAAAAAATGTATACATGTATAGATAGGCTTGGGCGCCAGAATTTCATTTTAAAAGAATTCAAGATTGGTTGCCAGAGTTTTCCTAGTTCCTGATCAATTTATGAGAAGATCCACGATAGGAAACCAGGATTTCTATAAGAGAAGTCCGACGATTGTACACCAAAATTAGTCTGTTGACAGATGTCCGATTGGGCGACAGAATTTGTCATTCACATACCCGCTATTGGGTGCTAGAATTCCATCATGGATAGACTCACTATTGTTCAGCATTAGTTCTCATCAAAAAACCACTATCAGCCTTCAGAAATTCTTTGGGATAAGATCTACGATTGGACACCAAAATATATTTAGGGAAATAACTACAATTGGTTTCTTTATGACAATAAAAACGATTGAATTTCCGAAATTGACCATATTCTGACACGGCAGCGTCCTTTATTTAAATAACTTCTAATTTTTACCTGTAAATACAAAAAAGTGGATAACGCCATGATATCCAAACGTTCCTTCTGCTTAAATCAATTCCATTCTATAAATTACTCAATAAAATTGGAGTAGAAACTTGAAGCCGTGATTTTGAAATTTTGTGAAGTAGGAAACAAAGAAAAGGTCCTCAACATTCCATGTAAACAAAAAAATTAAATGTTAAGATATCTCTAAGCTTTCCAGATTGTATAATTTTTCTTTTGGTCTTACCGAAGTGACATCACTGAATTATATAACATTCACTGTAGTTGTGAGTTATTTGATAAATGATACACCCAAAAGTATATGTGATTATTAATATATCCATAGTTTTGAACATATTTTAACTCTGATATATTGTTCAAAAAGTTGTGAAAAATTGCGAAATTGTACAAGAAGTCTTACGTCATTTTAATTAAAAAATAGTAATGAAAATTATTTCATCAGTAATAAAAGCCTAAAATAAGGTTTACATCATTGCTAAATAAGAAATTTTCGCTAACATGAGCTTTCAACATTTTGGTCAGATGGGCCCCCCCCCGAAATGAAATCCTGGCTACGTCCCTGTCTGCTATTATTTAAAAATATATCTTGTCCACTTTCATTACGAATTTATTTAACATTTAAACAAATATGAAGTTAATTTTTTGCAACAATTTTCTAAAATCTGATGCAACAAAAACTCTTGTATTTGATAGTGAATAACTGAGTGAATATTTACAACAACAAAAATGAAAAAACAAAATCTTTGTCTGCAAAGTGTCTGTAATCGATACAATGGAAAATATTTCGCAATTTTATAGTTCGATTTTTTGACTTTCGCGCCGCTAGATCTGTGGTTTCGACCAGTGTGGGACGGACACATATCTCAAAATCACATTATCTCATCGAGATATGAAGATTGGTATACCACATTGAGTGTCTAGGACCAATATTTCGCGGCGTTACATGAATTTTCACTACATAGTGGGGTAGGGTATAACAAGGTTCCTTTATCCGCACCCCAAGTGCTCCCGGCTAGGAATATTAGGACCTTGTTATTTATTGCAGATATTCGTAGCATACTCGGATGACTTTTACATGCTTATAATTGAACCGTCGACAGTCATATGCTGTGGGAGCTTCATTTGCACCGTCCATGTGGTGAACAATGTGGACTTAGTGGTGGATATTTTTATATTCCTTGCGAGGAAAAACTCTACAAGATCAATGAGATAGGCGTTTAGCCTGTCACAAATGTTATTAATGTTGGAACCTGAAGCCATGAGCATACAATCATCGGCGTACGTAATTAACTCAATACCGTCGGGAGGGCGTGGAACGTGAGAAAGGTAGAGGTTAAACAGTTCCAGAGATAACACCCCTCCTGGGGGAACTCCTTGCTTCACTCTAAGCTGTTTGGATTTCTGTCTCTGAATTCCACGTATGATTGGCGACCACATAAATAGTTCATGGCCCAGCGTTTCAGACAAGGCCGGAGGATAGTATTCTCGATATCCTCGAACAGCCTAGCATGGCTGACCGTATCAAACGCTTGGCGAAATCCAATGCTACCATCACTGTTCTGTTCCATTGTTTGTCCTGGTTGGGCCCTCGGTCAATATATGTGGAAATGGCGTGCAGTGCTGTTGTGGTACCATGCTGCTTCCGGAACCCCTGTTGATGATCTGAATTCCACGTATGATAGGCGACCACATAAATAGTTGATGGCCCAGCGTTTCAGACAAGGCCGGAGGATAGTATTCTCGATATCCTCGAACAGCCTAGCATGGCTGACCGTATCAAACGCTTGGCGAAATCCAATGCTACCATCACTGTTCTGTTCCATTGTTTGTCCTGGTTGAGTCCTCGGTCAATATATGTGGAAATGGCGTGCAGTGCTGTTGTGGTACCATGCTGCTTCCGGAACCCCTGTTGATGATCCCTCTGATGCTGGGCAGGCGTAAGGCCTCGAGAATCTTTGCTACTGGCGATAGAAGTGAAATCGCCCTGTATGATTCACCTTTGCTGCCATGCTTACAAGCAAGGCCTATACAAGGTCGGCCAATAAGCCAACCTGATTATTATGTTTGTTGTCAAAAATATTAATGTGATTTAAAATACAAAGGAACTCAAATCACAATAATGTAAAATCTATTATGTTTGTTGTCAAAAGTTGTTAACAGAATTCTGAATCGCCGACATTCTGTAGGCCTTGCTTGCAAGGTTTCAGCAGCGGGACCAACCTGCCCATATTCTTGAGCTATTAGGGTGGCTAGCGATAAGTTGAGAACCTTACTTAAATACTCGACTCCGGGGTCATCCATCTGTTTTAGCATCACCATTGAAATTCCGTCAGGTCCAAGCGCACCTCGGACTTTGCACCTCGGATAACATCTGCAATATCATCCATCGTAAATGGTGGTGGTTCTTCCTCGGCTGGAAGAGATCGCAAACGACGTGAAACACTTCTTTTCGCAGGGTTCGCAATCGGGGTGCTCGATAAATTGTCGGCAGAAATAGCCCGCGCACCTCTTCGCATCTGTCATAGTCACGTAGTTAAACATGACATATGTCCGATCATCCCTCCTACCAGGGTTCGATAACGCATTAACCGTTGACCACAATTTACTACAACCGGCTCCAATGCTCAGCACTTCAAATGCTCTAGCCACTTTTCCGCTTGTGTTCACCGACTAATCTATTGACTTCCACTGTCAGTTCTCTGACTATGGGGTCATTAGATTTTGTGCGGCAAAGTTCATCACGCTCATTAGCTAATCCCGTCGCCTCTGCTGGGAAATTAGATCTTTGTTCAGGTATTCTACCAGCAGGAATATAGTGAGCGGCTGCAGCAATGATGATGCCTCCCTGAAACCTTGCCAATTAGCTTTCACATTGTTAATGAAAGTACAGCGTTCAAAGGTTATGAAGTCGGGTGGTCTATTGAGGGAGATGAGGATTGGGAGATGATCCGATCCAAGGGAAATGACGGTTTGCCATATCACATCATTCGTCAGATCGGGAGACACGATGGATATATCAGGCGAACTGTGGCAGTCTCCCCTGGTGGTGCGTCCTGGTTTGCAGTGCAGAATGTGGAGATATCTATATTCTAGGGCTGAAAGCCATAGCTCATGATGCGCATTAAAATCCATTAGGAACCGCCGGTTATCACCTCTCAACTATTAATCGGCGGGATATACACTATACTTACGACTTTTAGATATTTTTTTCTCAAAAACAAAATAGCACGTATGAACGAACTTTTGCCTATTAATCACTAAAATAAAGTGTATTCCATTAAAATATAAAAAAAGTTCGCGCACAAATCGATTTTTTTTAATGTATGAAATAAAAAATGTTTTCTCAAAAATTATTTCCTGTTGCACGAATGAATACTACTAAACTACTAATAACTACTAAAATAACGTTTATTCCATTCAAATATTGAAAAACGTCATGCACAAACCACTTTGCAAAAATTTCGATTTTTTTTAATTAGATATTTGAATAAAGCGGTTACGCCATTTCTATGATTATCAGAATTAAAGAAAATTAGTGAAAAACAAATATTATGTCAAAAAAATTCTCATAATTCTGATAAATTTAAATTTTAAAATCATTTTGTGCGTGAGGGTTTTTTTTCACCGAGTCCTTATAATTAAGATTATATGTAATTTTATGTAGAAACTCATCACGCTAGGATACAGGGATATGGGGTTGTAAAAAGTTTGGTTTGGGTTGTAAATAGTTTGGGCCAGTACAGATCAGTACAGGCGAGATAGATCTGTAATGGACAGATTGGTGCTTCCAAAGTAATTGCAGCAGGGGGTCAACATTTTGATACAATTTTAATATATACCGCTATATGGGGGCTATAAGAAAAAATGGACCCATATTGATTTTGGTTTAACATTCATGTATTGTCATCCAAATTTAAAAAGTGTACAAAGTTTTAGTTCAATTGGTCAACTGCAACTGTGTGGAAAATGAGTTACTAGATTTGAACTAAACAGACACCAAAGCAAGTTAAATAAAACACTGTAAAAATACACCTATTTCAATACAACCTATACATATTTCAATACAATGAAAATGATTTTTCCACTTCGAAAGCGCAAGAAACCATTTGGTCGACATACATAAACTGGCTGTTAGTTCCGGCATACTAAATCATTATATTTCAATTAAATTTTAGGCCATGAGGATTTATTTGACGTATACGCAAAGGAATTGACATTTGAAACCCACTGGGTTTGTTAAATCCGGTTATATATAAACGTACTATTACACAAATATAGCTGACAGTAGTGTTAAAGTTATTTTCACATTTCGTTATAATAATTATTAGTTATTGAAGTTTGAATACAAAAATCGTCTACTATTAGCACTGACCGGCTAATAGGGGCTTTTACTCTATATCTAATTTGAATAATTTAACCACAACGAATCACAACGTTGGTCTCAACGTGCTTTAACCTATTTTTATTCATTTATGCCGTCATAGCTTCCATGGAAACTAACTTTTATATCAAATAATTTGAGCTTGGTTCAAAAACACTTCTTTTGATCCAGCTATAGTCTTATGGCAGATTACAATATTTATGCACTGTAAATTAATAAAAAATTAAAATTAAATTAATTAAAAAATGCAAAGGCGATTTAATTTATAAGATAACACAATATATAACATAACATATAAAAATAATATAACACAATATACATATATTAAAAATATACTAAGAATAAGTAGGTAAAACTTCTCTTATATGGAACAGCACTGTCCCATTTTTCTAATCGACTTGTACGATTTCCTGAAAAACTCCGGAAATGGATGCAAGAAAATTAACCAAAACCGAATATATTGATGTTATCATATCGATCCCATGACGGTATGCAAACCAGACCAAAAAATCATACATTTGTAAGCCAAAAGTATATTCGTTAGTTTTGTAACATCTAAAGCTTAAAGTACGACCATAACAATTCTCACAAATTTTTCAATAAATATAAATTTATGTACATTTGTTAATCGTTTGGAAACTACAACGAGAATTAGACTCTCTCAATTTATTGGCATTTAAATTCAATGATTTATGGATGAATATCAACCACGCCATCAACGCCGTCATCATCAAACATCTTCAGCATCTTAATCAACAACAGTGGCAATAGTGACTGAGGATGTATAGACATTGAATATGTGTCTACATGTGTGTTGCTGCTCTTCCATCGAATTGAACTTTCATGGTTAGTGAAATAGTGAAAGTACAACATAGTAGATGTTGATAGCAGTAGCAAATGATATGCTCAATAATGATGTGATTTGGGACAATATTTAAATCTCAGTGAGTAAATCTACTGCCTACGTACATGGCCAAAAGGCAAAATGATTAATTGCAAATGTGTGGAAATGCCACATTTTACGGTCAACTCGAATATGTTTACCTAACTCACAACAGAATTAATAGACGGAGGAGGAGTATGGTTGATACAAATTCAGAAATTCCAGTCTATGGTCATTTATTTTTACAAATCGTCAATAAATCTTTAGAGTTTTTTCTTCTCAATCACAACATTAAGGTCATTTAACTTTATAATCCATGTGATACATTTAAATAAATCAAAGGGGTATTGTTAAAGTGATTTGGAAATCAATCGATGCGAAATGTGTGTGTTCGATAAATTGAATAACCTACGTAAACTCGTATTTATTCCAATTACACATAAGAACAGAAAATTTCAGAGAGCTTAAAATTCATTATTCATATCAGAAAAACAAGGTTGTTTCACGATTTTATAAATAACATTCGAATACATCGGACAGTATCGTGATATATGCAAAGATTACTCTTCGAAATAGTTTGGTTGTTTTAGATTCTATATAATTAAATTTGGGTATACAGTGGCACCTTCGTCTTATGCATTTTGATGATTTGATGATGATGCAGCGAAATTCGTTAAGAATTTTCTTTAAAATTTTTTACCATCCTATTGTGGTTAAATTTTTTTGTTTAAGCAAAAGCAAATTAATAAAATCTAACTGTTTATTAATAATAAAATTCAATATGATCTGACCGGAAACCACAATAATTAAAAAGGTCCCGCTGCATCGACAGGACCTCGTAGTCTTGAAAGGCTCAGTAACACGCAAAATGTGATGTCGAGTAATTTAAAGAAATATCGAATTTTCCCCCGACAGTCGACAAATTCTGGATTTACGACACAGCTGATTGCTGGAATACAACAATTATGTTGTTTGCAATGCAAATTGTGTCTCAGAGCATGAGTATTCTCTCTCTTTTACATTAATATGGTCACTCTTTTATAGCATTGCCATACTGAAATACCTAAATTTAATTTAAATTCAGTTTGATTTTGTGCATTAAGAAGAATGTGGATAATACACGAATTAATTTGAATTAAGGCATTTAATACAAATTAACGCTGCCGTCTGTCAAGGGCATTAAAGAGAGCAGTTATATATTTTTGTTACTATGACATCAGAAACATTTAAAACCAGCCAAAATGCTTAGATATTTTTAAAATTTCCTGTTGCTCCGTGTTATATAACAAAAACAACATTTTTGCTTCACATTCATCATCACGTAAATGTTATAATGCCAATATTCAGTCATTCTTTCAATTCGACGACGATAACAACACTCATTGGGAAATATGAAAGCCAAGTAAAATATGTTTGTATGTATGTATTTGGATAAGAAAGTACACACACATTATGTTGTTTGCAATGCAAATTGTGTCTCAGAGCATGAGTATTCTCTCTCTTTTACATTAATATGGTCACTCTTTTATAGCATTGCCATACTGAAATACCTAAATTCAATTTAAATTCAGTTTGATTTTGTGCATTAAGAAGAATGTGGATAATACACGAATTAATTTGAATTAAGGCATTTAATACAAATTAACGCTGCCGTCTGTCAAGGGCATTAAAGAGAGCAGTTATATATTTTTGTTACTATGACATCAGAAACATTTAAAACCAGCCAAAATGCTTAGATATTTTTAAAATTTCCTGTTGCTCCGTGTTATATAACAAAAACAACATTTTTGCTTCACATTCATCATCACGTAAATGTTATAATGCCAATATTCAGTCATTCTTTCAATTCGACGACGATAACAACACTCATTGGGAAATATGAAAGCCAAGTAAAATATGTTTGTATGTATGTATTTGGATAAGAAAGTACACACACACATTCAAACGATTCCAAGCAGCGAAATCGTTACCACAGATGACAAGACTTTTATATTAATTTATTGCAGTTCATCTGACAGAAAGTATTAAGAACACAAATGACAAACAATTTATGACTTTGTTTTGAGTGAATATTATAAAACCAGCCAAGATGATGATTAAATGTGTGTTCGAAAGATATTATTATAAAATACTTCTTAGTTACATGCAAAGATCGACAACAACACTTATTCGTGTGTGTGTGTCATAAACGCACAATGTGTAAAATGGACGTGTTATTTGATCGAGGTGACCAGTCTAAATGTTTACATAAGAAGGTTTAAATATAATTTTTATATTTATTTTTTAAGTCTATAAGTTTGATCAAGGTTCTTATAATAAAACAAACATTTGTTTTGCTTTTGTCAGTTAGAAGTTAGAAAGAAAGAATGTTGGAATTGTCATCTTTTGACTTGTAATAATACAAATCTACCTGATGGCGATCGTCTAAGACGATTGATATATCGGAAATAAATACAAATAAACAAAATCAGATATTGAATATTCTTCCACTGCGTAGCGCCAACATTTGTATACCACACTGGCGCAGCATAGCTTACCATAAGAGGTCAACAAAGTTTCTTTGCCCGCACCCCATGTACTGCTGGCCTACGACTTTAGAAGTTTGCTCCTACTTCTAATCTTGTCGCAAATAGCTGTGGCTTGACTGGACGACTTAAACATGCTGTAGTTTGTGGTCGGAATCAGGACATAATCGACCAACATGGTCAGGGGGAGCCTCTTTTCAGCCGTCCAGTTGGTGAACAGTATGGCAGTGGATTTAGCGGCAGATATTTTCATATTCCTCAGATGAAAGAACTGCACTTAGTCAGCTATTTAGATAGGACCTGAAGCTAATATCCTACAATCAAATGCATTTATTACGATCTCTTGGGTATGGCGGGGTGTGGAATTTCAAAAAAGTATAGATTGATCAGAGAGTTCCCCGTTCTTATTTCTGAATTCTACATACGACTGGCATCCACATATATAGTTTCAAACACGGCAGGAGGCAATTTTTCGCTATATCCTCAAACACCTAGGCATGGTTGATGCTGTTGTGATGCCGTGCTCTTTCCGGAATCCAGGCTTATTCTGGGCATCTGAGAAACTGTTTCTCATCATGGGGAGGAGTAGTGCCTCTAGAATCCTTGCTACTGGCGACAAACACTCTGCCATCATTCCAGGCTTCTGGTACAATATGTGTGGCTAACCATAGATTGAAGACACTTGTCAAATACTCAACCCCGGGTTCATCCAGTTGCTCAAGCATTGCCATTGAGATTCCGTGTGGGCCTAACGCTTTGGATGATTTTGCGTCTCACAGTGTCACGACCGTGGCCAAAATTGGGCAAAATTAAGTAATTCGGAATACAAATTTATTGATGAGAATTTATAGTAAGCATTTCAATTTGAAGGAATTTGAATTATGGTATTGATTTGTGAAGTAATTTTGTCCATGGGAAGGTTCAAATCCGATATTTGTTGGAAATATGTATTTTTGTCCTTATTTTACTAAAATTAATAACTTGTATAAATTAATAAATTTTAATATTTAAAGCAATTTATCGTTCTAAAATAAATTTTTAAAGATTCTTTGAATGTAATAAACATGCATTTAATTTTGTTTAGAAGTAAATAGTGATCATATCTGTGGTACCTACTTAGTACATCGATTTTGTGAACCAAATTTTAAAATTAGTGGAGTGGGAAAAATTGTATTAAAGTCTATATCGATATTATTTGTTGTTTAAGTTGTGAAAAGTGAGTTCTTCAAACGTATAAAGGTTCCAGCTGCAGAGGTTTGCAGACAAACAAGTTATTTCTCTTTTTTAGCGACCACCTCACTCAGGGTTACCCCTATTTAAACAAAGCGGTTTGCGGTGTTGGCTATAGCGCGAAGACGAATGAACCGATCATCATATATTTTTGTGGGCTAATTAATTACGTAATAATATTGCTTTACAACGAGAGACTTTAAAAAAAATTACAAAAAATGGACTGTTTTTGACCATTAATCGGTCAAAAAACGTTTTTAAAGGAAAATTCTCATATATAAATACAAAAGTTTGATGTATTCAATAAGCTCACAAAATATATGAAGACCAAATTTCAGTCATTTCGGGTGGATGTTGAGGCCACAATATTCAAAATACCGAAAATGGTTCTATGGGGGCTATAGGAAGACGAGGACCTATGCTCACAGATTTCTGGTGAAAAGTTTTAAGCCCCCAACGAAGACAATACCAATTTTCAGCCATTTCGGTGTGATAATCAGGCTAAAACCTTCAAAATACTAAAAAACGGGAGGTACCGTCCCATTGGGGCTATATGCAGACGTGGACCTATCCAGACAAATTTCAAGGTGAAAGTTGTATGCCCCCAACGAAGACTAAATACCAAATTTCAGCAATTTCGGTTTAAAAATGAGGCTAAAATCTTCGGAATACCTTTAATCGGGAGGCACCGTCCTAGGGGGCTTTATCAAAACGTGGACCGACAACCAAAATTCTTAGTTGGAATGTTTCATACCGCTGCTGACGACTAACCACCAAATTTCAGTAATTTCGGTTGGTCATTATGACTAAAACTTTCAAAATACTGAAAATATGGAGGTACGGTTCTATGGGGGCTATACGAAAATGTGGACCGAACATCCCAGTTTTTTGTCCTGGAGATTGTAAGTCAATAATAGGTACGTGTACCAAAATTGATGCACCTACATCAACTCCTTCTATTTTTGGCTACAGTTAATATGAACTCGCGATATAGTGCGACTGACGTCTGAAAGGTTCCTCATCGTAAATTGTGATGGTACCTCCTCAACTGGGATGTCTCTTATACGGCTTAAAATAACATGAGCAACTCCTCGGATCTGTCACTGTTACGCCGTTGAAAATAACAATCGTTCTATCATCCTTCTTTCCCGTATCGGATCCATGACCAACAAATGGAAAGGTAGCAGACGTACATACATATATGAGTATCACATATATTGACAGCCTGTTTCTGTATGTCGATAAGAAAATGAATGTGTACGAATTACTGCCAGACTCGTTTGTCTTCAAATTTATTTTTGTTGTTCGTATGATTTTAGTTGACCTTTGATCAGTATCTCCTGTTTCTATTCATTTGGCTTGAGGTCAGAATAAATAAAAAACAGACAAAGTTTGTTTTTTAATGTTGATTTATTTTTCCGATATTTCGACTATCATCGATAGTCATCATCAGGGAATTATTGCTATAAAAAAACAATTACATATTTTTACAAAATTATAAAACAAAAGTTCCAATAATACTTACTTGGTTTTGTTACTTCCACAGCTTATTACATCCTCTTTTGTTGACAAGAATTTTCCAACTAAATTTTCTTGTGCTTTTCAATGACATTCCTGTATATCTGAGCACAGTGTTCGGTGTCTGACTTATAATTCATTCTTTGTTTAGTTGGTACATTTACAATGTGTAACATCTCGAGCATGTATTTACGTTTTTGATTATTTTCTTGTGCTAGAATTTCCACGTCTTTGAAATTAGGTGTATGTCCTTCTTGCATACAATGGGCAGCAAGAGCTGTTTTTTGTTCTAATGGCTTATTTTTCGCCCTCTGATCCGACTTATGAGAACTGAGTCTAGTTTTAAGCTTCGATCGTGTTGTACCAACATATGTCTTTTGACATACATTGGACCCGTCACCATTGCATTTAATTTTATAGACTAGATTTGATTTGTCTTCATGGGGTATTTTCGACTTCGTTCGGCTGAAGAAATTGTTATTCGTGTTGCTGCTTTTGAATGCTAGTTGATATTTTTCTTTGTTATACATGTTAGAGGAAGAAAATCTCTCTAAAAAACCTGGTATGTATGTTGCTCTCTTATATGTCTTTTCCGTATTTTGAATTGCTTGATCTGGTTTGTTTCGTTCTGCGTTTTTTGAACAATTCATTGATGGTATTATTTGGGAAGTTATTCATTTTTAGGATAGATCTTATTTTGATTTTGTTTTTAGAATGGAATTTCTCATCACTGATATTCAACACTCTTTGGATAAAATTTGTTGCCGTATTTATTTTGATTCTACGCGGATATTTAGGATACTAACAAAATATGTCGATGACATATTTTGCATTATAAAGAAAGACGAAGTCGACTGCACATTAATGACATTGAATGCGTTTAACAAACAAATCCGTTTCACTATGGAGTGTGAAACACAAAACAAATTGCCGTACCTAGACTGTATAATAATCAGACAAAACAACTGATTGTTAATGGACTGGTATCAAAAGCCCTCGGCCTCCGGGCGAATTGTTAACTACCACTCGAAACATCCGCGTAGAATCAAAATAAATACGGCAACAAATTTTATCCAAAGAGTGTTGAATATCAGTGATGAGAAATTCCATTCTAAAAACAAAATCAAAATAAGATCTATCCTAAAAATGAATAACTTCCCAAATAATACCATCAATGAATTGTTCAAAAACGCAGAACGAAACAAACCAGATCAAGCAATTCAAAATACGGAAAAGACATATAAGAGAGCAACATACATACCAGGTTTTTTAGAGAGATTTTGTTCCTCTAACATGTATAACAAAGAAAAATATCAACTAGCATTCAAAAGCAGCAACACGAATAACAATTTCTTCAGCCGAACGAAGTCGAAAATACCCCATGAAGACAAATCAAATCTAGTCTATAAAATTAAATGCAATGGTGACGGGTCCAATGTATGTCAAAAGACATATGTTGGTACAACACGATCGAAGCTTAAAACTAGACTCAGTTCTCATAAGTCGGATCAGAGGGCGAAAAATAAGCCATTAGAACAAAAAACAGCTCTTGCTGCCCATTGTATGCAAGAAGGACATACACCTAATTTCAAAGACGTGGAAATTCTAGCACAAGAAAATAATCAAAAACGTAGATACATGCTCGAGATGTTACACATTGTAAATGTACCAACTAAACAAAGAATGAATTATAAGTCAGACACCGAACACTGTGCTCAGATATACAGGAATGTCATTGAAAAGCACAAGAAAATTTAGTTGGAAAATTCTTGTCAACAAAAGAGGATGTAATAAGCTGTGGAAGTAACAAAACCAAGTAATTATTATTGGAACTTTTGTTTTATAATTTTGTAAAAATATGTAATTGTTTTTTTAAAGCAATAATTCCCTGATGATGACTATCGATGATAGTCGAAATATCGGAAAAATAAATCAACCTTAAAAAACAAACTTTGGCTGTTTTTTATTTATTTATTTTTGTTTTGATGAAAAGGTAAAAATATTTCGATAACTAAACTTTTTCGTTTCGATATACAGAAACAGGCTGTGAATGTTATAGGCTCTGTCATGAATAAAAGGAAACTGAAACCACTGAACACTTTTTCTGCTGGTTCCCTAATGTTATGACCAGAAGGTCCATTAAATACTCCAAGAACCTATAATGGCTATGGGTGAGTCGTATATCGGTAGGATTAATTAAATGCTCAACATCTTCTAGATAGTTACATTACTTATTACTCTGCCCTGTACTCGTTTCCATATCTGTTTTTCTTCCCATTTCTATTTTCAGCCTCCACTCTTTTATATATTTTTAAACGAACGGAATTGACTGCATTTCTTCGAGTGTAGTAACGGCCTACAACAAATGACAGGTGTCTATCCAATAACCTTAGCTTAGATGGAGGGTTTTAAATTAAAAGTTTGTACCGGCCGAGCTTTTTATATCTGTTGTGCAAAATTATACTCTCCTAGAAACGATGGCAACGCACAATGGCCAAATTGGCCCATTGGGTAAAAATAAAAAAAATAAATGTCAAAATTTTGGTACAATACGAGGGCGGTTCGGAAACTTCTTAGCCTATCAATGAAAAAGAATAGTTAGTTTTTCAAAAATATTTTTATTTTTCAATATAATCTCCTGAAACTTCAATACACTTAGTCCAACGCTATTCTAGCAATTCTATCCCTTGATTAAAATAGTTTTCCTCAAGGTCTTCAAAATAGTGGTTTACAACTGTAATTGCATCTTCATTTGAGGTAAAACGCTTGCCAGGAATTTTTTTAGATTTGGGAACAAGTAAAAGTCACTGGGAGCTAAATCAGGAGAATAAGGTGGGTGGTCAAGCAACTCGTACTTTAATTCGTTGATTTTAGCCATTGTTAAAACACTCTTGTGCGCTGTTGCGTTGTCTTGATGAACAATTATCGTATCTGGCATCTATGACAGCTATGGCATGGACCTTTTTTTAAAAATATATTAATTTGTGTTTCATTCGAACGCGATCTTCTTAAGAATAGCTTCAAAAGTCGGAAAATTTGACTAATATTTTTTGTTGTGAGTACAACCTATATTTTAAGTGCAAATAAATATACTCAAAATATCGCGAAACTAATACGTATAGCAAACTGTTATTGTGGATTTTGAAGGAAGAGGTAATAGCTTAATTTTTTTTAAAAAATAGTGTCTTAGCGTGTTGTGGAATTCTAGTTAGCTGCATGTTTTCTTAGTGTATTTTGTAATGCCAATTCTATCATATACTTAAATTTGACCTAAGGTTTAAGTCATGATGCCCACCTCGGGAATAATTTTCCAAAGTAGTTCATGGGTTTAAGATTATTCAGTATTAAAATTAGCTGCCATCTAGTGCCAGACTATAAATGGTGGGCCGCTGACTAAAGCTGCCCCAGAATAGGGTTTCTATGGATATATTAGCTTATAACTCTGTTATCTGATCACGTACATTAACATAATTGGGATCAGTGGCAAGATGAAGAAATCTTCTTCCAAATTAGTCTTACGTTGACGTACATACATATATGAGTATCACATATATTGACAGCCTGTTTCTGTATGTCGATAAGAAAATGAATGTGTACGAATTACTGCCAGACTCGTTTGTCTTCAAATTTATTTTTGTTGTTCGTATGATTTTAGTTGACCTTTGATCAGTATCTCCTGTTTCTATTCATTTGGCTTGAGGTCAGAATAAATAAAAAAACAGACAAAGTTTGTTTTTTAATGTTGATTTATTTTTCCGATATTTCGACTATCATCGATAGTCATCATCAGGGAAAAATTGCTATAAAAAAACAATTACATATTTTTACAAAATTATAAAACAAAAGTTCCAATAATAATTACTTGGTTTTGTTACTTCCACAGCTTATTACATCCTCTTTTGTTGACAAGAATTTTCCAACTAAATTTTCTTGTGCTTTTCAATGACATTCCTGTATATCTGAGCACAGTGTTCGGTGTCTGACTTATAATTCATTCTTTGTTTAGTTGGTACATTTACAATGTGTAACATCTCGAGCATGTATTTACGTTTTTGATTATTTTCTTGTGCTAGAATTTCCACGTCTTTGAAATTAGGTGTATGTCCTTCTTGCATACAATGGGCAGCAAGAGCTGTTTTTTGTTCTAATGGCTTATTTTTCGCCCTCTGATCCGACTTATGAGAACTGAGTCTAGTTTTAAGCTTCGATCGTGTTGTACCAACATATGTCTTTTGACATACATTGGACCCGTCACCATTGCATTTAATTTTATAGACTAGATTTGATTTGTCTTCATGGGGTATTTTCGACTTCGTTCGGCTGAAGAAATTGTTATTCGTGTTGCTGCTTTTGAATGCTAGTTGATATTTTTCTTTGTTATACATGTTAGAGGAAGAAAATCTCTCTAAAAAACCTGGTATGTATGTTGCTCTCTTATATGTCTTTTCCGTATTTTGAATTGCTTGATCTGGTTTGTTTCGTTCTGCGTTTTTGAACAATTCATTGATGGTATTATTTGGGAAGTTATTCATTTTTAGGATAGATCTTATTTTGATTTTGTTTTTAGAATGGAATTTCTCATCACTGATATTCAACACTCTTTGGATAAAATTTGTTGCCGTATTTATTTTGATTCTACGCGGATATTTAGGATACTAACAAAATATGTCGATGACATATTTTGCATTATAAAGAAAGACGAAGTCGACTGCACATTAATGACATTGAATGCGTTTAACAAACAAATCCGTTTCACTATGGAGTGTGAAACACAAAACAAATTGCCGTACCTAGACTGTATAATAATCAGACAAAACAACTGATTGTTAATGGACTGGTATCAAAAGCCCTCGGCCTCCGGGCGAATTGTTAACTACCACTCGAAACATCCGCGTAGAATCAAAATAAATACGGCAACAAATTGTATCCAAAGAGTGTTGAATATCAGTGATGAGAAATTCCATTCTAAAAACAAAATCAAAATAAGATCTATCCTAAAAATGAATAACTTCCCAAAAAACACCATCAATGAATTGTTCAAAAACGCAGAACGAAACAAACCAGATCAAGCAATTCAAAATACGGAAAAGACATATAAGAGAGCAACATACATACCAGGTTTTTTAGAGAGATTTTGTTCCTCTAACATGTATAACAAAGAAAAATATCAACTAGCATTCAAAAGCAGCAACACGAATAACAATTTCTTCAGCCGAACGAAGTCGAAAATACCCCATGAAGACAAATCAAATCTAGTCTATAAAATTAAATGCAATGGTGACGGGTCCAATGTATGTCAAAAGACATATGTTGGTACAACACGATCGAAGCTTAAAACTAGACTCAGTTCTCATAAGTCGGATCAGAGGGCGAAAAATAAGCCATTAGAACAAAAAACAGCTCTTGCTGCCCATTGTATGCAAGAAGGACATACACCTAATTTCAAAGACGTGGAAATTCTAGCACAAGAAAATAATCAAAAACGTAGGTACATGCTCGAGATGTTACACATTGTAAATGTACCAACTAAACAAAGAATGAATTATAAGTCAGACACCGAACACTGTGCTCAGATATACAGGAATGTCATTGAAAAGCACAAGAAAATTTAGTTGGAAAATTCTTGTCAACAAAAGAGGATGTAATAAGCTGTGGAAGTAACAAAACCAAGTAATTATTATTGGAACTTTTGTTTTATAATTTTGTAAAAATATGTAATTGTTTTTTTTAAAGCAATAATTCCCTGATGATGACTATCGATGATAGTCGAAATATCGGAAAAATAAATCAACCTTAAAAAACAAACTTTGGCTGTTTTTTATTTATTTATTTTTGTTTTGATGAAAAGGTAAAAATATTTCGATAACTAAACTTTTTCGTTTCGATATACAGAAACAGGCTGTGAATGTTATAGGCTCTGTCATGAATAAAAGGAAACTGAAACCACTGAACACTTTTTCTGCTGGTTCCCTAATGTTATGACCAGAAGGTCCATTAAATACTCCAAGAACCTATAATGGCTATGGGTGAGTCGTATATCGGTAGGATTAATTAAATGCTCAACATCTTCTAGATAGTTACATTACTTATTACTCTGCCCTGTACTCGTTTCCATATCTGTTTTTCTTCCCATTTCTATTTTCAGCCTCCACTCTTTTATATATTTTTAAACGAACGGAATTGACTGCATTTCTTCGAGTGTAGTAACGGCCTACAACAAATGACAGGTGTCTATCCAATAACCTTAGCTTAGATGGAGGGTTTTAAATTAAAAGTTTGTACCGGCCGAGCTAAACTTTTTCGGCGTTTTTATAATGGTTTTCTTTTTATATCTGTTGTGCAAAATTATACTCTCCTAGAAACGATGGCAACGCACAATGGCCAAATTGGCCCATTGGGTAAAAATAAAAAAAATAAATGTCAAAATTTTGGTACAATACGAGGGCGGTTCGGAAACTTCTTAGCCTATCAATGAAAAAGAATAGTTAGTTTTTCAAAAATATTTTTATTTTTCAATATAATCTCCTGAAACTTCAATACACTTAGTCCAACGCTATTCTAGCAATTCTATCCCTTGATTAAAATAGTTTTCCTCAAGGTCTTCAAAATAGTGGTTTACAACTGTAATTGCATCTTCATTTGAGGTAAAACGCTTGCCAGGATTTTTTTTAGATTTGGGAACAAGTAAAAGTCACTGGGAGCTAAATCAGGAGAATAAGGTGGGTGGTCAAGCAACTCGTACTTTAATTCGTTGATTTTAGCCATTGTTAAAACACTCTTGTGCGCTGTTGCGTTGTCTTGATGAAAAATTATCGTATCTGGCATCTATGACAGCTATGGCATGGACCTTTTTTTAAAAATATATTAATTTGTGTTTCATTCGAACGCGATCTTCTTAAGAATAGCTTCAAAAGTCGGAAAATTTGACTAATATTTTTTGTTGTGAGTACAACCTATATTTTAAGTGCAAATAAATATACTCAAAATATCGCGAAACTAATACGTATAGCAAACTGTTATTGTGGATTTTGAAGGAAGAGGTAATAGCTTAATTTTTTTTAAAAAATAGTGTCTTAGCGTGTTGTGGAATTCTAGTTAGCTGCATGTTTTCTTAGTGTATTTTGTAATGCCAATTCTATCATATACTTAAATTTGACCTAAGGTTTAAGTCATGATGCCCACCTCGGGAATAATTTTCCAAAGTAGTTCATGGGTTTAAGATTATTCAGTATTAAAATTAGCTGCCATCTAGTGCCAGACTATAAATGGTGGGCCGCTGACTAAAGCTGCCCCAGAATAGGGTTTCTATGGATATATTAGCTTATAACTCTGTTATCTGATCACGTACATTAACATAATTGGGATCAGTGGCAAGATGAAGAAATCTTCTTCCAAATTAGTCTTACGTTGACGGTACGTGCCTTCCAGGAAGAACGCTATAAGATCTATATTAAAAATATTACCAATTTTCAGACAAAAATATTTATTTTGTTAATCCGCAAAATTGGTTGGATTTTATGTTGTGTTGGAGATTGTTTTGTTTCCCCAAGCCTATTTTTACATCATAAGAAAATCGGGACCTTTGTTCGTATCATTTTGTATTAACAGCATAAAACAATTCTTTCCGAATACCCCCTCCAGAGGGGAAAGGGGGAAGAATGTTAAGCTCGTGGTTTCATTAAACACTCTTCACAGCACCACAAAGTTCTAACCGGCGCATTGGCTTGATTTTTATACTCTAAATATTTTTAGCCACTTTCCCCATACAAGTGGATCCACTGTGCAACGGTTCGAAATATGTTCCTAACTTATGCGTCAAGTAATATCGGGTTATGGTTGTTCACATGTGGTCACCTCAAAACCGTTTTAGTTCATGTTATATTATAAAACGAGTAATTGTAATGATGATTTAAGTCTTTTAGATTTATTGAACATATGAATTGATAAGTCCCGTAGAAAATGAATTTTCATTTAATTGAGAGATTCGTAGATATGTAAGTACATAACATCCCAAGTGAACAAGTTTAAATTTATTCCGCATAAAACCACCAACGAAGATATAAAATAGCGACGCGGTACAATTAAGCGACATAGACAGAGTTGGACGCTTATTCGAACAATTGAAATTATTTTATAAAATTGTATGAAAATACCTTATTTGTTTGTTTGTTGACCGATTCGAAATACATTTCCCAAAAAGTTTGCCACTTTTTTATTAAATATGTATTTGTCTTTTGGTACGTAAAATATTAGTGACACCACTTAACTAAAAACATATTCTTCAGATTATATGCCATGTTATTTCTACAGCTCATATTACGCTAGCTGGGTTGGTTGTTTTATTGTTGGATGACTGCTGGTGGCCTCAAAGCAGCAGTCAGGCCTCAAGGCAGCAGCAAACAACAGAAGCAACAACATCGTCAGCGACAGCCTCTTCTGTCAAAATTTGATTTACAGTTTTAATTTTAAGTTAAAAACCTGTCAAAAATAAATCATTCAATCGTTTCAAATTTTTTGTCAGCCAACATTTGCTTGGCTGCTGCTGCTACTGATATCCTCAAAGTCTCAGTAGTTTGTATTCGCATAGCTTCAGCCTTCGTCGTGAATTGATACTGCTCCAAAAATGATGCTGCGACTTGTGACGGTGTTGTGCTGCTACTACTGCCACCGTTGTCAATGTTTGAATCTTGAGTACACAGAGTATTAATGCAAAAGATGTAATGGGATCTCGGCACAATATAGGATTTATGTATATAAGAAAAGAGTATGCCCATTTTAATTTTAGACAAATTTTCAAGGTTGTTATGTTAAGGCGAAGCTCAAGAATGGTAAAAAATATTTCCTATTATTTTGACTCAGTGAGATGTAATATTTTATATATAGCGTGCCGCCGTGCACACTGAATGCCCATGTTCGATTCCCAGGCCAGAAAACATCATATTTTTAAGACTAGCAAAAATATATCTCATCGTACTGTATCCTTAGTATTTCAGCCATATAACCGGGTATATTTACGCACTCAGGATTCTTAAACAGTTATAACCCACACTATTATAAGTTTTCTTTTGTTATTGTTTGGATTTTTTGAACAGATTTTTAGCCTTTGGGTTAACATAAAGTTAAAAATTACCATTTAAATTAAAGGAGGACCTCCCCAGCATTAACATTTGATATTAAAATTATATTACACTGTGCGCTATGAAAGTACAGACCTAATCGACAAAAACTCTAGTTGGGGTTTGTTTACTTAGATCGGGTTTCGATTTTATGACCACATCTAAACATGGCTAAATATTGACTTTTTAGAGCAATTCGGAGCAATATCTCTGAAACCATTTCGAATATTGTTTTCATATCTGAAGGAAACTTGTAGATAAAAGCATGAAGATAATATTTGCAATCAAACAATCAACTTGAAAAATATATCTTAAAATTCCATAATTGGCATATATTTCGCACCATATCTCCAAAACAGGTAAACTTTTCGTTGAGGTTTCTCTGGGAAAATATCCGCTGGAATGTCTTCAGAACATTCCATTCTTGTAAAATGCCACTACCACGCTGCTTCTAGCATATTTTCCAAAACCAATTTGCTCAATACACCAACAACGCATTGAAATCCCAAATATGAGAATAAACAGCCTGTGTGAACATTGTTTGAAGTATGTTTTGGAGAAAGTATGATATGAAATATCGCCTAAGCAGCATAAAACAAGTTTTTTGAGTTTCAAAATGTTTTGAAGAATTTCTGAGCACATTATTTGGAAAATTTTTGCGAAAGGTTACTTGGTTCAACTCCCAACAGTTTAGCTTTTACTGACCACAATTTCAGAAATTATGTAAACTTTCTTATATTTCATCGATTTTAACTTGTTAGATGCATTTTCCTAGCTCGTCTGCTTGACACTTAAGTTATACTACTTATGGGCTACAACTACAATTGCTGAAGACGGCAAAGTGGAATTCTTATTAGTTTTTGAGATAAAGCTCCATCAATGGAAAGATGGGTCGTTTTAGCCCCGTTTTTATAAGGGTATAAAATCCAAACCCGATCTAACAACACGAACCCCAAATAGGGGTTTTGTAGTCTCAATATGTACTTTAAAAAAATGTCCGATAAAAGTTGTTTGCATTTTCAGTGTTGCATTGTGTTATTAAAGCCATTACATTGTGTTATTTCGCATTTTAAAATCCATACAAAGAAAACATATAATAATGGCACTTAGTCTACGAAATTAAGGCAATGTTAGAAGTGTAGATCTTATGAAAAACAACATTTTTTATTATATTATTTAGTTGCTCAATAAATTTTCTTTCTACTAAATTTATACAAATATCTTCCACTGTTATTCATCTGCAACCGAGGATTTTGAGTCTTGTTTTTGTTTATTTGGCGCGCCAAAGTGGAACAAATATGTCAGTGGTTGTTGCTTTGTGCCAAGTGAACTTTTTAATTTTTAGTTTATTAAAATATTTGTGTTATTTTACAACTGCTACTCGTACTCCACTATTACTTCTTATTTTCCTCCCCAAAAAATCATATGATATCTTTCCCCTTTCGGATAAACGTATAAGCGGTAGAAAAACATCAAGCAGTAGCAACAAACTCTCTGATATCTGCTTTTGGTGATTGCGCTGTCGTTCATGGTCTCCAAATGCCGTAGCAACTTTTTCCCGTTGAAGCTGTCAATGTTGCATTTGTTGTCACTTGTCGTTGTCATTTGACTTTCAACGTGTGTCTGTCTGCCTCTCAGTCTTTGTCTGGCATTCAGTAGTGTTGTTGGTGCCATTGTTTTCTTTCTTATTGGTGTTGTTTTCTATATGGTTAATAAATTCTTTAGATTGTTAATATTGATAGATGAGTGGGTTTAGTATTTATTTTTGTCTTAATATTTATTTATTTATTTTCATAGTCAATATGCAAAGAATCTCTTTGGCAATATCGAAAAACAAAATAAGAGATATACTCGTCCCATAACGACAGTTTATGAGAGATTTACGAGCGACAGATCATTTCAAATTCTTCATGTTATGAATGCCGCAGACATGTGTTTGAGATCATCTTCGCCGACATATTTCAATTTCAAAATGAACATGTTGATAACATTGTGATATATAGTCTTGTTTATTGCAAGATTGGCTTGTGTAAGAAACCCAGAGGGCAAGGAAGGAATATTTACAGACATATACAAAATTCGCAATTCACTACATTATACAGTTAATTCTTTATAATTCTGAATTTAATAGATTATTTATTACATTTAAATTAAGTTAGAAGATAAATGTACCAGTAGTCAGCACCTTAAGAATTTGCTTCTCCTTAATCTTTCGATCTTCCGAGTGCAAATTCACATTTCATTGTATTTAACTTACAATGATATGAATTATTTTTATTTAATTTTCAAAATTGAGGAACTCCTATAGTTGGCATTATTTTGTATTCGCGCTCAAGAATAATTAAACATGCAATTTTATATAATATTTTTAACTCAAAATCGGTATAAATATTAATATCAATTTTGAGTTAAAAATATTAAATAAAATTTCATGGTTTCCACATCAGTCCACATAGAAACATCTTAATTGTTGTTGTTTCTAATGTCGCTATCAACAAAAATAACAGAATTAGAAATATTTTATACTAATTTCTTTAACTAGGTATAATATACGTTTGGCTATTTTTTATCTCAACAAAAAAATTTGGGTTTTTGTTTTCCTATAATTACGGATAATAAATCGATATCTCCACTATTTATAGCATCTCATGCTGTGTTGGAAAACCTTCACTGGCGAAAAACTTAAATTCCTGCATATAAAAGCTAAGTGACCTTGTTTAAAGAAATTTATAATAATGGGGGTATGTATTTTCATTTGCACCATTTTATTTAAAATGTCGATGTTGAAAAGAATATCCGAACGTTTATAAAAAAGAAACAAAGATAATAAACAACAAACAACCCCTAATGTTGATGGATTGCTGTCAGTGGCCATATTTACATTTCTTTCATGTCCTTGACAGTTTGATTGATTGATGTTACAATTGAAAAGGATGCAACAGAAAATCACCCCAACTGAACTGATTCATTCAATAAGTAGTTGATATATGACTTGAAGGAGTGAAAGAGAAAGAAATTATACTCATACAACAGTGTACATGTTAAGTGAAAAGGGAGGAGTTTAAATTCAATAGGTTTGGTGCTTCTTTCGAAAAGTAAAAATTTTCAGACACAGATTTTTACACTGGAGTTTCTATCTGGCATCTTATGTGAAAAGTTTGAAAACATGCCATTAACTGCCTAATCTAGTAAGACAGTTGTTGTATGTTTATTTCAAATTTGTCATTTGTCATTTGCCAACGGACCTGCAGGTGTTACAAATTTCTGGACTACGAATATTATGCAACTCCATATTTTATATCACAAGACAACATTTTACCAAAACATTAGGCCAATTTTAAAACTATCACTTTAACTAAACATTCCAACACCAGCCTAGTGATGTAAAAACTTATATCTTCTTCGAATGCTTCTCGACAAATTAACTATGCTTTTTCGTTTCGAAATAGTTGTACGAACTTTGGTAAACCTTTAGCAAAAAATCCAACAAAGTTGTTATTTGCTATTTTTGATTTTTTTCAAAAACGGTAAGACTTATTAATACCGGGCTAAAATAAACCATAATATGGAGGGTCTAATTAAATTTGTAATTCCGTTTGTGACACATTGAAATGTTCGTCGGAGACCCTATAAATCTGAGTTAAATCGGACACTTTTTCAAAATGAAATTTGTGATTTCCTTTATTTTTGCTGTGGTGATGCTGCTCATCAGCAAAACATTTCAGTATATTTTCAGATTTTGTTTTTTTTTTGACTAACCATTCCAGAGATATCGCTCCTAAAAAAATCAAAATCTGTAAAAACTATATGCAAAGAAATAATCATAACCTCTTTAATATTGGTCCAATTTAAAAAAATCTAGTTTTGTATGTTTTGTTGTTTTATCAGCTATTTAAGAAGAAATAGAAAACAATTGACACAGCAGGTTTGGATACAATTGTCGCGATTTAATATTTAAAATCAATTTCTAACAATAATTGTACCCTTCGATTTTCCTGAAATTTTTTTTTTCCTATTTGGTAGTGGGTTTCAAATGATTACTATTTTTTTTTTCTTAATTTCCTAAAATTTGTCAATAAAATTTTGGGGATTTCGCTCTTTGATCCGAAGGTGTGATTGGACCTTACTTGTTCAAAAACAACGATTAAACGACTGTCACCGTCAATTCAGATCGTTATGGTCATATGATAACCGACTTTATTTGATTGCTATTGAAGAATACGACTTTGAGTATATGTGGTTTCAACAAGACGGTGCATGCTTTATTGCAAGAGACATTTCCTGACCGCGTAATTTCTCGTCGTGGCGACATCAACTGGCCACCAAGATTATGCGATTTGACACTACTTCAACTCTTGAGCACTTAAAAACCAACATTCGTCAAGTTATGGGTAAGATAAAGCCCAATATGTATCAAAAAGAGGTCGAAAATTATCTCAACAAAATCAATCATTACAACATTTCGCGTAGTGGTCTTTTTAATTATAAACATTAAATTATAAACTTTATCATGAAAAAAATATTTTATATGTGGTTTATTTACGTTTACTTAATTGTTTAATATATATGTACATGAAAGACGTGTTACCACAATGCGATTGGCAACAACTTTTCATCAAAAATGTCATTGCTGTCGTCTACTTACAATGTATTTTTCTACGGTCGTCGATATTTTATTTATTTTCTAAGAACTCAAATTGTCTTAATAGTATAATTGACATTCATTAATTAATCACGATTAATTGATGAAAATGTCGAAACACAAAATAACACTAGCCCAACCTTTTTTCTAAATAATTATAATAATTATTGATTAATCACTAACAGTAACTACACCTAATATGCATTGCTTGAGAACGAAACTTATCAATCGACGTTCATCTTTGCCGAAGGTCACCAAAAAGAAACGTAATGTCTATTTTCATAGTCAATCATCGGATTTGTTAACTTTGGACAGAGTATTAGCTTATATCAAGAGACATAAATACGTCTATGTTGTGACATTCGACAGATGTCGGAGGTAAAACGTTTCAATGCATTGCGGGTTTACACTAAACTATTTGCGCATACTATGTCTTTCCCTCTCTCCCCATTTCGGCCATGACCGATGTGGTGTCAATGCAAAATAAAGTGAACTGACTAATTTCTTAATTGAAATGTCAATCATTTATTTTGTTTTGGTATAGCGACAAACATTGTTTAAACGATCCAACAAAAGCGATCGGAAAAAGCCACAATGCCATTCATACTGCAGAGATGTGCACGAAATATTTATGCACTTATAGACGTCCTCAATACAACCTGTAAATAACCAACATAAAACCGAACAGAAAAAACATCATCAATTCACCAGATATGTGGTTTATCAATTGTTTTGTCAAGCAAAATATTGAGAAAGCTAAGATTGATTGTCAACACAAAAGCAAGATGTCGAAAGGAATGGGTTACAGGTGAGATTCCCTAAAATGTGTTTTATGACATTGCGTGCATCGAAAACCGTTCGTTCCATTATCTTGATAAATGATTCAAGCACAAAGTAATATGAAATATCATTATACCTTTCATCCACAGGCTTTTTCAAGTCTTGCCTTAATAGGGTAAATGAGATATATGTATGTATGCAACAATATCGCCTACACACAGAGAAAGAATGTGCTCTTTGGGATACTATTTTGAGAATGTGTAAGATTTATTAATAGGTTATCCTCAGTCGTAAAGTCCAACAAAATATTGCATAGTTTTGTTGCAAATTCTCGCTATGAAACATTGTTTTGAAGGAGAGTCCAGAATATTAAGTATCTACCTGTACAATTCAAAATTGTTATTTTCAAAATTCTTAATTCCCTCATATAAAGACCATATTTTGATATACTTAATAAGCCCACTAAATATATAATGAGATTGGTGTAGCGCTTTTGATATTTTTCTATTTAAAAAGTTAAATTTGCTTTGTTCGAATAAATATTTATAGGAAACAAATAGGATTCCCACAGACAACGTCATTAAAAACAGTCTCTTACTTTCGTGAATTCATTGGAAATGACCACATATTCTTTTGTCCGATAGGTACAATAAATATAAATATAAAATTCGCTAGTTTATAAAGAACAACAAAAAATTGCAATTTTGTCAAAGGTGAAATATCGCGATATGACAACAAATTGGTCCAGAATCGTTAGTTATTTATTGATAAATTAGATTAAAACTGTTAATAAGTTATTACGAAAAGCGTATAAGTCATTATAATAAATAAAATTGAGTAATATATTACTGAAATTCAATACATTTGGAGCGGAAACACCGTATTTCACAGTAGTTTTTCATGTTGTTTATCGCCGAGTCTGAACGGCGTGTCTTATGGCACCACTTTGAGAGAAGTTTTACATGGCAGAAATACTCAGGAAATGTCGCCAACATTACTGCCCAGCAAAAAAAGTCCTCCCAAAATCATGGGTTTTGTAAGGGATTTTTGGCAGCCGTAACTACTCGCAAACCCCCTTTCTTCCCCATTATTTTTACAAGGGCATGTCGCACACAGTTTGTAGTTATTTTATGACCACTAGAATAACTAGTTATTCTGTGGCCACTAGAAGTTGAAAAGTAAGTTGAAAAAAATTATATTTTTAGAACAGTTGATGTAGAGATTTTTTTTAATTTCATCACACTTCACAGTGGTCTCAAATTCAAATTTTCTGGCCAAAACTATTTCAACGTCCATTTTGTATTGAAATTAATTAATATTTACAATGTATGTGTACAAACCGCAATTCTTACGTTTTATCGACCAAAATGACCAAAAACTGCCAACATTTGTTGAACAGGGTGGTCCCGTTGGGTGGGGTCGGAACCAAAACATTGACCTATGTTAATAATTTTTGGTACGAAGGATTCATATCTTCCAAGAGGTCGAAATACCAAATTTCAGCCGAATCGGTATAAAGTGTTGCTAAAATCCACAAAATATCTTAAATCGGGCGGTACTTTTATGTGGGGGCCATGACAAAAAATTTACCTTTTTTCAAAAAAAATATACATCGGATGATAGATGTGGGTATAGTACAGTCACAACAGGTATTTACAAAAAATTCTCCCATCTTAAAATAGAAAAATCCACTTTATTTTAACTGTGGTAAATTTGAGCACGATTTGACTTCTGAATTTATTAGTACAGACCCCCTGCTATCTTTCAAATTCGATTTGTTGGTGGACATATTTGGACATTTTTTTAAAAGTTTAAGTATATTTAAAAAATATTTGTAAAAAATAATTTTTAATATATATAAAAACATTGATTTTATTACGCTATTTTTACAAATTTCATCGTTCTTTTTGTAAATATTATGAAAATACTCATTAACAGCTTCCCGATTCATAATAACTTTGGTCTCACTTCTGTATATTTATGCAGCGCCGCAACACAACAAAAATTGTATATTTTACAGCACAAAGTCTGTTTTATTTTTACATAAAAAAGTGTCAACTTTGGTACTGCGCCAATCAACGAATACTAACGTTATTTACAGAAACTAATTAATTTCAGATGACTTGATGTGCTTTTTATTATTCTGTGCAAAAAAAAATAAAATTTCGAAACTTCAAAAATAGGGTTTTGGCCAAAAATTTCCTGATTGAAACCTATGTGCACTTCTTACTTTTATTTTACTTTATTTCATTTCGCTCGTTGTGCGAGTTGAACACACGAACCCTCTGATTTCTAGCCAAAGACACTACACACTATGCCACGCACACGAACATTAAGGGTTGCTTAAGAACTTAAATGTGTAGTGCACATGTGCAACACGAACTGTTATTTTTTAATTAAAAAAAACTCGCGTGCCGACAGTGAGCGTTGAACACACAACCCTAGGGTTTATAGTCGGACACACATTCACTGTGCCACCGTCCTCATTACTTAGTGAGGAGCAAAGTAAGTAGGTTTGCCTTGTAATTTTTTTAAGAAGTATCCCATTACTTTTCAGATTACTTGTAATGGGAAAAGAAGCTTGTTTACATTACTTTGTAATGGGTTACGTAATGACTTATGGATCCGAATTTTTGCTGGGTGAGTGCTATTGCTAATTTAATGCTCTTCTTTAAAGACGTGAATAAGCTCAGGTAAATCTACATCCCATCTGTAAATGTGACCTACTTAGGAGATTTAATAGTAGTTCTACCTCATACATTTTTGGTCATCATCGATTGTTAATTTCTGTTTAATTTTGTTTTTCGACCTTCTAATTTTTTTATTTATTTTGTTAAGACTTTGTCTTATCGGGCTTTGAGGTCCTTTATGTGTCAATGAAAATAAAGATTATTTATTCCATTTTTTATCCGACGTTTCGTTGGTATCTGCCAACATCTTCAGGGATAATTTTTTATTAAATCTGGCAACGACAAACATAAAAATATATTACAAGTTTTTTTGTAACATTCAATTTTTCTGTAGCACTAAGATATGTTTAACTTACATATAATCTTTCGTCAGGTTTTACATTTAGTTATGTTAAATTGAAGGGTTTTTTTTCCATAAAAACGACACAAACAATTAAATCGATAAATAAATGCAAAAATAATTAATAAAATTGTTAATTTCTATTTGTGATTTGATAGTAGTCACACTGAAACTAAGGGAAGCAAAAAACAAGTAAGAAGGGCATTAAGTTCGACCGGGCCGAACTATTTATACCCTCCACCACGAACTGCGTTGAAGTAAATATGAACAATTACACTGTGCAACATTTTTAAGGTAATCATGTGCAAACAATTTGAACTGAGGATTTTTTGAAAGTACAGACCCAAAAGACAAAAACCCTAGTTGGGTTTTGTTGTGTCAGATCCAGCTTGGATTTTATGGCCCCATCTAAGCATGGTTAAAAATTTACTTTTTAAAACACTTCTGGGTTATATCTCTAAAACCAATGTGAATCTTTTTCGGACCTCTGAGGCAAATTTGTAGATGAGGACAAGAATAAAATATTTGAAGAATTAGTGAACTCGGAAAACAACATTTATTGCCTCAAATTTTATAAAATATCGAAAATTTCCATAATTTATATACATTTCGAACATTGCCTCTACCACGTTGTTTTCAGTATATTTCTCAACGACCATTTAATAAAGAAGTCAATAATGTGGTGAAATCCGAAATGCGAGAATAAACTATTGGTGTGAACTGTGTTTGAAATACGTATTGAAAAAGATATGATGCACAATACCGCTGAAACAACATGAAGTAAGTATTTTAGAGTTTCAGAATGTTCTGAAGAATTGCTGAGAACTTTATTTGGAATATTTTTTCAAAAGATTACTTGGTTCAACTCCCAATAGTTTAGCTGATACTGACCAGAATTTCAGAAATTATGTAAAATTTTCTATATTTTATCGATTTTGATGCCCTAGATTTTGTTTTTCTTATGTTGTCTGTTTAAATTTAAGTTCTACTAGTTTAGGGCTACAATATTGCCAAAAAAAGCAAGAAATTGCAGTTTTAGCCCGGTTTAGATGAGGCCATAAAATCCGAACTGGACCTGACAGGACCCTAGTAGGGTTTTTGTAGTCTCAATATATACTTTCAAAAAATGCTTACTAGAAGTTGTTTGCATTTTCATTGTTGCACAGTGTTAGTAACTACGAAGCTCTTTCTCTACTTTAAATCTAATTCGCTGGAGAAGTTTAAAATCTTAACTGATAATAGTCACTTTATACTGATAATTTTCTGTGTGGAGGTATCGATATTACTAATGATATTTCATATTACTTTTATCGAAAATCGTGAGGTACCGTTCTATGGGGGCTATATAAAGGTGGGACCAAATACTACATTTCGTCCATTTCGGTGTGATAATAAGGCTGAAACCATCAAAAGACCGAAAATCGAGGGCTATACCATAGAACGGGGGTATAGCAAACCGTGGACCGATATAGCCCATTTTCAGTACCAAACATCCCAGGAGTAATAGAAACTTCTATACCAAATTAAAAAGCTCAATCTTACAAATTGCGAGCTTTATCTTGATTTCAACAGACGGACGAACGGATATAATTATATCGACTTAGATTTTGTGCTGATCAAAAATCTGTACACTTTATTGAGTCTCCGACGAATATTTCGATATGTTACAAAAGGAATGACAGATTTTATTATGCCCTCTATATTATGGTGAAGTGTATAATTAGACGACAATTTTTCCCGATTTTGGAAAATACATAATTTTTGCAAATTTGTGGAGAAGGAAATAGCTATTTCTCAGAAACTATAACAGATATTCTGTTCAAGTAAGGTAAGTAAGATTCTTGCATGTAGCGTTTACACGTAGTGAACTATTTTATTTTTCCTTAGGTACTGGAAGAAGTTTTTCAGCCAATATATTTATTTTTGTACACGTCCTGCTCCGTCCGTTTAACACTTTTTATACCCTACACCACTATGTGGGTAGGGTATTACAAGTTGGTTTTGGCCAAAAAGTTTGTAACGCATCGAAATAATGGTCGTAGACCCATACGTATATGTGGTAAATTTCAAATTTCCTTTACTATTCCATCGAAAAAAAATTTAAAAAAATTTTGGCTAGCACATTCACGATGTTTGTTAAAAAAAAAAAAAAAAAACAATTCTGAAACACTTTGTGAACTTTTAATATCATACATTATATTGAAAGCAACTTTACGATGGCCGGAGCCAATGTTTGCTGCAGAACAACAATGATTCGCATTGATGCTCGATACTGGATAGTAAGCCAAATCTACACTCGATGAAAAGAAAAAGCATACATTGTGATTACAAGCATATTCTCATATTAGCGGCTGAGTCAGATGCAAACTTTTGTGTGAGCCCTTGACCATTATACCAATTACTTCAGATCAGCTGTAAATGTTAAACCTAGTCACACATTTATGAAGTACCTACCTTCACATCTGTTAAATATACTGAAGAACCTAATTTATTTTAGATTTAGTTTATATCGTTCTTGTGGGTGATTCTGTCGTGGGAAATTTGAGCTCAAATCCTCAAATGTGCACGTGATAGTATACCATGCTTCTTTCAACCCCTGTGTGACACACAAATGACCTATAACAATTATGTATAACTATTTTCGAACATACTATTCTTCTGCGAAGATTTTCTACACGAATTTTAATATTACAGACAGTAGTGAGATTCTCTAACGCATTTTTGGCTACCGACAAAAATCGGTACACTTAAAACGCAAAAAGTATGAATAAAAGTTGGCAACACTATTGCTATCGGTATGACTTATCGACAGCTTTATTTTGGTTGCTAACTTATCGACAAATTTCGTTAATTACCGAAATTATAAGCATTATAAATTTTACCGATTTTTGTCAGTAACCAAAAAATCCGTTAGAGAATCCCACTACAGCGGCTGGATTCTTGTTCCATGAAAATGTGAAATGAAAAATATTTTCTTAATATTTTTTTCATTTGACATTTATTTTCTTTAAAAATTGTTTCATTTCTCACTATAAGTCCCAATTTACATTAGGCGAGTTTTCTTGCGGCAATTGTCAGTTTGTGGGTGAGAGAGGGTGTTGAGAGGCAAAGGGTTACCATATACCTCACCTCTCTCTCCATCAAATTGACAATTGCCGCAAGTAAACTCGCCTAATGTAAATTGGGACTAAAAGAAACAGAATTGATCCCCAGACGGCCAATTGGTGTTTAAAAATTATTTTCTGACAATACCTCAAAAATCATGCAAACTTTCTAAAATTCTCACATACAAACATCGTGTAATTATAAATCGTCCCAATAAAATTCCACAACATCGCATCAGTAATGCAGTGAAATTATCTAATAAGTAAAATTATAAAGGCTTTTGTATAAAAGAATCTCATATTTATACTCGTATGTGCATTCGAATCACTAATTAAACTTCTTGTAAGAATTACAAAACAATCTCGCCAAATACTTCCGATCGCAGTTACCATAAACAGCACCATATTGCTACTGTAGTCTACAATCGATACCGGCAAACAGTAACCAGGAGTATTTTCTTAGTCAGTTAACAGACTGCAAACTGGTTTTCGTAGTACGACTTCTCTTTTGTCGCACTTTTACTTAAATTATTAATTCATCGACGATTGTTAGCAACAAGCGGCAAAATCGAGTTTGTGGTAATGTTCAATGGCCATTTAAATTTTATGTTAGGGTATTTAAAAAATCTATTTCTTGAAAATATTAATTATATTGAAATAAAGAATTTTTCCTCATACGGTCTTTTAAATTTCTAGTTTATTGAACCACCCTATTATATTAAAATATGGCAAAGATTTGGTTTTAGGCTTTGCAGTGGCAATGTGCACATCAATTAATGAACCTGTCGTTTGGCTACATTAAAACGTGTAAATTTGTCGCCAACGCAGACATTTTTTAGCGCTGATTATGTAGCTAGACTTCGTCGTTGTGAATTTTGTGGCAAGTTTGCATCTTAGGTGTACTAGGTGTGCGCATGCGTACTGAAGTATTTTGATTCACAAGAAATTGAACGCACATACTGAGAATAAACCCAGCAACAAACAAGCTAGGTATGCAAATGCATACAGCTAACCAACCACACGCATGAGTACAATCAATGAACACAAGTCATAACACGAACATCTCTTTAAAGAGGGGAAATAAAAGATCAAAAATGTCTGTAAGACAGTGTGTACGCATAATGAAAAGATGCCGTTCTTAGCATACCTATTTGCATTTAACGATTAAGTGCGAAACCAATAAACAAGTTTCGTCAGTTGTTGTTGTTCATCGGTTTTCGGTTTATAGAATAATGGATTAAATGAAGTGTTTTTCAAATGCAGATAGAAAAGAAATTAACTGCACAGTAGTATGCAAAGATTTCTGTAAGATTTTATATAGACCGCGATCTGTAATTTCTACTGACTCAGATAATCATATATCATCAGCAAGGTATAACATAGATACTATGTATGTACATCGATTTCATTACATCTCGATGTGGTCATCGATGTTTACATTCCGCCGGTATCCACCATTTGGCCAGTTGGTTATATGCAAGCATAATTAATCTACTAAAAGTAGATAACCCTAAGTGAAGTTCTATGATTATTCTATCTCTGAAAAATATTTCCAACTTACCAACTATGTGTAAACTAGCTAAAAGGCGAAAGACTTCATTGCCTTCGAAGAAAAACATGTTCGAACATGTACCGAAAATTATTAGCCAAAACTTAGAGTGAAAATATATCTCCCGGCTCTGACTGCAGACCTGGGTGTCCTGGAAAGAAATTCCAGACACTAAAGGAAATGGGCACGTCTAACTATATCATCCTTTACAGCACGTGGTTCATACGATGCTTATAACTTGCGATTTTTTCTAGTAAATACACTAAATACTATCATAAATGTACTGTCTTATATAAAATTTGCAGGTATAGTATCATTCCTAGCAACGATGAATACTTCTTTTCGCAACCAGGTCAGCATTGCTGTGGCACCTTGACCAAAAATCATGAAAGTTAAAAATGTTGTATAGCGTTACATAAAGCTATTTTAAAGGGGTTTTAGATGATTTTTTGTGCAATATTGACGCAAATTATATAAATTCAATAGTGAGAATTCACAATATTTTAGATACAAGATTTTAGAATTGAAAATTAACCATATCAGACCACGTTCGCTATATTACCCACACAAAAGTTCCGCCTGGTATTTTAAAGTTTTTAACGAAATTCTCCAACAAAATTTACGCAATAACTAAAAATTCTTCCAAATAAATACTAACCATATACATAAGTTTATGTATTAGTGTATCCAAGATAAGTCCACGTTTTCGGCATCGAAAGATTTTCAGTTTTTCGAAGCTATTAGCCTAATTTTTAAATATTATCGTCTGTAATGAGCACAAAATTGTCAAAATATATCCAAGCTTGAATACAGGGCACAGTGGAAAAAAATACCGATCTAGCGCGCCAAAAATTGAAAAAAATCTCATATCACATGAAAAATTATTAGTGCAGTATTGATCTAAGGTGTCCACTGAATCTAACGGAAGCTAAAATAATTTGTTTTCCATCAGTCAGAGCGAAATAACTGTTCATTTTTCGTTGAAAATTTATGGACTGGTTTTCATAATATATTTTAGTAGTAAATTGACAATCGTCTCTTGCAGTCTTCCTACAAAGTAATTTTAAAGCTTTATTGTATTAAATATTTCTTGTAGAAAGGTGAATTAAAATATATTGAATATAAGATGTTTTTTTTTTACTTGGATTTTACACTTAAAATATGTGACATCCGATTTTTTTTCAACTTGAGTACTTTGTTAAAGCTATAACTAGGAAGTGCCACAGGATGGCGCCCA
This sequence comes from Musca autumnalis, assembly GCF_047663935.1. Lineage (NCBI taxonomy): Eukaryota > Metazoa > Arthropoda > Insecta > Diptera > Muscidae > Musca > Musca autumnalis. The sequence goes on along the minus strand of NW_027411755.1, from coordinate 83,904,191 downwards.
GATTTTTTATTTTTTTTTAGTACACATAGTTCTTAACAAATTTTCAAAATTGTAGCTGCAACAAACTGCAACAAATTTATTTATAATCATTTTTATAAAAAATTTCAATTATGCCATTATTTTGTATTGAGCACATTTTTAACCATGAGGACTAATTCTGATAAGAAGATCTACTTCAAAAATGTTTTAATGTTATTTGTATACGAATTTGTATCGAATATTTCCAATAAAAAATTGTCTACGGCTTCTTCTTTCAAAGCTGGATATTGTAAGAAAGCAATATTCTTTTATTTTGTTTTTACCTTATTAAAGATAATTAAATCAAATATCAAACAATTATTTATCTTTTGATACATAGGTGTTTGGGTAAAAGTTTAAATGCAATTATTAGGGAATTGAGTACATCTATGCATAGTAGTAGGAATAATGTGCTAATCTTTTTTAGTTTAATCATGAAACGTATTTATTTGGATACGAGTTTGAGGCAGTAAATCAAATCTAATCTTTGGGGATTCATAACAGCAAAACTGCATGTGATGGCGACAAACGCCGAGACAAGTATCTCCTCTTTTTTGGTCTTCTATCACGCTGCATTGTCAGAACATGGTTATTTTGTTCGTGGTACCTTAACCATACACACAATCTGTGACATAGATAATAATACTAGTTTACTCAATATTTGTACGAGTTTTTACTGGAAGTTGTTCCTTTACCCTAACCAAAACTGCTTTTATTGTAACTATTGCATAAGAATTGGAAACCACCGTGCTGCAGTGGTAACCACGTCCGCCTTGCACTCAGATGGTCAGCGGTTCAATCATTGACCAGCACATCAACATTTTTGCCGATGGCAAACCCTCTCAGTGTAATGTCGGCTTACATGTTCTCAGTATTTCAGCCATGAATAACTTCACTAAAAGGCGGTGTCCTAAGACACGCCGTTCGGGCTCGGCGATAAGATGTAGGTCCCACATCATTGAACCAATATTAATTGGCATCCACTCATTGATAGGAGAAAAGTCCCCCTTGTCCCTTCGGGGGTGTTGGAAACATATGTATATATGCATTGCATTTTTATCCGTTCACTCAATGCCAAATAGTACTAAATGTAGTACTAATTAGTACTTTTCGTATATATTTGCACAGATCTCCAAATCAAATATCTTGAAGATTTTAACTTCATTCGTTCACATAATACCAAATGGTACACTTTTCGTACATTTTAGTACATTTTTTCAAAACCCCTTGATACAACTATCTTGCACTCCGTGTCCCAATTTTCTGCTTAAAATTCCAACTCTTCAATATTCCAATTCGCCTAATACGAAAGGTAAATTTTTTTATAAATTTTGGTACTTTTCTCTTACGAACACACCAACACTTCAATTGGAACCCTCACTCAGAATTTCAAGATTCTAGATTTACCTGTTTCTCCTCTTATCAGTTAATCAATCAAATGGTACACTTTTAGTAGATTTAAGTAAAATTTCAAAAACCCAGCCATAGTAACCATCCATATTAACCACATACGCAAAATGACTATGAAAACGCGACAATATCGATAAGTTGTCAATGAGAACCCTACCTAAAATTTTCTGAGCGACATTTTTGCAGAACATTTCGAAGCTGAAAAACGTCATATTGTGGTACTTTTAACACAGCTCTTAAATTAAAGGATGCAAAGGACATTGAAGGAAGCAAGGTAAAAGGTCGAAATGCTCTACCAAAATAATCCTCATTCTATTTGACTGCAGACATCTCATCTCATAAATAATCTAAAACAACAGTTAACAAAGATATGACTATAATTTCAGATGCCTTACAGGGTCTTCAGCAGAAACTTAATCACGCCATAACTCGGAAGTTCGACTCACGGCGGATCTGTCTTTGGGATCTTTAATATACTCACCAATGCTTTTCATCCCCAAAAGGAATTATCTCTGCCCCAGATTTTCACCTCCATTTTGTGTCACAGTGTTGTTAGTCAGGCATCATTGCTCAGGTATTAAGATACGAGTTTGAGGCAGTTATGAAAATAGGAGTGAATGAGATACGGGAGCATATTTCACTAATTTTTTGGAGAACCGCGACAACATACTAAGACAATAAGTGGTTGCAGTAACAAAACACAAACATAGCAATAGTTTGATATGAAAAAGTCAAAATCGCATTTTTTTAAGATACGAGGTTGAGGAAGTAAGGCATCGATATGTGACACAGTCGTCATCTCTAGTACTGAGCATAAAATATACCTTTAATTTTAACATTTCCTTGTTTATCAGCGATATACCAGGACCACTGAAGGTGGAATGCTTCTCACCTACGCCGATGATATCTTACTGGCGATGCGAGGACACTTTGGCAGCACAGTGGAAAGAAGTCTGAATGTGTATATGGATACACTCCACAATTATTTGAACGACATTGAAAAATGCGGATATGTGATAATGAAACGGACAGACAGGTTCAAATATATTGGCATTATATTGCACCACAGGCTCGACTTCTGCCGTCACGTGTACAATGTGCTATCGACGCCTATAGATTGAATTTTGCGTTTCTGTTTACGAGCACGATTATCGTTTGATGTCTAATTTGAATTACAAATAAAACAGTTCGAATTTCATATGAAATATTTCGAATAATAAATGGAATAATCAAATAACAAATGAAATATTACGAATTACAACTGGAATGTTTCGAATTATATCTGAAAAGGTGTATAGATAGTGGTATAAATTGCAGTCTGATCGATATATTTATGATGAGGAATGCACTCAACTTCCTGGAAAGGAGCCCCCACCATTCTTAGAAGACCCGAAAGAATCCTGTAAGACGACGACCGCCTGATTTACTGCCATCAAAGGTAAAACCGTTTTGAAGCTGATACTAAGCTATAGATTTATCTTATACTTACCTAAAATCATGAGTATTCTCCAAAGTTCGCCGCTAGGTGAGCTTTTGTCAATGATGAATTTTCTAACTCTAAAGTCTCATTAATATAGCCCGTTTATTTAATTGGTCATAATCGGTACGATGATGTTAATAACCGTATAAGTTAAGTTCCTAAATTCTAATGTCCTATTTAACCACTATGTTTATTAATTTATTACATTTACTTTTGATGTCATGCATGTACGTAGTCGTATGACCAAACATGATCAATCAAATTCTGGAATATTTACTAAAAAAAAACACTCTCAACTAAAATTTTACAACAAGATTGATTCTTCATATCAGGTTTGAGACAGAAGAAGAATTCCGTCTTGATGTTCTCACGATCAATCTCAAGCTTAATATTAAATTGATGGACATGGACGATAGTGGTGGAACAACTTTTGTCTGTATCCAGGGCACACATTGATTCCCAACTGCATCCATTCAATCATCCACTGAGTGACAGACAGAAGCTTATTTCATTTTCTCCCTGTGTCGGATTAATAAAGAATTTTCTTTATGCTTTAATGCTAGCCTTTGCGTTCTTCGTCGTTCAGTTCAATTATACAAATTTCTCTTTTTTCTTTCGTCCCCTTCAATCATCCTGAATTTCTGAATTGATCATTTGTATTTTTACCACAAAAGTTTAAGCTGAACAACCTGGCAGTCAGATGTCTGGCATGGTTGTATGAACGACCATAAAGACGGACATTGCAAATGATTGAGATTACACGACATCATGTCGCTCAAAATCTGCTGATCAGTTGTATTGGGATTTGTTTGGTTTGCAACATTTCAACTTCAGATTTCACATGAATGACCATGTATGTCAATCAACTTTCTGTCGGTTCTCATTGTGAGCTTACTTGCAAATAAAGTTTGCCGCTCCACACCTCCCCTTAGTCGATTCATTCATTTGCATTTAGCTATAGATTGAAATGAATGTGACCAGCACTTGTTGGTGAGTCTGCAGTTTGCATGTCACCTGTACTCGAGGTTGTCATAATCAATCACGTTGTTCTTATCTCAAATCAATTATAGAAGAATGTTCGTTATTCTCTCAATTGGCATCTCTTTGCTGTGAAATCTTAAAGTGTACAGTGTGTTGTGAGTGTTTGGACTATTACGGCCTATTCTCAATCATCTTGAGATTATTTGAAATCAATGCAAATTTGCCTTTTGAGCTTTGTGATCTGAATTTAAGCAGTGACATAAACCAAAGCAAAAATGTCTGTTTGACTTGTTATTGCTTTAGTTTAGATAAACAGGTTTGCTTTTCCTGCGGTTTGAAATGTGTGTGTGTTAAAGTTTTGCCTGACAATTTAAAATTAGTGCGTTGACATTCTGAAGTTGATTCAATGATTCAAGCTGTTGCTTTAAGATTTGTGTCATGTTATGTTTGATTTTTAACAAATTGTTTTTCTACAGAACGACAGCTGCAAGAAACCAGTTTAAACGCACTATCTACCATGCAAATACTTTGTGGCATTGTAAAAATGTAGGTTTGAAATTAATACTATTAGAATAAGTGCAGTTTTCTTCTTCTTTGTGAATTATGTCATAAGCGACCACTAATCGTCATTCATTACTTTGTAGTTTGATATTTTGGCGATTAATATACAAATCCATTCAATGCAGTATTTTCACACAGATTGTTATTAATAACAATTAGATATTTCATTTTTATTCAGCTGTCTTGCCATGTCTGAGTGTTTTTCATGCTCTAAGTGCCACTTATGGTTGTGTTGAAAAATGTAAGTTAAGAAAAATCGTTTTATTAAAACACCTTTATAATGGCATATTTTCCTCCGCCTCTATGGCCAAAAAATATGGTGCTTTTATAGTTGGCGTTGAACAGTGGGTTATTCAGTTCAAAATATTAGTATAATTGTGGAAACATGTGGTCACAAAGTTGTTTTCTTATACAAAGACAGTTATGTATAGGGAGTATTACCACATTATGTTTGTCATATCAGACTATGAGGACATTTCATCATTGACAGACCACTTTATACACCTGACGTGTAGTGGTTAGTGAGACAATTTTTCTGGCATTTTCTTTCATTTGCAAGAATCTTTTGATCATTCAAAATAGTTTTATTATTTTCTATAGTATTTTCTAGCATGATTTATACTATTTTTCATGCGCTCAAACCAATTGTATAAGTCATTGTGTTCCATGTCTGGGCTGTACGGCGGATGAGCCATCAATTCCACGTTTTGTCCGGCCAAAACGCACCGGTTTGAATCGATGTGTGAGAGCTCACATTGTCATGGTGCACAATGATTCCTCTTCTCTTGTTAATTTTTCGAATTTCTCAGGAGACTTCAGGCAAACATTATGTTCCTCAAACCGCATCGTAGCTACATTATCAGTTTAGAAGAAGAAAGATGTAACCATTTGCTTCGAAGTGCTTCTTCCATGAACTTTTGGATTTGGCTCCCCTTCGAAGACTCCCACTGTCGATTGCTGTTTTGTTTGGGGCGCATAGATCCAAGATTCGTCGTCTGTGACGATCTTATCTTTTGAAACACCGCTAATGTATTTGTTCAGAATTTCTTTTCTTTGATTTTTATCCATATACTTTGTTGGATCTAAAATGATTAATTCGAAAAGTTACATTCGGAATGGCAAAATTAATATGCACTCAAATTTATGAAATTAATCACCAAGAATACTAAAACTAGTTATATCAAATAAAGAGGCAAACACTCCATTGCACGATGGGGCCAATGGCAGGTTTCTGAGGCAAAAAGTAATTTTTTCAAGTCAGCGATTGAAATCAAATAATAACGGAATTATATTCCTAACACTTTCAAACCTCTAAAACCAAAAAATTACAATCTGGCAACGTCCCACGGCGACATGCCAAGCTGTCAAAGATGTCATAATTTTCATTCCGTTTATTTTTGACATTCAGTCGTAATTAAACAATTTAAGTATTTTGGTGCCAAAACCTGATCTGTTGATATTATCTATTTTTTAAGAATAAAAAATACGGGTAATGGTATGTAAATTAAGATTATTATTAAAAGTGTAAATGTAATATTAGATGTGGTCAATAATTTGTTTGTCAGTACGTGATGGTTTTTGATGTAGTCTGTGGTATGGTGCATGTGTTCTTTGGAGTAGAATTTTCGGCTTCAGGGTGCATTCTCGTAAAAATATGTATTTGGTAAAAGGTGACAATGTCGGCTAACAGATTTTGAAAAGAATTTTTGCGTATACTTGCGAATAAAAGAATTATCAACTTCCAGATTTCGTAAAACTTAAAAATTTGGATATTTTTAATTTTTGGTTGGAAAATCAGCGAAAACCTAAACACCTTATAGAATGGATTTCTGCAAATTGTAATCGAGGTGTCAAAGACAACTTCATGACGGAAGTTAAAAAGCAAATTTATAATATTTGTGCACGCCTTAACAAAAATAAAAATAAACAAGTAAGAAAAGTCTACAGTCGGACGGAGCCGACCATGGGATACCCTATACCACTATCCCTGGACAATCGCTCTCCACGGAACTTCTTTTCAATGATTGTGAAAATTTAATTATCAAATATCAGAAATGTAATGTATAATACTTATGACTTATGACTTATGTAGGCATCTTTTTCGACCTATACTCTTACCCGGTGCAAAATTTCGGGCCTATTGGTGTATAATTGGGACTTCTAGCGAGTTTATTATTACACTACAAACAAATAACGGAATATATTAGGCTGTAACTATGTTATCTGATCATGCACACCAACATAATTGGCATCAATTGAAAGGTCAAGCGTTCAACTTTCAAGTATATCTCACTTGTCCGGAATGTCACTTCCAGGAATTAAGATATAAGCTGTATATTAAAATGTTTCACAATTTTCACACAAAAGTTTTGGTCCATTTAACCCTCTAAATATTATCCGATCGCCATCTCAAATTGCAAGCTTCTCCTTTGTAATATACTCTTACCTTATTTAAAATTACGTGTTTATCGGACTATTATTGAGACCTACAGAGCCGCTACAAAATTGGATAAATATTATGTTTTTGGTCCATTTCACCCGCTAAATATTTCACGATCATCACCAATAAGAATAGGGATCTATTCTGATCTGAATCCGGAGGTCGGATACAAAATTTCGTGACGATCGGTCCATAATTGCGGCCTGGAGCGTGTTTACAATTTATAACCGCTTTATCTCGTCGAGATATGAAAATGGTATACCACATTGGGGGTCTCCGACGAATATTTCGCGGTGTTACATGAATTTTTACCAAAACAAACTTATAATACCCTTTTCCACATTGTGGTATAGGGTATAAAAATTGAAGGTAAAAAAGTCGTGTATTACAATTTGAAAGCTTATGGTTAGCTAGCGACACAGTATTTACGCTAAAACAAGGTAATGATACAAATAAGAGAGGGCACCCTAATGTGGATTATAGTGAAGGAAGAAAACTTGCTTCGGAAGTCTGCTATGAACACGGCAATAATACCAAGCCCTTGATTCATGCCGCCTCGGTTTCGGCCAATTTGTCAAAAGAAAAATATTTAAACTATGTTCTCAAGGAAGTTCGGTATCAACCAACAAAATTGAGAAAACTATTAAATTCGACAGAGAAAATTTACGAACGATATATCCAAATCTGAACCGATTTCAATATGATGTCTCAATAATATTTTCTAGAACAAATTCCGTCACACACTTTAAATTTCATCACAATAGGACATATATAGCGTGATTGCTGCACGAAATACCTAAAATCGGGTAAAAATATATATGGGAGCTATATCCAAATCTGAACCGATTTCGATATAATTTGGCATACTTTTTTTCTAGACGTAATTTCGTCACACATTTTAAATTTCATCGAAATTGGACAGAATTTGCGTGTTTGTTTCACCAAATACCTAAAATCGGGTGAAAATATATATGAGAGCTATATCCAAATCTGAACCGATTTCAATATAATTTGGCAAACATATTTCTAAACCAAATCCTGTCACACGTTTAAAATTTCTTCGTGTTTGTTGCACAAACAATTAACTTCGACAGAGAAAATTTATGAACGATATATCCAAATCTGAACCGATTTCAATATGATGTCTCAATAATGTGTTCTAGACCAAATTCCGTCACACACTTTACATTTCATCACAATTGGACATATATAGCGTGATTGCTGCACGAAATACCTAAAATCGGGTAAAAATATATATGGGAGCTATATCCAAATCTGAACCGATTTGGATATAATTTGGCATACTTTTTTTTCTAGACGTAATTTCGTCACACATTTTAAATTTCATCGAAATTGGATAGAATTTGCGTGTTTGTTGCACCAAATACCTTAAATCGGGTGAAAATATATATGGGAGCTATATCTATACATGAACCGATATTAACCAAATTTGGCAGATTAGCTTCTAGGCCGATTATAAACATCTGCACGAAATTTTGAAGGTCTAGCTTGCCCCTGTGATTTTTTGCCTCAAAAACATATCAACGGCCCCATCGTGCATTGTGCACTGTGCAGTTGATTTCTCTAAATGAATCTAATTGCATTCGATATGAATTTATTATAGGTAATTCACTATTAATGCAATAAATATTTTATGACGCATATAACACCAATTCGATGATTATTTAAATGCTGGACTTTGGTTGAGTTTTACGACTTTGTTGCATTTACTGTTTAACATACTTTTGGTTGTAAAGTTTTGCATAAATCTACAGTAGTAGCCATACAAAAGGCACATTAACATACATATATTAATTTGTAATATTAAGTTTTTTGAAGATATACGCAGATATATACTGTACATAATTATATAATTTGATGAAAACTTTTATCCCGTATACAAAGCACTCATAAATTTATGGGAGGAAACTCATGATCTTTGTTCTCTATTTAATTTCTGTGAGTTTTTTTGCACGATATTAAATTAAATTTCCATCCTGTTTAGGTATGTCGACCGAAAGGTTTCTTGCGCTTCCGAAGTGAAAAAAATCATTTTCTGTTCACATCATTTTCTGTTTCTGTAAACACCTTCGAAACGAAAATCTATGCGACCGACAAACCATACGAAATAACACGTAAACTTACACTTTTCCATGTAAATTTGGGTTTATGTATTGTAGAATGAGAATGTCAAAATCACTCACTTGCTTTGTAGCTGTCGAGTAGAACGTAAACACCAAAAATATTATATCGAATTTATGCAACACATTCTTGAAACAAAATAAAAATTTTATAGACATGTTTTAAAGGCGGTTTCATTCATTATTTTGAAGAAATCAATTAAATAAAATAATTAAAAGTACCGACACATATTATTTTCTCAAACAAAGCAATTCACACATATTCCAATGTTTGTATGTATATGTGGATTTTGTTTTTATTTCTTATTTGACTCTCATTTACGGAACATAGTTGTACAAATGTACATTCAAATTAGTAGTATTTCGCATAGGATACTGACTGCTTTTCTTTCGCATTGGTTTTCGTCCGACATACATAAACATGCTGTTAATTTTATGGTATATCTTTTATTTTATTGTTGCTCTTAAAATATTGAAATAATGTTCCCAATAATATGTCCACAACTGTATTTTTACATAAAATAGATAATAGATCATGCAAATTATGATTGGTCCTTACTAATTCATGGGGAAATTAATGAAATGTCATTATATAGCTGTTTGTTCGATATTTTACGTGATTTACACTAAGGAGTGTTACAGTTGCGGTTTTAGAAATTTACATTCTATAAGTAATGGGTAGCTACCCAGCAAAATTTGTAGGAAGGGGTTCTATGCTATGACGTGATTTAATGTCATCTTTTGCATTGGTTCAAACGAAGCCGTGAAAGATCCGATCTTTTCATTAGCATTTGAACCCATGCGAAGGAAGTCGTGAAAGATTCGATCTTTTCATTAGCATTTGAACCCATGCAAAGGAAGCCGTGAAAGATCCGATCTTTTCGTAAGCATTTGAACCCATTCCATCGATCCAATACAGATGATGATTGTGTTTTTTATTTACACACCTTAATATTTTCTTTATTTATCTAAATTCTAGTGGGCCCGGCGAACTCCGTCTCACATTCTATTAGGCATTGAACATGTTGATTCGTTGAAACATGTCATGCAATTATTATTATCACGATGCTGGATACCCGTGGTCAATTGAAAACAGTTTTTTTGGTTTGAACTATTTGTAGTGATTTAGATCCTTCTGTATGCTCGATACATTTCACCAAAATTTACATTGATTGACATTGAGCAATATTTATTTAGGCAATTGTCAGTTGCATAATGTAAAGCATGACTAATATATTTTTGGTAAATAATGCAGCTTCTACGCGGTATGTTTTATGTATAAGGACTGACTCTTCTTACAAATCTAAATTTTGTACACATGGTGTGAACCAAACAAAACCAGAGCTCCGATTCACTCGCGAGTGAAAATTTGGGGGGAGGTGTTAATTTTTTTTGTGTGCAATATTTTGGTGGTTGTAGGGCAAATTTATTTCGGGGTGGGATAAGTTTTTGTTTGGTGTTGGGGAGGGGGCAAGTTTCCCCCCTCAACTTGCTCGTTTCGAGAATAGTTTCACTCGTGAGTGGAGTTCGAGTGCATATTCGGAGCTCTGAACAAAACTGTCAATGAATCCAAGTGATATGTATACCCATATTTTTTACATATTAGACGCTCTATTCTCGTCTGTACAACTAAAGGAAAACAGCTGTTTAGTTTGTTCGCAATATAAAAAACGAAAACAAACAACAGAAAATGAATGAAAAATAAAATTTTGCTGTGCAGTAGTAATTTCCTATGGGCAAAAAGACAGTGACAGTTGCTTGCATAACATGTATAAAACATACCGTGTAGAAGCCGCTTAATACATTTTGTAGTATAAATGAAAAATTTTCGGTAACACAGTCGAACAAAGGTAATATCATCACGTCCTTATTTTTTCAATTAATGATTTTGAAAAATCCCAATTTGTCATTCCATAATGTTGTTGTTGTAACAGTGTTTGTTATTATGTTTGTATGTTCGTTCTTCTGTTCAGTCTCCAGTTCCAGGAAAGTGGCTGCTTCGATTGGATGTAACCACAGATCCACTGGAGTTAAATGAGTAGGTTTGGCTGGGCAGTTGAAAAGGTGTTTTGTGTCGTGCGGGCCCATGCCACATTCTGGGAAGATGTCTTGCACGGCGCGGTCGATTTCCGCGCAATAAGAATTTAGGCGACTGCAATATCCCGAGCGTAGTTGAGCCGAAACTACTCTAGTTTGTCGTGACAGCTGACGCTCCTCAGCAACAAAAGGGGATGTATTTCGAGGATTTTATTCACACTATAATATTTATTCACACTATAAGGTCTTGGCAACTGCATCCGTGTGGATATTTAAACCTGCTTGATATGCTTCTTGATCTAGGGGTTCTCTCCTGTATCGTCGGACCTCTCCCTTTAGATCATGGATATTCTACCTGATCTGCCTGAATGTGTCGGGCCTACCCACAAGATGGTGGTTGGGATGGCTCACACGGTAACATCCAAGCAGGTACTGCAACGAAAGCATCTCATTGTGTTGCTTACTGGAAGAATCTTTGCCTCCTCATGTAGATGGTCCACTGACGATTTGAGGAGGCACAGAATGCCGCCCTGAGAACAGCAACAGGTTCTCAGGGCGGCATTCTGGCAAGTTTGAATCTTTTTCCAATTCGTATCACATAATCTCGGGGACCAGACTGGCGCCGCATAGCTTACCACAGACCGACCTATCGCGTTATATGTGGTCAACAAGGTTTCTTTATCCGCACCCCAAGTGCTGCCGGCTAGGGACTTGAGGACCTTGTTCCTACTTTTCAGTTTGTCGCAGAAAGCTGTGGTTGAATGTGACCCCTTAAACTTTAGGGCAGTTTGTGGTCGGAATTCTGCTACCGTCGACCACGACATTCCATTTTCTTCCAAACTGCGCTGTCCATGTCGTTCCATAATGTGATATTTCAGAAATTTACGCAATTCTAGCGTAAAGTCTAAATTTAAATTAATTTTTTTTCTAAGATAATGCCCCAGGGTATTTCCTGTGAAATTAAGGTTTTTAAGGACTGCATACCCAATTTTAACAGTAGGTTATAGTCGTTGTCAAGTGACTAACTTCATTATTCGTCTGTTACACTGTATGCCACTGTTAAATGTAATCTCCATAATTATACTTGTAGTTCGACGCGTAATATAAGGAATGTGAATTCAATGTCAAAACATCAATGGAGGAGTTTTCATACAAATTAAATTGTCATTCATTCCGGCACGTCGTTTATCCACTCCGAATTAGATTCTAAAGTAGAACAAATAAGACATCACTTAGTACCTAACTTATACATAACAGCCATGTATTCACAGCTATAAATGCAATTTGGTCTTACTTACACGCGCCTATTTTCTTGTGATTACCGCCTATATTTAGTTCCAAGGCAAATTTATATTAGGTATATGAATTACAACAACTAACAAATTCAAAAAAACAACATTGTTGTTGTTGAACATTAATTGTCAAAGAAAATATTCAATAATAGGGTCGTTACAAAAATTCTTTCACGAAAAACATAAATACATTTTGAAAATCCTCTAAAGTAGAACAAATTTGAATCAAAATGTAAATATAACGCACTCTGTGCTCTCGTTGGTAATTTTTATTACACGTTTAGGATGAAAAACAGTATTTTATGGTAGCAAATTTTGAAGTTTCAAATTTCATGAGTAGACACTATTACATTTTGAAAACTAAATTTACAAAAAAAAGTAACAATACAGCTGATTGTCACATCTACATACCTTATATAAATATGCCTCGTTTAATTCGTTAGTGTATTTCGACGTCGGATTTGGTGCGAAAGATGCGAATTTTTACTACACAGCAATGTAAATACGAGGGCTGCACGAAAACTATCTGGCCTAGGCAACACCGCGTGTTGACAGGCGCCATTTGAATTTTTTTTATAGTTTGACTGTTTTTAGCCTATACGTACTCAGGACAGTTTGTCATATGACCTTGAGTTGTGTTGTTTGCAGTGACTTGAAAAAATTACTTTGCAAAAACATGGAATTTACTTGTGAACATTTTCGTCCTATCATTTTTCACAATTTTCAGCCTGGATAATCACAGTAAGAGTGCATCTTTTATTGGAGTTTTCTCGTTAGATCCAGCAAAATTGGACAATCGCTCAAAAAGAGGCTCTTGTGGATTGGAGCAAAGAAATTGTGAATAAAGCGATCGTTGTGCTTCAAACTACGTTTATAAGATCGTCACAGACGACGAATATTGGATCTATGCTTAGGAAGCCGAAACAACGCAGGAATCGACCTTTAGATCTTCGAAAGCGAGCCAAATCCAATGAGAGTTGCTCATGTAAGAAGCCCTTCAAAGCAAATTGCCGCCTGTTTCTTCGGCAAAACTGGCGACTATACGGCTTCAGAAACGTAGGACGGTTGATTCTGAGTGGTACGATACAATTTGTTTGTCAGAGATCTCCTGAGAAATTCGAAAAACGAACAAGAGAAGACGAATAATTTTACATCAGACAATGCGAGCCCTCACACATCTCTCCTTTTTAAAAAAATGCGCTCCGTTAATTCTAATAAAAAAACGTTTGAATACAATTGACTGTAAATAAAAAATGTCTATGCATCTATTGCAAATGTCTATCGAATACAATTTTCGCCAAAAAAAAAAAAAAAAAAACTGTCCAAAAAAGTGTCACGGTATGCTCACATCGCAAAAGCTCGGCAGAAATGTGTGGAAATGTTGAATTTTTTCAAAAAAATTTTTTTGCAAATTTTTGACAGATTTTCGCGATTTTTTTATTCCCTCCACCATATGGAGGGTATAATTAAATTTGTCATTCCGTTTGTAACACATCGAAATATTCGTCGGAGACCCTATAAAGTATATATATTATTGATCAGCATAAAATTCTATGTCGATTTAACAATGTCCGTCGGTCCGTCTGTCTGTTGAAATCAAGATACAGCTTGCAATTTTAAAGATAGAGAGTCAATATTTGGTACAGAAGTTTATATTACTTGGGATATATCGGCCCACGTTTTGATATAGCCCCCATAGAACGGTACTTCTCGATTTTCGGTATTTTTAAGGTTTTAGCTTCATTATCCTACCTAAATGGCTGAAATTTGGTACGTAGTCTTCTTTAGGGGTATAAAACTTTCCCCCATAATTTTGTCGGTATCGGTCCACGCCTTCATATAGCTCCTATAGAACGGTACCTCCCGATTTTCGGTATTTTGAAGGTTTTAGCTTCATTATCACACCGAAATGGCTGAAATTTGGTACTTAGTCTACGTTAGTGGTATAAAACTTTCCCCCAGAACTTTTTCAGTATCGGTCCATGCCTTCATATAGCCCCCATCGAACGGTACCTCCCGATTTTCGATATTTTGAAAGTTATGGCCTCAATATTCCACCGAAATGACTGACTAAAATTCGTCGGTATAGGTCCACGTTTCGATATAGCCCCCTTAGAACGGTACCTCCCGATTTTCGTAATACTGTAGATTGTGACGTCAATATCCCATCGAAATGGCTGAAATTCGTTACTTAGTCGTCCAAGAGTTATAAAATATTCCAGAAGTAGTAAAGGTCCACGTCTTCCTATATCCGCGTAGAAGCGTACTTTTCGATTTTCGGTATTTTTTAAGTTTCAGCCACATTCTCTTACCGAAATATAGGAAATTTGGTATTTAGTCTTCTTTGAGTCTAAAAACTTTCCGTCAGAAATTTGGCGGTATAGATCGACGTTTTGAAATAGCCCTCATAGAACGGTGCCTCATATTGTTTTACCTAAATTGCTTAAATTTAGTATCAAGTCTTCTTCATACACGAAAGGAAACTAATTATTCCATTTTACTTCAATACAACTTTTGGTTGAGGGTATAACAAGTTCGGCCCGGCCGAACTTAAGGCCGTTCTTACTTGTTTTTTTTTTTTTTTTGTTTTATCCTTTTCTGCCATGAGACCATTCCGAACTGGTGTGAATTGTCAAAATCTGTTCAGCAGTTCTTGAGTTATAAGCGTAGTAACTAACACCATTTGCTTTTATATATTGAATATGGATTTTTAAAGCTATATAAAGTTTATTATTTACAATGGGCTTGATGCTGTCGGAGACTCGAAATCAAGACAAATGTTGTTAAAACTCTCGACGTAATGTTGTCTTACATTTCCTGTATACGATACAAGTACGACTTCTAAACAATTGGTGTTGTACCTAGCTCGAAACGTTCAGAAACAGCAATAAAAATGAAGTACCAATCATCGAGCTAAAAATAGAATCCCTTGTCTGTTATATACATTGAATGTAATCAATCAAATCTCGCTTCTCGAACAAGAAAGAAAATTTTATAAATTAAAAATAATTTAATAACGCATATTTTCCCGAAAAAGCCTATCCTATCCTTTCTTTACATTTGATTCTATAAAAAAAGATCGTCATCGTTATCCCCACGCTCATATAAAATACATGAGTGAAAACCACAAAAAGATGGCATGCCAGATTACTTGCACCCATGATTAAATAGCATTCTTGGCATCGAACATATTGCTGGGCACATATGATTTTTTGACCAATATGTATGTATATTAGGGTTAAATACTTTACAGAAGTCAGGATTGAAATATACTAATTTTCTAAGTTTTAATAATAAATAAGTGTATTAAATCTGGAATTTTGTTTGTTTCTGTTCGCCAATAGGTTAGACTGTCATATGTGTCTATTTTACTATATGTAATATTTGCTGCTCTTTATGTGTTTTTCGTTATAGGCACTTCCAATTATAATGTGTTTTTTAATAAGAAGTTTGTTTTGCCTCGGTGGACAGAAAGTGCGGTTATGGGTTAATTATCAGGTTTTAAAAATACAAATATAGTTTTATAGTTGTTGCTTAAAGTTCGTCTTTTTTTATAAATTGTCTTCTTCGATATGTTCAATATTTTTCCTGACAATGACAATTCGTTGGGTTAATGGTACGACATACTTTATAGTTGTTGAATTTTATCAATAAATGTTTTTTAAAATGTGCCTCTGCAATTAAGGAACATCTATCTTTCCGTTGTTCAACTCTAATTCGAGTTCTTCATGGTGCTTTTGCAGCCCATTGGAATTCCATAACATTATTATTAAAGCGTTCGACATACATACATACGTACTTACGTAGTTGGCCTGTTACAGACCATTTGTCCTATAAGCCGAACTAAGAAAAGATTTCCATTCCTCTTTGTTTATTGCTTTGCTTTTTGGAATACCGCGTTTTTCGATCTCGCTTTCCACTTGTTGCTCCATCGAAGCCTTCGCCAGCCAGTTCTGCGTGAACCGCCATGTGACCCATATTTATACGCCTCTTTAGCGGGTTCATCATCGCTCATTCTTATGATATGGCATAGCCAAAGCAATCGTTGTATCTCCATACGTTTAACTATACTGATGTCGTTGTATAGCAGATATAGCTCGTGGTTCATACGACGTCGATTTTCACCGTCAATGCAGATTGGCCCGTAGATCTTTCCAAGAATTTTTCTCTCAAACACACCTGTCAATGGTGGACTTGCCAGGTCTAAAGCCGCATTGGTATGGCCCAATTATCTCGTTGACCATAGGCTTTAGTCGTTGGCACAACATCCTTGACACGATCTTGTAGGCAATCAGGAGTAGACTTATGCCCCTATAGTTAAGGCATACAGTTTTATCTCCTTTCTTATGGACGGGGTACAGGATACTCAGGTTCCAATCGTCGGGTATGTGTTCATTTCCCCAGATGGTGCTAACTAGTAGATGAATACAACTTATCTGCGCGTCGCCTCCGGTTTTGAACAGCTCAGCTGGTAAGCCATCGGCTCCTGCTGCCTTATTATTCTTCAGCCGGTTTATTGCTGTCCTCATCTCATCTTGGCTGGGCGGTATACATTCAATACTATCTTCTGGGATTGGATCTGATGTATGTATATCTGTTTCCTCGGCAGCAGCATGACACCCCTGGTCATACCATGGATTCCTTGGTGATGGTCTCTGGTATCTAAGTATGGATTTTGGGGCTGTTTTCATGGAGTATGCAATACTTTGCCATTGTGCTGATATGTTAGCGGGACGAGGAGTGCATTGATTAAGCAATTGGGCCAGTTGAGTGGAACATGATGTGACTATCTGTTGTGATTGCAGCTTATCGAAGCCTAACTTTCATGTTTTGTCTGTTTTTACATTATTTGCTACGTTTAATCGGGTACGTTCCTTTGCTGCAACAAGGTGGTGTTCCGAGTCGATGTAGTCTCCTCAGAACGAACGTATATCCAACACGCTGGATGAATGTCTTCCATCTATCACAACGTGATCAACTTGATTTCTTGTTCTTTAATCTGGCGACAGCCAGGTGCCCTTATGAATGTCGAGATGCTTAAATCGGGTACTGCTAACTACCATGTTTTTTTGCAGCTGCGAAGTCTATCAGATTTATACCATTGCCGGATGTTTCACGATAGACACTGAATTTCCCGACTGTTGGGCCAAATATATACTTCTTTCCAATTTTGGCAATAAAATCGCCTAGAATAATTTTAAGGTCATGGGCAGGGCAACAATCATATATTTCTTCTAAGCGCTGGTAAATATATCTTTGGTCTGTCGGCCTTGGCTTCAATGGGAGCATGAGCGCAAATAAAGCTTATGCTGAAGAATTTGGCTTTTATCAGTTTTGTAGCAAGTTTTTCATTCACTGGGATAAAGCTGGAGACCAGATGTTTTAAGCTCCGATTAACTACAAATCCGCTGTTGCTGTTGTGACGCCTTTCCCAATCCATCGTATTTCCTGTATGGCAGTTGTATCGGCATTTTACTTTTCAAGTACATCTGCTAGTGCGTAAACTGCACCTTCTCTATAAGGAGTGCGAACATTCCAGATGCAGATTCGCAGATCATCGGGGTTTTTTTCTTTTCCTTTGTTTTTTTTTCATAGTATGATGCTTTTTTCTAGGGTTGTTTTTCTAACCCGACGCCCAAACACGGCACATGTTAAAGACATCTCCCAGGTGACACTACGGGGAGTTCAGTGTTCACTTGAGATAAGCCGGTCAAGACTAATGCTCTACGTCACCCGTTATACATACGAATTTATTCATTTTTCGATATTTGTTCAAGATATGCTATTTTTGAAAAAAGAAATAAAGGCCTGAGTACATAAGCTGCTTTGCCTGGTTGCCTTGCTTTCCTGCTTCATTTTTGACATAATAAAAATAAAAGAATAAAGGAGGCCTAGCAAATTTCGAACTGGGTTGACAGATTCTTTTTTATTCTTTTATCAGAAGCAAGCAAGGCAACCAGGCTAGGCAGCATATGTACGTAGACCTTAATATTTTTGAAAAACTTGTGTACGTTTATGTAAAAAGTGACTATATCTCAATAATATATAATTGTTCCACAAACATCCGAGAAGGGACAAGGGAGACTTCTCTCATATCAATAAGTGCATAGCGATTCATATTAGCTCAATGATATGTGACCTACTGTTTATCGCCGAGTTCGAAAGGCGTGTCTTAAGACACCAATTGTAGAGAAGTTTTACATGGCTGAAATACTCAGGAAATGGCGCCAACATTACTGAGGGGTATTTTGCCACCGTTGAAAATGCTTTTTTGATGTTGGCTGGCCGGGGAATCGACCCCACGACCTTCTGCGTGCAAGGCGGTTGTGCATACCATTGCACCACGGCGGCACGCTCAGTAATATAAATCCTTTATATATATTGAAATCTTTAAGAAAATCTGAAAAATAATTCCAAACACCTACATAATTCCAAACGCACACAACCCATGAGAGATCTCAGCTTCAAGTAGAACACATTCTTCTATTTATGAGTCTGTCTTTGCTTGAATAGTAACGTGCTTTATGTGCTCAACAGGATAATCCACATACAATTCTCAGTGAAAAGTGCGTTTGCTAATATGAATGTCGGTTGGTTAGAATTGCTACAGCCGGAAAATTTTGTTTGTATGTGGGGTCGAATAAAAATTACATTTTCATGAACTTTAACCGTTTTGCAGCCAGTAACATAGACACATATGTATATTTCTTACTACTACCAGAGGGTAATGCAAGCTACTCAGCATGAAAGAAAAGAGAAAGAAATCAGTTGTATATTTTTCCCGAACCAATTGTACTCGGCCGGCAGTGGAAATGACAACAACGACAACAGGCTCTAAAAGCCGATAGACGTCTGTCTGTCTGTCCTTTTTGGAATGCGTGTATTGCACGTAGATGTGACTGTTGGTTGGTGTTGCCTTCATTGTTGGTTGTTGATATTTACGAGTTTTTTGGCATCAGCTGCGTATTGCATTCAAAACGACAATATTTTCTCTTATGAATGGCTAATACTGTGTCCTTCTTTTTGCTGGCATTTTGCTTTTTGGAGGCTTGACTTGACTGCCAGCCTGAAGTCGATGCCTGGCAGCTTGGCTGGTTGACTGAATGGGCTTTCATTGCATGGTCACCAAGCATTGAAGCGCAACACTTTGTGGCATTTGCATGTGAAAACGATGGACATCAATATTGCCAGAGTGAAGCCGGCCTAGCTAAACCCCACAAAAATAATTACGATGCTCTATGGGGAAAAAGCGACACAATTGGTTTTGTGTTTAGGTGATTGAGTTGCAAAAAAAGTGTCGTTTTATTTGACGTTATATACGCTTTCCAAGCAAAAGGTTCATAGATAACACAAGTGTACATTAGTGATAAATATGCATTTGCAGTGCTACGTATATGTAATGTGAACAAAAGAGGGTGGATTAATAATTTGTTGATAATATTTGGTCTGTTCCAGCAAGAATCTACTAATTTTATACCCTCCACAATAATATGGAGTGTATAATTAAATTTCTCAATCCGTTTTCGAAATATTCATCGGTGACCCTATAGAGTATATTCTTGATCAGGGTAAAACTCTAAGCCGATATAACCATTTCCGCCCGATTGTTGAAATCAAGATACAGATCGCAACATTTAAGATAGAGCTTTGTAATTTAGTACAGAATTTTATATTACTCCTAGAATGTTTGGTATTGCAAATGGGCTATATAAGTCCACGTTTTGATATAGCCCTCATAGAACGGTACCACTCGATTTTCGGTATTTTGAAGGTTGTTGCCACAATAATCCTCAGAAATGGCAGAAATTTGGTATTTAGTTTTCGCTGGGGGTATGAAACTTTTCCCCAGACATTTGTCAGTATAGGTCTACGCCTTCATATAGCCACAATATAACGGTACCTCCAGATTTTCGGTATTTTTAAGGTTGTGGCCGAAATAATTTTCAGAAATGGCTGGAATTTGGTATTTAGTCTTCGTTGGGGGTATAAAACTTTCCACCATAGACTTGTCGGTACAGGTCCACGCCTTACTATAGCCCCCATAGAACAGAAATAGGGAGGTATTTCTGGTATTTCGGGTTCCACCGAAATGGCTGAAATTTGGTATTTGGTCTTCATTTGAGGTATTTAACGTTCCATATGAAATTTGTCGGTATAGGTTCACGCCTTAGTAAAGCCCCTGCAAAACGGTACCTCCCTATTTCCGGTATTTTGAAGGTTATGGCCTCAATATTCCACCGAAATGGCTGAAATTTGGTATTTGGTTTTCATTTTGGGTATTTTACGTTCTATATGAACTTTGTCGGTATAGGTCCACGCCTTTATAGCCCCCTTAGAAAGGTACCACCCGATTTTCGGTTTTTAAAAGTTTTAGCCTCATTATCAAACCGAAATGAAATTTGGTACTTAGTCTTCGTACGGGGTATACAACTTTCTGCCAGATTTTCGCAACTCTGAAAGTTCTGACGTCAATATCCAAGCGAAAGACTGAAATTTGTTATTTCGTCTTCCATGGGGTTATAAAATATTTCCGAAAAGAATTATCAGTATAGGTCCGCGGGTTCCTATATCTTCCATCGAATCGTACCTCTTGTTTTTCGGTATTTTGAAGGTTTTACCGAAATATCGGAAATTTGGTAAAAACTTTCCGCCAGAAATTTGTATATATAGATCGACGTTTTTGTATAGCCCCCATGGAACGGTACCTCCCGAATTTCGGTATTTGGAAGGTTAGCCACATTGTTTTACCGAACTTGCTGAAATTTGAGATTTAGTCTTCTTCATAAACGAAGGGAAACTAATTGTTCAATTTTTCTTCAATACAATACGTAAAAAGAGGAGTTTAAGAGGTCCTCTCGGATCACGACGGTTTATTTCGGACGTAAGTCCATACTTTATGAGATAATGGCCTAAAAGCTCCAAGAAACCCTGACGGCACTAATTAAAATGGCATATACAAAAGATAACTCTCTCAGGGGGTCTCTGATTGGTCCAAACTGTGCACATCGTATTGTTACATCCAGTCATCTGTCAGGTTGGAATATAGACAATATCAGTCCCGCCCTTCGGGTACCACCCACAGAAAATTTGGGAAAAGTGCCAAATGAAGGCTCGTCTCTGATCTATTTGAATTTTTTTGCAGAAGGTTGTTTTCACGGTCCTTATTACAACGGTACATTTTTTTTTGGAGTAAGTCCATACTTCCAGAGATAATGGTCCAAACGCTCCAAAAAAAAACGTTGCCTACCGTAGTCTTTTGAATGTCAGTAGTCACGCGCACAAAATTTGCGGCAAATTGAGTTTTTGGGTAAGAGCGGAGAGGAAAGAGCCCCAATGTACTCGTTCGTCCCCGCTCTCACCCAAAAACTCAATTTTCTTTACCCCAAATTGTGCGTATGTAACTACTGACAAAGTCACGATTGTACCATTGATCGAATAAATTCAGCATCGGTTGGAAATTACAAGGAATAGACAGCCGAATTCCTCGTCATTGCGATCTCACGTGGGACAAGGAGGCCTTTCATCAGCAGATTGTTAAGCTATACGGATAAGATTTCTGCTATCTGTCTGTAGAACACTAATATTTGTACATGCTTTGTGTCAGTGTATTACACTGATATATCTTCCCATCATTAATGTTCCACACCGCTCAATAGCCAATGCGACTAAATTTATGCAGCTTGTGAAGCGACACACTCGATTTTATTTCTAACAAAAAATGCAAGAGGAGAGTCAGTTTGGGTTGGTTGTTGTCGTTTATATGTAAGTTGGTGTGTGTGTGATTGTGATTGCAAGTGTGTATATTTGACCATAAGAGTGCATGGGAAAAAGCCAACAGAAGATTTACGTTACCACTTGTTTACTGTGGCAGCAAATCACAGCTTACATTTCATTACGGCTCAGTTAGTTTCTACCAAAGTCCATGCCCCAGCTAGCAACAACATCAACAGCAGCAGGAAACCTCATGATTTGACAATAAATGTTGACCGTGTTGTTTTTGTTATTATTGCAATTGGTGGTGGTTGATGACTGTGATGTTGGCTGATGTTACTGGCGGTGGGGTTTATTTGCCAAAAAAAAACCTTCAAAAATCTCCAAATCCATGCAATCACCATTACAACATGTGCAGCTAGCTAGCGATGAACATTTCATTGAGGACTTTAAATCTTTCACTTCTACGAAATCCAACTTTACACCAACCTCACTCCCCTTTACAGTGTGACATTACCGAGGCTTGTTGATGTGACATTGCTTGCATGTGACTATTTGCAACATAATCGTTTTGCCATCAATTCGTATGTTGTTTATGTCAGCAACACTAACCGCAGTGTCACCAACATGTCTCGTCGCATTGTTGCATGGGGGAGGGGCAGACTTTTGGATAAACGGATTGGTTTGTGAAAATGTACAGCTCTGGGAGTTGAAGCCGTTATTGCTTTTGCTGGAAGTATGGCTCTCTTTTTCAAGAAGGAGCTATACATTATTAAAGGGTAAGCACTTATTTTCATCTTAAAAACCAATACATTGCCAGGTGAAACATTGGGCTTATGTCAATGAAAATATAAACATGGTGATTTGTAAGAGGCAGTTGAAGTACACATTTATTTTTTAAGATGCTACGTCATTGATGAAATCATTAACATAGCCCCAAGCACACCTTCGGTGCATCCCCGAAAAGTTCAAAATTTTTCGCTTACGTGCAGTTTAAGTGATGTACAACGACATCTTGAAAATTTTGCCACAGTTGTTGTTGAAGCAACGCAAATATATTCGTTCGTATATTTTATTCAGTTATCTGCTGTTTCCAGGTTCAAAAATTCTGCAACTTCGAATGATTGCATCCATAAAGAATCTGGATACAGGTGAGTGGGTAAGCAGGGCCGATAAACATCAGTTCGGTCTCATTTTGAATTGAGGTGGCTGCACCGTCCGGATCTTACGTAGGATAAAACCACTCGTGTTGCCTTGGTATCTGGCGTTCTTCTGCTGCGATTGATGGGGATTGGTCACCGAGTACGGCATTCACACTGAACGCAATTCAAGACTGCTTGATCGATTCAGATCATGAAGATCTCTCCTTATGTGCCCGGGTGGGGTGAGCCTGTCCACTAAATCGTGACAGGGATACCCATGCTGGTATCATCAAAACTGGTACTGCTTGTTGTGTAATGTACTGGTGTAATGAGGAGGCAACCTGTTGCAATCCTCAGGACAGGTTTGAATATTCTTCCACATTGTAGCGCCAACATTTGCATACTATGCAGGCGCCGCATAGCTTACAACAGACTGGCCCATTGCTTTGTAAGAGGTTAAACCCGTTTTTTTTGGTCCCCAAGTGCTGTCGGCCAGCGATTTGAGGACCTTGGTCCTACTTCTTGCCTCAAATAGCTGTGCGGAATCAGGACATCATCGACCAATATGTTCAGGGAGTGTCTCATTTCAGCCGCCCAGGTGGTGAACACTGTGGTTTTGGCGTCTGACATTTTCATATTTCTCAGATGGATTATACAATCGGCGCACTGTGGTTCAGGAATCGATTTTGCTGGCCAAAATTGGAGCAATTTTTGGTCGTCACCGATTGTTACTTTCTATATGGGATTCGATAGTAAACATATTAAAACTAAGGAAATTAGGTCAAAATATTGGAAGATGTGGGCGTGGCGGGCTCCTAAAGCCGAAAATTTTTCCTCATTTTGGAAAATATGTAACTTTTGCGCATTTCTGGAGAAATAAATAGCTATTTCTCAGAAACTATAACAGATATTGTGTTCATCCTTTTTTTTGTTAAGTAGGTAGGATTTTAAGAATCGTTTAAATGTAGTAAGGTATTAATTTTTTTCCAGCTAATAAATTTTAGGGAAATTCCAATTTTAGGGGACAACAACTTTTAGGGAACAAAGTTTTGTCTTGGCAAAAACATTTTTGTAGATTTTGTATTTTGTGTATCCAGAGGCTTAAAAAATTTGTACCATAAACGGTTTATATAGGTCTACGTTTTGGTATAGCCCCCATATAACGCCCCATATATAGTATGCGCAATTTTATGATATTTTGCATATATTAGTCCCATTTGACCACAGAATCAGTTGTAATTTGGTATTTTGTGTCTTCAGAGGCTAAAAACCATTTCTGCCAAAAAAATTTTATATAGGTCCACGTTTTGATATATCCCCCATAGGACGGTATCTCCCGATTTTCGGTAGTTTGAAGGTTTTATCTATATTATCCTAGCAAAATGACTAAAATTTGGTATTTTGTGTCTTCAGAGGCTAAAAACCATTTCCACCAAAAAATTTGTATATAGGTCCACGTTTTGATATATCCCCCAAAGGACGGTATCTCCCGATTTTCGGTAGTTTGAAGGTTTTATTTATATTATCCTAGAAAAATGGCTAAAATTTGGTATTTAGTCCTCCTTTGGGTTACAAAACCTTCTCCCAAAAATTTGTCGGTATCGGTCGTCGTTTTGATATACCCCACATTGAACGGTACATCCCGCTTTTCGGTATTTCGAAGGTTTTAGCTTTGGTACCACACCGAAGTGCCTGAATTCGGTATTTCGTCTTTTTCGGGGTTACAAAACTTTCCCCCAGAAATTTATCGGTATCGGTCAACTTCTGATAGAGCCCCCATAGAACGATACCTCCCGATTTTCGATATTTTGAATGTTTTAAAGTAATTATAACACCGAAATGGCTGAAATTTGGTATTTAATCTTCGTTGGAGGTACAAAACTTTCCACCTGAAATTTATCAGTATAGGTTCTCGTCTTCATATAGCCTCCATAGAACGGTACCTCCCGATTTTCGGTATTGTGAAGGTATTGTCCACAATATCCCACCGAAATGGCTGAAATTTGTTTTTTAGTTTTAGCTGAGGATACAAAACTTTCAAACCTGAAATTTGTCGGTATTGATCCACGTCTTTATATTAGAGTTGTGCCAAAGAAACTATATGGAACTATTTAGTTCACTTCGCAGTTCCAATGGCCCACATTTGTTCTTTGAACAAACTGCGTATACTTACTATCACACGTTATATTTCATGATGTAACTTATACGTTTTGGAACTAGTACAAGAAACTAGGAACTAGATTACCCGACTCTACTTTATATAGCCCCCATAGAACAGTATCTCCCGATTTTCTGTATTTTGAATGTTGTGCCCTCAATATACCATCGAAATGGCTGAAGTTTGGTACTTAGTCTTTGTTGAAGGTATAGAACTTTCCACCAGAAATTTTTCGGTATAAGTCAACGCCTTCATATTATTGTGAAGGTTGTATCCTCAATATCCCACCGATATGGCTGAAATTTGGTATTTTGTGTTAGCTTGGGTGCAAAACTTTCAACCTGAAATTCGCAGGTAAAGGTCCACGTTTTCTTATATTCCCCATAGAACGGTACCTCACGATTTCCGGTATGTTGAAAATTGTGTCCTCAATATCCCACCGAAATGACTGATATTTGGTAGTTAGTCTTCGTTGGGGGTATAAAACATTTCACTTTAAATTTGTCTGTATAGGGCCCGATTTTCTGTATTTTGAAGGTTGTGGCCTCAATATCCCACCGAAATGTCTGAAATTTGGTACTTAGTATTCGTTGAACGTATTAAACGTGCCACCTGACATTTGTCGGTATAGGTCCACTCCTTCATATAGCCCCTATGAACGAAAATCTCCAGATTTTCGGTATTTTGAAGGTTGAGGACTATATACCCCACCAAAATGACTGAAATTTGGTAGAAGATTAAAGATGGGGGTTTACAACTTTCCACCTGCAATTTGTCGGTATGGGTCGACGACCTCATTTAGCCCCCACAGAACGGTACCTCCCGATTTTCGGTATTTTGAAAGTTGTAGCCTCACATAGGTCCCATAGAACCGTACCTATCGGTTTTCGATATTTTGAAAGTTATGGCCTGAATATACCACCGATGTGACTGAAATTTGGTATTTAGACTTCCATGGATGTATAAAATATATCAGAAGAGAATTATCATTTTAAGTCCATGTCTTCAAATAGCCCCCACACGGAGGAAAAAAATTCCTCTCTAACATATGTCCCGAACACCTTTTTCAGCAAACATATATTTGTTTGCAACCAGTCCCATACATAAGATATGTTTGGTTGCAAACAAATTTAAGTTTCGGTGCAAACAAATTTATGTTTGGGTGCAAACAAATATTTGTTGAGATATACTATAAATACAAAAAAACAAAGTGAGCAAGTGAGCGTAAATTTCAGTGTAAAACACATTGGAATCTATGCTCACTTGCACTTAGTAAGCGCTCTCTGGCTACTTCTAACATATACACATATTTATAAATGGTGGTGGTTTAATGAAATGCATAGAAACACCAAACAAAACAACAAAAGCAACAACAGACGCATAGGTACATAAAGAATTCCAAAGAAATACATAACAGACATTGATAAAAGAAAAACGGAATGGAATAATTTATAAAAAGTCACACTTTGAAAAAGAAAAATATATATAGAAACATCGTTGAAAGCTTCTCTGGAATCAAATGATTATATAATGTAATAAATTGGTACAACCATACTTCAAATATGTGTATAAAAATGTATAGATGTAACTACACGCAAAAAAAAAATGGCATCTCTAACATATGTCCCAAACATATTTTGCAGCAAACATATATATGTTTGCAACAGTCCCAAACATAATATATGCTTGGGTCTGCAAACAAATATATGTTTGGGTGGGAACAAATATATGTTTGGGTGCAAACATATATATGTTTGGATGCAAAGATATTTATGTTTGGGTGCAAAGATATATATGTTTGGGTGCAAACAAAGATATGTTTGGGTGGAAACAATTTTATGTTTAGGTGCAAACATTTTATATGTTTGGGTGCAAAAAAATACAAACCCAAAAGGCACAAAAAAAAACAAACACATGCACCAGTGATCGCTTACTGAGAGCAAGGGAGCGTAAAATTCAATGTAAAACACTTTAAAATGTGTGCTCGCTTGCTCTCAGTAAGAACTCACTGGCTATCTCTATAGTATACACACAAATGATGTGGTTTTTTTATTGAAGGTCAAAAGAACAACAAACACATAGGTACATACAAAATTCCAAAGAAATACATAACACACTTTAATAAAAGAAAAACTGATTGAAATAATTTGTAAATAGTCACACTTTTAAAAAGAAAAAAAAATATATAGAAACGTAGTTGAACGCTTCTCCTTAGTTGTGAAATAAAACAAATTGTCCTCATAGTTGAAATCATCAGCGGGGAATCGGCATCTAGAATCAAATGATTATGTAATGTAATAAATAAATATGGATATGCCATATTTCAAATATACATAAGTATGTATGTAATTACCAATATTAAATGCGATTTCTTCCTTGTCCAATAAATTATTCCATTCAACTTTCCGATTCAATTATAAAATGTGTTGGGCATTTCATTTACCAAAAAGCTCAATTTCTTTAAGAAAACACAAAACACTGATTTATTCACTCACTTTACCGTCTTGACTCTACAAAGGCAACTAAAACACTGAAGAATGAAAAAAAAATATAATTCATATCATTTCTTCTTTTCTTCTTCGCCTGCGTTGGTTAACAACAACAAAATAAGAAACACACGAGTTTGACGCATACACGCCACCAAAGCCCCCTTCGCTTCTACGTATCCTATTATACAATACACACAATTATAAAACAGCATTCCACAGCCGCGAGAGCACTGTTATTACTCTCGTTGACAAACATCCTCTCTCCACCCATTAAAAAAATGTTCTAACATAAAAAATATGTTTTACCCAAACATATCAAATTGAGATATGTTACAAAATGTTGCAAAAATATATTTGTTTGGACCCAAACATATTATGTTTGGATCTAAACATTTATTTGTTTGCAACCGGTCCCAAACATATATTTGTTTGGATCCAAACATATTTCTAACATAAATTTTTCTGCGTGTAGCAATATTAAATGCGATTTCTTCTTTGTGCAATAAATTATTTCCATTTACCTTTTTGATTCAAATTTAAATGTATTGGGCAATTAAAAATGTATTGGGCGTTTAAGTTACTGAAAAGCACAAATTCTTTAAGAAAACACAAACACGGTTTTATTCACACACTTTACCGTCGTTACTTAACTATTGTATTTAGAAAACTGAAGAAAAAGAGAACAAAAATAAATCATACCATTTTGTTCTTTTCCTTTTCGCTAGCTAGGTTGATTAACTGTAATAAACAGAAAAACAAGTGAGCCAAGGCTATAGTCGGGCCGGAGCCGACTATGTGATACCCTACACCACTACCCCTTTGCATAAGCTTTTGACTGGTAAAATTCAAAATATTAAATTTGGGATAGCTTAGCGCCTTTGCTCTGAATGTCTTCATTAATACAGGTCAATTTAGTTGAAACGCATTTAAGTGCATCGTCAGCACAAATCAAATAAAAAAAGGAAAATTGGAAAATTGGGATGTACGCCAACCATCAATAGGCTTCTTTCTCTGTGAGACCCCCATCAACCCCCAAAATTTCGTGAGGATCCGATCAAAATTCCGACCTGTAGTGTGATTGCTCAAAATATGGAAAAAGGGATGCATTACCGACTATTGCGATATCTCTGTTGTTTGACCACCTATGACAACCTACTTCACATCGTTGTAAAGGTCATATTTTCTACTTTCCTTGCCAGGTTTTTCTTTCGGAATACTTCTTACAGAAGAGAGATATTCGCTTTGAAATAAAACGTTGGCCTTTTCTCAAAATAAGTTTTTTACCCATTCCGACCCCTGAATATTATCCGACCATCACCAAAATCAATAGGCTTTTTGCTCTGTAGGACCCCCATTAACCCCCAAAATTTCGTGACGATCCGATCAAAATTGCGACCTGTAGCGTGATTACAATAAAATGGAAAAATGGGATGTATTACCGACTATTGCGATATCTCCGTTATTTGACCATCTACGCTAACCTGCTTTACATCATTGCAAAGGTGGGATTTTCTACTTTCAGACTTTGTTTTTGGAATGTCCCCAACCAAAGCTGTGATATTCGTCATTATTATTAAAATCGCAAAAACGAAAGTTGGGTTCTAGTAGCGGCTGTTGCGATATCTTTGTTGTTTGACCACCTACAACAACCTACTTTACATCGTTGCAAAGGTGATATTTTCTACTTTCATTAGCAGGTTTTTGATATACCTCATATAGAAGCGGAGATATTCACTTTGAAATAAAATGTTGACATTTTCTCCAAAAAAGTTTTTTGCCCATTCCGACCCCTGAATATTATCCGACCATCATCAGAATCAATAGGCTTCTTCACCACCGGAACCGTCATGAACACCCAAAATTTGGTGACGATCGCATTAAAATTGCGACCTGTAGCGTGATTACGGACACACATAGCCAGATCAACTCAGCTCGTCGAGACATTCATTTGTATATATGTATTTCGATGCGTTACAAACTTTTTGGCCAAAAAAATTACTTACTTAATTACTTGTGGAAAAAAATCGCAACAACAACAACGCACGAAACACACGCGTTTGGCATACACACTACCAAAGGAAAAACAAACTTGTTTTAGCCTGTAAGAAACAGAAAAAAAATACTGCTTGTGGAAAAAAATCGCACCAACAACAACGCACGAAACTCACGCGTTTGGCATACACACCACCAAAGGAAAAACAGACTTTTTTAGCCTCCCGTCTTCGCTTCTGCGTCTTCTATTACAACATACACACAGCTCTTCATTATAAAACAGCATTCCACAGCTACCAGAGCCCTGTTGTTACCCCCGTCGACAAAAATCCTCTCTCAACCCTTAAAAAAATATGTTGGTACCCAAACAAATAAAATTTCGTTATGTTACAAAATGTTACAAAACATATATTTGTTTGGACCCAAACATATTATATTTGGATGCATTGCTACAGTCGAGAAGAGGGATATCGGCCTGTACGATTCACTTCCGCTGGCATCCTTTCCTGGCTTCAGTAGCAGGACCACCCAGCAAACTTTCCAGGCACCTGGTACGATATTGGTGACTAATGTAATATTGGGGACACTTGTTAAATAAAAGAACATGTCTGAAATACTCAGGAGATTCGCCAACATTACTGAGCGGTATTTTGCCACCGTTAAAATTTTTGATGTTACCTGGCAGGGGAATCGTACCCACGGCCTTCAGCGTGAAAGGCGGATGTGTATACCATTGCACCACGGTGTCCATTTAATGATGAGTAAAGGCCTAAAACCTGCAAGAAACAATACGTCCACAACATAAAATAACCGATGAGCACAATAAATATTGAAAAGAGTACCCGATTCGTAATATGTCTTCCAAACATATATCAAGTTCGTATTGGTCCACTGCTTCGTGTATTTTCCATTTAAACATTTTAATTGTTAAATGTTAATTGTTGTTGTTGAGACCAGATAATAAAATGGCAATCTACATCTAAGTTCTTTTGTAAAAGAAAAGGAACTAATGATGTCATTAATACAGTTTCATTTTAGATGGTATAAATAGCTCCATTCCCATGAAGTTTACGTATGTTGCTAGGGCATTTGTTTCGGTGTGGCATGAAGGCATTCTTTATAAAATGGAAGAATTTGGCATCGACGCGCAAACACGTAGACTCGTGGCGAGTTTCTTTGGGGATAGGCATTTTAAAGTGAAGTTGAGAGATCGACTTTCAAGCCGAAGATCAGTAAGAACTGGAGTCCCAGAATACAATATATTGGTTAGTGACATTCCTGAGCCGCCCCAGGGAGGCTTGCAACTATCTAATCCTGGCGGTATCAGGTCCTAAGGCAAACTCTTTGGTCGTAGTTTAATACAAAAAAATTCAAGAAAATAGTATAATATTTATATAATAATATACAATAATAATATATAATAATTAGTACAATCATTGTGAAAATCTGATTTTAAATATTAAATCGCAAAAATTGCATCCAAGACCACTACTTTTTAGATAGCTGACAATAAAATAAAAAATACAAAAAAAAAAGATTTTTCTATTTGGACCAATATTAAAGACGTTATGAGTATTTCTTTACATAAAGTTTTCACAGAACTCGACTTTTTCAAGGCGCGATTTTTCTGGAACCTTTAGTCAAAAAAATGTGAAAATATACTAAAATGTTTTGCTGATGAGTAGCATCACCACAGCAAATATAAAGGAAATCAAAAACCTCATTTTGAAAAAGTGTCCGAATTCGCTCAGAAATCCCCATATATAACTAGGCAGTAATTACATTGTAAATATTTGTAAATAGTATTTGTAACAGTAGTAGCTTTAAGTAGTTGTAGTAAGTAGTTTTAAGTCCTAGTATAAGTATTTTAAACCTGTGTTTGCATTTTTAATTGAATTTTTGAGGCTTTTAAAAAATGTAGCTAAAACAGTCGAAATAATAGGAAAACGTGGACCTATGCTCATCATTTCTTGTGGAGAAGTTTCTACATCACTGGGAATACTAAATCCAAATTATAGCTAATTTGGTCTGAAAAAGTAACTGAAATGGTCAAAATACCTTAAATCGGGCGATATCGTTATATGAGGAATATATAGCCGGTCTTCGAGCTTGATCTATGTTCAGACCAAATATGTACACATGTGTGCAAAATTACAGCCCTCTATCTCAAACCATTCGGAATATGGTGTGATTACAATAAACGGACGGACGGGTATGCCTAAATCAACTTGGAATTTTACGCTGATCAAGAAAATATATATTTCATTGGGTCGCAAATGATTATTTCCATGCGTTACAAACGGAAAAACAAGCTGACAATAGTGCTTTATCAGTCAGAAACAAGTAAACAAAGAGTAGATTATTCTGGAAGTAAATTGTATAATATCTTGCCTCAACACATTAAACGCTCTGAAAGTTTTTTGGTTTACAAAAATAATATTCGATTATTTCTGCCGGAATCTGTTGAACAACTTCTTTAAACATTTTATTGTATTAAATTTTATATATATTTTTTTCCTAATCCAATTTATATAGTTAAAAATTCAAATACATTCAAAGTAATTATTGTTCTGTAATTTTTGCCAACTAGCCTCTAAAAAGCCAACTGGAGCTGAGGTGACATTTAATATTGTTATTGCATATAGATGAATTAAAGAAATAAAAAAAACTTAATATACCCTCCATACTATGGTGGTGGGGATAAAAACTTAGACCCTCAAATTTAAAGTAATGCAACATCGAAAATCGAACGATGCATAGTGAAAATTAGTATTAACTAAGCATCGACGCAACTTCGAAAGCAACGCAAACAATGCAAAGAGGCTCTGATATTCTTTATATTTTGACATTTGGGGAAGCAAGCAAATCAAGCGACGATTGATTCTGTTCTGGCCTTAAGGCGAATTTTCACGAAATCGCTCTACATGTCCCATTTATGGTACAATCGATGTAAAAACCTTATCAGTTCATTGTTGTGGCTCAATAACTAATCCTACCAAAAATTGTGAAAATCGGATATTCACCAATGAACGTAAACAAACAAAACGATTTCCGTACCAAACACACAAAGCCACAAACTTTTCAGTTTCTCTGAATCGTTTCGTTCTCACAACCAAACAAAACCACACATTTTTAAAGCAAAAAGATGAAAACCGTACGATGTTCTTCGGCTATGCTGTGCCGAGTGGTTGCATTCACCAACGAAACTAAAAGAATTATTGGCAAACGATTGCTGTGCGAAATGATGAATGACACACGCAGACACACACACACTTGTGATTGCTTAACAACCCTATAATCAAACATCAGCATACTACGGCAGATGTTTTATCCACCAAACGCTTTGGAATTATTTACATGTGTTTTATAACTATTTCGTTTTCTATCTGCTGTTGTGGAGTTGAGAACTTTTCGCTTTTCGTTTTTTGCACTCACGAATGTAAACTAAACGAAAATAAACAGCGTTCGGCCAACGTGTGTTATGTTTCGTTTTGTATTGTTTCTATGGAAAATACAAAACGAAACCATTGGTATTTTTACGTACGCTGATTTTCACAATTTTTGGTAGGTTTAGTTATTGAGCCACAACAATGAACTGGTAAAGTTTTTTTCATCGATTCATAAATGGGACCTGTATAGCTATTTCGTGAAAATTTGCCTTTGGTCCCCCATACAAGGTACTATGGAAATACACATGGATTAGGGGCCACGGGTTAATATTAACCGATCACAATTATATAAAAAGGTCGAATAAATGTTACAAAATTGATTAACCGATCACCATAAATTTTTGTAGGATTCGTTTTTTAACCACAACAATTTCACATATAAGGTTTTTGGATCAAATGGAAAAAATTTAGGGGTAGGCGTTTCAAAATAAAGTAAATTGTCTTTTTTTTTGTCGGCCTAATTTATATAGTACATACATATGAGATAGTCTTAATTTAGTTATAAGTTGTATATAATTTAGTTTTAAGAACACCTTCTTTGATTTAGCCCTTTTTAGAATAATATAATTTTTTGGGCGATTTTTTAACAACATAAAATCAATGAAATGAATAAATAAAATATGGCACTTGAAAACTGAAAAAAACTTAATAACTCGGTATCGTTCTAATTTAATAATTTAATTCGTTTTTTTTAATCTAAGCAATATTGCAAATTCCAGCTTACATTATTTCAATTTGTCCAACATACCCATTGTGCAATTTTTAAACGATAATGGAATTATAAGACCAATATTATACTTATGTTCATATTCAACAACAAGGAACAGCAAAAAAATGACATCACGCGTTCTGGGAGAAAATGTCTTCCCCCTTCGTTGAAATTTACTGTCGCCGTAATTGTACAACATGTGGTTTTTCTTGAATCTGCAGCATGATTTACTCCTCATCAATATTTGTTAACAATAAATCAATTTTGATTTATTTCTCCCCCGTTCCATCTAAAGTTGTTTTCATTTCTACCCTTTGGGAAAATTTGTTTATATGTCAAGCTGTGCTAAGCCAGCTGAGAGTTGAATGGAGTTCACATTTGTAAAATTATTTTGACAATGATAAAATCACGTTTCGTGTATGATGAAAAAATTTGAACTAAAATGAAAACTTAACAAGCAACAAGAACTTATCGTGACAATATTTTTTATGTATTGATCTTGATTTGATGTGACTCACATTTCATCTCCGGCAATATGAGTTTGAAGTATCCATGAGAATATTTTTTCACAGCATTTAGTTGATATTTTGGTATATTTACATTTAGTTGAGATCAGTCATATTTACTAATTGTTTCTGTAATTAAAAACAGAGTTACAGTATTCCTCTACTTTATTTACTTTTAACACCCATATTAAAAATCTATTTTAAAATGCTAAAAGGGGAGAAAGGAGAACCTATCTGGACTATTCTCTATGAAAGGTTTTAAACACCTAATAAAGAGCGAATTCAATATATCACTAAATTCGATTTGATAATACAGCTAGAACCGTAAAAATACGGAAAATCGGCCGGCACTTTGCATATGAGAAGGTGTGACAAAAATACTTCTGGATTTATATATCGAAATTTTTATCAATGGGTCCTACTGCTAGGTCCAAGTTTTCGCGGGCTGCATTGTAGAATTATCTTTATATATAAAAGAGCTTAGTGATAAGTAAGTGAGTGACAGGCAGATCATCGCACAGGCAAAACGGCTGAAGCTAGAAGTTTGAAATTTTGAGTGTGCGTTGTTGTTGGTGTGTAGGGCTGATATAAGGCTGGGTTTTTGGAAATTCCAACTAGAAGCGTACAAAAAGTACTAAAAGGTTCTAAATATGGTACCCTTTGTATTAGGCAAACGGGAAGTGCTAGAATTCTGACATTTGGAATGAGGATCACTAATGGAGAGCTAGACAGATGTACGAAAAGTACAGACAGTTACCAAATTAAGTACCAATTGTAAATATTGAACGGAATCTAGAAATTTGGACGAAATCAAGGTTGGGAATTGATGCTGATGTAAGAAAATGGTTTTGGAACGTATACGAAAAGTACAAAATGGTATTAAATACAATTTTGATTTTGGTGAACGGATAGAGCTGGAAACCTAAAATGTTTAATAACGATTAATGTTGGAGTATAGGTTTGAGGAAATTGTGAAAATTTTTACTAATGTGTACGGAAAGTACTAAACGGCACTAAATTTGGTACAATTTGCTTTGAGTGAACGAATAGAGCTGGAAACCTGAAATATGAAATTAAGATTACTGTTGAAGTGTAGGATTGAGATATGGATTAAGCTTTAGAAATTCGTACTTATGTGTGCGAAAAGTACTAAATGGTATTCAATTTGATACAATTTGGATTTGGGTGAACGAATAGAACCTTATATTTGGAATAATGATTACTGTTGGAGTATAGGATTGAGGTACTTTTGGAAAATCGTACTCAGGTGTACGAAAAGTACTAAATGGTACTAAATTTGGTACAATTTGGATTTTGGTGAATGGATAGAGCTGGAAACGTAAAATTTGGAATTATTACTGTTGAAGTGTAGGATTGAGATACGGATGTAGCTTTGGAAATTCGTACTTATGTGTACAAATAGTACTAAATAGTAAGAAAT
Source organism: Musca autumnalis (assembly GCF_047663935.1). Classification (NCBI taxonomy): domain Eukaryota; kingdom Metazoa; phylum Arthropoda; class Insecta; order Diptera; family Muscidae; genus Musca; species Musca autumnalis. The sequence continues at coordinate 83,868,234 of NW_027411755.1, read as the reverse complement.
TTGGTACAATTTGGATTTTTGAGAACGGATAAAGTTGGAATGCTCAAATTTGGAATTGAAATTACTGTTGGACTGGAGGATTGAGATATGGGGTTGTTTTGAAAATTCGTACTTATTTATATCGAAAGGTACTAAATTTGGTACTATTTAGATTTGATTGAACGGGTGGAGATGGAATCGTGAAATTTGGAATTAAGATTACTGTTGGAGTATAGGATTGAGGTAGTTTTAAAAATTCGTACTTATGTGTACGAAAGGTACTAAATCGTAAGAAATTTGGTACAATTTGAATTTTGGAGAACGGATGAAGTTGGAATCCTCAAATTTGGAATTAAGATTACTGTTGGAGTGTAGGATTTGGGTTAACCGTTCACCCTGAAATCCTCAAATGGAATTGAGGTTACTGTTGGATGGGAGGATTGAGATATGGAGGTAGTTTTGGAAATTAGTATTACAGATTACTGTTAAATACGAAGTATGATTACTGTTGAGGTGTAGGATTACGATATGGAGGTGTTTTTGGAAATTCGTACTCATGTGTACGAAAAGTACTAAATGATACTAAATTTGGAACAATTTGGATTTCGGAGAACGGTGTGGGTGTTGAAATGTAGTGTTGATTAGGGAGGTATTTTTGAAATTCGTACTTATGTATATCGAAAAGTACTAAATTTGATACTATTTGGATTTGATTGAACAGGTGGAGATGGAATCGTGAAATTTGGAAATAAGATTACTGTTGGAGGATAGGATTCAGGTACTTTTGAAAATTCGTACTTAGTGAATACCATAGGTACTAAATGGTACTAAATTTAGTAAAATTTGGATTTTGGTGAACGGATTGAGCTGGAATCCTGAAATTTAGGATTATCATTACTATTGGAGTGTAGGACTGAGATAGGTTTTTTTTTTGAATTTCGTACTTTAGTGTAGAAATTAATACATTTCTACACTTAAGTACTAAATTTGGTACAATTTGGATTTGGGTGAATGGATATAGGTGGAAACCTGAAATTTGGAATTAAAAATTCGAACTTATATTACGAAAAGTGTTAAATGTACTAAATGTGATACAATTTGGATTTGGTGAACGCATCGGGAAAAAATATGAAATATAGAATTAAGATTACAGTTTGAGTGGATGGTTGAGATAGTTATTCAAATTCGTACGAAAAGTACTAAATGATACTAAATTGTTTAATTAATTGAATTGAACGAACTAACATGACCTAAGGAGTTTGTATTGAAAAAGATAATTCTAAATTTGTTATACGAATAGATGTGGTTGTGGAAATACGTATCGTAAATGTACGAAAAGTACTAAATGTACCACAAAATTGTTTTTTTTTTTATTCTGAACGTTTTAGTAAGTTCATGTTTTAACCCCCAAAGCGTGCACATTAGGTAAAATTTTTTTAATAAAACTTGTCTACGTTTTGATACCACAAAATCCGAAATTACAGCTACTTCGGTTGGAAAATGTGGATAAAATTTTCAAAATACCCTAAACCGGGGTACTTTTCTAATAAAACGTGGATTGAATTTAATATCCAAACATGCAGCCAATTGGGCAATGCCTATTCGGGTTCTCGGTGTGTATCTGCGAAATGAAATCGCAGAAATTCGAATTAAAAAGGAATTAAATGCAGTGTAGTTTTTTTTTACAAATATGGGTTGTTGTTGATATGTAGTAGTGCAAGAATGTCTTTTTAGGAAATCTGAACCAAAGGTGTACGAACAGTACTTAAATTAAATATTAATTAAAAAGTGTACGAACAGTACTTAAATGAAATTAAATATTAATTAAAATAGGTATTAGTACATAAAAATTTTCAGTGTTCACCATTTTCATATTAAATATTTTTATTTAAATATTATTGCTTTTCCGCATACGAAGTAGCGGGTATTTTGCTTGTATTATATATTTGTATATTGGGCTATGTAGTAGACACCCTAAGCATATCCGGTATGCAATATGAAGATCCTGCAATTTCCCCTGATGACGTAATTATTGCTTAAAGTACTCAAAATACGCAATTTTTACAAGGTCCGTTGTATGTCTTTTATATATTTATGTATGTGTTTTGAAAACGTCCATCTCTGTTATGAACACATGCTAAATTTTGTTTCGATCTGGCAACTCCTTCATATAAAAACATGTGTTCAAAAAAGACGCATCCGCAATTTTTTTACAATGGAAAAATTAGAAATGTGTGCTGTCATTAAATATTTACATAAAAAAGGTTTATCGGGACAAGAAATTCATAATGACATGGTGAATGTGTTAGGTGAAAGTGCTCCTTCATATGCAACAGTAAAAAATTGGGTTGCTGAATTTAAACGTGGTCGTACAAGCATTGAAGATGAACCACGTAGTGGACGTCCAAAAACAGCAACAACAACAGAAATTTTAGCCAAAGTGCATGATATGGTATTAAATGATCGACGAATAAAAGTGCATGAAATTGCTAATATCATGGGCATCTCAAATGATCGAGTCCATTTAATTTTGCATGAAGAACTACAGAAGAAAAAGCTTTCTGCAAGATGGGTGCCGCATTTGTTAACAGTCGATCAAAAACGCATAAGAATGAACATTTCTCAAGCTTGTTTGGATCGTTTTAAGCGAAATAAAATGGATTTTAAGCGTCGTTTCATAACTGTTGATGAGACATGGATCCACCACTATACTCCAGAGACAAAAGAACAATCCAAACAATGGACTGAAGCTGGAGGAAGTGTCCCAAAGAAGGCAAAAACAATTCAATCGGCTGGTAAGGTTATGGCAACGGTTTTTTGGGACTTCAAAGGTATTTTATTGATTGACTATCTGCAAAAGGGTAAAACAATAAATTCAGAGTACTATTAAATGTACAAATTCGAGAAAAACGTCCTGGCTTACAACACAAAAAAATAATTTGTCATCAAGACAACGCACCAGCGCACAAGAGTGTTTTAACAATGGCTAAAGTCAACGAATTAAAGTACGAGTTGCTTGACCACCCACCTTATTCTCCTGATTTAGATCCCAGTGACTTTTACTTGTTCCCAAATCTAAAAAAATTCCTTGCTGGCAAGCGTTTTACCTCAAATGAAGATGCAATTACAGTTGTAAACCACTATTTTGAAGACCTTGAGGAAAACTATTTTACTAAGTGTATTGAAGATTCAGGAGATTATATTGAAAAATAAAAATATTTTTGAAAAACTAACTATTCTCTTTCATTGATAGGCTAAGAAGTTTCCGAACCGCCCTCGTATTGCAGGAACAATTTGTATCGATCGTGCAACATCTCCTTGCCATATTCGTGTCGAAAATATCAAAAAATATTTGTTTGTATCCGAGAATAACGAAATTCTAAGTAAAAATCGGAAAAACGATTTTGAGCTATATATCCAAAACAAAAAAACTGATGTAGACAAAACGCGACCGGATTCGAAAGTAACACGCCGATTTCAGTAAAAAAAACACAAAGAAATTCGTATGAAACATCCATCTTTTTTAATTTTGTTGACCAATGTTATATTATCTCATCTAATGCCCAAATGTCGTTTACTTCAGCAAATTATTTTCTACTAAATATAATCAGAATCCTTTGTGTGTTGCATTTTTTATGAAATTTCAAGTTCTGACAGTTAGTTAATAGTACCACAAATGTAAAACTAGCCACAAGGCAAACAAATTTCGTTTTGATATCTGCTTTTTTATAGTTTTTGTTTCCATAAATATAATATTTCCGTTTTATTTTCGTATCCTTATAATTTTGTTGTGTACATTCTGAAGAATAAAAATCTTCTTTTGTTGTACAACGTTGAAGATTTATTTCTTGCGGTAAGAATTCAAAATAAAGAAAAATACACGGCATTTCGTTCCTCAGTGAAATCAAGGATAACAGCAACAATGAATGCAAATGATATCCTTTTAGTTGGATACACAAAACAAATGTAAATTTAGTTGTACAATAAAGGTAATGTTTTTGTTCCTTTGATGTGTGCCATTTTATAAAGTTACTTTTATACCTTGATAACCAAATAATGTGCAATGATCAATGAATGGTACATAAAATTGAAAAAAAGACTTTTGTACATAGGGAAGGGAGGGCAATTCAATTGTTTCTTGGCATCGCAGCTACTCATGTGAACAGAAAAATTTAATTGTATTAGGATATCTCAGTTAATTGAAAATTATATTCACTTGCGATTATAAAATGGCAAAACTGCATCCATTGCACTGTGGCATGAACAGAAATTGTCATCGAGAGGTCAGAGGATAGAAAACACTAAAAATACATTTGTCTTGATGTTGGTATATTTCAATCGTTTATGGTTCAAACACTTCGCCTTTACATTTCAGTATCAGTATAATGGTGTAAAGATTAAAGACAATTAATTTGGTTCCCCCGTATTCCTATACTTTTCGGCATATTTGCAAAGTTTTATAGCTGTATTGCTAATAATACTCGACCCAATAACTTAAATTTTTCCTGAAAATATTTCCTTTTCAAAATGTGGGAATAAAATTTGTCGCTATATATCACACAAAAACCAACTATTTAATAGACTTGAACTCTATAGTTCTTCTTTACATGTTTTAACCTCAATAAAAAGTCCATCAAACACAACACGACATTAGTTTTAAAAGGAAGCCACTAACCGAAACGCCTCCAAATGTAGCCACAAAGCGCCATTATTAACACATCATAACTGGAGGGCATGAAAAAGTGGTCTTACTCTGAATATGACGAACATGCAGCTCGTTTATAAGTCATCTTTGGGCATCTCTACAAAATCATTGGTGTTTATGGAGATGACCATGATGAGACGCCATCCATGACTATAAGAAGGACGCCGACAATGATGTTGGAAGAGATAAAGCAGCTAGTGGTCTCCGGGAAGAAAAGTGATGATGGGTTGCATGCAAAAGGCCATAAAACAGCTGCCATCAATCACCAAACAAAATGGAATGGAGGAGATGTTCAACAAGATGAGTTAACTCTAAAAAGCAACAGTGTCTGGAGTGCCTCTGTATTGGAAGAGTGTGAATGTTTGTTTTCTTTTTTTCGAGTTTAAAGATTAAAAGGCCATAAACCATCGTCATCCGAGACATCACCAACTCAGTATACTCAAGCTGAAATAAACAAACATAAGACACAAAATATAAACTTGAGTAGAGTGAAAACCAAATGACTGACTGGCTGTCAGGCAGACGATGCCAATGTGTATTCCATGATCTGACTTTTAACAACGATTATTTATTCATAACACGCGGTCCAAAGTGATTTTAAATGAGAGACCAAATGACTCCCACCCATATACCCTTCCTGTGGTATCTCTCCAGGACCATTTGTTAATGGCTGCCAAAGATGAGAGGGCTTATGTTATTGCCGTATTCAGTCATCTTTTCCATATTCATGATGTTGGCTGACGGTGATTATTATAAAAGTAAAGTTAAAATTGTGGCATACACAGGAAGCGTTGGTAGGTGGTACCATCAACAGCTATTAAAGTTTTCTTTTTTTTCGAAATAAAACCTCAAAAATCAAATTTTATGCAAAGTTATTGGTATGATTGTTAGGGATTCAATACACAGGAAAAGTTATGTTACAACCATTCTGAGCCGAAGGAAACTGATTGCAGTCATCAATAAATCAACAACAAAGTGGCGCCTTCCTTTCTTCTTCTTCTTTATTTGCAAATCCGTATTCGGATATTAGCGATCATACAATGTTAATTATTACAGAGTTATTTAATTACATATTATAGAGTTAAAACATTTCATTCAATTATAGCTAGTTCTCTGTTTCTTGCGGCGCTTAAAACGCTTATTTCATCTTGGTGTCCTGTCCATTCCTGAATGTTTTTCATCCATGTTATTTCTCGTCTTCCTCTTGGTCTGCGACCTTCAATTTTGGTTCTTATAATAGCTTGGAGGAGATTATATTTTCTATTTCGCATAATGTGTCCCAAATAAGCAGTTTTTCTCGTCTTTATAGTTCTGATAATTTGATTTTCGGTATTCATTCGCCTCAGTACTTCATTATTTGAGATGTGATTGGTCCAGGATATCTTTAAGATCCGTCGGTATATCCAAATCTCAAACGAGTGCAGTCTTCTCTCGTCTGCTGCCTTCCTTTAGCTTAGTAAATTATCACATTAAATCCTTTATGACCATCAACTGGTTGAAGGCTGGTTTAAATTAAGAAATCAATGTAAACATAGACTAGTTTATACGCTGTACCACTATGTGCTAAAGGAGGAAGGAGAAGAGCAACGTCGTCCAAAAAGAGCGTAGACGAAATTTGAATGAGTTAAAAAGTAGCAACTTATAACTATAGCAAATATGAGGCGCTCAGTGCCAAAACGGCCTAAGCCCAAAAAAATTTTTCTTAAAAAAAAAACGAAGTTAAAATAAAATACATTTTTAAAACATTTGTATTATTTTTATAGTACTCGTAAATAATTATTAGTTGTAATATTTGTTTTATGTTAATCATAAGGTCTTAATTAATATAGATAAAGACTGTATTTAACGTTTAATAAAAAATTAAGGTGGCTTAGGCCATTTTGGAATGCATTAAAAAGTATATTGACAGGAACTTAGGGTTAGGCCATTTGGATCCATTTTTTTAAATATACAAAATTTCTTCATTTATGGTAACATGGGGCGCCTTCGCCACGTTTTTGTTCAAAATGTTCTCATACCGACACCGTTAAAGTTTTTTTAAATATTATTTTTGGTAAAAATATTAGCATATCTTGACTATAAGTTTTGATATATAAATGGTTATAATTTTGTTTTTAAAATATTATTTTTGAAAATTTTAAAAATGTCTAAAACGTGGGGCACCCATGGGGCAGCTTCGCCATCGATATTGAACATTCTCAAACGGACTCTAAAACTGTAATTATCCATATTTCTTCCTTAAATATCAACATTATGCCAAAAAGGAACATGTTTTCTATTGAATTATCTAAAATGATTTTAAAATTCACAAAAAGTAACCTATTCCAGCGGTTAATTGAACTAGGTACCTTGAATTTAGGTACAAAAATCATAATATAACTAAAGGATAAGGATAATATTTGTTTTAACCTCACATTATAGTGTGGTATATCTATGGTATAAAGAATTTAAGTTAAACATGACAAATTTCTAACATTAACCCACCACGCCCCTATCATGGCGTAGGCGCCCCACCCCTTACATATTTCATAATATTAATATATTGACATTTGCAATTGCTTTTTTCATGCGAATTATTGGGATTTTTATTCTTCAGTAGTTGTCTACTAACGGTATAAAATCTGTTTTTGATATCACCAAAGGTAAAGAAGATATCACAAAAAATACATACCATAAATATTTTTCCCAATGCCCTGAAAACACAAAACCGCGTGCGTCCGCTATCATACCTATGGCACAACTCCCAACTTTTGGGAGATGATAGATCTTCGTTAAACTCACAATTTTGCCTTTAACGGATTTTTTCTAGCACTTGTATTTTGCGAGAAAATCGGCGCTGGCGTAGCCGCCCCAGTGGCGAAGGCGCCCCATGTTACCATATATATAAAAAAATAGTTTTAAGAGTTTTAAATAATATAAATTAATAATAATAATTATTGATCTTATTCCTGAATATCTTCTTCTTCGGCTCTGGAATTTATTTTTAAATTATTTTAAAAATGAATATTTTATTGGAAATATAAATATGGATATCAGTACGATATGAACATCAACTTCTTGACATTAAATATCAGTGTTATTTCAACGATTGTAGTAAATTATAAATGGCTTTATATTTTGGAATCGAATACACTGAATGCTATGCCATTACATTTTTGAAGAGTTGTCTTGATAGCATGGTTGGAGTGAGTGGCCAGTAGTGGGATTTTCTAACACATTTTTTGCTTACCGAGAAAAATCGGTAAAACTAAAATGCTTATAAATTCTGTAAATAACGAAATTTGTCTGTAAAGTAGCAAACAAAATAGAATTTTCGCAAGGTTGTACCTTTCATTCATCATTTTGCATATTAATTTTACCGACTTTAGTCGGTAACCAAAAAGTGAGTTACAGAAATTCTGTACATAACTATACATGAGTGACTTGTTAGTGATAAGGTAATTAATACCAAGACAATAGGCCCATTGCTGTCGTTTAAGGTTTGACTAGTGGCAGATATTTCATAAAATCTATTGCTATAACTACATATTCTTCGTTAAGTCCAATTTTATCCCAGTTCTATCTGATTCAACTATTTGCTTCAGGAATATTCAAAAATTTGAACACCCATAGATATATTGATTTATTTTTCAAATATAAATTTAAACGTAACATGCGTTTTTGGCCTAACCAACGCATATTTTTTATTTCATGTATTTGATTTGGCCTAAGCGGCTTAGGCCGTTATGGCATCCACGTTTTTTTCGAACTTTCCGTAGAAGAAAAACAGTTTTCAGCATGTAGTATCACCTAGGTCAAATTATGCACTAGGGTTTTTTTTAATGTACAGTATAGTCTCGATAATCCGGACAACGCGGTAATCCGGACACTGAAAATATTTACACTGTAGACTCAGTAATCCGGACACACGGACACTCAATCGTTTTCTACTACATTGAGTTACTTAAGTTATTTATTTTATTGTTTAGAATAGTAATTTGGTTTTTTATTGACAAAATAGATATTATATGAACAAGTGAGCCCAGGCTATAGTCGGGTCGGGGCCGACTATGTAATACCCTACACCACTACCCCCGTTTATAAGCTTTTGACTAATAAAATTCAAAATATTAAAATTGGGATAGCTTAGCGCCTTTGCTCTGAATGTCTTCATTAACACAGGTAAATTTTTTGAAACGCAATTAAGTGCATCGACAGTACAACCCAAATAAAAAATGGAAAAATGGGATGTATGCCAACCATCAATAGGCTTCTTTCTCTGTTAGACCCCGATCAACCCCCAAAATTTCGTGAGGATCCGATCAAAATTTCGTAGTGTGATTGCACAAAGATGGAAAAAGGGATGCATTATCGACTATTGCGATATCTCTGTTGTTTGACCACCTATGACAACCTACTTCACATCGTTGTAAATGTGATATTTTCTACTTTCCTAGCCATGTTTTGCTTTAGATATACCTCATACAGAAGGGAGATATTAAGTTTGAAATAAAACGTTGGTCTTTTTATACCCTACACCACTATGTGGGGAGGGTATTATAAGTTGGCTTTTTTGGAAATCACGCTACAGGTCGCAATTTTAATTAGATCGTCAAGAAATTGTGGGTGTTATTGGGGGTCCCACAGACGAAAAAACCTTTTGATTTTTGATAATAATCAGGGGTCGGAATGTGAAAAAAAATATTTGGAAACAAGTGAGCCAAGGCTATAGTCGGGTCGGGGCCGGCTATGTGATACCCTACACCACTACCCCTGTTCATAAGCTTTTGACTAATAAAATTCAAAATATAAAAATTGGGATAGCTTAGCGCCTTTGCTCTGAATGTCTGCATTAACACAGGTCAATTTTTTTGAAACGCATTTAAGTGCATCGACAGTACAACCCAAATAATAAATGGAAAAGTGGGATGTATGCCAACCATCAATAGGCTTCTTTCTCTGTTAGACCCCCATCAACCCCCAAAATTTCGTGAGGATCCGATCAAAATTTCGTAGTGCGATTGCACAAAAATGGAAAAATGGATGCATTACCGACTATTGCGATATCTCTGTTGTTTGACCACCTATGACAACCTACTTCACATCGTTGTAAAGGTGATATTTTCTACTTTCCTTGCCAGATTTTGCTTTCGATATACCTCCTACAGAAGGGAGATATTAACTTTGAAATAAAATGTTGGTCTTTTTTCCAAATATTTTTTTGTCACATTCCGACCCCTGAATAATATCCGACCATTATCAAAAATCAAAAGGTTTTTTCCTCTGTGGGACCCCCAATAACACCCACAATTTCTTGACGATCTAATTAAAATTGCGACCTGTAGCGTGATTTCCAAAAAAGTGGAAAAATGGGGTGTATTACCGACTATCGCGATATCTCCATTATTTGGATACCTACGCCGACCTAGTTTACATCATTGTAATGATGGGATTTTTTACTTTCATTGTCAGACTTTGCTTTTGGAAGGTCCCGAACCATTGCTGTGATATTCGTCATTATTATTAAAATCGCAAAAATGAAAAGTTGTGTTCTATTAGCGGCTTTTGCGATATCTTCGTTGTTTGACCACCTACGACAACCTACGTAACATCGTTGCAAAGTTGATATTTTATACTTTCTTTTGTTATACCCCTTTTAGAAGCGGAGATATTCGTTTTGAAATAAAACGTTGACTTTTTCTCCAAATAAGTTTTTTGCCCATTCGACCATCACCAAAAATTAATAGGCTCCTTTCTCTGTAGGATCCCCATTAGCCCCCAAAATTTCGTGACGATCCGATCAAAATTGCGACCTGTAGCGTGATTACAAAAAAATGAAAAAATGGGATGTATTGCCGACTATTGTGATATCTCCGTTATGTGGCCACCTACGCCAACGTACTTCGCATCACTGTAAATATGGGATTTTCTTCTTTCATAGTCAGACTTTGTTTTTGGAAGATCCCCCACCGAAGCTGTGATATTCGTCTTTATTATTAAAATCGCAAAAATAAAAAGTTGGGTTCTATTAGCAGGTATTGCGATATATTCGTTGTTTGATCACCTACGAGAACCTACTTTACATCATTAGAAAGGCGATATTATCTACTTTCGTGGCCAGGTTCTGCTTTGGGTATACCCCATATTGAAGCTGAGACATTCGCTTAGGAAAAAACTTTGTCTTTTTCTCCAAATAAGTTTTTTGCCCATTACGACCCCTAAATATTATCCGACCATCACCAAAATCAATAGGCTTCTTCATCTGTGTGACCCCCATTAACCCTCAAAATTTCGTGACGATCCGATCAAAATTGAGACCTGTAGCGTGATTTCCAAAAAAGTGGAAAAATGGGATGTATTACCGACTATGGCGATATCTCCGTTATTTGGTCACCTACGCCGACCTAGTTTACATCATTGTAAAGATGGGATCTTCTACTTTCATAGCCAGGCTTTGCTATTGGAAAGTCCCCAACCACAGCTGTGATATTCGTCAATATAATTAAAATCGCAAAAATGAAAAGTTGGGTTTTATTTGCGACTATTGTGATATCTTCGTTGTTTGATCACCTACAAGAACCTACTTTACATCATTAGAAAGGTGATATTTTCTACTTTTATTTTATTTGAAAAAAAACGTTATCTTTTTATCCACATAAGTTTTTTGCCCATTCCGACCCCTAAATATTATCCGACCATCACCAAAATCAATAGGCTTCTTCCCCTCCGGGACCCCCATCAACATCCAAAATTTCGTGACGATCCGATCAAAATTCCGACCTGTAGCGTGATTACAAGGTTTAGATGGACAGACGGACAGACGGACGGACACTCAGGACACTCGGATCGACTCAGCTCGTCGAGACATTCATTTTGGTATATATAAGTATGGGTCTACGACCATTATTTCGATGAGTTACAAACTTTTTGGCATAAAAACTTTTAAATAAAAATTAATTCGTTGTAAGCAAAAATAATTCATATTTTTTGAAGCTGTGCTCGAAGAGTGGTATTGGCAAACGTAAAATAACTCGAAGTGCTGAATATGATTTGAAAGCGACTGGCTTAAAAGCCAAAATGAAAATAATTTTTATTTGTTGTTGTCTTATTACGACGAAGGTCATTATTTATGAAAGTTTTTAATTAATTGAATTTTAATCAAGCTAACATGACCTAAGGGGGTTGTGTTGAAATGAATCTAGACAAGGCACTAGGTTGGCTTGGTAAGAAAAAGGCTTAAATAATACTTCATATCTGCAAATTTGTAATAATGGTTGTATAAATAGAAGTTATCAAAATCAGCCTTTGCCATTTACATCCGATATGCCTGATGTGCTGTATTAAACCACCAGCGAAACGATCATAGAATATTGGTTGGGTGTGTGCGACTTCGGTAGAATTCACTTTTTCAATACAAACTCTTTAGGAAAATAATTTTGTTTCGAGTTTTCGAAGGGTTCTTCTGTCAAACCACGTATCATAAAATTTCAAAAAATGTGACAGATATTCTAAGTTTGTGAATTAGGTCGTAAGTTTGCTAAGTAATGAGTTAATATCTAAACATACAACTCTGCAATAGAAGAAAGGCAAAAGGTCCAAAATCGTTTAAAATATTTATTAACCAATTTACTATTCTAGCAGACGGAATCGTTGACTTAAGCCCGATGATGTCATTGTTCTCAGACTTCAAATAGTCAAAATATTAATATACTTACATATTTTCAAATTCTATTTTTTAATAACTTATGCATATAGTTTATGTAAGAACACGTTTATGTTAAATAAAATATTTCTATGGAATAAATTTTAAATTAATTTATATTTCAAACACAAAAATATGTGTTTTTCGTAGCTACTCGCTAATCCGGACAATTCGATAATCCGGACACCGCCAGAACATGTGGTGTCCTGATTATCGAGATTATACTGTATTTGAATTTTAAAAGGCTTCGGTTCCAGCAGCATAGTCAGTTTAGTTTTTTATTTATTTATTTATTTTTTTTTTTTGAAAATGAGGGTTAGGCCGGTAGTCCGACGCGTCTGCTCAAAGTCGGAAGTTTTTTCCGACGCGTCTGACCGACTTCAGTCCGTACTCTGCTGTTAGTCTGACGATTTTTTTTTCTCTCTCTCTGAAGGGAATTTTTTTCTTCTTTCTCTCGTGCAGCTTTGCCAATACTCATTGTAAATAAGCAGATAGAATAGAATTGCACTCGTCGACGTTGATGAAATACGAACGAAAAAATTACTGCTCGGGTTTTAATTTCTGTATCGGAGAACAAATTTAGTTTATTTTTGTTATGCGTGTTGATGCATGATAGTGTTTATAGATCATTCATAGTGAACCGAAATAGGACCGACATCTGTCCGAATGTCGGTTAATAAATCAGAAATTCATACGATAGTTCATCAGACTGCAAAAGCTTCCGATTTTCATCCGACTTTTGGTCAGAGAACATGTCAACCACGTCATATGACTTTCGGTCGGAGTTCGGACAGAACTCGGATGCTTCTTCCGACTTTCGGACCGAATTTGGCCTCGGATGTTCCTTCCGACTTTGGTTTGCTGGATAGCAACTTTTATTTTAAGAGGATCGATTTATGGAATGTGTCGATTTATATTAATAAAAGAGTAAAATGGTTGACTCACTGACTAACTGATTGATTCATCAACGCCAAGACTGCCGAAGCTAGACTCTCGATATTTTGGGTGAGGGTCACTCTTGTTCCTAAGGTGTCAGATAAGGCTGAGTTTTTGTAAATTGGTACTAGCAGGGCACGGAAGGTACCAAATATAGCACCATTTCTATTTTGGCAAACTTGAAGAACTGGAATTCTAAAATTTTGCATAAGGATCACTGATGGAGTGCAGGATAGATGTAGCAAAGAATTTTAAGAAATTCGAATTATAAGTGTACGAAAAGTACTAAAATTTAACTAATTTGGTACCATTTGATACTATGTGAACGGATAGAGCTAAAAGCTTGACACTTGGAATGAGGATCAAGGTTGAGAATTAGGGTTGATATAACGAGGTCGTTTTAGAAATATTTTCTAAAAGTACTAAATGGTACTAAATTTAGTACGACTTAAATTTGGGAGATAGAACAGAACTGAAAAGCATAAATTTGGAATTCAAGTTACTGACGTCATGGCATAACTATCGAAGGGATTTATTGAGTACCTTTCATGTAAACGGTATAAATTACGGCTTATGAGCTAATGATCTGAATCGATATCAATACAATTTTGTTAAAATCAGGTTATACTGAATTCCGTCACAGATTCAAAATTTCACCAAAACTGGACACACAGAGAGTGTTTGGTGAATCAACTACATGAATCCGGGGGAAAATACGTACTTCTGCTATGAAATCGGGGAAAAATATATATCTAAACCGATTTGAATATAATTTTGCATGTTTTCTTTTTGACGAATTGACGTTACAATTTCAAATTTGGTGATTAGTACATCAAATATATGAAACCAGACGAACATATAGTATATGGGAGCTGTATCCAAATCTGAATCGATTTCAATATTATTTGGCAAATATTTTTAGTCCAAATTCAATCACACTATTCAAATTTCATCATGATTGGTCATACACAAAATACCAAAAATAGTGCAAAAATGTATATTAAAGCTATATCCAAATCTGAACCAATTTCAATATAATTTGGCAAACTTAATTGTAGGCAAAGTTCCGTCACACGTTTAAAATTGAGCATGCGTAGCGTGATTGCTGAACCAAATACCTGACGAATATAAATATATGTCCATGGGAGCACTATATCCAAATCTGAGCCGATTCTTACCAAAATAAATGGCGTTCGTACTTTGGCCTAAAAATTATCTTTGCCATTTTTTTAATCGGACAATAAATGCCTGTTGTTCTTTGATTACAAAAATACATGGACTGACGGTCAGAAGTTTCAATTCTCCTGGGATGTTTCGTATTGAAAATGAGCTATAGCGGTCCATGTTTGGAACCTCGTCTAAGTCTGGTAGATATTTCACGATGTGCAAAGTATGGAACAAATCGGTTACTCCCTTCAAGAGTTATCGTGCGCCCAATTTTTCCGAATATTTTCGAACTTTTGTGGGGGAGGTACCGGAAATAGTGGACCGATATAAGGCATCTACGAACTTAAACTAATTTTGGGCAAAATATTACGAAAGCCAAATTTTAGACCGAATCGGTTAGTCCGTTCGAGAGTTATCGTGCGCTCCAGCCAGATAGACAGACGGATATGTCTAAATCAACTCCAAATTGTCTGAAACGGATTTCGTCCAAACCATTATTTCCATGAGGCACATTTTGCCCGTATGCATAAATGCTGTGTGTATAAAAATGTATCCACATCAATATTAGGCATACGTAGGTTCACATATAAAGGTTCGTCCTGAACCATGTTACTGTAATTTTGTACAGCGGATTTTTAGCATGGAAAGTAAATGATAACGCCGATGTGAAGTCTTTTAAAGGAATTTTCTACTGAAGTGGCTGTAACTTTGTATTTTGGATTGTCAGTGGGTAGAAAACCTCCACGCATAAATATAGATTTATATTTTTGTATATGTCCCATATAAAAGTACCCCCGATTTTAGGTACTTTTGAATTTGTACACACATGGTCAAAATGGAATGACTGTAACATTATATTTCGGATTTTGAATGGGAAGAAAATATCGATGTCTCATTCGAATTAAATTTTTATTAATAGAGGGTGGGCCAACTCCGCCAAAGACGGCCCCAAGCCCCGTTGCAAAAGGAGGAGGGAATTGCCACGAGCCCAGGAGGTGGACTGACTTTTCCACAGTCCACCTTGGGAAAAGTGTCTAAAGAAGTCTGGTCGCTAGCAACTCCCCCTTGACGCCAGGGCGCTGGTCGAGTTGTGCTTATTAATAACCTAGTCTGCGAGCGCCATGTATGGATGAATACTCGAATTTCTAGAAGAAAGCATAGCTAAGCTTAGCGATGCTTGGGACGACATCGGCCAGAGACTGATCCCGGCCCAAGAAATCCCGATGAGACCTCGTGCCAGAGTTTGTTTGGTCAAGATAGGTTGCGACGATCCGAAGCTGCTGAAATGTCTGGCGAAAATGAACAAAGATGTTCCAATGGACGAGTGGTCCGTAATCGCCACTGAGCCACTTACCAATAACAGCATGAACTTAGTTCTCTCAATTACTGAGGCCGGAGTAGAGGCTCTCGAAAGATTGGGGAACAAGTTGTTCTTTGACACAAGGGAAGTCAAAGTACTACACCCACATGGCCCGAATGGAGAAGGAAATGAAGATGACATCGACGATGCCGGAAAGCAGCTTGACAGTATGCAGCTAGAGAGGCCATAGACAAGTTCGCCCATAAAAAGGTGATGTTAAAGATCGTGCAGATCAATCTGAAGCACTCAAGAATCGCTCCAGATTACCAGCGGATCCTTCTGGTTGGGGAGGTTTTAGAAATAGGCATCATACAGGAGCCCTACGTTTAAGAAAACGAAGTAAAAGGCTTGGATAACAGAGGTTACAAGACCATATACATGAAGGATAATGGTAAGCCTAGATAATATTTAATTGTTAAAAACACCATAACGCTTTCTTGTGTCCACAGTTTAGCACAGCGGACTTCACCGTTGCTAGAGTGGAACTGGAAAACCGTAAGCAGTTCCTTATTGCCTCTTGCTACATGGCCCACTCAAGAGAAGCTCCACCAAGCGAGGTCTCGAGCTTTATGGGGACCATTTTACCAAACGACACCATAATCATTGGCTGCGACGCTAACGCAAGACATACCTTGTGGGGCAGTACTGAAACAAAAGACAGAGGTGAGTCAGTTTTAGATTTTATTAATACTAACAACGTCACAATATGCAACAGTGGTACTAACCCAACTTTTGTATTTCCAAGCTGGCAGAACTTTAGGGGGTGGCAAGAGGTCATCGACCTCACGACGACAAATTGAAATAGATAAATGGATAGTGTCCGATAAGAGGTCCTTCTCAGATCAAACAAATCGCGACATCCTCAAAATCACTTGATGCGCATGGGGTTTTCCAATACAGCGAATTCTTCTCTTTTAATTTGTACACATTTGCCAGGATTTACTTTGGCCGCTAAGATGTAGCATCGTCTGTAATTTAGTGTGCAACAAACTGTATAACGTTTATAATTTGCACAAAGTGCATACACTTTTTATGCGCATCCGATTTCACTATCATCCATGAAAAATACATCGATCTAAACCTATTTCGATAAACTCCATCAAGAACCGTGGATGTAGCATCACACACTATTTTTGTGATAAATCGGATAAAGCTCCCATGCCACTAATTTTTTTAAACCGCTGTTTTCCCAAAAACGCGAGTAATGTGTTAGTTTCTTCATTGAAAAGGAAACGATCCACAGAAAACGCGATTTAATCCGCGATATTTTCAAAAACATTTTACGCACATTTTTCGGTTTTTGCAGTTGCAGTTTTCGCCGTTATAGTGGATGGGTTTTCACGATCTATGATTTATATGATCCGGACCGTCAAAAAACTAAAATGTCTTGGGGTCCCAGCACAATCAAAAGGATATTGTAAATACTGTTCCCAAAAAAATAAAGTTTTTCGAAAAATATTGCACTAAATTTTGGCCTTTGGCATAGGATTACTGTGATGCTGTCTGGACTACATAGTCAATATATGTACATATCAAGTTATGCGTAATAGCGAGTACTTTGATACTATTATATGTTTTCTGAAATACCCGAATGCGCGTCGGAGTTAGATGAAAAATACTAAACACACCTAAAATCTGGCTTCAAAATGTCAGCATCCATAAATGGTGGATGTAGTGGACATTTTGAAATGTGATACATTAGAAGTGTAATCTTAATTTTGTATTTTTCTAATTTTACTTTGGACAGATATCCGTAATTTAAACGGTTTTGCCGCCAATTGAGTAACAACGTAAAAAACTCGTTTGCTTCAACATGTTTTTACCTATTTTTATTCATTTACGCGGTCATAGCTTCCGCGCAATTTAACTTTTTTAGCCACATTTTTGAACTTTGATTAAAAATACTTCACTTGATCCAACTATGGTTATATTTCGTGGTACACTGCAATATTTTACGAGTTATAACTGTGCAAACATTGGATTCATCAATGTCATTTTTTTTTACTTTTCGTCTTTTTTTTACTTTTCACTTTCATACGGGCAAAATACGCCTCATCGGGTTCGGAAAATTTGTGCGCACTATAACTCTTGAAGGGAGCAAGCGATTTGGTCCGTACTTTAGACATCGTGAAATTTCTACCAGACATAGATGAGGTTCTAGTATAGACTCAATCGGTCCACTCTTCGGGTACCTTCCACACAAAAATTTCGGAAAAGTTCAGTAGGAGCTGTTCCCGAATCTCTTTGCTTTTTGTTGTAGCAATTTGTATTTGTCTCATTAGGGGAAAGTCCATATTTTCTGAGAAAATAGCCTGAAAGATGAAAAAACCCCTATGACACCGTGTGTAGTGGTTGGAGCGCAAATTTGGCCTCCGTAGTATTTTGTCCAAGCATAGTTTAAGTTCGAACATAAGCAATTTGGGTCCACTCCTTCAGGTACCTCCCCCAGCAAAAGTTCAACAATTTTCGGAAAAATTGTTCGCACGGTAACTCTTGAAGGGAGTGACCGATTTGGTTCATACGCTACACATCCTAATATATCTACCAGATATAGATCAGGTTCGAATATGAACTACGTTTGTCCACTCCTTCGGGTAGCTATCACACAAAATTACGGATAAGCTCACTTCAAGACCTGCTCTCGAATCACTTTGATTTTTTTTTGAAGCAACTTGCATTCGCTGCCTCAATTACGACAGCGAAATTTTTTTCAGGGGCAATTCCATACTTCTTGAGAAAACAGCCCGAAAGGTG
Organism: Musca autumnalis; assembly: GCF_047663935.1. Classification (NCBI taxonomy): domain Eukaryota; kingdom Metazoa; phylum Arthropoda; class Insecta; order Diptera; family Muscidae; genus Musca; species Musca autumnalis. Next base: position 83,849,652 of record NW_027411755.1, on the reverse strand, counting down.
TAAAAAACCGTATGGCATTATATGTAGTGGCTGGAGAGCATGATAACTCTCGAACTAACCGATTTGGTTCAAAATTTGGCCTTCCTCATATGTTGTCATACTTCTAGTTCGAAGATAGGCAATACCGGCACACAACTTCCGGTACTTCCCCCGAATATTTAAAAAATGTCACTTAAATGGTATGCACGATATCTCTTGAACAATTTTGGTCCAAACTTTGGATCTCCTAATATTTTGTCCAAATTTAGTTTAACTTCTAAAATGGAGGTCTAAGGTACCTCCTCCACAAAAGTTCAACATTTGTGTCTAAGTGCAGTTTGAGGTCTGTTCGAAGATCCTTTAGAAATGTATACCGATGCTGTTCGTTGTTGTCCTGCTTACAGCGATATTATGTGACTCCCAAAATAAGATCCACTTCCATAATGGACTATGTCGGTCCATTCCTTTAAGTACCTCCTCTGCAACACTTTTGAACTTTAATCCTAATCCATATTTTCGTCGGCAAGTTCAAATGTCCAAAAAAAACATAATGAAAATACCATAAATACATTCGATCTAACCGTAGATGAAAGTTTAAATTCACGTACTTGTTAATACGTACTTTCAGAAAATACCCATTATAAGTTGTTTGCATTTTCAGTGTTGCAAAGTGTTATTTAACTTGGTTTGTTGTCTTTTCAGTTCAAAACTAGTAACTAATTTTTAGCACAGTTGCAGTTAACCAATTGAACTAAAATTTTGCGCACTTTTCAGATTTGGCTGATAATCTATACTTATAAAAGAGTTCAGTAATGATGACTCACTGACTGACTGACTGATAATCAACGCCCAGACTAAACGGCTAAAGCTAGAATCTTGAAACTTTGGGTGAGGGTCACTCTTGGTCCGAAGGTGTCAGATAAGGCTGGATTTTTGGAAATTCGAACTAGAACTGTACTAAAAGTACTAAATATGGTACCCTTTGTATTAGGCAAACGCGAAGAGCTAGAATTCTGAAATTTGGAATGAGGTTCACTGATGGAGAGTTAGAAAGGTGTACCAAATGATTTTTGGAAATTCGAACTATAAGTGTACGAAAAGTACTAAAAGTTACTAAATTTAGTACTATTTGGTATTACGTGAACGGATAGAGCTAAAATCTTGAAATTTGGAATGAAAATCAAGGTTTAGAAGATGAGTTGATATAAGGAGGTGGTTTTGAAAATGTGTATTCATGTGTACGAATAGTACTAAATGGTACTAAATATGGTACAATTTGAATTTGGGCGAACCGATAAAGTTGGAATTCTGAAATTTGGAATTACTATTACTGTTGGAGTGTAGGTTTGAGATATGGAGGTAGTTTTCGAAATTCGTACATATGGGTACGAAAGGTACTAAATAGTACCAAATAAGGTACAATTTGGATTTGGGGGAACGGATGGAGCTGGAATCCTGAAATTTAGAATTAGGATTACAGTCGAGATGTAGGATAGAAGTATTTTGGAAATTCGTACTTGTGGGTACGAAAAGTACTAAATGGTACCAAATTTGGTACAATATGAATTTAAGTGATCGGATAGAGCTGGAATAGTGAAATTTGGAATTAAGAGTACTATTGGAGTGTGGGATTGGGATACTTTTGGAAGTTCGTACTTATGACAACGAAAAGTACTAAATGGTACCAAATTTGGTACAATTTGGATTTGGGTGATCAGATACATTTGGAAACCTGAAATTCAAAATTAAGATTACTTTTGGAGTGTTGGATAGAGGTAGGTTTGGAAATTCGGACCTATGGGAAAAAAAAGTACTAAATGGTACTAAATTTGGTACAATTTGGATTACGGTGATCTGATGCAGCTGTAATTCTGAAATTTGGAATTAACATTACTGTTGGCGTGTAGGATTGAGGTAGTTGTGGATATTCGTACTCTTGGGTACGAATAGTACTAAATAGCACCAAATTTGGTACAACTTGGATTTGGGTGAACGGGTATAGCTGAAATTCCGTTATTTGGAATAAGGAGTACTATTGGAGTGTAGGATTGATAAAATTTTGGAAATTTTTAGTTATGGGTAGGAAAAGTACTAAATAGTACTAAATTTAATACAATTTAGATTTCAATGATGCCATACATTTGGAATCGTGAAATTCGGAATTAAAATTGTGTTGGAGTGTTGATAGAGGTAGGTTTGGAAATTCGTACTTTGGGTACGAATAGTACTAAATGGTACCAAATTTGGATTTGAATTATCGGATGTATCTGGAATTCCGAAATTCGGAATTAAGCTTATTGTTTAAACATAGCACTGAGGTAGTTTTGAAAATTTGTACTTATGTGTACGAAAAGTACTAAATGGTACTAAATCTGGTACAATGTGGATTTGGCTGAACGGATATAGCTGGAATCCCGAGATTCGGAATAAGGATTTCTGTTGGTAAGTAGGATTGATGAAGTTTTTGAAATTTTTAGTTATGGGTACGATAAGTACTAAATGGTACCAAATTTTAATTTATGTGATCGGATACATTTGGAATCCCGAAATTCGGAATTACGATTACTGTTGGAGTGTTGAAAGAGGAAGGTTTGGAAATTCGTACTTTGGATACGAAAAGTACTAAATGGTATCAAATTTGGTACAGTTTGGATTACGATGATCGGATGCAGCTGTAATCCTGAAATTTGGAATTAAGATTACTGTTGGCGTGTAGGATTGAGGTAGTTGTAGAAATTCGTACTCATGGGTACTAAATGGTACCAAATTTGGTACAGTTTGCATTTGAGTGAACGGATATAGCTGGAAATCCGAGATTTGGAATAAGGAGTACTGTTGGAGTGTAGGATTGATAAAGTTTTGGAAATTTGTAGTTATGGGTAGGAAAAGTACTAAATAGTACAATTTGGTACAATTTGGATTTCAGTGATAGGATACATTTGGAATCGTGAAATTCGGAATTAAAATTGATGTTGGAGTGTTGATAGAGGTAGGTTTAGAAATTCGTACTATGGATACGAATAGTACTAAATGGTACCAAATTTGGATTTGAGTTATCGGATATATGTGGAATCCTGAAATTCGGAATTAAGCTTATTGTTTGAACATAGCACTGAGGTAGTTTTGAAAATTTGTACTAATGGGTACGAAAAGTACCAAATTTGGTACAATTTGGATTTCGGTGATCTGATGTAGCTGCCATCCTCCAGTTTGGAATTAAAATACCTGTTGAATTGTAGGATTGATAAAATTTTGGAAATTTTTAGTTATGGGTAGGAAAATAGTACTAAATTTGGTACAATTTGGATTTGAGCGAACGGATAGAGTTGGAATCAAGAAATTTGGAATTAAGATTACTGTTGGAGTGTAGGATTGAGATATAGAAGTAGTTTTTATGAGTACGAAAAGTACTAAATTTGGTACAATTTGGATTTGAGCAAACGGCTAGAGCTGGAATCTTGAAGTTTGGAATTAAGATTACTGTTGGGGTGTAGGATTAAGGAAGTTTTGGAAATTCGTACTTATTTGTACGAACAGTACTAAACGGTACTAAATTTGGTACAAATTGGATTTGAGCGAATGGTTAGAGCTGGAATCTTGAATTTTGGAGTTAATATTACTGTTGGGTTTAGTTTTGGAAAGCGTACTTAGTTTTGGAAATGCGTACTTATGCTTACAAAATCTACTACATTTTGTACAATTAAAATGTGGAATTAGGTACACTTAGGGGTACGAAATGGTTCCATGTATGGTACAATTTTGTATTGGATGAGCGGATAGATCTGGATTCGTGAGATTTGGAATTAAGATTGCTGTTATCTTTTGCTTATAACGTCCGATTTAAGAAATATGTGCCATAAATATACGAAAAGTTGTAAATGGCACAGGATTTGGTACAATTTGTTATTGTGTAAAGGGAATTTTGAAATAATAGGAGGAGGTTCGTATTTATGTATTTACATGTAAAGTACTAAATAGTTCTATAATTGGTTTTGGGGGAACATATAGAGCTGGAAATGAGGATGGCGGTTGTTGAGTTAGGCCGTATTTGCGCTGAGAACCTCAATTAAAATATCTCAAAAAATGTGAATTGCTCTTGATGTGTAGGCGTGACGAAAATCGAACTAAAGTGGTACGTATTAGTACACAAAATGTTTCCACCATTCTATATTATATATTGTTTATTTGGTTTGTATATTTAACGCATACGAAGTAGCGGGCACTTTGCTAGTACATAAATTTGACACCAAAATCAACATGAGTCCATTTATATGTATACGTTTTCAGGGATTAACTTTTCTTTTAGGGGAATACTAAAGTTATTTGCCACCCTTGCTAAAAGGTTGACTTAAAGCTAACTGAACAAAATAATGACAGTCATACTATCAATATAAATGTATTTTTCTAAAAGTACGGCAATTACTTTAGAGCTATATAACACATAACTTTGAAATAATCTAAAAACTATTACAAAATCAATTTTAATAAAATTTTACACTTTTAAATACAACCGCATATGCTATTGTAAATAAATCTTGCGATGAGCCTAACACACGCATGTTCTTCTTTATAATATGGTCAAAAGATATTCCTATTATTAAAGCTACCATCGAAACAACATAAAACATTAACAACAACATTAAACATACAATTCACATGCATTTTACAAAATAAAACTAAATTCGGTCATATAACCAAACCTATATCATAGGTGTGTAGTAAGCAAAAGTATATTTTTCCGTAATTTGATTGGTTGAAGATTAAATGATATTCAATATGAAAACTCCCCTATAAGGTATATAAATCACCTGTCAGCCAGACAACACAAAAATTAATAAACATTCCATTATTGTACTCAATAATAACAATCGGGTTTGGTTAAACCTTCTTCTTTGACCAATAACAAAACTAGTCATCCCATTTCGAATGAACTGTAGATACTTGCACATTCTTCATAATCATCATCGTCAACAACGGCCTCCCCAGAACACTCAGAACCGTCTTGATGTTAGATTTATGAAGATAATAATTATAAATTTGTTAATTGATTTATTGTATGGATATAAACACCTTCAATATAAAATGCGTATTAACAAAGATGACATAAACGTATGGGTCATTCCATACTATTACTGTGGAAAATATCATTGTTTCAGAATATTTAAGAATGTCGCATAATAATACATTGTATATGTAGTTAGTAAACAAATGTTGGCAGCTATTTTAGCAGTATTGTTCAAGTCCGATGGCTACATGCTAATACTGATTATACATCAGCTGATTAAATTGATCCGAACCTCAGAATGTTTTGTCTTGTGCACAATGCGACATGTACCAATTGTAGTGAATATTGTGCAAGTAGCAGTCGTGAACTAGTATTTTCCAAGGAAAATGGTTGCATTTTACTTACATATGTACATACAAGAGTGGAAAACAAACAAACGTGTGTGTATGAATAAACAGAATTTGAATGTTTATTTAAAGGGTAATAAGAAGTTTCATAATCCTTGGGATTTAAATAAAAACTATTGATAAACTTACAAGCCATTTGTATTTAATATGTTTTAGGAGGGCGGGCAATTCCTGATTAATATTACCCCTAAAGGGGTTTTCTCAGGACGAAATATTAAAAAATTGTATGGAGACAATTGTATTATTTCTAGAATCATAAGTATAGACAATTAATCATATCCGTTCACCTACCTACCCAATATAATCGCATTGTCTAAGTGTTTCTACATATTCATATATTTGGTTATTGTTGTAGAATAAGACAAGTTTGCAAGGATACTCACTTTGTTCCTTAAATTTCCCGGATCATATATATAATTTTCTCTGCGAATTTTCGCAAACAATTATATATGAGTGAAGGTCAAAAAATTTAGTTTCCTTGAAGCCAAAGCTGGATCATATAAAATGTTTTTTTTTTTAACAGAGCTCAAAAATTTAGTAAAAAAGTTAATTTGCGGGGAAGCTCTGTTCAAGCTAACTAGTCTTTTACGTTGTTATTTGATTGTTGGTTCAACCAATCAAATGACGGACGTCTGCCCGAGGTAAAAGTAGAAGTATTCAAAATGAAGATTATGTATCACTTTTCAAAATCTCCACTGTATCCACCTTTTATGGATGGTGACATTTTAAAGTCAGATTTTATATATTTTTGTATTTTGGCTATTTCTTAAAACCACTCATAGGATTAAAATACTCTCGATTACGGACAATTTGATATGTAATACATATCCAAAGCCAAAATTTAGTGCGATATTTTTTTCAATATCCTCATGATTGTGCTGAGACCTCTCAATAATTTAGTTTTTTGACGGTTCGGATAATATAAATCATAGATCATGAAAATCCATCCACTAGAACGGCGGTCACGGCTACTGTACAAAATATCGCCGATTTATTCGCTTTTTCTGTGGATCGTTTCGTTTTCAGTTAAGAAACCGACACATTACTCGAGTTTTTGCTGAAACAGAGGTTTAAAAATCTTAGCGCTGTGGAAGCAGTATCCCAAAAATTGATGGTGAATGTACATCCACGGTTCTTGATGGATTTTATTAAAATAGTTTAGAGTCTAAATTCTAAACTTTATCTAAAATCTGAACTTTAGATCGTTGTATTTTTCATGGTTGATAGTGAAATCGGATGCACATAAAAAGTGTATACACTTTGTGCAAATTATAAGCGTTATACGAAGGTCACTAAAAACCTTCTGGCCTAGGCACACACAGTGTCGCCAGGCTCATTTGGCATTTTTTTTTTTTTTTTGTTTTTGGAAAGTTTGACAGTTTTTAGAAATTTTGCCTGTTAGGGCGAAGATCTTCTTAATGATTTTTATTAATTTTCTCGTGTAGCGTTAAGCTTGATGAACGAAATTTTTTGCAAGTGAAAAAGGAAAGCCAAGGACACGAACCACCAAATTATGTGACCGGTTTCCCTGTTAGTTTTTAGCCAAAGTGTACTTAGGACAGTTTCACATACGGCCACGTGATGAGTTGTTTACAGTGACTTGAAAAAATCACTTTGAAAAAAAATGTGATTTAATTGTGAAAAATTTTTTCCGATAATTTTTTACAACTTTCGACGTGAATAATCACGGTAAGAGTGCATCGATCAAATTAAGTCTTCGTATGTCGATAAAGGACCATCCTTTAGCAATATGAAAAACTGGTTTAATGAATTCAATCGTGGCCGACACTCGCCAAAAAAACGAAGTCCCAGAAAAAATTTTGTCGTGTGTGAACGGATAATGCAAGAACGCAGTGCTATATACCGTGAAATAGAGGCATCGTTGGGCATTTATTCCACTAACTAACACTTGATATTGCATGAACACTTGGCGGCAAAAATGGGTGTTTTCTCGTTGGCTGTCGATCGGTGCATGAAATTTCGAAAAAATACGATCGCGGCGCTTCAAAAGTCGTTTATAAGAAGCATACAGGTGAAGAATCATGGAACTATGCGTATGAACCCGAAAAATAGTAGCAATCGCCAGCAGATGCTGTAAAAACGCTCAAATGCCATGTTTTGGAGGTGTCTCAATCAAGCCACTGTAAACAACCCAACACATGGTCTTATGTCAAACTGTCCTGAGTACTGTTAGGCTAAAAACTGTCAAACTTTCCAATAAAAATGTGAAATGACGTCTGGATACACTGCGTGTTGCCTAGGCCAGACGGTTTTTTAGTGACCCTCGTACAGTTTTTTGCACACTATACTGTAAATGATGCTACATCGCTGCCGCCAAAGTAAATCTTAGTAAATGTATACAAATGAAAAGAATTTGTTGTATTGGTAAACCGGATGCGCATCAAGTGATTTTAAGAATTTCACGCTTTACACGCTATGCCAAAACCTGGACCTATGGTCACAATTTTTATTGGGTAAGTGTCTGTATCATTGGGAACTCCAAATGCCAAGTTACAGCCAATTCGAATGAAGATAAAATCCTCAATATACCTGAAATCGGGTGATATCGTTATATGGGGGCTATAATAAAAAATGGACCCATATTGATTTTGGTTTTATAGTCATGTGTTGTCATCCAAATCTTAAAAGTGTGCAAAGTTTTAGCTCTATTGGTCAACTGCAACTGTGTTAAAAATGAGTTATTTGATTTGAACTAAACAGACAGGAATCAGCAAGTTAAATAAAACACTGTAAAAATAGTTTTTTCTTACAGACATTTTATAAAATTTGCTGATTATTTTTTTCTGCTAATTTGATTATATAATTCTCTAACGGAACACACATATGTATTTAAATATCAAAGCAATGTAAAAGAATAAACAACGTTGTGTAAACTGGACAACTGGTCCAAGATGGATTGAACGAGATAGATTCAAGATATACATGCGTTGATTTTATATACTCATACCCAGCAAACCAAATGTCGGATGTCCGACACGTCTGAATAATTTCGGAAGCAAAATCGTTTGTGGGGATTTCATACAAATTTCGTTTCGATTTTGGAGCGAAATGTCGGAAACAAATTTCGCTTCGCACAGCAATCACCAACGGCACTATGCGTTCACTTTGTGTATGTAATATCTACCATCAAACCAAGCAGCAACGCATTTTACTTTTTTTCTAACGCATTTTACTACTTTTGAATTTTTCATAATTCGTTTTCGTAATTTTGCGTTTTAATTTTCCCGATTTTTCGAGGATCCCACTATAGAAGGGGTTGGTTTCCTTCTCGTTCGCTGTCCAAAAATAATGTTATTGGTCATAAAGTTCGCATATACAACTTTTATTTTTTTTTTTTGCTGGTAGGCTCAATATACTCGCACACGTAGCTACCATTGTTCGACTATGCTTATAACATGAGAGCAACGTGAAAATCATTAGAAACGCTTGACATTACATCTTCCAATAAAAACATAATAAAGAAGAAAGGCATCATAAATTATAAATATTTTATTCGAACTCTTCAGTACAAGAATAAAAAAAGAAAAATTCCAGAAATACATTACTATTACGAAGGATAGCGGTATAAAAGTGTTACAACTGCTAAATTAGAGACCCAAAAAGCCTGCGTTCACTTTGTATGTTGTTATAGTACCGTCAGTTTTTTTGAATTTCATTGAAGTTTTCTCCCATTTTTAATCAATATTGTCACAACTGATCATTCTGTGAACTCGTTTGCACACTTAAAAAAGTAAATTATTTCAAAATGGAAAACAAGGGCAAAGAAATTATCATTGATAAAAGGAAAATTCTAGGTAAATTATGGAAAAAGCTATCGAAATATTGGTGAAACTGTAGGTAGAGTCCATACAGAGAGTGATAATTAAATATAAACAAACCGGAAATTTTACGTCAAAGCCCAGATCTGGACGGTCAAAAATATTATCAGAACGGGAGGAGCGTAACATAATTAATATAGTTAAGACAAACCGTCCGATAACTACTTCGAAAATTGTTGAAAATGTGAAAGTGGCATCCAAAAAATTATTTGTGCAGAAACTGCCAGAAAAGTACTCCATAAAGGATATAACGGTGGAGTCGCACGGTGAATGCCATACATATCACTAGTGAATAGGCAGAGGCGTATTGAGTTTGCTAATGAATACATAAACAAGCCTCCAGAATTCTAGAAACAAGTGAAATTTTCGGACGAAAGCAAGTTCTGTGTGTTTGGAATAAAAGAACGTCAAATAGTTTGGAGAAAAGTTGGAACAGCTCTTGAAAAACAAAATCTTCTTGGTACGGTAAAACATGGTGGGGATGGTGTTATGGTTTAGGGGTGTATGACACCTTCTGGAGTGGGTCAACTTATATTTATTGAATCGACAAAGGCCAAGTATGGTTACCTAAACATCTTGAAACACAATTTGAACCAAAGTGTCGATAAACTTGGCTTAGCTACGACATTTTGGTTACAACAAGATAACGTTTCAAAGCATACTGCTGAGATTGTAAGGCTTTGGCTTCTATATAATGTCCAGATCTGGGTTTTGACGTAAAAATTCCGGTTTGTTTATAGTTAATTATCACTCTCTATATGGACTAATATGCTCTACCTATAGTTTCTCCAATCTTTCGATAGCTTTTTCTATAATTTACCTAGAATTTTCCTTTTATCAATGCTATTTTATCTGACCTTCTTTTCCATTCTTGAAATAATTTGCTCATTTAAATTAAGTGTGCAAACGAGCTCACCGAATGATCAGTTGTGACAATATTGATGGGACAAAACTGCAAAAATTAAAAAAAAAACAAGCGGTACTATTACAACATATGTACAAAGTGAACGCAGACTTTTTGGGGCTCTAATTTAGCAGTTGTAATACTTTTATACCGTTATCTTCGTAAAAGTAATGTATTTTCTGGAATTTGTCTTTTTATACCCTACACCACTATGTGGGGAGGGTATTATAAGTTGGTTTTGGCCAAAAAGTTTGTAACGCATCGAAATAATGTCGTAGACCCATACTTATATAAACCAAAATGAATGTCTCGACGAGCTGAGTCGATCTGGCTATGTGTGTCCGTCCGTCAGTCCGTCCGTCCGTCTGTCCTTCTAAACCTTGTAATCACGCTACAGGTCGTAATTTTGATCGGATAGTCACGAAATGTTGGGTGTTGATGGGGGTCCCGCAGGGGAAAAAGCCTATTGATTTTGGTGATGGTCGGATAATATTCAGGTGTCGGAATGGGTAAACAACTTATTTGGAGAAAAAGTCAACGTTTTATTTCAAAGTGAATATCTCCGCTTCTATAAGGGGTATATCAAAAGCAAAACCTGCTGATGAAAGTAGAAAATATCGCCTTTGCAACGATGTAACGTAGGTTGTCGTAGGTGGTCAAACAACGAAGATATCGCAATAGCCGCTTATAGAACCCAACTTTTCATTTATTCGATTTTAATTCTAATGACGAATAACACAGCTTTTGTTGGATACTTTCCAAAAACAAAACCTGGCTATGAAAGTAGAAAATCCTGTCTTTACAATGATGCAAAGTAGGTTAGCGTAGGTGGCCAAATAACGGAGATATCACAATAGTCGGTAATACATCCCATTTTTCCACTATTAAAGAAATCACGCTACAGGTCGTAATTTTGATCGGATAGTCACGAAATGTTGGGTGTTGATGGGGGTCCCGCAGGGGAAAAAGCCTATTGATTTTGGTGATGGTCGGATAATATTCAGGTGTCGGAATGGGTAAACAACTTATTTGGAGAAAAAGTCAACGTTTTATTTCAAAGTGAATATCTCCGCTTCTATAAGGGGTATATCAAAAGCAAAACCTGCTGATGAAAGTAGAAAATATCGCCTTTGCAACGATGTAACGTAGGTTGTCGTAGGTGGTAAAACAATGAAGATATCGCAATAGCCGCTATTAAAACACAACTTCTCATTTTTGCGATTTTAATAACAATGACGAATAGCACAGCATTGGTTGGGGACCTTCCAAAAGCAAAGTCCGACTATGAATGTAGAAAATCCCATCTTTACAATGATGTAAAGCATGTTGGCGTATGTGGCCAAATAACGGAGATATATCAGTAGTCGGTAATACGTCCTATTTTTTAATTTTTTGTAATCACGCTACACGTCGTAATTTTGATTGGATCGTCACGAAATTTTGGGTGTTAATGGGGGTCCCATAGAGGAATAAACCTATTGATTTTGGTAATGGTCGGATATTATTCAGGGGTCGGAATGTGATGGTTGATGGTTGGCATACATCCCACTTTTCTATTTTTATACCCTACACCACTATGTGGGGAGGGTATTATAAGTTGGTTTTGGCCAAAAAGTTTGTAACGCATCGAAATAATGGTCGTAGACCCATACTTATATACACCAAAATTAATGTCTCGACGAGCTGAGTCGATCTGGCTATGTGTGTCCGTCCGTCCGTCTGTCCGTCTGTCCATCTAAACCTTGTAATCACGCTACAGGTCGCAATTTTGATCGGATCGTCACGAAATTTTGGATGTTGATGGGGGTCCCGGAGGAGAAGAAGCCTATTGATTTTGGTGATGGTCGGATAATATTTAGGGGTCGGAAAGGGCAAAAAACTTAGGTGGATAAAAAGACAAAGTTTTTTTCCAAAGCGAATATCTCAGCTTCTACATGGGGTATACCAAAAGCAAAACCAGACAATGAAAGTAGAAAATATCACCTTTCTAGTGATGTAAAGTAGGTGCTCGTAGGTGATCAAACAACGAAGATATCACAATAGTAGCAAATAAAACCCCAATTTTAATTTTTGCGATTTTAATTATATTGACGAATATCACAGCTTTGGTTGGAAACTTTCCAAGAGCAAAGCCGGACTATGAAAGTAAAAGATCCCGTCTTTATAATGACGTAAACCAGGTTGTCGTAGGTGGTCAAATAGCAGAGATATGGCAATAGTCGATAATGCCTCCCATTTTCCGATATTTTTGTAATCACGCTACAGGTCGCAATTTTGATCGGATCGTCACGAAATTTTGGGGGTTAATGGGGGTCCCAAAGAGAAAGAAGCCTATTGATTTTGATGATGGTCGGATAATGTTCAGGGGTCGGAATGGGCAAACACTTATTAGGAGAAAGGTCAACGTTTTATTTCAAAGCCAATATCTCTGTTTCTTTAAGAGGTATATCAAAAGCAAAACCTGGCAAGGAAAGTAGAAAATATCACCTTTACAATGATGTAAAGTAGGTTGTCGTAGCTGCTCAAACAACAGGGATATCGCAATAGTCGTTAATGCATCCCATTTTCCGCTTTTTTGTAACTATGCTACAGGTCGCAATTTTGATCGGATCGTCACGAAGTTTTCGGAATTTTATGCGGGTCCTACAGAGGAAGAAGCCTATTTATTTTGGTGATGGTCGGATAATAGTCAGGAGTCGGAATAAGCGAAAAGCTTGTGTGGAGAAAAGTCAACGTTTTTTTCTTATGAGAATATTTCCGCTTCTAGTAGGAGTATTCCAAAAGGAAAGCCCGCCAATGGAAGAAGAAAATATGTCCTTTACATTGACGCAAAGTAGGTTGGAGTAAGTGGGCAAACAACCGAGATATCGCAAAATATATTATAAAATATAATATATCCAATTTTTCCATTTTTTGTAATCACGCTACAGTTTGGAATTTTGATTGGAGAATCACGAATTTTTGGGGGTTGATGGGGGCCCCACAAAGGAAGATGCCTATTGATTTTGGTGGTAGTCGGATAATATTTAAGGATCGGAATGGGGAAAAACTCAGGTGGAGACAAATTCAAAATTATATTCTTTGTGAATATATCGATTTCTAGTAGGGTTATTTCAACGGCAAAGCCTGTCAATGGAAGAAGAAAATATTACCGTTACATTGGTGTAAAGTAGGTTGGCGAAGGTGGTCAAACAAGGGATATACCACAATAGTCGGTAATGCATCCAATTCTTCCATTCTACAGGTCGACATTTTGATCGGATGGTCAGAAAGAAAATATGTCCTTTACATTGACGCAAAGTAGGTTGGAGTAAGTGGGCAAACAACCGAGATATCGCAAAATATATTATAAAATATAATATATCCAATTTTTCCATTTTTTGTAATCACGCTACAGTTTGGAATTTTGATTGGAGAATCACGAATTTTTGGGGGTTGATGGGGGCCCCACAGAGGAAGATGCCTATTGATTTTGGTGATAGTCGGATAATATTTAAGGATCGGAATGGGGAAAAACTCAGGTGGAGACAAATTCAAAATTATATTCTTTGTGAATATATCGATTTCTAGTAGGGTTATTTCAACGGCAAAGCCTGTCAATGGAAGAAGAAAATATTACCGTTACATTGGTGTAAAGTAGGTTGGCGAAGGTGGTCAAACAAGGGATATACCACAATAGTCGGTAATGCATCCAATTCTTCCATTCTACAGGTCGAAATTTTGATCGGATGGTCACAAAATTTTGGTTGCTTATGTGGGTCCCAGAGAGAAAGAGGCATATTTTTTTGATTAAAAACCAAAATATGTTTGGTGGTAGTCGGATTATGTTCCCTAAAATAAATGTTTACCAGTGAAAAGCTTATGTACAGGGGTAGTGGTGTAGGGTATCACATGGTCGGCCCCGTCCCGACTATAGCCTTTGCTCACTTGTTTATTCTTGTACTAAAGAGTTCGAATAAAATATTTATGAAAGAGAAACTGTTCTCATTTACCCATTTATGTAATGTTTTAGTATCATTTTTGAAAAGTACAAAGGGGAACGCAGACTTTCTGGGCTATGTGTATGTGTAATGACATGATGATAAAATTAGTCGGAAAGAAAAGGTTTGATTATGTCATGTGACTCTAAAGCAGGGTCGAGCTTCTTTGCTTAGATCGTATAGTGAGGGCGCCCACTGAGTTGTTTTTGCATTTGCTTCTCTCTCTCACGTACAGTGTAAATTAATGAAAACAAACAAAAACATAATGTGGTTGTTGCTTTTTTCACTCATACGTTCATACATGTCTTCGCTTTGGTTGTATTTCTGTGGTCGTCGCTGCTCTAAAGCAGTGTCGCCCAAGATTTTTTATCAATGTTTTAGTATATGTGTATGTATGGGTGAAAAAAAACCAACAACCATATGATGTTTTTATTCACGCACACTGTAAGTGAGAGAGAAGCAAGTGTAAAAACATGTCAGTGGGCGCCCTCACTATACTTCATTGCAAAGAAGCCCGTCCCTGCTCTAAAGCAGCGTCAGGCACCATACTATTGCATACTTTACGGGGTGTCATTGTGTGAGTCCATGCTTTTTTAATGGGTTGAATTGTGTGTGTGGTGAGAGCAACGGTAAATGAGCGCACACGGGAGCCTAATCGCCTGACGCTGCTCTAAAGCATTGGTGATCACTTCCTTACGGTAGCGTAAAAACAAACCACACGTATTCTCTTCCATCAATGGTTTAGTACAGCATCCGGCAAAAAGGGGCACACGTGCCCTTGATGAGAGTAACAACAAAAAAACCAACACTCAGTCTTCGTTCAGAAGTCAATTAAGAAGGTTCTGCTATCGTTTTTTTTCAATGATTTTTAGTTTTAGCAATGCATTAACGCACACGCTGTTTGTGGAGAGAGCGAGAGAGAGAGTCGTATGCGTGAGACCTCAAACAATGCGTTTGTATTAGTGCCGATACCTGGTTTAGTATGTATGTATGGGTGAAGAAAACAACAACCACATGATGTTTATTGTTTGCTTTCATTCACTTACACGGTATGTGAGAGAGAGAGAGAAGCTAATGCAAAACAGTTGAGCAAAGGCTATGTACCCCTGTGCATAAGCTTTTCACTGGTAAACGTTTCTTTTAGGGAATATAATCCGACTACCACCAAACATAATATGCCTCTTTCTCTCTGGGACCCCCATAAGCAACCAACATTTCGTGACCATCCGATCAAAATTGCGATCTGTAGCGTGATTGCAAAAAATTGAAGAATTGGATGCATTACCGCCTGATACCACAATAATCGGTAATGCATCCCTTGTTTGATCACCTTCGCCAACCTACTTTACATAATATTTTCTTCTTCCATTGACAGGCTTTGCCGTTGAAATAAGCCTACTAGAAACCGATATATTCACAAAGAATAAAACTTTGAATTTGTCTCCACGTGAGTTTTCCCCATTCGGACCCCTAAATATTATCCGACTATCACCAAAATCAATAGGCTTCTTCCTCTGTGGGGACCCCATCAACCACCAAAATTTCGTGACTATCCGATAAAAATTCCAACCTGTAGCGTGATTACAAAAAATGGAAAAATTGGATATATTACTGACTTTTGGATATATTACTGACCTTTGCGGTTGTTTGCCCACTTACGCCAATACTACTACCAGAAGCGGAGATATTCGCATAAGAAAAAAACGTTGACTTTACTCCTTATAATCTTTTGCTTATTCCGACTCCTGAAAAATATCCGACCATCTCCAAACTTAATAGGCTTCTTCCTCTGTGGGACCCGCACCAAGTCCCAAAAAATTCATGACGATCCGATCAAAATTACGACCTGTAGCATGATTTAAAAAAAAAACGGAAAATGGGACGCATTACCGATAATTGCGATATCTCTGTTGTTTGACCACCTACGACAGCCTACTTTACATCGTTGTAAAGGTGATATTTTCTACTTTCCTTGCCAGGTTTTGCTTTTGATATACCACTTAAACAAACAGAGCTATTGGCTTCGAAATAAAACGTTGATTTTTTCCACAAATACGTTTTTTGCCCAATCCGACCCCTGAATATTATCCGACCATCACCAAAATCAATAGGCTTCTTCCCCTGCGGGCCCCTCATCAACCCTCATAGCCAGATCGACTCATCTCATCGAGACATTCATTTTGGTATATATAAGTATGGGTCTACGACCATTATTTCGATGCGTTACAAACTTTTTGGCCAAAACCAACTTGTAATACCCTCCCCACATACTGGTTAGGGTGTCCAAAACCGAAAACGGTTAACCGGTTACCCGGTTTTGAGTTACAAAACCGAAACCGGTTTTCACCAAACACGTCATTTTCGGTTAACCGAAAAAAACGGTTATTTGTGTCGGTTAACCGGTTTAAAAAAATAGTAATATTTATAATAATTATTTAAAATTGTATTCTTGTAAGTAAGTAAGCAAGTTGTAAATGTCAGATACCTTTAAATTTGAAAAATATTTTGTGTAAAATGTATAGTTGTGGCAATCTAATTCAACTGAACGATCTATGAAACAACAGCGTATACGTAATATCACAAGGTACTTTGAATGACGTTACTCATACGTTTTTGAATTAGTACAGTAAACTAAAAACTTGTCGAATTTAAGATTGTAGGCATGTTTGATTCCGGCACGATAATTTGAGGTTCTCAACGCATGAGGGAGAATCCAGACTTAATAAAATGTAAACTTAATTCTTTTGGTACACAATTTTATATTTTCAAGGGTTTTTACTTTTCATAGAGCACAATTTCAGTCTTAATTTTCCTGTCCCCACTTCGATGTTGAATATCAAATAACGTGGATATTATGAGATTATTATATAATAACCAAGTCGTTATACTTAATTTACCCCTTTCCGCACATTTTTAATCAAATATTTATCAATTATGAACCATTTTGTACCTATTTTGCAAAACCGGTTAAAACCGGTTAACCGGTTTTGAAAAATTTTGAAAACCGAAACCCGGTTTTTGAAAAAATTTGAAAATTTCGGTTAACCGAAAACCGTTTTGTTTGTAAAAACCGGTTTTTTGGACACCCTAATACTGGTGTAGGGTATAAACAACTCAGTGGGCGCCCTCACTATACTGTCCTTGCAAAGAAGCGAGACCCTGCTCTAAAGCCTGTTTTCAGTTGCATATCTGCTTACAGTGACTTCAAAAATTGTCCAAATTAGGTATTTGGTGTTCCTACTGGTAAAAAATCTTTGTGGGAATTTGTGTTGCACAATGTCTACACAAAATGTCAAGTAAAACTGAAATCAAAAAATTGTAGTCCGAATGAATACATTTTCATAGAGCTAACTTTACAAAAAGGGCAAAAATGTCTTATTGGCTGCGTCTACAGACCGCATAAACAATCTGATGTTACTGAACTACTCCATGAACTACAAAAAATTTCAATATCATATAATGACATAATTATTTGTGGAGATTTTAACAGCAATATTCTAGTGGAACCACCATATAAACACCACATCTCCTACTCATTTTCATACCACGTCGAATAGCCTTATAGATATTATTTTTACAAATCAACTTTCAAAAATTCTTCTGTACGATCAATTATCAGCTCCAATGTTTTCAAGGCACGACCTTCTTTATATGGTTTATGACATGAATATCGTCATCGTAAAGGAACCATTTTCGTATCGCAATTTTAATAAAACGAATTACAATCTTTTAAACCAATACTTGTATAACATAAATTGGAATGAGCTCTATTACATAACAAATGTAAATGATCAAGTACGGTTTCTTCAAGAAAAATGCAGTTTCATCCTGAATGAATGTGTACCAATGAAAACAATTTTACCAAAAACTAAAGAGAAACCATGGTTTAACAATAACATTAAACAGCTTATATTCAAACGTGACGCATTTTATAAAAGATGGAAAAAATACAAAATTCCACAACTCTACGAGCAGTATAAATTAACAAGGCGAGAAGTAACAAATACTATACAAAAGGCTAAGTCTATGTACTATAAAAACCAATTTTCTACAGCTTTAAACAGCAAATGTAAATGGAAGAAGATACGTGAAATCGGCATAGGACAGAAATGTAGATCCCTTTCTGATGTTGATATCGATATTAACGACTTAAATCTAAAATTTGTTGGTGATAACTCGGTCTTCAACTTTGAAAATACTTATTCAAGACTGAATATAGTTCGTAACGAACATGAATTTACTTTCCGTTGCGTAGAACAAGATGAAGTCTTTTCAACTTTCAAGTCTATAACATCAAATGCTGAGGGCATGGATGGTATCAATCCGAAACTGCCAAGAATGATCCTGCCAACAATTTTGCCCTACATAACATATATATTTAACACTGTTCTCATGAAGTCAGTTTTTCCTGATAAATGGAAACAAGCGAAAATTGTACCCCTCCTAAATCCAACAATGACTTTCGACCAATAGCATTGCTGCCTTTGATGTCTAAAGTTTTAGAAAGCCTAATGTTTAAACAAATAAATGATTACCTCATTAAAAACAAGTTGCTGACTGAACATCAATCCGGATTTAGGAAGAACAGAAGTTGTATCTCTGCTCTCGTGGATGTCGCTGAAGATCTTAGAAGTTATTTGGACAATAAACAGGAATCATTCCTGGTACTTTTGGATCACAGCAAGGCTTTCGACACTGTAAATCATTCTATTCTCTTAGAAAAACTGGAAAAACTATTTAACTTCTCTGCCTCTGCTTGCCACCTTATAAACTCATACATGAGCAATAGATCACAAACCGTGTTTCATTCCAACAAATTCTCGTCGCAGTTATCTGTACACAATGGTGTTCCTCAAGGATCAGTTTTGGGTCCTCTCCTATTTTGCATATATATAAATGATCTTCCTGATATTTTAAACCACTGCCAATGCCATATATATGCAGACGATGTTCAGTTATATCTGGGTGCGAATCCAAGAGACTTGCAAACAGCATTGCTTAACATTAACCATGATTTTAACAACATTTTCACTTGGGCTGAAAATAACAAACTGAAAATAAATCCATCTAAATCAAAATGCATTCATATTGCTAGAAACAAAAACTCAACTCAAATCGATTCCCTAAAAATAAATGGCTGTATAATTGAATATGTTAGCACCGCATCTAACCTTGGCGTGGTATTTAATGAAGAACTTTCCTGGTCAAGTCACATTAATATAGCAGCCGGAAAAGTATACGGAATGTTACGTAATCTCTGGACCGTCCAATCAGTAACTCCCATGGAAATTCGCATGCTACTAGCAAAATCTTACCTAATTCCAACCCTAATGTACAGCTCGGAAGTTTTTTACAGCTGTGACTATGATGATCAGCGCAAACTAAAAGTTACATTTAATAATATTGCAAGATATGTGTTTAATAAAAAACGCAGCGACCGAATTTCAGCCTTCGCCTATCAAATTTTCAACATGTCTTTTGAAAACTATCTAAAGTATAGAAGTCTTGTATTCTTGCATAAAGTTATTACGAACAATGAACCATTTTATCTTATTAAACGAATAAAATTCGTACAGTCTCACAGAGGCAAGAAAATTATACAACTAAAATTTAAAAGCCCTAAATCAGAAAAACAATACTTTATCCCAACCATACGTCTTTGGAACTGTCTTCCACCAAACATACAGACTATAAGCAACACCCTGCGCTTTAAAAATTCTTTAAAAAACATATCTCAGTACAAATGATTTATAATCATAACATGTTATTATTATTAACGTTTAATTTTATACATTATATTCATGAATTGTATTCAATTTATCATCATATTATACATCAAGAAACATTCAATATACCACTAGCACTAAGACATAAGAATTGTATTCTAACTGTGCTAGAATTCAACAAACAAATAAATAAATAAATCATCATTACTCAAAAACCGAAGTATCTTTATCAAAGGCTAAAATTCGGTAGGTCAAATAGAGGAAGGAATATTATACCACTGAGGCGACGTAGTCTGGTCTTTGAGTGGCAGTTCTATATCGGAACTATACGTCTTTGGAATACTCTTCCATATAATTTACGGGGCATCAGTAACGTATTTACCTTTAAAAATAAATTAAAAGATTATTTTTCTCACTCAATAGAACAATAATTTTTTAACTGTTTTGTTTTGTTTTGTAATTTTTATTTTATTAATTATCACTTTTTAAATTAAATTTTAACTTACATTTTGCTTACTTAATATGTATTTTTCATATATAAGAATAAGTTGGATCAATTTTGCAATTATAAACCTGTACTTTAAATTATAAGACATTTTCTTGTTGTGCAGGGAAAACAAACTAATAAATAAATAAAATATATGCTAATTTTAAATCAGCCTTCAACAGTGGTAAAATACATTAATGTAAGGGTAGAGAATTTTTATATTTTTTTGATATGCGTAACATTGATATCACATTCAAGTTTTGGTGACATGTACCACGTTCAGGGGTGATGGAATACATGCCGTGCAAAAGGCCTTTAATTCACCGGAATGTGTTCTGCACGGTTATAAATAAACCCCATATAATAAATTTCGAACAAGTTAAAGTCCATCATTCAACATTCCAGATTTCTTCCTTGTATTAAACTCCAACCTCCCACAAAATTGGATCCAGCTATAGAATGAATAAAAAGTAATATACATATTTGAATAATTTCACTACGTACAAATTAGCAAGTTTTTCGTTCAGGTTGAAAGGCCTTTACTTCATCGGAATGTATTCTTCACGGCTAAAAATAAAATCGTATACTAAATTATTTGATATTCTCACAAAAGTTACAGTCCATCCAACTTTCCAGCTTTTTTCCAAACACCCACAAAATTGGATCTGGCTATTATTGTGACCAATAAAATGAGTATTAATTGTTTATAATATATTTTAAGAAAAAATTAAAACAACCTAAGCACTTTGTGATGCAACACATAAAAATAAAAATACTTATATAACTTCACTACATTTAAATTAACAATTGTAAAATCAAATTCTTCTCAGTGTACAAAGTGCTAAAAATATCGCAGTCAATGTCGTACAACTTCACATTGATTTATGTGCAAGTCCAGCCAACAAAGTAATACAGCATCATTGAAAGCCATTTTAAGTGTGGATCAATTCGATACGATCTTACCAAAACCGAAAACATTACCACCACAAATTGTGATGAACCACCAAAACAAAACAAAAAATTGAAAGAAGAGAAATTGAATGTTTTCATCAAACTACAAGGCCACAACAAAAGCAATACGACTGATCAGCAATGAACATAAAACAGAAATACAAATCAAATTTATGAGCATGCGCGTATTCGCAACCACAGTCACCATTAACAAATCAGTGGAACAAGTGAAGTTTTGCTGATCCTCAATATAGAAACTGCTGCAGGGTTCATAAATTGAAGAACGGCATTTTGTTCACTGATCCCATACAAGGATACTCAGAGGAACAGAACGAAGCCCCCCAAATGCGTAACAACACCACCAAATCACTGAATTCCAACAATGGTCATCTTATTTAGCTAAACATGCAACAACAGAATTCATGATTAACTTGGCTTGCCTTACCTAACCAAAAAAACCACGAACAAAACGTCAAGAATGTGTTTGACAGATTGACGCTGCAGACAAACACATAAGTACATGTGAGCAAACATTGCCAAAGGAAGCGCAAGACAATCATATGGCTGTGTGTATTGGAAAAATATGGTGCCTGTACAAGCACCCGCAGCCATTTGAACTGAAACAAACCGCATTACTACTGCCGCCGATCACAGACATCATTGTCAGTGTCGTCATCATCTTCATGATCTTCATCGGTGGCTATAGCAACAGGAACATCACCATTGGTGATCGCTTAACGAAATATTTTTATATGTGTGCATGCATTTGTAATCAAAAAAGATCAGCATGCGATTCTTCATTTTCTACAACCTTTTCCTGTACACTTCACGTCCGCAACCTGTAACGCCTATTTGTAGTTGATTTCGAAGCGTTTATGAAATGTATGAATGTTTTAATAAGAGGGTAGATAGTAAAGTAAAGCAACCAATGATAAGATACTCCCACCAGATCAATTTATTCTAGGACCCCATAATTTAAGGCAACTAAACTAACAGTTCCACTCTCCCAGTAACAGCTCCCGTGTTTCGTTCGCTTCGTTTAATCGGGTGATCCAAATCGATGTTTGTTACACCTCAGCATGGCGAATTGGTTTTATTATTATTCATTCAAATGATTACTATTGTGGATTTAGAACAAAAATAATATTTATGCTTTCCTATTTCGGCATAATTTCTATCTCATAGTCAGGGTAACGGTCATATTCTATCTCTAGGTGCAGAGTGATGTTCTATCTAGGTTCTAATCTTTATATATAAAACTCAATTGTCGTTTGTTGGTAATTGAATCAGTTGAAAACGGCTGGAGCGATTTGGATAATTTTTTGTGGAAATGTTATTCATAGTCCAGTTTAGGTTTTTATGCAAAGAAAAATTGGCCACGCCCACTTTTCCGCCCACTTTTATAAATATGTTATATCCACGAAACTACTCAACAGATTTTCATGAAATTTTCAGGGAACGTAGAGTGATGGCCCCCGGTTGAAATAGGCTACATATTTGGTTGAATTTCGGATCGGACGGGGTACGTCCCCTATGCCCTATTTTTGTAAAAATTCAATATTTGCAACTATTACAAATGTATCGCTTTGAAAATTAATTTCCGGGTCAATGGCGATTGTGTCTCCGACCTTACGTGCTTATTTGGGGCATTAAGACTGGACAACGCCCACTTTTTTAAATATGTTATATCTACGAAACTACAGTATCGATCTTCCTGAAAGTTTCAGCCAATGTACAGGGTTGGTCCCCGATAAAAATAGGCTACATATTTTTTGACTTTCGGATCGGGCGGGTACCTCCCCTATGCCCAATTTTTGTAAAAATACAATATTTGCAAAAAAACGAATGTATCGGTTTGGGAATTTATTTGCGAGTCAATGGCGATTGTGTCTCCAACCTTACGTTCTTATTCTGGGACTTAAGATCCGACCACGCTCTCTTTCTTATTGGGTAATATCTACAAAACTACTAAAGGAAAATCTCGATTTGTCTAAACTTTTAAATGTTTTCATAGTATACAAAAGTTGTTTAACATACAGAAAAATTGTCCACGTCCACTTTTATTGCACTGTTCATTTTCGAGTTTAAAAGGAAAATGTATATCGTTTTGAAGAAGTTTTGAATTTTGACAGTTTTCAAAACTTTTAATTTTTGTTTGCACTTTCTATCAATGAACACAAACAAATGATACGATCCAGTACCAACCACACAAAGTCATAAACTGTTCAACTATCAAATTGTGGATTAAATTATTCGTGCGACGAAAAATAAAAGAAGGTTAGTTGTAAATTGATTAAACGGTGATAAGTTTTTTGTAATTAGAATTCCATTGTAAGTACATTGCAATCGCTTCGTGAATTGAAATAAGTTACATCGTTTTATATCAACAAAATATATATATTAACCTGTGGGTTTTGAAGTTATTAACGGTTGCAAGGTAAGAACAAACTGAATAAATTAACTCGCGTTGTAATGCCGCCAATAAGAAGAAGCAATTTAGGTTGCAGAACCAACAATATGTTCGATCTACTAAAACTGCGGAGCAACTCCAAGAGCGAAATGATATTGAACGAAATCGGTTATCACAAACACGATCAGTACGTACACAAGAAGAACGCGAAGGTATCAACGAAGCAGATATGCATCGAATGAACCACGATAGTTCAGTAGAATCGATCTGGGTGCTAATTAATTCGAATGTTCGTGCAAGAAGACAAACAAATGTTGCGTTCAATACTCATCGAGCTGCATTCCTTTACAATAGGACAATTGATTACAGCGCTGACCAATTAGTTGCTATTGGTTCGATGAGCGTTGTATGTCCACATTGTAACGCATTGAAATATAGGAATGAAACTCCTGGTATGTGTTGCGCAAGTGGCAAGGTGAAATTGGTACCGTTGATGCCACCACCAGAGTCATTGCGCTCATTGCTTTCTGGAACAGGAGCACAGTCCAAACATTTCCTGACACAAATCCAAAAGTACAACAATTGTCTCCAAATGACTTCATTTGGCGCAGCAAATGTTGTTCAGGATAATTTTATGCCTACTTTCAAGGTAATTTCAATACAATCACAGTATTTCATTTTGTTAATGTAAAGAAAAAGCTACAGATTCAAGGTCATCGAGCAGGTTCATTTTTGCCAGTTCCGGGTGCTGACCATAAATTTCTGCAGATTTACTTCATGGGCAATGTACCACAAGAAGTAGATCAGCGTTGTGCATATAACAGTGCGGAACAGAGACCAATTGTTGAACAACTGCAACATTTTTTCATCAACATAATCAATTAATTGCATTGTTCAAAACCACAATAGACCGCATGCCCTCTGACAATCACAAAATTGTTATTAGAGCCGATAAGACTTCTGCGGGAGAACACTCAAGGCGTTTCAATGCATCAACAATTGACGATGTTGCTATTGTCGTTGTTGGTGAAACTTTCGAATCCCGTGATATCGTTCTACATCGACGAAATAGTCAGCTACAGCGTGTGCACGAAACCCACCGATCATATGATTCGTTACAATATCCCGTCATATTTTGGCAAGGTGAAGACGGTTATGATTTCTCGATCATGATGATAAATCCGCTTACAGGTGAATAGCAAATATATATTTTCTCTAATATAAAATGCATTCATTTTGGCATAACATGTAATTTACAGGCGCTGAAACCACCAAAAAAGTAAGTTCAATGAACTTTCTTCTTATATATAAAAGAAAATGTGTGTATGTTAGTGTTTGAAATTTTCAGAGAATGTACGGGGAACACCCGTGATGAAAATAGGCTACATATTGTTTTGAATTTTGGAGAGGGCGGGGTACCTCACCCATGCCCCACTTTTTTAAAACCCCTGTTTTAGCAGGCCCACTTTTTTAATATGTTGTATATCAAAACTACAGAACTGATTTTCGTGAAAATTTCAGAGAATGTGGTGAAAACATATTAGTTAAATTTCGAAGGGGCGGGGTACCTCCGCTATGCCCTATTTTTCAAAAACACTATCTTAATAAAACTGAAACGAACGATTGAATTAATTCTTCGAACTTTCACCCTCCAAACCACACCACAAACAACATCCACACTCCGAACCACCCCGCTACGATATTCCACCCTCCGAACCATCCTGCTGCGAACTGCAACCCTCCGAACCACCCTATTCCGAACTTTCACCCTTCGAACCACCCTGCTCCGAACTTCCAGCCACCGAACCACCTCGCACCGAACTTCCACCCTCCGATCCACCTCGCTCCAAACTTCTACCTTCCGAACCACTCTGCTCCGAAACGATTTTCCTACAAATTTCAAGGAATGTACCGGGACAATCCTGGTGAAAATAGGCTGAATATATGTTCCCTGGTGAACATAAGCTAAATTTGTTGTAGAATTTCGATGGACAATGGTGGTCCCCGACCCGAGGCAGTTATTTGTGGCTTTAAGACCCGACCACGCCCACTTTTTGAAATATGTTATTTCTCCAAAACTTCTAAACCGATTTCCATGTCCTTTTCAGATGATGTACATGGATGGCCCTCGGTGAAAAAAAGGCTATATATTTTTTTCAATTTCGGAGGTGCGGGTTATACCCTGTGCCCTATTTTTTTTTAATGCGCTATACATTTAAAATTTACAAAACATAAGACCCGACCACTCCCAATATGTTACCAGATGATATGCATAGCGAAGCTTTGGTCTTATTGGAAAGCATGGCAACATATCGATAGCTATAGCTTCATCAGGTATATAAGATTTATGTACATTATAAGAAGGTGGAAGGACGACACAGTTGGCCCTTAAGTTGCCACTGGACTTGCACTTGAATGAAGGGCACATATTCAATATTAAATATAAGTTATCATCTGGAACGAATGTACGGTGCCACATAAAAATTCCCTAAAAACTTTAGATCGATTCATGAAGGATTTAAGAAACAATTCACGTTTAGATTTCAGACAAACACTTCCAGTTATCCTATTCCAGCAGATGAAATAAATGCATGCCTCAAGTCATCAGCTTTTTTGACGGTATGTTAAAATTGCATATCGACACGAACATGTCTGAAGATTTTTTATTTATAGACACTTGCAGATCCCGATTAGATAGCGATGCAAAAAATATAATTGATGCCTTAAGAAAAGATAACATAAAACTGTTTCAAGGGCCAGCAACGCGGACCGGGTCTGCTAGTAGAATATAACTTTGATTGTTCATCCTTGTTTTCATTTATGGCACAAGCTCGGATATTTAACTTTTTAACCATTAAAAATTAAAATGTTATTTACAGTGTAGCTAGTATTTCTTTCGCCGGGAAGAATTTGGCGACGACCAGTTTTAGCATCTGGATAATCTTTAACCAACAGTCCACTTCATGTCAGTTCTGTTCCATATAAATATGCAGCTCGCAATATTTAAGATTTAGCTCTATAATTTGGTACAGAAGTTTTTATTGAACGGTACCTCTCGATTTTCGGTATTTTGAAGATTTTTGACACATTAACTTACCGAAACAGCTGAAATTTGGTATTTAGTCTTCTTTGGGCTACAAAGCTTTCCCCCAGAAAGTTGTCATAATAGGTCCACGTTTTGACGTAGCCCCTATAGAACGGTACCTGCCGATGTTCGGTATTTTTAACGAAAAGGCTGAAATTTTGTATTTTGTACAGAAAATTGTCTGTATACATAAATCCACAATTTAATATAGCCCTCATGTAACGGTGCCACCCGATTTGTTGTATTCCGTGGGCCACTTGTCACATTTTTGGACCGAAATGCGAATCTTTTATTCTGAAAACTTTTAATAGAGGGCAATGTTTTGGTCGGACACCATGTAAAAAAATAAAATTAAAATAAGAAAGAAAGAAATTAATATTTTGATTTTACATTTTTATGTGTTTATTTCAGCTCAAGTCCATATTTTATTGTATTAAAAAATTTTGAATAACCACAAAATGTTTTACAGTGGAAATGAAAAGCAATAGATACGGGCGGAAGGTAGGGAAGACTATAGTTTCGCTTGAAGCCATTCAACCAAATCAGTTCCCCTTCCCGTCGACTCTGCATCGATAAACAGGTCAATTGGACCATCTAGCAAATTAATAAATAGAAGATATAAAAACACAAAAATATTCCCATTTGGATGTAAAATATTAAAAAATCGAAGTTTAACTTTGACCTTGCTTTACTCCGCAACTACTAGACCTATGAATCTTATAAACGGAATCTTACGTCCCATCAATGAAACTTGTCATTGATTTTGAACAAACGTAGAGATTCATTGAATAAACGAAACAAATTTCATTGAAGTAAAATTAATACATTTGTTTATTAATGCAATGAAACTTCTTCATTGATACAATGAAACGTTAACATGCAATCAAAGGTTTTCATGCAATGAAATTTCTTCATTACTGCAATGAAACTTCTTCATTAATGCAATGAAATACTTTCATTAATATAATGATATACTTTCATATATACAATGAAATACTTTCATTAATGCAATGAAATATTTTCATTAATGTAATGAAATACTTTCATTAATGCAATGAACGTTGGTTCAAAATCAATGATACATTTCATTGATATAACGTACGATCTCATTTATGTTATGAAGTCACTTCATACTCACGTAATGAATAAAAATTAAAACAATGCTAAATATGTTTAATTTATTTTATTACAATTAGTTTTGACCATGGATACAACACGTCATTTTTAATTCCTCAGGTATTAACTACATATATTAATGATACCATTGGGCGTTGTCTGTAAGTAAAGAATAAACAATTTGTAAACAAATTAACTGGTTTTGAAACAATACCTTAGCTTCATATTTTGCCGGAAAGTCATCCCCTGATGTTGGGATACAACATACAAAATTCACATAAAACAACTGTACACATAAAAACTACATGAATAGTTTTTCTTTTCGCATTAAACATTTCATACCTACTTACGAAGTTTATGATCTTATTAGGCATTTCTCCAGTAAGTAAAATTGAAAATCATAAACAATTTTAGTAATTTATTTGTCTTTTGTCGCTGGACACCAAACTCTGGCACTTTCTCTGTCATTCCAATCTTCTAAAGATTATCTATTGCTTGCAGCTATTACAAAGAAAAAAAACGAATAAAAGAAAATTCACTTAAACAAGTAAAAAAGTATCAGTCGGCTTTGCCGACCGAAATATACCCTCAGCCTATATGGATTGAACAGTTTTTTCCCAAAAAAAAAAAAAAAAAAAAAAAAAAAAAAAAAAAAAACATGTATTTAAGGGGGTTTCAAAATTTTGTATTGGATTAAAGCTCAAAAATTTGTGGGGGATATCGATAGATAGGGCTTTTGTACCATACTTGCCTACGAAAAATATAATATCGCAAAACTGTGGAACATTTGTGTGTGTGTAGTAGAGTTGTGCCAAAGGAACTATATGGAACTATCTAGTTCACTTCGAAGTTCCAACGGCCCTCATTTTTTCTTTGAACAATCTGCGTATACTTAACATCACACGTTATATTTCATGATGTTACTCATACGTTTTGGAACTAGTACAAGGAACTAGATTACCCGACTCTAGTAGCCCACGAAATGGACCGATAGGATCCACATTTGAACATAAACTAAGTTTGGATAAAATATTTAGAGATCCAAAGTTTGGACCAAATCGGTTGCTACGTTTATGACATATCGCGCGTATTATTTTAGCGAATATTTTCGAACTTTTCTGGGGGTGGTACCGGAACCACCAGCTTCGAATTTCTTCTAATATTCGAAGAAATATTACGATATCCAAAGTGTGGACGAACGCAGTATTAGGTTCGAGCTCTCCAGCCACTACACACGATGCCATAGGGCATTTTTACACGTTTCGGGCTGTTTTCTCGAGACGTATGGACTTGCCCCTGAAAAACTTTTACCGTCGTAATTGAGGCAGCGAATACAAGTTGCCTCAACAAAAATCGAGAACAGGTCTTAAAGTGAATTTATCCGAAATTTTGTGTGGGAGGTACCCGAAGGAGTGGACAAATATAGTCCATATTCGAAACTGGTCTATATCTAGTAGATATATTAGGACGTGTAAAGTATGGACCAAATCGGTCACTCCCTTCAAGAGTAAACGTGCGCACAATTTTTCCGAAAATTGTTGAACTTTTATGGGGGAAGTAGGTACCTGAAGCTGTGGACCGAAATAGGATATTTTTGAACTTAAACTAAGTTTGCACAAAATATTACGAAGGCCACATTTTGGACCGAATCTTCTTTGCCGCTTTCAGGCTATTTTCTCAGGAAGTATGGACTTGCCCCTGATAAAACTTATACCGACGTATGGGGGACAGTGAATACAAGTTGTTACAACAAAAATCAAAGCGATTCGAGAGCAGGCCCTAAACTGAACTTTTCCGAAATTTTGTGTGGAAGGTACCCGAAGGAGTGGACCGATTGAGTTCATATTGGAACCTCATTTAAGTATGGTAGAAATTTAACGATGTGCAATGTATGGAGCAAATCGGTTACTGCCTTCAAGAGTTATCATGAGTACAAATTTTCCGAACTTTTGTAGGGAGGGTTACGGATGAAGTGGACCGAGAGTTATCGTGCGCTCCAGCCGGACAGACAGACAGACAGACGGACATGCCTAAATCAACTCCAAATTGTCTGAAACACATTTCGTCCAAACATACTTACTTACTTAGCTGGCCCATTACAGAACCTTTGCTTTCTGGAATACCGCGCCTTTTCATCTCATCATCCACTTGTTTGCGCCATCTATTCCTTGGCCTGCCAATTCTGCGTGCACCGCCAAGCGGTCCGTGTTTATACACCTTTTTAGCGGGTTCATCATCGCTCATTCATATGATATGGCCTAGCCAACGCAATCGCTGCATCTCGATACGTTTAACAATATTGATGTCGTTGTACAGCAGGTACAGCTCGTGGTTCGTTCAAACATACTTAGGTCTAAAATCACTATTTCGATGCCCGTATGAAGGTGTATATACCCTCGTTAGCATAAATGTTGAGGGTATAATCGACAAATAAACATATAAAACCTATAAGAAATAGTTTACCCAATATCTACACACATACTTTTCTAAGTTAAAAACACGATTCGTAAAATCACTTTTTATCCATCCATACTTGGTGGTGTTATAATGTCAACTAAAACAATGTTGTTAAAAATTTGCTGATCAACTTAAGCCAGCGATTATTTTTGTGACAGAGAGAAGGGTTGTTTAGCCTAGTCGTGTTTTCTGTTTGTTAAATTCACACACGCACATTCACACCACACAGCTGGAATTTACTTCATAGCAGCGTCAGGCAAGAGAGCGGACACGTGCTCTCAGTAAACGGTTCCCCACACACACAATTCAACTAATTGAAAAAGCATGCACTCACACAATTACACCCCCAAAGCTATGCAATAGAAAAAGATGTTGCTTATCGCTGCTTCATAGCAACAATGAAATAAATAAAAAAGAACAACTGAGAATATTATACAGAGAGAATAATCTTGATATACGAGTACAAAACTTGAGGCAAACCTATTTCAATGAGAATGAATATGTATATCAGCCAATCGCTGACAGTAAAGAATTTTTGTACAGATACGCTGTTAGTGACGCTTCTCCTAGGTTTTGTAAATATTCATGATTATGATTGTGGAAAATTTAAAACATTTGTTTAATAAAGAAAAAATTATTAGAAGAAAATTGGTAATGTAAGGGTGATAATATAGACAAGACTTCATTACAGCAGCTTATTTTTATTCCGCAAAATAGTATTAGGAACTTCAAAAATGTTTCGTTTATTTAATAAAACTGTTTCATTTATTTAATGAAATTGTTTCATTTATTTAATAAAACTGTTTCATTTATTTAATAATATTTAATTCATCACAAATATAAAATTTTCAGCCATTTTCTTAAAAGAAGTTTGTGTACTAGTTTTTTAAGCACATACTATTTAGCATAATTTCAATATTCACATATTTTTCTTAAATTTAAAGGAATAAACCAAAAATCATTAAATTTTAGGTAACGTAAGGTTTTATAGAATGAACGAAACATTTCATCATAATCAGTGAAACCCGTTCATTAATACAAAGAAGCATTTTTTCAGTGTAATTTTTAACTCAACGGAAAGCTGATTGTGTTATATGTCTAACAAAATATTATGAAAAAAATATGAAATATTTTGCTGATGAACAGCATCACCACAGCAAAAAAATGAAGGAAATCAAAAACCTAATTTTAAAAAAGTGTCCGATTTCACTCAGAAATCCCATTATATACTCCGACGAATATTTCGATGTAAATTTAATTATACCGTCCATATTATGGTGGAAAATTTAAAAACTATACTTTTCCCATTATACCTCGTAATATGTCTCTCCTACCCGTCCATATGTCTTCCATATACATATAAATCGTTTTGAAATGCCACTTTTGAAATCGGATTTTAAATCATATTCATTTCGTTTCATTTGTCTGTCTCCCTGAGGCTCTGTCTCTCCACTCACTGAATACATTTCGTCTATCTGTTGGTCTGCCAACAGACCCTGTTGGACTGAAGAGCCTAACCGACATACAAACAAACAAATCAACTGACAGCAGACACAGACAAACAGTAAATGGAATCGAATGGAGTGATTCAACGGCAACATTTACCACAATCATGTCTTAAAAATCTCATATAACAAATCGCATAATTATAAAGCAGTTCGCATTCGTCCATCATTTACCGCCAACTCCGATGTTGTTGTGATTGTCGTTGTTGGAATTGTTCGTCCATTGGATTGGTTGAAATGTATTGCTGGTTGGTTGTCTGGCAATGGTGTGTCGCTGCCGGAATAGTCAGTTGCAGTCTTCACTTCTTTGGTCACTTCTCTACTCTGTGAAATGAATGTATATCCTTTTCACAATTTTTCGATATGTGTTAAAAATATGGTTTTGCCTGTTATGAAATATATGCCATTAAATGCAGTTTATTGTATCAAAAAGATTTCCAGATTGAATCGTATAAATCAAAGAGTTTTGCCGTTTTTGTTGTTTCTCTTCATGTTGTTGTTATTGTTGGCCGCATCAGCTAGGAGTTTCATCAAGGTGCAATGTTAATGGAGTTTGGATATGACATGAAATTAATGCATGTTATTTAGTTTAGATAGCATTCCATGTTAGTAAAAGACGGATGAGGATTGCAGTAAGAATTGTGGGTTTACACAATGAAATCAAATTGGTTTATATGTATGCATATTAAAAAGTAAAATAAACTTTAAGTGTAATTCGTATTAACGTTTTTTATAGGGAAATCTTAATTGCTGAGTTATTGTTATGAAATGGCATACAAATAGGAATAAACAAAAAAAAAACAAATTGACGAGTCTTTAATTCTCGGCATTAACTCAATATACATATATATATGTAAATACCTAATTTTTTAGAAGAAAATTCGAAGGACTTCTATATAGAAAGGACCAATTGTTATTGTATCTTCATGGAACAATGATGACATGAAGGATGACACGGTCTCCTGAGTATCACAATAGCAGATTTGGCGACCTTATACATTTTTGAGAAAAATCGACATAATGGTTTTGGACCCCGAGTATGTTTGGACGAAATATGTTTCAGACAATTTCTAGTCGATTTAGCGTTGTCCGCCTGTCGGAGTATATTTCCAGAAGAATTTAAATTTTTCACTTAAGTGCAGTTTAGGGACTGTTCAAGGCCATAATGACCCATAGGCTCAGAAATAACAATAAGCAACGATAAAAATGACTCCCAAATAAGATCCTGTTCCCTTCTTTCAGGTATTTCCAACGCAAAAGTTAACTTCGCAATTCGTGCTGAAATTTTAACAGCAGGTCGGAAGGTCTGTCGTGTTTGGGTCGGGCCATTGTCAGTAAACAGAAAAAATATTTCATGAATTGTTACATATTTTCGTTCATGATGTAGTTTTTATACCCTTTACCACAATGTGGAAAAGGGTATTATAAGTTTGTTTTGGTAAAAATTCATGTAACACCGCGAAATATTCGTCGAAGACCCCCAATGTTGTATACCAATCTTCATATCTCGACGAGATAAAGCGATTTTGAGATGTGTGTCTGTCCGTCTGTCCATTATAAATTGTAAACAAGCTCCAGGCCGCAATTATGGACCGATCGTCACGAAATTTTGTTTGGAGGTCGGGTTCAGATCAGAATAGATCCCTATTCTTATTGGTGATGATCGTGAAATATTTAGCGGGTGAAATGGACCAAAAACATAATATTTATCCAATTTTCTAGCGGCTCTGTAGGTCTCAATAATAGTCAGATCAACGCGTAATTTTAAATAAGGTAAGAGTATATCACAAAGGAGAAACTTGCAATTTGAGATGACGATCGGATAAGAGGGTTAAATGGACCAAAACTTTTGTGTGAAAATTGTGAAAATTTTTAATTTACAGCTTATATCTTAATTCCTGGAAGTGGCATTCCGGACAAGTGAGATATACTTGAAAGTGGAACGCTTGACCTTTCAATTGATGCCACTTATGTTGGTATGCATGATCAGATAACAGAGTTACAGCCTAATATATTCCGTAATTTGTTTGTAGTGTAATAATAAACTCGCTGGAAGTCGCAATTATACATCAATAGTCGCGAAATTTTGCACCGGGTAAGAGTATAGGTCGAAAAAGATGCCTACAATTTTGAATGATGATCTAATATTCTTTAGCGGGTGAAATGGACCATTACTTTTGTATGAAAAAAATAAAAAATTTATTTTTGGTCAATATTTTATTCCTTGATGACATATATATTTCGCATAGTAGCCTACATATGGAAAAAAAACTATAGACATTTCCTCTGATGTAAATTGCTAGATAACGGGCCTACTGCCTAATATATAATGGGTTCTGTGTAGAGAACCACATTTTTATTCCATGCTACATATTGTCTCTCCAAAAGTTTATGTAACACCACGAAATATTCGTCCTAGACCCCTTATTTGGTATGCCAAAATTCATATCTCGACGAGATAAAGCGATTAGCGATGTGTGTCCGTCCCAGGGTTTCGGAGTCGGAGTCGGAGTCGGAGTCTACGAGTCGGAGTCGAGCAATTTTGCTGGAGTCGGAGTCGGAGTCTGAGTCGAAAAAAATAACTCGACTCCGACTCCGGGCAAAATTTTTTCCACGTTATAGAAATATAACATTCAATTTGGTATAAGAAAACATATATTCAAACGGTATATTATACTAAGTTAAAGGACCATTCACAGGGTAGTCTATTCAACCCTATTTTGTTGATCCAATTGATTCCTTGCAGTTTTGCAAACAAGAGTAAAGTTCTATGACAATAGAATTTAGATTAACCTTTAACCTCTTTCGTCAGAAGTCTCAGTTGTCTTCTCACAAAGGTCTATTGGTATTCTCATCTTCTGTTTTTGATGAGTCATCCTTGTCTTTTATTAAAGACATTATGGTCTCTATGGGAAATCTTACTGAATACCCTGTGACACAAAATGGAAGTCAAGAAAGCACGAATTGAGAGCCCCGAATGATCTCATAGCTGGAATTTCTGAGTTATGACATAATGAATTTTTTGATCGACCCCCATCAATCATTGAGATATTGTTTCATAATGTTTAGATTACATGTTTTCAGTTAAATAGAATGAGGAACCTTTCTCTCGAATATGCTGTCCCCACGTCCTTCTTGTTCTTGAACTCAAAAAGTAAAACAAAATGAAATTTTCTACAAAAACGTTCCACCGAAAATTATATTTAGGTTTCCCTTATCCAAGAAATCGATATTGTCACGTTTTCAAAGCCCTTTATCAGTTTTACTCGTTACTTTCTCTAAAAAACCGTATGTTTATGTATTTCGGTAAATTTCGCAAAATCTATTAACTATATATGAAATTCGGATGGTTACGCCTCTGAATTAGAGCATCATAAATTCGTTGTTGGTCAACGACAGATTCATCTCGCCACAACTCAGAAGTCTGACAAACGGCGAATCTTTCTTCTAGGATTCATTGTATACTATATGAGGGCTTTAGATGCAGACATTCAAATAACCGGATCCGCCCGCCAGCATGCACGAAATTCAATTAAATACATAATCATTAAGTTTTCATAAGAAAGGATCGGGTAAAAGTGATAAAGGACAATGAAAACATGACAATATAGATTTCTCGTCCTACATAAAATTTTCAAAAAAAAATTTTTTGTAGAATATTTTCATGCACGAAATCTCATCGTGTGCGAATTTTTCAGTTCCAGAAAACATCCATCTGCCTTCGTGCTGGATGGTGTACACAAGTATTTCAATAAAATATCCACAACACACCAACGCTTAAAATGCAAGAGCTGAATTTTAGTTTAAGGGGTGATCCCTACTTATAAATTTCAAATTTTTAAGCCGATCGGAACAATGTAGCCTTAGTATGAGCGTTGGATGGGAACAATTTATTTTATTTTGTATGAGGCATATAAACGGTGTTTTTCTCGAAATCGGCCGCAAAAATATATCACAAGTGGTTTATTAGTTTTCAAGCTAGAATTGGCACCGCAAAATGTTTTAATAAAAACAGGGATTCGTAGACGGACTCAGAACTTCGTAATATTATTCTATTTTAGATGAAGAAAAAAAATCTGCCAAAAAGTTACGTAGTTTTCTCAAAAAAAAATCATGAAAAATGGCTTTTATTGAGCTTTATAATGGGGGTCTCCTTTTAAGGCTAAGCACACTAAAATGTTGGCTTACATCCATTCTGAAACTCGGTCATGAATTGTTTATAATTTTTATTGCATGTAGTCCTTATGATTTGTATTGCCCCTCCATTTTCAGATATTTTGAAACTTTAAAGATTTTCTCACGCGGAAGAATTCCGTCCAGAATATACTCTTGCAAAAAAAGGAAAACCGACAAAACCTTTCTAACTTTGCTATTTTTCAATGTAATATTCGAATGCATTCCAATGAATGCCCTTTCCAATGAATATATAACGAAAAACTAAGCCATTAGCCTATATAGGCCAATATATAGGAAAATGATAAAAATTTGTGAACATTTTATTCATTTTTAGTTGTATACGAATTCAGGAATTCACACTCGGAGTCGACCCGGAGTCTGAGTCGGAGTCGGAGTCGTGAAAAAAACTCGTCTGGAGTCGGAGTCGGAGTCGAGCCAAAAATACCTCGACTCCGAAACCCTGGTCCGTCCATTAAAAATTCTAAACAAGATTTAGGCCGCAATTATGGACCGATTGTAACGAATTTTTTAAGGAGGTTGGGTTCGGGCCAGAATAGAAATGATTAGTTTTTGGTGATGATCGTGAAATGTTCAGGGGATGAAATGGACCAAAAACAAAATTTTAACAAATTTTGTAGCGGCTCTGTAGGTCAAAATAATAACCAGCAAAATTTTAAACAAAGTTTGAGTTTATGATGAAGAAGAAGCGTACAAACCAACGTGAAGATCAGATAATACTTAGCGGGTTAAATGGACTGAAACTTTTTTGTGAAATTGGTAAAAATTTCAATAACGTAGCGGTTAAACAACGGAAGTAGTAGTACTACATACTCGTAAGTGGGTTTCATTAAATTTTAGTTTGTGTGAACTAAATTTTCCTTTCCTGCTACAAAAATGTCTTTGTCATGCTAGATAATTTTATGGTTTTGGTCATAAGTATTATACATTACATCTCTGATATTTGATAATTACATTTTCACAATCATTGAAAAGAAGTTCCGTGGAGAGCGATTGTCCAGGGATAGTGGTATAGGGTATCCCATGGTCGGCTCCGTCCGACTATAGACTTTTCTTACTTGTGGTACCTCACATAAGATAATTGTTCAGTTTCTTATATCCATACGAAAGCCACTATTTTTTAAATATGTATAAGATTTTCATGAGATGCAAAATCACTTTCCAATTTTTCCTACATTCCCATTATTTGCTCTCATATTTCCTCTGTTGTTTTGTAAATGCTCTCAGCGTTGTTCTCTTTTTCTTTTGAATGGTATCATCGTCTCACCATCATATTGACATTGTATCAATAAACCGCCCGCAAAAATTTTTTTAAATTTTCAATCGCTTAACGATAATCTGGGATTCGCGGTGAAGATCAATTCAATGGAGGAAGAGCGCAGATCTTCTGCGAATCCCCAACATAAAGTAACTGTGTCTAGGAAGCGAATCCCAAGGAAGAATCGCAGATTAATCATCTGGAAGATCTTTAGAAGATTAAAATATAAAGTAAAAAAAAATAGAATTATTCTTTGGGTTTTGTTTTTGTTTTTGCATTTGTTGTCTTTGAGTTTTATTACCCCCTTTTGTTTTCTTTTCCGCCTTGTTATGATTTTTAGTTATTCCTTATGTTGTTGGTGGTTGTGTACTGCTTCCTAATTCACTTTGTTGTCTTTCTAGTTAAATGCGTCGTGTTTGTCAATTCTCATAATATTGTGCGTGACATTTATATCAAAGTTCTGTCGGAAGCGTATATGAGAATTATATACAACCAAATCAAAAATGTCAGTGACAATCATCTTTTGCTCTTCCAGAAGTGTATTCTGTTATTCTCTAGGGCGATCATTTGAAAAATCTAAAAGAAATATGTAAACAATCGTCCAATGATCGCCGTTGGGAATCACAGAAGATTAATCTGAGCGAACAATCTTCCACAATTTTGAGAAATGTTTGCAGGGTCACAACACAACAACCTGACTGAAATACAGCTAACCGTTTTACGCTAAACTACCACCGTCGCAAAAAACTAACAACCCAGCTCAAAGTCAGAAGTTTTTTCGACTCGTCTGACCGACTTCGGTCCGAGCTCTGTTCGGATAGTCTGACGAACTTTTTTCCCTCTCTCTCTCTGAATGGAATTTTTATACCCTACACCACTATGTGGGGAGGATATTATAAGTTGGTTTTGGCCAAAAAGTTTGTAATTCATCGAAATAATGGTCGTAGACCCATACATGTATATACCAAAATGAATGTCTCGACGAGCTGAGTCGATCTGGCTATGTGTGTTCGTCCGCCTGTCCATCTAAACCTTGTAATCACGCTACAAGTCGCAATTTTAATCCGATCGTCACCAAATTTTGGGATTTGATGAAGGTCCCGGAGGGGAAGAAGCCTATTGATTTTGGTGATGATCAAATATTATTCAGGGGTCGGAATGTGAAAAAAATTATTTGGAGAAAAGGAAAACGTTTTATTTTAAAGCGAATATCTCTCTTCTGTAAGAGGTATATCAAAAGTAAAACCTGCTAATGAAAGTAGAAAATATCACCTTTGCAAGAACACAATTTTTAATTTTTGCGATTTGAATAATAATGGGGAATATCACAGCTTTGGTTGGGGACCTTCCAAAAGCAATGTCTGACTATGAAAGTAGAAAATCCCATCCTTACAATGATGTAAAGCAGGTTGGCGTAGGTAAGGGATTGGATCGCAATTTTGATTGGATCGTCACGAAATTTTTGGTGTTAATGGGGGTCTCACAAAAAAGGAAGCCTATTGATGGTTAGCGTACTCCCACTTTTCCATTTTTTTATTTGAATTGTACTGACGATGCAATTAAATGCGTTTCAACAAAATTGATCTGTATTAGTAAAGACATTCAGAGCAAAGGCGCTAAGCTATCCGAATTCTAATATTTTGAATTTTACCAGTCAAAACTTATGTACAGGGGTAGTGGTGTAGTTGGCTCACTTGTTTCTATTTTCTTTTGTGCTGCTTTGGCAATATTCATTGTAAATAAGCAGAGAGAAAAGAATTGTATTAGAGGTATTTGTCATTAAAGTAAAAACTTTAAAATATTAAAATTGTGATAGCACTTAGCACCTTTTCTAACTCTGATATTTTACCATAAATGCTATATTTTGTATTAATTTAAAGCTCTGATGGTTTAGTTTCATTATCAAGCTTTCTCCTTGGAATGTGTCCAACAGAAGCAGAAACATCTGCCATGGGAATAAAATTCCATAAATTGGAAATTGGGATATCCCAGCGTCTTTTTCAACATCACAAGTAATTCACAAATTTTGGTATCGCAATTGGGAACATTTTAAAGCTTAGAATGTCTTCAGTCAACAAAGCAAAGCTGTGATACTCGTCAGTACAATTCAAATAAAACAAGTACGAAAAGTCTATAGTCGGACGGAGCCGACCATGGGATACCCTATACCACTATCCCTGGACAATCGCTCTCCACGGAACTTCTTTGCAATGATTGTGAAAATTTAATTATCAAATATCAAAAAGTTATCTAGCACGACAAAGACATTTTTGTAGCAGGAAAGGAAAATTTAGTTCACACAAACTAAAATGTAATGAAAACCACTTATGTGGTACTACTACTTCCGTTGTTTAACCGCTACTTTATTGAAATTTTTACCAATTTCACAGAAAAGTTTCAGTCCACTTAACCCGCTTAGTATTATCTGATCTTCACGTTGGTTTGTACGCTTCTTCTTCATCATAAACTCAAACTTTGTTTAAAATGTTGCGGGTTATTATTTTGTCCTACAGAGCCGCTACAAAATTGGTTAAAATTTTGTTTTTGGTCCATTTCATCCCCTGAACATTTCACGATCATCACCAAAAACTAATCATTTCTACTCTGGCCCGAACCCAACCTCCTTAAAAATTCGTTACAATCGGTCCATAATTGCGGCCTTAAGATTGTTTACAATTTTTAATGGACGGACACACATCGCTAAATCGCTTTATCTCGGCGAGATATGAATTTTGGCATACCAAATAAGGGGTCTAAGACGAATATTTCGTGGTGTTACATAAACTTTTGGAGAGACAATATGTAGCATGGGATAAAAATGTGGTTCTCTACACAGAACCCATTATATATTAGGCAGTAGGCCCGTTATCTAGCAAACACTTTTTTGCAATTTACATCAGAGGAAAGATCAGTATTTTTTTCCATGTGTAGGCTACTTTGCGAAATATATATGTCCTCAAGGAATTAAAATAATAATAATAATAATTGTTCCACAAACATCCCAGATGGGACAAGGGAGACTTCTCTCATATCAATGAGTGCACGCCGATTCATATTGGCTCAATGATATGGGACCTACTTTTTATTGCGGAGTCCGAACGGCGTGTCTTACGACACCACTTGTAGAGAAGTTTTTCATGGCTTAAATACTCAGGAAATGTCGCCGGCATTACTGAGGGGGAATTTTGCCACTGTTGAAAATTTGATGTTGCTTGGCCTGGGATTCGAACCGCAGACCTTCTGTGTGCAAGGCGGACGTGCTAACCATTGCACCACGGTGGCCCCCAAGGAATTAAAATATCGACCAAAAATAAAATTTTTATATTTTTCATACGAAAGTAATGGTCCATTTCACCCCCTAAAGAATATCAGATCATCATTCAAAATTATACAGGCAGGTCACAGATTCCGATCGGAATGGTTGCAATTCCGAAATTTCATTTCGATCGTTTTTGTCTTAGCTTCTTTAGATTCCGATCGATTTTGTAAAGTCAAAAAACTTAATTATCTATTTTAAATGCGAAATTAAATGTACATTTGTTAACAAAACAACATTTTAATTATTTCTAAGTGTTTTTAGAGTGTTTTAAAGTGGCAGATTTAAACAAAATAAAAATACAATTCCGTTTGCAAAATCAAAAGTGGTTTCATTCCGAAAAATCCTTCGTTTTTCGTTTTCTGAAGAAGATAAATACGGAATCAATTCCACTTTCGATCGGAATTCGTTTCTGTGACATGCCTGATAGGCATCTTTTTCGACCTATACTCTTACCCCGTGCAAAATTTCGTGACTATTGATGTATAATTGCGACTTCTAGCGAGTTTATTATTACACTACAAAAAAATAACGGAATATATTAGGCTGTAACTCTGTTATCTGATCATGCACACCAACATAATTGGCATCAATTGAAAGGTCAAGCGTTCCACTTTCAAGTATATCTCACTTGTCCGGAATGTCACTTCCAGGAATTAATACATTAGCTGTATATTAAAAATTTTTACAATTTTCACACAAAAGTTTTGGTCCATTTAACCCTCTAAATATTATCCGATCGCCATCTCAAATTGCAAGCATCTCCTTTGAGATATACTCTTTCTTACCTTATTTAAAATTACGCGTTGATCGGACTATTATTGAGACCTAAAGAGCCGCTAGAAAATTGGATAAATATTATGTTTTTGGTCCATTTCACCCGCTAAATATTTCACGATCATCAACAATAAGAATAGGGATCTATTCTGATCTGAACCCGACCTCCATACAAAATTTCGTGACGATCGGTCCCTAATTGCGGCATGGAGCGTGTTTACAATTTATAATGGACAGACGGACGGACGGACACACATCTCAAAATCGCTTTATCTCGTCGAGATATGAAAATTGGTATACCACATTGGGGGTCTCCGACGAATATTTCGCGGTGTTACATGAATTTTTACCAAAACAAACTTATTATACCCTTTTCCACACTGTGGTATAGGGTATAAAAATCGAAAAGTGGGATGTGCGCCAGCCTGTTTTGCATCTTAATAAAGGTGATACTTTCCTCATCCATTGACGGGCATTCCTATTGGAATACGACTACTAAATGCGGAAACATTCGCATAAGAATACAACTGTGAATTTTTGTCCACAACCTAGGTATTTGCCAATTCCGACTCTTGAATGTTTTCCGATCATC
This sequence comes from Musca autumnalis, assembly GCF_047663935.1. Taxonomy (NCBI): domain Eukaryota; kingdom Metazoa; phylum Arthropoda; class Insecta; order Diptera; family Muscidae; genus Musca; species Musca autumnalis. The sequence continues at coordinate 83,807,664 of NW_027411755.1, read as the reverse complement.
ACCAAAATCAGTGCCCATTCCGACCCCTCCTAAATAGTATCCGACCATCACCAAAATTAATGGGCTTCTTCCTCTATGGGACCCTCATTGACCCTCAAAACTTCGTGACGACCGATCAAAATTGTCAGGAAATTGTTTGGAAAGTCCCCAAAAAAAGCTGTGATATTCGTCATTATAATTAAAATCGCAAAATGAAAAGTTGGGTTTCATTAGCGACTATTGCGATATATTCGATGTTTGACCACCTACGACAACCTACTTTACATTGTTTGGTGACGATCCTATCAAAATTGCGACCTGTAGCGTGATGTAGGGTATAACAAACCAAACATCTACAGTGCGTTTGTTGCCGAAAAACAAAGAGATTGGTTGTACGGTATACCTAGTTCGCATCTACAATTTTTTTAATTTCATTAATATAAAGGCAACATCTAATATCTCAACCTAGTGCGGATAGACTCAACATGTACATATGATTCATTTTGTTCTGCTATGCTTTACAACAGAGTAAGGCAATGTGGCTTTCGTGAGCGTAAATTTACTCTCGCTCACCACCAGTTAGAGTCTGCACAAGTTGTAAGCGGGAGTAAGTTTACACTCACGAAAGTCACATTGCCTAACTCTGCTTTACAAGACGATAACAACTACAATGAAAATCATTAGAAGAAACGGTAATATTCAATATTACAAAATAAAAGCATTATAAAGAGGAGCTAAAGTTTTCTCTGGTTTGGTAGGTGGTGTTTGGTTAGCCAATAAAAACAAAACAACTCGCCAAAATTGCATTTTTCAATCTCTCAGAAGAAACCAGTATTTTTTGCTTTATGAAAGGCGTTAGTGAAATGCAGAAATTTTAAACTTCTCAAGACTTTATGAACAATATTCCTAAAATGCAGTAATTTTTTTCCTGTGTAACAGTAGGTCTATTGTTTATCTCTTATTTACACGCAGAAAAATATATGTTAGAAATATGTTAGGATCCAAACAAATATTTGTTTGGGACTGATTGGAAACAAGTATATGTTTGGATCTAAACATAATTTGTTTGTGTCCAAACAAATATATGTTTGCAACATTTTGTAACATATCGCAATTTACTTTTTATGTTGGAACATATTTTTATGGGTAGAGAGGATTTTTGTCAAAGAGAGTAACAACAAGGCTCTCGCAGCTGCGTAATGCTGGTTTATAATAAAGAGCTATGTGCATGGTGTAATAGGAGACGCAGACGATTTCTGATGTGTATGCGTAAAACACGTGTGTTTCGTGCTTTGTTGTTGTAAACCAACGTAGCAAGCAAAGAGGAAAAGAAAAAAATTGTATTAATTATGTTGGTCTTTTTTCATCAGTGTTCTAGAGAACATCGTTGAGCAAAGACGGTAAAGTGAGTGAATAAATCAGCGTTTTGTCTTTTCTTAAAGAAATTGCGCTTTTTAGTAAATAAAATGTCCAATACATTTTATAATTGAATCAAAAAGGTGAATGGAAATATTTTATTGGTCATGGAAGAAATCGCATTTAATATTGGTAATTACATCATTACATTTTTCATATACATACATACATACATACATACATATGTACCCAGTTGTTCAATAAATAGCAATTGTCTATTTTGACATAGTTATGTAACTAGTTACTCTTTGATCCTAGTTAATTTACACCCAAAAATGGCACACAAAAGGGCCTTTAGCCTGCTTTTGTCACTGGAAATGGGCTTCCCTGCCTATCATGTCAATTCGCTAGCTACATGTGATGCGGCGTGCAATATATTGACTATTTTATAGACAACCGATGGATAGTGTAATCAACAATGTTTCTTGTAATCTCCTTCCAACATTATTTCTATTTTAACAAAATAGAAAAATATTTCTGACATTTTTTTCATAGTTAAAAAACGTATTCTGATGGGTTTATTGTGCAAACATTGAAGATGTAAAAAGAGAACGTGTTACGAGCTAAATCATAGAAAGGATAAATAATTTAAGAAGAATATTTATAATATATCTGTGGTAAGTATTGATACATATCTTAACACAATTCATTATGGCGTCATTTCATTAAACTTCTATACGTTTTATTTCAGGAACTTTTGAATGCTCTGAAGGACACACGAGAAAAACATTTTAAGGACCAAATAAACATGTAGTCACTCAAAATTTTCAGCATCAAGGATCAAGATGAACCTATTATATCCATATGTATACAAGATTATATTGTCATTTGTAAAATTTTTGCACTCGATGTAATGAAATAAAGTGTGGCTAATGCATATATGCATTTACCCATTTTTCTGACTTCAAGTTACTTCTAATTTTGGCTATCATTTCTGACTACCGAATTGACTGGTTACTAGTAATGCAATGAAGAGACAATTAATTGCTTTCACACGACTATCGAATTGGGTGGTTACTGGTAATGCAGTGAGGGGACAATAGACCCCTTCCTATGACATCCCCATATTAAATTCACCAGTCTATAGCATTGCGAGTAGATTGGGTGGTAAATAGTTGTGTTTACCAGTAGCCAGCAAAATTGCCAGTTATTCCCTAGTTACCCGAACAACTGGGTATATTCTAAATATGGATGTACCTATTTATTACATTATATAATCATTTGATTCCAGATGCCGATTTCACGCTGATGATTTCAACTTTGTAGAAAATGTGTTTTATTTCACAACTAAGGAGAAGCATTCAACGATGTTTCTATATATTTTTTTCTTTTTAAATATGTGACTTTTTATAAGTTATTTCATTAAGTTTTTCTTTTATTAAAGTGTGTTATGTATTTCTTTGAAATTTTGTATGTACCTATGTGTCTTTGTTGTTTTGCCATTTTTATATGCCCTTCAATAAAAAAACACCACCATTTATAAATGTGTATATATCAGCAAAAATGTCTAAAATCGTCTTTTCCATTTCAAAAAAATCAAAAAAAAAATTTTGATACTACATCTATGATTTTTGGTACATAGATTAAGAAAAAAATCGTCATTCCAAATCTGTTTTCGTTACCAACTTTGATTGTTGCGCGCAAAAGATATGACCGTTTTAATTATGCTAATTAGAAAAAATTCTAAAAAAATCGCGGCTTAATATAGTAACCTGTTATATCCAATTGTCGTTAACTGAATTAGCACACTTTGAGAATATGCAAAAAAAAATTCAAAAAATTTCAATGGATTCGCGAAAAATTAAATTTGTTAAATAATTTCACGTATTTACAAACATATTTTTGAAACAATAGCGCTTATACTTACAAAAAAATATATAAAAAAAATTATAGCAGCATCCAGACATTGTGAGGAATAAAATGAAACCTAAGTCGTGAAGTTTGCAGCTATAGTATTCGTGTTATTTGCAAAAATACAATGAAAATGTGACGAAAAAAATAAAAATTATGTTATTCTAATTTTATTTTTTTATGGTTTTATAGGAAATATTGAAGAAAAAATGATTGAGTTCTTCGTCATTTTCGTCCAAATTTCACGCAATAATGAAGATATTCCGTTGCAACAACTTTTTCACTTATAGTTTTCCTATTGGCGAATATTTTTAGAACATTATATTAAATCACAAGGAATTCCAATTGTGGCATAACATTAAAATAATGTTATATTGAATATTACAACATTTGAAACGCATAAAAACCGCGTAATAGTGGAAATCACAAGATGCGCATCCGATTTTCCAAAACAGCGAATCAATCCCTCTTATTTGATATACACTTTGTGAAATTCCATTTGACGACAACGATGTAGCATCAGTTGCATGTTAGGGTGCAAAAAACAGTAAAATGCCCATAATTTCCACGAAGTACATTTGCATTTTATGCGCATCCGATATCAATGATCACCATTAAAAAATACATCATCCTATGTCATTTCAATGCGATCCATCAAGAACCGTGGATGTAGCATCGCACTCAGTTTTTAGAAAAAATCTATTATATCTCCGGATTCGCGAACGTTTTTCAATATCTGTTTTCGCACATTTTAAATATGCGTTTCGCTCTATTTATCTAAGTAGGAATAACACATCTAAAACGCGTCTAAATACGCGATATTTTCAAAAATATTTTTTGCATATTTTCGAAATTTGAGGGGTATCATATCCGCCGATCTAGAGGATGGATTTAGACGCGCAAAGGCTTGTTAGATTCAGAACGTAAAAAAACTAAATTCACGCGGGTTTCCACTGAAATCGAAAGGCATTTGTAAGTTTTGAATCCAAAAAACTGGTTTTTTAAAAAAAATTACGCACAAAAATTTCGACTTTAAGCTGAGATTGTTGTGAACCTTTGAAGGCTACACGCCTGAGTTATACATCAAAAAATTCGTAATCGCGAGTACTACAATCTCATAATCAGTTTTTAAGCGAGTACAGTTGCGCGTTCCGATTAGAGCAAAAATTCAAAAAACCCAATTTTTCAGTCTTCAAAATGTCAGCATCCGTTTGAGATTGACGCGGTGGCTATATTAAAAAATCATACATTAGAAACTTCATCTCTGAAGTGTATTCTTTAACTTCTTCTTTGAACATTATACTCTACATTGTATTGTAAAGCCACTAATTGAAAATTGACTTAAAAAAACTCGTTTCCTTCAACGATTTTTTTCTATTTTTTACATTAATATGACCACAGCTTCCGCTCAAATTATAATTTTAAGAAATCCATCGGTGAATCGTGCTAAAACAGTTTATTTTACCTAAATGCGTTCAAAAGTTATGGTATATTACAACAATTCGCGAGATACAATACCCCATACCTCAGTTTCAACAGAAGTAAATTTTCTACAAAAAGGCCGATATGTTAGAAATAGCCATTGAGCGCTTGCTGAGAGCAAGTGAGTATACATTTCAATGTGTTTCACATTGACATTTACGCTCCCTTGCTCTCAGAAAGTGCGTGTGTTTGTTTTTTTGTGGCTTTTGGGTTTGTATTTGTTTGCACCCAAACATATTACTTGTTTGCACCCCAACATATATTTGTTTGCAGGACCCAAACATATTTATGTTTGGAACTGCTTGCAAACAAATATATGTTTGCTGCAAAATATGTTTGGGACATATGTTAGAGAGGCCATTTTTTCTGTGTGTAGGAAAATGCTATTCATTTTTTATGAACGTGTCATACTATGCTTCTATTCCAATCATCGGGTATGCTTTCCTCTTGCCAGATGTTAGCAATTTCGGGCCTTGAAAATCGACTGGCAATTCATCGGTACCACCGGCTTTAATGTTATTCAGATTTCTTATTTCTACCAAAATTTGTTTATGTGGGTCCACACAACAAGTCTATTTGAAGTATTTTGAAGGTCAAAAATATTCGGTTTTCAATTTTACCAATAATAACGCCTTAGTATTTTATAAACCCATACCCAGTAACCAAAAAATCAAATACTTAACAAAATGTTGATCCTGTGGCAATTGAAAAATGTATATAACATGGATGCAATGCAACCCTATAAGCGAGAATAACATAGAAAAGTTTGTTAACTCTGTTTTCTATGCGTCAAAAATATTCAGTTTTGGAACCTTTTTTTAAATATTTTGCCAAATAACAGGTCATTATCAATCTTTTTCGCCAATATTAGTATACATTTTTAAAATTGCTAACAGAATTTTTGTTCCTGTGTGTAAAAGTATTATATTTTACAGCAAATTATTAAAATGTTGCGCTAAGGGAAACGCTATCCTAGAAAAGAGGAAACTGGTTATATTTCATTATAAAAAGGACAAAATTAAAAGAAAATTTAAGTTATTTTTGAATATTTTGTCGAACATAGATGAAATCATGTGCAAAAGTCACGATAATATTGTTACAAGGCCATGGGAGCTTTGTACTTATAATTTTTCGAAATGTAAGAGCATATTTTCTATCTTCTAAAAGCCATTTGGGACTCTGTGTCCAATTTCAAGAAAATTAAGGGTGGTTTAGTTTTAATTTTTCAAGAAATTCATTCCACTATCTATCCAAAGTTATAAATTTATTTTTTATTTTTCTTTTTATTTATTTATATCTCTATTATTGGAAAAATACAAAAATAAGGTATTCAGTATTTAATAAACAAAAGTTCAAATTCAAAAAACATTTTAAGTCGCAAATATAAGTGGACAAAACTAAAGGTAAGGTCACATTAGGCAAATATTTGCTCCAGCGACCGGCATTGTGCGCTTACTGAGATCAAGCGGTGTTAATAATACATTGAATTTATGCTAACTTGCTCTCAGTAAGCGCACAATGCCGGTCGCTGGAGCAAATATTTGCCTAATGTAACTCTACCTTTAAGCACTCCCCAATTTGAAGTACAATATTTCGTTTCCTCTATTATGGATGACACAAACACATCTTTAAGGCATAGAGGATATTAAATTATAAATTATTGCAGGCTACTTTTGGGGCTTCAAATAAATTTTCTTTGGCTTTGCTATTTTTTTCGGTTGATTTTTGAGTTAACGATCTCCCACAAGTCCCATTCGAGAGCTAAGATGAGGACAGGCCTCCTTAACCACTTTCGATGAGTGGAATCTCTTCTTCAGCATAAGGAAACATCAAGCCTTTCAATAGGCGTCTACGGTTCTTCCTTGAATCGTTCTTTTGCTAATTTGTAATTCTAATCGATTTTGTATTTGACCAGGAGATGCTGTAGGAACATTTTTGGATGAATATGAACAATATCGGCTAATGTTTTGGTATAGCCCCCTATAGCGGTACCTTCCGATCTTCGGTACACACATTTTTCCTACTAAATTAGCTGTAATTTGGTACTTAGGAACCCTACAAAACATTCCCACCAAAAATTGTGGACCTGGGTCCACGTTTGGTTATAGCTCCCATATAACGGTACCTCCCGATTTTCAGTATTTTAAGGATGTAAGCTAAATTGTCCGAAAATCAATTATTTCGCCTGCAATAATTATAATTTAGTATGCTCTATGATTAAAATGTGTTGGTGTCATCCAGAATAGAGAATACGCAACGAAATATTGATTTCAATAGCTTTTGGTTGTACATCAAATTGGGGGTGCTTTAGTTTTGTCCGCTTACACTTCCGACCTAAAATTTGTTTTTTTAAATTTTAACTTTTGTTTATTAAATTCTGAATTCCTTATTTTTGTGTTTTCCAATAATAAAGATATCGATGAACAAAAACAAAAATAAAAAAATAATTTATAGCTCTGTTTTCTTAAAAAATTATCATTTAAAAAAATTACTGAGGAGGTGCTTTAGTTTTGGCCAATACTGTAGTTAAATTTATAAAATTAAATAAAAAAAATCGTGGCAAAAACGTAAGAAATAAAACATTGGAATAATTTGGAAAGTGTTCACTGAGGAAAATGTTTTAATTTCGTTATTTAACAACATAAACAAACCAATGTTCTGAACATGTTTCAAGATTTGATTAAAAATTGGAAAATGTTATTCAATAAAATAACAAATGTATGCAATTGATTAAGAACAGCAAAATATATTCATTGTAGCCCATTGCTGGAAAAACAAGAAATGTGTTTGAATTTCTTTTCAGACTTTCAATGATTCCGAACATTTACGTAGTTCACTAAAGTGTTCATAGATGTTCATATGTATCTATGTACTGTTCTACTTGTCTTGTTTGAACTAAATGACTTGAGAAACTATAGTCAGAATTTAATTACTTTTTTGCACCGTGTGATTTCCTTCATATTTAACTGTCAAAAATTAATAATTCATACGGAGTTTTTTTTTCTGTTATGCCATGTCCAACATTCCTTTTTCCGACATACTGTTGGCAAACAGAAAAAGGAAGCAAAACAGAACAGAAATATTTACCAATGTAGCCATTCATTCTGCCATCTTTCAAAAATACAAACGAATAAACGATGATTTTTTACGCCGCATGCCAGTGCCTGTGTGAGCTGTAACGCCCCATGAAATGCATCAAAAAGTCAGTGAAGTGAAGTGCATATGATGCGGATGGAAAAGGCAAACGTAAAGGTGGAATGCCAGGCTATTCTTTTTTTATCCAAATGATGGTCGTTGAGACGTAAAGTTTGCGGCTGGTAAGAAGAATTGTTTATTACAACTCAACTTTCAGTCAGCAAAGACAATCAACGGTGCAACATTTTTTATTTGTGTGTATGGCCTTTACGAACCAAGCAACAGCCAGTCAGCAGAAACGACCAAACAAACGATAGATGTTTCTCCTGGCCACCAGATGATTTTTGTAATATAAATTCACGCATATACAGCGTCACACGGGTGTTCAACAGACGTACATCATGCTGAAAATCATAAATCTGCCAGTTGTGGCAGTTGTTTCTTGAATGTTTTCGGTCTGCCCCTCCTTGAAGTTGTTGGTTCATTTATTCGTCTTTCGTCTCTTTGCTGCGCGTTGCAGTTGTTTGGTTGTAAAGCTTCTTTATAATGTTTAATATCTGATAATAATCTTAATATGATTGGTTCTCTGCAGATGGCTAAAGATGTTGGTAATGGCAACAGAGTTTTGTTATTTGATGAAGGTGAAAAATGCTTTTGAGGGGAATGTGAAAAGACACATTGGGGTTATTGTTAAAAAATATTATTATGTACAGTTAGTCAACTTAATTATTGCAAAACCAAAATTATTACAAAATTTAAAATAAAACTCCATTTTATTGGCGTAAATAAATATCATTATTAATATTTCTGTTAACAGTTTAATTCATACACATGTTTATTTATAAAATAAAATAAAAAATTAGCTAAATTCCACTAAAAAAATTCTTAAAATTAACAAAAAGGAGAATAACTCATTATTTGTGCTGTCAACTAAAGAATTGCAAAATTCAGAACTTTTCAGTCTTCCATGGTATTTTTCGAAAATTTGTTCTAATATTTCGTATGCCCGCCTTGGGCATCAATAACAGCTTGTAAACGTCTCTAAATTTAATAAATATGTTTCGGAATGTCATATTCCAATGATATTTTTGCCATTCTTCTTTAATTCATTTTATTTAGTCCCTCCTGTTATTGGACGACCTATTCCCGACTTTTTTCTTCAGGTGTACCCATGAATTGTCGATGTTGGGTTAAAATTTAGCCTTTGGAGTGGGGTGTCAATGACTTTGGTGCAGTTGTATAACAACCAAGTCCTACATAAATACGATTTATGCTTAGGGTCGTTGTCTTGGTAGTACTCATATTCCAATTTTTTGCATTTTCAGAGTCAACAGGCCCAAATTTCTTGACGTTTTTGGTTAAATCATTTTTAAAACACGTAAATAAACGTACTCTGTCATTGTTTCCCTCAAAATCTGGATGTCACCAATGTCACTACTTGGTATACAACCCAATACCATAATTGACAGTTTACCGAACTTTGCGGTATCTATTAAATTTTTGTTTTTCCATGGCTATAAGGGGGTTTTTGAGGCCCATCGTGATAGTACAACATAATTTTAGTCTCATCAGAAAATATAACTTCATCCCAATACTTAAGATGGCGTGAAAAGAGGTCTGTATCAAGTCTGAATAGTTTCTATATGTTGTGCTGGGAGGACAATGGTTTTTACCTAGTCACTCATGATGAATGCTTGTTATTATGTAGCACTTTTCTGACTTTTCCATGTGACACACTTACTCTAAAATCTTTTTTGATTAGAAAAAGCAATTATCTGGTGCTGCTTTGGGGTCTTTCGTCAATTTCTTTAATAAGTCTCCTGCCAATTCGTGGATTTACTACTTTTAAGCCTACAATGTGACGTCTTTAGTTTGAGCCTGCCTTCTCTCTCGGTGCGTTATATGATGTTGCATACAGTTATCAGCTTATGAGAGGTGATTTTAAATATTTCTCTGTCGGATTTACCATTGTTATAATTGGAAAATACCTAATGTAGCATATTTTCCGAAATCCATTTACCTGAGTTTATCTTTTTCTGAATATACCGCATATGTTACACACAGAACAATTAATTTATGATCAAAAATTATGGATTTACATGTCCACATACCATAAAAGTCGTAAAAATCCTTAATTGCAAAAAATCGCAGCGAAAATCCCACGATTTTATTACACATTCGTTCATTTTGCAATTATTTAGTTGACACCACAAAAACCAGGTACCTATACTTTTTGCCCGCTGTTTTTGTAATTTACGACCGATTTCGGATTTTTTTGGCTGGATGTTGTCATTAACAGGTAAATCAACATACATCTACCAAAAACCCATCATTATTGAAAGAATTTCTTGTAGTAATTCCTAATTAAAAATCTAAATGTTTAACAATTCATCGTTTGCAATAATATAGTTGACTAACTGTATGTACTTTTTTTTATTTGTTGGGTTGTCATTATACCAAATCCGCTGGTTGTAATGTAAGGGATATGTATAGGAATGAGTCGGATCAGTTATCAGTGACTTGGCGGCACATGACAGGACAGTTGACTTTGTGTATTGATTGTCAAAATCCCATAGCTTGCCTGTGTGACGTAGGCGCCCTGACAACTGCAAAAACAGTTTTAAAATTATGAATGAAAATCATCGATTTCTTTTTGTTTTCCGTTCACATATTTTGTTTTTGTTCATGTTCTTTTGTTTTCGACACATTTTAATTATTATCTTACTTATTTAAAAAAAAAATGTCAAAAATTTGTTAACCCGACTGTCTATTAAAAAATGATGGACAACAGGAAGACAGCCGACAAATGTATGTATGTGTTTGTAAATCAGAGTTGTATTTGAAGACAAACTGTTTGGTGTAAACGCCTAGTAATATTGTTTCCATACGTACATCATGTTCCAAGAAGGATTATAATGGAAAACATTATCGGGTATCTCCCTCACAAAAGTTCACTTAAAGGCTGCTAGAGGAACGTTTGCAAATTTTTACCGAAATTATTTCATGCAGTCCTGTTTTCAGTGATATAATGTTTTTCGTGGGCAATAGCTCTAAGGTGACGATGGGTGACTGATGCGAACGATCGAATGCAGTGATTGACATTGGTCTAACCTGTGTGCATCGTAATATTCTTTCACATTTAAATCATCTTCTAATATAGAATATATCGATCCAAACAAATTTTAATACATAGGGAAATATAAAAGTTTCCGGCCTAGGCAGGACGTAGTGTTGCCACGCGCCATTTTTTGGAAAGTTTGACAGTTCTTAGCCTAAACGTAATCAGGAAAGTTTGAAATACGATCATTTGTTGTATTGTTTACAGTTTATTTTATTTTATTATTGACTGCAACTAGTTTAATTAGACTAATTTTTTTTCATATCTGCATAGTTATTATATACATATAAATACGCTAATTAATAAAAACGATATATATAAAAATTAGGATCCTAATAGACCATACGGCTTCTTCCGGTTCAATCTACGTCGTACACCTTCAGGGTTATTGAGGTTTACGGGCTCCGGGTTAACATGGGCTCTAATTCTGGCATCATGTTTTTTTTGCAACGAGTTTTATTTTTTCATACACTGTTTTCAACTTAAGGTCTCTGTGAATATCCTTGTCTCTTACGAACCACGGCGCCTTTACTATATTCCTCAGAACTTTATTTTGAAATGTCTGGACCACTTTCATATTTTTATTTTGGGTGCATCCCCAGAGTTGTATTCCATACTGCCAGATAGATTTCAGCTGTTGATTGTAAATTAATAGTTTATTCTCTGTTGATAGCTCAGATTTTCTTCCAATTAGGTATTTAAATTTGGACCACTTAATGTTTAGTTCTTCCGATTTTTTCTTCACATGTTCCTTCCACTTTAGCTTTGCATCTAGAGTCATTCTTAGATACCTTGCGTTGTTTGAAAAGGGTATTTGATATTCATCTTCATATGTACACCGGAAGATATACGGGTATGTGATGAAAACCGAATCGACTCGACTTGCAGAATCGAAATGGTATATAATCGGATTGCCGTTGATGATATATACAGTTTTGCTTCGCAAACGTCCCTTATTTGAATAATATTTTTAAACCCCATTTTCAATTTCATTAAAATATTCACCCAAATTGGTGATATACGATTTCGATTTATGGCAAAACGAGTCGAATCGTTTTCCATCACATACCTGTTTGTGTGTGTTTTTTTGTGAAGTTTATATGAACTGATTTGTTGTGGTATAATTTTATTCGCTAGTCACTTGTCCATGTCTTTATATTATTATAAGCGCTTGCTGTAGGTTGTGGTTAGCTTCATGTTCTGTATCTGCCGCTGATAAGGTTGCAGTATCATCGGCAAAAGTTGCAACGATTGAATTCTGAGGGTTGTGTGCATCATTGGTATATAACAGAGGTACTCCCGTTGAGATTTTTCTCAAGTTTGAATATGAATCTTCGATTTTAATTCTAAAAAATCTATCTTCCAAATACGATTTCGGGAAAGTGACATAAATCTGGATAAGAATCCTCTAATTTTTCTTATTAGTCCGCCATGTCACACTTTGTCAAATGCTTGTGTTACCTCGAGGAACACTTCAAAGCATATTTTCTTGTCTTCGAAGGATTGTACAATGATATTCGTGATGCGGTGGATTTCATCTATAGTTGTTGTAGTAGTAGTTAGCAGTTCTAAATTCGAATTGATAATTTGGAATGAGGTTATTGTGTGTTATAATTGATTTAAACCGATTTAAAAATACTTTTTCTAATAATTTAGACATCATTGGAAAGAGTGAAATTGGTCTATAGGAGGTGACTTCTGTTGGAGGGTTTCCAGGTTTTGGACTCATTAGCACTTCCGCTGTCTTCCAAAGCCTTGGTACATATTGCAGGTTGAAACAGGAGTTAAATAATTCTGTAATTTTTGCTTAGCAGTTGTAAGTAAGTTTCATCAATATTTCGGTTGTTATCGCGTTAAAACCTAGACATTTTTTTAACTTCATACTCTTATTTATTTCGTTGATGAATTTCCCAACTGTTACTATATCAAATTTCCATCCAGATGTTCATCTCTCTGTTCAACGTATTCAGTTTCATTATCATTTTCCTCAGAAAAAAATTGTTTGAAAATGATTTGAAAATAAGTTAACCTTCTCATCGTCGTCATCGATTCTTAGCGGAGAATTTCGTATAATTAGACGCTTCTGTATTTTTATTGCTTGTGAGTGTTTGAACATGTTTTTTATATAACATATCTTCAAACTGCTGAATGAAGGGACTGATTTTATTTTGAGAGCCTTTCCTTTCGATAGTTACAGCTGTGTTCAAAATAATAGGAGTGCCCATACACAAAATTGAAATGTCCAAAATACATGTTTAAACATCTCCATTTTCGCCAATTCGGCATTTGTTTAACATTGTTGACATCTCAACTGTTAATTCATTAACAGAAATGTGGCAATATGTTTTAAATTATTTACTGTTTACACCAACATTATAAATCGTCTTAAAATTTTTTGTTCAAATAAATAGGAGTGTGGAAGAATAAGGAGAATAAAAATATTTTTATTTGAGTTTAGGACCAGAATTGATAATATTTTAGTTGTTAGTAGTGAATTTAATAGATTTGAAGGCTGTTTGAAAACAAAAAAGGCTTTTGGATGTGGCCACAATCAGGATATTGTCCTTGCAGCTAATTTCCTATAATTTGAGCTTTTTTTTGGGAAATCGATGGATTTTATAAACAAAACCTTTGTTGATTAGAGTTGTTTAACACTCTAGCTGTTACCTCGAACAATACAAAGTGATTGGTCCCCATAAATTTGTGTATTTTGATCCTTGAGCCAAGCTTTAGCCAGTTTCCATTAGACTTTTATGTAAGGATTGACCAAAAAAGCGTATCTATAAGTCATTAATTCCTCGACCAAATAATGTTTTAAAGCCCTTAGCATCTTAACTACACGCAGAACAATTATTTTGTTTATATTTGAAAAATTGGATGATTGGCAGATATGAGCCATTTTTCTACACACTTTGTTAAAAAGCTAATTTTAAGGAAATACTTCTGAAGTTGCCCTGCGAAGTTGCCCTGCGAATTTTCTATGAGCACTAATCTAAATTAAGCACTTTTGAACGATAAACGTGAATTTATGTAGAAAAATATAGTACGGTGTATACCAACCATAGAGTAGTCAAAGCCGGATTATCACAAAATGGTGTAAAACAAATTTCAACCGTTCACGCTTTAAAATATTTTTGGAATAGAAGTGAAATTGATTGTTTACATAAAGGTAACATCCTGAGGACCTCATAATTTCATTTGGTCGAGGAATAAATGTCTTATAAATGCGCTGTTTTGGCCGATCCTTTTATAAAAGATTAATGGAAACTGGCTGAAATTTGGTTCATGGTTCAAAATACACCAATTTATGGGATACCAATCATTATGTTTTGTTTGAGGTAACAGTCGGAGTATCTAATCTATAAAGGTTTTGTTTATAAAATCTACTGAATTCCCCAATAAGAGCTTAATTTATTGGAAAAGTCGCCACAGGGACAATATCCTGTTTTTTGATACAACCTAAGGACTTTTGTTTTCAAAAAAAAATCAAATATATTGTATTTAGTACTATCACCTAAAATATTTACAGTTTTGGTCGTAAATTCAACTAAAAATATTTTTATTGTCCTTTTTCTTCCACACTCCTATTTTTTGAACAAAAAATTTCAAGACGATTTATAATGTTGGTGTAAACAGTAAATAATTTAATACAAATTGCCACATTTCTGTTAATGAAATAACAGTTTGAATGTCAGCAATTTTAACCAAACACAAAATAAGCCAAAATGGAGAAGTTTAACCATGTTTTTTTGGACCATTCCCTTTTGTGTATTGGCACTCCTATTATTTTGAGCGCAACTGTATAACGCCCACCAGCCATTTTATGTAGTTGGTCACCGTATAGTTTTTTACCATTGTGTCAGGCAGCATGGACTTCACTTGGAAAAATAGAATCTGGATTTAAAATAAATTTGGACATAATACTTCGAAATCCAATATTTTGACCAAATCGGTTGATTCGCTCAGATCAGATAGGCAGACGGGTGGATAGGGCTGAATTACACCAAACGGAATTCTCTTACAGTTTAACATATTAGCGAAGGCAGTGAAACAAATTTCTAATTGATTTTCGATATATACTCCACGAAAAACCGATATATGGTACATTAGACATTTCATTTTATGCACTTCCACTCACACAATACTGAACTAGTATTTTTTATGAAAGATAAGTGTACGGACTCGAGACCTCTATACAGATCGAATATAGCGTATCAAATATGGAGAATATTTTTTACGTAATTCCGCGTTTCATTATTAATTGGGAAATGGTATATAATATAATGCACAAACCCCCCCCCCCCCCCACCTGCGTACGTCCCTGGCGGATTGGATAATATCCGTAATTTTCTCAACTTCGAAGTCCAACTCTTCTATCGTCGTAGGTTCTTCGTAATGTCGGTTGCCCAATATGTTGGACTGCCTGATGTTACTATCTTACAACCAATATCATTTGCTTCCCTTTGTAGTTGCAATACGGGATCCCCAATTTAGGTGCTTTGCTTTAAAGTCACCTCCTATTATTAATCTCGTATTATGTTTGTGTTGCTCCGATTTGATTTTCTGTTTCGGTGGACTGTAAGTGCGGTTATGAGTAAGTTCTCAGTTTGTGTATACATTTCTATAGTTCTTGCTTGAAATTCTTCTGTTTGAATATTATCTTCTTCGAAATGCTTAATATTTTTCCTGACGATTACAGCGCTTCCTCCTCGGGCGGTGTTCATTGGGTGATTGGTTTGATACACTTCATAGTTCCTGAATTTTATGATTGACTGTTTTGTAAAATGTATTCCTGCAATTAGGCAAATATCTATTTTCTCATTGTTCAACACTATTTCGAGTTCTCTTTGGTGCTTCTGGAGCTCATTAGCGTTCCTTAACAGTATTTTTAATACGTTGGACATATTTATTTATTTTTAGATATTTGTTCAAGATATGTTAAAAGGAGTTTTACAGTGATTTTTGACGTGGACAATCACGGTACGAGTGCATCGATCAAATTAAATCTTTGTATGTCGATAAAGCACCATCATAAAGCACTACGAAAAACTGGTTTAATGAATTCAACCGTGGCCGAAACTCGCTAAAAGAGGAAGGTAAATATTTGCGGTTTCATTGTTAGGCCAGACACTTTTCTAGTTCCCCTCGTAATTGTTGATAATTGTTCATAATTGTAAAAGCCATATGACCTACATGTTACAAGTTGTTAAAATTGAAGATTTGTTTACAATTTCAAAAGTAACATAAAAAATTAAATTTTCTTGTGTTTAAACTGTAATATCTTTTTTCTACGCATCAAAAGTGGCAATTACACTGTGCAACAAAATTAAATTTTTTTCAAAATGATGGGAAAAATCGAGTAGGTTATGAAAGTAGAGCTAAAAATATGAGACACGTGTATCGGCGTTTTCAAAGTTTACGTCGGAAAGTAACCAAAATAGGCGGGGCAAGTTCCGCCCATTTTTAATTTTTTTGAAATATTCGAGTTAAGATGTCTTTGAATCCTTGCATTTTAGGTATAGGAGTACGTGGGCAATATTTTTGTTAAAAATTTTAACCCTCATGCGGTTCATCAAGGGGTCTTTTTGTCCTTTTTTCAAAAGTCTTTCAAAAACTCCTTAAAAATGTGATTGTATCAAATCCAAATACTCTACAAAATTGTTCGCCATAAAATTCTATTATAGGTCTCAGAATACACCAAATCTGTAACTCTTGTCTAATCGCCAGAAATCTCTAAAAATGGAAAACACGTTTTAGGGTTAAAGTCGGACTTCATCTGAGTTTATTCAAAATTGTTCCACAAAACATAATTTTAGAGAGATGATGTCAGAAACAAAATTATTCTTCTTCAAATTTCACTATGGGTCACAAAAGAAATGAAATGTCTATTTACATTTTAGAGCATGAAAATAGCAGTATCAATTTTGCTGAAAAAACATGAAATATTTCCCAATTTTTTTGATGAAAAATTGTTTCTTCTTTTTTCGAGTTGGTACATAGAAGTAATATGAAACTTGGTTATAGGTGAAAAGTGTCAAAGGATGAAAAATTCTACACAAAATTTCACTAGGAGTTTCAAAATAAACTATATATCTATGTACACTATTTCCTTAAAAAATTAGATTACAAATTTATATATTTTAGGATGAAATTATATGTTTTAATTTTGGACTGTTAATTTTACATAATTCCATACTGGATCAAAATCTAGCAAAACCCTTTACTTTTTGGGAATATTGTTAAAGAAAGAAATGTTCCAAATTAAATTTAATTATGGGTCTCTGAATAAAAGAAATCTGTAACCATAGCATATAACATTCTTAGCAGCACTTGTTTTTGATATATATGTTTTAGGGCCATATTTCCCAATTTTCATACAGATTGTCGTTGTGATTGGATACTGTAAATATCATATTGATGGTTTTTCGTTGTGAATTCATACAGAATATGTTGTACGTTCCATTCATAATGCTTTTGAAATATTTGTGGTGCATATATATTTGGCATATAAAAAACCCACATTGGACCTGCCCAAATTGCGTATTTTTAGTACTTTCAACTTAAATTCCGTAGTTTCTATAAGCCATTGGTTGCTTATATTGTAACTGAAAATACATTAGAGGTCTACGGCTATGGTCAAGTGAAAATATAGGTGTCATATGGGCTCTCACATGCACAATTTGGTGTGGTCCAAAAAACTACAATGATGGGGCTAACTCCTACTTTGGAGGCATTTACGGAATTAACATTAGCATTTGACATAAATAGCTGTATTATGAATGACCATAACGAACCCTGTTAGGATATAGTCATTTATGTAAATTTCTAAGGTTTATTCCGAAAATGCCACCAACGTAGGAGTTAGTCCCATCATTGTCAATTTCTAAGGTTTATTCCGTAAATGCCACCAAAGTAGGAGTTAGTCCCATCATTGTAGTTTTTTGGACCACACCAAATTGTGCATGTGAGAGCCCATTTTCACTTGACCATAGCCGTAAACCTCTAATGTATTTTCAGTACAATATAAGCAACCAATGGCTTATCCAAACTACGGAATTTAAGTTGAAAGTACTAAAAATACGCAATTTGGGCAGGTCCAATGTGGGTTTTTTATATGCCAAATATATATGCACCACAAATATTTCAAAAGCATTATGAATGGAACGTACAACATATTCTGTATGAATTCACAACGAAAAACCATCAATATGATATTTACAGTATCCAATCACAACGACAATCTGTATGAAAATTGGGAAATATGGCCCTAAAACATATATATCAAAAACAAGTGCTGCTAAGAATGTTATATGCTATGGTTACAGATTTCTTTTATTCAGAGACCCATAATTAAATTTAATTTGGAACATTTCTTTCTTTAACAATATTCCCAAAAAGTAAAGGATTTTGCTAGATTTTGATCCAGTATGGAATTATGTAAAATTAATAGTCCAAAATTAAAACATATAATTTCATCCTAATATATATAAATTTGTAATCTAATTTTTTAAGGAAATAGTGTACATAGATATGTATATAGTTTATTTTGAAACTCCTAGTGAAATTTTGTGTAGAATTTTTCATCCTTTGACACTTTTCACCTATAACCAAGTTTCATATTACTTCCATGTACCAACTCGAAAAAAGAAGAAAAAAATTTTCATCAAAAAAATTGGGAAATATTTCATGTTCCGCCCACTTTTACTGATACTGCTATTTTCATGCTCTAAAATGTAAATAGACATTTCATTTCTTTGGTGACCCATAGTGAAATTTGACGAAGAATATTTTTGTTTCTGACATCATCTCTCTAAAATTATGTTTTGTGGGACAATTTTGAATAAACTCAGATGCAAGCGACTTTAACCCTAAAACGTGTTTTTCATTTTTAGAGATTTCTGGCGATTAGACAAGAGTTACAGATTTGGTGTATTCTGAGACCTATAGTAGAATTTTATGGCGAACAATTTTGTAGGGTATTTGGATTTGATACAATCACATTTTTAAGGAGTTTTTGAAATATTTTTGAAAAAAGGACAAAAAAGACCCCTTTGATGAACCGCATGAGGGTTAAAATTTTTAACAAAAATATTGCCCACGTACTCCTCTGTAAAGTTGCCAAAGACACTATATACCTAAAATGCAAGAATTCAAAGATATCTTAACTCGAATATTTAAAAAAAATTAAAAATGGGCGGAACTTGCCCCGCCTATTTTGGTTACTTTCCGACGTAAACTTTGAAAACGCCGATACACGTGTCTCATATTTTTAGCTCTACTTTCATAATCTACTCGATTTTCCTCGTCATTGTTTTTTTTTTTTTTTTTTTTTTGTCGCACAATGTTATAGAATGGAATCGTCAACTACAGGTTATCAGAATTTTAGAAAAATGTAATTACAGCAAAAGTGGTTTACGAAGATATAAAAAAATGAAAAAAGAACCCCAAATTTGACCGTACATTTATATGAGGCTATACGAAAACAATCCCATAATATACACGAAAACTGTGTTCCGTTATACTGATTGAGGCGTAAACATTCCAAAAATATTAGCATTAGACCACCCAAGTGCTTCCCTGAATGAATCTCCGTTTTTTGGGATCTCACCCCACTGTGCGCCGCACAGTGTCATGACCGCGGCCAAAAATGGTAAAAATCAAGTACTTCGGAATACAAATTTATTGATGAGAATTTATAGTAAACATTTCAATTTGAAGGAATTTGAATTATGGTATAGATTTGTCAAGTAGTTTTGTCCATGGGAAGGTTCAAATCCGATGATTGTTGAAAATATGTATTTTTTCCTTATTTTACTAAAATTAATAACTTTTATTATGCCCCAAAATTTTAATATTTAAAGTAATTTTTCGTTCTAAAATAAATTTTTAAAGTTGCTTTGGGTGTAATAAAGATGGATTTAATTTTGTTTGGAAGTAAATAGTGATCATATGGTGTTTACAGCTACCCAAGTATGTGGTACATAGTACATCGATTTTGTGAACCAAATTTTAAAATTAGTGAAGTGGGAAAAAATTGTTTGGGTTGTGAAAAGTGAGTACTTCAAACGTATAATAGTTCCAGCTGCAGAGGTTTGCAGACGAACATGTTATTTCTTTCTTTCAGCGATCACCTCACTCAGGGGTTACCCCCTATTTTAACAAAGCGCTTTGCGGTTTTGGCTATAGCGCAAAAACGAATGAACCGATCATCATATATTTTTGTGGGCTTATTAAGTACGTAATAATATTGCTTTAAAGCGAGAGACTTTTTAAAATATAATTTTTTAAAAAAATTGACAAAATGGACCGTTTTTGACCATTAATAGCTCAAAAAACGTTTTTAAAGCAAAAAATTCCCATATATAAAGACAAGAGATTGATGTATTCAATAAGCACAATTCACAAAAATTATGAAGACTGAACACCAAATTTCAGTCATTTCGGGTGGATATTGAGGCCACAGCATTCAAAATACCGAAAATGGGGAGGTAAGGTTCTATGGGGGCTATAGGAAGACGAGGACCTATACTGACAGATTTCTGGTGGAAAGTTATAAGCCCCCAACGAAGACTTAATACTAATTTTCAGCCATTTCGGTGTGATAATCAGACTAAAACCTACAAAATACAGAAAATCGTGGGTACCGTCCTATGGGGGCTATATGAAGGCGTGGACCTATGCAGACAAATTTCAAGATTAAAGTTTAATGCCCCCAACAAAGACTAAATACCAAATTTCAGCAATTTCGGTGTAATAATGAGGCTAACATCTTCAAAATACCGATAATCGGGAGGTACCGCTCTATGGCGGCTATATCAAAACGTGGACCTACACCCAAAATTCTCAGTTGGAATGTTTCATACCTCTGTTGTAGACTAACCACCAAATTTCAGTAATTTCGGTTGGTCATTATGACTAAAACTTTCAAAATACTGAAAATAGGGAGGTACGGTTCTATGGTGGCTATATCAAAACGTGGATCGACAATCCCAGTTTTTTTGTCATGGAGATTGTAAGTCAATAATAGGTACGTGTACCAAAATTGATGTACCTGCAACAACTCCTTCTATTTTTGGCCAAAGTTAATATCAACTCGCGACTTAGTGCGCCGCCGACCGCAAATACCCATCGTCTTTGTTCTCTGTTCTTAACTCGCTTTGTCAAATTTGCAGTGTTCTGCTCCTCAAGAGTTGTGATCCTATTCCAAGCTTGTGAAGAAGTGGATAGAGTGTTCGACATTCCTTTTGGGAACATCTTGTGACATAGCTTTGTTGCTTCTTGAACCCAGATAGTTGTTTCCTGTCCGTTATGAGCTTTGCAATCCTCTTTTTCACTTTTTCTAGCATCTTGTGAACCTCCTTCCCAGCAAACACAATGTCGGACATATATTATGTATATTTATGGATTTTACAAACCACGGGAATGACGCAGTAGCACGGGAATGATATTTAAATATTAAATTTTGTAAGATTAATTTGTCCTTTCATTGTTTTAATTAACTACAGCCTTGACTTTGAAATTGGTCTATTTGGATATAGCTCCCAAATACAATTTAACATATTCACAGTAGTGTAGGGTATCATATAGTCGGGCCCGGTCGACATGATCCTTTCCTTATTGACTATTTATTTTTCCTCTGCATTTCTAATTTTTATACCCTACACCATTATGTGGGGAGGGTATTATAAGTTGGTTTTGGCCAAAAAGTTTGTAACGCATCGAAATAATGGTCGTAGACCCATACTTATATACATATACCAAAATGAATGTCTCGACGAGCTGAGTCGATCTGGCTATGTGTGTCCGTCCGTCAGTCCGTCCGTCTGTCCGTCTGTCCATCTAAACCTTGTAATCACGCTACAGGTCGCAATTTTGATCGGATCGTTACGAAATTTTGGATATTGATGGGGGTCCGGGAGGGGAAGAAGCCTATTGATTTTGGTGATGGTCGGATAATATTTAGGGGTCGGAATGGGCAAAAAACTTATGTGGATAAAAAGACAACGTTTTTTCCCAAAGCGAATATCTCAGCTTCTATACGGGGTATACCAAAAGCAAAACCTGACAATAAAAGTAGAAAACATCACCTTTCGAATGATGTAAAGTAGGTTCTCATAGGTGATCAAACAACGAAGATATCGCAATAGTCGCAAATAAAACCCAAATTTTCATTTTTGCGATTTTAATTATAATGACGAATATCACAGCTTTGGTTGGGGACTTTCCAAAAGCAAAGCCTGGCTATGAAAGTAGAAGATCCCATCTTTACAATGATGTAAACTAGGTCGGCGCAGGTGACCAAATAACGGAGATATCGCAATAGTCGATAATACATCCCATTTTTCCCCTTTTTTGGAAATCACGCTACAGGTCGCAATTTTGACTTGGAAGAAGCCTATTGATTTTGGTGATGGTCGGATAATATTTAGGGATCGTAATGGGCAAAAAACTTTTTTGGAGAAAAAGACAACGTTTTCTTCCTAAGCGAATATCTCAGCTTCAATATGGGGTATACCGAAAGCAGAACCTGGCCATGAAAGTAGAAAATATCGCCTTTCTAATGATGTAAAGTAGGTTCTCGTAGGTGATCAAACAACGAATATATCGCAATAGCCGCTAATAGAACCCAACTTTTTATTTTTGCGATTTAAATAATGACGAATATCACAGCTTCGGTTGGGGATCTTCCAAAAACAAAGTCTGACTATGAAAGTAGAAAATCCCATCTTTACAGTGATGCAAAGTAGGTTGGCGTAGGTGGCCACATAACGGAGATATCACAATAGTCGGCAATACATCCCATTTTTTCATTTTTTTGTAATCACGCTACAGGTCGCAATTTTGATCGGATCGTCACGAAATTTTGGGGGCTAATGGGGATCCTACAGAGAAAGAAGCCCATTGTTTTTGGTGATGGTCGGATAATATTCAGGGGTCGGAATGGGCAAAAAACTTATTTGGAGAAAAAGACAACGTTTTTTTCCTAAGCGAATATCTCAGCTTCAATATGGGGTATACCGAAAGGTATATGAGGTATATGAGGTATACCTACAGAGAAAGAAGCCCATTGATTTTGGTGATGGTCGGATAATATTCAGGGGTCGGAATGGGCAAAAACCTTATTTGGAGAAAAAGTCAACGTTTTATTTCAAAGCGAATATCTTCGCTTCTAAAATGGGCATATCAAAAGCAAAACCTGCTAATAAAAGTAGAAAATATCACCTTTGCAACGATGTTACGTAGGTTGTCGTAGGTGGTCAAACAACGAAGATATCGCAAAAGCCGCCATTTTTCCACTTTTTTGGAAATCACGCTACAGGTCGCAATTTCAGTTGGATCGTCACGAAATTTTGGGTGTTATTGGGGGTCCCACAGAGGAAAAAACCTTTTGATTTTTGATAATGGTCGGATGTTATTCAGGGGTCGGAATGTGAAAAAAAATATTTGGAAAAAAGACCAACGTTTTATTTCAAAGTTAATATCTCCCTTCTGTAGGAGGTATATCGAAAGCAAAACCTGGCAAGGAAAGTAGAAAATATCACCTTTACAACGATGTGAAGTAGGTTGTCATAGGTGGTCAAACAACAGAGATATCGCAATAGTCGGTAATGCATCCCTTTTTCCATTTTTGTACAATCACACTGCGAAATTTTGATCGGATCCTCACGAAATTTTTGGGTTGATGGGGGTCTAACAGAGAAAGAAGCCTATTGATGGTTGGCATACATCCCACTTTCCCATTTTATTTGGGTTGTACTGTCGATGCACTTAAATGCGTTTCAAAAAATTGACCTGTGTTAATGAAGACATTCAGAGCAAAGGCGCTAAGCTATCCCAATTTTAATATTTTGAATTTTATTAGTCAAAAGCTTATGAACAGGGGTAGTGGTGTAGGGTATCACATAGTCGGCCCCGACCCGACTATAGCCTTGGCTCACTTGTTCTTTATGGTTTCATGTTGTATTTGATGGTTTGTTTAAAAATCCTGTGATAAATTTATTTAATAATTATCATAGATTGAATAATCTCGAATTTACATTAATTATACGCACGGTAATGATGGAAACGTGAGTATTCTTGGATTTAAATGTGCAAATCTTATTTTTTTTATAAAATTTGAAATAATTAAATACAGACTAAAAAGATTAACATACACATACCATTAATTTGGAAATTATAACATAAATAACGGAAAATATGCTCACCACGGGAATGACGAAATTTGTGGAACATGCACAAAAAACACTGAACACTTCAACAGCTCTAACACAACTAATTACATTTTTCACTTCTGTCAATTATCTTTAAAACTACCGGGAATTGTCGTTACTTGACAGATTACTTATAAGCAAAAAACCGGTTTAAAGCATTTTTTTTCTTAATAAACACAATGACGCACGGGAATGACGAAAAAAATTGGGACACGACTAAAATGTCTCAAAAACATAATTTTAAAAAATAAAATTATATTTATGAATCAAAATTGACTTGGTTTATTCTTCTAGATTAACTCGGCGTACTTCATTTGTATAATATATTTTAATAAATTAATGAATATCAGTGTTTTTTGAACACAAAACGATTGGAGACACGCACGGTAATGACGTTTTGCACCTTGCGAACAATTCTTTGGATATAAATATGTAAAATATTATTAATACTTATTCTGTTTCTAAAAATTTATTTTTTTTCAATATTTTTAACCCTAAATGCCTCGGGACACAGAAACTAGTCTTTTCGCAATATTCACCCATATATATTGCCAAAGTTAAGTTTTTATATTAACTTTTACATGTGAATATATGTATTTTATACATACATACATATGTTCCCACAACATCCCTGAAGGGACAAGGGAGACTTCTCTCATATCAATGAGTGCACGCCGATTCATATTGGCTCAATGATATGGGACCTACTTTTTATTGCCGAGTCCGAACGGCGTGTCTTACGACACCACTTGTAGAGAAGTTTTTCATGGCTTAAATACTCAGGAAATGTCGCCAGCATTACTGAGGGGGAATTTTGCCACCGTTAAAAATTTGATGTTGCTTGGCCTGGGATTCGAACCGCAGACCTTCTGAGTGCAAGGCGGACGTGCTAACCATTGCACCACGGTGGCCCCCTATATGTATTTTATATATTAATAACAATTGGTTTACATATTTCACTGATCCTGTTGATGAATTTGTTGTTCTCCACTATTGGTTTTTCCTAACAAGTGGCGCACAAACATTTAACAGCCTAAGATGATATTAAAAAACCTTTAATATGTTTGTAGTAGATGAACAAACAGTTAAATGCAATGATTTTAACGTTTCACGAATTAACGTTTTTAAATAAAAAATACAAAAATTCCGAATTTCATAAGATTTTACTTCCGAATTCGGACCGATATCTGTCCGAACGTCGGTTAATAAATTAGAAACTCATGCGATAGTTCATCAGAATTCGGACCGAATTCGGTCCGAAAATCAGCAAAAAAGTCGGAGACTTTCATCGGAATTTCGGTCAGAGAACACGTCAACCACGGCATATGACTTTCGGTCTGAATTCGGATGTTTCTTCCGATTTTGGTTTGCTGAGTTGTTATTTAGGATTTCCACGGCGGGTTTGTTTGTTTTGCTGTTGCTATCGGATTCAGAGTCTGAGTCTCAAACTGTCCTGAAGGCTAGGTCGCGCTTGAATATCCTTTAGACTGCGTGCATGTCGCTGTACCTTTGACCGCAGATGCCAAGGTAACCACATCTGTGGGAGAGATTTGCTTGATGACCTTGCGAGTGACTCGTATCTAGATCAACAGCAACAGGGTTACTTAGGCTCTGCTCTGTAATTTTTTACATTTTTTTTTTTTAACTTTCTCTTTGTTTTTTGTCTGCGCGGTCTCCCCGAGGCAGGTGATGACATGATTCGGTTCCGGACACCGTCACCGTCTTATCCGCCGATGGGGACGCGCCCCGTTAGGTGAAATAACAAACACCCACTGGATCTATGCATTTATATGTTCACCAATATTTCCAAAAATTAACTTGTTAGTTCGATTCCACATTTAATATCTCTAAATTTTGCATTAAATCACTTCAATATTTTACAAACAAACCAAGAAAATTTAATGTTACAACTTAATTTTCATTTAAAGGCACTAAATTATGCAAAAGGAAATAAACGGACAACCACAAGAGCAATCTTTAAATTTAGTTGCCAATCTTATGCCGTTCAACACAATTTGCCTCAAGACGTGATGACGGAAGACAAGTACAGAAACAAAAGAATAACAACCACCAAGAGGTAGCAGGGCGAATAAAACAACAGAAACAGAACTACAAAGTTTAATAACGAGAGAGTGTAGATTCGAAACATTTAACATCGCGTGAATGATTTTGTTAATAATATGTATCTCTGCCAAGAAATCTCAGCCAAGGTAACAACATGAAACTAACAAACAACCAACCGACAGACTGACTGACAAAAAACTGAGCCATAACGATACCCAAAGGCAATCAAAAAATATTATACATCTCCCTATAACCCCAGTCCTGTAGATGAGAATAACCATTTTATGGAGAGAGAAGAGACAGTAGTAGAACGTGAAAAATAAGCCTAAGCAAAGTGATAATTTTGAGATAAATTACAATTCACATTTGTTCGATGTTGATTTAATAACAGGTCCGTTTTACTAATACCGGCATTGTATTCACAGTGGGCAACGTTTTCATAGCAGTTTTTTGTATCGATTTAAAATAAATTATTGAATATCTGCTAAAGCGAACTTACTTGTTTTCATTCCAAATTATGCGATTTAAAAATGGAGGGATGTAGAAATGTTGTTCATAGCTTTTTTAAAACAATTCTATAGTCAATTTTAACTCATTCGCTTCCCATTAAATCGAGTCTGTGAAATAGAAAATTCCTCACCCGACTTTAAAGATATCTTCAATTTCGTCTTATACCCACTGTAATGTAATTCCAAATACCAATCCAAAAGGAAATAAAATAGATGAGATGTGAAGTTCTTCTCTGTCTTCAACTGGACGCTGAAGAGGAATATATTAACGATACACTTTAAACTTAGATATTTAAACAATGATAAGATGCCAAAGAATCCAGTGCCACCACACGCTATATAGCTTATACCTACAACGAAACAGAAAACAGAGGGGATGTAGAGTAATCTGAGCACATGGGGTTGAGGTATAGCACTGAAGTGGGTTGCAACATGCCAGAACCACAGTCCATTGATTTATAACCGCTGAGCATTGACATGACAAAAATATTGCTTCATTGGTAGCCATCCATAATCATGGTCATTGGCAGCATTGATGTTATTTTCAGTAACACTGTTGTTGTTATTTTTGTACAAAGTTGCCATAAAACACTATGGTTTGCACATGATTATCCCCAAGCAAGTCAACAATTAAATCAAGCAACGGCTGCAACATTAACATTCTGCTTTGAGTGTATTGAGCTATGATTTGTCTTGACTTTCGGCGTTTAGTATCCTCTTGATTTTGGGAGGGATCTTATAAATGAACAATGCCCCAACAATAACAACAACAGTAACTCAAAGAAATCTAAACTTGTCTAAAGTCACAAAGATCAAATCTTTTCAAGAGTTTAGTTGCGTTTATGTTTTTTCTGACTAAGTCGTTTTTTTATTTTAAACTCTTGGATGGCCCCAGTCAATTCTGTTGATGGCGATGGTGATGATGATTTTGCTATGGAACCTGGATATGCTGTTGCAGCTGATGATAATGATAATAGTGAAGATATATTTCACATGGCATATGGAAATGACAGCTACATCAATAATTTATCAATGGGGTGGACAGGTTTCGTATTGGATGAATTTCATTAGAGGAATTTCCATGAGAGAGCCAATGTACAAGATTTGTCGGCAGTGATTATGAATTTATTTGGCATTTTTTCTATTAAACTCTTTTCATTTGTACAATCAATAAATTGTTCAAAAATAATTTATTATGTATCATATAAAAAGATGATATGGCAAAGAATACAAGTGAAAACGTTTTTAATTGCATTGCATGATGGTAAATTCATATACTATTACGTTATGGTTAACTTATTTTTCAAAAATTACCCGTTGAAGTAGCTCTTCTTATAAAGCAACAATAACTCTATTAATTGCTATTTGGTAACTGACATTAAGACAGGAAAGGCCTATTATAGTCTCTTCAGTGTATTCTTCATCAGCATAAAATTCTAAGTCGATATAACTTTGCCCGTCAGCCTGTCTTTCGAAATCAAAACAGAGCCCACAACATTTAAGATAACATTTATAGAGAAGCTTATATTATTTCTAGGATGGTTGATATTAAAAAAAACGGGCTATATCGGTCCACCTGTTGATATAGCCTCATAAAGCGGTACCTCCCGATTTTCGATATTTTTGAAATTTGATATTTTTATAATATCATACATTTTTGTTGGATTCGTTTTTTAGCCACAACGAAATTCGACTTTGGTCCCTATACAAAGTGCTATGGAAATAAAGGTCAGTCAGGGGGCACGGGTTATACTTAACCGATCATCATAAATTTTAGTAGAAATCGTTTTTTAGCCACAACTGGAAAAGTATTTTCACCGATTGCACCATAATTACAGCTTTTAGAGAATTTTCGTGAAAATGCACCTAGGGTCCCATACAACTATGAAAACAAAGATCGGTATATTCGCACGGGTCGCCATAAAATTGCATATATAAGGTTTTTGCATTAAATGGAACAATATAAGGGGTAGGAGTTTTCTTCAACATCAGCTTTATTTGCGCTCATGCTCCCACTGAAGACAAGGACGAGCAGACCAAAGATATATTTTACGAGCGCTTAGAAGAAACTTATGATCGTTGCCCTGCCCATAACATTAAAATAATTCTATGCGATTTTAATGCCAAAATTGGAAAGGAGAATATCTTTGCGCCAATAGTCGGGAAATTCAGTCTCCACAGTGAAACATCGGACAATGGTATGAGGCTGATAGATTTTGCAGCTGCAAAAACCGTGGTAGTTAGCAGTACCAGATTTAAGCCTTTCGATATTCATAAGGGCACCTGGCTGTCTCCGGATCAAAGAACAAATAATAAAATTGATCACGTTGTGATAGATGGAGCAAACATAGTTTCGGACCACTACTTTGTTGCAAAGGTACGTACCCGTCTAAACGTTGCAAATAAAGCACGAACAGATATAACACGGAAGTTGGACATCGGTAAGCTGCAAACAAAACAGATAGCCACAGCATATTCCACTCAACTAGCCCAATTGATTAATGAAAGCACTCCTCGTCCCGATAACATATCAGCACAATGGCAAAATATTGCCCACCCCATGCAAACAGCCGCAAAATCCATACTTGGATATCAGAGACCTCCACCAAGGAATCCATGGTATGACCAGGAGTGTCGTGCTGCTACCGAAGAGAAAATGCGGCATATAGGGCTACTCTACAATCAGTAGCAACGCCTGCGCACGAGTGAGGTATCGGGTGAAAAGGAGAGAGGAGAAACGTCTTTTCAGCAGGAAAAAGCGAGAAATGGAAAGAATGAAGTCCGAAAGTTCTATCAAGGAGTAAAACCTCAAACTGATGGCTTTGGTACAGGCGCATCCTCCTGTAGAGACCAGCAAGGTAATTTGGTAACTGATACAGATAGTGGAAAGAACATTCCAGGTTATGGAAAGAACATTTTTCCAAACTGTTGGTATCCGATAGTAGCGATGACGGCGAAGATACCAAAGATCCAATCCCAGAAGATAGTATTGAATGTATACCGCCCAGCCAAGATGAGGTAAAGACAGCAATAAACCGGCTGAAGAATAATAAGTCAGCAGGAGCCGATGGCTTACCAGCCGAGCTGATCAAAACCGGAGGCGACACGCTGATAAGGTGTATTCATCAGCTAGTTAGCACCATCTGGCAGGAAGAACGAGTACCCGACGATTGGAAGCTTAGTATCCTGTGCCCCGTCTATAAGAAAGGAGATAAGACTGTATGCTCTAACTATAGGGGCATAAGTCTACTCCCGATTGCCTACAAGATCGTGTCAGGGATATTGTGCGAACGACTAAAGACTATGGTCAACGAGATAATTAGACCATACCAATGCGGCTTTAGACCTATCAAGTCCAACATGGACCAGATATTTACCCTGCGGCAAATCCTGGAGAAGACCCAAGAGATGCAGAACGACACCTACCACCTTTTTGTCGATTATAAAGCAACCTTGGACAGCCCGCTACGATCAAAGGTATTCCAAGCCATGTCTGAATTTGGTATCCCCGCAAAGCTCATTCGGCTTTGTAAAATGACTTTAACTGACACGAGATCCTCAGTTAAAATAGGAAAGAACCTCTCCGAAGAATTTTGTACCAAAAGAGGTTTCAGGCAAGGAGACAGCCTCTCGTGTGATCTCTTCAACATCCTGCTGGAAAAGGTTATTCGAGAGGCAAACGTCAAAAGAAGTGGCACAATCTACACCAATATCCACAAGTTACTTGCTTATGCTGATGATATAGACATCATGGGGCGATCAGTAAAAGAAGTAACAGATACCTTTATGAAGGTCGAAGGAGAATCTGCTAAAGTGGGTCTGGCGGTAAACGGCGGGAAGACTAAGTTGATGGTGTCGACGCGCAATGCGTCCATAGAGATCGGGCCAACTGTTATCGTTGGTTCCTACAATTTTGAGGTAGTAAAAGACTTTGTCTATCTCGGCAACGCCGTTAACCGTTAACGACATCAGTTGTGAAATGAAAAGAAGAATTGTATTGGCTAACATATGCTACTTTGGCTTATGTAAGCAGTTTAAAAACAAAGCCACATCTCGTCATTAAAAACAACGTTTTACAAAACACTGATGCTACCCGTGCTGATGTATGGTTCCGAAGCCTGGGTACTTGCGCAAGCAGATAAGGCAGTGCTTGGTGTGTTTGAGAGAAAAATTCTTCGAAAGATCTACGGACCAATCTGCGTTGACTGTGAATATCGACGTCGCATGAACCACGAGGTGTATCTGCTATACAACGACATCAATATAGTTAAACGTATTGAGATGCAACAATTGCGTTGGCTAGGCCATATCACAAGAATGAACGATGATGAACCCGCTAAAAAAGCGTATAAATATGAGCCGCTTGGCGGTGCACGCAGAATTGGCAGGCCAAAGATGGCGCAAACAAGTGGATGAAGAGATGACAAGGCGCGGTATTCCAGAAAGAGAAGCAATAGACAGAGAGAAATGGAGATCTTTTCTTAGTTCGGCCTATAGAACAAATGTTCTGTAATGGGCCAGCTAATTAAGTAAGTAGAAGTCATCAATATAGTACCCGTGTAGTTATAGTTCGAAATGAATTAACCAAGACTACAAATATTAAATATCATATATCTGAGAGACTTCCAGTGGAGTAGTCCCAACGCATTGGTACGAGGGAAATAAAACGGGTGGGCATAGAGAAAACGGTACCCTATATTTTTCATATGGCATATCTAAATCGCTATGGCAGTTTTCCTATGAGTAATTTTAGTTGTTACAATTGGTTGGTGTATGCATCTGTACTGTACTCAAAGTTAGGGAGCGGGATGAATGTTCGGACTGGATTCTAATCGAACATTTTTCAAACACAGCCAGTCGGGGATTTAAAACTTCCCCTAAATACCAGGTTTTCGGAGGCGGAGTCGATCGATTTTGCTGCCGTCGGACTCCGGTTAATTTTGTCTACATATATCTAAAATGAATTTGATGAAAGTTTAGGACCAATTAGTTCTTAAATCCTCTCGACTTTGCAAACAATATAAAAAGTACATGACAGTCGAACTACAATGATATATTTTCCTCTCCATTGGAACTATTCCACCAAACTTCAAAAAACGTTCGATTAAGTTTAGCTTAAGGGTCTCTAAAATGTTGGGATATATGTATGTAGTCTAAGACCTCTATGTAGTTAAGTATTATATTCGAGAGAATCTTCTTTTCAAAGAACACTTCAGGAAAAAGTCAACATACATATAGGAAAAAAATGAAAACTTGTGCGTATTTCATTAATTTTTAGTGGTATTAGAAATTACCCTCGAGACGACTGCGGAGTTGGTGTCGTAAAATAAAAGGATTCCAAAACGCTGCTAAATACAGGAAATTGAAAATTTTTTCATGATCGATCCGAATCAACTTATGCCAAACATGGTGTCATTCCTACCTAAATACGTTCCTTAATAGAGCAGAATAAAGTCATTAAAACTACGAACTGTATTATAAATAATAACAACTAGTTTTCTTTCATTAATGAAATTACTAAGCTTTTCATCCACGTTAAGGCTTATTCCTTGGATTAGCGGAAATTCTTAATTGTTGAAAATCGCTTACTTAGATGACTTTTATACTAAACAGAACGTCTTGTTCCATAAGCCGAACTAAGAATAGATTTCCAAACGCGCCGATATGCTGTTTTACTTCTCCAATTTTGAATGTCATTTTCCGTGATAACTTTTTTAACTTGGTCTTTCCATCGGAGCTTTGGCCATCCCTTGGGGCGCATAGCGCCGAGTGGCTCGTATTCAAATGCCTTTCTGGAGGGGGCATCTCTGTCCATCCTGCTGACATGGCCCAGGCAGCTCAATCATTGTTGTTAAATACGTTTAACTATATCGATGTCGCACAGTAAGAAAAAATACCGACCTAGCGTGTAGAAAATAAAAATAAAATGGACATGAAAGAAACTATAAAACGTAATTACAGTATTGAACTAAAGTAACAGTACATTTAAAATAGATATTTTTTCAATGTTAACGTTGCTATTTGTTGGCTGTTAAATTGCGATAGACGTGCGCGTTCTGTGAATATATTATTGAGAAATCTTTTTTATTTTTGACATACCGTATTTGTATTTAATTAAATGAAATAGTGTTATAACCTTTAATTTATTTTAATGTAGATGTTTCGGGATGAATAAATGTAAGGTAGATTTTTGTAATTTCTTCGATTCAAATAGGGGTTTAGTATGAAAATCCATCGAGTTCCCCTTCAATTTTTTTTAATTTTTTATGTATCTTGTCTAGAATAACTTCTTACATTTTTACCTTCGAATTTTGGTTTTTATAGCATTATACGATTATGGAAACAATTTTGATAAATAAAACCAGATATCACTTGAAAGTGATCACAGCATAACAGATAAGAAAATACAAAATGAAAAAGTCCGTCCTTCTGTTCCCACGATATGGGTGAAAGTAGGGAAATTAATGCAGTGATGCGTCTCCAAATAAACTGTTAAATACAAGTTTTTAACCTCCACTCTATGGGTGAATGTAGGGAAATTAATGCAGTGATGTGTCTCCAAATAAACTGTTAAATACAAGTTTTTATTACTAAAATGTGCGAAATGATGTGATTTTGAACTCTAATTATAACCTCCACTCTAAATTATATATATTTTAATCAGATTTCCGCCATTTCGGTTGGATTATATGGGTAAAATTTTAAAAATACCGAAAATTTTAAAAATCAAAAAGTGAACCTGTACCGACAATTCTCAGTCGGAATAATTTATTCCACCAATGAAAACTAAATGTTAAATTTCAGTCATTTCTGTTGGATAATGCGGCTAAAATCTACAAAATTACTAAAATCGGGCGATACCGTCCTATTGGGATTATATCAAAAAGTGGACCTATACCCACCATTCTCTGGCGGAATATTTTATACCACTAACGAAGACTAAATGCCAAATTTTCGGCCATTTCTGCTGGATAATGCTGCTAAAATCACCAAAATTACCAAAATCGAGAGATATCGATCTATGGGAGTTACATATACCAAAAATATATATAAAAAAATACAAATTGTCCAAATATATCAATAAATGAAGTAAAGATATCAATCTAAAGCTATTCTGATCATAATTATATATATACATACCTACAATAAAACATCGACTTTTATTTTCTGCACGCTAGATCATTTTTTCCACTGTGTGTCGGTCGACTGGCATAGCTTGTGGTTCAAACGACGTTGGTATTCCCCGTCAACGCATATTGGTCCATACATTTTTCGAAGAACTCACTTTATATAGATAACTGTCTGCGCGGAGTTGTTCTAACCATTGCGAGCCCAAAATACCAAGTTAAATCCACTTCAGAAGGAAAATGTATCTAACCCTTTAAAAGAGCTCTTCGTTGTTTTCCCAAAAGATTGGCCAATATTTTCAATTTTTCGATTTGTATGTATCCCCTAACAACAAGCAGTAAAAAATTACAGCAATCTCGGTTCAAAAATTTGACAAAAACACTTGAAATACATAAAATTGGCAACACAGGTTCATGGGTGCTAGACAGGGATAGCAAATTAAAAATTTCAAAAAGTACTCAAATGGTACTTTTTCTTTGAAAAAGTACTTTATTATTATTTTTTAGAAAACATAATTTTTAATTCAATAAAAAACAACAACGAATGCTTATATTATCTTTCTCATTTCGTTTGTAACATATCGAAATATTCGATAGAGACCCTATAAAGTGTACATAACCGTCCGTCTGTTGAAATCAAGATAATATATATAATTTTTCCACAAACATCCCATAAGGGACAAGGGAGACTTCTCTCATATCAATGAGTGCGCCCCGATTCATATTGGCTCAATTATATGAGACTTACAGTTTATCGCCGTGTCTTAGACACCACTTTTGTAGAGAAGTTGTTCATGGCTGAAATACTCAGGAAATGTCGCCAACATTACTGAGGGGTATTTTGCCACCGCTGAAAAGTGTTTTGATGTTGCCTGGCCGGGGAATCAAACCCAGGAACTTATGTGTGCAAGGCGGGTGTGCATACCATTGCGCCACGGTGGCACCCAACAAAATCAAGATACATCTCGCAATATTTAAGATAGAGCTTTACAGTTTGATACAGAAGGTTCAACTTCTCCTAGAACGTTTGGTATTAAAAACGGGCTCTACAACGGTACCTCCCGATTTTCGGTATTTTAAAGATTTGAGCCACATTATCATACCAAAATTGTTGAGATATGGTATTTAGTCTATGTTGGGGCTACAAAACTCTCCCCAAAAATTGACCAGTGCAGGTCCATGTTCGCCATAATATGAAAACGTAGACCCATACCGACAAATTTCAGGTGGAAAGTTTAATACCCATAAATGCCAAATGTCAGTCAATATTGAGGCCACAGCTTTTAAAGTACCATCATAGGAGTAATATACATAGGTATATCTTTTATACCAAATGGGTTTTAATTTCTTGATTTCAACAGACGGATAGATGGACATGGTTATATCGGATTAGAATTTTATGATCGGATTAGAAGCATTCTCGGATATCCCGAGTGGCAATTTCATCATGGGGAATGATTTATTGGATCCGGAACGTAAAAAACTAATATGTGCAATCAAGTACGAGGAAATCGAATGACAATTGTAAAAATTAGGCCCGAAAAATATGATTTTTAGAAAAATGTTCGCACAAAATTTCCGCATTGAATGCTGATTTCTATGAAGCTGTGTAGATTACATGACTTATGCGTAAAAAATACGACTATATGAGACAGTACGCTTCAAAAAATAAACTTGTTGAAAGAAAACAAGTAAGAAAAGCGTTAAGTTCGGCCAGGCCGAATTTTTTATACCCTCCACCACGAACTGTATAGAAGTGAATAGGAACAATTAGTTTTATTTCGTTTATGAAAGTACTAAACTCTTCCTTTTATTGCAGGAGGAGTACATATATCTCAACTGATAATATTCCCTTTAAAAATTGTACAAAACCGACTAGACCTAGACGTGGATATTCTGGATTTGGATAGTTAACAACATCGGGAGCACCGTTCTATGGAGGCTGTATAAAACGTTAACCTGTACCGATAAATTTCTGGAGGAAAGTTTCGTAACTCCAGCGAATACTCAATACCAAATTTCAGTTATTCCTATTGAATATTGTGGCTAAAACTTTCAAAAATACCGAAAATTGGGAGGGGTCTTTCTAAGGGGGTATATAAAACCATGGAACAATACCGGAAATTTTCAGGTGGGAAGTTTTATACCACCAACGGAGATTAAATATTAAATTTCCTCCGTTTCGATGGGATATTGATGATAAAATTCCGAAAACCGGGAAGTACGCTTTTATGGGGGTTATTTGAAGAAAAGGGTTTATACTGATAATTCTCTTCTGCAATATTTTATACACCCATGGCGATTTAAATACTAAATTTTAGTCATATCGGTGGTATATTGAGGCCACAACTTTCAAAATACCGTAAATCGGAAGGTACGGTCCTATGGGGGTATTTAAGGACGTCGGCCTAACCGGGACATCTCGGCTGGAATGTTTCATACTGGAATTTCATACTTAATACCAAATATCAGCTGTTTTGGTGGAGAATGAGCTATATGTAGAAAATTGGGAGGTTCCGTCCTATACCGACAAATTTTAGGTGGAAAGTTTTATACCCTCAATGAAGACTAAGTACCATCTTGCAGCCATTTCCGTGTTATAATGAGGCTTAAACCTTCTATATAGCGAAAATTGTGATATACCGTTCTATGGGGGTACCCCCCAAAACATGCACGGAAATTTTTGTAGCCCAGAAAAAGACTAAATACCAAATTGCAGCTACTTCGGTGAAATAATGAGGCTACAAAATTCAAAATACAAAATAATCGGGCGGAGCCGTTCTATGGGAGCTATATGAAGACGTTGACCTATACCTACTAATTTCAGGTGGAAAGTTTTATACCCACAACGAAGACTACACGCAGAGAAAACAATATGATTGATCCAACAATATTCGAAGAGCAAAATATGTATTGTAAAGATATTGTTAAATTCCAAATGTAGTATTGTGATTCCAACAATTGGGTTTTGTTAAATCCAAAAATAGTTTTTGTCAACTGGACAATAGTTCTCTCTTTTCTATTAGATGCCGTGTTGAAAAAAAAACAATTATGGTGAGTTTTGTTTGTATGACATGATGCCTTTATCTTTGTTTTTGTGGGTATGTATACCAACAATGAGACTCCTGTTTTTATTTGTTTCTGTTTTGTTTCATTCTTCTATCTTCATTGTGCTTTGAGGTTTGGTGTTATACCGGAGTTTGTTATGGTGTTTAATTATTCCTTATGTTGTGGTGGGTTCTTGTGGCTTTTTATACCCTACTCCACACAGTGGTAAGGGGTATTATGTCTTTGTGCATTTGTATGTAACATACAAAAGGAAACGAAATAGACCCACCGTTCCTTTTGGGGATATATATATAATCACTTTCTGAGTCGATTTATGCGTGTCCGTCCGTCTGTCTGTCTGTCCGTCTGTCCATGTATTTTTGTTCCCCCGATTTTACGTATTTGCTGCACCAAACACGCTATATACGTCCAATTTTGATGAAACTTTGAATGTGTTATTTGTCTACAAATAAGTGTGCAAAATTATATTGAAATCGGTCCGGATTTGGATATAGCTCCCATATATATTTTCGGCCGATTTCACGTATTTCCTGTACCACACACGCTATATATGTCCGGTTTCGATGAAATTTGGAATGTGTGACTGAATTCAGTCTAGAAATAAATGAGCCAAATTATACCGAAATCGGTTCAGATTTGGATATAGCTCCCATATATACATATGTTCGTCCGATTTCACGTATTTGCTGCACCAAACACGCTATATACGTCCGATTTTGATGAAACTTGGAATGTTTGACTGAATTCGGTCTAGAAATAAGTGTGCCAAATTATATCGAAATCAGTTCAGATTTGGATATAGCTCCCATATATATTTTCGGCCGATTTCACGTATTTTATGTACCAAACACGCTATATTTTTCCGATTTCGATGAAATTTGGAATGTGTAACCGAATTCAGTCTAGAAATAAATGTGCCAAATTATATCGAAATCGGTTCAGATTTGGATATAGCACCCATATATATTTTCGGCCGATTTCGTGTATTTTCTGCTCCAGACACGATATATAAGTCCGATTTCAATGATATTTGGAATGTTTGACTGAATTCGGTCTGGAAATAAATGTGCCAAATTATATCAAAATCGGTTAAGATCTGGATATAGCTCCGATTTATATTTTACATATTCACAGTGGTGTAGGGTATCATATAGTAGGCCCCACCCGACTTTGATCCTTTCCTTACTTGTTGTTTGTTTTTGTTGTCAGCCAATGCAGTAAACCATGTATTGTGTTCATCAATGATTGCAATATTATACGCGACATTTATATCCAAGTTATGTGAAAAGTGTATATGAGAAGTATATACACTCAA
The DNA here is from genome assembly GCF_047663935.1 of Musca autumnalis. Taxonomy (NCBI): domain Eukaryota; kingdom Metazoa; phylum Arthropoda; class Insecta; order Diptera; family Muscidae; genus Musca; species Musca autumnalis. The sequence continues at coordinate 83,769,388 of NW_027411755.1, read as the reverse complement.
ATCAAAAATTTCTGGGCTGGTTTTCTGGGTTGACAATACTTTTTGTAAACAAAATTAGACTATGATAGTTCCTACAATCGGTATTGTTAACGATTTTTACAATATTGCGGAAATTCGAAAATTGTTTTTGTTTTCTATGTTTGGAACAAAATATGGTATTTTTGGATTGTTTGAACAAAACAAATACATTTTTGGAACCAATACAGATATTTTTGTTTCAACAAAAGCGAAAAATATTTTTTCTCTGCGTGTATGTACCAAATTTTAGCCATTTCGGTGTTATAATGAGGCTAAACCCTTCAAAACACCGAAAATTGGGATGTACCGTACCATGGGGTGTACATTACAGCGTGGACCGATACAGATAAATTTCTGGGAGAAAGTTTTGCATCCCAAAAGAGGACGAAATATCAAATTTCAGGCATTTTGGTAGTATAGTATAGCTAAAACCTTCAAAAATACCGAAAATTGGGAGATAACGTCCTATGGGAACTATATGAGGGCGTGTGACCTATACCGACAAATTTCATATGGAATGTTTTAAACCCCAAATGAAGACTAACCACCAAATTTTAGGTGGAATATTAAGGCCACAACCTTCAAAATACCGAAAATCTGGAAGTACCGTCCTATGGGGGCTATATGAAGGCTAGGTCCACGCCTACCTACAAATTTCCAGGAGAAAGTTTTGTACCCACAACGAAGACTAAATACCAAATTTCAGGCATTTCGCTGCGATAATGAGGCTAAAACCTTCAAAATACCGAAAATCGGGAGATATCGTCCTGCGGGGTCTATATCAAAACCTGGACCTATATAAACATTTTATGGTAGAAGTACTTCTTAGCCTCTGGAAACACAAAATCCAACCTTCAACCGATTCTGTGGTCAAATGGGACTAATACATTCAAAATATCTTAAAATAACGCGTACTATACATGGGGCGTTATATGGGGGCTATACCAAAACGTGGACCTATATAAACAAACTTTGAGAGAAAGGTTTTTTTAGCCTCTGGAGACACAAAATACAAAATTACAACCAATTCGGTGCTCAAATGGGACTAATACATTCAAAATATCTTAAAATGACGCGTACTATGTTTGGGGCGTTATATGGGGGCTATACCAAAACGTGGACCTATGTAAACATGTTATGGTAGATATGTTTCTTAGCCTCTCGAAATGCAAAGTTACATCCGATTCTGTGGTCAAATGAGACTAATACATTTAAAATATCTTAAAATGACGCGTACTATATATGGGGCCTTATATGGGGGCTATACCAAAACGTGGACCTATATAAACAAAGTTTGGTGGAAATATTTTTTAGCCTCTGGAGACACAAAATACCAAATTGTAACTAATTCGGCGGTCAAATGGAACAAATATCTTAAAGTTTCCTTAAAACGACGACGCGTCACGCGTCACTTTGTATGGGAGCTATACGAAAACGTGGACCTACATAGCCTGCTTTCAATACCAAAAGTCCTACTCACATATAATAGATTTTACCACAATTTCACCCACCTACTTCAATCCGTTCGGATGCTAGAGTGATTTCCACAGACGGACGGACATGGCTATATCGATGTAGAATTGCCCGCTGATCAAGAATATATATAGTTTGTGGGGCTACAAAGATTATTTCGAGTAGTTACAAACGGAGTGACAAACTTAATATACCCCCCATCCTATGGTGGATGGTATAAAAACAATCTTTGTTAGGCATTACACAAATTGGATTAGACTGCAAATGAATGACTAAGTTTACCCCAAACACATAAAGCAAAGTATAATAAAACTTAAAAACTCTTGTATAATTCGGAAAAATGGAGGTTGAAAAAAATTTTGCAGGAGGGTTCTATTCACATGAGCGCCAGTGTATATCCTCAGCAACTCATTTATCTTCCTCATTTATCTTCCTCTTTAATATGAATGTCTAATAAAAATAATTTGTTGATGCAAATTTGTGCTTATTTGGGCTGTAACATCGAAACTATAATATCAATCTGTCATTCGCCGTGAAGTTTTGATCCACAACAAATTTTTATGTAATTTTTTGGTCGTTAAATGGACTTTTATTTTTAAAAAAAGTTGAATTATATTCAATAATTTATCCATTTTATGTACATACCGCGAATTCTGAGTAACATTTTGCATGTATTATGCAATCTACTCGTTGAAGTCACTTTGGGAGAACTTTGTAGTAACAATTGGGCTCATTAAAATAATTAGCGTTTTTATAATATTTTTTTCTTAAAAGACGAAAAAAAAAAACCGCCGTAACTTTTGTCCGCAAAACTTGGCTCGCGAGCAGATTCGTACTGGGGAATTTTTTCTTAACCTATGTAGCGCGAAAAAAAATTAACTTTTTTTGAAATGGAATATGAAATAATTGACAATATTTGTGATATACTTTAATTATACCCTCTATAAATATGACGGAGGGTATATTAATGGTGACATTAAAATTTGTTTAAGTCGGCGTTGCGACTAGTCGCTAAGTCGGTTTTAGCTAGTTTAACATACAATACAGTTTTAGCACTTTACAATGAGAACTAATTTACTACATACCTATTTCGTATTGTATTTTGTTATAATGTGAAATTAAACATCGATTTCCGTTACAAAGCACTAGGCCATATGGCTGCTGGCAGCAGCCAATGTATGTTTGTGCGTCACACCACCAGAAAATCAAGAAATCAACAACTAAATTAAAAGAGAATACAAATATTGGCGCGAATACCAGTTTAACTCTTTGAGAGAGAAACCCCTCTCTTTCAAATGGAAACAGCTGTTTACGATGGCAGATATTTTACCTTCCTCTTTTCTTTTCATTCACATTTACACAATCCCTTTTCAACCATCTTCTAAACACTAATCAGTGTGGTGTATTTCAGCCAGCCACTACGGTTGTTCGTGAAAAGTGTTCTGTAAAATTAAAATAAATAAAAGGGAAATATTTATAAACAACTTTAAAATGTACATGAAAAGTTTATGTAGATAAATTATTTGTTACATGTATTCAAAAACAATAGAAATTGTTGGCCGTAATACACAAGTGAATACAGCTGCTGGTAAGTACGTATGTACATGCAGACCCGTTGCAAGCCAATGAATGTATTAACAAAAGCCTACTTGAAAATGTCTTAATTATAAATTCTTATAAAGGTCAAGTTTCGGGATTAACAATTGCTGCATTTACTGGATATTAAATGATTTTAGTTAATAAAATTTATTTATTCATTCGCTGTGTTTGGCGTTCACTTTTCGTTGCATTGCCAAGTCCCGCCGGTTCGTAAACAACAAAAGGGAGAAGCAACAAATGAATAACAAGAGTGTTGTGGAAACTGTGTGAGAGTTAAAAGAGTACAGAGTACAGTATTGACAACAGTGTTGCCAGCACAAATTATCAAGGTTCTTGCTACATTAATGAGGTACATACAAACATACATACATGTGTTGGCGAGTTATAGTACGTTTACATATAATAGGATTAAATAAACCCACTGGGTTTCAAATGTTAATTCCATTGCGTATACGTCAAATTAATCCTCATAAAGAAGGTTAACCCGATGAAAAGCTAGAATATAAACAGACTATTACTACAAGAACATATACTTGATTTATATAGAATTGATTTATTTTAATAATCAAAACAATCAGCAATAATCAAAGAAAAAATAATTGTTTAATTCTTTTTCTTAATTGGTTTAATTTTAAATATAAAACAGTGCAGTTCCAATTTCCCTATATTTATGTGTCACAAATTCAATTTAAAACAAGTAAAAATATAATTTAAAAAAATTAAGTTTCAGTGTTTTATTTAGAAATGCACTTAAAACTAGGAAATAATTTGCCGCTTAGCCTCAATAAATATATGTATTCTTTCTCATGATGGAATCTCTCAAATAAAACGCTTGCCGTTTAATTTTGCCACCATTTATAATTTAAATCCAAGCGTTTTATTTGAGAGATTCCATCACGAGAAAGAATATATTTATTGAGGCTAAGCGACAAATTATTTCCTAGTTTTAAGTGCATTTCTAAATAAAACACTGAAACTTAATTCTTTTAAATTATATTTTATTTTTAACTTTTTAGAACAAAACTATAGTCCATTTAGGCCGAAAATTTAGATAAAATCTTGAAAATGCCTGAAATCGTGTAGTGCCATTATACAAAGGCTATACCAACAACCAAAATTTTTTTTTCAAAAATTTTTGGTCGAGAATTTTCTTTGCCATTGGGGACTCCAAATGTCAAGTTACAGCCAATTCGGCCTCAAAATGAAGATAAAATCCTCATAATACTTGAAATCGGATGGTACCGCTATAGGGGGGCTATACCAAAACCTGGACCTATGTTCACAATTTTTGGTGGGGAAATGTCTGTATCATTGGGGAAATGTCTGTAATTCGGGCAAAAATTAAGATAAAATCCTCAAAATACCTGAAATCGGGTGGTACCGCTATATGGTGGCTGTAGGAGAAATTGGACCCATATTCATGTATTGTCATCCAAATCTGAAAAGTGTGCAAAGTTTTAGTCCGGTTGGTCAACTGCTACTGTGTCAAAATTGAGTTATTAGATTTGAAATGCAATTTAAATAAAACACCGTAAAACACTGCAAGAATGGTAAAAATTTACCAATATTGGTTTTGATTTCTTATTCATTTATTGTCATCCAAATCTGAAAAGTGTGCAAAGTTTTAGTCTGATGTGTTAACTGCAACTGTGTCAAAATTGAGTTACCATATTTGAAATGCAATTTAAATAAAACACGTTAAAACACTGTGAAATGGACTAATATTTTTTTTTTGTTTTTTTAATTTCATATTCATTTATTGTCATCCAAATCTGAAAAGTGTGCAAAGTTTTAGTCCGATTGGTCAACTGCAACTGTGTCAAAATTGAGTTACCAGATTTGAAATGCAATTTAAATAAAACACCGTTACAACATAATAAAATGGACCAATATTGGTTTTGATTCCATATTCATGTATTGTCATCTAAATCTGAAAAGTGTGCAAAGTTTCAGATCGATTGGTCAACTGCAACTGTGTTAAAAATAAGTTACCAGATTTGAACTAAACGGACTAAAGCAAGTTAAATAAAACACTGTAATGGTCGCGTAAATAATAAAAAATGAAAATGTATATCTCCACACAATTTCTGATAATTTCAAGATTTTATGTCGTTTTGGTCTAAATTGGGTGTACGTTAGCATTAAGGGTTAGTAGAGATCAAAAAGTGTCCCCCCAAAGGATATAGACATAGATCCACGCCCGACTTAAGGTATTTGGAAGTTATTTAGCAATTAGGGTTCGAAGTGGTTAAAATAACCTCTCTACCAAAAAATTGCAAACATAGGTTCACGTTTTGGTTAGAATTGGGCAATCTCGTTCAATTGAACGATCCGGATCACTGTCCTCGTTCAAAAACGAATGAGTAACATCATAAAAACCACAGTGTGAAATTAAGTATACGCAACTTTGTCAAAGAAATTACTGGTGTCCACTGAACGAGATAGTGATCCGCATCGTTCAATTGAACTAGATTGCCCAACTCTAGTTTTGGTGTGGCCCTATATTACTATTATACTAATTTTGGAAGTATTTGAGAGACTCGATGTTTTTTTAATACAGGGAAAGTCTCTGGTTTACGATAAAAAGTCCAGCTGCCACATCCTTCATCAATAAGTTATTCCCCTTAGACCATACCTGTAAAATTGTGAAAATACGGAAAATCAGGCGGTGCCTTTATATGGGTGTTATACCAAAACGTGGACCTATATTGATAATTTTTTGCAAGGAAGTATTTTGTTGACTCAAAATGTAAAATTACATCCGGCCAAATCCGTTGAAAAATGTAGCTAAAATCGTCGAAATACCAAAAAGCGTACCCCCGATTTATATGGATGCTATACCCAAATGTGAACCAATAAAATTGTTTCTATCATTTTGGCTCGTTATAAACCTATGTTTAATATTTCTGTAGCTCCATTAGAACTATTTTTAACATCAGGCATGTCATTTGGCATATGGTTCCAAGTACTTCCCGATTTCAGGTTTAGTTTTTACTTGACCGAATTAGCTAAAATTTGTTATTTCGTCACCATAAATGTCGAAAGACGTAACCCACAAAACTAAAACTTTACAGGAGAAGCAAAATACGTTATAAAATGAAAACGGTGTTATAAAATATCGAACAACTTTAGTATCGTGTTTTAAGACAGAAAAGAAATATATTTTTGGAAAAAATTTAATTTTTTTCTCAGAATTTCAGAAGCTGAATGGGTTACGTCTTTTGGTATTGTATTATGAGTATACATGTAAAGAAACTAGTAAAAATGAAAAATTATATATATTATAATCAAATGGACCACAATTCGGTGAACTGTCTTTTCCAACCAGCACTACAATTAGTTATAATTTCAAGTGTATTAACCCATAATTAAAACATCAGATCCAGAATATTATATTTATTGTGGAATTTGAGTCAATTTATCGACACAATATAGTTAATATAAATTAAGTGATGTGTAACAATTGAAATTTAACATCTAATTCTTATAAGGAATGTTGCCATAAATGTAATGACAATCACTTGTAATTAAGTGTTTTAAGTCTAGCAGGTACTGAAATTTCTTTTTTGAAACATTTAGTCTCTGTGCGTACATCTAAGGAGGACCGACAGCCCCAAAATCTCCTGATCAAACGCCAATGTTTGCAGTTTATTGGATCTCCTGCCTATTTTCATAATATGAATCAATTTAAATTTAAAATTATAGCAGGCATGCTTACAGGCCAATCAACGAGTTACAGCGTTATTTTTAAATGGGTACAAATGTACCCGGTTATTGATCTATGTACTAAAAAATGTAGGAGGCTACAAAATATCTAAAAAGCGGAAATATATAGTTTCTATACGAGATCATGAGTAGAAACACCTCCTCTTCATTTGCTCCAAGTTTAATGTAAATATCTCTATTATTAAAGATTTGACAGCAATTTTGTTATAAAAAAGGTACATTTGTACCGGTTATTGACCGTAGGGTTAATTTTCAAATAATGTGGGTTACGCCTTTTGTGCTTTATGAAAATTACATTATGCTGTTAGGTCTTTTGACATTTCTTGAATAGGATCGCTATTTTTAAACGTAGAACTTTGAACTTTTGCAAGATCATGTATTTTAGCTTTATGTATCAGATGCCATCAAAAAACGAATTTCGATTTTCATGTTGGTTACGTCTTCCGGCATTTATGGTGACGATTTGGAGATTCCAGTGGCCACAATATTTCTCCCCCAAAAATTGTGGACATTCTTAGTTTAGAATATTTCATGGTAGAGGATGTAAAAAGTTCGGCCCGACCGAACTTAAGGCCTGGGTACATACGATCCGTTGTGTCGGGCCACGCGTTGAAAACAACAAACACATGAAAAAAGTGTAAGTGATGCCAAGTTTGTTCTTGAAGTTTGCAAGTGGTTGTTGTAACGTGACAGTCAACGGGCACGGCGGCCTTAGCTAACTTTAAATGAAAGGTGCTTACACCTGGGAAGTTTTTGCGGATCTTGGAACTACAGTGTTCATATATGAGAAAAAAAAAACGCCGGAGGGATTTTCAAATAAATCGCGGTCAAAGTTCACATTTTTAGGAGTTTTTTTTAAGTTTACACGGTTTTGCTTGGAAACCGCAAGTCCTATCGTAATGGGACTAAAGAAAATGTTGTAGCAGTGAAAATTCTCGACAAGATTGGCTTTTATGACATTTTCCAAGGTTTTACCATTTTTGAGATATATATAGAAGTTCAAATTAGGACAATGCACTTACTGTATCGCCTCCTTATAAAACAAAGTCATGTACGATGCCCTTACCTAGCTTTAAATGAAAACCGCATACACAATGTAATGTTGAGAGATAACAAAAATCCAAAAACAAGAAAAAATCGATGGAAGGATTTTTAAATAAATCGGGGTCAAATTTCACATTTTTAGGTTTTCATGATTTTGTTTGGAAGCGGCAAGTCCTATCGAAATGGGACTAAAGAAAATGTTGTAGAGGATTTTCACCACTATAAAACTTTTTTGTGCAAACATACTCAGAAGTTGAGATAGGCTATTTGGCTTGAAGTCAGCAAGGATGAAAGGAAATATCCTTGTGGTAAGCATGCAAATAGGTAGTTGTAATATTTCACGAAACAACTGGACAGGATTACTTCTGCGGCCAATGTATACATATGTACATTGTATAAACGTTTTATAAATATGTATGTATGTTCCATCCGATAACAATGATACTCCCTATGAGACACCCACCGTTGATCCGGAATTTTATACTGATCATGAATTTTATGCACAGATCAAAGAAAGAACATAGCACTTTCAATAAAAATACAGTCATGCTTTCCAAATAAGAACTTTATACACTTATAATAAGTAGTGTGATTCGCTAACTCATTTTTGGTTATCGATAAAAATCGGTAAAATTAAGACGTCAAATAATAATTTCGGTAAATAACGGAATTTGGCGGTAAGTTAGCAATAAAAATTGCTAATTTCTAGTGATAGCAACACTATTGTCAGCTTTTATTGGCACATTTTATTCATAATTTTGCGTTTTAATTTTAACGATTTTTTTCAGTAACCAAAAAATGAGTTAGAGAATCCCACTACAGAAGAATTAGATCTAACAGTACCATAACCAGTACAGCTACGCGACTACAGCTTGTACACTAATACCTCGATTTGCCTTAATGATTCGTTTCTAAAGGTTTCAAAGTCAGAAATATCAGTTTTTAATAACTCAAATCGAATCTATACCGCAAATTGAAACAAAATCTATTATTTTTATACCCTGGACGAAATCCGTTTCAAACAATTTAGAAATGTCCGTCCGTCTGTCTGTCTGGCTGGAGCACACGATAACTCCCGAACGGATTAACCGATTTGGTCGAAAATTTGGCTTTCATGATATTTTGTGCAAACTTAGTTTAAGTTCGAAGATGGGTCATATCGGTACACTTCCTCGGATACCTCCCCCACAAAAGTTCAAAAATGTTCGGAAAAATTGTACGCACGATAACTCTTGGAAGGAGAAGCCGATTTGGTCCACACTTTGCACATCGTGAAATTTCTAACAAACATAGATGAGGTTCCAATATGGACTTTATCGATTCACTCCTTCGGATATCAACTTGTATTCGTTGCCCCCATTACTGCGGTACAAGTTTTTTCGGGGGCAAGACTATACTTCCAAAAGGTGTTAAAAAAAACCAATGGCCCCATGCGTAGTGGTTGGAGCGCACTACAACTCTCGAACGGATTAACCGATTTGGTCCAAATTTGGTACGACGCACATTGGTCGCAAATGTGAATTCTTTGGCCAAAAGTCAATTTTTTGACATTCTTCTTTTGAGTTTTTTTCTTCGCAGTATTGAAGTAAACACTCCAAAACAACAAAAACAATGATTGTTTATTCCAAATTTGCATTTACCGTTAGACGAGAAGGAGTCAAAGTAGAGATTTGTTTACTGTGTTATTAATCGAGTTGAGTGCGCTGTATTTTGTAATAATTTGTGGGTTATAAAATCGCAATAAGTAAAAGTGAAAAGGTAAAACTCAAATATGGAGAAGAAAGAAGAAAAGTTCAAAAGTTCAAAAATGTTCGGAAAAATTGTACGCACGATAACTCTTGGAAGGAGAAGCCGATTTGGTCCACACTTTGCACATCGTGAAATTTCTACCAAACATAGATGAGGTTCCAATATGGACTTTATCGATTCACTCCTTCGGATATCAACTTGTATTCGTTGCCCCCATTACTGCGGTACAAGTTTTTTCGGGGGCAAGACTATACTTCCAAAAGGTGTTAAAAAAAACCAATGGCCCCATGCGTAGTGGTTGGAGCGCACTACAACTCTCGAACGGATTAACCGATTTGGTCCAAATTTGGTACGACGCACATTGGTCGCAAATGTGAATTCTTTGGCCAAAAGTCAATTTTTTGACATTCTTCTTTTGAGTTTTTTTCTTCGCAGTATTGAAGTAAACACTCCAAAACAATAAAAACAATGATTGTTTATTCCAAATTTGCATTTACCGTTAGACGAGAAGGAGTCAAAGTAGAGATTTGTTTACTGTGTTATTAATCGAGTTGAGTGCGCTGTATTTTGTAATAATTTGTGGGTTATAAAATCGCAATAAGTAAAAGTGAAAAGGTAAAACTCAAATATGGAGAAGAAAGAAGAATGTAAATACAATCATTTTCCAAAAAGAGCATAAGAAAAATTCGGTCTAAGAACAAAGCTATCAACATGTTTCTGGAACGCTCTTAAATTCTTACATTTTGTTTCAATGGTAAAATTGTTATGGGCCGAAATAATTTTGGTCGCTAGTGGTCGATGTTAGAAAAAAATCAAAAATACTTTGATGTGTATACTTTAATAAAAAAATCATTTCAAGGTGCGATAAATGATGCCCAATTTTTCGGGCTACATCAAATTCCGAAACATTTCATATTCGGCAGGTACAAAATTAATTCTAAGAAACACAATTTTGAGCCGATTTTCCTGAAAACTTGGTATTTTTATTTTGAGAGTCCAGAGAATATTTCAATTAAAAATTGTCGACATAGGTCCAAGTTGGGGTATAGCCCCCATATAAGGGTACACCCAATTTAATGTAATTTGACAATTTTAGGCATATTTTTAAGCCGATTTAGCTGTAATTTTGCATTTTGATTTCTTAAAAGGTATGATCCCTTCGCACCAAAAATTATAAACATAGGTCAAAGTATTAGTTTAGACCCCATACAATGGGATCACCCTGTTTAAAATATTTTAACGGTTTTTTGGAAATTCAGGGTGAAAATAATTCTGAATTAATATTTCGTGACAGTAATTATAAATAAAACTAAATATTAATAAAAAGTAGTAATAGTTTTGGCCAGAAAAATTGGATTTCGAACCGGTGTGCGACGGTACAAGTTTTTTCAGGGGCAAGTTCATATTTCCTAAGAAAATGTCCGAAAGCCGTAGAGCTTCATGTGTAGTTGCTCCGGACGAATCAGCTGATTCGATCCGAAATTTGGCCTTCGTAACATTTTGTCCAATTTAATTTAAGTTCGAAGAAGGGCTACATCGGTCCACCCATTCCGGTACCTCCCCCTCAAAAGTCTAACAAAATTCACTAAAATGGTACGCACGCCTGTCTTGAAATTATCTTCAAATTTAGGTTACCTTCGAAAATTGTCCATATCGGTCTAAGGAGAAAAAGACAGTTCCATCTATGTTGTGGTCCTGTTTACAGAGATAATATATTTTCCGTTCAAAATACGTTCAAAAAAGACCACAAAATCTGAAAACGCATAATACATAATTATCGGGGAAAAGGATTTTGGTTGCGTAGTCAGCATTCGATTCGATATTGTCAATAGATGAAAGTTCCAATTCACACAGGCTGAGGGTATATCTCCGACTGATACTTCTTTAATTGTGTATTTACCAAATACGTTGACTACGAGTATTTGTGACCAAATACCTTGACGATCTATGTATTTGTGATAACTAGGCAAGATGCAATAATTGATAATTGACCATACTAAACCGCTTTAACAGCAACATAAAATTCACCATGAAGGAGGAAACACTTTAATATATATAAAAAATAATGATATACTGGAATTGGATTCTTATCAGAAAAATACAGCATTGGGGAGAATTAAAAATTTCTTTTCAAAACACCTGAAACAAATGGTCGTAAACACAGCCAGGAATTTAGTCCACAGAATACTAATATCAGCGATGATAAGTTCCACAACAACAATAAAATCAAAATTCGAACAAAAAAACAATTTTCCAACAAGAATGAAAATAGATTAATAAACCAACATACTTCCCGAAGAGAGCCTGAGAAGTATGACAAAACATACATACAAATCAATGATTTACTTACCAACACCTTCTAAAAGATTCAAAAAAAGGAAACCTATATGATAACAAATACATAATAGCTCCAAAAACTAATAACACCCTTAAACAATTATTTAGCAACACCAAGGATAAAATACAGAACAGTGACAAACATAACGATAAACAATTGAAAGTGATGGGAACTCTAATGAAAAAAATGGAAAATTGTATGTCGGCAAGAACAAAAACAAGTCAAAAATAAGATTATCATCTACCAAACTTTGAGAAAACACGCATACTAAAAACGGAAAACAATTACAGCCGAAGACTTAACAAATTTTAATTTTTTGTAAGAGCACTATTTTTGTGTGGCGGTCGTAGCACAGAGATGCACACGAAGAGCATGCTATTCTGGGCGATTGCATTGGATAGAAATTTGTACAAACTTTTACAAAATGCTGTAGTTGCAAGATCTTGCAAATACTTTTTACTTGCGAAGTTATTGAACACACCTAATGTGTACATCTGTGCGAATATTAATCCCTTGCCTCCTCAACAACGACTAAACAACTGAAGGCCGCGGCACATACGATCCGTTGAGCGTCGCGTTACAAGAACCGCAGGAAAACTTCAAGAACAGACTTAGCATCACTTACACATTTTTCATGTGGTTGTTGTTTTCGGCAAGCAACGCGTCACACAACGGAGTGTATGTATTTGGTCCTTGAGCGTAAGTGTGATCACCGTTTTCGTAATGGTGATTACATGTCTGTTGTAGAATTGTATGGAACTTTGCGGGAATTCATAGAAAGAGTAGACCGATATAAAGTCTGTCTGGTTACTTTCCCAGCAAGAATTGTCCAGCAAGAACTTTCTCAGAGAGTAAGTAATTTTTATTCTCTTTTGCAAGAAAATTGTAAAGAGTAAGCAGACACCATCCCAGCAAAAACCAGCAAGCAATCAGCTGACTTGCCAAAACAGAACTATTTGTCCACCAATAAAGGAAAAAAGGAAGCAAAAATGGAAAAAAGGAAGCAAAAATTTGTTAGAATTTTACTTCCTAATCTCTTACCCTATTTGACATACCTGTTTAACACAATTCTGAGCTCAAGTGTATATCCTGAAATCTGGAAACATGCCAAAATTATCCCTATTCCTAAATCAAATGTTGATTATCGACCCATCTCCATCTTATGCTATTTCTCAAAAGTTTTTGAAAAACTTCTACATACTCAGATGTCCGAGTATCTTGATCGAGAGTCAATGTTATCGGATAGGCAGTCAGGTTTTCGCTCCGATCACAGCTGCATTACAGCTTTGGTAGAAGTATCGGAAACAATTAGAAAAAGCATTGATCACAATAATGTCAGTTTTTTAGTTCTTTTAGATCACTCTAAAGCTTTTGACTCTGTGGATCATTTAAACTTATGCCAAAAACTCCAGAGGTTTTTCAACTTTTCAACAACAGCAACCAATTTAATCATGTCATATCTCACTAACAGGCTACAATCTGTTTTCGTGGGAAATACTAAATCAGATCCGTTATTGGTACCTAAAGGTGTCCCACAGGGTTCAATCATAGGCCCACTCCTTTTTTCGCTTTACGCCAATGACTTACCACGTCAATTGAACCACTGTGATATTATGATGTATGCAGATGATGTGCAGTTATATTTAAGTGCATCGTCCACAATTGGGCGACCGCAAATGGCTTATTATTGAATCCCAAAAAGTCAAAATGCTTAATTATTCATAAAAACAAAAAAATCAGTTTACGCCCGCCAGATATATTAATCAACAATCAAAAGATTGATGTAGTGCGAAGCGCAAAGAACCTGGGTGTAACTTTTAATAGTTCTTTGAGTTGGTCCGACCATGCAAGCACTGTTGCCGTTCAAACTTATGCTAAACTGCGTGTTTTATGGATCACACATTGCTATACACCAATTAATATTCGGATTCTACTTGTAAAGTCGTACCTGATTCCAAGTTTGACTTATGGGTGCGAGCTCTTTGCAAACTGCGATTCCTCCAGTCTTCGCAAACTTAATGTCACTTTCAACAGCATTATTCGATATATATATGGTTTAAACAGGTCACAGCACATTTCACAACTTTCGATTTCTCTCTATGGCTATAGTTTTAACAATCTTCTCGAAATCAGATCTTTAATTTTGTTACATAAACTTATAGTGAAACAAAAGCCTAATTATCTGTTTGAAAAACTTATTTTTGCCCAATCTGACAGAGGAAGAATTTTAAAACCATTCACACGTCGGAGCTCTATGTCCGAAAAACAATTTTATATCAACACTATACGTCTTTGGAATAATTTACCACACAATATTAAAAGCATCAGCAACGCTCTCACATTTAAAAAACGCCTTATTCAGCACATTCAGCACATTATTAGTCAACGTGGATATTAATGCTTTTTCAAATGTTTTTCAAATTAATATTTATCAGGTTTTATTTAATTTCGTCCCTTTTTATTCATTGTGACCCTACTTAACTAGGATATTTTTTTCTGATAATATATCTTTTTTTAATCTAATTATATTTATTTAATTCGTCCCTTTTTTATTCATTGTGACCCTACTTAACTAGGATATTTTTTTTCTGATTGTACATCTACACTTTAATTATAAGATTAATGTCTTATTGTGTAGAAAACATAAATAAATAAATAAATAAATAAATAGTAAATAGTAAAAAAAAAATAAAAAAATAATGTTGTATTTTATTTAAAATAAAAAAGAAAATGACCCAAAAAAGGAATTTTTTTACATTGCAACTTTGTTCTCCGAAGAAACAATACAATTAGGCTTGCTATTTCCACAATAAAATTGTTTTTAATTTTCACCAAATAAATCAACAAAAAACTAAAAACAGATGATTGACTGTTTTCAGGAAGAAGAAGAATTGCTAGTGCTTGCTAGAAGGAATTTGTCCAGCAAGAATTTGCAAACTCTCAGTGAAAGAACTGTCAAAATGTCTCTCTCGAATCGCTCTCTTTTGCTGGTTTTTTGTGTTAACAGACGACTTCCAGCAACAATTGGTACAAGTTGTTACAAATTTTAGGGTAACCAGGCAGACCTATAGTTGACATTTGAACTTGTTATAAACATGGACAATTTATTCCCAGCAAAATAAATTGGAAGTAGTGCAATGTGGACTAGTTCTGTCACGGCATGTTTTGATGCAGTTCAACTGGAGTCGTGAAAAAGGCACTCCAGTCCTCACATTTTAACCGCATTTGGATGCAATCCAAAGAATCACATCCACTTGTCACATTTTAACAACATCCGGATGCAGTTCAACGGAGTCGTGAAAAAGGCACTCCAATTCCTCACAATTTAACAGCATCCGGATGCAGTCCAAACGGAGTCGTGAAAAAGGCACTCCGTTCGCTACATTTTATTAGCAGTTGTTAGAGATCCCTATATGTACATAAATCAGATTGTACATCTCTACAGGCGGCGGCTTTCATTTTCCAAAAAGAGATAAGCGTGTTAAAGTGTCCAAACATTTGTTAATACAAACTAAATAATATTTAATATTTAAATAATATTTAATTTGTGAACATTTTTCCGGCAACTCACCAGAAGAAAATTTCCGAATGGAGTGCTGTTGGAGTACGTGTCGAAATCTTAACTGGTGATGGGAAGACAACCCATTTAGCAAATGAAGCAAAAACAGTTCAGCTTGGAACAAATGCAAGCGGAGGAAACACGCATGTTTGCGATTGAATTCAATGGAGAATTTTCATAATTTGTGTTAATGTAATAAAGTTGTTAATATTTTTGTTTTGCACAAATAATAAATGCATTTTATTTGTTCTGGCATATTTTGTAATGGCTTGCACAATTTCCGCAGAATGCCTGTACCAAACACGTGCTTTGGACTGCCTCCCATTCTACCCCAAAGGGTTAGTTAAAATGCAATGCCAAAGGGTCAGTTAAAATGCAGTGCCAGAGGGTCAGTTAAAATGCAGTGCAAAAGGGTTAGTTAAAATGCAATGCCAAAGGGTCAGTTAAAATGCAGTGCCAAAGGGTTAGTTAAAATGCAGTGCTTTGGAGTGCATCTTTCAGTAGTCACGCTCTTGTAAAAATCATCAGTGAAAATGCATAATTTGATGCACATCCAGATCACTTGTACATATCATTTAACTGCATCTTTGGAGGCAAACATTTTGCTGGGTTTAAATATTTGAGAGATACCGTGTGCACGAGGTTCCAGAAATTGAATAGTTTTTGGTGTAACCATGACAAGATTTATAGCCTATTTCTGTATGTCGAAACGAAAATGTGTGCGAATGAAACACGCCCAAACTTTTATGTGTTTTTCAAATTTGTTTTTCTTTTGAAGCGAAAGCAAAGGCAAACATATTTCGAAAACTATAGCTTGGCGATTCATAAAGAACCGTTCATAGACATTTCGCAGAAAGTTGCTTGTTGATGCCTTTGCTACAATATTGTGGTTGATTGTTTTCTTGAATTTTGAACGGTTTAATATCTATGGAGCAGAATCCTAGAAAAGAGGACAAAAATCGCAATTGTTTTGCTATTTGACCATTAAGATCCGTTTCTACAGAGTTCGTATATTCTAGAAAGATGTTTACTGAGATCTGAGGTACATTTTTGTAGTTGGTTGTTTGCTTCAAATTTGATCGGTTTGAAAGCTGTATAAAAAACTTGAGAAGAAATTTTAAAAGAAATTTGACCATGGCGATTTTGACCTTGCAGATGAAGCTTGATGGGTTATATGTGTTCACAATTTTTGTTCTTTAAGACAAGAGCTACAACTTTGCCTCCGAGATAAATTCAAATTGCCCTAACGGTTTGGAAGATATAGTCCTGACTAACTGACCCTTTCTACATCAAAGCCTCAAACTTTTGGAGGCCTGTAACCCCGAAAGTTGATGAGATAGGGAAAAACGACGAGACACGTGTCTTCTCATTTTTAGTGTTCTATCACACTCCGGTGTCAGAATATGGTTAATAATTTTCGTGTTTCACAGTGTTATTCATATTATGAAATATGTTGGGGGTTAGGCGCCTATGCCAGGAGGGGGGGGTTTGGGTTAATGTGAGAAATTTGTCGGGTTTAACTTATATTGCTTATGTTATGGATATACCACACTATAATGTGATATTAATAATATTATATCTTTTGTATCTAAATTCAACATACCAACTTCAATTGAATGCTAGGATCTGTTTCTTTTCGTCAATTTTAGTATAATTTTATGATTATTCAATAGATTAAACGTCCCTGTGTTGTAAAATGTTGATATTTAAGGAAGAAGTATGGTAAATGAAGTTTTAGAGCCCCTTGGCGTAGGCATCCACGTCGATGGCAAGGCTGCCCCATGGGTGGGGCGGCTTTGCCACTTTTTAGACATTTTGTAAATTCTCAAAATTTTTATTTTAAAAACAAAGTTATATAATCAAAACTTATAGCCAAGATATGCGTTTATTTTTTCCAAACATAATATTTGAAAAAACATTAACGGTGTTGATATTAGAACATTTTGAACAAAAACGTGGCACAACCTTCCCATGTATGTGTTGTATGTGTTTTTCAAATTTGTTTTTTCTTTTGAAGCAAAGGCAAAAATATTTCGAAAACTATAGTTTGGGCGAGTTCGCACACATTTTTGTTTCGACATACAGAAACAGGCTGTTAGTTCAGTGCTACCTTAAAACAATTTTTTATCCTGAAACCATAAATTCAAGAAATTTTTACCAATATACCAAGGAGTAATTTTTTTCCTAAAAATGTGATTAAGCCGGGTACACACCATTATTCAAAACTGACAGTCATCGACATCTAGTTATATATTGTATTTCAAACGTTTTTTGCTAAACATACGTCTTTATTTGTCAGAATTGTACTAAAAGTACGTTGACTGTAAGATTTGAATGATGGAGGTACACGCCAAAATTCAAAACAATGCTTCAAAAAGTTTAAAAAACGTATCAATTTATATAACTTGTTCGTATGTACCTCCATGTTCTGATAGGGAAATATATATATGAAACACATCTCATCTATCCTTTATACTTTTCAATCAGCAAAAACCAACGACATTTTATTATCACTTGGCGATTTCAATTTACCCAATATTATATGGTCTCAGACTAGTGACAATATTGATATTTTACCTATTCAAATTAATGAACGTACCAACCAATTCCTTAGTCCTTTGTTTAGCTTTGGTCTCTCGCAAATTAATAATGTTTATAACTGTTTAGATAAACTCCTTGACTTGGTGTTTGCCAGTCATCCGCGTGATATGCTACTACATAGATGTGATCCTCTAGTCACACCTGAGGATAAATACCATCCTACTTTAATAATAGAAGTCACCTCAGCTCTTTTTGTAAATAAATCTGCCAAAAAATGTTTAGATTTACCTAAATATAGTTTTACCAGAACTAATTATCTCCAATTAAATTCTTTGTTAAATGCCACAGATTGGTCATTTTTTCAATCGGTATCCTCCCTTGATGAGATGATCAACATATTTTACAAAACTTTAAATAATTTGATGTCTAAATCTGTTCCGAAAACATCAATCATTGGTAAATCTGGCCCACCATGGAACTCTCCTACATTATCGAAAGTAAAAAATAAGAAAAATAAACTATACAAGATGTTTAAAAAAACTGGCAATCCTATCGATTTCACTATCTATTCGGTTATGAGATCGAAATATACTTTACTAAACAAACAACTCTATGGAAAATATATAACAAAAATAAAAAACGATTTAATACACAATCCTCTATCGTCCTCTAGCGTCGATCTAACGTTATCCCCAAAACACTTAAATTCAAATCAATGGTTGCAACTGATGATGAAGGAATGTCTAATATATTTGCATCTTTCCTCCAAACGACATATAGTGATAAGTCACACGTTGACTCCTTTCATTATCCCTACTGTATTCCTGAATATCCCCCTATACAATTACCAACAGTTGACGTGTCCGCAGTTTTAAGTAATTTAAAAAACTTAAAATACTCTACTACTCCTGGCCCTGACGGAATACCTTCATGTATTTTAAAAAATTGTGCAGAAAATCTTGCTCTGCCTCTTTCTATCATGTTCAATAAATCTATAAATACTGGTTACTTTCCTTCAATTTGGAAACAGTCTTTCATTATTCCGTTATTTAAGTCGGGGAGTAGAACGGATGCATCCAATTACAGAGGAATAGCTAAGTTAAATGCAATTCCAAAACTATTTGAAAAAATGATAACCGACGTTTTATCATTTCGAGTTTCATCGATTTTATCCAATTTCCAACATGGCTTCCGGAAAAATAGATCCACTATCACAAATCTTTTAGAATTAACAACGATTGTAAATGATGGATTCAGAAATCGGTTTCAGACGGACTGTATTTACACTGATTTTAGTAAAGCGTTCGATAAGGTGAATCATAAACTACTATTGTTGAAGCTATATCTTATGGGCTTCTCCACATCGTCGTTAAATTGGATAGGATCATACTTATCAAACAGAATTCAAGCTGTGAAATTGGGTAGTGCCATTTCTAACAAAATTTATGTGAAATCTGGAGTTCCCCAAGGCAGCCACCTTGGCCCAGTCTTATTTACATTGTTTATCAATGACTTGCCAAATGTAGTGAGAAACTGTAAAGTATTAATGTACGCGGATGACGTTAAATTTTTCCACTCTTTTAATCATGAATTAGGCCAGTTAGTACTACAATCTGATTTAGACAATTTTTATAACTGGTGTGACATAAATTTACTGGAACTGAACACCTTAAAATGCAAACATATGTCATTTTTCCGTCTTAGAAAGATACAAAGTAACTATTTTTTGAATTTCTCTAAAGTTGAACAAATAGATTCCATTCAGGACCTTGGTATTCTTTTAGACCACAGGTTGAACTTCAAGGATCACATCTCTTTGATCACATCTAAAGCATATAAAAACCTGGGATTTGTTAAGCGTTGGAGTAAGGAATTCTTAGATCCCTTAGTCACAAAGCAATTGTATATATCCTTTGTTCGCTCCAATCTGGAGTATGGATCTATTATTTGGAACCCTGCATATCCTATTCATGCTAAGGTCATTGAATCTGTCCAAAAGCAGTTTCTTTTGTTTTGCCTGAGAGGTCGTGGTTGGAATTCACAAACTTTACCCTCATATGAACATAGATTAAACTTAATAAAGTTGCCCACATTAAAAAGTCGTCGGACAATGCTAAATGTAACTTTTATTTTAAACGTAATTCATGGCAAAATAATTTCAGATTTTCTATTAAACAGAATCCGTTTTTATGCCCCTATTAGACCCACACGTAATTACTCACTTCTTCATATTAATTATTTTACATCCGATTATGCAAACAACGATCCACTCCGCCGTCTCCTTCTTGAATTTAACAAATTATATAATCTTATAGATCTTTCTGAAAATCGTGAGTCATTAAAAAGAAAATTAATCATATACCTTAACACATAGTTTCTACATCAACAGTTGAAATTAATTCAGTTTTTGTATATAATTAGTTATTAGTCTAGTCTGTAAGAATTTTGTATCTATAGACTTAAATAAAAAAAAATACATACAGTTAGACAACAAATGTATTGCAACGGCCAAAATTGTCAAAAATTTCATATTAATTATTAGTTTATGGCAACAAATTATGTAAAAACTATACCGTTTTGTGTGCAAAACTCTTGCTACAAAGTTTATTTGCAATTTATAACAAATATGGACTAAAATTAGAATTACCCACTACTTTGAAGTGACAAAAAATATATTGCATCGGGGGAAGCAGTACTATAAAAATAATCATTTTTGAAATTTTTTGCAGTCATTATGCATTTTTATGACTTTTGCTGCTAAGAATGTACTAACAGTATTGAATGAAAAGCCGCCATGGGGGGCTTTCAGATAGGTAAAAGCGCATGAGACCATATTAACAACAAACAATGACGAATCGACCACAGACAAGTATGCAAAGAATGAATATTTTACTCAATATAATATTTATTGTTGGATAATGGACCAATGCAAAACAGTCCGATTTTGACTTTGAAAGCATAAAAATACCTCTGGAAACTATAGAGAAAAATAGACCCTCAGTGTAGTATTTTAAAACGACCTACAACAGAGCTCTATTTCCTCTCTCAATATTATTGGAATGACTTCATTTTTATTAAATGGATAGACATTTTACTCTACTATCACAATAAATAAAAAGTGCGCCAAATCTAATAAAAACCCATCAAATATATAAATTATACACCTTCTAGAAAATCTGAAACACCGAAGTTTTGGGTATTATATCCTTTACAAAAGAAAAAAGTATGCGAAATCGGGTTCACGGGAAGACATCCCCACTGGCATCTTTAGGAAATAATTAATAGTCATTATTCTGAAAGTCAGTAAAAGGGATCCAAAAAGCTGAAACATGTTCAATTACCACCATTCCAAAGGCCAGATCATGACATATTAATCTTATTTGTTTAGGTTCCTGATATAATATTACAACACTAAACTGATAAATACCAAAATCCTGATATCAACCCTTATAAATTTTGTGGGTCCTCCAACGAAAGATCACGATTTGATAACAATTGGGGAACCAGCACCCTAGAGTCTAACATGTCGAGCCTTCATTTTTGGTTTTACTAAGCTTATTAATGCTTCAATGAATGTCCAAAGTGGACAGACAACTCAGTAAGGAACGCACCTTTGTTTATACTCCAAGAAACTATTAATAATAATTTTTGCAATACTTTTATTGTCAACCCCAAAAAGTAGTTAAGGTCAGAACACAATGAGATATTCATGCTTATCTAAGCCTGAATTTGTGTAAAGGAATAAAGGAATCCAATATCGCATTTGAATTAGGTAGTACCTGGTTTTATTCATTTACTTGAAATTGAGCGTGAAGCAAGCAACAAAGGTCATTGTGTTTCTACACGCAGAAGAATTTATGTTAGAAATATGTTTGGATCCAAACAAATATATGTTTGGGACCGGTTGCAAACAAATATATGTTTGGATCCCAACATAATATGTTTGGGTCCAAACAAATATATGATATGTTTGGGTAAAACATATTTTTTATGTTACAACATTTTTTTCATGGGTGGAGAGAGAATGTTTGTCAACGAGAGTAATAACATTGCTCTCGCGGCTGTGGAATGCTGTTTTATAATGAAGAGTTGTGTGTATTGTATAATAGAAGACGTAGGAGCGAAGAAGGGGGCTTTGGTGGCATGTTTGCGACAAACTCGTGTGTTTCTTGTTTTGTTGTTGTTAACCAACTTAGCAGGCGAAGAAGAAAAGAAGAAATGATATGAATTATGTTTTTTCTTTCTTCAGTGTTGTAGATGCCTTTGTAGAGTCAAGACGGTAAAGTGAGTGAATAAATCAGTGTTTTGTGTTTTTTAAAGAAATTGTGCTTTTTTGTAAATTAAATGCCCAATACATTTTATAATTGAATCGGAAAGTTGAATGGAATTATTTTATTGAACAAAGAAGAAATCGCATTTAATATTGGTAATTACATACATACTTATGTATATTTGAAATATGTCATATCCATATTTATTTATTACATTACATAATCATTTGATTCTAGATGCCGATTCCCCGCTGATGATTTCAACTATGAGGACAATTTGTTTTATTTCACAACTGAGGAGAAGCGTTCAACTACGTTTCTATATATTTTTCCTTTTTAAAAGTGTGACTATTTACAAATTACTTCAATCAGTTTTTCTTTTATTAAAGTGTGTTATGTATTTCTTTGGAATTTTGTATGTACCTATGTGTTTGTTGTTCTTTTGCCTTTCAATAAACAACCTCAAGATTTGTGTGTATACTATAGAGATAGCCAGTGAGTTCTCACTGAGAGCAAGTGAGCACACATTTCAAAGTGTTTTGCATTGAATTTTACGCTCCCTTGCTCTCAGTAAGCGCCCACTAGTGCATGTGTTCGTTTTTTTTGTGCCTTTTGGGTTTGTATTTTTTTTTTGCACCCAAACATATAAAATTGTTTCCACCCAAACATATATTTGTTTGCAGACCCAAAAATATATTATGTTTGGGACTGTTGCAAACATATATATGTTTGCTGCAAAATATGTTTGGGACATATGTTAGAGAGGCCGTTTTTTTTGCGTGTACCTTTAATTCTTATTTTTGACCTATTTTTATAAATCGCAAATAAACTTTGCATCTTTTATCGGAATATTATTTAGGGGACCAATAGCAAGAGATTTGCACAAAAAACCGTATAGTTTTTAATAATTTGTTGCAATAACCGAACAATTATATGAAATTTCTTGTAATGTTGGCCTTTGCAATACATTTGTTGTCTAACTGTTTCAAGGATTAGTCTCTAGTCTATTCTTATATTTTATAGTATATATGAATGAGTTAATAAAATGTTCAGTCATGCATGCATATTAAATAAATATTCTTCTGATAAGCGTAAAATGACAATTTTAGCCGGTGTAGGAAAAAAGATTTAGGGCCATTATTATATGTGTTCTTTTACTATCTGATGGATATGAAAACGCAAAATAAACCAGTTTGGAGGCATTGAAAATACATTTTTTACATTGAAAGTTAATGCCAAGAAGTCCCTCCTTGAAATTCAATTATCACATTTAACTTTCAGTTAACCGGAACGCTAAAAATCTGTTCGGTAAATCCAAACTATAACAAAAGAAAACTTATAATAATGGGGGTTAGTCAACTTAGCCGAAAAAATATTACCAGGAGAACTGAGCTGCGAAAATATCCTTATATATTAAAAGGGAGTCAGAATTTGGGTTTACGACAAAAAATCACTAGATTCAAAAATTAAAACAAAAAAATAACAAAAACCGAAAGAGAATTTTTGAAAACGGTGTATATTAGTCCACGTTTTGATATAGCCCCCATAGAACAGTACCTCCCGATTTTCGTCAATAAAACTCATTTTTCAGTCTTCAAAGTATCAGCAGAAAGATAAAAACTCATGCATTAGGAACTTCATCTCTGAAGTGTTTCTTAAACTTGAGCATTAAGCTCTACATTGTCTTGTAAAACCACTAATTGGAAATTATCATCCTTCAACAAATGTTTCCTATTTTTGTACATCGATACGACCACAGTACAACTCGTGGTGGAGGGTATAAAGATTTCGGGACGGCCTAACATAACGCCGTTCTTACTTGTTATGCCCTCCACCATAGTATGTAGGATATATTAAGTTTTTTTCGCACATTTTCAGACCGAATTAACTATACTTTGACTTTTAGGGTTCCTAGTGACCAAAAAACATACTTAAAAAATGTTGGACATATGTACATATGTAAATTTATTTTACATATTTTTAATATTTTGAGGATTTTAGCTACAATTTTTCACGGAACTAGCTGTAATTTGACATATGAGATTCACGATACTTCTACAACAAAAATAGTCAACATAGGTCCAGGTTTTGGTATAGCCCCCATATAAAGTTATCTCCCGATTTTCGGTGTGTTGAGTATTTTAAATACAATTTTTTACCAAACTAGCTGTAATATGACATTTGAGGTTCTCCGGGGTCACGATCCTTCTCCAAAAAAAAAATCGTCAACATAGCTCCATGTTTTGGTACAGCCCCGGTACCTCCCGATTTTCTGTATTTTGGCGGTTTTAGCAATTTTTTACGGAACTTATCGAAATTAAGCATTTAGTCACAAAACTTTTGTCAACATTAAGGTGCCCATATAAAGAACCACCTGATTGAACACATTTTTATACGCTACACCACACTGTGGTATGGTGTTTATGTCTTTGTGCAATTGTATGTAACATGCAAAAGGAAGCGAAATAGACCCGTAGTTCCTTTTAGGGATATATATATATATATATAGAATCACTTAGACATATAGTGTTTTTGGCAATATTACTGCCAACAATGCGAGGAATCGTTTAGTTAAAAAATGTAACCCTAAATTTAAAGGCGTCTTTTTCGTCCCTGTTTACAAAAACGTTTTAAATCCCCCTTTAAATGTGAATCGGATCCGAATATTCTACAAAAATATTCGCCATAAAATTTCACTATAGGCCCTAAAGTACATCAGAACTCTATATCTTACCTGAAAGCCCAGAATCTGAAAAAATTAAAAGCACGTTTTAGGGTTAATGTTGTACGTTCTCTATGTTTATGCCAAGTTGTCCCACAAAACATCATTCTAGATGTATGACGTCAAAGACAAAAATATTCTGTGTTAAATTTTACTATAAGTCACCGAAGAAATGAAATATTTATGTACATTATATCTATATCATTTTTGCCAACAAAACACATTTTTCGAAGCGATGCATGAAACTTAAATAAAACTTAGTTTTCTATCTAGGTATAACAATTTTTATGAAAATAATAACACCAGAAGTGTATATCGGCCTTTTTGTAGAAAATTTGCTTCTGTTGAAACTGAGGTATGGGGTATTGTAACTCGCGAATTATTGTAATATACCATAACTTTTGAACGCATTTAGGTAAAATAAACTGTTTTGGATTTCTTAAAATTATAATTTGAGCGAAAGCTGTGGTCATATTAATGTAAAAAATAGGAAAAAATCGTTGAAGGAAACGAATTTTTTTAAGTGAATTTTAATTAGTGGCTTTACAATACAATGTAGAGTATAATGTTCAAAGAAGAAGTTAAAGAATACACTTCAGAGATGAAGTTTCTAATGTATGATTTTTTAATATAACCACTGCATCAATCTCAAACAGATGCTGACATTTTGAAGACTGAAAAATTGGGTTTTTGAATTTTTGCTCTAAACGGGACGCGCAACTGTACTCGTTTAAAAACTGATTATGAGATGATAGTACTCGCGATTACGCATTTTTTATGTATAATTCGGGCCTGTAGCCTTTAAAGGTTCACAACAATCTCAGCTTAAAATCGAAATTTTTGTGCGTACATTTTTATAAAAAACCTGTTTTTTTTATTCAAAATTTGCAACTGCCATTAAATTGTCGGTAAAACCCGCGTGAACTTAGTTTTTTTTTACGTTCTGAATCTAATAAGCCATGACGCGTCAAAATCCGTCCACTAGATCGGCGATACCCCTCAAATTTCAAAAATCTGCAAAAAATGTTTTTGAAAATTGCGCGCATTGAAACGCGTTCTGGAAGTGTAATTTTTACTGAAATAAATAGAGCTATATGCCTGTTTAAAATGTGCGAAAACATATATTTCAAAACTATCGCTAATCCGGAGATACAATTGATTTTTTCTAAAAATTAAGTGCGATGCTACATCCACGGTTCTTGATGGATCGC
Organism: Musca autumnalis; assembly: GCF_047663935.1. Classification (NCBI taxonomy): domain Eukaryota; kingdom Metazoa; phylum Arthropoda; class Insecta; order Diptera; family Muscidae; genus Musca; species Musca autumnalis. The sequence goes on along the minus strand of NW_027411755.1, from coordinate 83,743,137 downwards.
AATGAAACGACATCAAATGATGTATTTTTTAAAGGTTATGATCGAAATCGGATGCGCATAAAATGTAAATGAACTTCGTGGGAGTTATGACCATCTAACTGTATTTTGCGCCCTAATATGCAACAGACGCTACATCGTGGCCGCCAAATAGAATTTCACAAACTGTACACCAAATAAAAGGGATTAATTCGCTGTATTGGAAAATCGCATGCGCATCATGTCATTTTCACTATTACGCGGTTTATATGCGTTTCAAATGTTGTAGTATTCAATATAACATTATTTTAATGGTATGCCACAATTGGAATACCTTGAGATTTAATATAATGTTCTAAAAATATTCGTCAATAGGAAAACTATAAGCGAAAAATTTGTTGCAACGGAATATCTTCATTATTGCGTGAAATTTGGACGAGAATGACGAAGAACTCAAACATTTTTTCTTCAACCTTTTCTATAAAACCATAAAAAAATTAGAATAACATGATTTTTATTTTTTTCGCCATATTTTCTTTGTATTTTTGAAAAATAACAGGAATAATATAGCTCCAAACTTCAGGACTTAGGTTTCATTTTATTCCGCACAATGTCTAGATGCTGCTATAATTTTTTTATATTTTTTTTAAGTATAAGCGCTATTGTTTCAAAAATATGTTTGTAAATACGTGAAATTATTTAACAAATTTAATTTTTTGCGAATCCATTGAAACTTTTCGATTTTTTTTTTTGCATCATCGCAAAGGGTGCGAATTCAGTTAACGATAATAGGATATAACAGCTTACTATATTAAGCAACGATTTTTTAGAATTTTTTCTAATTAGCACAATTAAAACGGTCATATCTTATGCGCGCAACGATCAATTTGGTAACGAAAACAGATTTGGAATGACAATTTTTTTCTTAATCTATGCACCAAAAATCATAGATGTAGTATCAAAATTTTTTTTTTATTTTTTTGAAATGGAAAAGACGGTTTTAGACATTTTTGCTGATATATGAAAGGAGTCTCTGAACAAAAGCAATCTGTAACCATAACTTATACTATCTTTAGCTGCCCCTGTTTTTAATACATAAGACCATGTTTTACTAGTTTTGTCCAGATTTTCCTTATCCTTGGACATTATAAAAATTTGATGGTTCTTCGTTATGAATTCCCCCAGAAGATGTTGTGCGCTCGACTTAAACAGTTTTTGCTGTTTTTGTGGTGTCGGGCTTTGTAAAATACGTATTTTAGTACTCTGAACTAAAAGTACTCCTTCGGTTGTATGTTAAATTGCGGGGGAGGTCTACGGTTATAGTATATTGATAATATATATGAAATACAGGTCCTAACATATATGACTTCGGCGTGACTCTTGGGCTGAAAGAAAAATGTTTCATTTATTTTGAACCAAAGTAGAGTTTCATTGAATAAATGACAATTTTCATTAAATAGCAATAATTAGTTTCTTCACTATTCCAATGAAACTTCCTCAATTATGCAATGATACTTCTTTATTAATTCAATAAAGTAGTTAGAAGTTACAATTCTATTATTGCTATGAAACAATAATGAAAGTTATTTTATGAAACTTTTTCATTAACATAATGAAGTCTTACGTTGATTCAAAATCAATGACAAATTTCATTGATACAACGTAAATTTCTTTCAGTGTGAAATTTCATGGTGTATGTGACTCCTGTGTGGAGGAAATTTACTAAGTGAGCACTGTGAAAGTAGCACTATGCGAAAACAAAAAAAAGACAAGGAAAACTGAGCAGATTATGAAACTAGAGCTAAAAATAAGAGACACGTGTATCGGCGTTTTTAAAGTTTACTTCGGGAAGTAACCTAAGTAGACAAGGCAAGTACCGCCCATTTCTAGTTTTTTTTTTTTTCAAAATATTCGAGCCAAGATACATATTTTGGAATCCTTACATATTATGTATCTAGTGTCTTTGGCAACTTTACTGAGGATGACGTGGAGAATCGTTTAAAACCTCCTTGAAAATGTTCTAAATTTTCTACAAAATTGTTCGTCATAAAATTTTTCTATAGGTCTCAAAATACACCAAATCTGTAAATTGTATGTAAACGCCAGGAATATGTAAAAAATTTAAACATGTTTCAGGGTTTAAGTCGCACTTTATCTAAGTTTATTCTAAATTGTCCCACAAAACATAACTTTAGACAAATTTTACTATAGGTCATCAAAGAAATGAAGTCTGTTTAATTAATTTCTCGTTGGAATCGAGCTCAATGACAGTTTATTTTTGCAAGTGAAAAAGGAAAGCCGAAGATTCGAACCCACACAACCACCACTATGTGACATGCATGTTTCGCCTTTGGTAGAGACTCTTCAGACATATCGGCTGTGGAGCGTTATTTTTGTTATTTACAACAACAATGGGTATTTGCCCATTTAGTTGTGCTTTCATGGCAAACGCTTAGCGCTGTCTTTAAAAGTAACGAGTTTGGTTCTGAACGCTAAAACGCCGCGACAACACCCTTTTTCTTGTATGTTTCAAGGACGTGGGTTCAAACCCCAGCCTGGCTCAGCTGATTTTATTTATTTGAAAATTTTGCCTATTAGGGCGAAGAATATTTTTTAATATTAATTTTAAATTAATTTATCGTTGGAATCGAGCTTAATGACCGTTTGTTTTTTTTTCACTTGCAACAATAAACGGTCATTTAGCTCGATTCCAACGAGAAATTAATTCAAAATTAATATTAAAAAATTACATTATATATCACGAATGTATCAGTTTCAATTTTGCCCGAAAAAAACACGAAAATATTTTCCAATTTTTTGATGATTTTTTTCCTTCTTTATTCGAGTTGATGCATGAAAGTAACATGAAACTTGGTTCTAGATGTAAAGTGCCAAAAGAAGAAAAATTCTACATCCTGCTTTCCCCAAAGCAGGTGTTGCTCCCATCATTGTGTTATTTTCAACCACGCAAAAATAGTGCATGTGAGGACCCATATGTCATTTATATTTTCAGTAGACCATAGCCGTAGACTTCTCACAGGGCTTAACCTGATTACGTATTTTAGGACGCAATTCTACAAAGTCCGATCTGGGTTTCCTATATTTTTCAAATATATATTCACCACAAACTTTCCGAAAAATGTTCGAATAGAGCACACAACATCTTCTGGATGAATTCATGACGAAAAACATCAATAAGATATTTTTAGTGTCAAATGATTAAGACAATCTGGATAAAAATCGTAAAATATGGTCTTAAAGTATATATCAAAAACAAGGGATGCTAAGAATGTTATAAAGACTCATAGTGAAATTTGATTTGAATTAAAAACATTTCTTTTTAAACAATATCACGAAAAAGTGAAGGATTTTGTAAGATTTTGATCCAGTATGGAATTACGTAAAATTAACAGTCCAAAACTAAAACACATAATTTCATACTAAAATATATAAAACTGTAATCTAATTTTCTTAAGAAAATATTATACCTACATATATGGTTTATTCTGAGAATCATAGTTCTACACCTTTTTCAGATGTAATTCGAAACATTTTAGTTGTAATTCGTAACATTCCATTTGTAATTCGAGAATTATATTTGTAATTCGTAACATTTCATTTGTAATTCGAATTACTCCATTTGTAATTCGAATTATTCCATTTCAAATTCAAATTATTCGATTTGTAATTCGAAGCATTTCATTTGTAATTCGAATACCTATAGTACAATTTTATAGCGAACAGTTTTGTAGAATATTTTGAACTGATAATATCATATTTTAATGAAGGTTTTAAACGATTTTGAATAAAGGGACCAAAAAGACCCCTTTGATGAACCGCATGAGGGTTAATTTATTCAACAAAAATATTCCCCACACCTTCCTCAGTAAAGTTGCCGAATACCTAAAATGCAAGGATTCCAAGATATCTAGGCTCGAATATTTCGAAAAAAAACTAGAAATGGGCGGAATTTGCCCCGCCCACTTAGGATACTTTCCGACGTAAACTTTAAAAACGCCGATACTCGTGTCTCATATTTTTAGCCCTACTTTCAAACTCTACACGGTTTTCCCATAATGTTGAAAAAGATTGATTTTTGTTGCACAGTGTAATTATTGCTATATTGTTGTTCACCAATAGCGGATGAGCAACAACATCTCCAAAAAACCTTAGAGCGATATGCTGTATAGTAACATTTTTGTCGCTCCTTCTTTAAAAATTGCAAATGGCATCCATAGAAGTTGATACGTTCTCCATTTTACTTTTGTCTGTTAAAACATTCAATATTCGTGCATCAACATCAAAATGTTCCCCTCCACTTCCCCTTGTAATGCCGCAAATACCCTTGTTATAGCACACTTTAGTCTGTCAATCAATCACCTGTCAAATAGCCACACACTCTTTCAAAATGGATACCGGTACGAAATCTTGTTGCTTCTTTCATTTGAATGTGATTCGAAATGTTATTCGTCATGTGGAATCGTACTCGTATTTTTATTTGCTACTATGGGAGTGTGTTTATGTGGGATACAATGGTGTTATGTGAAACATGTAGCCATAACAATAGTGGCAACTGTCGTTCAAACGTTGTGGAAAGATATTATTCTCAGTATACTTTTTGAGTTCCTTTTGGGTATTGGTTTGAGAGAATAAGTAACATCTTTATTTCGGATAGTAAAATTGCGCATTGTGCGTTTTATGTTGTACATCAAGTTGATATGAAATAAAAAATAAAATCTTGTTTGATTTATTTTACAGCAAGAAGTAGTTTACTTACTTAGCTGGCCCATTACAGAACATTTGTTCAATAGGCCGAACTAAGAAAAGATCTCCAATTCTCTCTATTTGTTGCTTCGCTTTATGGAATACCGCGCCTTTTCATCTCATCATCCACTTGTTTGCGCCATCTATTCCTTGGCCTGCCAATTCTGCGTCCGTGCGGTCCGTGTTTATACAACTTTTTAGCAGGGTCATCATCGCTCATTCTTATGATATGGCCTAGCCAACGCAATCGCTGCATCTCGATACGTTTAACAATATTGATGTCGTTGTACCGCAGATACAGCTCGTGGTTCATGCGACGTCGATATTCACCGTCAACGCAGATTGGTCCGTAGATCTTTCGAAGAATTTTTCTCTAAAACACACCAAACACTGCCATGTCTGCTTGCGCAAGTACCCAGGCTTCGGAGCCATACATCAGCACGGGTAGTATCAATGTTTTGTAGAGCGTTATTTTTGTTTGACGAGATATGGCTTTGTTTTTAAACTGCTTACTTAAACCAAAGTAGCATCTGTTGGCCAGTACAATTCTTCTTTTTATTTCACAACTGATGTCGTTTGTTGTGTTTACGGAAGTGCCGAGGTAGACGAAGTCTTTTACTACCTCAATATTATAGGAACCAACTTCCACAGTCGGTCCGAGCTCAATGGACGCATTGCGCGTCGACACCATCAACTTGGTCTTCTCACCGTTTACCGCCAGACCCACTTTAGCAGATTCTCATTCGACCTTCATAAATGTATCAGTTACTTCTTTTACTGATCGGCCTATGATGTCTATATCATCAGCATAAGCAAGTAACATGTGACTATTGGTGTAGATTGTGCCACTTCTTTTGACGCTTGCCTCTCGTATAACCTTTTCCAGCAGGATGTTAAAGAGATCACACGAAAGGCTGTCTCCTTGTCTGAAACCTCTTTTGGTACCAAACTCTTCGAAGAGGTTCTTTCCCATTTTAACTGAGGACCTCGTGTCAGTTAAAGTTATTTTGCAAAGCCGGATGAGCTTTGCGGGGATACCAAATTCAGACATGGCTTGGAATACCTTTGAACGCAGCGGGCTGTCGAAGGCTGCTTTATAATCGACAAAAAGGTGGTAGGTGTCGATCTGCATCTCTTGGGTCTTCTCCAGGATTTGCCGCAAGGTAAATATCTGGTCAATGGTGGACTTGCCAGGTCTAAAGCCGCATTGGTATGGTCCAATTATCTCGTTGACCATTGGCTTTAGTCGTTCGCACAATATCCCTGACACGATCTTGTAGGCAATAGGGAGTAGACTTATGCCCCTACAGTTAGAGCATACAGTTTTATCTCCCTTCTTGTGGACGGGGCACAGGATACTCAGGTTCCAATCGTCGGGTACTCGTTCTTCCTGCCAGATGGTGCTAACTAGCTGATGAATACACCTTATCAGCGTGTCGCCTCCGGTTATGAACAGCTCGGCTGGTAAGCCATCGGCTCCTGCTGCCTTATTATTCTTCAGCCGATTTATTGCTGTCTTTACCTCATCTTGGCTGGGCGGTATACATTCAATACCATCTTCTGGGATTGGGACTGTGGTATCTTCGTCGTCTTCGCTGCTATTGGATACCAACAGTTTTGAAAAATGTTCTTTCCATATCCTGAGTACACTATCTGTATCAGTTACCAAATTACCTTGCTGGTCTCTACAGGAGGATGTGCCTGTACCAAAGCCATCAGTTTGATGCTTGACTCTTTGGTAGAATTTTCGGACTTCATTCTGGCTCCTGTACATCTCGAGTTTTTCACACTCCCGCTTTTCCATCTCTCTCTTTTTCCTGCGGAAAAGACGTTTCTCCTCTCTCCTTTTCTCTCTGTATCTCTCTCGTGCGCTACGCGTTGCTACGGATTGTAAAGTAGCCCTATATGCCGCATTTTTCTCTTCGGTGGCAGCACGACACTCCTGATCATACCATGGATTCCTTGGTGGAGGTCTCTGGTATCCAAGTATGGATTTTGCGGCTGTTTGCATGGAGTGGGCAATGCTTTGTCATTGCGCTGATATGTTATCGGGATGAGGAGTGCTTTGATTAAGCAATTGGGCTAGTTGAGTGGAATATGCTGTGGCTATCTGTTGTGATTGCAGCTTACCGATGTCTAACTTTCGTGTTGTGTCTGTTCGTACTTTGTTTGCTATGTTTAAGCGGGTGCGTACCTTTGCTGCAACAAGGTAGTGGTCCGAATCAATGTTTGCGCCTCGGAACGATCGTACATCCAACACGCTCGATGAATGTCTTCCATCTATCACAACATGATCAATTTGCCCTTATGCCCTTATGAATATCGAGATGATTAAATCTGGTACTGCTAACTACCATGTTTTTTGCAGCTGCAAAGTCTATCAGCCTCATACCATTGTCAGATGTTTCACTGTGGAGGCTGAATTTCCCGACTGTTGGGCCAAAGATATTCTCCTTTCCAATTTTGGCATTAAAATCGCCTAGAATGATTTTAATGTCATGGGCAGGGCAACGGTCATATGTTTCTTCTAAGCGCTCGTAAAATATATCTTTGGTCTGTTCGTCCTTTTCTCCAGTGGGAGCATGAGCGCAAATAAAGCTGATGTTGAAGAATTTAGCTTTTATTCGAATTGCAGCAAGTCTTTCATTCACTGGAGTGAAGCTGGATACCAGATGTTTTAGTCTCCGACTAACTACAAATCCGCAACCAAACTCATGCTTTATGTCATGGCAGCTATAATACAGTGCGTCACCTTTAGATGTTGTTGTGACGCCTTTCCCAATCCATCGTATTTCCTGTATGGCAGTACTTTTCAAGTACGTCTGCCAATGCGAAGACTGCACCTTCTCTATAGAGAGTGCGAACAAACATGGGGTGTATTTCCACAATTTTTAATGAAGAAACTTTTAACCACTGGGAACCATAAATATTCCATATGACATCACATTTTGCTAGAAAATTTAGATAACAAAAAAACAGTGTTGCAAACTCGACTTTTATTAGATTTTTAATGTTCATAGCAATTTCCAGCCAGGCTATATAGGTACGTATCTGGAATACAGGTAGTTTGAGCTTTTTTGCCTCACATTGGAATTATATCAGTTGAAAATTTTGGTTTAGGATTGTTAATGGATGAAAAATCGTCTATCTCGTTGTGAAAAATGTAAGAGTCCAGCTTTCTGCGCTCTTTAAAAGTTCAGGTAGTCAGTCATGTCCGAAAGACATGGACGGTGACACAGTCAATCAGGCGATATTTGAGCAAAGCTGTCATTCAAAACCTTGGTGCATTGTTGCAAACTCGATAGCCTTAATGGAAACTCTCATCTGGTGAAAGTTTTTTATGGCGGCATTTATGTGAGATTAAGTTAGCTTTACTGCTGTGGGTTGTATATGTTATGTAGTCAGTCTCATTGACATAACTATAAGCTAAAAATGCACATTAAGCGTAAAAAATCCTAGTTTTGGACTATGTTGACAATTTTCCAAATTTTATTGCCGATTTCCGACAAAAACTCAATAATAGCCGTAATTCAATATTTAATTTTGCACACAATAATGACTGTAATTCGGCATTTAAGGTTTCAAGAGATCAAAAACTTCTGTCCACATTTTGGTATAATCCCAATATCACGGTACTTCACGATTTTAGCTACTTGTTTGACCTACCAAAATACCTCTAATTTGCCATTTGGGGTTGCTAGTGGTTAAAACTTATCCACAAATTTGGAAGGTATAGCGATACCGCTCGATGTGAAGTCTTATAAAGGATTTGTCAACTGTAGATAGAGTATTTCGGTTTCTCAATCGGTAGAAAACCTCCACGTAGGAAATCAATATAGGTTCATGCTTTGGTATGCAACAGATTTCACGTATTTTGAAGATTGTACACGCATTGTCTAATTGTAATTGACTGTAACATGGGAGATAGTTTAAATTGATTTGCTTTGGTTAAAGGCAGAGAAAACTAGCTTTTGGGTATCGCCACAAACCCTCATCAGTTCTCCTAGTTCTTTATATTGAAACAAACAAGGTCTTCCCCATTTAAATGAGATATATGAAGCAGAGAAAACTAGCTTTTGGGTATCGCCACAAACCCTCATCAGTTCTCCTAGTTCTTTATATTGAAACAAACAAGGTCTTCCCCATTTAAATGAGATATACTCAAATATACTTAAAAACTCTGTTGCCCATACATAAAAAACTAATATTGTAAGAAATTATATATTGACTGTTAAAATTACTTTAATTATTCTTTTAGCAATAACTAACAACCTTAACATCAATGCAAATCCCAATGAGTTACAAATCGAAGGAATATCACCTACAACAAAACAACAACCCTCAAGCAAAATAAAAGGTGTCTCGAAAAGGGAAAAGTTTTGTGATGAAGTGCACATAACTCTTGTCAGTCATTATTATGGCCAAGAATATCTTCTATTCCCATCTCGCATAACTCTTCTTTATTATCCATACACGTTTGTAATGCAAGAACAACAACAAGAACACTAAAGCAGCAGCAACCAGTTTTCCCCGTAAGTACTAACGATAATAATCTGAAGTCACACTCCACATTTCCTTAGCTGAAGTTTCTCTACAGCTTTTTTTTTTTTTTTGCTATCCTAGGATAATATTAAAACATGATATCATTGTCATTATTTGTAGTTTATGATTTTTTCCTAACATTTGTTTTGGACAAAATTGGTGATGTGCTGTTTGTTGTTGGTTTTAAGAGGGCCGAAGGGCTGTTTCGTGGTATATTCATTGCCTTATTCATTCATTTATGTATTCATTTCGTCGTCAATTTACAACTTTTGGTAAAAATTAAAATAATGCCAACTGATTTATCGCCGGTTTTGGCATAATGTGTTTATAGTAAAGAATTGCTTTAAGCACCACAACAACTACAACAATTCAACATATACATACAAACATTGATATTTCACCCCATAAAGGAAAACTGGGGTGGGATTGTTTAACAATGTGTGTTGCGGGGCCTTTATTAACAACTACCCTGCAAGCAAAAACTATCTTGGAAGTGACTTAGGCGAGTCGCCCAGGGCGATGAAAACAGTCGCGGCGATAGTCGCAGAAGTCACCCTGAAGTGACCTCCGTTATGAAGAAATGAACCACGCCGGCGTGTCGTCTTGGAAGTCACTCCAGCGACATTTCTAGAAGATCATTTGCGCGATAGTTCTAGAAATTAAAAAAATGTTTTTTTTTTATTTTTTCTATTTATTTTTATTTATTTTTTTTTTATTTTTTTATTTTTATTCTCTTTTAGAGAAATTATTCTTTGCAATTTCCGCCTACATTAATTTTGTCATTTTAAAAATGTTGCCTGACTTGGGAAGCGAACCCGGACCTTCAGAGTGCAAACCGAGTATGCTTACCACTGCACCACCGCCTCATATAATCATCAGATAGAAAATGTTCTATATTTGTTCAAATTTGTTGAATCACTAAATAAATGTAAACAATCGCCTTGGAAGTCACTCCGAAGTGACGGCATACGCGATACAACGCAATCACAATAAGGCTATAGAAATAGTTTGTGTAATTCACCAACGATCGTCCTTCGCGTGTCTCCGGAGTGACCTCTTAGGCGAGGGAGTGCGAAACTCACTTCCAATTGCTGGCAGGGTAGGAAGAGATCAATAAACGCCTTATGAGAGGTAGTTTTGTGTGATAGATATCGCCTAAGAAAAATTGTGACAATTTTCGGAATAAACTTTTACAGCAGATATTGGAATAATTTATACTTTGATTTAACAATGCGAATTCAAGTAATTTAAAAAGTATTTTTTTTTTTTTGAAAATATATAGTCGATACGGGCCGACCATGTGGTTTTTAGATTCCACACGCGTGGAAACTCAAACTTAGAGCAAGGTTGTAGTACACAAACAGTTTAGTGACGATAAAACCAATATTGCATTCACGTAGTCAGATCGACTCAGCTTTTAATAAAATAATATGTTGGTATAATATAAGGTGGGTCTAGGACCTTTATTTCGATGTGTTACAAAATTTTGAGGTAACACCAATTCAATATACAGTTATAATTGTTGCCTAGCCGGGGAATCCAACCCACGGCCTTCTGCGTGCAAGGCGGGTGTGCATACCATTGCACCACGGTCGCACCCCAACATACATATTTAATTTAATTAAAGTTTTTTGTGATGTTGATTAAAAATCGCTTTTCCATTGATCCAATCATAAACAATAAGCCGGAATCATAAAAGGGCATGTTCAGCTCGAGAAAATGCTTTATTAACTTTTGCTTATAAATCTATCTCTTATATGTTATTAGATATACACAATTCTTTATATAAAACACATAATATTAACTCTATAAACGAAATAAAAAGGCCCCTCCTTAAAAATTAAATTTTGAATTTTACCCGCATTCATTCTACAGAAACTTGTAATTGGTATATATAGAAAACGTGGTAATGCCAAATATCAGTCAAGTCCAACAAAACAACAGCAACATCTCTCCGTGATGACGAAGAAAAACAAGACGAAAAACAACTATGAACCCACCCTCACAGTTGTCATAAATCTATCACTTTTAATGGCCGCCCTGCACATAATTTTATGCGTTTTATGCAGCAAATGTTTACACTCACAGCTACATCAACAGCAGTCAGGCCAACAGCCTCAACTTAAACAAGCAAAAAACCGTAGAAGAGAATCCATAATATCAGTAAATCAGCCCTTACCAAGCACATCATCCACCACCACAGCCTTGGGTTGGGGGAGAAACATTTGTCCCTGGTTGCTTGCCAAGGATTGGAAGAACATCTCTTAAGACTCACAAATTTCATAAAGTGGCAATTCAATCAATCAATTTTGACATTTTCTTTTTCTGCTCGACACAGCAATTCCATCCACCACCCTTAAGCTGAGGCTCTGTGACTGCTGTGTTTTTTCGAGCAAAACAACATCATACTGCCTCCCCAGCATCACTGATGTCGAATTGATGCTATCCATATCTGATGATGTTGGGTTTGGGACACTGAAAAAGTTGCCATTATTTGCCGGTGAGTTTTCATTTGTGTGTGTGTGTCTGCGTTTGTATACAATTTCATGTAGACTGGGTGGGCGGTCTTTTATATCCCGCTTTGAGTTATCTCTTGAATACTATTTACCGTTATGCTCACGTACACAATCACAATCTCCAACTGATGGAAATCTTACTATAAACGAAGAAGAAAAAACTTGTGAAAATTATTGAGAAAATATGTGAAGACGTGTTTGCACAGTGGATTTAATTTGAAGGGGATTTTCCGATATAATATATAGAAATCGATTTGGCAAAAGGTAGACATCCCCAATCCACATCGTACACAGTTTGTTGCATTCATATTTTCCCCCGTAGTATGTCCTGTCTGTCACATACAACATTTTTGATTTCGTAAAATCTGGGACTTCAAGTTGAAAAATATATTATATACTTCAAACTAACCCAGAAAAAATTTGGTAAGCACATGTCATTACTACATGCATTACCGAGTAATGAGGGCTTATTACTCTCCGCATTATCAGGCAGTACATATGTAGTGGCTTACACATAACTACTTACTTTACTCATTCCTAAGTAGTTACTAAGTAAGAGTAAGGTGGAACAGAGCTTGTGTGTCCGGCTACTAATCCTAGGGTTGAGTGTTCAAAGCTCAGTTGGCATGGGAGTTTTTTTAACAAAATTACAAAGAAATGTTGATGTACATGTATGTGTTTTAACAACCTTAACTGTTCGTACTAGTGGCCTAGTGTGCTTGGATACAAATCAGAAATTCGTGTGATCAAAACCAGCAAAGAGCAAAATAAAAGCAAAGGAAATACAAGACAAATGTGGAGTGTTGAATATGAGCATAAATCCAGCTCAATTGTTCTAAAAATAGAACGCATGTTTTTTAGCTTCTTTCGTCCGTTGGTATGTGGTTAAATATGTAATTAAAAACATATTTAACGAAGTACTTCCTTCCTACGGCATCTCCATATAAAAATAATGGCTTTTACGGTAAATTTGTAAGTAGTTACTGCTGCCAAAATTTACTGAATAAAGTCATTACTTAGTAATTAGGTAATGAAAAATGTCGCTAAAATTAAGACGCAAAATTATGAATAAAAAGTTCAAATAAAAGTTGACCACACTGTTGCTATCGGTAGAACTTTACGACTACTTTCTTTTGGTGGCTAACTTACCGAAAAATATCGTTCATTACCGAATTTATAAGCATTTTGAATTTACCGATTTTGTACCTCAAACAAATGTGTAAAAGAATCGCATTACTGAATTAATTTTAAATGAAAGGTGCTTACAACTTGGAAGTTTTTTTTTTTTGATTCTGAAACTGCAATGTTCATAGGTATAGGCGAAAAGATTTTAAAATAAATCGCGGTCAAAGTTCATATTTGTAGTTTTTTTTTGTTTTTCAGGATTTTGCTGGGGACCCGCAAACTCTACCGAAGTGGAACTAAGGAGAATGTTGTAGAGAATTTTCACTGCTACAACATTAATAACGTTATTTATTTATTTATAGCAACATAACTCTTTTCGTTTAAAATTCTTAATATTCTTGATCGGGGTAATTTTCTGAGTGTATCTTTGAGATAGGACGCTAAAATTTAGAAAAGATGCGTCATTTGTTTGCAGGCTGGTAAAGTTCGAAGATGGTCCATATTCGTCCACGTTTTGGAATAGTCCCCATACGTTGAGGTTTTGAGCTGTATGACTACCTATAATTTGGTATTTTCGGTTCCTAGTGGTCAAGAAACTTATCTACCAAAAATTGTGAACAAAGATCCATGTTTTGTAATAACCCCATATAACGGAATTTTAACGTTTTCAGGTATATTTTCTAACCGAATTAGCTATAAATTGGAATTTATGGTTCATAGTGGCCCAGCAACGTATCTACCAAAAATTTTGAACATTGTGAATATAGGTCTATGCTTTGGTATAGACTCCATGTAACGGTACAGCCAGATTTCAGGTATTTGTACGTCATTATCTTTATTTTAGGTCTAAATAGGAAAGAATTTGACATTTAGACTTCCCAGTGGTCAACAAATTTCTCCATTAAAAATTGTGGACATAGGGCCACGTTTTCGTATAGCCCACATATAACTGTACAATCCGATTTCAGGTATTTTCAAGTTTTAATCTGACTAAATTAGGCCAAGATGTTGGGGATTGGTACTTTCGTAACAGAAAAAACAAATTATTTCGTATAAGTTTAGAATAGATAGTTTATGGTGAGAAGGAATAAAAAGTTTGGCATGGCCAACCTAACGCTTTATTTTGTTTTCTAAATGTATATTGTTGATCATCGTGAAATTCTATAACGATATATCCCTCGAACTTTTGGTATTGAAAAAATCGCGAAGCGTCGAGTTTTTAATGAATTTTGAATTTATTACTGCTATTTGTACTGCGAATTGGTTGTAATATGTTTCCAGAGGTTATAAAAACAAAATTACAAAAATTGTTTCACGTTATAGTATAGTCCCCAAATAGGCAAAGTCGTCGGTTCAATGTATTCTGATGGCCTTGACCGAATTGGTTGTATTTATTGTTTCCAGATGTTATTAAATATTTATATCATAAATTGTCTATGTAGGTCAACGTTTTGGAATAGGTCCCATATAAAGCCACTCACTAATTTTAGGTATTCTGAGTTTCTTGGCCACATTTGTGTTTTCAGATGTTAAAAAACAGTTTGAACCGTTGAACCTCACCATTTGAAAACTGATGGGGTGGTCATCAGTTTTCACTCTTTTTAATACATTATTTTTCCAAAACCACTGAAGTTAATTTCATGCAATTTTTCAGAAAATGTTCAAGAATGTCCCGTGGTCCAAAATGCTATATATTTTCAAACGAATTTCGGGGGTCTATTGTTTTATAATCGCTATATTTGCTAAAGTTATTAGTGCATCGGGCTGCAGATTAATTTTCGAGACAACGTTGGGTGCGCCCCATCAAGAAAAACGCTATATTTACAAATTTCCTGAGGTTCGGACCGTTGAAAAAAACTAAAAAATATACATAAGTCAAAATAAGCAGGTTATGTTTTTAACATCTATAATTGGATCGCTTTAGGATAAAGCATAACGTCCATAAAAAGTTGTCATTAAAACACATAACGACGGGCCAGCAACGCGGACCGCGGTCTGCTAGTTTACAATAATTACGAATGTGTCGGTTTGGATATTAATTTGCGAAACAATTGTGATTGCGCCTCCGACCTTACCTACTTTTTTTAGGACCCAAAGCCTTGACCACGTCCACTTTTTAAAATATTTTACATCTACAAAACTACTGAACCGATTTTTCTGAAATTATCAGGTAATGTACAGGATGGCCCCCGGTGTAAGTAGAATGCATATTTTCTAGAATTTCGAAGGGACGGGGTACTGCCCTTAGCCATATTTACAGAAGCCCCATATCTTTATGTATAAAAATCATATGACGCCATAACCCAACTTAGGTATTTGTGGAAAGAAAATTTTACCATCCCACCGATTTTTCTGAAATTGTCAGGGAATGTACAGGGATGGCCCCCGAAATCAGGCTACATATTTTATTGAATTCCAGAAGGGGCGGGGTACCTCTCTTATGCGATATTTTTAATAAACGCTATATTTGCAAAAATTACTCATGTATCGGTTTAAACATTTACGGATTAATATACAATCTAGGTACTTCTTTGGGGCCTAAAGACCCGGCCACGCCTGTTTTTTTTTTTTTTTAAATATGTTATGTCATCAATACTACTGAACCGATTTCCAAAAAAAAATTGCAGCAAAAGCGGAATGTTTGCCGTTGTTATCTATATTTAATACATTTCGGAGGAGGTGGGGTACCTTCCCCACGCCTTTCTTTTAAACGGTATATGTCTAAGCCAAACTTATGATTAAATTGGTTTCAGCATACATTTTGGGAGGCAATGGGATTGTTTGTACCCTAAGTACATATTTGGAGCCAAAATACCGGACCACGCCCAATTTTTAAAATATGTTATATCTTGAAAACTGATTACCACGCCACTCTTTTAATACATTATTTTTTCAAAACTACTGAACCTAATTTCATGCAATTCTCAGAAAATGTTCAGGAATGTCCAGTGGTCCAAAATGCTATATTTTATAGATCAATTTTGGGGGCCTATTGTTTTATAATCGCTATATTTGCTAAACTTATGAGTGCATCGGCTTGCCAATTAATATTCGAGACAACGGTGGTTGCGAGCCCAATATCTTTAGTCTTTAGAATCGTTCAAAGGACTATTGTTGTGCGGGCCCATGCCGCCTGCTGGGCAGATGTTTTGCACGGTGCTATCGATACTTGCCCAATAGCCATTTAAGCGACTGCAATATCCTGAGCGTAGCTGAGCCAAAACTACTCTACTTTGTCGTGGCAGCTGACGCTCCTCAGCTGCGATAGATGTGGAATGTACTCCGAGGGCTTCATTCACACTATTTTTGCTTATGGCATTAGCAACTGCGTCCGTGTGAATGTTATTTAAGCCTGCTTGATATACCTGTTGATCGACATTTTCGTCCTTCTTGCAGTCAAATAAATAAAAACCCCAATAAATATATCTGCCTTAACATAAGAAAGTTTTTTTCTTTGACATAGCCACTGTTTCCAAACTTTATCGGAAATACTATAGCTAAGCATACAAAATAAATAAATTGTACTTAGAGTTCCAACATCATCCAATCATTTTCCCTCTACTACTGTATTTGAACAATTTTCGTTTTTTTTTCTTCTTGCTTGATATCCTCATTATTGCACATCTCATTACTCACTTCAATGGATTGTGTGGCATGAGGATGGCAATGGCAGCCAGCATCAGCGTTAGAGTTTGAACCGTCATTTGTGCCAAACTTAAAGCAATTCCATCATTCATTATTTTTGTTCGTTTTTCTTCTATCCATATACCCCCATCAAGTTGGAGGTCTTTGTCAGAAAGAAAAGAAGGTATACTCGTTATACATTATCGAAGGAATGGTCCTTTGGGTGGATGATTGTTGTTGTAGTTGTTTGTTTGAGTTGGTACTTTAAATATTTTTAATTGTCCTCCAACTCAACGAAAGTACGAAATGATTTCACAATACTATGTCATTTCTTATGCTAAACTGATATTTACCCCTTACTTAAGAGTAAACAATACTAAAGACCAAATTGTAAGGGGAAGAATGCCAAAAAACAACACAGTGTATATGTGAAGGCCTATAATTTCATTGTTTTAAGGACTTTAACCAACCGCATATGCTTTATGGGTATACTTCCCACTCTTCTATATTTGAGTTGTCTGTTCTTAACTTAGGCACATTATTTTTATTTATTTCATTTTCAGTTCTATTATATTTTTTTATTTATTCAGCTTTGGTTCTGACGATGATGCTTTCCTTCATTCGGGTATAGACATCAATAGCTAGCTAGCATTACGCTTTGCTCCAATTATCCGCATTTCATTTCTTAGGTTACGTACTTTTTGTCTTCGTTGTTAATCGTCTAGATTCTTGCTCTTGGTTGCTTCATTATCGTTGATTATGCTGCCAATTTTCAATAAATTTACACAAAGAACAAGACGCCATCTTTGAGTCCTTAATTTGTTGTTGGCAAAAAATAAGGAAAACATACTTTTAAGTGAAAGGAAATAATACTACGAAAAACGGTATCGTACGGTAACAGAAGGTGTCCAATGATGAGTTGATATATGTACGAGCATTATACATACATATGTAAATGTATCACCAATATTTTTGAAAATTTTACATAGCTGAATCAAAGGTTTACCCTTTTAGATTACGCGACTTGTGATTGTATATTATACAAATTAAATATTTTTGGATAAAATGAAATGTTTTTGTACGTGCAAAAATTGATATTAAAAGATAATTTGCGTGGAAGCTGTGGCTATATTTATTTAAAAAATGGGTAAAATTGGTTGAAGCCAAATTGTCTTTTTTTGTTTTCTCTCGATTTGTGAGTAAACCACACTTCTCACGCTTTTCCTGTCAAAGTAAAGGTAGAAGCAAACTAAATAAAGATCATCTCACTAATGTATTATTTTCAAAATTTGACCTGCTTCTACCATTACGTGATGCTGACATTTTGATTTACAGTGTTTTTTGAAATTTTCTTCTAATTTCTGTTTGCGGAATGTTTTTTCAAAAAATCATATATAAGATTGTAGAACTCGCGATTTTGAGTTATTTGATATATTGTCGCGATTATAGTCTACACAGCTTAATAGAGATCTGCATCCAATGCGAACATTTTTCTAAAAATCATGTTTTTCGGGTCTAATATTTTCAATTGTCATTGGAATACCTCGACTTCCATTGCACATTTTGGTTTTTACGTTCCGGATCCAATAAATCATTCCCCGTGAAAATCCATCTACTAAAACGCGAGTTACAAGAAATATCAAAGTAGAAAAATCACCAAAAAGTGTTTTTGAAAATATCGCATATTTTTGTGGCGTATTTGGCGGGTCGTTTCCACTACAATGATAAAAATAGTGCAACATCTTCGTTTTGGCGGAAACAAAGATTTGAAAACATCACTGAAAAGGGAGGTACATTCATTTTATCCCAAAAAATAGTGTGTGATGCTACATCCACGGTTCTTGATTGATCGCCTTGAAATATATATATGGTAAAAACCAAAAATGTTTTACAATCGATGAATCCGAGTTTCACCCTTACATAATTCGCGAACTATTAACATATTCTATATAGTATGACTGTAATTCTTTAAAATGAAGTGTTTTAGGAGGGATACCATAATGTCGACCATTAAAATTAATTTTCGTTGCAGCTGTGTTGGCATCAATGTAGAAAAATGGGTAAAAATGGGTTGAAGCCTAAAAGTTTTTTATTTTCCCTTCCGATTTATGGCTTAACCTTACATTTCATAGACATATGCCCAAAGAAAGACGCAAAGAATACTCCATTGATTTTTCGATATATCCACTGCATCCACCTCAAATTGATGCTGCCATTTTGAAGCCGGAATTTCGGGGTTTTTTGAATTTTTTAATAATCCGGACGCGCAACAAGATAATATTCAAAACCCATAATAGGATTAAGGAACTCGCGATTTTACACTATAGTTTACACTATATGTAAATGTCATATGACATGAAATTTTCCTTCGTTATATATTCGCTAATATGAGCAATATTGGAGATTATCCTTACGCCATTTACTCTGTGCGTCCACACCAGCCAAAATGTAATAAAATTACGTCTCCACATTGCCTGCGTGGGTAGATATGGAATGTTTTTATTTCGTGTCATATCGAGCCCTTCCCGCGAAAAAGGTGTAAGCGACAAAAAGCTAATTTTACAGGAGACGGTTTTTATTGAATAACTTTTGATATAACCAAAATTGTTTGTTCAAATTTGGTATAGTTCTGTTATTAAATCCTATTTACTGAAAAAATAAAAAAAATTTGGAATATCTTCAATATAACGGTAGTTTGTGTCGCTTACATCTTTTTCGCCGTCACGCAATCAGGCTTTTACTTTGAGAAGTGGCGGTTACATCAAAAAAAATTATTTGAAACAAATCATGTTTAGAGTAATTCTTATCTACAATTTAAAAACAAAGCACACTAATTTTATAGCAAGTATTTATTCGAAGAATAATAAGATTAAAACGTATTTCTTGTAATATAGTTGAATAACGACATGGTATGTAAATGTGCAATTTGATGTAAGCGACAATTCGCTGTCACAAACAAATGTACACAAAAAGCAAAAATGGCGCTTACATCAAAATTGTTTTTGCTCTAATTTCGTAACGGTACATGGCTGAGTTCTAAAAATTTGGGAGATGGTGTGTTGGAATATTCTTCATAGATTTCCGTAAAAAAACGAAAATCGAAAAAATGTCGCTTACATCTTTTTCGCGGGAAGGGCTCGATATGACGTTGATAGATAATGTAAACTACCTCTAAGCTATAAATACCAACCGATCCTGATTTACGTCTCTTTAATAATTTTGTTTTCACATAACAGGTGTCGCACAAAAGATTTTCTTTCGTTAAAATCCAGTTAGACAAAAAATGATTACAAACGATGAATTTATAAATATTTTGATTTTCAATTTCAAATTAAAACAAAAATTCTTTCAATAATGTTTGGTTTGTTGAACATACCCCCCATACCATTGCTATCGCAAACGATCCGTTTTCGAATGTTTTTCGATAGTTTTGCGGATATTTTGTTCGAAAACGACACACGAGAACGAATTGAAAACGATTCATCCGTCGCTCAGTTTGTGGCAGGAAAACCTTCGAATTCGAATATCGCCAATAATATTATTAGTGAAGGAAAGATGATAGTTTTTACGATAGTGCCGAAAAAGCATTTTTTGGCGGAGTTACGATTTTATGACATGTTTAACTTTATCTGACGTCTGTTGATATTTCTGTTATGTACCTTTTCTTCTTTGTAACGTTTGCGATTCAATGCGTGTAACTGTTTATAAACATTGTTGTCTTGTATCCTTTTGTGTTTATCATCACTTCTTGTTAATATTATACGTAGCACTTATATCGAAAATATTTGAAAAAAGCAAATGGGAATTTTTTACGAACTACATAAAATTATTTTTTAAAACGTAAAAAATTTCCGAATTAAAAAATGTTTCTCGAAACAATTTTTCTTGTGAAGAAAAAACATTCGCAAAATGT
The DNA here is from genome assembly GCF_047663935.1 of Musca autumnalis. Taxonomy (NCBI): domain Eukaryota; kingdom Metazoa; phylum Arthropoda; class Insecta; order Diptera; family Muscidae; genus Musca; species Musca autumnalis. Next base: position 83,722,677 of record NW_027411755.1, on the reverse strand, counting down.
TCGAAAATGATATCGTTTTTAAACTTTTGACGAACAAAAGAACAACGTGCTTGTGTACACCCGAAAAACATTCCCCTCATACCAATTGCGGATATTATTCGAATGTTCGACACAACTTTCGAAAACGATATCACATTCGAAGAATTGGCAATTGTTTTTCGGGTGTACACAAGCACGTTGTTCTTTTGTTCGTCAAAAGTTTAAAAACGATATCGTTTTCGAACATTTGGCGAATGTTTTTTCTTCACAAGAAAAATTGTTTCGAGAAACATTTTTTACCTTGAAAATTTTTTTGTTTCAAAAAAAAAATTTACGTTGTTTGTAAAAAATTCCCATTTGCTTTTTTCAAATAATTTCGATATAAATGCTACGTATAATATAGACAATAAGTGTTGATAAAGACAACATATGGGTAGGTTGCCAAACACAAGACAACAATGTTTATCAACAGTTACATATGGAGTCGCAAACGGTAAAAACGGAAAAGGTACATAACAGAAACATCAAGAAACTCCACAAAAAATGTTTTTCGCCGCTATCGTAAAACTATCGTCAATCATTCGCTAATAATATTATTAACGATATTCGAAATCGAAGGATTTCCTGCCACAAACTGAGCGACGAGTGAATCGTTTTTAATTCATTCTCGTGTGTCGTTCTCGAACAAAATATCCGCAAAACTCTCGAGAAACATTCGAAAACGATATCGTTTTCGATAGCAATGGTATGGGGGGTTTGCTAATCCTTCGACATCGATATCGTTTTCGAATGTTGCGCCGGACATTCGAATAATATCCGCACTTGGTATGGGGGGATATGAGTTGCTGTTGAAGACAAAATTTGAGTATTAAATTCAGAAATTGGTCAGAAATAACAAAAATTATTTCTATTAAAAAAAAAATTGTTTTAATGTTGAGATTTTCTTTATAATTGTGTCACTTCCGCTAACGAAGGAGCGGGCACATGCTAATATCTCATAAGTGTGCTCCATACAGCATCCTAGCAATTGGAGTCCAAAGACCAAAATTTGATGCGTGAATTTTCTAAAAAAAACCTGTTTTTGCGTGTAAAATTCAAACGTGTCATTGAATTTCCTTTGAACCCCGTGTGAATTTAGTTTTTTTTTTACGCGACGGATCTAACGAGACCTTCTGCGATCGAATCCATACACTAAAACCGCGGATATAGTTACCTTGAAAATAGGAAAATCAGCAAAAAAATATTTTGACAAATCCGCGTACTAAACCGCGATTTTCTTTAAAATTTTGTACGTAAACGGAATCCCTACTACGCGATTATACTATTTGCGAAAACGCGTGTCATAAATTACAGGGATACAGGTATGGGTATCTTACGCAAAATAGAATGTGGAGACGCATCCGCGGTTCTTGAAGAATCTATACGAAATATGTGTATATAGATGGGTGCTAAAGAAACCGGATGCGCATCAAAATCGTAAGCACATTGCGCGATTTTTACCCACTTTAAGGTTTTTTGCATTGTGTGATGCAACTGGCGGCACACTTTGGCCGCTGAGTGAAACATCGAAATATGCATAAATTTTGAAAGAGATTGATTCGCTGTATCTAAAAACGGATGAGCTTCAACTGATTTTAACTAATTCGCTTTTTAATTTTCACATTTTTTGAATGATTGTAATTTCAATATTACTCTTAATTTGCTATCCTTATAAGTTATAAAATTAAGCAACTGAGCTTCCACGATGGTAAATCATATTTCTTAATGAAGTTTCAGCAGTACACATTAATTATTGTATGGGATATTAGGGAAATAGTTGCAGAACTCCCAAATATTGTTTTCTAATTTTTCGAATCAAACCAAAAAATATATTTGCAACAATATTTTCCAACAATAACTTTTTCTCTTTTTTTGTTGCTATAGTATGCGATTTATGTATCCAATTTCTATAAATTTGGTCTTATATTTTGAAGATGCAGCCGATGCTACATCTTAGCCTCCAAATTAAATTTGGTCTTGCTGTAAATGAAAATCACATGTGGACAAAATGATTTTGATAATTACGCGATTTACACGTATTTCTAATGCGCATAAATTAAAATGGGTTATTATATTTCCATTTCAGAAGCGTTGAGATATATCCTCCGCAACCCAATTATCTTCTTCAATGAGAAAGCTTTAAAATAAATGTCTATAAAGCAAAATTTAAGCAAAATGAAAGAAGTATTCCTACAGATTTTTCCAATATTTTCTACTACATAATGCATGTGAAAAAATATTTGTTCAAACAAAAAATTATTTTTTTGACCAAAATATGTGCTTATTTTGGCTGTAACATCGAAACTATATACCAATTTGTATGATTATACCCTCAGCCTTTAGGCTAGAAAGTGTACACGTTGATCGTGGCTTGTGCGCACGATAACTCTCGAAGAGTTCAACCGATTCGAACCAAATTTTGGGTATCGTAATATTTTGACCAAACTTAGTTTAAGTTCGAAGATGGGCCACATCGGTCCACTCCTTCTGGTACCTCCCCCACAAAAGTTCAAAATTTGTCTGTAAAATGGTCTGAACGATAACTCTCGAAGGGAGCAATCGATTTGGTCAAAACTTTGCACATAACATTATTCCTTCCAGATATAGATCTGGTTCGAATATGAACTATATCTGTCCACTCCTTCCGGTACCTCCCACACAAAATTCGGATAAAGTGAAGTTCAGTAAGTTTTACTTATATATAATATTTCTAATCCAATAAAAATGATCGTTGAACTTAAAAAACTTTAAACTTGGAGAATCTATATTTGTAGGTATATTGTAGTACGGTTACATTAGAGTTTTTTGCCGGGTTAACCCACTTCATGAGGATTTATTTGACGCTTCGGCTATAGAATTGACATTTGAAACCCAGGGAGTTTATTAAATCCGGTTAAGTGTAACCGGGGTATTATAGTATTATACATATAAAACTTAAATGACATTCGTACGTGTATCAAAAACTCGAAAGAAAGCAACGATTACAGATAAAATGAGTTGATAAATTTAAAATCCTCAATGAATAACTCGGTTTGACAATGGACCCGAAGAAATAAGCTATTAAGTATAAAGCCCATAAAAAACAAACCGTCAGCGTTGCTAGGTTACATGTCAATGATATGAAGAAGTCTTTATGGGAAATATTTTTTTTTCTGATGAATAAATTTGTTCTTCAAAAAATATATATCCCTAATATACATCGAACATATAAATAAATATATAAAATGTCGTATGGAATTTGACACTAACATTACAGCCCAGTTCAGTGAGCTGGGTATTGCTGTTACCTTTTCTTGTTCTACCATGGTCCCGTGATGAAAATAGGCTATAAATTTGTTGTCGAATTTCGGAGACCCTATTGTTTTAAAGTCGCTATATTTGCTAAACATATGAACACATCGGCTTGTAAATTGATCATAAATTGACCGACCACCCGACCACTTTTAAATATGTTATATCTCGAAAACTAACGAAAGACTTTCATGAAATTTTACAGAATGTGCCGTGGTATAAACGTAGGTATGAATTTCCGGAGGTAGCACGGTACCTCCCTTATTAAGAAAAAACAATATATTTACAAATTGCTTTTAATGGTGAGGTTCAACGGTACAAAAAACTTAGTTAATGAAAACTGAAAACATGTACGTCTCAATAAGCGGAATAATTCGACTTTAACTATTAGGCAACAGAGACAATATCTGTCCTAAACAAAATCATTGGACGGAAAATTCCGACAAAGTCCGTCAGTGGAAGGAAAGATTACATATAAAATCTGTTGATTGATTTGCAATCCTCAATGAATAACTTTAGGTAGGAAATAGCTTTTTTGAATTGTAATGTATAAAGTCCATAAAAAGTTGCCTTTGAAAAACAGAACCATGGGACAGCAATGCGGACCCGGGTCTGCATTGCATAAATGTTCTAATAATGGCATACACAGTCTGTCGCAAAAATTAGTATGTAGCATTGAGTCTAAAATGTATAAGAGCAAAAAAGCATTATAACTTATTGAGAACAAGAAACAAATAATTTTATTTTACAGATACAAAGATAGATACAAATGGTTTTATTTTACAGACACAAAGATAGTCTTCGGTTATAACAATGAGAAGTGTGTAATATTTACATACCAAAAACCAGTAAAGAAAGGATCAGAGTCGGGCGGGCCGACTATATGATACCCTACACCACTGTGAACATGTAAAATATATGTCGGAGATATATCCAGATCTTAACCGATTTCGATATAATTTGACGCATTTATTTCCAGACCGAATTCAGTCACACATTCCAAATATCATTGAAATCGGACTTATATAGCGTGTTTGGTGCAGCAAATACGCGAAATCGGCCGAAAATATATATGGGAGCTATATCCAAATCTGCACCGATTTCGATATAATTTGCCACATTTATTTCTAGATCGAATTCAGTCACACTTTCCAAATTTCACCAAAATCGGTCTTATATAGCGTGTTTCGTACAGAAAATACGTGAAATCGGCCGAAAATATATATGGGAGCTATATCCAAATCTGAACCGATTTCGATATAATTTGGCCCACTTATTTCTATCCCAAATTCAGTCACACATTAAAAATTTCATCAAAATCGGACGTATATAGCGTGTTTGGTGCTGCAAATGCGTGAAATCGGTCGAAAATATATATCGACGCCTCCAAACAATAGTATGCTAAGTCGACTTAGCATGTTTTCAAGTTCTTTACATTTTTATATTTAACGTCCTTTAACTTAAATTCTGTCAATATTTGGTAATGATCGGACAATCCGAACAGAAGTTATAAACAAATATTTACTTAGCATAGTACTGAAGGTCAAAGAAATTTCCAAACTTTTAGAGCTTGTCCTGCAAAACTCTCTTTTCAGAATTAGCAAACTATTATTTGGAGGTGTCGAACGTCCTTTAACTTAAATTCTGTCTAATTTTGATAATGATCGGTCAATCCGAACAGAAGTTATAAACTAATATTGACTTAGCATAGTACTGAAGTTCAAAAAAATTTCCAAACTTTGAGAGCTTCTCCTGCAAAACACACTTTTTAGAATTAGCATACTATTATTTGGAGGTGTCGATATGGGAGCTATATCCAAATCTGAACCGATTTTCACCAAAAGCAATAGCGTTCTTCCTATGGCTAAAAAAACTTGTAGTCCCCAATTTTCAGCTGAGTCGGACAAAAAATGCGACCTGTACGTTGCGAACAAAAATACATGGACAGACGGACGGACGGACATGCATAAATCGACTCAGGAAGTGATTCTATGTATATCCCCAAAAGGAACTATGGGTCTATTTCCAAAGCTTATATCGAAGACTATCTTTGTGTATGTAAAATAAAACCATTTGTTTTTTTAATAAGTTACGGTGCTTTTTATATCTTATACATTTTGGTTTCAATGTTGCAGATTAATTTTTGCGATAGACTGTATATTAAAGGCAAGTGGGCATGTTCGAGTCTTTAGGCCACATAGGTGTACCACCATTTGTCGCAAAATAATTTTCAAACTGATACATCCATAATTTTTCCAAATATAGTATTTAAATGAATATGGCACAGTGGCGGTAACCCAACCCCTTCAAAATTCATCATATCGAAATATTCATCGGAGACCCTATAAAGTATATACATATATTCTTGATCAGGGTAAAATTCTATGTCGATATAACCCCCCATGGAACGGTACCACCCAGAAATGGCTGAAATTTGGTACTTAGTCTTCGTTGGGGGTATACAACTTTCTCCCAGAAATTTGTTGGTATAGGTCCACTCCTTCATATAGCCCCCATACTACGGTACCTCCCGATTTTCGTAATTCTGAAGGTTGTGACGTCAATATCCCCGAAATTTGTTATTTAGTCTTGAATGGAGCTATAAAAATATTCCAGAAGGATATTACCAGTATAGGTCCGCGGGTTCCTATAGAAGCGTACCTCTTTATTTTCGGCATTTTGAAGGTTATATCGAAATATCGGAAATTTGTTGTTTAGTTTTTTTTTTTTTTGAGTCTAAAAACTTTCCGCCAGAAATTTGTAGGTATAGATCGACGTTTTGATATAACCCCCCATGGAACGGTACCTCCCGAATTTCGGTATTTTGAAGGTTAGCCACATTGTTTTACCGAACTTGCTGAAATTTGGTATTTAGTCTTCTTCATAAACGAAAGGAAACTAATTGTTCCATTTTACTTCAATACAACTCGTGGTGGAGCCCTGGCCGAACTTAACGCCGTTCTTACTTCTTTCATATACATATAGGAGGTAGCTACATCAATATTGAGCTCGAAATATTTAATTTAGAACTTTCAAATTTGGTATAGAATTTTGTTTTGTTTTCTATGATATTTTATATACGCCCATAAATCCTAGCACAAACTTGTTTATACATATCGGTGATTCAACATAGCGTCCCTAGAGCGGCAGGTTCTGTTAGTATGCCCTCACCAAGCAAGGTCCATTAGGGGAGGAAGGTGAGAATTTTTGTACTTTGTGTATGTCGCTCCAGAAATTGGGTTTTGCTGTCAGTGTTCAAAACACGAAAAATGAACACACAAATGCTATGTTAATTTATGTACAAGAATCTTTACTCATAACGTGGCATACAAATTATATGAGAGCAGTAGTGGGATTCTCAAAGAATCCCAAGAAAAATAGGTAATTCGGTAATTAACGTAATTTGTCAAAAAAAAAATTGTCGCTAAGTCCTATCGACATTAAGAGTGCTGTCAACTTTAATTAAGACAATTTATTCATAATTTTAAGCTATAGTTTTACCAATTTAAAATAAAAATTGCTGAAAATAAAGTATCTCATACACTGTGGGCATGCACGACAGCATTTGTAATAGTATTGGTAAATTTTGAAGTCAAAATAGTTTTGATTTTGTAAATGGACCCCTTTCAATCCGATGAATTTTGTTTATTTTCCATGTTACCAACAAGCAATTTTTAATAAAAACAACAAATATTATTTGTGAGGAAATTAAAAAAATTGGAAAACTTTAACCCAAAATCCAGTTTTGGAGGAAAATTCATAATTTTTTGGAATATGGATTGAAGGAATGCCACACACTATTCAATCACACACGTACACAAGGGTTCATCGGTAGCTGCCCTGCATGCCCATAGTGTATGACCGGCATAAACCCTATTCATCGGATTGACTGGGTTTCATTTTGAAAATCAAAACTTGTTTGTATATCAATTCTATTCAAATCACAACTTCAATTTTAATAAATAAATGTAAATATCTTGCAAAAATATTTTCGACAACCATTGATTGAATGTTAATTTTCTAAAATGAAGAATTTGGTTACGAAAATGGGCAAATATACCCTCCATTCAACAAAAGTCAGCCACCAAATCAAATGAATTTTTCAAACAGAAAAATGTTTGTCGTCTCTGTGAAAGAAAAAAGTTTTATATAAATTTTCATTATTTATGGCAATTGCTGTTTGTGATATTTCACCAAAGACCCTTTTTGTGTGCCGCCAACGAAAATGTACGAAATGAAAGCAAATTACAACATGGTATATAGAGTGGTACGTAGAATGAAGCTGGTGCTTCATATATTGCCTTGTAGTAAAGTAGCCTGAAAATGAAATGAATGAAAGCTGAAATTCTAAATAATAAAGACTAAGTTGATCCTGTTTCTCTGCATTTCGAATTTGGCATTGAATTAATTGCTCTGAATTTTCTATGATGTGTACGGCCATCCAATGGCGGCAGAATAACTTTCAGCAAACAAACTCGTTTTGAGGAGAAATATAAAATATTTTCGCATGCTCGGATATGGTATGGAATGGAATGTTTTAATTAATATTAATTGAATGAAAAGTAATTGAAAGGATTTGCCATTCCATCCCCCTCCATTCAGATCTCCCGCCAACCGCACATTTGTCCTTTCTCATTAAATTCAGTCGTCGTCCATAATGTATGCAAATGATTTACGAGCATAATTTCCCCCCAAACAGAAAATGCTAAGGACATTTTTTCTTTGGTTTATGTAAGTACTTTATTTTGCTTTCTCCGAAAAAAATGTCATACCAACAAATCAAGTGAACAAGTTGATAAACATTTCCTTCGATCAAAATAAAGTAAAATTAATCCACGCAATCTCAAGAAAAACAAAAAATCCATTTCAAAACAAACCCAAGTGTATGGGGAGAAATAGATATACAAATTTAATACGTGCCCATCAAAGTGACAGTTTTGTACAGCCCCCAAAAAATGTATGGGAAAAAAACAAAAAAAGCTAAGTTATCCAATACACCTTACTTGTCTACGATACATCTGTGAACGCCAAAACAGTGATGGACTCTTAGTCATTGATTTAAGTAACAGTATAATTGGGCCTTCAAGCAAGAGATGAGCAGATTGAAAATTGCATTATATCTCAGACAAATAATCCATAGAACTGAAGTTATGTACTAAAAATCCACTTTGATTCCGTGTGTACAAAAAGTTATTCGGTAAAATAAAATTGCCCGCTGTCCTAATATAAAAGCGTACATAAAACAATTACATCAGATCAATCGTAAGGGGATGAAATATATTAAGCACCGGCCCTGACCGACCTATCATGACAAAATCCAGGATTTAAGGCGGTCACTCTATCATCTCAAGAGAACACTGCCTTTAAAACCCGCTTAAGGTAGTGAGCTAACATGTGACGCGGGTTCACCCATAAGAACGTTGGGTTGCAAAAAAACAAAGAAAGTAAAAATACCCTCTAAAGTTGATGACCCCCGCAAGCGCAAGCGGAATGATCGATCTTTTGTGCCGTAATGTTTTATATTTATGACATAACGAATTTGGTTGCGCAGATGTAGTTGGTCGTAAGTTAAAACATCTGGTTTCCAGCTTCACCCCAGTGAATGAAAGACTTGCTGAAATACAGATAAAAGCTAAAATTTTCTATATCAGTGTTATTTGTGCCCATGCCCCGACCGAAGATAAGGACGAGCAGACCAACGATATATTTTAGGAGTACTTAGAAGAAAACATATGACCGTTGTCCTGCCCGAGACATTAAAATTATTCTGGGCGGTTTTAATGCCAAAATTGGAAAGGAGAATATATTTGGCTCAACAGTTGGGTAATTCAGTCTTCACAGTAAAACATCTGTCAATGGAATGAGACTAATAGAATTCGCAGCCGCAAACAACATTGCAGTACTAGATTTAAGCATAAGGGTACATGGCTGTAGAAGGGAAGAAGGAGAATCGTCCTTTCCACAAGAAAAAAATGGAAGAACGAAAAAATTGGGATGTACACGAGTCTGAGCTAAATTCGAAAATTCTACCAAATTGTGAAACAACAAATTGATGGCTTTGATACAGGCACATCCTCCTGCAGAGACGAGCAAGGAAATTTGGTAGCAGATAGAGATAGTGTGTTCAGGATTTGTAAAGAGCACTTTTCAATTGTGAAGACTGCGAAGGTACCACGGATCCAGTCCCTGATGAATGTACTGAGTGTACACGGCCCCGCAAAGATGAGAAGAAGACAGCAACAAACCAGCTGAAGAATAATAAAGCTGCAGGAGCCTAAGGTTTGCCAGCCGAGCTGTTCAAAACCGCCACCATCTGGGAAGAAGAACGCGTTCCCGATGACTGAAACATGAGCATCCTGCGTCCCGCCCACAGGAAAAGAGATAAGACTGTGCGCTCTATCTATAGGGACATAAGTCTGCTCCCTATTGTTTATAAGATAATGCCAGGGATATTGTGAGAGCGACTAGAGGCTATGTTCAAAAAAAAAAAAATGTGCATATCGATGCGGCTTTAGACCTGGCAAATCCATCAATGACCACTGTGGGGTTTTTAGTGACCTGACACATCCAGTACTGACAAGATATGTACCCTTCGACAAATCCAAGAGGGCAGATCGACACTTACTATCTTTTTGTCGATTATAAAGCAATCTTCGATAGTCCTTAAGGGGTTACCTCTACTTATCACTTTTGGTCTTTTTTGAAGTACAGGTAGTATAGAGTATGCCGCAAAAGATTTCAAGTGGACCGGAGATATGACTGTTCAAAGTGTGTACGTTTTTTTTCGAAATCACATTTTTTAAGTCGGTGCCAACGATAGCTCGAGAACGAACGGATCAATAAAAATCCTATCTTTAAATGAGGTAGATTTTTTAAAATTTTTTTGCTCGATTTTTGGACAAAAACGGTCAATTCTTTTCGTTAAAATTTTGACTTAAACAGTCCACAATTTTTTTAAACATTTTTTTCGTTTTCGAGCTATCGTTGGCACCGCAAAACGCTTTTACAAAAAAGGGTTTCGCAGGTAGCTATTTACAACAAAAGTATGCAATATTTTTCAACAACAAAAATTCCAAAAGTAATATAAGATGTGCTCCTTCAGATAAAAGAAAGAACAACATAAAACCAGTAAGGAAAGGATCAAAGTCGGGCGGGGCCGACTATATGATACCCTACACCACTGTGAATATGTAAAATATATATTGGATATACATACATACATATTTATAAATCTGTAGTAGAGTTGTATAGTTCATGAACGAACTAGTTCAATTGAACGATTCATTGAAAAGAGCGTATGAACTAGATCGGTCAATATAGTTCATTATAGTTCAATAGCACACTGACCTCCGACCGAATGATCCACGAAGAAGATCAACGAATGAACGATTCACTATCTAGTTCAGCATGTCATTCACATATGAATAAAGTGACGCCGTCTCCTGTGCTAAGTGATGCCTTCGTAATGTAATGAGTTTTGTTTATGTTTTGGATCAATGTGAAGTATCAACCCCCATTGTAATGATAGTAATTTCTACAATATGCCTTGTTTTGGACACAAAAAAGGATAAATAAAAAGAAACATACATACACAAAGTTTTTTTTCGCAGTAATAATTTCTACACACACACAACATAAGATTTTTTGCCAGCCACTTCAATTTTATACTGAAGGACGTTTTTTCTCAATTTAGTTCAAACCCAATCTTTTTTTATTAATGGAATAAAAATATCTAAATGTAATATTTTTTAGTTTAGTTATACTATTCTAATGTTTGTTCCTATTTGGAGTATGTATGTGTTTTCATCCAGCGAACGATTAAGAACCCGTGAACGATTCTGATCCGAATGATTGAACTGGATAGTGAACTATGAACTAGATTACTGAACTAATTCCATTAAAAGAGCTGAGCTATTGAACTAGATCTTTCAAATTATCTATATTGTACAACTCTAATCTGTAGTGGGATTCTCTAACTCTTTTTTAATTAAGGCCGAAACATATAGCTCTGCGTGTTGCGTGTGCGTTCAAAAATACAAAAACAAACAAGTAAGAAAAGTCTATAGTCGGACGGAGCCGACCATGGGATACCCTATACCACTATCCCTGGACAATCGCTCTCCACGGAACTTCTTTTCAATGATTGTGAAAATTTAATTATCAAATATCAGAGATGTAATGTATAATACTTATGACCAAAACCAAAAGGTTATCTAGCATGACAAAGACATTTTTGTAGCAGGAAAGGAAAAAAAATTTAGTTCACACAAACTAAAATGTAATGAAACCCACTTATGTAGTACTACTACTTCTGTTGTTTAACCGCTACGTTATTGAAATTTTTACCAATTTCACACAAAAGTTTCAGTCCATTTAACCCGCTAAGTATTATCTGATCGTCACGTTGGTTTGTACGCTTCTTCATCATCATAAACTCAAACTTTGTTTAAAACTTTGCGGGTTATTATTTTGACCTACAGAGCCGCTACAAAATTGGTTAAATTTTGTTTTTGGTCCATTTCATCCCCTGAACACTTCACGATCATCACCAAAAACTAATCATTTCTATACTGGCCCGAACACAATCTTCTTAAAAAATTTGTTATTGAAGTTCAAATTGCCTCAAGCTTGTTTACAATTTTTAATGGACGGGCACACACCGCTAAATCGCTTTATCTCGTCGAGATATGAATTTTGGTATACCAAATAAGGGGTCTACGACGAATATTTCGTGATGTTACATAAACTATTGGAGAGACAATATGTAGCATGGTATAAAAATGTGGTTCTCTACACAGAACCCAATATATATTAGGCAGTAGGCCCGTTATCTAGCAAACACTTTATTGCAATTTACATCAGAAGAAAGGTCAGTAGTTTTTTTCCATATGTAGGCTACTTTGCGAAATATATATGTCCTCAAGGAATTAAAATATCGACCAAAAATAAAATTTTTATATTTTTCATACAAAAGTAATGGCCATTTCACCCGCTAAAGAATATCAAATCATCATTCAAAATTGTAGGCATCTTTTTCAACCTATACTCTTACCCGGTGCAAAATTTCGTGACTATTGATGTATAATTGCGACTTCTAGCGAGTTTATTATTACACTACAATAAAATAACGGAATATATTAGGCTGTAACTCTGTTATCTGATCATGCACACCAACATAATTGGCATCAATTGAAAGGTCAAGCGTTCCACTTTCAAGTATATCTCACTTGTCCGGAATGTCACTTCCAGGAATTAAGATATAAGCTATATATTAAAAATTTTCACAATTTTCACACAAAAGTTTTGGTCCATTTAACCCTCTAAACATTATCCGATCTCCATCTCAAATTGCAAGCTTCTCCTTTGTGATATACTCTTACCTTGTTTAAAATTACGCGTTTATCGGACTATTATTGAGACCTACAGAGCCGCTACAAAATTGGATAAATATTATGTTTTCGGTCCATTTCACCCGCTAAATATTTCACGATCATCACCAATAAGAATAGGGATATATTCTGATCTGAACACGATCTCCATACAAAATTTCGTGACGATCGGTCCATAATTGCGGCCTGGAGCGTGTTTACAATTTATAATGGACAGACGACGGACGGACTGACGGACGGACACACATCTCAAAATCGCTTTATCTCGTCGAGATATGAAAAATGGTATACCACATTGGGGGTCTCCGACGAATATTTCGCGGTGTTACATGAATTTTTACCAAAAAAACTTATAATACCCTTTTCCACATTGTAGTATAGGGTATAAATACATTATTTGTTGTTGTTTTCAATTTGAAATACATGTAATTTGTTTTTGTATTTTTGAACGCACACGCAACACACAGAGCTATAGGTTTCGCCCTTACCGACAAAAATCGATAAAATTAAAACGCAAAGTTATGATGAAAAACTCAAGTTAAAGTTGACAACACTCTTGCTATCGGCAGAACTTTACGACTACTATTTATTCGTCGCTAACTTACCGACAAACATCATTATTTACCGAAATTATAAGCATTTTAATTTTACCGACATTTGTCGGTAACTCAAAAAATGAGTTAGAGAATCCCAATACTGAACTGATTTCGATATAATGCTACACTTATTACTAGACCAAATTCCGTAACACATTTCATCTTAATTGCACAGATATAGGGTGTGTGATGCATTAAATACGTGAAATCTGACAACATATGTATATATGGGAGCTATATCCAAATCTGAACCGATTTTGATAAAATTTGGCACATTTATTTTTTCCAAATTTCATCGAAATCGGATAGCTTGTTTGGTGCAGCAAATACGTGAAATCCGCCGAAAATATATATGGGAGCTATATCCAAATCTGAACCGATTTCCATATTATTAGCCATATTTATTTTTAGACCGAATTCAGTCACACATTCCAAATTTCATCAAAATCGGAAGTACATATATAGCGTGTTTGGTGCAGCAAATACGTACGTGAACTCGGCCGAAAATGTATGTATATGGGAACTATATCCAAATCTTTACCTTTTTTCACCAAAGCAATAGCGTTCTTCCTATGACTAAGAAAATGATATTCCCCAATCGAATCGGACAATAAAGGCGACCTGTACGTTGTAAAGGGATGGACGGACATGCATAAATCGACTCAGAAAGTGATTTTATGTATGTATATGCCTAGAAGGAACTATGGGTCTACATCGTTTCCTTTTGTGTGTTACATAATAAGACATAATACCTCTTACCACAGTTTGGTGTATGGTATAAATATTGGTAGTTTCTTTGAAAAAAAATTCATGAAAAATTAGTTTCTTTGGTCTGCACAACTAGGGATAACCCCTTAACGTTCAAATGCTTTGTAAGATGACTTTTACTGGTGCCCGGTCCTCAGTAAAAATAGGAAAGAACCAGCCCTAAAATGTTAGTGCCAAAAGAGGTTTCAGACCTATTCAAAATTCTGCTATAAAAGGTTATACGAGATACAAACGTAAAAAAAATTCACAATATACACCAATAACCGATAGTTACTTGTTTATGCCGACGTCATTGACATGGGTCGTTCAGTAAAAAAAAGTATGTGATACTTTCAAGAAGTTCGAAGGAGATTCTACTAAAGTGGGGCCAAAAGAGGTTTCAGACCTATTCAACATTCTGCTATAAAAGGTTATACGAGATACAAACGTAAAAAAATTTCACAATATACACCAATAACCGATAGTTACTTGTTTATGCCGACGTCATTGACATGGGTCGTTCAGTAAAAAAAAGTATGTGATACTTTCAAGAAGTTCTAAGGAGATTCTACTAAAGTGGGGCACTAAACGGAGACAAGACAATGTTGATGTTATCGACGAGCAATGCGTATATCGAACTAGGGCCGACTGTGGAATTTGAGGTAGTCTAAGACTTCGTTTACCTCTGTGGCGATGAATATAGACGCCATATGAACCAGAGGTCCGCAAAATGCTACTCGCTTTTTATGCATATTCGCGTTTTCGTGTCTTTTTATTGCTTGCTATTGACATCACACTTTATTGCTATTGCTTGTAGTGTCTTTTCCTTTCGTGAGAGTGTGCAATTGGCACATTCACTCGAAATGATAGCAGTGACAGTCACCACACTAAAAGAGCTCATTGCCTTTTTGTTTTGATAATGCATTCGCACAAGCACGCTGCAGTAAAATAAGCAGTAAATATTTCTAGTCGGATTTAGATGTTAATATACAAATAGAAATTAATATTGAGACAATAAAAACAAATATTAACGATGGTGTTTATCGTATTGTTAAACAAACTAAAAAAAGAAGCTAAATTTGGAAAATGTATTCATTTATTCAAATAGAAAATGATAAAAAAATTAAAAATTTTGTTATTTGTGTACAATGTAAACGTATTTTAAAATATAATGGGAGGCAGACATCAAACCTAGTTTGCCACAAATGCTACGTTCGACAACAACGAAATGATCATTTGAATGTCGGTAGCAACGAAGATAAAGAAAATTTCTTGGTGGCATGTTCGCAATGGGTTATTGAGGATTGTCGTCCGTTTTCAGTAGTTGACTTATTAAATGTTTATATTTAAAGTATTCAGTTTTCAATAATTTTGAATAAAATTGTTTTCTTGTACAAAATATTTGATTAAAAAATGAAACAAAAACATGAGTCAACGCATTTAATTTGTTTTATTTATCATTTTATTATGGCCAGCAGAGCGACCAGTCATCTGTGCTGCTCGCGCGTATGTGGTGGTGGTTTTGTGGGTGACGATAATTTGAGAGCAGTACTGTGCATACTGCATTTGCGAATCATGCGAATACAAATGTAAAAGCAAGCACTGCACGCACTAAAAGCCAGTGAATCTTTTTTAGGGGTGAATCTGCTTTTTGGCACAATCATATTTTTATAGGCAAGGCACTGCACTATTCGCTATTTGGAAAAAGCATGAGAGTGTGCTTTTATATGCATTTTGCGGATCTCTGATATGAACCACGAACTGTATCGTCTATACAACGACATCAGTATAGTTAAAGGTAGAACAATTGCGTTGGCTGGACCATGTTATAAGAAGAATTATGAACACGCTAATACTAACTGTTCCACAAACATCCCAGAAGCGACAAGGGCGACTTCCTTTCATATCACTGGGTGCGCCCCGATTCATATTAAGCTCAATGATATCTGTTTATCGTCGATCTCGAACGGCGTGTCCTAAGACGCCACTTGTAGATAAGTTTTACATTGCCAAGATACTAAGGAAATGCAAGTAAACATTGCGCTGAGGGGTTTTTTGCTGGGAACCGAAGGCGGTGGGTATTAGGGTTATGACTTTTATACAACCTCTCTATCTAGCGTGATGACTTTCCACATAAGATTGCATAAAATCTTAATTATAAGGTGATTCTGTAAAAACCCTCACGCACAAAATGATTTTAAAATTTGAATTTATCAGAATTATATGCAATTTTTTAAAGTCACTGTAAGCAGATATATAATTGAAAATAAACTTTAGAGCCACATGAGATAACCAAATTGACATAACAGTTGTTTCCCACTAATTTTCGTTAATTCTGAGAAACATAAATGTGTCGTAAACGCTTCTATTCAAAATTTTTTTCAAATTCAATTCAATATTTGAATGGAATAAATGTTGTTTTAGTTATTAGTAGGCTTAAGTTCATTTATTGGTGCAAAAGGAAACAACCTTTGAAAAAGATGTTTTTTTTTCATTTCATAAATTTTTTTCAAAAAAAAAAAAAATAATAATATAAAATAACCGAATTGTGCGTGAACTTCTTATATTCCAATTAGGGTGTCCAAACCCCGATTTTTCCAATCAAAACGGTTTTCGGTTAACCGAAATTTTCAATGTTTTCAAAAACCGGTTTTCGGGAATAGTAAAAATCCTTACAGATATAAAATTCTGTACCAAAAGAATTAAGTTTACAATCTATTAAGTCTGGATTCTCCCTCATGCGTTGAACCGCAAGTTATCGTGCCGGAATTAAACATGCATTTTGTTATCATTACCCTTTACAACCTTAATTTCCACAAGTTCTTTGTTTACTGTACTAATTCAAAAACGTATGACTAACGTCAATCAAACTACCTTGTGATATTACGTATACACAGTTTTCTCATAGATCGTTCAGTTGAACTAGATTGGCACAACTATAAATTTTACACAACATTTTTTTCAAATATAATGGTATCTGACATTTACAACTTGGCCCGTAACTTGTGTTAATTAAGTTTAGTTTACTTTCAAGAATTCAATTTTAATTTAATATTAAAAACATCACTTTTTTAAACCGGTTAACCGACACAAATAACCTGCGTTTTCGGGTAACCGAAAATGACGTTTTTGGCGAAAACCGGTTTCGGTTTTGTAACTCAAAACCGGTTAACCGTTTACGGTTTTGGACACCCTAATTCCAGTGGAATAAACGTTATTTTAGTGATTAATAGACAAAAGTTCATTCATCCGCGCTACAGGAAATCATTTTTGAGAAAAAATGTCATTTAGTCATAACCCTGCACAGTGGTTCCGCTCGTGCGCAAAAATCGACAAATTGATGGCGACAAATGTTATTGCGATTGAAATAACTATTCTTTAATCATATGAAATTTTTAACACCCAGCCTTATTTTTGTAAATTTACAGCGGTTATACGCCAAGTAAAGTCGAAGAAGTTGTGATTTGTGTGTGAGGCCTTAAAAACGAAAAATACATCCGCAAAGCATTCGTAGGTTATGAGTAAAATTATAAAAAATTGGAGAGGTAAATGTGCAATTTTCAAAATGAAACTTATAGGTGATGGCATTGGCAATGTTTTTTACGAAAAAACAAATTCATAATTCGTTTTCTAACTTCATTAAAAATAAATTCTTAATAACTGACTTTTTCTGCTATTTTTAATATAATTACTATTAATTTATGTTGAGTTTTAGTGAGTCCCGAAATTTTTTTTAGAATGCATGGGAAAGTCTCTAGTTTACGATTAAAAAAAATCCAGCTGTCCCCATCTGTCACCCGCTCAGTTACTCCTCTTACACCACGCCCGTAAAATAGTCAAAATTCCAAAAATCGGGAGGTACGTTTATATGAGAGCTAAACCTAAACTTGGACCTATACTGAACATTTTTGTCAAGGTGGTATTTTGCTCACTCAGAACTCAAAATGCAAAATTACAGCCAAATCGGTTGGAAAATGTGGGTAAAATCGTCAATATTTCGAAAATCGGGAGGTACATTTATATGGGGCTATACCTAAACGTAGACCGATATTGACTATTTTTTGCATGGAGGTATTTGGTTCACTCAGAACTCAAAATGCCAAATTACAGCCAAATCAGTTGGAAAATTTCGCTAAAATTGTCAAAATACCGAAAATCTGAGGGTACATTTATATGGCGGCTATACCTAAACGTGGACCTATATTGAATATTTTTTGCAAGGAGGTAGTTTATTCACTCAGAACTCAAAATGCAAAATAACATCCAAATCGGTTGGTTAATTTGGCCAAAATCGTTAAAATACCACAAATCGGGCGTACCTTTCTATGGGAGCTATACCCAAATATGGACCTACATCGACTAAAAATGGCTTTCTATTTTCTTGGCTTGTTATGAACCTACGTTTAAAATTTGGAGGCGGTAGCTCGATTAGAACTATTTTTGGCACTCTTTTCCTTACAAGTGGGACCACTGTGCCCTGGTGTGAATATCATTGCACCACGGTGGCACCCATCAACTCGGCGTATAAATACAGGCCGCATGGCGGTACACGCAGAACTGGAAAGTCAAGGCTTTGTTGGAGTAAAGAAGTGGAAGACGAAATCGAAAAACACAATATTCGAAATTAGAAGAGTAAAGCAAGAAATAGAAATAGGAAATCTTTTCTTAGTTCGCCTATAGTAAAGATATTCTGTAGAGGGCCAAATAAGTAAGATGAAACGTAAGTAGTGAAAAAATAACATATGGACATAAGAAAACTGAGATAAAAAATTATTTCAAAAATCACAAAGATCCATACTGGCCTCTCCCAAATATTAGTAGGAGGAATCAATGTTTGGATAAAAATGGTGGGGTTTAGTGGAGAAGGTATATTAAATATATTCGCGTCGGATGTGACGCCCATGTTGCAGAAAAATATAAATAAAGAAGAATCTATTTTTTTTTTGTTTATTCGAAAAATAAGATGTTTTTCTTGCTACTTAATCGTGTGGACACCGTATACTTCTGAAAGCCTTTCCGTCTGTATATTTCAATCATCCATGCATCCTACTACCGAGATACAGATTATGTTTCCAAGCCTGTCATGTTTTCACTTAGGTATAAAATGTGATTGATAATTTTGGCCTCCATAATGTAGGAAACTCTTCGCAAAAATTTTAACTATTGGTCCACTAGTGGATAGATAGGTGTTGTGAAAGTTTCAGTGACATTTTGCAACTGAATAGGAACAATTTCATATTTCAGCAAATCTGCAGAAATATTTAGGCCTCATTATAAAAGTTTCAATGGCGTTTTCGAGCACGCCTATTGCGTTGTGGAATATTTCAATGGGATGGTCCCTATATAAGAGTTCGTATAATAAGTCTTTGATCTATTCTTAATGGCATTCCGTCGATGATTAGGAGCAATTAAGATTGATGTTGAAGAAATTAGTTTGATTTTAGATGAATTTCTTTCCGGACCCATTATGGCCTTTAAAGGCCTCTAATTTGATATACATTTGTCCTGCTCTGTATACTTGAAAATAAGTATTTTGATTGAAAGCACAACAAAAGAAGAAAAATCAAACTAAAATAACAAAAAAAAACTGAAATCCCTAAGAAAAGTTAATACCATAAACTGTGCCCAATGGCACGTATTCTACGCTGGGATAGCAACAAAATGTCCTCTTCATTCAAATGACAACATCAACAACAATAAGGAGCGACAATGACAAGAACAGAAACAACAACATCTGAACATTTACAATAAAGTGTTTTTCTTATGCCCGAAACAATCTCGTTATGTTGCCATTATCCTTCTCAACTTTGTGTACATTTTTTCCATTCTCTGTCGTCCTGTTCATGTTGCTGTTGTTGTATTGCAGCTATTGGTTTATGTGTTAGAGAGTTTTCTCTTGTTTCCTCCTCGTCACTCGTTAAGCCATAAATCACTCAAAGTTTCTTCTTGGCATTTCCACTTCCTTTGGCAAAAAAACAAAATACATATTTAGAACAGTGTTTGAAAACAGTTTAAAATCTCATTTTCTAATATTCAAAATATGTGTATGTATATATTTTCATTATAATTTACTGATCTTATTTGTGTACAAATTCCTAGTCACGAATGACACTTTCTAGTGAAAATATCTACTTAACGCTATAGGGTCTCGAATATTTCGATGATTAAAAAGGGAATGACAAAGATAATATACCCATCAACCACTAATATTTATATGAAAGCAACATTAGCATGTGAACTTTTAAAAATTATTGTACTGTTTAAAAAATTAAATTACAGTAATAATTAAATTAAAGTAATGGTCTCGAGCTTGTATTAATTCATCAATTGGCATACAGTAACGATACTACTATGTTCTCTATACTATTTCCTTTTTTTTATTCAATGCACTATTGCTTTGATCCAATGTTTGGGGATTGTTGTTTGTCACTTTTCTATTATGTATTTGTTTTTGATACTTTTTTCGATTCGAGCGGTTCTTTTGGCATTGTTACTACCGTTCAAATGCCATTCACCCTGCAGTGACATTTCTAGGGTGTCTGTCACAAAATGTGTCCTTCGTCCTTTTTATTTCTTGTTGCTTTCCATGGAATATTTGTTGTGTTGCCTTACTCTCTATTATATTTTTAAATGTTTCAGTGTTTTTTCGCTTTCTTGTCTTGTCTTTGAGTCGTGTGGCTGTGAGAGTACAAGAAAATTTTTGCAAGAATGTGTTTACTTGTTTCTTATTTACTGCAGTCCTTTATTTACAAATTTAATAGGGGTGACACTTTGAGGTGACATATTGAAATTAGTATTAAATGTTATTCTTCAGTTTTATTCAGCTCGCTTATGTCCTTCTATTTTAGTAGCCAATTGTTTTAGTGGTAGTCGTCGTTGCTGTATATTGTAATATAATGAGATAATTAGGAGATATTTTCCTGTTTGTTACTGCACGTCTATCTATCTGTCTATGCGTCTGTCTGTTTTACTTGACAATGACAATTGTAAATTATTATCATCGCATAGAAAAGTAATTAGCAAATTAAGTTCTTTGTCTTTCTTTCCCTGCTGTAGTAGCATATTGCGGCTCAGTAAAATCTGGGGTAGCTCATTAAGCTTCCAAGCTATTAAGAGACAGTAATCAACATTAGGGGGAAGTGTCATGTGACAGAATCTTCTAACATCAGTGAATTAAACGTACATCTTTGACATTGATATTTGTGGAGGAAATTCTTGGTCGTTTTCTTTAGACTCCGTCCTTATTTTTATTAAATTATTCATTTGCAACCAATTCTACATAGATTAAATATTAAGACTTATTTAGTATATTTAAGTGAAGTCTAGAAAATAAAATCCAGGAATACACTTTAAAGGTCTAAACGCATATTTTCCATATGTCTTTAGTTATTGGAGCAAGTGTGTTGAACAGTCTACTAAGGGATGCAGCTTAGGGTTATGATTTTTTACAACCTCATATCCCTGTATATAGTGATGAGTTTCTACATAGAATTACATAAAATCTTAATTATAAGGTGATTCGGTGAAATTACCGATTTTGGTCGGTAACTCCAAAAATGTGTTAGAGAATCGCATTACAGACTTGTTTGTTTCCATTATGATACTTTCATTATTGTAACCTAGCAAGCTGAATTGGTAGTTTCACTTCAAAGCGAACGACTTGCATTATGTTGTTCATAAGAAAAAGGTAAGCGCGACTTTTCGCCAATCAACGAGTGTACTTTTGGTTCACAAGGAGGTCCAATTTCTGTCATAGGCGAATCTAAGCAGCTTGCAAGTGGAAGATTTACATAACTTTTTGACATATGTAGCTCAAAATGTGGTCAACTTTACTGAAATTTCTACAATGACAACAATTTATCTTAAGACTGTAAATTTGTCAGACCAGGTTGGCCATAAACTACACTAGTTTGACTCCTAATATCAATGTGCTACATATAAAGGTTAGGTTAGAAGAGGGGCGATATAAATATCGGCACGTATAAGTATGGACATACACTTACGCCAGGGTATGCCTGTTGTGGGCTTTAATTTCGAAAGTCTGGATGATTGGCAGTCGAGGGAGATTCTATTTTCATGGTTTACTATGTGGGACCCAGTCCCGTTTTCCCCCTAGCACAAACCGATCCTTAAACCCGCTGATTCCAGTTGGCATCTGAGCTAGGGTTTCATCGACTCAATGTTTCTGTATTGTATTAAAACTTCACATAAAGCGACTTCACTGGTTTCAGGTATACGGTCTGATATAAAATGATTGACTTACACGTTGTGACCCGTACT
Organism: Musca autumnalis; assembly: GCF_047663935.1. Taxonomy (NCBI): domain Eukaryota; kingdom Metazoa; phylum Arthropoda; class Insecta; order Diptera; family Muscidae; genus Musca; species Musca autumnalis. The sequence continues at coordinate 83,700,356 of NW_027411755.1, read as the reverse complement.
ATGTTTTGGTGGTATGTCTGGTGGTCTCTTTCGATCCATTCGTTCATCGACTTAAGTCTTATGGCCGCGATGGCAGCTTCATACCTTACCTGAATTACTATGGGTTGGACAAACAAAATTGTCTATAAAGCCCTAGTTGTCTTTGGAACTAATGTTTAAGCAGCACAATTTTTTGGAATTTTTGCAATATTATCACTTCGCATTTTTTGTAAGTAGCTTTCCGTTATAATCGGTCTAATTACTCTTCTGTACCACCCGATTTCAGCCATTTTAAATTTATCTACATTTTTTGTCCATTTGGTTGTAATTTGGTTATGGGGTTCTCAGTGGACAAACAAATTATATTTACTAACAAGTAAGCAAAGACTATAGTCGGACGGGGCCGACCATGTTATACCCTACACCACAACCTCTAGGAATTAGCTATGGGCAACCACCAAACCAAATTTTCAACGGTGGCATAATATCCCTTTGTAATGCTGCCGATATTTCCTGAGTATTTCAGCCATGAAAAACTTCTCTACAAGTGGCAACTTAGGACACGCCTTTCGGATTCGGCGATAAAACATACGTCACATATCAATAACATAACATGAATCCATTGGTATAAGATAAGCCTCCCTTGTCCCTACTGGGGTGGAACAATTATATAAATAATACACTTCTAAACAATATTTCATAATTGGAAAATTCACATTGATTGTGGGTTTATTGAAGATCTATCGTACTCACATATGCTTGGTAATGCACGCAGTTTTGTGATTTTCAGGGCATTTCGAAAATAGTTCATTGTGGTTATATCTTTGGCCCAACAGTCGGGAAATTCAGTCTCCACAGTGAAACATCTGACAATGGTATGAGGCTGATAGACTTTGCAGCTGCAAAAAACATGGTAGTTAGCAGTACCAGATTTAATCATCTCGATATTCATAAGAGCACCTGGCTGTCTCCAGATCAAAGAACAAGTAATCAAATTGATCATGTTGTAATAGATGGAAGACATTCATCCAGCGTGTTGGATGTACGATCGTTCCGAGGCGCAAACATTGATTCGGACCACTATCTTGTTGCAGCAAAGGTACGTACCCGTCTAAACGTTGCAAATAAAGCAGGAACAGACACAACGCGGAAGTTGGACATCGATAGGCTGCAAACACAACAGATAGCCACAGCATATTCCACTCAACTAGCCCAATTGCTTAACGCGAGCACTCCTTGTCCCGATAACATAACAACACAATGGCAAAATATTGCCCACTCCATGCAAACAGCCGCAAAATCCATACTTGGATTCCAGAGACCTCCACAAAGGAATTTATGGTATGACCAGGAGTGTCGTGCTGCTACCGAAGATAAAAATGCGGCATATAGAGCTACTTTACAATCAGTAGCAACGCGTAGCGCACGAGAAAGATATCGGGAGAAAAGGAGAGAAGAGAAACGTCTTTTCCGCAAGAAAAAGAGAGAAATGGAAAAGCGGGAGTGTGAAAAAATCGAGATGTACAGGAGCCAGAATGAAGTCCGAAAATTCTACCAAAGAGTGAAACATCAAACAGATGGCTTTGGTACAGGCACATCCTCCTGTAGAGACCAGCAAGGTAATCTGGTAACAGATACAGATAGCGTGCTCAGGATATGGAAGGAACATTTCTCCAATCTGCTGATATCCAATAGTGGCGGAGACGATGATACCGCAGATCCAATCCCAGAAGATGGTATAGAATGTATACCACCCGGCCAAGATGAGGTAAAAACAGCAATCAACCGGCTGAAGAATAATAAAGCAGCAGGAGCCGATGGCTTACCAGCCGAGCTGTTTAAAACCGGAGGCGACGCGCTGATAAGGTGTATGCATCAGCTAGTTAGCACCATCTGGCAGGAAGAACGCGTACCCGACGATTGGAACCTGAGCATCCTATGTCCCGTCCACAAGAAAGGAGATAAGACTGTATGCTCCAACTATAGGGGCATAAGTCTACTCCCTATTGCCTATAAGATAGTGTCAGGGATACTGTGCGAACGAATAAAGCCTATGGCCAACGAGATAATTGGACCATACCAATGTGGCTTTAGACCTGGCAAGTCCACCATTGACCAGATATTTACCCTGCGGCAAATCCTAGAGAAGACCCAAGAGATGCAGATCGACACATTTCACCTTTTTGTCGATTATAAAGCAGCATTCGACAGTCCCCTCCGATCAAAGGTATTCCATGCAATGTCTGAATTTGGTATTCCCGCAAAGCTCATCCGGCTTTGTAAGATGACTCTAACTGATACTAGGTCCTCAGTTAAAATTGGAAAGAACCTCTCCGAAGAATTTTGTACCAAAAGAGGTTTCAGACAAGGAGACAGCCTTTCGTGTGACCTATTCAACATTTTGCTGGAAAAGGTAATACGAGATGCAAATGTCAAAAGAAATGGCACAATTTACACCAATAGCCACATGTTACTTGCCTATGCTGATGACATAGACATCATGGGACGATCAGTAAAGGAAGTAACTGATACCTTTAGGAAGGTCGAAGCAGAATCTGCGAAAGTGGGTCTGGCGGTAAACGGCGAAAAGACCAAATTGATGGTGTCGACGCGCAAAGCGTCCATAGAGCTCGGACCAACCGTAAAAGTTGGTACCTATAATTTTGAGGTAGTTAAAGACTTCGTCTACCTCGGCACTGCCATAAACACAACAAACAACATCAGTTGTGAAATAAGAAGAAGCATTGTATTGGCCAACAGATGCTACTATGGATTAAGTAAGCAATTTAAAAACAAAGCCACATCTCATCAAACAAAAATAACACTATACAAAACGCTGATACTACCCGTGCTAATGTATGGCTCCGAAGCATGGGTACTTGCGCAAGCAGATAAGGCAGTGCTTGGTGTGTTTGAGAGGAAAATTCTTCGAAAGATCTACGGGCCGATTTGCGTTGACGGTGAATATCGACGTCGTATGAACCACGAGCTATATAAGCTATACAAAGACATGAATATAGTTAAACGTATCGAGATGCAACGATTGCGTTGGCTAGGCCATATCATGAGAATGAGCGATGATGAACCCGCTAAAAAGGCGTATGAATACATGCCACATGGCGGTGCACGCAGAATCGGCAGGCCTAAGCTTCGATGGAGCACACAAGTGGATGAAGAAATGGAAAGGCGCGGTATTCCAAAAAGTCAAGCGAAAAACAGAGAGGAATGGAGATCTTTTATTAGTTCGGTCTATGGAACAAACAAATGTAATGGGCCAACTAAGTAAGTAAGTAAGTTATATACATATTTTATACCGATAGAAATAACTAATAATGAATAGAAATTCAAATAGTTTGCATGCAAACAAATTTATAAATCCCAAAATTATTCATATTCAATTACACACCAAAGAAGATAGTATAAGTCAGCTCCGCTAAAGGTGATATACCCTCAGCATCTGAACAAAAAAAGAAACAAACACAATAATTATGCCGTATAAAAAATATATATATTTTGTATTTTGTAGGTATCGTAATGTAAGGCTATACCAAATCAATTGTAGTAAGCTAACTTCTGATTTTTGAAAAAGTTTGAAAATTTTGGAACTTTTGGACCATTATCTCAGGAAGTATGGATTTACTCCGGAAAAATTGTACCGTTGCAATAGGTACCGTGAAAAGAACCTTCTTCAAAAAATGCAAATAGATACGAGACTGGTCCACAAACTGCACTATTCCAAAATTTTGTGTAGGAGGTACTCGAAGGAAGGGACCGATGTAGTCCACTGTGTATAATTTTTTGATAGAATACCTAATGAGAAGACACGTGTCTCGCCGTTTTTCCCTATCTCATCAACTTTCGCGGTTATAGGCCTCCAAAGGTTTGAGACTTTGATGTAAAAAGGGTTATTTAGTCAGCACTATATCTTCCAAACCGTTAGGAAATTTGAGTTTATCTCAGAGGCAAAGTTGTAGCTCTTGTCTTAAAGAACAAAAATTATGAACTCATATAATCCATCAAACTTCGTCGGCAAGGCTAAATCGACATGTTCAAATTTCTTCTAAAATTTTTTCTCAAGTTTTGTTATACAGCTATCAAACCGATCAAATATGAAATGTACCTCAGATCTCAATAAACATCTTTCTCGAATATACGAACTCTGTAGAAACGGATCTTAATGGTCAAAATAGCAAAACAATTGCGATTTTTATCCTCTTTTCTCGGTTCTGCTCCATAGATACTAAACCGTTCAAAATTCAAGAAAACAACCAACAACAATAGTTTGGCAAAGGCATCACTAAACAACTTTCTGAAACATGCGAAATGTCTATGAACGGTTCTCAAAGGTAAAAATAGCAAAAATCTTTTGAAAATATAAAATTTTTATACTTTTTTCTCCGACTTTGGTCCAAAGATACGCAACCGCCCAAAAATAAAGGATACAGTCAACTACACAATGTACCTTAGATTTCAACAAACGAGTTTCTAGAACAAATGAAGATTCAAAATTTGGTTCGAATCGATAGATCCGTTCAGGAGAATTTGTATTAACCTAAAGGCTGAGGGTACAAAATAAGTGGCGAAGCGACGCCATGTTGCAATATTTGTATAAAAATTCAATTGGACAACTGAACTGAAAATTTCTCTGTCATGATTGAGACAATTTGTAGTATGAGAGGAAATTGTGGTTCTATACACAAAAGCCATTATATATAGCAGTAAGCCCGTTATCTAGCAGACACATTATTGCAATTTGCATCAGGAGAAATATCAGTATTTATTTTTCCATATGTAGGATACTTTGCCGGTATATGCCATCCAGGAATAAAAATATGGACAAAAATAAAATTTGTATATTTTTCATATAAAAGTAATGGTCCATTTCACCCGCTAAATAACATCGGATCACTATCCAAAATTGTAGGCATTTTCTTCGACCTAAACCCTTACCTCGTGCAAAATTTCGTGACTATTGAGCTATAATTACGACCTCTAGTGTGCTTATGATTACACTTCAAGCAAAAAACTGGATATATTAGGCTGTAACTCTGTTATCTGACCGCGTAAATCTATATAATTGGCATCAATGGAAAGAGCAAGAGTTGGTCTTTCAACTATTATTTAAGTGGGCGGAATGTGTCTTCCAAGAATAAAGATATAACCGGTATATTAAAAATGTTCACAATTTTCACACAAAAGTTATGGTCTATTTAACACTCTAAACATCATCCGATCACCATCTCAAATTGCAAGCATCTTCTTTGTCATATACTGTTACCTTGTTCGAATTTTCGAGGCCATCGGACTATTATTGCGACCTACAGAGCAGCTACAAAATCGGATAAAAATTATGTTTTTGGTCCATTTCACCCGCTAAATATTTCACGATCATCACCATTTAAAATAGCGATCTATTCTGATGTGAAACCGACATCCATACCAAATTTCGTAACGATCGGCTCATAATTGCGACCTGTAGTTTGATTACAATTTATAATGGACAGACGGACACACGGACGGACGGACGGACACACATCTCAAAATCGCTTTATCTCGCCGAGATATGAAGATTGGTATACCACATTGGGGGTCTCCAACGAATATTTCGCGGTGTTACATGATTTTTTCCAAAACAAACTTATAATACCCTTTCCACATAGTGGTGTAGGGTATAAAAAGTTAAAAATAAAAAGCAATTAAAACAAGTAAAAAAGTATCACTCGGCTTTGCCGACAGAGATATACCCTCAGCCAGTGTATATTGAAACAATTTTTCCCAAAATACGTATGTATTTAGGACGTTTTAAAAATTGTGGGCGTTTGAAATGATAAAAATGTTGATTAGGATTAAAGAACAAAAGTTTTGCGAAGGAGATACTAAAAGGAATGGATCGACATTGACAGTTATGGAAGTGGATCTCCAGCCACAACATATGGTGCCATAGGGGGTTTTTACTCTAATCGGGCTGTTTGCTCAAGATGTATGGACTTGCCCCTAAAAAACTTTTACCATCGTAATTGAGGCAGCGAATGCAAGTTGCTTAAGCAAAAAATCAAAGTGATTCGATATCAGGTCTTAAAGTGAACTTATCCGAAATTTTGTGTGGGAGGTACCGGATGGAGTGGACAAATATAGTCCATATTTGAACCTGATCTGTATCTGGTAGATATATTATGATGTGTAAAGTATAGACCAATTCGGTGGAGGTACCTGAAGGAGTGGACCGATATGGCTTATCTTCAAACCTAAACTATGTTTGGACAAAATATTACTAAGCCCAAATTTTGGACCGAATCGGCAGATCCGTTCGAGAGTTATCGTGCGCTCCAACCACCTCACACGGTGTCATAGGGGTTTTTTTGTAACTTTCAGGTTTTTTTCTCAGGAAGTATGGACTTGCTCCTGATTGTACCGTCGTATGGAGCGCAGTGAATACAAGTTGCTAAAACAAAAATCAAACCGATTCGAGAGATGGCCCTAAACTGAACTTTTCCGAAATTTTGTGTGGGATGTACCCGAAGGAGTGGACCGATTGAGTCCAAATTTTCCGAACATTTTCGAACTTTTGTGGGGGAGGTACCGGAAGGAGTGGACCGATATAGTCCATCTTCGAACTTTAACTAAGTTTGGGTAAAATATTACGAAAGCCAAAATTTGAACCGAATCGGTTTATCCGTTCGAGAGTTATCGTGCGCTCCAGCCAGACAGACAGACGGACGGAAATTGCTCAATGGACTCAAAATTGTCTGAAACACATTTCGTCCAAACATTCTTGGGTCTAAAACCATTATTTCGATGAGGCACATTTTGCCCGTATGAAAGTGTATATACCATCGTTAGCATAAATGCTGAGGGTATAAAAAATTAAGCTACAATATTTTATTTATAAATGCACTAAAAGCTACAACATAATTGTTCGTTTAGCATCAAATAGTATATTCTTCTTCATAATGGAATCTCTCAAATAAAACGCTTGCACTTAAATTAAAAATGGTGACAAAATTAAACGGCAAGCGTTTTATTTGAGAGATTCCATCGTGAAGAAGAATATATTACTTGCTTTTAGTGCATTTATAAATAAAAGACTGTAGCTTTATTTTTTGGTCCTCTAAAAAGGCAGATTGGGATTCTTTCCACTAAGAAATATTATACCGTCGTCTGCATATCAGACTGGTTCAAATCCCTCGTCGGTTAAGGTCCTTAATATCCTATTTGTGGTAGTAATCCACAGTAGAGGCCAACATTGTCTCTTTTTGCTTATCCATCTATTCCTTAGCATATTCCTTAACATATTCAGTTCCTCATGGCCCGGTCTACCTTAAGCTTATCTAAGGAGTGGGCCAAAATTTAGTATTTTTAATTCAATTGTAGCTCCCTATACATTAACAGCGTTCCCCATACGACATTACAATGTTCTAGCACTTTCCGCTTACCAAGTAAATTTAGCTGATGCATACACCCTATCAGCGTATTGCTTCAACTTTTGAACACCTCGCCTGAAAAGCCATCGGCTACTGATGTCTTACTATTCTTCAGCCGGTTTATTGCTGTCTTTACCTCATCTTGGCCAGGCGATATACATTCAATGTTCTTTCCATATCCTGGAAAATGCTCTTAATTTTGTCATCATTTTTAATTTAAATGCAAGCGTTTTATTTGATTATATCATGAAGAAGAACGTATTACTTGATGCTAGGGGAAAAATAGATTCTAGCTTTTATTGCATTTATAATAAAACACTGTAACTTAATTTTTTAAAATATTTTTATTTTTAACTTTTTTGTAAATGCAATTTTTTGACCACTGAGAACCCCATAACCAAATGTTGCCGAAAATTTAGATAAAAACTTTATAAGACTTGAAATAAGATGGTAGCATTATATTGGGTTATACCAAAACCTGGACCTATGTCCAAAATTTTTGGTGTGGAAGTGTCTGTACCATTGGGAACTCCAAATACCAAGTTACAGCCAATTCAGGTTAAGTATGAAGGCAAAATCCCCAAAATACATGAGATCGGGTGGTACCGTTATTTGGGGGCTATAGGAAAAAATGGACCCATATTGGTTTTGTTTTCATATTCTGTATTATCATCAAAATCTGAAAAGTTTTAGTTCGATTGGTCAACTGCAAATGAGTTATAAATTAGTTACATTTTAACCATTTAACCAAACAGACAAGAAACAAAACAAGTTAAAAAACCCTGTAAATACATTTTCGTACAACATATACATACACTCCGGTTCATCTGATTAGAACTAACCTGATTTAATTTAGGAATAACGTTATATACAACGGTAGGAGAGGAATTGTTAGATGTATTTTTGTGGACATGTAGAGTATATAGTAGCCGAAATTTTCAATACCTAACATGTTTCACATATGCGTTATAACGGTACTTCTTGCTCGCTTTATGGAAATATATGCATAATTAGCATTTTTACATGGTTCACCAGAATAGAAACAACCATGCTAAAAATTTACATAAATCGATTCTTGTTCGCGGTAAACTTTTATAAAAACCAAATATACTGGCATGTCACAGAAACCAATTCCGATCCAAAGTGGAATTGATTCCGTATTCAGCTTCTTCAGAAACCGAAAAACGAAAAATTATTTCGGAATGAATCAATTTTTCAATGTAATCGCCTTAGGTCATAGAGCTCGATTAATAAAATTAATTAAAATTATAAAATATAATATATATAATGAAAATGGAATTGTATTTTTTGGTAACATGTCGCTTTAAAACACTCCAAAAGCACTTAAAAATAATAAAAATATTGTTTTATTGACAAAATCACATTTAATTTCATATTTTTGATCATTTTATTGAAAAAATGAGCAAATTTCCATTATTTCTCAATCAACAAAACCAATTATGAATAAAGTGTTGCTACATAATTTTTTTCGTGAAAATCACGTTTTTCTTCGAACAAAGATTTATTGTTTCTAAAAACTAAACAATCTGGCATTACGAATGATAACTTAAACAAACATAAACCAGTAAGGAAAGGATCAAAGTCGGGCGGGCCGACTATATGATACCCTACACCACTGTGAATATGTAAAATATAAATCGGAGCTATATCCAGATCTTAACCGATTTCGATATAATTTGGCACATTTATTTCCAGACCGAATTCAGTCGCACATTTCAAATATCATTGAAATCGGACTTATATAGCGTGTGTGGTACAGAAAATACGTGAAATCGGCCGAAAATATATATGGGAGCTATATCCAAATCTGAACAGATTTCGATATAATTTGCGACACTTATTTCTAGACGAATTCAGTCAAACATTCCAAATTTCATCAAAATCGGACGTATGTATATAGCGTGTTTGGTGCAGCAAATACGTGAAATCGGGCGAAAATATGTATGGGAGCTATATCCAAATCTGAACCGATTTCGATATAATTTCGCACATTTATTTGTAGACCAAATTCAGTCACACATTAAAAATTTCATCAAAATTGGACGTATATAGCGTGTTTGGTGCAGCAAATACGTGAAATCGGGCGAGAATATATATGGGAGCTATATCCAAATCTGAACCGATTTTCACCAAAAGCAATAGCGTTCTTCCTATGACTAAAAAAATTGTAGTCCCCAATTTTCAGCTGAATCGGACAAAAAATGCGATCTGTACGTTGCGAACAAAAATACATGGACAGACGGACGGACATGCATAAATCGACTCAGAAAGTGATTATATGTATATCCCCAAAAGGAACTATGGGTCTATTTCGTTTCCTTTTGTATGTTACATACAAATGCACAAAGACATAATACCCCTTACCACAGTGTGGTGTAGGGTATAAAAAGAACAAAATAAGAAAGAACTCAAACACGGTATTTTTCAATGTTATGTTGATTTTTTTGCGTCTCAATTACAGTAAAACTGGATATCCAATAAAAATTAACACTCTTTTCGCACAAAAAAAGCTTTCTTTAAACACAATATTTTCACAACTCCCACTTTTATAGTGTTTCCTAATTATATGTTTTTGTTTTGTTTCTTTTGATTCCTCTAATGTTGCCATATTTATACTAAATAATAAGATTCAGAATTAACCAAATCGATCGGAATCTAAAGAAGCTAAAACAAAAACAATCGAAATGAAATTACGGAATTGAAACCATTCCGATCGGAATCTGTGACATGCCTGATAATTCAAAATAAAGCCCGAGAGTGTCCATTGCCAACAAATATTGGCGTGAAAAATTGTATAAGCGTCTTGTAAGATGATGAAAATCGATGTTTAGAGCTTTAATAAAAATTTGTATGAGAAAATCGATAGATATAATTTATAAGCTCAAAATTGTATACTGGATTGTGTTCAAAATTTTCAAAATCCTAAGCAAATTACAAAAAAGTCACATTTGATAGCATTATATGTTCAATCGGGTACCACCGTCGCACAGTGGAAAAAAGTACCGATTTAGCGCGCCAAAAATAAAAGCCGATGTTTATTGTATGTTTGTCCATAAATTCGATATGATGAGCTCTAGATTGACAATTTTACTTCATTTAGTAATATATTTGGTAAATTTGCTTTTTTACCAAAGAACGGTACCTATCGATTTTCGGTATTATAAAGATTTCTACCACATTATCCCATCGAAATAGCTAGGATTTGGTATCTAGACTCCGTTGGCGTTATATATACATTCCTATAAAAAAATTCGGTATAAGTCCACGTTTTCATATAGTCCCCATAGAACGATATCACCGATTTCGGTAATTTTGAAGGTTTTAACCACATTATCCATCCGAAATAGCTGAAAGTTGGCATTTTGTCTTCGTTGGGGGTATAAAATATTCCGATGGAGAATTTTCGACACTGGCGCACGTTTTGATATGGCCTCCTTAGAAAGGTACCGCCCGAATTTTAGCATTTTTAGATAAAAAATAATAATAATAAAAACAGTTATAAAATATTTTGTTGCAGTTTGTTGCAGCTAAAATTTTACAAACTTGTTAAGGACTAAGAGTACTAAAAATAAAATAAAAAATCTACGCGCCATCCCGCGACACTCCCTAGTTATAGCTTTAACAAAGTACACAAGTTGAAAAAAATCGGATGTCACATGTTTTGAGTGTAAAATCCGAGTTACAATAAATAAAATCTTATATTCAATATTTTTTAATTCACTTGTCTTCCCGAAATGTTAAACACAATAAAGCTTTAAATTTACTTTGTAGGAAGACTGCAAGAGACGATCGCAAATTTACTACTAAAACATATTATGAAAACCAGTTCATAAATTGTCAACAAAAATGAACCGTTACTCCGCTCTGACTGATGCAAAACAAATTATTTTAAATGCCGTTACATTCTGTTGACTCCTTAGATCAATACTGCACTAATAATTTTTAAATTGGGGTATGTGAGTTTTTTCACTTTTGGGGCGCTAGATCGGTATTTTTTTCCACTGTGCGTCGTGCAATGGTATGCACACCCGCCTTGCACACATAGGGTCGTGGGTTCAATTCCCCTACCAGGCAACATCAAAGCACTTTTCAACGGTGGCAAACTACCCCTCAGAAATGTTGGCGACATTTCCTGAGTATTTCAGTCATGTACAACTTCTCTACAAAAGTAGTGTCTTAGACAAACCGTTCGGACTCGGCGATAAACTGTAGGTCCCATATCATTAAGCTAATATGAATCGGGGTGCACTCATTGAAATGCGAGAAGTCTCCCTTGACCCTTATGGGATGTTTGTGGAACAATTATAATATATGTTCAAAACAGAGGAAATATGATGAAGATAACTCCAATTTCTGCCTTTTCAATTCAAAAATTAATATATTGAATGCAAATCAATGGGTTCCACGCAGTTTTCTTGTTTCCGAACACCTAGAGCTCCGAAAAATAACGAAAATCCCACCGTCGAACACTTCATGTTAACATCAAGGCCCGGAAACTTCAAAAGATCCCAAAGCATTTGAGGTTCAGAACCAACTTAGTGATAGTGGAAGGTGTAGTGTCTGCCTTTTTCGGTAGAAAATTTTTAAATGTTCTTGGTTATGATGTTTACACTTCTCATAACCATGGTATACACACTACAAAAAATATTTCTGATCACTTATGTTTATGTGCATTCCACGTCATGCGATATCTTATAAATTAAAGGCCTTGGTGTTAACATGAAGCGTTCAGCGGTGGGCGTTTCGTTATTTTTCGGAGCTCTAGATGTGTATAGCCAACAAAACCGAGTGGAACCCATTGATTTGCATTAATTTTCCTCAGATAGAATATTAATTTTTGAATTGGAAAGGCAGAAATTGGAGTTATCTTTGCCACATTTCCTTTGTTTTGAACTTATAAAACTATCAAATATGACATTTCTGTAATTCTCTTGTGGTTTTGAAAAAGAGACTTTATGGTGGTAACCAGGGACGTAGCCAGGATTTCATTTCGGGGGGGGCCCACCTGACCAAAATTTTTAAAGTTAATGTTAGCGAAAATTTATTATTTAGCAATGATTTAAACTTTATTTTAGGCTTATTTTACTGATGAAATAATTGTCATTACTATTTTTTTATTAAAATGTCGTAAGATTTCTTGGCCCCTTGTTTCAGGCTTCAATTTTCCACTCCAGAGTATGGTCAATTTTTCAATTTCGGAAGTTCAGGTGTACAATTGTTTTTTATTGTCATAAAGAAACCAACTATCGTTATTTTCCTAAAGATATTTTGGTGTCCAATCATAGATCTTATCACAAAGAATTTCTGAAGGCCGATAGTGGTTTTCTTGATAAAAAAAAATTTCTGAGCAATAGTGAGTCTATCAATCATGAAATTCTAGCACCTAATCGCGGGTATGTAAGTGACGAATTCGCCCAATCGTGCATGTAAATAGACTATTTTGGCGTCCAATCGCCGGACTTCTCTTATAGAAATTCTGGTTTCCGATCGTGGATCTTCTCATAAATTGATCAGGAACTAGGAAAACTCTGGCAACCAGTCTTGAATTCTTTTAAAATGAAATTCTGACGTCCAATCCAAGATCAATACATGTATACATTCTTTTAGCAAAAATCCATGAACAAAATGTTTCCCAATCTACATTTTTTATACTCTCAGCCTTTAGTCAAAATAAACCTCATCGAAATAATGGTTTTAGCGCCAAAGTGTGTTTGGAAGAAATCTGTTTCAGAAAACTTGAAGTCGACTTAGCTATGTTCGTCCGTCTTGGTGGAGGACACGATGATTCTCGAACTGATCGGTCCAAAATTTGGTCTTCGTTTTATTTTGTCCAAATTTTGATCAACTTCGCAGATGCCATTCTTTCTGTAACCTTCCACAGAGTATTTTAAAAATGTTCAAAGATGTGCAGTTTAAGACCTCTATCGACAATAAATAAGTGGATAAGTGTAAGCTGAAGACCTAAGTAGTCATGGATTCACTTCCTTTTTGCTAATAATTTAGTTATAAGTAAAAATATGATATAAATAAATTAATAAATAAAAAGACCTCTCTGGAAACGCTTTCCTTTTTGCAACAAGTGTTCTCGGGGCCACTATTACTACAGTACAAGTTTTTCAGGGGCAAGTCCATACTTTCAGAGAAAATGGTCCGAAAGCTGTAAAGAACACCTACGGCCGTCATGCACGATACATCCTTCAAAAACCATCAAAATAGTGGTTAAATGCAGTTTAAGGTTTGTTCGAGGATCCTTAGAAATGAAGGTATTCCTTGTGTTTAGAACGGTAAGTTTCGTGGGCAAGTCCATATTTCCTGAAAAAAAAACTGAAAAATATTCTGTGACGAACTGAAATGACTGGTGGGAGCAAAATCTTTTAAAAGGAATGACTTCCAAAATAAAATCTACTTCCAAAATGAACTATGTCGGTCCGGTCCATTTCTTTAGGTACCTTCTCCGCAACACTTGTGATCAATGATATAATCCACATTTTGTCGCCAAGTTCATACGTCCGAAAATGGTTACACAATTCTGAAAATCTCCTAATACATAGTTTTTGGTTAAAGGATTTTGGTTGTGTGGCCCCTATTCGATCTGTCCATAGATGAAAATTTCAGTTCACACAGACTCAGGGTATATTCCTGTCCGCAAAGCCGACTGATTCTTGTTGAGATTTTGACGAAGAAGAGAACCTGTTTCCGATCAGTTTTTTTTTTTTTTTTTTTTTTTTTTGATTTCGTTTGTCGCCACAAAGTCCTGTGTCAAAGCAGGAAAAAGGAACATTTCTACAAATGAGCATTCATAATTCCCAAAATACAATTCAAAGAGTAACACTATGCAATACTGAAAATGCAAACAACTTCTAGTATGAATTTTTTGAAAATACATAGTTAGGCTACAAAAACCCTAGTAGGGTTTTGTCCTGTCAGATCCAGTTCGGATTTTAGCGCCTCATCTTCTAAACCGGGCTAAATCTACACGTTTTAGCATTTATCAGGTCTGTACATCAGAAACGAATAGGAATTTGGCCTTGCTGTTTTTTAGCAATATTGTAGCCCTGAAAAACCCACATAAGAAAAACTCCATCTACGGCATCAAAATCTATAAAATATATAAAATTTTACATAACTGCTGAAATTCTGGTCAGTATGGGCTAAACTATTGGGAGTTGAACCAAGATTTTGCAAAAATCTTCCAAATAAAGTTCTCAACAACTCTTTAGAACATTCTGAAACTCTAAAATGCTTACTTCATGTTGTTTCAGCGGTATTTTGCATCATATCTTTTACAACACGTATTTCAAACACAGTTCACACCAACAGTTTATTCTCGCATTTCGGATTTCACTACATTATTCACATTTTTATTAAATTGTCGTTGAACAAGTAAAAAAGTATCAGTCGGCTTTGCCGACAGAGATATACCCTCAGCCTGTGTATATTGAAACAATTTTTTTCACAAAAAAAAACGCATGTATTTATGGAGTTTTCAAAATGTTGGGCGTTTGAACTGACAAAAATGTTGATTAGGATTAAAGATCAAAAGTTGTGCGGAGGAGATACTAAAAAGAATGGATCTCCAGCCACTACATATGGTAACATAGGGGTTTTTTACAACTTCAGGGATGTTTGCTCAAGAAGTATTGACTTGCCCCTGAAACAACTTTTACCATCGCAATTGAGGGAGCGAATGCAAGTTGCTTCAACAAAAATCAAAGTGATTCGAAAGCAGGTCTTAAAGTGAACATGTATCCGAAATTTTGTGTGGGAGGTACCGGATGGAGTCGACAAATATAGTCCATATTTGAACCTGATCTATACCTGGTAGATATATTAGGATGTGTAAAGTATGGTCCAATTCGGTCACTCTCTTCAAGAGTTATCGTACGCACAATTTTTTGAACATTTTTGAACTTTTGTGGGGGAGGTACCTGAAGGAGTGGACCGATATGGCTTATCTTCGAACTTAAACTATGTTTGGACAAAATATTACTAAGGCCAAACTTTGGACCGAATCGCCAGACCTGTTCGAGAGTTATTTTGCCCTCCAACCTCCTCACACCGTGTCATATGGGTTTTTTTTGCAACTTTCAGGCTATTTTCTCAGGAAGTATGGACTTGCCCCTGATGAAACTTATATCGTCGTATGGAGGGCAGTGAATACAAGTTCCTAAAGCAAAAATCAAAGCGATTCGAGAGATGGTCCTAAACTGAACTTTTCCAAATTTTTGTGTGGGAGGTACCCGACGGAGTGGACCGATTGAGTCCATATTAAAACCTGATCTAAGTCTGGTACATGCTCCACGGTGGGCGAAGTATGGACCAAATCGGTTACTCCCTTCAAGAGTTAGCGTGCGCACAAATTTTCCGAACATTTTCGAACTTTTGTGGGGGAGGTACCGAAAGGAGTGGACCGATATAGCTCATCTTCGAACTTAAACTAAGTTTGGGCAAAATATTATGAAAGCCAAAATTTGAACCGAATCGGTTCATCCGTTCGAGAGTTATCGTGCGCTCCAGCCAGACAGACAGACAGACGGACATTGCTCAATCGACTCCAAATTGTCTGAAACACATTTCGCCCAAACATACTTGGGGTCTAAAACCATTATTTCGATGAGGCACATTTTGCCCGTATGAAAGTGTATATGAAGAAAAGACAAAATTTTTTAGTTTTCCATAAAAAAAAAATTAAAAAATTTTTTTTAAGCTACATGAAAGATTTTTGATACATAGATTGGGAAAAAAATCCCATTCTTAAATCTGTTCGAGATACTAATTTTGGTTGTTGCGCGCAAAAGTTATGGCGGTTTCAATTCTGATAAAAAGAAAAAAAATCTTTAAAAGACTCTAATCATTATATTGAGAAACTCTCTTAATTAGGGGCTCCCTACATACTATATGTTTACTGAGGTCCCATAACTTTAGTGAAAAAGTTGTGCATTTTCGCGGAAATTAGGAAAGAATTCCAAACAATTGGTAGTTTGCAACTTGTTTTAATAAAATTCAAGCTGTTTATGCATCTGAAAAAAATATAAAAAATATGTACGTAATCTAAACATCGCGAAGATTCAAATTAAACCAAAACTATACAAATCCGTTTAGCGGTTTGCATATTATAGCAAAAAACAAAAAATATATTGAAGAAATTTATAAAATTTTTGTAAGAGAAAATATTTATTAAAACTTATTTTGTGAGTTAGTTGAACGAAATGTAAGAAAAATAGGTCGGAGTTTTTCTTCTAGTTTAGTTAAATTTCACGCAATAAATCACATGTTTTATTTTAATCACTTCTCGAAAACACGCTAACATCTAGCAGAAGATATGGATATCTTTCAAATAAATGTTGGGTTCCTTTAAATGGGGTATAATCTTGAAATAAAATTGTATCGGATAATGTTCATTTTGAAATGCGTGTAAATCGCGAAATCCTCAAAATCACTTGATGCGCATGCGGTTTACCAATACAGCGAATTCTTCTCTTTTAATTTGTACACATTTGCCAGGATTTACTTTGGCCGCTAAGATGTAGCATCGTCTGCAGTTTAGTGTGCAACAAACTGTATAACGCTTATATTTTGCACAAAGTGCATACACTTTTTATGCGCATCCGATTTCACTATCAACCGTGAAAAAATACATCGATCTAAACATATTTCAATAAAATCCATCAAGAACCGTGGATGTAGCATCACACAGTATTTTTTGGATAAATCGGATACAGCTCCCATGCCACTAAATTTTTCAAACCGCTGTTTTCGCACAAACGCGAGTGATGACTCACTTTCTTCATTGAAATGGAAACGATCCACATAAAACGCGAATTAGTCAGCGATATTTTGAAAAACATTTTTCGCAAATTTTTCAATTTTTGCAGTAGCCATTTCCGCCGTTCTAGTAGATGGATTTTTACGATCTGTGATTCATATGATCCGGATCGTCGAAAAACTAAAATATCGCGGGGTACCAGCACACTGAAGACGATATTGTAAATAATGTACCCAAAAAATAGGTTTTTTAGAAAAAATATCGCACTAAATTTTGGCCTTTGGCAGTAGATTACTCTGCTGCTGTGTGGGCTACATACTCAATGTACATATCAGATTATGCAAAATCGCGAGTTCTTTAATCCTATAATTGGTTTTTCGAAATATCCGAATGCGCGTCCCAGTTACATAAAAAATACAAAAAACACCTGAAATCCGGCTTCAAAATGTCAGCATCCATAAAAGGTGGATGCAGTGGAAATTTTGGAAAGTGATACATTAGAAGTGTAGTCTTCATTTTGTATTCTCCTACTTTTACTTTGGACTGATGTCCGTCATTTGAATGGTTTAATCAGAAATCGAATAGCAATGTAAAAAACCTGTTTAGCTACAGCGTGTTTTTACCTATGTTTTTTTCCTTTACGCGGTCGTAACTACCATGTAAATTAAATTTTTTTGCTAAATTTTTGAGCTTTGTACAAAAACATCTAAATTAATCCATCAATAGTCATAGTTACTGGTAAACTACAATAGTTCGCGTATTATAATAGTGCAAACTTTGGCTTCATGGAAACTAAAAAATTTTGACTTTTCCTCATATACCCTCGTTAGCATAAATGCTGAGGGTATAAAAATGTACTGAAAACAACGGCGTGGAGGCATTTTACAACAATGACATGTTCTAAAGGGTTATGTATTACATTCCAGGGAATATTTTTCCAAATGAATATATTCAGAAAAAAATAACGGTTGTGAAGATACGGTGCGAAATGTATAAAAATTGTGGAATTTTTGCATATATTTTGAAATTTGAGGCAATAAATGCAGTTTTTCGAGTTCATTATTTCTGCAAATATTTTATTCTTGTCCTTATATACAAATTTGCTTCAGAGGTCAGAAGAAGATTCGCATTGGTTTCAGAGATATAGCGCCGAATTTCTTTAAAAACTCAATATTTAACCATTTTTAGATGGGGACATAAAATCAGAGCTGGATCTCGCACAACAAAACCCAACTAAGGTTTCTTGTCGTTTGGGTCTGTACTTTCAAAAAATCATCAGTTCGAATTGTTTGCACAAGATCACATTAAAAATGTTGCACAGTGTAATCGACAGAAAAAAATCCCTGAAGTTAAAATTCAATGCAATTTCGAAATATTGGAAATAATATGCAATAAATATAATATAAATATTGACCTCAAGCTCATTAATCTTGGTTTTATTAACATTCGAAAGGTAGAACAAAACATAAAAGTACGACAGAAAAATCCTTTTTTGTACAATAGACATTTACTAATTTGTAACAAGAGACCAGTTTCTAATAATCACAACGAACGAGACTGCGGTGGAACAGAAGTTTTATCATAAAAAAATGGTTGGTATAGTTATTTTTTTGAAAATTTGAAACATAATAAAGAATAAGGACCACAAGAATGTTTTTTTCTAGATATTGTTTGCAAGCCAGTAAACATCTTGTTCTGAACTCAACAACACTTAGAGTCAGCCTAAAATTACTATTAAACGCTTAAACAACACCTTAAAACTTACCAACAACTATGCAGAAAATTGCTCAAAAAACCTAACTTCCTCATTATTTCATACTTTCAATAAGTAAACCAATGTAGTTGACCCAAATACTTTACATATTTCCTTAAAGATCTAAAAAATTAAAAAAAAAAATGTGTAAGATAAGCTAATATCCTATGGGAACGCAAATCATTTCGGGCCCGGGCCCCCCCCTGGCTACGTCGGTGGTGGTAACCCACAACAGAGGTGAAAATATCCCTCCCTGTGGCGTTCCTTGTCCAACTTTGTCTCTTATTTTCACGTCGTATAGCCCGCAGCTTATCCATCAATTCCTTAGCATGTGGTTTATCCAGTTCCTTAAGGCCCTGTCTACCTGAAACTTATCTAAGGAGTGGATAAGTGTCTCGGTGCTTACGTTATTGAAAGCGCCTTCGATGTCGATTCATACAGCAAGTGTGTACATTTTCATTTCGAAGGTTCTTTGGAATTATGGCCATGTTTATATTATAACCTTTTGCAAGGTTAACCTTCTTAATGAGGATTTAATTGACGTATACGCAAAGGAATTGGCATTTGAAACCCAGTGGGTTTGTTAAATCCGCTTATATATAAACGTACTATAAAATTACTGTTGGAGTATAGGATTGAGGTAGTTTTGGAAATTCGTACTTATGTGTGAGAAAAGTACTAAATGGTACTACATTGGCTACAATCTGGACTTAGGTGAACAGATAAATGAATGTTGTAGTTTTGGAAATTCGAAATTAAAAATATGGATATGTAGGCTGCGATACGACAGATTTTTTTTTTTTGACATTCTAATTACAGTGTACATTACTATTATGAACTAAATCAATGAAATATTGGTAACTGAAGTAGGTTTTAGTGCAATAGAATCTGCAGTAATTACCATTTTCACTTTAAATATTGTTTATTTATGTTTTATTTCCTTTCCGCATACGAAGTAGCGGTCATTTTTTCTAGTAACTTATATAGAGGAATATTATGTTTGACTTAAATTAGTTTAAAAAATTTATATTAATTGAATTTCAAATATTCTCTTCAATGTCTTGGTTTTTATACCTGCATATTCGTTATTTAATTTCATTTAAAGCATTACACAAATTATATCGTAAGAATGTTTACGTTTCTTTTGAATCTTCGGACATTTTAACGACAAGGAATGAATGTAATAAACGGCGCGTTTTATACATCAAAACCAGGTGATTTAATTAAAATCCCAATTGAATATACCAAGGATAAAGGTACCTTCTCAAGTACGATGAACAAACATTTATACGCATATATTAAAATGCAGATAATTATGTAGTCTTGGATACAATTTTGTATATTTAAAATGTATTATATGTAATGTTTTGTAAAAGTCTTTGGATGGGCTACTGATGTCTCTAACCAAACTGTCAAAATAACGGTCTTATTTGTAATGGCGGCCTTGTTATTTCATTTGTTCCTTTACTTGGCTGTTGTTGAAGTTGGCGGCATGAAAATTAACAAAAGAATATTCATGAGAAGCTTAGAATTATTTTTGTACAATACTTAATTGCTTTAACAGGAATATTTAAAGTTACATAACTCAAATACTCAATGGTATTCAGTCACTCAAGGCCACTCGACGAAATGTACCTTTTCTGGAGGATAAATTGCTGTCAAAAGGAACAAACTATTGGACGTCACTGATCATATGGGAAAACGGGCTACATACATCCCAGGGGAAGACAAAGGAGACTTCTCTAACATTCATATGAGATCAACTTTTTATAGCGGGGTCCGAGCGGCTTGTCTTAAGAAAAACTTGTAGAAAAGTTGTACATGGCTGAAACACTCAATATATGTTGCCAACATTACGCTGTGGGATATTTTTTCACCGGCCGGGCAGTCGAAGATGGGCTTGGTGACACACGTATAGCCAGCCTGCTATATGTAAGAAAATTCGGTGGTATTATAAATTATCAAATTTGACTTCTTTTGTACAAAGTAATATTCTATTTCCACAGTTACATCTTAATTGTCATTCACTGCAAAAGTTTCTTTCCTTCAATAGATTTTGATATTAAATAATATTTCTTCTTCTTTCTTTTTTGCGATTTGTATTAATGTTCTGTGTTGTTCATTTATAAAATATTTTTGAAAAGTTTTTCAAATAATTTTTACTTAATGCTTAGAATAACAATAATTTTTAGATGCCGAAATTAGAAAATACGTTCGTTTTGAGTGCGGGTGTATTTGTAAACTTTCAACATAAGTATTGTAGTATGTTGCCTTGAAGGGAAACAGTGACATGCAATGGAAGGGAGGGGCTTAATTTGAATTTTCAACAATAGTAGTACCACGAAATAAGGAAAACAAATAAGAAAATGTAAGAGAGTAATAAATGAAGTTGAGCCAATGCACAGAGGGGAAACATAGGCCTAAAGTTGCTCAAAACTCAAAATATGAAAATCGTTTTTTATGAAAAAAATGTTGATAAACGGCAACCGGACTCTTTTCTACATTTGCTATAACCATCCTCGACTTTGTAAGATTAACCAATCCAATGCAGCAGTCGATTCAACTCAGCCATACTGGAAACAAAAAGTAAATTTTCGAAAACTAAGAAATTAGGTGAACATTAAAATGACATTATTTTCGCTAAAATTTATATTTTTCAAGATTTATTGTTTTTGTACAGTCTCCGAACAAGATTAGCATTTAAAATTTTCAGATTGATTTTACATCTTTGCTCTTTAATAATGGTGATACATATCCTCTTTATAAAAATTTTTTATGATAATTTTTAAGATTACCACAATTTCAATAGTAAAAAAGTCTATTTCCCCGTCGTTTCCCGACCATAGTTTCTTCTAATGTATTATGCGCTTGAGTCTCAAATATAAGATTCAATCATAAATAATTGCGCATATTTGCGCCATTATTAAAAAATCTAAGTTTTCTCAACAAAAATATGAAATATATTTATATGGAATTGCAAGGTTTACTCACACTAAATTTTGTTCCGCTTTATAACCGGGACTCTTATTTATCAGACTGAACCAACACCTATCAAATATTTTTGCATTATTCAGAAACATTCACGGCTTTTCTCATGTGAATTGAGAAAAATTTAATTTAAGTAAGTTTCAAAAAATAAAATTTGGAATAAAATATATGTATATGGGACTATATATACATCTGTACCGATTTGTTTGAAAATTGGCTCAATGTATTTTTAGGCTAGTTCAGGTTGCATGTGTAAAATTTCAGTGATTTTGGTGCATTTTTATCTCATATCAGATGCGAATATATATGGAAGCTGCATCCAAATCTGGACCGATTTTCATTATTTTCTGTAGGATAAATCCTTGTACAGAAGATATGCTTTTTGCAAAATTTTATATCAATCCGACTATAAATGAGCTTTCTAGGGCTTTTGATCAAATTTTAACACAAATTTCCCCTCTGTGCAATGGGGGAATACTCCACTCAAACAATCGAAAATGAGATTGAATCTTCAACAATAAACAAAACAAACAAAAAACAGCCGAGGCACGGGCGAATGAATGGAGCTTTGTTAAAAACAAAAAAAAAACAAAATTCCAATAACAACCTCACAGGCAACTGTGTTGGTGTTCTTTTCAACTCACAGAATTCGAAGAATTCTTAGTTGATGCGTGCTGACATGTTGCAAAATATTTTGATTTTGGTGTTTCTTTGGAAAAGCCGAAAAGTGAGTGTGATTCTCATTCATATGAGAATACTAGACACTTAAAGAGTTCGGTTTTTCGCTAAAAAGGCATCATTTCAAAAACTGAGAAGCCAATTGATAATTCCCTTCGCCGGGATGAAATCATGATATTGGTAGCGATCAGTAAAATTTTGCAACACTGTCAGTTCGTTTTGAAAAACATTACTCTTTGTAATAGAGAGTAATAAATGAAGTTGAGCCAATGGGGGAATACTCCACTCAAACAATCGAAAATGAGATTGAATCTTCAACAATAAACAAAACAAACAAAAAACAGCCGAGGCACGGGCGAATGAATGGAGCTTTGTTAAAAACAAAAAAACAAAATTCCAATAACAACCTCACAGGCAACTGTGTTGGTGTTCTTTTCAACTCACAGAATTCGAAGAATTCTTAGTTGATGCGTGCTGACATGTTGCAAAATATTTTGATTTTGGTGTTTCTTTGGAAAAGCCGAAAAGTGAGTGTGATTCTCATTCATATGAGAATACTAGACACTTAAAGAGTTCGGTTTTTCGCTAAAAAGGCATCATTTCAAAAACTGAGAAGCCAATTGATAATTCCCTTCGCCGGGATGAAATCATGATATTGGTAGCGATCAGTAAAATTTTGCAACACTGTCAGTTCGTTTTGAAAAACATTACTCTTTGTAATAGAGAGTAATAAATGAAGTTGAGCCAATGGGGGAATACTCCACTCAAACAATCGAAAATGAGATTGAATCTTCAACAATAAACAAAACAAACAAAATGTAAGAAATGTTATACGAAAATACTAGGGACAAAGGATACATGGTAAATACGGTAACCCGAATCCCGGAATTGACTGCCGGGATTTTTCAAGTTACTTTTAATGGAGTTTCATTCATATATAGGACAATTAACCTCAGCAATATGGATTGGAAAAAACATAATTAGAGGAATCTTATGAAGAACATTAAGAAATATTGTGTTCCAGAATACATTTTAAAACAACCTTCAGAATTACGAAAATCGGCAGGTGCCGTTCTATGGGGCTGTATCGAAATGTGGACCTATACTGACGAATTTCAGTCGGAGAGGTTTTTACCTCTAACGTTGAGTAAATAACAAATTTCAGTCATTTCGGTTGGTTTTTGTGGACACAACCTTAAAAATACCGATAATTGGGAGGTACTGTTCTATTCAGGTGAAAAGTTAACTACCACCAACGAAGACTAAATACCAAATTTCAGTTATTTTCGTGGAATATTGAGACCACAAAGTTCAAAATACCGAAAATTGGGATGTAGTAGTCAGAATCTACTCAGTATCTGCTTATTTCAGTGGTTACAAAATAACCAGATATTTCGCGCGACATGCCCTTGTTAAAATAATGGATGGGAAAGGAGGTTTGTAATGAGGATTTTTGCTGGGAATGGGGCTATATGAAGGCTAGGACCTATACCGACAAATTTAGAGGGGAAAGTTGAACACCCCCAACGAAGACTAAATACCAAATTTTAGCCATTTCGATGGATTATTGTGGCCATTACCTTCAAAATACCGGAAATCGGGAGGTACCGTTCCATAGGGGCTATATTAAAGCGTGGACCTGTACTGACAAATTCACGGGGGAAAGCTATGTACCCTCACTAAGTTTAAATATCAAATTTCAGTCATTTCGGAGCAATATTGAAGCCATAACCTTCAAAATACCAAAAATCGGGAGGCATCGTCCTATGGGTCTACATGAAGGCGTGGACCTACACCAACAAATTTTATGTGGAATGTTTAATACCCCAAATGAAGATTAAATACAAACTTTCAGTCATTTCTATGAAATATTGGGGCCACAACCTTTAAAATACTGGAAATCGGGAGGTAGCGTATATACCGACAAATTTAATAATGAATGTTTAGTACCCCAAATGAAGGCAAAATACCAACTTTCAGCCATTTCGGTGGAATATTGAGACCAC
Organism: Musca autumnalis; assembly: GCF_047663935.1. Taxonomy (NCBI): domain Eukaryota; kingdom Metazoa; phylum Arthropoda; class Insecta; order Diptera; family Muscidae; genus Musca; species Musca autumnalis. The sequence goes on along the minus strand of NW_027411755.1, from coordinate 83,675,744 downwards.
AACCTTCAAAATACTGGAAATCGGGGTGTACCGTTCTGTGGTGGCTATATGAAGGCTTGGACCTATACCGACAAAATCCTGGGGAAAATTGTATACCCCCAACGAAGACTAAGTAACAAATTTCAGCCATTTCGGTGTAATAATTAAGCTAAATCTTTCAAAATACCGAAAATCGGGTGGTACCGTTTTATGGGGGCTATATCAAAACGGTATAGTCCATTGCAATACCAAACATCCTAGGAGTAATAGAAACTCCTGTACCAAATTACAAAGCTCTATCTTCAAAATTGCGAGCTGTATCAGACCCCTACTCCGAAACCTTGCACGGTGCTCTTGAAACAATTTTAAATGGAAGGTGCTTACACCTCGGAAGTTTTTGCGGATTCTGAAACTACAATGTTTATAGATGAGAAAAATCAAAAAACAAAAAAAATCGCCGGAGCGCTTTTTAAATAAATCGCGATTTAAGTTGACATTTTTAGGCGTTGTTTAGGTTTTCACGATTTTGCTTAGAAACCGCACGTCCTATCAAAAGGGGACTAAAGAAAATGTTGTAGCTATGAAAATTCTCTACAAGATTGACCTTTATGGTACTCTCGGCGGTTTTACCGTTTTTGAGATATAGAAGTTCAAATTGGGACAATTCAAATTCAATTCAATTCTGTATCGCCCCCTTATAAAACAATGTCATGACTGCAAATTCCCAACTTAAACTTATATATCTAAAAACATGTTACAACTTAGGATAAGTTACTTAAGACAGTCTTGTAGAGAATTTTCACAGCTTTAAGATTTTCTCAGGTCCCATATCGATAAGACTTACCGTATTCAAGCAAAATCGCGAAACCCTAACAAAAAAACCTAAAAATGTAAACTGAGCTTCATTATCTCAAAAATGGTACAGGCTGGGAACAAATGATAAACGTCAATCCTATAGAGAATTTTCACAGCTACAACATTTTCTTTAGATCCATTTCCATTGGACTTGCGGTTTCTAAGCAAAATCGTGAAAACCAAAAAAACACCTAAAAATGTGAATTTTGACCGCGATTTATTTAAAAATCCCTACAGCGATTTTTTCTTGTTTTTGGATTTTTCTCATCTATGAACACTGCTGTTTTAGAATTCACAAAAACTTTCCCTGTGTAAGCGGTTTTCATCAAAAGATAGTTAAGGCGCACCCTTCATGACATTGTTTTGTAAGGGGGCGATACAGTCAGTGCATTGTCCCAATTTGAACTTCTATAACTCAAAAATGGTAAAAACTACGAAAATACCATAAAGGTCGATCTTGTAGAGAATTTTCATAGCTACAACATTTTCTTTAGTCCCCTTTTGATAGGACGTGCGGTTTCTAAGCAAAATCGTGAAAACCTAAACAACGCCTAAAAATGTCAACTTAAATCGCGATTTATTTAAAAAGCGCTCCGGCGATTTTTTTTGTTTTTTGATTTTTCTCATCTATAAACATTGTAGTTTCAGAATCCGCAAAAACTTCCGAGGTGTAAGCACCTTCCATTTAAAATTGTTTCAAGAGCACCGTGCTTGGTTTTAGCCGCATAACTGATATAAATGAAGTTCCCGCTTGTGATGTATCGCAAAACTAAGCAGTTTGTGGAATCATTGACTACCCCAAAATCAATAAATTCAACTTCTACAACTTTCCTAGACCTATTGGACGTGAGGCGCTTAAATAAAATTTAACTCGCAATGTTGGACCTCTTATGTATAAGACATCGATACATATATATTAGATCTGACTTCGAATATTTTTTTCCAATAACATCCACGAAAAAAACAAATGTTCTGGTATAGATAAGCAGACTTATTCTATTTACTATTTTGCTCAATTATATTAGGATTTCTTCTTGTCGAATATAGTACGACATCACTTATGAGGAGTTTTTACATGCGGCTGGGTGGCCCATGGCTCGATCTCAAGCATTAAATAAATTCGTAAAACGGATCATACTAACCATTGCACAACAAAAAAATTAATAAATGTTTGTTCTTTAAAGTAGTTTTCTGGTATTTGGCTAGCTTTTTCATACTGGTTTTATATTTTATATCTCCATATTTCCTTTCTCCAAATACTACGTCCCTGTACTTCTGCAACCAACACAATCATCCGCCCTCTTTTATATTACTATTCTAACTCTACCCCCTTTAATTCCCTTATTAAAATAAATCCCAACATTTAATTGTTCAAATGGTTGCATTTGTTGTTGTTGTTATTATTGTTCTTGTTTTTATTTTCAAAGGATCCATTACTGCTGGTTGGCTGCTCAGTTTCATTCTGTAACATTCGTGGTTGGGGAGTAGTTAATATGAAGTATGATTCTCTATTTTTGACATTTATTTCCTAAAGTTAACATTAAGTTTTATGACTATGGTTGTCGTTTTGTCTAAACAAAACAACATTTGCCTTCCATCCTTAGACGTGCCATATTTGAAACGAAAGGATTTTAAATATTATTTAGCATGAAATGTAAGTCAACAGAGATAAGTTTGATAACATTTTGCAGGGAGTTGAAACAAAAAAACTAGATTTGAAATGTTCAAAGTTTTTACGTAAATCCTAATTTATGAGTTAAATTTTATGTGCGGCAGGAAACTATATTGAATTTAATTAATACGAAAGAAATTTCTTGAAATGAGTGAGGTTTATAATAGCGGTTAAATAAAATGTCAATTTCGGTGTTAGACATAAATGTATAGCTTGCGGGGAGTTTTGTGAAGTTTATTACAATAATTTTGTTTAGCAAATTAATGTTTCCCTGAAGTTATCACAAATAAATAATAAAATCTGATATATATGGATTCTCTGTAGAAATGTAAAAAAGTATTGTTTTATCTCTTACAAAGTACCGAATTATGCAAGTATTATATGTTTACCAATGCTAATCAAAACAGCTATAAACTAACGTTAAAAATATAGTCCAAACATGTTACGTAGACAATCCCTTGTTTTAAAACCTAAAATTAAATAACACCATCAAATAAGCACTAAAATGTGATCCCAAAAAAACTCATTAGAGTAGGATTAAAATTCTTAAATTTCTTTCTACAATTTTTCAACACAGAAAATTACTGATCTATGGAGATTGATAAGAAAGAAAACATTATAGCTAAATGACATGTGCTTCAACTATCTTTTACCTGCTGAATCTAAAAATGCTTTACTATGAATGTATGTACAAACGTCCTGTCAGGTGGCATACCTAAGCTCAGTAAATGAAAAAGGATGACATTGCAAGAGAGATGATAGAAGAGGTTCAGAGAAGAATTTGATGATGATGGTAACACTAATGACAAACATACTTAAGCACAATTTTGTATTAAAACAACTTTTTTGCTTAGTATATGTATTCTAAGCCCCAGGTACTGGGAAAATCACAGATGAGATGTATTTTGACGAGTGCTTATGGCAACATTTTCAACTGTTATTTGAACATAATGAGATGCTACTGCCGCTTCAGCTTTACAAATAAATGCTCATCAACACTCAACATCACATTTATATTACCCAAAACCATTTTCGAGAACATCGTGTATCACACGAATAGATAGAGCTCTGCTACTCATCATTAGCAGGATGAGGATAAGGTTGAACAAGTGTTTGAATTATGTGAAACGGGGCATCCGTTCTTATGCTATTCACACAATTTATATAAAATATACATATATAACATTCAGACCTATTTAGTGTTTGTATAGGAAGAATTTTTGATAATTCAGGTGGCATTTTATGTTGACGATGGAGTATTTAGATTTAGTTTTTATGACATTTTCGAAGCCTGAATTTTCCGGGATTAGCTATATTTGGCACACGAACAGAAAACAATGCACCAACAGGAACTATGGGAAAATAGTAATTTGTACATATACTAATAGTATGTCTACAAGATATCTTAACTAAAACCAATATCGATAATCTGCAATTCGTCAGTATATAGACTCCATAAATACATGCCTCTTTTACTGACTTTACTTTACGTGCATAATTCATGGTCTGTTCCAGTATTGCAAGAATTCGATATCATAAAGGAAAAGTTGTTATCGTTGTAAAAAAATAGTTGCTTCTTACAGGTTCTGGAACAGCCCAGCAAAAATACTCATTACAAATTGACATACTTCCTGATTATTTTAACAAGAGCATGTCATAGGAAATCAGTACATATTTTTTTGGCCAATAAAAAGTAGATAAATAAGTAGTTACTCTCTGCTTACATCAAGTTGTAAGTACTCATTTAACTACCTATTTATCTACACTTTAGTGGCCAAAAAATAAGTATTGATTTCCTATGACATGCCCTTGTTAAAATAATCAGAATGTAGGTCTATTGGAAGGCATTTAAATTTAAATTACTTTAAATTTCCGTATAACAATTTGGATCAGTAATTGTTCTACTGTACGACATATTCACACCTTCAAACATTTTGTCCATATTCATATTAGGCAATTTTCCTTGCGGCAATTGTCAGTTTGCTGGAGAGAGAGAGAGGCATATGGTAACCCTTTGCCTCTCAACGCCCTCTCTCACCGACAAACTGACAATTGCCGCAAGGAAAATTGCCTAATATTTCGTAGTTCGTAGTTCAATTGCCTAATGTAGTTCAGATATAATGTTTAACGCCATCCATGGTTGGGGTACAATGCAAATAACTAGCGTACACCTTTCGATGATAATCGGATGATATTTGGCGGAGCAAGTGGACCAAACAAACTTTTGAACAAAAATGTGATAATTTCTCTATTGCAACGAAAACTTACATTTGAAATCTATTTTCCTCTATAAGCGAACTGATTATAAAAGATGGACTTCTGGCTTTTCATTGATACCAATGCCTAACACATTGAAAAATTTTTAAAATAAATCATAATTTTTACTGTGTTTTCTGTCGTATATCTTACTTAACTTTATCAAATGAACCAAGTAGGCTGGTAATTTGTGGTTTCTCTAGGGACATTATTTTACACAACGATATTAGTTTGTATTCTGAATTCAATAAAGCAATAACTTCTAACGGACGGATAAGTGCAATGTTTATCTTATTAAATGATTCTAAAATGTTAATTGATTGAAATGTTATTAAACTACGAAGGCATCATGGTTTCTGCTAACAACGGGCAGTATGAATTTGGAATTGAATTAGACGACGGTGTCATGGGTCTAGTTCCCTATATTTTTCACAGTAATTCTGAAAGCTCAGATGATGAACTTCCTAAACGCAGGAAGAGATTTCATGCTGATGATTCTACGTGGTTTGTAGACAAAAACAAAAGATGCAGGGAGTTGGGACAGAAATACTTGGGAAGACAAAAAAGGACACTATTTGGGATTACAATGTAGCAAAGAAAAAATTGTGGGTTTGGTCCATTTCACACCTTTCGATCATAACCAACATCTAATGGGGTCACTTCTAGTCGGAACCCGACCTCTCCACAAAATTTCGTGACAATCGGTCCAAAATTGAGGCCTTGAGTTTTATTACAATTGTTAATGGATGGACGGACACACATAGCTAGATCGCTTTATCTCGTCAAGATATGAAAAATGGCAAGGGGAGGGGGTTTACGACGAATACTTCGCGATGTTACACGAATATTGGACAAAACAAATTTATAATATCCTTTCACATTGTTTTGTAAAGTATAAATATTTTATTTTAAAAACGTCCGTAAATTGTAGGAAAAGGTCGTAAGTCCCTACAAAAATACAAAATTGTACAAGGAAAAGGTCGTAAGTCCAAAGACATTCAATTGTCTCCCAAACGCGACGGAATTTTATCGAACAAAGTACAGGTATTGAAGCGGAATAAATAAACGAAGAATACTGCCTTTACCACCATAATAAAATTTTTAATACAGAAAGAGCTGGAATGTTTTTTTTGGAATGTTTGAGAGGGAATTATGACCTTTTCCGACGGAGCAGACGATATATTGGATATAGGACCACAATGATTTACACGATTACCTGCGGTAAACATGTGAGCTTGCACAGACCTTAAACAGCTTTTGTAATGTGATGCGATGAACTTCGCACACATTTATTTGTATTATTCTAAAATTGCCAGGAAATGTTAATAAAAATACTCATTAGAGAACCTACTAACCAGTGGTTTTTTTGACAACTAAATATAATATAAATAAATAAGTAGTTCATAACCATTTTGCGCGACGTGCACTTTTAAAATAATGGGTTAGTAAGGGGTTTTGTAAAGAGTTGTTTTGCTGGGATAATGCATACCATCAATATACGAACAGAGTACCACTTCAGAAAAACCCCACGGTTCAACCGTCCTCTCATGTTTCTGCTCTTCGACAATAGATTTTAAAAGAAGTCGCGGGCAATTTTAGTATTCTCAATAAAAATCAAAACGATTATATTTAGTTCTCTGTAAAAGTATACAGTGCTCGAAATATCAATGGCAACTTTTACAAAAAACTAAATATGTATAATCACTTTGTACTAAGTACATTTATTCCTTAATCAAATATATCTGATATTTTCGCATACAATAACAGTTCAATGCGAAATTATAATAATTTAAATAAATAAATGTTATCTATATTCAGCAAAACATACCAAAAAATGCTTCCACAAAATATCAAAAGCCTGGGCAAAACAATGGAAACTTCCAGAAAAAACCTTCATTTTCTAGTATCCTTTAAGATGCTATTGGAAAAACTTAAACTTAAATAATATAAAATATTGAGTATTAAGGGCATTATTTGTTATAAACCACTTAAAAAATAATAAGTAAGAAGAACTGTAGCTGGTCTTTAAAAGTAACTTTTGACAAAGAGGGCATAGACATTCTTAAAAATTGCATATTTTGCATGTGGCTTATAAAAGAGCATTAAATCGAATATAGAAAATAAAATATAATACATTTGAAAAGAGAATACAGTTCTCTTTTCAGTCGAATCATGATGAGATATGCTCCTGTGTATATGAATTTACTCAAGATGTGACATTTTTAGGAAACCAATGATTTTTTGGTTTAAAGTTATTGTCAAAGGACAGGTCCACTTCTTCGCCGCATGAATTGTTGTCTTATCTTAAGCTTTAAAAAATGTTCAAGGGTTTATTTACTATCCTAATAAACAAATAAATATTTTGCCGTATTTATATGACAACTCTTACCCAAAGTTGTTTCAGTTATGTGCCACTGAAGTTTAAAGTGAATACTGCTTTCTATACTCGAAATAATACTAATCTATTAAAGTGTTTTATTTAACTTGCTTTGGTGTCCGCTTAGTTCAAATCTGGTAACTCATTTTTAACACAGTTGCAGTTGACCAATCGAACTGAAACTTTGCACACTTTTCAGATTTAGATGACAATACATGAATATGAAATCAAAACCAATATTGGTCCATTTTTACCATTTTTACAGTGTTTTTACTGTGTTTTATTAACTTGATTTTCAAATCTAGTAACTCATTTTTAACGCAGTTGCAGTTGGTCAATCGAACTGAAACTTTGCACACTTTTCAGATTTGGATCACAATACATGAATATGGGCCCATTTTTTCCTACAGCCCCCATATAGCAGTACACCCGATTTCAGGTATTTTGAGGATTTTATCTTAATTTTTGGCCGAATTAGCTGTCATTTGGCATTTGGGATTTCCAATGATACAGACATTTCCCCACCAAAAATTGTGAACTTAGGCCCAGATTTTGGTATAGCCCCTTATAGCGATACCACCCGATTTCAAGTATTATGAGGATTTTATCTTCATTTTTAGACCGAATTGGGTGTAGCTTGGCAATGGGACCCCCCATTGGTACATAAACTTCCTCACTAAAAATGATGGACATAGGTTCAGGTTTTGGTATAGCCCCCATATAGTATTACCACCCGATTTCAAGTGTTTTAAGGATGTTATCTTCATTTTTAGCCAGAATTGGCTGTAACTTGGCATTTGAAGTTCCCAATGATACTGAAATTTCCCCACCAAAAATTATTGATATAAGTCCAGGTTTTGGTATAGCCTTTATATAACGGTACTAAACGATTTCAAGCATTTTAAAGTTTTTATCTAAATTTTCGTCCAAAAATGACTATAATTTTGTTCTTAGTGGTCAAACAAATTTATTTACTAAAAAGTTAAAAATAAAAAGTAATTTAAAAAAATTAAGTTTCGGTGTTTTATTTAGAAATGCACTTAAAAATAATGTGTCGCTTAGCCTCAATAAATATATTCTTTCTCATGATGGAGTCTCTCAAATAAAAGATTGCATTTAAATTATAAATGGTGACAAAATTAAACGGCAAGCGTTTTATTTGAGAGATTCCATCATGAGAAAGAATATATTTATTAAGGCTAAGCGACAAATTATTTTCTAGTTTTAAGTGCATTTCTAAATAAAACACTGAAACTGATTTTTTTAAATTATTTTTTATAATTAATTTTGGAACGTATATTCTATATAGGCCAAACCTTTATATAATGTGTAAAGGATTTTTTATATCAAAAACACCTTTTATATACCTTCCTTTGCCATGATAGGATCTTACATAGGAGAGAGAATGGGCCATTTATTAAACTCTGACTCTGTACTTAAAATGCAAAAAAAGTTGTGAAAATAAAATTTTACCACAAAGACTTTTGAAATAAAGAATGAATGTACCTAGTCAAAAATCACTATACATAGTTATCTGAAGAATTTCCATTGATATGTCCAGCACTGTATATCATAGATGACCAGTGCATTTTCATTGAAATAGAGTTGGTCTTCTTATAAAATTACAGTAGGATTTCTTATAGCAAATCAATTAAATTTATATTAGAGATCGAGACAAGCTGGCCTTCTTACTCAATATCAGCACGATTTTCAATTAATACGAGTGGCATGTAGCTTAACATGTATTTACAAAATATTTTGAGTTTCAGTTGAAGTAAACATCTCGACACGATGTTTGTAATAAGGTTAATGTTTGACAATGTCGTGCATCTCCTCTAACTGATATTCGAACTGACCGACCGAACTGATCCACTCCAAAAAAATAAATGTTGTTTAAATATTGTTTTAAATCATTACCACAGCGAAGCCCGTTCGAATTTTCGTGAACCTTATATAAACATTTGTTCGATTGTCTACACCATTTTCATGTGTAATTCGAATAATTCCAGTTTAAAAGAAACATTACAGTTGTAATTTGAGAATTTATTGGTAAATAGAGAATTCTAGTTAAAATTTGAATTATTTCATTTACAATTTGAATTTTTCCATGTTGCCATTAAATTATATTTGTTTGCATTTTACATTTTTTTCCATTTGTAATTAATTTGTTTCATTTGAAATTCGAATCATTACGTTTATAATTCTAACAGATCCATTTGATATTCCAATTATTGCAATTGAAAATCGTATTTCTAAATTTTTAATTCAACATTTCTTACTAAAGTTCTAACTTAAATTAGAAAAATTCTGTTTTTTATTAATATACCAACTATTGCCTTGGAAAATTTTATTCTCAATTTGGAGTTCAAAATGTTTACTAAATTAAAAAAATCCAAATTACAACTGGAAACTACGAATTCCGAATGAACTTTAGTCGAATGGAATATTTCAATTTACTTCGAAATATTTCCGAATTACAAAATAAAAACCTAAATTTTAAATTGAATATAATTCGTGGCGGGGCCGACTATATGGTACTCTACATCACTGCCGCAAGTGCCGGATTATTTATTAACATCGAAAAAACAAAAGCAATGCGAGTAAATACATCGTATAATCGCGTATTTCATATAAATGGGAAAACGCTGCAAGATGTGCAATCCTTTACATACCTAGGTAGCACTATCACAAACAACGGTGGAAGCGCAGACGATATCGAGAGCCGTATAAAGAAGGCACAGCAAGCTTTTGGTCAACTAAAGAACATTTGGACATCTTCATCTATTTCAATTCGAACCAAGGTACGCATCTTTAACTCAAACGTAACATCAGTCCTTCTATATGGATGCGAAACATGGAACGCGGCCCCTCATCTCATACAGCGACTACAAAGCTTCAGCAATCGCTGCCTAAGACGCTTGTTAAGAATATACTGGCCCAACACAATATCAAATAACAGGTTATGACAAATCTATATGAATATCGAGGAACGGAAATGGAAGTGGATAGGGCATACACTGCGGAAGGATCCCAGTGTTATAAGGAGACAAGCCATTGAATGGAATCCGCAGGGCAGCCGAAGAAGAGGACGCCCAGCACACAACTGGAGGCGACAAATTGAAAAAGATGTTTAAAGAAGCGGTATTACATGGAATGAAATCAAAAGAATAGCATTAGATAGAAATAGATTTAATAACTTTGTTGTGGCTTATGCTCCTCATAGGAGTTTAAAGGAATAAATATATATATGGTAAATTTCAAATTTCCTTAACAATTACATAGACAAAAAATTAAAAACTTTTTTGGCGAGCACATCCGCCATTTTTGGTACATGGGTTACGAAAAAAATCGTGGTTTCAAATCTGTTCGCGTTCACAAAATTGGATGCTGCACTCAAAAGTTATATGCGGTTTTGCTCTCTTGTAAAGAAAAAATATTTAAAAATTTCTATTGTGTGGTAATAAGAACATTCATATATGAATCGTTAGCAGCATTTGATATCTATCCGTAGATGCTAAAATATTTGCTAAATTTATTTTTATTTTCGCGGAAAATCAAAAAATATTGAAGAAATCTTGGAATAAATTTTATTTATTCTAAATCAGAGGCCAAAAAATCTCTAAAAAAAAATAATTTAAAAATACGTACAGAATCTAGACAACGCGTAGAAAAATGTGAGATCAAAATTATAAAGATCGCGCTTATAACTTGCATATTACAGCAACAACAAAGAACGGAAACTTATTGTTGGAAATTATTTCAAAAATATATTTTTGGTTAAATACGAAAAATTTGAAAAATAAATGTTGGGAGTTATTCCATTATTTCGCTAAATTTCGATCCAAATCCTGAAGTATTTTGCTTAAACTTCTACGAGAAAAGTAATTAGTCATCGTGAAAGTATATTTGCTTTCTGTGATAAGCAATAGAAATAAGAAGTAGAAAGTAATATTGAAATTACAATCAAAGAAAAAACACAAAAATTAAAAAGCGTGTAATTCGCGAATCCGTTTAAATCAGTTGAGGTGCATGTGCTTTTCGGATACAGGGAGTCCATGTCTATCAATATGCATGGATTTTCCCATGTTTTATTCAGCGGCCAAAGTGTGCCATCAGTTGCATCTTACTATTCAAAAAACCTTCAAGTGGGCAAAAATTACGCGATGTGCATATGATTATAAGGTGCATCCGATTTCAATGCCCCCCTATAAAAAATACGTCAATATAAATTATTTTAGACAGATTCGTCAAGAACTGCGGATGTGCCACCGCATTCTATTTTGAGATAAATTGGGATATTACTCCTGAATCTTTGTAATTTGTGACACACCTTTTTGGCACATATTATAATCGCGTATAAAGGATTACATTTATGCAAAAATAATCAAAGAAAATCGCGGTTCAATTCGCGGAATTGTTAAAATATATTTTTGCAGATTTTCCTACTTTCAAGGTATCTATATCCGGCGTTTTAGTGGATGGATTCAACCGCGGAAGAGCTCATTAGATCCGGCACGTGAAAAAACTAAAATCCCGCGGGGTTCAGGGGTACCTGTACGACAGTTGTAAATTTTAAAGCCAAAAAATTGGTTTTTTCAGAAAATTTACGCACCAAATTTTCGCCTTTGGACTCCTATTACTAGGAAGCTGTACGGAGCACACACATGAGATATACATCGAACGACGTGGAATTGCGAGTTCTAAAATCCTATAAACTAGTTTGGATTATTATCTAGTTGCACCATCTAATTATAAGAAAAATTCGAAAAACACTGAAATCAAAACTTCAAAATGTCAGCATCGATTTTAGGGGGATGCAGTGTATATATCCAAAAGTCATACACTAGAACCATGTTGACCAAGGGGTATTGTTTAGTTCTTTCTTTGAGCACAGGTTCGAATTTTGCGTGGTTTGGCCAGAAATCAAAAAAGAATACAAAAAAACATGTTTACTTCAACACATTTTTCCCATTTTTTTATATTACCACCAACGCAGCTTCCACGAAAATTATTTGTTATGGTCCATATTATGAGATCGTGGCTAAAACACTTCAATTAATATAAATATATTCATATTTTATAAAATATATTAACAGTTCGCGACTTATTGAATGGTGAACCTCAACTTCAACGATTGAAAAACTTTTTTGAATATTACCATATATACATCACTGTGAATATGTAAAATAAAAATTTCATTAATATTGGACAGATGTTGTGTGTTTAGTGCATCAAATGCCTTAAATCGGCCGAAATTATATATGGGAGCTAAATATATCCAAATATGAACAGATTTGTACATAATTTAACAGATTTATTTCCACACCGAATTCCGCCACATATTAAATATTTCTTTGAAATTGGACATACACGGCGTGTTTGGTGCATCAAATACAATATCGGCAAAAAATATATATCTAATTCTGAACTGATTTCAATATAATTTGGCAAATTTATTTTAAGTCCAAATTCGGTGACATTTTCCAAATTTCATAAAATTTTGACTGAATTTGCATATTTGGTGCATCAAACACATGAAATCGGCCATATATATGGGAGCTATATCTAAATCTGAGTCGAATTCAATATAGTAGATTTATTTCAAGATTGAATTACTTCACAAATTCCACATTTCATTGAAATTGGACAGCTATATCCAAATCTGAACCAATTCCTCCCAAAATAAATCCTCCCAAAAAAAGTATCTTGCCCAATTTTTATGCGAAACGGACAATAGATGCGACTTGTACTTTTTTTACAAAAATACATGGACAGACGGACGGACAGACAGACGGACATGAATAAATCAACTCAGAAAGTGATTCTATGCAGATTTTCTTTTGCGTGTTACAAACAAATGCACAAAGACATAATACCCCTAAATGAAATTCTTCGATTTACATGTGAAATTTTATAGTTTAGTGATAGTGTTGTGTAGGTATAGACTGATTGGTTCTGTGTTTTCTTTCAGCTTCAAGAGAGGAATTTAGTGGTTAGAAAATCAATTCATTTGATTAAAATTATTGGCATACCTTGGCGTTAACTGAAATTAATTTTGTGGACATATCGAATTTTAAACCGATATTTTTCTGTTTCAAAATGATACGCAAGTTTGTTCTTACCTGCATGTTCATAAATTTTAAGCCCAACATCATTCGAACTGCTCTCAAAAAACGACTGCGTGAGGACAGATTTGTGAAAATTGCCACTGTCTCACTTACTATATTTGTTTGTAAGCCTGTACTGATGTAGCCTCTGTGCGGGTTTATGTGTCTTTTCATTATGGCGGCGCGAGCGAGGGAAAGGTTTGTTTGCCTAATCTAATGATTTATATAAAATTTAGGTCGCCATATAGTCGCATTAATTACGCCTCATAATGAGTGATTTATGCGAGCTCAGTGCCTCATTTTTAAACAAACACCAACACACTTGCATGCAATCCACGCTGTTGTCCTCTCACATTGGCAGGATGACTGGTTGTTTGGTAGGCACGGAGACAGACTGAAAGAAAGGCCGACAAACAGAACGACATCCAAAGCATCATAAACTGTACAACAGCATATTAAAGGCCTATAATAACATCTGATTGTGTCACAGTATGAGTGAATGAGTTCGCGCAATGGATGTGTGAGTGTTGGTGTCTTCTCGGATTCAACAGAATGTGTGAGTGTGAAAGTGAGGCGTTATTACGTTAATGAGCATAATACAGTCAGTCATACCAACTGCTGACTGCTTTCGAATTTTCTGTTTGATGTTGTTGTTATCTGTTATATTGTTAGGGTTGGAGAAAAATATGAGATTTTGGCTTGAGCTGCCCTACAGAAGTACCCAGACCATAAGCTGAGTATTCACAAATACATAGTACATATGTGTTACTGTATGTAGAACATACACACATATGTATACATATACTATGTATTTGCGTATGCTACCGATAATGATGATTGTGATGATGCCGCAGGACATGAATTCACATTAGCACAAAATGCCATAATTATACATCGTGTGCTTTTTAATGACACTGTGATGTGAATTTAAGCAGTCAAAATTATACAAATAAGAATGTATCTTCTGCCATTTCAAGGTTTTTGCTTATGTACGTAAAAATTTCAAGATATGCACAAACTACATGCAAATAAATGTATGTATGTATGTACAAACATACATACATACAGTTTGTCAAGTAATTGTTTTCGAACCAAGAAAACTAAATTTCTTCTGTATTAATTTATGAAAAATGGCTGATAATTATGATAAAAATGTCGGGTTTTTTGCAAAAATTCGTTGGACGACTTATTTAAGACAAGACAGGATGAATAAAGAGAAAATTAACCCACGTAGTCCAACAAAAATAAAGGAAAACAAAAACTACATGTAATGCAAGTTGTCAAATAAATGTTTTCAAATGTAATAGAGGTTCCAAAATACCCCATATTTTCGGTAAATTCTTGAAAATCATGACATTTTATGAATTTTATTCTTAACTGAGATTAACTACTAACAAGTATCAACAATATTACACATCGAATATCCGTACTAGGGGGGTTACCATATGGACCAAGTGAGTACCAGGTCATATTACCTGTAAACAGGGTCCTATAGGTCTTAAACCGGGAATATCTGAAAACTAAGAAGTTTTCTGAGTTTCTTTAGTTCACTAGGATGGATTGGCATCACCTAAAATAAATATTACCTTCAGAATAATTAAATCAGGAGGGTTGTCAGATCAACTAAAAAGGTACCAGATTATATAAACAGTAAACGAGACCACCTGTGTCTCAAAAGAGGGCACCGAAGTTTGTTGTTTCACTTCAAATTAATTAAGAGATAATGATATTTCAAGAAATAATCGGAAATATCGCAGTAGGAGACTAATATTGCTTAGAAATATATGGCGTACAGATTTCGACAATTTTGAGAAATGCGTACTACAATTGGACACATTTTGAGTACTCTGCAGTACTACTGCATCATATTTTTTACGGGGAAATGATGCTGACGGGAAAATAATGGTTCAGTGTTGCCATGGAAGCCAAAAAAAAAAAAAAATAGAGAATTACTCTGAACTGGCTCTAAACAGTTGAAATCGGATGTCTATTATAAAATCAGTATAGACTGACAATATCTTGCATATGTATTTCTAATCGATTTTTGTACTTTTATGTAATATTTTGGTTTTATTTGGAGAATTGCCTTATCCCTTAATTCAATTTGAGTTAAATAAACAAATCTTAAGCCCTGGTTATGGATTCAGTTGGTCTCATTTGCTGTTTATATAATCTGGTACCTTTTTAGTTGATCTGGCAACCCTTCTGATTTAATTATTCTGAAGGTAATATTTATTTTAGTTGATGCCAATCCATCCTAGTGAACTAAAGAAACTCATAAAACGTCTTAGTTTTCATATATTTCCGGTTTAAGACCTATAGGACCCTGTTTACAGGTAATATGACCTGGTACTCCCTTGGTCCATATGGTAACCCCCCTAGTACGGATATTCGATGTCTAATATTGTTGATACTTGTTAGTAGTTAATCCCTGTTAAGAATAAAATTCATAAAATGTCATGATTTTCAAGTATTTACCGAAAATATGGTGTATTTTGGAACCTCTATTACATTTCGAAAACATTTATTTGACAACTTGCATTACATGTAGTTTTTGTTTTTCGTTATTTTTGTTGGACTACGTGGGTCAATTTTCTCTTTATTCATCCTGTCTTGTCTTAAATAAGTCGTCCAACGAATTTTTGCAAAAAACCCGACATTTTTATCATAATTATCAGCCATTTTTCATTAATTTAAACACAGAAAAATTTAGTTTTCTTGGTTCGAAAACAATTACTTGACAAACTGTATGTATGTGCGAAATATTCCTCTAAAAAATCCCACAGCGAAAACGGTTTCTAAATTGGTTTTAATATTTTTTCTTTGAAAACCCGATATTTCAACTTATTTAATGACAAGTAAGAGAGGACTGTAGTCGGACGGGGCCGATCGTGTGATACACTTTCTCTGAGCGCTGTTTTCCACGGAAATTATTTTATAAGATTGCGACAAGTTAAGTTATTGATATAATTAATTGATATTTTGCATCATTTATTATTGATATAGTTTGCATCAAAGGAGAGGTCAAGATTTGGTTCTCAGGTTTCATGTTCGTAATTTGTCGGAATATGGCCCCATAATTTAAAATTTGGACCAAAAAGCCATTTTTACCAATTTTCACACAAACGTTTTGGTCCATTTCACCCGCTTACTATTATCTGATCATCATGTTAAATTGCAAGATTCTTCACTGTCATAAACCTAAACCTTTCTTAAAATTTTTCGTCGATCAGATCATCATTGCGACCTACAGAGCCGCTACAAATTCTAACTAATCGTTTGTATTCTGGCGGTAACCTCCATACAAAATTTCGTGACAATTGGTCCATAATTACGGCGTGTAGTTTGATTACAATTTTTAATGAACGGACGGACGGATTGACATATTTCTCAAAATCGCTTTATCTCGTCGAGATTTGAAATTTGGTATACCACATGTAGGGTCTACGACGAATATTTCGCGGTGTTACATGAATTTTTGGAAAAAAAAACTTATACCCTTACCACATTGTGGTGTTGGGTTATAGACATACAAAGTCCGCGTACAAGAAGTACATTTATTTTCAACGCATATTCTGAAAGCTGCAGTTAGATTTTTTGTCAGTTAAATAGCTATTACGCAGTAGTATTTGTCTTATATTTTAAGTGCCAACCAAATAACGGAACATTTCGCTCAATTACTCAAAGAGTGACACATTTCAAAAAAACAAGTTTGGAATTTGACTTCTCAATTTAAAACGGTTATTACACAGAAAATAAAATAACTACTTGGGCCATCTTTTGTAAAGAGCTACCCGGATATCAGTGCTAAATTTCTGTGCAAGATCAAGCATGATTTGAAGTGTTTTAGTGCTTCATAAATTCAAGAAACTCTTTTGATAATTTATGCCAAACTCCTAGAAAATAAGCTGTAACTCGTTGAGTTTTAGAGATATATATATATATATATATATATATATATATATATATATATATATATATATATATATATATAATTGTTCCACAACATCCCATAGGGACAAGGGAGACTTCTCTCATATCAATGAGTGCACCCCGATTCATATTAGCTCAATGATATGGGACCTACAGTTTATCGCCGAGTCCGAACGGCGTGTCTAAGACACCACTTTTGTAGAGAAGTTTTACATGGCTGAAATACTCAGGAAATGTCGCCAACATTACTGAGGGGTATTTTGCCACCGTTGAAAAGTGTTTTGATGTTGCCTGGCCGGGGAATCGAACCCACGACCTTATGTGTGCAAGGCGGGTGTGCATACCATTGCACCACGGTGGCACCCACCGTCACCAACTTAAAAATTTGACACAAAATATAGTAGAGGTCGTAAAAAAATAGAAATTGCTAACTCCAAAAACCCATTTTTTGAGTTATGCCACTCCTTGAGTAAATGAGCGATTTGTCTTTTACTTTGAAAGCTGATTTTGTTTTTTTTTTTTTGCCTTAGCCTGTTCTAAGTAGATCCTCGGGACAAACTGCGTTACAAACTTACTTAGTTGGCCCTCTACAGAACATTTTACTTATAAGCCGAACTAAGAAATCATTGCCATTTTCTAAATTGAGATACCGTGTTTTTCGATCTCGTTTTCCGCTTTACTTAATCAAAGCCTTGGCCTTCCAGTTCTGCGGCCGTATTTATGGCCTTTTTAGCGGGTTCATCATCACTAATTCTTATGCCATGGCCTAGCTAATGCAATCTTTGAATCTCAATTCGTTTAACTATACTGATACGACGTCGATATTCACCTTTCTTCTTCTTATTTCGCATCCGATGTTTGTTGTGTTTATGGAGAAGCCAATGTAGAACATCTCAAAATTATAGGTACCAGCTTCTAACGTCCGACTTCTTAGGATGCATTTCGCGTCGATACCATTTACTTGGTCTTGCCACAGTTTAGTGCCAGACCCACTTTAGCAGATTCTTTCGACTTTTTTAAAGGTTTAGTAACTTCTTTTAGGAATCGTATACACCGTCAAAGCATATTGACCCCTAGATCTTTGTAAGAAATTTTTCTCTCAAACACACAAGCACTGCCTTATTTGCTTGTGTAAGTACCCAGGCTTCGGAATCACGGGTAGTAGTGCTTTGTAAAGTGTAATTCTCGTTTGACGAGATATAGCTTTGTTTTTCAACTGCTTATGTAAGCCAAAGTAGCATCTGTTAGCCAGTACAATTCTTCTTATTATTTTTTTACAACTGATGTTGTCTGTTGTGTTTATGGCGGTGCCGATGTAGACGAAGTCTAAAACTACCTTAAAATTATAGATACCAACTTACACCCCGTTGCATACTGGTCGAAGTCATTCTGATCAAGCGGCGCGAAAGTCAAAAAATTAAACTATAAAATTGCGAAATATTTTCCATTGCATCGGACACTCTGCTGACTAACATTTTGTTTTTACTTTGTTGTTGTAAATATTCTCTCAGTTATTCACTATTCAATGCATGGATCTTTGCTGCATCAGATTTTAAGAAAATTGTTACAAAATGTCTGGCTTCAAGTTTGTTTAATTATTAAATAAATTCTTAATAAAAGTAAACAAAGTTTATCTTTAATAAATAGGGGAGGGTGTAAATTAAGTGAAAAAAATTGTTTGAGGCATGGAGGTACACAGTTATATAGCAATAAATTTTCAAAAACTATTATTTTTCTTGTAATTTACTATTATTAAATGGAGGGTAACTAAAAATGTTCTCTAATGTCCAGTCCAATTATTTTTCGACAAATAAAATTGGACTTCATAGATGCCGAATAATCAACCTTTGGCTGCAACTAGCCGCAACTCTTGCTGATGAATGCATGGAAAATGTAGCTTAAATCCTCAAAATACCAAAAATCGGGCGGTACAGTTATATGTGCCCTATATCAAAACGTTGACTTATATTAACAATCTTATAACCAACGAGAACCTCCAATGCCAAAATTCAGCTTATTTGGTCTGAAAATGTAGACCAAATCCTCATAATCCCAAATATTGGGAGGTACCGTTATATGTGGGCAGTACCAAAACGTAGACATATGTCCACAATTTTTGGTGAGAACTCCAAATACCAAATTACACCTAATTTGGGAGGAAACTGTAGCTTAAATCCCCCAAAATACTAAAAATCGGGAGGTACCTAAAAAGGGGCCTATATCCAAACGTGGACCTTTGTCCACAATTTTAGCGGACAAATTTAGTGACCCCTAAAATGAAATATCTCGCGATCCAATAGCTAATTTTTTACACCTTATCAGAATGTCGCCTTAGGTCTTGAACAGCTCGGCTGGTAAGCCATTGGCTCCTGCTACTTTCTTATACTTCAGCCGGTTTATCTGTCAATTTAAACCCGTTTACGCTGTTATTTCGGCATCCGCGGAATTATTTACATGATTTTTTGGTGAAAAACGATTAGAAAGCCCCGATTTATCGACTGAAAGAAAATTCGGAAATATCTCCACAATTCGCGAAAATAAAATGAATGTTCTATCCTGATGACCGAAAATAAATGCCTATTTTTCATAGTACTATCGGAAAAATTATCAGAAAATCATTTCGCGAAAAGCTAGAAACATAATTTTTTTCTGTGTTTGATACGGAACATCATAGGCTTTAAATCCCTACAAGATTAAAAACGTAGATTCATTCGCTTCGGGATAAATATGTATGTATGTGGGAAGACTAACAAATTTAGTGTAGAAAACGCATTTTTTTGTAGTTGCAATAACTAAATCAATTCTTACTAAAAATTCAAGCGTGAAACACAAATCTTTCTTATGACACTTTTATGAGTCTAACCAACATACATATTTCTTATTTTATAGAAATCAAGTTAATCCAAATATTTATGTGCACTGTTGTTAATGATAAACAACGTATGCATGTGCGACGCATCGTTATTAAGAACATCAACTGCGTTTAGCCCACCCCAAAACCAGCATCTTTGCCGCAGTCTGTCATTCTGGCATTCATTGTTGTATGCCTTTCATCATTGATTTATTACCAGCTCTCTCATTCCAAAAATACTGCTGGATTTCTCTTCAATACCCGCTACATCCAGTAAAAATCAATTGTTTTTCTTTAACCGTGTTTGGTATTTTTCATACATCTCTTCAAGCGTCAAAATTCACAATGGCGTCGCCATGATTTATGGCTGATTGATAGCAGTTGTTTATATGGATGTATGTATGTGTGACTGAAAGTAAAAATAAAGTCAAGGATGGTGTACGCGTGGGTAAATTTCATTATGTTTCATCCCAGCCCGCATTTATTTTCTCAGTGAACCAAGAGTGAGAAGAAGTATGAGATGTGTTGACGATTTTATGGCATTTTTGATGTATTCGTGCGTGATAGGATGTATTGTTTTGTGAGCGAGTGTGCGTGTATAGACAATATGTTATTGGGGGATTTAAGGAGGAAGTGTCAGTTTTATGTTTGATGTTCTTCAAAACAAATATGGCCGTTATCTTTTTTACTGCAAGAGAGCCACAAAAGGGCGGGTGTTATTTGAAATAGGTAGTATCCAATTGTTGTGTGGAAAAAAACATAAAATAAACCAATTCTTTATTTTGAAATGCCGCAAAAACATCAAAGTTGTTTATACTCCAATTGGCATTGAAATTTCATGAGTTTTGAGGTGAAAGTTAATGTTCATAATCCTTATGGGTAACAATAATGAGCATACTACATGATTTATGCATCTATCTGTAAGTAGACTTCCTTCAAACGACTCGATCTATTGCTCAAAACATGCGCTACTGATATTCTTCATCCAAATTTTATATGCTATTTATTATTATTCCTCAAATACAGTTTGACAACAAATGTATTGCAAAGGCCAAAATTGTTAAAAAATTCATATTAATTGTTCGCTTATGGCAACAAATTATGTAAAAACTATACGGTTTTTTGCACATCTGTTGCTGTTGATCCTCAAAACAATATTCCGTCGAAATATACAAAGTTCATTTGCAATTTATAACAAATACGGACTAAAATAAGAATTACCTACTACTTTGAGGTGGCAATAAATGTTTTGCAAAGGCAAAAGCAGTACTATGAAACTAAACATTTTTGAAAATTTGTGTAGTCATTATGCATTTTTATGACTTTTGTGGCTAATAATGGACTATAAGTATTGAATGTGATAAAGTTCAGTGATAATAAAAGCCGTCGTGGAGGGTCTACAGGTAGAAAACGTATGAGACCATATTGACAATAAACAATGACAAGTCGGCCGCAGACAAGTATGCAAAAAATGAATATTTCACCCAATATGTATTGTCGGATAATGGACCAATGCAAAACAGTCCGATTTTGGCTGTGAAAACATCGAAATACCTCTGGACACTATTGGGAAAAAAATAGACCCTCATTGTATTATTTTGAAAGACCTACAACAGAGCACTATTTCTTCTCTCAATAGTATTGGAATGACTTCATTTTTACTAAATGGATAGATACTATGCTCTGTCATCATAATAAATCCCAAAAAGTGCGTCAGATCTAATAAAACCTTCAAATATGGAAATTATACACCTTCTAGATAAGCTGGAATACCGAATTTTTGGGTACTATATTTTTTACCAAGCAAAAAAGTATGCAAAATCGGGTTCACGGACATAATAATGAATGGGAAGGCATCCCCACTGACATCATTAGGAAATATTTAATATTCATTATTCTGAAAGTCGGTAAAACTGGTCCAAAATGCTCAAACACGTTCAAATACCCCCATTCCAAAGGCCAGATCTTCTTCTTCTTCTTTATTTGCTAATTCGATTTTCGAATGTAAGCGACCATACAATACATATCGAGGTACATTTCATTTACTTATTTATATACATATTAAATTTGATATTATTTAGTACTATATATTTATAAATTATTAACAATTATCTCAAAAGTGTTTCTATTTCTTGCCGCATTTAGAAGGTTTGCCGAATTATTATATTTTGTCCATTCTTCTATGTTCTTTAGCCAGGTCATCTCTTTTCGGCCTCTGGTACGCCGACTTTCAACTGTTGCTTTCAGGATTTTTTGTAATAATCTATATTTTACATTTCTCATGATGTGTCCCAGATATGAGGTTTTTCGTTTTTTGATTGTAGCTATGAGTTCTCTTCTTTGATTCATTCTTGTCAATACTTCGGCATTTGTCACGTGCGCAGTCCATGGTATTTTTAAAACTCTGCGGTAGACCCACATTTCGAAGGCTTCCAATCGTCGTATATCAGCAGCTTCAATAGTCCACGTCTCCACGGCATACAGTAGAACTGACCAGATGTAGCATTTTATAAACATTGCTTTTGTTTCGATGTTTATATCATGATTGACAAGGATTTTCTTATATTTAAAAAATGCATCTCTTGTCATCTCTATCCGACATCGTATTTCCTTCGAGCAATCCCATTGGTCATTAATAAGTACACCCAGGTATTTGAAGGTATGTACTCTCTCGACATATGCATTATTTATTTTTAATTTAGCTTCATTATGTTGATTTTTCTTACTAACAATCATTAGCTTTGTTTTGTTAGTATTAATTTTTAGTCCATATGATTCGCTACATAAGGTGAGTTGGGTTACTAATTTTTGGAGTCCTGATATACTATCAGCGATTATAGTAGTATCATCTGCATATCTAATGTTGTTTATAAAGGTGCCGTTTATTTGTATTCCTTCCCGGATATTTGTAGTGGATTCTTGGAAAATTCTCTCTGAGTATATATTAAATAGGAGTGGAGATAAAATACATCCTTGTCTGACTCCTCTCGATATTGATATCTCATCTGTCAGACTTCCATTGACATTTATCTGTGCAGTTTGCTGCCAGTATAAGTTTCTAATGCACCGGATTTCTTTATCATCAATTCCGATAGACACAAGTATTTCCATTAACTTATCGTGTTGCACTGTGTCAAACGCTTTCTCATAATCTATGAAGCACAAGAAAATGTCCTTGTGAACATCTCGGCATTTTTGTATTAGGACCTGGACACAAAGTAGAGCTTCTCTCGTCCCCATCCCTTCCTTAAAGCCAAATTGATTTGATCCCATAGCTTGTTCGCATTTTTGATATATTCTTTTGTGAATAATTCGTAGAAATATTTTTAGGGAGTGGCTCATTAAACTGATTAGGCGGTAGTCGCTACACTGTTTGGCGTGACTTTTTTTAGGAATCGCTATAAACGTTGATTTTAGCCAGTCTTGTGGGTAAAAGCCTGTATTGTATATGTGGTTCATCAAACTTGTCAAGAGATCAATGTTATTTTCGTCAATCATTTTTAGCAATTCAGCGGGAATTTCGTCTGGTCCTGTTGCTTTCCTATTTTTCAGTGATGTTATAGCACTTTCAACCTCCATCTTCGTAATACTTGATCCAGTCAACGGTTCTGATGTTTGGTCATTAAAACATGTTCTGTTATTATCAGTAAATAGATGTTGGATATACTTCTTCCAAATTACTTTCTTCTCTGATTCTTCAAACACTGCTTCATTTTTGTTGTTGTAAAGAATTGGCGAAATTGTTCTGCGATATATTCCTGCTGTCTCTTTCAGTTTTTTGTGCAAATTAAAATCGTCGTGCAAGCTTTGCAATTTTTCTATTTCCTGGCATTGGTTATTTAAATGTTTATTTTTTGCAGCTCGAATCTGTATTTGAATTTCTCGCTTCAA
The DNA here is from genome assembly GCF_047663935.1 of Musca autumnalis. Taxonomy (NCBI): domain Eukaryota; kingdom Metazoa; phylum Arthropoda; class Insecta; order Diptera; family Muscidae; genus Musca; species Musca autumnalis. The sequence goes on along the minus strand of NW_027411755.1, from coordinate 83,651,823 downwards.
TTCCCAATACTTTTCATAGTTCGAGTTTTTATATTGCCGTCTTTCGTTTAATAGTTCCTGAATTTCAGTTGTCATCCATTCTTTTGTTTTTGGTCTTACGAAATTTCCCAGCGTATTTTTTCCGATGTTATGTATAGTATTTTTGATTTTATCCATATATTTTCCACATTTTCCCTATGGATGTCACTTAGTTCCGAATTAATAAGATTTTTCACATGTACTTTAGTGGCTGGATCGTCAAGTTTGCCAAGGTCAAGTTTTCGATGTTGTTTTTTCTTCAGCGGAGCCCTAATTTTGATGTATATATTGGCCATAAGGAGATTGTGGTCAGATGGTACGTCTGCTCCTGGATATGTAGATACTTTCGATACTGAAGTGGAGTAACGTTTGTTAACCAAAATGAAATCGATTTGGTTTCTTATTATGTAAGGCCAGATCATGATATATTAATCTTATTTGTTTAATTTGCTGATGTAATATGACAAAACTAAACTGATAAATACCTCTGGCCACACTCCTGATATCAACCCTTATAAATTATTTGGGTCCAGTTTAAGAAAAAAAAACTCGAAAAAGTCCTCCAACGAAAGATCAAGATTTAATAAAAATTGGGGAACTAGTACCCTTAGTGTGTATCATGCCTAGCCTTAAATTTTGGTTTAACTAAGCAAATTACTGTTCCAATGAATGTCCAAAGTGGATAGACAACTCATTAAGGAACATAACTTTGGTAGTTTTCCAAAAAACCGTAGATTTGGTAATTTTTGCAATACATTTATTGCCACCTCCATCTAGTAGTTAATTCTTATTTTTGACCGTATTTTTATAAATCGCAAATAAGCTTTGCCTATTTTGACGAAATATTGTTTTGGGTACCAATAGGAAGAGATTTGCACAAAAACCCGTATAGTTTAACAAAATTTGTTGCAATAAACGAACAATTAATATGAAATTTTTTACAATGTCGGCCTTTGCAATACATTTGTTGTCTAACTGTATATGTATGTGTTAAGTTTTGTAGTATGTGTATTAATATTGAAAAAATATTAACAGCTATATTATACTAGACAGCGGTATTTGTATATTTTTATTTTATATTCAAATAAAATAATTATAATATTCATACGGGATTTTTGAACATATTTAATAACATAAAAAACATCAATTTTTCTATTTAAATGTTTGAAAAATATGCAAATTCCACACTCTAATTATACCCATGTGTGTACACATACGAAAGATGCCAAATAACGGCCTCTTACATAGCAAAACCAGGACTCATCTCGATTCCTCTTTCACCACAAGGGTCACTGAGTTCCCCATTGTGTCACCTGGGGAGCTGCCTTTAATACCCGTAGGTTGGGCTAATAACCCATCCTTTCAAAAATGCAACAACTATGAAAAAAACAAAAGACAAGAAAAACAAACCCCTCTAAAGTTGACAATCCCCGAAATGATTTAAGGACCATGATTTGCGAATCTGCGCCTGGAATGTTCACACTCTGTAAAAAAGGTGCAGTTTACGCATTGACAAATGTTCTAGAAAAATTCAAGGCCTATATATTACTGCCATTAAGGAAATACTATGGTTTGGGAAGGGCGTCACAACAACACCTAAAGGTGACGATGCCATGACATAAAGCATGAGTTTGGCTGCGGAGTTGTAGTTGGTTGGAGGTTAAAACATCTGGTATCCAGCTTCACCCCAGTGAATGAAACACTTGCTGCAATACGGTTACTTGCTGCTCCCATTGAAGATAAGGTCGAACAGACCAAATCTATATTTTGCGACCGCTTAGAAAAAAATATAACCGTTGTCTTGCCCATGACATTAACATTATTCTAAGCGATTTTAATGCCAAAATTGAAAAGGAGAATATCTTTGGCCCAAACCAAGGAAATTCAGACTCCACAGTGAAAGGACTCACAATGAAACAGGACTTATAGACTTCGCAGGGGCAAAATACATGGTAGTTAGCCGTACCAGATTTAAGTATCTCGACATTCATAAGGGCACCAGACCAAAAAACAAGAAATCAAATTAATCACGTTGTGATTGATGGAAAACATTCATCGAGCGTATTGGATGTGCGATCATTCCGAAGAGCAAACATCGACTAGGATCACTACCTTGTTGCAGCAAAGGTGCGTACCCCTCTAAACGTAGTAAATAAAGTACGAACAGACACAACACGGAAGTGGGACATCGGTAAGCTGCAACCACAATATATAGCTATAGCATATTCCAGTCCATATGTATCGCCCGATAACATATCAATGGCAAAGTATTGTCCACTCCATGCAAACAGCCGCAAAATCCATACTTGGATACCAGAGACCTCCACAAAGGAATTCATGGTATGACCAGGAGTGTCGTGCTGCTACCGAAGAGAAGAATGCGGCACATAGAGCTACTTTACAATCAGTAGCAACGCCCAGCACACGAGAGAGGTATCGGGAGAAAATGAGAGAGAGAGAAACGTCTTTTCTTCTAATGGCTTTGGTACATTTGGTACAGGCACTACTCCTGTAGGTGCAAGGTAACTTGGTAACTGATACTGTGCTTAGTATATTGGAATAACATTTTTCCAAACTTTTGGTATTCAATAGAAGCGAAGACCTTCGTCGTCTTATCAAATCCCAGATGATGATATTGAATGTATCCCGCCCGCCCAATAAATAATGCAGCAGGAGGCTAGGTCTATCAGCCGAGCTGTTTAAAACCGAAGGCGACACGCTGATAATGTGTATGCATCAGCCAGTTAGCGTCAAATGGCAGGAAGAACGCGTTCAAAACGATTGGAACCTGAGCATCATGTGTCCCATCCATAAGAAAAGAGATAAGACTATGTGCTCTAATTATAGGGGCATGAGTTTGCTCTCTATTGCTTAAAGAAAGTGTCAGGGATATTGTGCGAACGACTAAATCCTATGGTCAACGAAATAATTGGGCCAATCAATGCGGCTCTAGACCTAGCAAATCTACCATTGACAACATATTTACCTTACAATATCGAAATTTCAATTGGCTAATTTTAAAGTACAGGCAGAATAGAATATGTTGCAAAAATTTCGAGTCGATCGGACAAAAATTAGCTGAGATACGAGCGTTAGAAAAGAAAATTCATTGTGATTTGTATGTAACATCGAAGTTTGAAACGCAGTTTTCTCAAAATTGCATTTTGGAATGCAGTGCCCACCGTAGCTCGAAAACGGATGATCCTATCTTCATCTGTTTTTGTGGTATTATTACACTTATAAAAAACTTGTACTTAAGCGAGGGACTTTTTTAAATTTTTTTACTGATTTATTACGAAAAAACTATCAATTTTTTAGTTAAAATCGAAATTTTTAACTTAACAGTTCACAATTTTTTTAAAAATTGATATTTTTAGTTCCGTTTGGCTTAAGCAGCAGATTATTAGGTTCTTAATAATCCACAAAAACATATGCTGATCGGTTTATTCTTTTTCGAGCTACAGTGAGCACCGCAAACTGCTTCACTCGTAGTAAAAACAGTGTTGCGTATGCTGCCATTTGTCAGAAAACTGTGCAATATTTTTCAAAAAAAAAAAACATACGGAAGTGGCTCAAGATGTGATATATCACATGAAAACAAAATCCTCTGAAAAAAATGGTAGATTTCTTGTAAAAAATTCATGAAAAATTTAATTATTCGTGCTCAATAAGTAGCCATAACCCATTAAGTAAGCGGTTTAGGAACAAAGCCACATCTTGTCAAAGAAAAATAGCACTTTACAAAACATTGATACTGATACCCGTACTAACGTATGTCTCTGAAGCATGGGTGAATATCGACGCGTATGAACTCCCAATATCTGCTACACAACGACATCATAATAGTTAAACGTACCGAAATGCAACGATTGCGTTGGCTAGGCCATGTCATGAGAATAAGCGATGATGAAGCCGAAAAGAAGGCGTATAAAAACTGGATGCATGGCGGTACACGCAAAACTGGAAGGCCAAGGCTCCGATGGAGTAAACAAGTTGAAGACGAGATAGAAAAGATATCGGTATTCCAAATTGAAGAAATAAAGAAATAAATAGATAAATCCTTTTTTTAATTCAGTCTGTGACACAAATGTCCTGTAGAGGACCAACTATGTAAGTTAGTAAGATTAAACAAACAAAAAAACTGGAAAAAAGTTTAAAAACAAGTAAAAAAGTATCAGTCGGCTTTGCCGACAGAGATATACCCTCAGCTTGCGTATATTGAAACATTTTTTTTCAAAAAAAATTTAGGGGGGTTTACAAATTTTGGGCGTTTGAACCCACAAAAATGTTGATTAGGATTAAAAATCAAACGTTTTGCGGAGGAGATACTAAAAAGAATGGATCTCCAGCCACTACATATTATGCCATAGGGGGTTTTTACATCCTTCGGGCTGTTTGCTCAAGAAGTATGGACTTGCCCCTGAAAAAACTTTTACCATCGTAATTGAGGCAGCGAATCCAAGTTGCTTCAACAAAAATCAAAGTGATTCCATATCAGGTCTTAAAGTGAACTTTTCTGTCGTTACTCCCTTCAAGAGTTAGCGTGCGCACAAATTTTCCGAACATTTTCGAACTTTTGTGGGGGAGGTACCGGAAGGAGTGGACCGATATAGCCCATCTTCGAACTTAAACTAAGTTTGGGCAAAATATTAAGAGAGCCAAAATTTGAACCGAATCGGTTCATCCGTTCGAGAGTTATCGTGCGCTCCAGCCAGCCAGACAGACAGACGGACGGACATTGCTCAATCGACTCCAAATTGTCTGAAACACATTTCGGTCAAACATAAATAAAACCATTATTTCGATGAGGCACATTTTGCCCGTATGAAAGTGTATATACCCTCGTTAGCATAAATGCTGAAGGTATAAAAAATATTCACTAATTTGTGTTACAACCAAAAACCGAAAGAGAATTGATAGGGGAAAAATACACCGCTCTAAGCAGTGCTGATTTAAATTGAATATTTAGAGGAGTTACAAACGAAATGACAAATTTAATATACCCTTCATTATATGGTGGAGGGTATAGTAAAACGGATATGATGCAAATTTCGACGACACAAATTTGACTATATTGAAGTGTTGCCACAAGACATGAAAACATGAATCCATTGCTAGACAATGTTGCAAAAAAATTGCAAATACGTACAACTGTTAACCAATAAAGATAAAAACACATTGTAAATATTCGTAGCGATTCTTACACACAATAGCAATGAACACGACAATCAATTCACCTTGGCGAGAATTCTATGTGGCACCAACATAATTGCAATCGACAGATGTCCACTAAACTATCGATGGTACTAAATTATTTATAAGCTACTCACTCCTAGATTATTCGACATTTATTTCAAATAGCCATAAAGTAAAGAAGAATATTTGCTGTCTGAATATTTTATGGTTACAGCAACAAGTGAAGATTATACCTATGAGAAGCTCAAACTAACACTTTCCAAGGAAGACCTCTTGGAGCTTTGTTTGCTAGCAACATGTCAACTAAGTGACAGGCAAAACAAACGCTCTCTAAACTTTTCTTTAGACTTGGCCACAAGGACACCAACTTGTAAGGATGCTTAGACTTATGAGGGTACGAGAACTATGGAACGGTTAAGTGATCATTTAAGTTTCTAACAGTGTGACACCTCTAGTTATGATTGTCAGTTGCAAGAGTCACATTTCGCTGTGCATATATTTTTTGACTGTCTGTCGACTTAATATTTTGGTCAATGAAACGGACAATAAAGAGAAATGTAGCCTTAAATATTGTCATCTGTTGGCTCACCTTTGTCTCTGGCACAGAAAAAAGGTGATACACGCACCAAAGGTATTGCTATTTCATGTGTTATATGACTAAGTCTTGTTATTGTGGCTGTGTTGTTGGTCCATTTTATGACTGTCAAACCATTCGGCGATGTCACTCGATTTTATGATGCCTCATAAAATTACAAAAATTTACGACCTTTGTTATGATTTGACATTTTCTGGTAATGACAACAAATGCAAACAGCGAGTCGACAACACAGACCGCTAAAAGGAATATCCCTTCATATTGCTTAACAAATGACGTAAATCCTTGAAAATGCCACAAAAGCCATGGTCACTCTTAGTCTGGTTGTTAGGTCTGCGCAACATTTATGCAATGTTATATGACAATCCCGTATATTGAAGAATTTCCAAATTGTCTGAGCTACCTACCTCTACCTGCATACGAGTGAACATAAATGACAACTACAAAAAGCGAGAAAGGCATCACTCCCCTTATCACTTACGTGTCAAAGGTTATGTCACTTTTATGACCCGTCAATTGTCAATCTTCTTAACTAGCTATACACGTTATGTTCTTTAGCTGTCACGGATCATAAAATCAACTTAAAACCCATGAAAGTCAACTTAACGAAATTTTTACAACAATTTAATTGCATACATTTGTTTTGGAAATTTCTTTTCGATTTTATTGGTGTTGGTTTGTTTATTTGCTGCAGTTTGTGGAAATAATAATAAAATTCAATTTTATGTCATTTAGTATTTCATTTGTTAATGTGTATCGTTCTCACTCTCCCTCCCTTATTCTCCATCTAGGAATAGGCACTTAATTTTATTTTTGAAATGCCGGTAACAAAAAGAAATGTCATTTATGTCGCCTTCTCTTGATGTAGAGTTTTTGAAATTAACTTTAGTCCCGCTGCTTTTTACAAGGAAATCGCTTAAAAACAGTTGTTTCATATTATTGCCGATTGATGACATTTTGTTGTTGCTTAAACAGTGGTATTAATCCATATTTTTATGTATTCTTATAGAAATATGTACATATGTATGTATTTAGAATTGATAATAATAAAATATAAGGAGTTCATATTTCCTCCAAGGTTAAAAACATATCAAACATATTTATATTTTAAATTTTAGCAAGATTGATAATCGGTAAGGGCTTCCCATAGCTATAATCTCCACATACTGCTTTCAAGTGAAGATTCTTTCTTCATTGCTATTCTTATTTGCTTGAGAATAATCTAGTAGTGGATAGGTATAAAATAAGGAGAGTTTAGTGGATATCTATTCTTTTCTATTTTTATTGATGGCCGCGTATCAGTTGCAGTCATCATGCAAAGTTGTATAAATCCTTTGGGGATACAAAACTCAGGCCTGGGTGGAGAGTAGGGGATGAAAGATACTAAGCAACGGCCCTGACTGGATTTCAATGGTCCCACTTTCATCTCAAAAGGACACTGACCTTCCCGTGATGACACCTGGAGAGCTGTCTTTAAAACCCAACAATGCTAACATGTGCCGCGCGGGTCACCCTAAGAAGGATAAAAAGTAAAAACAGTTTTTATTATCTCTATCATGAAATATTCTGAACTAAAATATAATAATTAGTTTTCTTTCTATTTATTAATGTCTTATTAGGACGAAGGTCATTATTTATGAAAGTTTTTAATTAATTGAATTAATCGAGCTAACATGAAAAAGTGAATTCTAGCGAAGTCCCACACACCCAACCAATTCGCTCGTTTCGCTTATGGTTTATTTCAGCGCATCCGGCATATCGGATGTGAATGGATAGAAGACAAAGGCTGAATTTGATAACTTCTATTTATACAAACATTGTTGCAAATTTGCAGAGCTGAAGTTTTTTGAAGCCTTTGAGTGGGGAAGTTTTCTGATCACTGGAAACCCTAAATGCCAAATTAAAGGCAATAAGTCTCACATATCTCAAATCGGGTGGCGCCGTTCTATGGGATATATACCTATATCCGCAATTTTCGGTGGAGAAGTGGTTTGGCCAATTCGTTCAGAAAACGTAACTAAAAACTACAAGATAACTGAAATCGGGCGGTACTGTTATATGGGGGCTATTGCAACACGTGGACCTATGTTCCCAATTTTTGGTGCAGAACATTTTTTACCATATGGTCGGAAATTATAGCTAATTCGCTCAGAAAATGTACTGATATGTACCAGAAATCGGTGGTATATACGTTTTCAAAAACATAGACCAAAAAAAACGAATCTGTGCGAATTTTTAGCGCCCTATCTTGATTTGTTTAGATGCTAGAGTGTATTCCACCAACGGACAGCAACGCGTATATATCGATCCAGAATTTTACCATAATCAAGAATAAAGCAAAAAACAAACTTAACATAGGGTGGGTATAAAAACTTGTGTTGGGCTTCAGATTATTAACCCACTCCTATAGAAAAACATCGGACTATGAAAAAACAAAGAAAAACAAACCGCTCTAAAGGTTTTTACCACCACAATCGTTTTAAGGACCATGTTGTGTGAATCTGCACCTGGAAGGTTGGGACTCTTTACAGAGAAGGTGCAGCTTGCACACTGACAGATCTTTGTATTTTTAAAGTACAAGACCGATATATTACTGCCATACAGGGGACAAGATGGGTTGGGAAGGTGTCACAATAACACCTAAATGTGACACACTGTATTGTAACTGCCATGTCACAAAGTATGACTTTGGTTGGGAATTTTTAGCTGGTCGGAGGTTCAAACATCAGATGGATAAAAGCTTACTTTTCAGCATCAGTTTTATATACGCTCATAATCCCACAAAATTATTGTGGGCGATTTTTATGCCAAAATTGGAAGGACCCAACCCTCGGGCAATTCAGGCTAATAGACTTCGCAGCGGCAAAAAACATAGGGCAACTGGCTGTCACCAGACTAAAGAACAAGAAATCAAATTGATCACGTTGTAATATATGGAAGACATTCATCGAGCGTGTTGGATGTACGATCGTTCCGAGAAGCAAACATAGACACGGACCACCAGCTTGTTGCAGCAAAGGTACGTACATTGCAAATTAAGTCCGAACAGACACAACACGGATGTTGGACATCGGCAAGCTACAATCACAACAGATAGCTACAACATATTCCACCCAACTGACCCAATTGCTTAATCAAAACACTCCTCGTTCCGGTAACATATCAGTACAGTGGCAAAGTATTGCCAATTCAATGCAAACAGTAACAATATCCATACTCGAATACCCGAGGCCTCCACCAAGGAACCCATGGTATGATACTCCTATCGTGTTGCTACAAAAGAGAAGAATGCGCCGTTGCTCAAGGGAGAGGTATCGTGAGAAACTGAGAGTGGAGGAACGTTTTTCTGCAGGAAAAAGGAGCGAATGTGGAAAATTCTATACGTACAGGAGCCAGAATAAAGACCAAAAATCCCATAAGGTGGTATTGAATGCATACCGACCGGCCAAGATGAGGTAAATACAGCGAAGGCGACACGTTGATAGGGTGTACATATGGAAGGGGTGTACATTTGGAAAGAAGAACGCATGCCCGACGGTTGGAACCTGAGAATCCAGTGTCCCGTCCACAAGAAATATGACAGGGCAAGATGCTCTAACAATAGTGGAATACATCTGTTCCCTGTTGCTTACGAGATAGTGTCAGGAATATTGTGCGAACGACCACATTTTACTTGCTTATGCTGATGATATAGACATCATGCGTCGATCACTAAAAGAAGTAACTGATATATTTAAGAATATCGAAAGAGAATATGCTAAAGTGGATCTGGTGGTAAACGGCGACAAGACCAAGTTGATGGTGTCGACAGGCAATGCGTCGATAGAACTCGAACCAACGGTGGAAGTTGGTTCCTATAATTTTGAGGTAGTTAAAGACTTTGTCTACCCGGCAACGCAATATACACAACAAACAACATCAGTTGTGAATGGTTCCGAAGGCTTGTTCCAACAATGAGAAAGATGTGGAAATTTTTTCTTAGTTTGGCTTATAGGACAAATGTTCTGTAGATGGTCACTACTGTTATACAAATGTGGACTATATCAAAATGTGGACCTTATATTAATGTTTTTCGAATATAGTTATAGTTTTTACATCTGTAAATAAAGACGTTAATTTTATGAGAATAGGTTTTCAAAATCAATGACCTATGTTAAAAGGAGTTATTTTAGTTTTAGAACCCAGAATGGACGTTTTCAACCAAATCGAATGAAAAAATAAGTTATGCCCGTTTAAATTTGAAAATCCAAGAAACCCCGTCTTTCACTATATTTACCTTCTAAAATCAAAAAACGAAGTGACCCGTCTTCCATGGACTCTCACAAAACCGATTTATGCATCAGAATCCTTGCAAATTTTTGGTGTAGCACAGTGTTAAGTATTTAGGAAGTTTTCAGATGTTGTGGTCCTTTTTGGACATATGAACTTGCCGACAAAAAATATATTTGGATTGGAATTCAAAAGTGTTGCGGAGTAGGCACCTGAAGGTATGGATCGACATAGTCCATTTTGGAAGTGGGATTTATTTTGCGAGTCATTTCTTTTCGATAGATAGCGCGCCCTCCAGTCATTTCAGTTTGTCACCGTATAGCTTAACGGGAAGCATGGACTTTCCGACGAAAAATAATATTTCTCTAACCAGGACCACAAAGAGTAGCATCGGTATGAATTTACAAAGGATCTTCCAACAGACCTTAAACTGCACTTAAACAAAAATGTTGAACTTTTTACCCTACGGAGACCGATATGGACCATTTTTTACATTTCGACAAAATATTAGAGGATTTAAAGCTTGGACCAAATCGACATGTCCGTTCATTTAGTGGCCTTTTAGTGGCATCTTTTTTAAACTTTTTTTGGGGAGGTGCCCGAAGTAGTGGACCGACATGATTCACCTTCAAACTTAAACTAAGTTTGGACAAAATATTACGAAGACCAAACTTTGGACCAGATCGGCTGATCCGTTCGAAAGTTATCGTGCGTTCCAGCCACTACACATGGTCAGTAGTAGTTTTTACAGCTTTCGGGTCATTTTCTCAGGAACTATGGATTTGCCCCTGAAAAAACTTGTACTGTCTTGGGGGCAGCGAATACTGCTACAACAAAAATCAAACACTTTCGTCGGGCTTGTGTGAGGTTGCCAAAGAAAAACTTCTCATTCAAGTTTTTTCTTTGAGCTGAGGAATGATGTTTGGGTATAAAAAGTTTTTTGTTGAAGAAGTTATTGAAAAATAACTTCGGTGGAGAATATCCAGAAACAAGAAACAAGGGAACTGATGAGATCCTGTGGCGAGGATCAAAAATAGTCTTCCCTGCCTTACCCCTTGGCGAACAATGCCAAACTTTCTCCATTAATAAATTAGTTGTTTTAAAATATTAAAACAACAATGGGATTAAGCCAGACTATTTAAAAAAAAGAAAACAAATATTTTTTCAAATTGTAGAAAACATATCAGTAGTTTCTCTCTTCGAGAAAAGGAAAATAGTTCAGAGTTATTCATGTTTTTTAGTTAATTTTCACGCAAAAACGAACATTTATTATTGTAGTCAATTTTCGAACACACGTTAACATCACCAGAAAATATGTGTGATGTTCAAGCAAATTTTGGATTCATTTAAATGGAGATTAATCTTGAAATAAAACGGTATAAGGTTATATGCATTTTGAAATGCGTAAAAATCTTGATCTGCATGCCGTTACAGCGAATACAGCGAATTCTTCTCTTTTAATTTGCATATATTTGCCAGGATTTAATTTGGCCGCAGTTTAATGTTTGCGCAAAGTGCATACACTTTTTATGCGCATCCGATTTCACTCTTAACTATGAAAAAATATATCGATCTAAACTTATTTCAATAAAATCCATCAAGAACCGCGGGGTGTACATTCACAACCCATTTTTGGGATAAATCGCATACAGCTTTCATACCGGCAAATTTTTAAACCTCTGCTTCCGCAAAAACGCGAGTTATATGTCGGTTTCTTAACTGAAAAGGAATCGATCAGCTAAAAACGCAAATTAATCAGTGACATTTTCAAAAGCTTTTTTCCCAAATTTTTCGATTTTTGCAGTTGTGATTCTTTAATCCTTTGTTGGACTGCGCGTCGCAGTTATATAAAAAAAACAAAAGAAACCCTTAAAACCCAGCTTAAAAATGTCAACATCCATAAAATGTAGATGTAGTGGCAATTTTAAAAAATAATACATTAGAAGTGTAATGGTCATTTTGTATTCTTCTACTTTTACTTTGGGCAGATATCCGTTTTTTACACGGTTTAACTAGCAATCGAATAACAACGTAAAAAACTCGTCATAGTTACTGGCAAACTACGACTTTCACTCATATACTCTCGTTAGCAAATTAGATTCTAAACGCTTTGTCGAGAACACTGTACTGTATTTACCCACGCATTTGTTTGTTAAAGCTATTAATTCATTTCACTGTTGTTCAATACTCCCAGATGCATTTCATTTTGACTTTTACGACTTTTTAGTTATTGGGGCGTCCTATTTAAACCATTTCGATAATTATCATCAACGTTATACAACGATAGCAGCATCATATTAGTCATTAGTGCACTGCCATCAACTTCGGAAACCGGTTAAGGTTACCATCAACATTTCCTATTAAAGAAACAGTGGAATTCATATTCATCCTTGAGTGCCTCAATTTATTTTTACGATTATTGTCCCAATCCATATTGTGGTAACCGCTCAGACATATTGTTTTATTGCTTTCTTCTGAAGTCAGGGGAGACTAATTAATTCTTACGATAGGTGTGAGGAGGAAGTTTATTACTGCAAAGAGTATTCAAGTTCTTTTATATTGTGCTAATATCATGAAAAGTGGATAAAATCAAATGCATAGTTATGGTTATCTTTCAAATAAATTATAGATTTTGTTTCACTCAATACTAATTTTTTGATACTATGTCGGTAATTGAAAATTGTAGTGAAATTTAAAACATTTAAGCAACTATGCATTTTTTAAGCTTGTATTGACATTTGTATATTGTGTGGTATAAAACAAAAAAGCAATTAAGATTTTCTAATAAATCAAGGCGTATATAATTTTTTTTAGCAACAACCTTACACTTATGGTATGTTCATAACTTGCCCTAAATCGGAATATAATTATATATGGGACCAAGACAAAACATGGACCTATCTAAAAAGTTCAAATCGATATGTTGTTTAGAAATATGTTTGTTCCAACTTCGAATATAAGGCGTTGACAATAAACATAACAGATTTTACATTATTGTGAATTTACTTTATTTATATAACAATAGCTTATTTAGAAAGAACACCTTTAGATTATAATGACACAAATTACGTATGTAGATCCACTTAAAAATATATCCTCCAATGAACCAAAGGGTAAAACAATGACATTTGTCTTTATGTCCAGTATATAAGTGCATTTAAAGTAAAATCAAAATATCTTATACTTATAAAAGGGTTCAGTAATGATGAGTGATTGACTGACTAATAATCAACGCCCAGGCTATACGGTTTAAGTTGGAATCTTGAAATTGTGGGTGAGGGTCACCCTTTGTCCGAAGGTGCAAGATAAGGCTTGGTTTTAGGAAATTAAAACAGAACGGTACGTACTAAAGATACCAAAGATACCAAATATGGTACTACTTGTATTTGGCAAACTGGTGTGATAGAGTGTAGGATAGATATTAGGGTTATGACTTTTTGACATTTTTTCTCAAAAAGGATTTCCTGTAGTGGGAATGAGTGAACTTTTGCATATTAATGCATAAAATAACATTCATTTCATTTTATTATAAAAAAGTTTCAGCACAAACCACTTTGAAAACAATTTTTTAAAATATTCTATGAATTAAAAAAAAATCTAAAAAAAATAATTTCATGTTGCACGAATGAATGACCTTTTGATATTAATGACTAAAATAACTGTTATTCTATTTAAATTTTAAAAAAGGTTCCGCACAAACCACTTTTAATTTTATGATATATATTATAAAATGATATACATATATGTTATAATACGATGATAAAATAAGTGAGAAACAAACGTTTTTGTCATTTGGTTATATATAACTTGTTTCCAGGTAAATACATGCTTACTTCAAAAAATTGTCAAAAGTTCTGAAAAATAAGAATTTAAAAGCTTTTTGTGCGGAAGCTTTTTTATCATCGATCATTTGTGAACAGTGTTAAAAGTGTTTGTGTGATTAAAAAATAAAAAGTGAAAAGTCAAAACCACTAAGCCAAAGAGATAAAATAATTTTGTTTCAATTGCGAGACAAATTTGTGCTTTTGTGGTATAAAGACAATAATTGTGCTTACTGTTGTTGTCGGCGGCAAAGTTATATGCCGTCGGCGGCGACACTGACGATATCAACATGTCAGCAGCCGAGATGGAAGAAAATGAAGGCGTAATGTCCGATACTTCTGTGGACATTGCTGCTGAAGCCAAAAAGGGTGGGGATTTGAACGTCCCCACTATGGAAAATACGAGTGAAACTTCTCTAAAACCCAAAAAGAGGAGCAAGACCAAACGAAAACATAAATGTGATGATGACGACGCTATATACGAAAATATAAGGATGGAAGCAACAATTTCTACGCTTCAAAATTCCCTTAAAAATATGGAAGAGACTAATAAAGCTCTTCTTGAAGAACTGACGGCGTTGCGAAAACTGCAGGAACAGGCGGCTAAACAATTGTCTGATTTCTATAGTAAAGAATGCAGTTATAAAAGAGTTATAGCTAACCTGGAAGCCCAGTTAGCCACATTTAATAACAATACCGCAAAGCCCATCAAACCTTTGCAAACAAACACAACCAACAACATTCTACTACAAACAACTAGTAAAGATCAGTCGGTCGGGGTAGCCGAAAACCCCGACACAGCGATGATGGAAGATACAGTACAGCAGAATACTGTGCCTGAGACATGGGAAGAACGATCTGTGCAAAAGGCCAACAAAAGAACCAAATCTAGGGTAAAATCAGTAACGATTTCAACATCAGCCACGACATCGGCGGCAGAAACAATTCCAGCGGCGGCCACAGCAGCAGCTATACCAACAGCAGCAGTCACACCGCCAGCAGTAAGCAGTCAGCAGAAACCTATATCGGATACCAAAAATAAAGGTAAAAACTTACCAGCTATAACAATTTATGACACCACTCTTAAAGAAATAGCCACTATATTAGATGCAAATATCGGTAGAGATAATTTTTCTGTATATTTGACAAAGAAAAATTTTATGTCACTTAAGGTTGTAGGTTTAAATAACTTTCAAACTACAATAAGTATTTTAAAAGACAGGAGCTATAAATTCCACACACATACACCTAAACCTCTGGTGCCCTTTTCTGTGGTAGTTAACAGTCTGTCTCATTTATACTCTAAAGAAATGATCGAGGAATTTTTGAAAGCTCAAGGCTTCGAAATAGATATCATAGACTTGATAAATATAGCAGAAGACAAATGGCTCCTTAAGTTGGGTAGATCAACAAATTTAAGAAAATTATATAAAATTAAAAAAATAATACATTGCGATGTCTGGTACGAAAAGTATAGGGGACGAGATATAATCCAATGTAGGAGATGTCAAAGGTTTGGGCATGTCTCACATAACTGTGGCATGCCCTACCGTTGTGTAAAATGCGCAAAGGACCACGGTCCAGGAATGTGCACGATTCCTTCAAAAACTGAAGCTGAAAATCTGCCAGCTGATGCTCCAAAAATCACAGTAAAATGTGTAAATTGTGACAAAGAGGGTCACACGGCTAATTCGACGGAATGCCCCCGTCGTAAAGCTATTTTGCTAAAGAAGACTGAACGTCTTCAAGAAAAGCAAGCTGCTAAACAAGCTAGAAGTGAGCGCTGGAATAAAGTTCAATCGGGAACTTCATTTTCCTCAGCTGCTCGTTCAGCTCTTCCGCAAACTCCTGTTGCAAATAATTTAAACCAAACTAAAACTACAGATGGACCTTCAAGCAAGGCCACAAAAGTAGGTGAACACTGCCAAACATACTTTAAAAAAGGTTTGACAGATCTTTTGAAAGATTTGGATGATTACCATGAAGAATATAATAGAATATATGAATCCCAAGGAGCACCAGATGCTCTAATTGGGCTCCTCATGCACATAAAAAATTATAAATCATGAAGTGTATATTCGCCAATGTAAACTCGTTAGTGTCTTTAGAAAAAAGACACTATCTTAAAAATTTTTTAAAACAACATAAACCTGATGTTATGCTAATAGCAGAACACAAATTAAATAATAGACATAAATTATGCTTTGACGAATATACACTTTATAAACAGTGTAGGGAAAATCGTAGGTGTAGTGGTGGCACTGCAATATTGATTAAAAAATCCTTCAAGTCTGAGCAAATCACAATTAACACTGGCACTATACAATCATGTAGTGCAAAAATTTATAAAGAAGATGGTACTTTATTGATTTTCACGTCAATGTATCTTCCTCCCTCTTTGCCGCTCAACCCCTCAGATCTCGATAGAATCGTTCATTTAGGTTCATCCGCTGAAATCATCATCGGATGTGACCTGAATGCGAAACATCGAGATTGGGGGGGTAGTATCAGCAACAAAAGAGGTCTTGATTTACACTCATACCTCCTGAACTGCCCAGGTTTGCTTTTATGCCCTACGGCAGAACCTACAAGGCCAAATATTGGTGAAAGTTCATATATCGATTATTTTCTTATAACACCAGGCATTGCTGTAGATAACGAAAATTTACTACCTACACACTATTATGAGTCCGATCATAAAGCGGTCGAACTACGAATATGTGTAGGAGGTATACAAGCAGCACAACAACAAATATTTTATAATTATGACAGGGTCAACATTAGAAGATTTAGAAGAAAAATAGAAGAAGGCATTAGTAACCACTTCTTACCCACAAACAGGAATGTTAGTATAGCTGAGATAGACTCTTGCATTGAGGGACTCAGTTCCACTTTTCAAAATGCCATAGAGTCCATAGTCCCAACAATTAAAAATAGAAGCCCAATGCTAGGAGAATTACCACCAAGAATAGTGCGTCTAATGAAAGAACGCAAACGACTTAGGCAAACATTAAGGAGAACACCTGATCCGGGCAGATATGCCGAACTAAACGCAGACATCAGGAATCTCACTAATATAATACGACAATTAGTGTCCAATTTTGAACAGGACAGATATAGAGAATATCTACAAAATATAGATGTAGGACCTAGGACCTACGGGAGGGTCAAGCGAGCAGCTGGATTATCATGTAGAAATCCAATAGACAAGATTTTAGACAATAGCGGGTCACTCATTGCGGACGACCTAGAAAAAGCTGAGCTTTTCGCCGATCACATGAGGAGCTCACATCATATAGAGGAAAATCCTGAGGACGGCTCCTTCTATAGTCTTGTGACCGAGACTGTGGACGGGGCAGTAGCTCGGGATCCTCTGGTGGAGTTCGGAAGTGATTTTTTGGCGGATGGCTCTTCAGTCAATAATGAAGCAAGATGGCTTGAAAATGGGTTTGTCGACAGCGAAATGGTTGCCTCTGCTATCGCTGCTAGACCCTCCCGTAAGTCCACGGGAACAGATAAGATTCCTGATGTGGCTGTGAAAAAAGTTAGGGACACTGTGTCTCCATTTTTATCAATATTATATAACCATTGCCTAAATTTAGGCTACTTTCCATTAAAATGGAAGGAGGCTCTGGTTATACCTATACCCAAACCAAACTCTGACACAAAAATGTGCTCTAATTATAGACCAATTTCGTTACTTTCTCCATTTGGAAAAATATTGGAAAGTATAATTTATAAGAGATTAAAAAAATTTATAGAAGATACAAGTATTATAAAAGATTGTCAGTTTGGTTACAAACCTCACCACTCTAGTACACATGCCCTTGCCACATTTACAAATTATGTGGCCAATGGCTTTAAGAGATATCAAGGTACCATAGCGGTCAGCCTTGATTTTTCTAAAGCCTTTGACGCCGTTTGGCACAAAGGGCTTTTGTACAAGATCCGATCATATGGACTAGATATTCAGACCTATAGAATGGTAGCAAGTTTCCTGGAAGGTCGGGTATTCAGGGTGAAAGTAGGTGATAAGGAATCTGGACAACGACAGGTCATAGCCGGGGTACCGCAAGGTTCCCTTCTAGGGCCTGTGTTGTTCAACCTTTTCATCTGCGATATCCCTGAGCCACCTGAAGGGGGCTTGCTCCTGTTATATGCGGATGATATCTTGTTAGCATTGAGAGGAAGATATGCTAATACAGTGGAAAGACGTATTAATGTTTATATGAATATATTATGCGATTTCTTTGACAAATGGGGTTTCAAACTAAATACTGATAAATGTGTTTCAGTAGTTTTTAAAGGAAAACCAAGAGCTGCATGCCCAAACATGAGGCGGTTTGTACCCGCTATTAAAGCACGTGAAGATACGATTGTTGCCTCGGACAGGATGAAGTACCTGGGCATCATGTTCGATAACAAATTTCAATTTTGTCGTCATGTGGACTTCATCCTGTCCAAGGCGAAAAAAGTATATTATGCATATATGAGGATATTTGCCATGAGGAATGCTCTCTCAAGCGAGGTAAAACTCTTAATTTATAAACAAGTAATAAGACCAATTATTACGTATTCTTTCGCTGCATGGGCTGATTTATCCTCAGCACAAATGGAAAGGATACGTAAATTCGAAAGATCTATTCTTATGTCTGCACTAGGACTCAGGCGTAATGTAGGTACAGATAATATACCCAGAACAGTTTCTAATAGAACACTATATGAATCTATAAACTTTAATAGAATAGACAAGTTCATGGTAAACGGGGCACTAAAGTTCCTCGAAACCTCCGAAAACTTGAATAATAATCTAGTAGCCGAAATTTTGTCAACTGAACCTGATATTTCAGTCCTCCTTTCTAGGAGGCACCTACCCCCTTCAGCTCTATTAAAGCTGAGAGACGAGGGACTTTTATTTGAAGATGACCGACTGATGTACTACCATAGAAGGTACCAGAGGTATGATTGGGATACTGATCCTGTATATACTACAGATCAGTAAACCCTTTCTTTGTAAATATTGTATATATTTATTATTAAGTTTAGCACGTAAGATTATTATAATTAGTATGTAAGCATATTAGTATATAAGATTTATTTTAAACTTTAAAACTTTAAACATGGCCAGTTTTTGTGATTTTCCTGGCAAAAAATTAAACAGAAAAAATTTTGTAATTAAACAAATATAACCAGAAATGTTGCTTATAAAAACAAAAGCACAATAAATATGAAACTTTCGTAGTCCCAACAAAATAAATAATTTATGGGAATATTTATTTAGTATTTTATGATATACTTTTAGCTATTAAGTATCCTTGTAAAAAGAATATGGAATTAAATAAAATAGCTGCTTTTAAAATGAAATGAAATGAAGCTTTTTTATCGAATCATAAAGTGAATTAAGATTTTATCCAATCTTTGGTAAAAGCTCACCAAAATATCATACAGGGATACGAGGTTGTAAAAAGTCATAATCCTAATATATGTATATACCAAAGGCTCTTTTAGAAATTCTAACTATAACTGTACGAACAGTACTAAAATGTACTAAATTTGGTACCACTTGGTATTATGTGAACCGATAAAGCTTAAAGGTTGACATTTTTGACGAACGGATAGGGCTTGAATCCTGAAATTTTGAATTAATTGTTACCTCTACTTATCGCTTTCAAAAAATCAAAGAACAATATATTCGCTTATGTTGAAGTACAGATAGTAAGTATATAGTATGTCGCTAAAAATTTCAAGTCGATTGAAGGCTGAGATACGAGCTTTGGAAGGGAACAATTTAGTGTGATTTGTACATAGCATAGAAACTGTAAACACGTGTTTCTCGAATTGGCATTTTTGAAGTCGGTGCCAACGACAGCTCGAAAACGAGTTGACCGATGTGGTAAGCTTATTAATTACACAAAAGGCTTATCTTTAAACGAGACAGATTTGTTTAAAAAATTTTGTGCGATTTTTTACCAAATTCACAATTCACAATTTTTATACCCTACACCACTATGTGGGGAGGGTATTATAAGTTGGTTTTGGACAAAAAGTTTGTAACGCATCGAAATAATGGTCGTAGACCCATACTTATATACAAAAATTAATGTGTCGACGAGCTGAGTCGATCTGGCTATGTGTGTCCGTCCGTCCGTCTGCCCATCTAAACCTTGTAATCGCGCTACAGCTCACAATTTTGATTGGATCGTTACAAAATGTTGGGTGTTGATGAGGGTCCCGGAGGGGAAGAAGCCTATTTATTTTGGTGATGGTCGGCAGGGGTCGGAATGGGCAAAAAACTTATTTGTAGAAAAAGTCAAGGTTTTATTTCAAAGCGCATATCTCCGCATATATAAGGGGTATGTCAAAAGCTGATGAAAGCAGAAAATATCGCCTTTACAAAAATGCATAGTGGGTTGTCGTAGGTGGTCAAACAACGAAGATAACGCAATAGCCGCTAATAGAACACAACTTTTCATTTTTGCGATTTTAATAATAATGACGAATATTACAACTTTGGTTGGGGACCTTCCAAAAGCAAAAACTAACTATGAAAGTAGAAAATCCCATCTTTACAATGATGCAAGGTAGGTTGGCGTGGGTGGCCAAATAACGGAGATATCGCAATAGTCGGTAATACATCCCATTTTTTAATTTTTTTCGAAATCGCGGTACAGGTCGCAATTTTTATCGGAACGTCACGAAATTTTGGGGGTTAATGGGGGTCCCACAGAGGAAGAAGCCTATTTATTTTGATGATGGTCGGATAATATTCAGGGGTCGGAATAGGCAAAAACTTATTTGGAGCAAAGGTCAACGTTTTATTTCAAAGCCAATATCTCTGTTTCTTTAAGAGGTATATCAAAAGCAAAAACTGGCAAGGAAAGTAGAAAATATAACTTTTGCAACGATGCAAAGTAGGTTGTCGTAGGTGGTCAAACAACAGAGATATCACAATATTCGGTAATGCATCCCATTTTCCGATTTTTTGTAATCAGGCTACAGGTTGCAATTTTGATCGGATCGTCACGCTACAGTTTGGAATTTTGATCGGATAGTCACGAAATTTTGGGGGTTGATGAGGGCCCCACAGATGAAGAAGCCTTTTGATTTTGGTGATAGATAAAATTTAGGGGTCGGAAAAACTCATGTGGAGACAAATTCACAGTTTTATTCTTTGTGAATATATCGGCTTCTACATAGTAGGGGTATTCCAACGGCCTGTCATTGAAAGAAGAAAACATTACCTTTACATTGGTGTAAATTATGTTGGCGAAGGTGGTCAAACAATAGTCGGTAATTCATCCAATTCTTTAATTTTTTTTGCAAGCACGCTACAGGTCGAGTTTTGATCGGACGAAATATTGATTGCTTATGGGGGTCCCAGGGATAAAGAGGCATATTATGTTTGGTGGTAGTCGGATTATATTCCCTAAAATAAATGTTTACCAGTGAAAAGCCTATGCACAGAGGTAGTGGTGTAGGGTATCACATGGTCGGCCCCGTCCCGACTATAGCCTTTGCTCACTTGTTTCAAGTAGATTTTTTAAAATTTTGTTTCGCTTAAAGACATAATCTTGTTCTTAAAACGCTCACAAAAATATACTAAGATCGGTCCATCCGTTTTCGATCTATCGTTGGCACCGCAAAACGGTTTTACGAAACCATTTACAACAAGACTATTCAACAAAAATTACAAAAGTAGTTTAAGATGCGGTCTTTTAGATGAAAGAAAGATTTACTTAAATATATTGGTAGTTTCTTTAAAAAAAAATTCATGAAAAATTAGTTTTTTAGTCTACACAACTAGTTATAACCTCTTAAGGTTACAGTTTAAGTGTAGAGTGGAAGTAGTTTTGAAAATTCGTACTTATGGATACAAAAAGTACTAAATGGTACTAAATTTGGAACAATTTGCACTTGGGTAAACGGATAGAACTGAAATCCTAAAATTTAGAATTAAGATTGCTGTTGGAGTATAGGATTGAGGTAGTTTTGGAAATTCGTACTTATGGGTACAAAAAGTACTAAATTTGGTACAATTTGGATTTGGGTGAACGTATAGAGCTGGAATCTTGAAATTTGGAATTAAGATTGCTGATGGAATGCAGGATTGAGGTTGTTTTGCAAATTCGTACTAAATTTGGTACAATTTGGATTTGGGTGAACGGATTGAGCTAGAATCCTGAATTTTGTAACTGTTGGAATGTAAAATGGAAGTAGTTTTGAAAATTCGTACTTATGGGCACGAAAATTACTAAATTTGATACTATTTGGATTTGGGATAACATATAGAGCTGAAGGATTACGGTAGATTTGCAAATTCGTACTTATTGGTACAAAAAGTACTAAATGGTACTTTATTGTGTATATTTTGGATTTTGGCAAACGAATCCTGGAATTTATGGGTACGAAATGTACTTATTGGTACTAAATTTAGTATAGATCTGGAATTCGGATAGAGCTGGAATCCAGAACTTTGGAATTAAGATTAGAGTGTGGGATAGAGATATGGGAGTAGTTTTGGAAATTTGTACTTATGTGTTCGGAAGTGTTAAGTGCAACTACATTTTAGAACCTTCAAAATTTTAGTATTAGGATCACTGTTGTTGTGTAGAATGAAGATAAGAAAGATATCTCGGATATTAGTACTTATGTTGTAATAAATTGATATTGGGTGTGTGAAAAAGGGGAATTCGGAAATTTGGTGTTAATTTCGGTGGTGTAGGTAGCGTTAATATATGGATGGTGTGGAACAACGTACTATATGCATACGAAACGTACTAAATGGTACTCTATTTTTATTTGGTGTCAGGGTGAGTGATGGTGTGTAGCGTTGGTGTATGGAGGCATAAATATACGAAAAGTACTAAATGGTTCTCTATTTGGTGTAGGGGCAGAACTCGATTTCTTAAATTAGGGTCACCGTTGGTGTGTGGGTTTAAGATATGGTGGGAGAACAGATAGAGCTGAAAATGAGAATCACGGTTGGTGTACTAAAGGTACTAACTTTGGAGGTGGTATTGGAAATACCTCCTATGGAGGTGGTATTGGAAATATATTCTATGAAGGCGGTATGGGAAATACCTCCGATAAGGCTACGAAAAACGCTAAATTTTGTTTTGGGTGTAGGATTAAAGCTAAATTATATAATTTGCAATCATACTATTAGTGTACACAAAGCTCTAAATTGTACTATACATTGAAGCACTAATATGGATGAGCTGGTAAATCCAGAATATTGTTATGACAGTCACTGTTGGGATTGGATCACAAAGGTTATGAAAATTCACACTTAAAATGTATGGCATTTTTCTACATGTAATGCCTGTAAAATTTGAGATAAGGCCAATTAAAATAGATAGTAGTAAAACAAAATGTTTAGTGGTCCGTATTAAATATTTTTTGTTGTAGTTTTTTCTTTCTTTCCACATAAGAAGTGGCGGGCACTTTGCTGGTATCTGAATATTTCCTTTATTCATTTCTGATAATTTATAACTCATTTTCAAATGTATACTTAAACGGCTCATCTTATGGCAGGGATGTATCTTTCAGATGTGTTAATCAGATTAACATATGTAGATACCAACAAGTAGTAATCATAACTTTTTGTCAGGATATTAAATCAGGCAATACAAATCAATTTTGTCACAAAGAAACCAATTTGGAGGCACATAACGTGGGAGTTGGTGATGATTTTATGCTTTAACTGCAGTGCTAATGACACATAAAAATAACATTGCAAAAATCGTTTAGAGATATTGTACGAGGGGTACTATACAAGTTTCTGGTTTAATAATGAAAACGCGAATATTTATCATGAAAAATAGTTATATTTATTTCAAATATTTATTATAATTATATAAGCTATCTAAAGTATTCTCAAATTGTTCAAACACTTTTTCCACTCCTATTTAAAACACCTCCAAAACGTGGTTTTTGAATGTTTCAACAGCATGTTTTGGAGATTGCTGTTTAGTTTCGGGCTCATACGCATAGATCCATGATTCGTCACATGCGACGATCTTACAAACACGTGGTTTTCAAATACAACTTATGTTAATAATTAATGGAATGGAATAATTGATATATTTTTTGAAAAACTACGTAAGTGGGCCTCTTAATGAAATGATTGTCTTTATAGCCTACACCACATTGTGGTAAGGGGTATTATGTCGTTGTGCATTTTTATGTAACATGCAAATTATTATTATTATTATTGTTATTATTATTAATACAAAAAAATACAAAGAAACTCAAAATACATTAATCTATTATATTTGTTGTCAAAAGTTGTAAAAAAATATTCTGAATGCCCGACCTTCTCTAGACCTTGATAATACGCATATTCAAAGAAATGTACGTTTTTAAAAGAAAAATTAATCTATACTTACAAAAGAGTTGAGTAATGATGACTGACTGACTCACTGGCTGACTGACTGACTGACTGATTGTTAATAAACGCCCAGACTAAACGGCTAAGGCTAGAATCTTGAAATTTTTGGTGAGGGTCACTCTTGGTCCGAAGGTGTCAGATAAGGCTGGATTTTTGGAAATTCGAACTAGAACTGTACTAAAAGTACTAAAAGGTACTAAATATGGTACCCTTTGTATTAGGCAAACGCGAAGAGCTAGAATTCTGAAATTTGGAATGAGGTTCACTGATGGAGAGTTAGAAAGGTGTACCAAAGGGTTTTTGTATATAAGTGTTATATAAGAGATTTGGAATAAGGAGTACTATTGGAGTGTAGGATTGATAAAGTTTTGGAAATTTTTAGTTATGGGTAGGAAAAGTACTAAATAGTACTAAATTTGGTACAATTTACATTTCAATGATAGGATACATTTGGAATCGTGAATTTCGGAATTAAAATCGCTGTTGGAGTGTTGATAGAGGTAGGTTTGGAAATTCTTTGGATACGAATAGTACTAAATGGTACCAAATTTGGATTTGAGTTATCGGATGTATCTGGAAGTAGTTTTGAAAATTTGTACTTATGTCTACTAAATGGTACCAAATCTGGTACAATTTGGATTTGGGTGAACGGATATAACTGGAATCCCGAGATTCGGAATAAGGATTACTGTTGGTATGTAGGTTTGATGAAGTTTTTTAAAATTGTTAGTTTTGGGTACGGAAAGTACTAAATGGTACCAAATTTAAATTTATGTGATCGGATACATTTGGAATCCTGAAATTCGAAATTACGATTACTGTTGGAGTGTTGAAAGAGGTAGGTTTGGAAATTCGTACTTTGGATACGAAAAGTACTAAATGGTATCAAATTTGGTACAATTTGGATTACGGTGATCGGATGCAGCTGTAATCCTGAAATTTGGAATTAAGATTGCTGTTGGCGTGAAGGATTGAGGTAGTTGTAGAAATTCGTACTCATGGGTACGAAAGTACTAAATGGTACCAAATTTGGAACAATTTGCATTTGGGTGAACGGATATAGCTGGAATCCCGAGATTTGGAATAAGGAGTACGGTTTAGCGTGGGATTGATAAAGTTTTGGAAATTTGTAGTTATGGGTAGGAAAAGTACTAAATAGTACTAAATTTGGTACAATTTGGATTTCAGTGATAGGATACATTTGGAATCGTGAAATTTGGAATTAAAATTGATGTTGGAGTAGGTTTAGAAATTCGTACTTTGAATACGAATAGTACTAAATGGTACCAAGTTTTGATTTGAGTGATCGGATATATCTGGAATCCTAAATTCGGAATTAAGCTTATTGTTTGAACATAGCACTGAGGTAGTTTTGAAAAATTTGTACTTATGGGTACGAAAAGTACTAAATGGTACTAAATTTGGTACAATTTGGACTTAAAATACCCGTTGAATTGTAGGATTGATAAAGTTTTGGAAATTTTTAGTTATGGGTAGGAAAAGTACTAAATTTGGTACAATTTGGATTTGAGCGAACGGATAGAGCTGGAATCAAGAAATTCGGAATTAAGATTACTGTTGAAGTGTAGGATTGAGATATGAAGTAGTTTTGGAAATTAGTACTTATGAGTACGAAAAGTACTAAATTTGGTACAATTTGGATTTGAGCGAACGGCTAGAGCTGGAATCTTGAAGTTTGGAATTAAAATTACTGTTGGGGTGTAGGATTGAGGAAGTTTTGGAAATTCGTACTAATATGTACGAAAAGTACTAAACGGTACTAAATTTGGTACAACTTGGATTTGAGCGAACGGGTAGAGCTGGAATCAAGAAATTTGGAATTAATATTACTGTTGGAGTGTAGGATTGGGATATGGAAGTAGTTTTGGAAATTCGTACTTATGAGTACTAAAAGTACTAAATTTGGTTCAATTTGGATTTGAGCGAACGGCTAGAGCTGGAATCTTGAAGTTTGGAATAAGGGGGTGTAGGATTGAGGAAGTTTTGGATATACGTTATATGTACGAAAAATACTAAACGGTACAAAATTTGGTACAACTTGGATTTGAGCGAACGGTTAGAGCTGGAATCTTGAAATTTGGAGTTAATATTACTGTTGGAGTTAGTTTAGGAAATGCGTACTTATGCTTACAAGAAGTACTACATTTTGTACAATAAGGATTTGGGTGAAATTATAGCGCTCGAATCTTCATTTGCTAATATTTCATAACTTATAACTCAATTTCAAATGTTAAGTTAAACAGCACATCTTATTGCCGTGAATGTATCTTTCAGATGTGTTAATCAGATTAACACAGACACAAACTAATGATCATAACTTTTTGTCAGAATATTAAATCAGACAAAACAAATCAATTTCATCGCAAAGAAGCCAACCCGTCTCAGTTGGGATGCATATACTCGTAACGTGGGTGTTGGTGATAAATTCATGCTTTAACTGCAGTGTTAATGACACATAAAAATTAAATTGTAAAAGTCGTTTTCTTGAACACAGTAAAGCATTTGAAATGCAGTAAATTCAACATTTCGACAAATATATGTCATATGTACATTATTGTTCAAAACATTTGTAACTGAAATGCCTATTTCCCACTTAATACATCTTAAGGGACACTTTTAGTATTTATATATAAGGAGTAGAGGTAAATAGGGAATAACAGTGACTTGGACAAATTATAATGCCAATTATTAAGAAGATTTCTCAGAGGTCATCAGTAGAAGTTAAAAAGGGCTTAACACTGATAAATCCATACCAACCCGTTGGATATATGCATGGATACCGGTATACGAAAATATAGACATTTTAGGAAAACATTATTTTCTAGGAAAAATTAGGTTTTTCATAGAAATTTTGTAATAAATGCTTGGAGTTGTCAAACCGAGTCTTCGTCGACATATACGAATATTTAAGTAATATGACTCGAAAAATATTGTTGGTTATGTAAATTTCTGTATCTTTAGTTGATTTACACGGACTCTATAATTTCAGGTAAAATTGTAAATTTTTTTGTGTTTTTATGACATAAAAAAATATTATTTTCTTAAGTTATCCACAGTACAACTGGATATGCATTTTTCGATTTTTAATGTTATTTCTTTAGGTATAAAAGTATAAAAGTCGTTTAGGTGTCCCTTAGGAACTATAGAAAACCATGCAGAGTCTTATCAGAAATATGTATATTGTAAAAATTGGCTATAGAGAAGAACACTAATTTAAACTAGTAAGGTAAGAATCAAAGTCGGACTGGGCCGACTATACGATCCCTTCACCACCACAATTTTGTATTTGGGACACCAAATACCTCAAATCGGGCGAACATATATATGGGGCTATACTCAAATCTGAACCGATTTCAAAATAATTTGGCAACTTATTTCTATTTGCGTGTTTGGCCCATTTTATTTTGTTTAACATTGTTGACATCCCAACTGTTAATTCATTAACAGAAATGAGGCAATATGTTTTAAATTATTTGCTGTTTACACCAACATTATAAATCGTCTTCAATTTTTTTGTTCAAAAAATAGGAGTGTGGAAGAAAAAGGACAATAAAACAAGTAAAAAAGTGTCAGTCGGCTTTGCCGACAGAGATATATCCTCAGCCTATGTGAATTGGAACTTTCATCTACGGACAAATCGAATGTATCTTTTCAGAATTTTGTGGCACTTTTTGGACATTTGAACTTGCCGACAAAAATGTGGATTAGGATTAAAGTTCAAAAGTTTTGCGGAGGAGGGAATGGACCGACATAGGCATTACGGAAGTGGGTCTTATTTTGAGAGTCATATCTTTTCGATAGATATCGAGCCCACTAGTTATTTCAGTGGGTTATCGTACACCTGTTGGACCAGTATGCCAGGAAGCATGTCCACGGAAAACATAATATGGCTGTACATCATCGGTATAAATTTCCAAATGATCTCCGAACAGACCCTAAGCTGCACTTGAACACAAATATTGAGCTTTTGTGGGGGAGGTATCCTAAGGAGAGGACCGATATGGACCATTTTTGAAGTTAAACTAAGTTTGGACAAAATATGACGAAGCCCAAAATTTGGACCAAATCGGTCTATCAGCTGGAGAGTTATTGTGCTCTCCAACTACTACATATGGTGTCATAGGGTTGTTTTTACAACTATCGGGCTGTTTTCACAAGAAGTATGGACTTGCCACTGAAAAAACTTTTACCGTTGTAATTGAGATAGCGATTGCAAGTTGCAACAACAGAAATCAAAGTTAGTCAAGAGCAGGTCTTAAAGTGAACTTATCCGAAATTTTGTGTGAGAGGTACCCGAAGGAATGGACAAAAATAGTCCATATTCAAACCTGATCTATATCTGGTAGATATATTAAGATGCGTAAAGTATGGACCAAATCGGTCCGTCCCTTCAAGAGTTATCGTGCTCACAATTTTTCCTAACATTTTTGAACTTTTGTGGGGGAGGTACCTGAAGGAGTAAACCGATATGGCTTATCTTTGAACTTAAACTAAGTTTGGACAAAATATTATGAAGGCCAAATTTTGGATCGAATCGGCAGATCCGTTCGAGAGTTATCTTGCGCTCCAACCACTACACAAGGTTTTATAGGGGTTTTTTGAACCTTTCAGGCTATTTTCTCAGGAAGTAGGGTTTTGCCCCTGATAAAACTTGTACCGCCGTATGGGGAGCCGTGAATACAAGATGCTACAACAAAATCAAAAGGATTCGAGAGCAGGTGCTAAACTGAACTTTTCCGAAATTTTGTGTGGGAGGTACCCGAAGGCGTGGACCGATTGAGTCCATATTGACACCTCATCCAAGTTTGGTAGAAATTTCACGATGTGCAAACTTTGGACCAAATCGGTTGCTCCCTTCAAGAGTTATCGTGCGCACAAATTTTCCGAACATTTTCGAACTTTTGTACATAGGTGAGGGACCGGAAGGAGTGGACCGATATAACCCATCTTCGAACTTAAACTAAATTTGGACAAAATGTTGCGAAATTTTGGACCAAATCGGTTCATCCGTTCGAGAGTTATCGTGCGC
Source organism: Musca autumnalis (assembly GCF_047663935.1). NCBI lineage: Eukaryota > Metazoa > Arthropoda > Insecta > Diptera > Muscidae > Musca > Musca autumnalis. The sequence continues at coordinate 83,622,484 of NW_027411755.1, read as the reverse complement.
ACCAGCCAGACAGACAGACGGACGGACATTGCTAAATCGACTCCAAATTGTCTGAAACACATTACGCCCAAACATACTTGGGGTCAAAACCATTATTTCGTTGAGACACATTTTGCCCGTATGAAAGTGTACATACCCTAGTAAGTCCTTTGTTGGCACCCAAAAACAGTTTATTGTCATTTTCAATTTCATCAAAATTGCACTGAATTTGCGTGTTTGGTGCACCAAATACCTAAAATCGAGCGAACGTATCAACTCCCGCTCATCTAAATAGGTTTGAAACTTTTCTTAGTTAAGGTCTCTTCTACTGTGTTTGGATTATAGGTCCATACTATATAGTTTTTAAGAGTTTTATACTATGACAACATTCACACGAAAAAACATACCGGTGTTGCAAAGTCGGTAATACATCTTATTTTTTTAATCACGCTACAGGTGCAATTTTGATCGGATCGAAATTTTGAGGTTTAATGGTGGTCCTATAGAGGAAGAAGCCTATTGATTTTGGTGATGGTCAGATATGTTTAGAACATTCTATGTTTTATACATATACGAATATCTCCTCTTCTAGTAGGCTTATTCCAAAAGGAATGAGAAAAGATACTATTTCCTTTACACTGTTGCAAAGTAAATTGGCGCAGGTGGTCAAAAAACGGAGATATCGTAAAATTCGGCAATGCATCCCATTTTTCAATTTTCTGTAATTACGCTACAGGTCGCAATTTTAATAGGATCGTCATGATGGTGGTTAATAGGGCTCCCAGAGGTGAAGAAGCACATTGAGTTTGGTGAGGGTTGGATAATATTCAAGAGTCGGAATGGGCAAAAAACTTATGTGGACAAAAATTCAAAGTTTTATTCTTATGCGAATATCTTCAAAAAAATATCACCTTTCCCATTTTTTATTTTAAGTGTACTGACAAGTATCTCAGCTTTGGTTGGATGCGTTTCAACAATAAAGACATTCTGAGCTTTAAAATGTTTCCAATTGAGTTACCAAAATTGGTGAAATGTTTGTGATGTTGAAAAAGACGCTGGGATATCCCAATTTCGCATTTATGGAATTTTATTTCCATGTCAGATATTTCTGCTTCTGTTGGACATATGCCAATGAGAGAGCTTGATAATGAAACTAAAGCATCTGAGCTTTAAATTAATTCAAAAGGTGGCATTTATAATAAAATATCAGAGTTATAGAAAAAGGCGCTAGCTATCACAATTTAAATATTTTGAAATGTTTACTTTAATGACAAAAACCTCTGCTTCTATTTGGTGTATTAAAGACATGTAGAATGCTAATCAAGAAGACCAGCAAAGCTTTCAATCAGTACCAAGTAGATGTCGACAGTAGTCAAATATAAAATTATATGTTATTTTGATTCAGTTCGCCTTAAGTCATTTGTAGACAGCGGAATCCTATGCAAATGCATATATGGTTAGGATGGTCGTAGGGAAAATCTGATTAGACATAAACTCGTTTTAACACAAATTAAAAGGAATTAGGTCCAGAAATTTTTGCATATTTCGCATATCTTGCATATTTTGACATATTTGCATAAAATAGGCATATGCAAAACAATATGCAAGGATTTGTGGCCTGAATATCCCACCGAAATGGCTGAAAATTTGTACCTCCCGATTTTCTGTATTTTGAAGGTTGTGGCCCCAATATTCCACCGAAATGGCTGAAAATTGGTATTAGGTCTTTCTTTTGTTGCATAGGAAATTATATAAAATGCATAAATTTTGCGTATGCAAAAAATAAAATTAGCATAAGCAAAATTTATGCATTTTGACATTAATCGAATCAAAAATAGGGGTTGCATAAAATTCCGCTGTCTAGTCATTTGGTATAAAAGCAAGGTAGGTGAAATCTTTATTATCTCCCTAAAAGAAATGTTTACGAGTGAAAAGCTTATGCACAGGGGAAGTGGTGTAGGTTATCACATAGTCGGCCCCGTCCCGACTATAGCCTTTGCTCACTTGTTTTAATTTGCAAAACATCTTCGATCATTCATTCAGCTCTACTCCAACGAGAAATTTAATAAAATTAATATTAATATCATTCCCAGCAAAATAAATTGGAAGTAGTGCAATGTAGACTAGTTCCTTCACGGCATGTTATAATGCAGTTCAAACGGAGTCGTGAAAAAGGCACTCCATTCCTCACATTTTAACCGCATTTGGATGCAATCCATAGAATCACATCCATTTGCACATTTTAACAACATCCGGAGGCAGTTCAACGGAGTCGTGAAAAAGGCACTCCAATTCCTCATAATTTAACAGCATCCGGATGCAGTTCAAACGGAGTCGTGAAAAAGGCACTCCGTTCACTACATTTTATTAGCAGTTAGAGATCCCTACATGTACATAAATCAGTTTGTACATCTCTACAGTCAGCAGTCCAAAAAGAGATAATCGTGTTAACATTTCCAAAAATTTGTTAATACAAACGAAATAATATTTAATTTGTGAAAAATTTTCCGGTAACTCACGAGAAGAAAATTTCCCAATGGAGTGCTGTTGGAGTACATGTCGAAATCTTAACTGGTGATGGGAAGACAATATCAAACCCATTTAGCAGAAGAAGCAACAGCACTTAAGCTTGGATTAATAAAGAGCGAAGGAACACACATGTTTGCTATTGAATTCAATAGAGAATTTTCATAATTTATGTTAATTTAATAAAGTTATTAATATTTTTGTTTTACACAAATAATAAATGCATTTTATTTTGTTATTCAAAACACGTGCTCTGGACTGCCTCCTATTCTACGCCAAAGGGTCAGTTAAAATGCAATGCCAAAGGGTCAGTTAAAATGCAGTGCCAAAGGTTCAGTTAAAATGCAATGCCAAAGGGTCAGTTAAAATGCGGTGCAATGGAGTGCATCTTTCCGGGGTCACTCCCTTGTAAAAATCATGAGTGAAAATGCATAATTTGATGCACTTCCAAATCACTTGTACATATCATTTAACTGCCTCTTTGGAGGCAAACTTTTCGCTGGGATTGTTAGGCCAGAAATATATGTAGTAGTAGAGTAGAGTTGTACGCTATTCGAGATATTCACGAATAGGGATTATGGATTCCATGTAACGTGTATCCTTTTTGCTCATTTTCGCATGTGCGAATATTCTTAAAAGTTAGGATACGATTTTCGAAATACTGAAAATGCAATAGTAACGGTTTAAATTGTAAGGAATGAACAAAAATCTAATTATATTCATTTTTATAAAGTGTTAAATTTCATTTCAACATTATCCCGGATGTATACGAAATCTTAACCGAACAGCAAACACTTAAATTGTCAACTTCCCTTTGTAGGGTTAGCCAGCAGAAAACAGATCAACCTACATCCATGTAATGGTAGAAGCTGTGTAGTACGTGGCACATGTATGGCGCGTGGGCTTCGTTAAGTGATTGCCCTATCGGTATGTGTAGTTGGTTTATACAGCAAGTCATAAACTTAACAATTTGTTTGATTACCACTTTATTGTCGCATTTCATTGTCGTTTTTTGTTTTTGTTTATAGTAATAAACCATGCTTGCAACATGCCTCCAATAGGAGAACAAAAACAGCTATACCTCCGTCACCGCCGCCACAAACAACATAATCACCATCATCAAGCGTGTGATGTAATGTGCTTGCAAGCGCGTAATGATTGTTGTGGTTTTTGCTACAACATTTCGGTTACAACTCATCCGAATCACACTTGAAATTATGCTGGTGGCAAGTGGCGAGGGAGCAGAGCAAACGTACTGACATGACCGCCCAGGCATTGATGTACATCTTGTCCTCAATGATTTTATGTTCCGGGATAGTGACCAACCAGAATAAATACTTGGATATTTTATTACTTGTATAAATGGGCATTTAAATACCATAAACAATAGTTGCAGCACCAACAACAACGACAGCTGCAGTAGTAACATCAGTTGCAGTGACAATTTAAAATAAAACACAAACCGACTATTGTAGTTGTTGTTGAAAATAGTTAAAAAGTCATAAATTTTTATTAAACATTCTTACATTTCATTGGAGACATGTTTTTCACCACTCTACTGAAAGAAGGTATTGTTTGTAATTTGAAATTACTTCACTCAACATTATGGCAAGATTAATTAAGTGTGGGTGCCATCAACAATGATCATGATCATACTGAGATGACACAGCCTGCATTGAAATATTAATCTGAGTCCGCATAAAGGTATATATTTTCAGTAATTGTAGAATTTTATGAAAATTGTCCTTTATTCTTCTGTCTGTGCTCTATCGGTATTTCGATAAATGTCGTAATGCATCACACCACAATATCCTAAATAAAATTGGGTGAGGTTTTAGGTATTTTTAAGTTTTAATTTGGTTTTATATGTATATAAATATCAAATTATAAATAATTCGCTTACCCTTATTTGGGAGGCTGTACCCATACGTCGACGTTTATAGGACGTATATAGGAAAAACACCTTAAAAATTCCTGAAAGTGACTCGTCGCGTCATATGGTGCGTTATATGGGGGCTATACCCAAATTGGCCCTATATACAAACATTTTAGTAGATATGTCTTTAACCCCTGCACAGTGCATCCACTTGTATGGAGGGGGTGGTTACAGCTTTGTGTTGCTGCAAAGATTGTTTTAAGAAACCATTAGCGTAGCATTCTTCCCTCATCCGGGGGGTATACGGTATGAATTGTTTTATGCTGTTGACACAAAATGCCATGAAAAGTACCGATTATTTTATGATACAAAAACAGGCATGGGGAAACAAAAAAAAATCCCAAAAAACATAAAAGACAACAAATTTAGCGGGTTAAATATACCAACATTTTTGTCTAAAAATTGGTACTATTTTTAATATAGATCTTGTAGCGTTCTTTCTGGAAAGCATATACCGCCACGTAAGCCTTATTAGGGAGAAGACTTCTTGACCTTTCCATTGATGCCGATTATTTTAAGTACGTCGTGTAACAAGCACTTGACGGTGTTTTCAAATACATCTTTTAGAAGTATCATGTTCACAGAAATATACATTTCAGCATCCACAAACACTAGTAACAGGACTACGGGGGTTTATAATTTGCTAGCAGTAGCAGTCGGGTAGGGGGTTCGCGTCCTGCACTAATATTTATATGTTTGAACGTTGCAATAATAAAAGTTTAACTCCCTTTTTAAGATAAGAAATGTGTATTTTGCCAATTTGACATTTGTTTTCATTTTATAAATTAATGCTATTGAGTGGAACAGAATTGATGAATATAATTAACTAGCTGAACCCGATGCGCTTCGCTGCCCCTTTAGATTGATATGCATTTGAAATTTTACGGATTTTTGAAATCAGAAAGAAATCAAATTCAAAAATGTAAAGTAAAGTATTTATTGTAATGCTTTAGGATTTACAATATTTTTTGTTTTTCCTTCAGGAGCGTAAACAAACAAATCGGCCGGTCTACCAACACGTGAACATGCAACGTAGGGCTGACCACGAGAAAAGCAAGAACATGCTAAATTTAGGCCGCATACATGAAGAGTATGTCCTTGGGATTTATTTATAGTCATTGCAAATGCCAAACGTACAGGAAACTGCAATCTTTTAAAATTGAAGGGCGTTTCTGTTGCTATTAGAGGGATTCGAGGTAGAAGTACACCTGAACCTATATACTTCCCAGTAATAATCGTTGCCTCAATTAAATAGCTATGTATATTTTTTTCTGTTAACCTTGTACCATTGCAAAGGCGAGGTGGGTCTATGCTTCTTAATAAAATAATAGGAACACCAACTTTTAGCACTAAATTATGTGGTGGAAAGCCTGAAGATCCAACGAACTTAGGAATTCAACTGGATAGTTAACCGCGTCGTCTTCAGTTGCCACAGTATCAATGGATTTGTACGTTCGTACATTTCCTGAAATTCTTTCAATATAATTTACCAATTTGTTTTGTAGACAAATTCCCGCCACATATTCCAAATTTCATTGAAATTGGACTTACATAGCGTGTTTGGTGCATCAAATACATGAAATCGGCCGAAAATAATATAACAAATTTTTTTGTAGATCAATTTCCGCCACATATTTCAAATTTCATTGAATTTGGACAAACATAAGGTATTTATTGCATAAAATACATGAAATCGGCCAAAAATATATATTGGAGGTATATCCAAATCTGATCCGATTTCAATAAAATTTGGCAAACTAATTTCTAGGATCAATTCCGTCAAAGATTCCAAATTTCGTCAAAATTGAACATACATGGCGTGTTTTGTGTAGAAAATACATGAAATCGGCCGAAAATATATATGGGAGCTATATCCCAATCTGAAACGATTTTAAAATAGTTTGGAACATTTATTTCTGCAATAAATTCCGTCACACATTCCAAATTTCATTGGAATTGGGCATACAACACGTGTTTTATGCATCAAATGCATTAAATCGGCCGAAAATATATATCCAAATCTGAGCCGATTTCAAATTACTTTGGAAAATTTATTTTTAGACCAAATTCCGTCACACATACCAAATTTGAAGACTGTATCGATAATCGTTCGTTAGATATCAGCATACAAAGTCTACAGTTTTTGGAGGTACTTCCGATCCTGAGGCTATATCTCCAGATCGGGGCGGAATTTTTAAGATTTATATAGCCTGTGACACTTTCAGGCCATGTGGTAATATACTCTGAAAGTTTCAGGAAGATCGGTTCAGCGGTTTTTGAGTCCATAAACCTTAAAACAAACAAACGTACAAACATTTTCCTCCGTTATAGATATACTCGTAAATACCGCACAAATTTCATTGAAATAAATATGGGAGCTATAGCCAAATCAACACCGATTTCAATACTTATTTCTACACCAAATTTAGTTACACATTGGTCATACATAGCGTGTTTGGGGCATCAAATACATGAAATCGGCCGAAAATATATATAGGAGCTATATCCAAATCTGAACCGATTTCAATATAATTCGGCATACTCATTTCTACAACAAATTTAGTCACACATTCCAAATTTCATTGAAATTGGACATACATAGTGGGTTGGGTGCATCAAATACATGAAATCGGCCGAAAATATATATAGGAGCTATATCCAAATCTGAACCGATTTCAATATAATTCGGCATACTCATTTCTACAACAAATTTAGTCACACATTCCAAATTTCATTGAAATCGGACATACATAGTGGGTTGGGTGCATCAAATACATGAAATCGGCCGAAAATATGTATAGGAGCTATATCCAAATCTGAACCGATTTCAATATAATTAGGCATACTCATTTCTGCAACAAATTTAGTCACACATTCCAAATTTCATTGAAATCGGACATATGTAGCGTGTTTGGTATATCAAATACTTGAAATCGGACGAAAATATATATGGAAGCTATATCCAAATCTGGACCGATTTCGATATATTTTGGCACATTTATTTTTAGGCTAAAATCCATCACACATTTCAAATTTGGAGTGTGTATCTGTAACCGTTCTATAGATATTTGCATACAAAGTTTAAATTTTTTGGAGGTACCTCCGATTCTGATGCTATATCTCCGGATCAGAGCGGAATTTCAAAACTTTTTATAGCCTATGTTACTTTCAGGCGATGTAGTAATATAGCCTGAAAATTTCAGCAAGATCGGTTCAGCGGTTTTTGAGTCTATAAATTTCAAACAAACAAACAAACATACAAACATTTTTCTATTTTATATATATAGATAGATAGATAGAACGTAAATAGAAATTACAAAAACCTATGATTTGATTAACCTACTGCTTTGTAATCTAGAGCAAGAGATAAACCATAAAAGTGAAAATATGGACTATTCGTTGATTATTCTTTGTCACGGATAAGTGCGAAGCAAAATATGCTAACCTTCAAGTGTTTAATAAAGCAAAAACAACATTCACTTACCATACAACAGCTGATATCCATTGAAGAGGCCTCACAATTGATGTCGTTCGATGTATGGTTTTAATGTTGGAACAAATCTAGACGCTTAAGGGTGGGAATAGCTCATTACGTTAATCACTTATTTCAACGTTGTGGTATATCCCTGTTTAGATTATTTTATGCACTATAACTAGAGGTTTTTAAGGTTTAATTTTAATAATTACATTATACTTTTCCTGACACTTTCTATGAAATGTTTAGGCACTTCTTTATGTGTATTATTTTATATGCAACTTTTCACAATCAATTATAATTATTATATTTTAATACACTTTTAATATTCATTGATGCATTTTTAACTCTTCAAAAAAAACTATTTCAGATTATCATAAGACTTTTGTGAAGAATGCAAGAAGAAATTAGTTGAAGGTCATAATTTGTTGTTGTTTTACAACATCAAATTATAGACAGAACAAGAGAAAAAAATGATCAATGATTATGGAACAGCCATTTTTGTTGTCGTCAAATCAAAGAGAATGCAAAGAGTCGGGAAAGTTTAATGTGAGGTTTTGTTTTTATCAATACTAGCACAATTGAATTCTTTCTGTAACCTGGTTGATTCCAGGTGATGTTGCAATGGATATTAGGGAGGTCCTATAACATTAAAAAAAATGTCCAGATGTGCCACTGGTGTAAAATCTCTGGTCGAGAAGATTTAAAAATTGCTCCAAAAATGAAAACGACCAAAACTCCAATACCTAGTTTGATTACCAAATCATGAATCCAAGGGAAAATTTGTGACTTCAAATGATGTTCGAGACTGAGCTTCTGTATGGTGGTTCAAAACTTTTCAACCATCTGAAATCCATGACACTTTCCTGTGGAAATGATGAGTTCACCCTGTTCAACTGCTCTTGTCTCTGGATATGAGGTTATGACCCGTCTATTTTGACACGTGACAATTGATGGCTTGGAGAAGACACACCACACACAGTTGCGTTGAATGTGCAAAGTTCACCTTAACCCACTTAGCGCCGGAAATTTTTTTTGCGAGAAAACTTAAATTTTTTTTGAAAATTATATTTTTTAGATTTTTAAGCATATTTTAAGAAAAAACTTTTTTCTCTAAAACGCATAGTTTTCCTGCAATCGGGCCTTCTTGCAAAAGTTCCAAAAATTTTGGAGGGTAATATAGGTGCCAAACCCTTGGTTTTTGAGAAAATACTCTTACTATATTCCTAACAAATCCCTGACTTTATATGATTCTAACATTTATGATTAAATTTTTATCGCGTATTTAAATTTTTCATCAAAAGTCGAAAATTACAAAAAAGTCGATTTTTTGAATAGCTTGGGCTTTAGGCCAATTGCGTGGAAATGCTTACGTCAAATGAAGCGTTTTCAGCGCGAAATTACAGATAACAGACAATACTATAACAAAATGCAAAAAACCCCACAAAAATATTCGAAAAAACAGAGTTTTACGTCAATTTTTGCAACCATTTTTTGTGTCGTTTAAACGACCAGTGGCTTTATCTGGGTTAAAACTTCTTATGCATTTTGGTATTTGACAGATTTGTTGGATATTCGTCTGTAGATAAAGAAATAATCGCTTTTCCTTGGATAGATATGAAGGAAACCTCCACAATTATGTGGGGTCGCTCCAAAATCTAGAGCTAACCTTACAATTTCCAAGTAAGGAGTAAGTTTTCCTAAATATTTCAAAAATTACCACTTTTGTTAAACTATTTTTGAGTAAGAAAGTTTACCTTTTGATCATGGTAGAATAAGAAAAGGTAGCAGCAATACACAGCTGACTGAACTGGGTTGTAACGTTAGTGTCAAATTTCATATGACATTTTATACATTTATTTCTATTTCGATGTACATTAGGGACATATATTTTTTGGGGGAAAAAAATATATCATTCGGAAAAAACCATTTCCCAGAAAGACTTCTTCATATCAATGATATGTAACCTCCTCCAAGTTCGAACGATAAGCCGCGCAGTAAATCCCCGCTTGTAGAGGCGATACAACGTATGTTAATATGTAAGGTATTTAATTAAAATTTAAAAAAATGAAGCCCTAATAAACATGTGCTTCTTTGATTTCTAAAACAAAACATTGAAACAGCTTCTCCTTTTTCTAGGAATTTCCAACGACCCCAAACTTTTCTGCAAGAATTGTACTTTCTGCGAGAATTTATGCATTTAGTGGAATGATGTGGAAACATAAAAATTGAAAATGTAACGAATTTTCATTGATGTTTTCCAAAATATTCAACCAAATGTGAAAAATTATTAGATTTTTAAATTCCAATAATTTATAGACATTTTCTTGTTTTGTTTACAAATACAACTGGCAGTAACGTTACAAACAAAAACAAATTCCTTTGTGGTTGTTGTTCGAGTTGTATTTGTTGTAGTATTAACTTTACCTTATATTTGTTCTACCATGCCTTTTGATATTATAATTTAATTTTCGATTAATTATAATAATTTCCGTATATAGGGAAAATTATAATGACACTTTGTTTTTAACTTAAGAATCAGGATATTATTTGAAGCGTACTCTAGGCGGATTTACAGCAAAAAGAATGTAATTAGAAAAAACGTGTTTCATGAAATCTCTAGTTAATAGATTTATAAGGGGCCAAAATTTGTCGAAGGTGATAAATGTTGCCAGATTGCGACATACCAAAAAGAAATTGAGGATAATCAGATCGATAACTCTTGGTTTATTGGAAACGGTAGATATTACGACCGTTAAATTTATTTCCCATATTTAAAAATTTAACAATCAAAAAAATCACAATTTCTTCATGAAAGTTCACTACAGTGGTCAAATAAAAAATCGATCTCCTACCAAGAAGAACCATTGATCATAAATATTGTTAAAGGAACAAATGGCATTATTGGGCCAAAACTTTGTGTGGTAAAGGAAATCACACATATTCATACTTAGGACACCAAATTTGGCAAAAACTACAATTGTATAAATAATGAGTACAATATTACATACCGCATCTTTAGAATACAAATTTTACTCTTCCTATACTATTGGAGCAACCATTTTTATCTGTATGTATTATCGTGCCATATTTATCAAAAATTATTTTTTTTTTTTTTGTTGTTTATAAATTCCTTTCAAAATAACAAATAACATCAACCTATTTTGTGGCACTCCTTAACGCCTATAATTGTAACTCGAAACAACTAATACATACCACCCACCGTGTTACGGAAACAAAGAACTTCCGGTGTACATCTCAATGATTAACTGGAAAATAAGCTCTTCCCATACAATATGTGTACTCCATATATAATATTTTAACTGTCAACTTTGGATATTCTCCACCACCTTCTTGTGGGATAAATCTTCGAACAACCCCACTCAGTAGCAAAAACCATGAATGTGAGTTGCAGAGCAACTCCGCCAACAATGCTACACCATTAACATAGTGAACAGCAAGTCACCTTATGCTGTGTTTTGTATTTTGTGTAGAGAACATTGTACACACCGGTAACATACGCGTCGACATTCTTTGGTGTGTTATGTCCTGTCAAAAATGAAGTTTATTACGTCTACAATTCCTATATTCATTCTCACACACACACATGCGGACTCAGTCATTTATAACGCCATTGTTGTTGTTGCGGCATAAACATTTATGATGGTGTGGTAGTGAAAAGAACAGTGAAATGTCCTGGCCGATGAGCAAGTGTTAGATTATTGTTTCTGTTCTGTTGTTAGATGCTATTTCCGCCATATGTGTTTGTGTGCAATGCGGTATGACGCGTTGCTCTGTGGTAGGATAATGAATGATGATTTCGTTATTATTTGGTTTGTTACAGCACAACAAGATATTCTGCGATGAGTTTTACTAAGCCAATACTATTTTTCATATTTTCTCTTTTAATGTTTCTATTGCAATAAGCTTTCTTTTCTCACTTCGTCGTTTCAAATAAACTACTACTTAGTTTCTTAGTACTCTACCTTTCAAAATAACAAGTATTATGATAAAGTATATTAACTTTATACTATAACATTAAAAAATAAATATTTTATCTTAGACGTGAGTTATAGACGCATAATTAACCCAATCACTGCGGTGGTTCCATATGGAACCACTTATGTTATTTTACTTTTTGGAAGAAAAAAATCCACATATTGAACATATTTATATTAATATTAGTATTTTCTAACAGTAAAGCATTACAGCTGTTTTTTTGCCTTCTATATTTCAGTCATTCGGGTTCCAATTCTTGTCCTAAAAGCAGGATAAAATAAAAAATTATGCATTTTTTCACAAAACCTTCGCAGGGATTGGGTTAACCAGGAAATTTATTATTTCTAGCTTCCTAAAATATTAAAATAATTGAACAAAATTTCGCTGAAGTGAATGCTACAGCCAGATTAAATGTGCATAGACACAGTTTGTTAAGATATTGTATTCACAATGGTTTTTTTTGAAAATGACTTTTTATTAACAACAACGCTTTATAGACAAATGTTGGCATTTTTGCACATTCTCTTTTGTCTAGCTGCTTACTGTAAAATGATGACAATAATTAATGAAATTGAGCAAAAACCATATTGACTAAAAAAGTAAATACCAGTTTATATTAACGATAAACAAGGCCACGTAGGTCCACAACCAGGGCCCAAAAGCGGTTTACTTAACTCAAAGATAATTATGTTTTAATGATATTTCACGAAATAAGCCTAAATATAATGTTAAGAGGCCAATAGTCCTTAAGGTGTCGGTAGATAAGAAGCCTCGTAAGTCCCAATTTACATTGGGCGAGTTTACTTGCGGCAATTGTCATTTTGTAGGAGAGAGAGGTGAGGCATATGGTAACCCTTTGCCTCTCAGCACCCTCTCTCACCCACAAACTGACAATTGCCGCAAGTAAACTCGCCCAATGTAAATTGGGACTATGTTTGCCTTGCTTGTGTACTTCATTTTTGACATAATAAAAATAGAAGAATAAATAAGAAAAAGGCAACCTTGTTCGAAATTGGCTCGGCCTTCTTTATTCTTTTATTTTTATAATGTCAGGAATTTTGTGTCCTAATTGGATAAAACATAAAACGGTAACATATGTATTTTCATCTGTAAATTGGAAACGCAAACACGTCGTCTCTAACATCAGAGAGAGTTGCGAATATCGAATATGATCTATTGAAACAATCTAATGTGTCACGATTAAAATATGGCGGGTAGACAAAGGAACAGAATTAAAACCCATAGGGTAAACTATGCTATTTAATATTTCTAATTTATTATTTGATTGGAAATCTTTACATTATACAAGTGTCATCAATTCATTATGGTATATACGAGGGCCAATCGAATAGCGTCGAACCTACTACGTTCTGCCAGTTGCCATTTGACATTCCCAGTGAACGGTTTGAAAAGTTTTAGCATAAACGTACTAAGTACAGTTTGACGTACGAACATGTGTTGCGTTGTTGACAGTGACCTCAACAATTTGCTTAAAAAATGCACGTTACTTGTGGAAATTTCCGGCCGATAATTTTTCACAACTTTCGACGTGGATTATCGCGGCAAGAGTGCATCGATCAAATTAAATCATTGTAAGGCGATGAAGCATCACTCTGTGGCTCAGCGAAAAACTAGTTTAATAAATTCAATCGTGGCCGACGCTCGCTCAAAAACAAAGGTCGTTAGGGTCGTTCAAAAACGGCCGTTGTGCCAGAAAAAATATAAGCCGTGCATTAACGGATAATGCTAGATCGCCACCACCTAACATTCGATATTGCATAAATATCAGACCGCAAAAATTTCGAATAAATACGATCGTGGTGCTTCAAAAGACGTTTAAAAGATGGTCCTAGGTGACAAGTTATGGAACTATGCGTATGAACCCGAAAAATACCAGAAATCGCCAGAAGATGCTGTAAAAGCGTTCAAAAACCATTTCTGCACACGAGTGTCTTTTTTCTATACGCTGGTTACATTCGAAGATGGGCTATATCGGCCCACGTTTTGGTATAATATAATAATTGTTCCAAAATCTTCCCAGATAGGACAAGGAAGACTTCTCTTATATCAATGAGTTCACCCCGATTCATATTAGCTCAATGATATGGGACCTTACTGTTTATCGCCGAGTCCGAACGGCGTGTCTTAAGACACCACTTGTAGAGAAGTTTTACATGGCTTAAATAGTCAGGAAATGTCGCCAACATTACTGAGGGGTATTTTGCCACCGTTGAAAATTTTGATGTTGCTTGGCCGGGGGATCGACCCCACGGCCTTCAGCGTGCAAGGCGAGTGTGCATACTATTGCACCAGGGTGGCACCCCACGTTGGCCTCCATATAACAGTACCTCCCGATGTTCGGTATTTTGAGGATTTTAGCTAAATTTTTTGACTGAACTACCCTGTAAATTTACGTTTGAAATTCCCAGTGGTCAAAACACTTCTCCACAAAAAACTCGCAACACATGCCCATGTTTTGGTATAGCCCCCATATAACGATTCTTCCTGATTTCCGGTATTTAGATTGTTTCAGCTATTTTTTAACCGAACTAAGTGTAATGTAACGTTTGAGGTTCCCAATGTTTACAAAACTTCTCTACCAAAATTGTCAACATAGGTCCACACTTTGATATAGTCCCCATATAAAGATGCCGTCCGAATATTTGATGGTGAAGGGTAAAAAAGTTCAGCCCGGCTAAACTTAACAATTTGTTACTTGTTTCCTTTATGATATCGAAAAAATAGTAAAATTGGTAGATTCTTGCAGGTTATGGAAAGACCAACTATCGTTCTCTTCTCTGACCTAGCCACACAATAAGGCCAAGAACAACAAATTTGTATAGCTGCTATAACCCTTTGTACCGTGATTCCAATATTCAACAACGACGTAGATTGGACAATTCCAAAATTTTTTTCAAAGACATCAAATACTGTGTCATCTCTTGGGCCATGCCTCAAATCCAACAGTAGGATATTATCCGTTTCTTGTTAAGAGTTTGTTAGCTTTAGTTTTAGTTCAAAATTGTAGTCTCACTCTCTATGGAGGTCTCTTTCTCAATTTCAAAACTGAACATTTTAAATGATAGAACGAATGGGGTAAATTATTTCAGTAGATTTTTGGGGTTACTTTGGAATGTGCCTGTGTATTTTGTCACAAAATGTCTGGTGTTAACTATTTCGACTTGACTCTTTTGCTGAGTTGCCTATGTAAGAATATTTTGTGAGTGATAAACGCGTAAACGTTTCTTTAACAATTAACGTGTCGGCAACATATTGCAATTATTTATTTTACCAACGAAGCAAACTCTCTATTTCCATGTGTTAACCTGTAGTGTATACCATGAACAACAACAAACAATGAAACAAATTCTTTGTTTTTGCAATGATACCAATTGCTGTGACAATTATGTTGTAGGCAAGGGAGTCACTTCTTTTGCTATCATTTTATCTCTGCCAATGTAGACACGGTAACCATTTGTATCATTGGTAACTACCTTGACACACCTTCCGATGGTAGTTGTTAGTCGTGGTATTTTGTTCTTTTTTAACATTCTATGTACCCAAATTTGTTAAAGCGCACTCGCACGCTTCTCTTGTCGCCCAGACTTTAACAAGGTTTAGAATTATGATACAATTTTTATTTGGGTAATTAGTCGCTAGCGATTTTCTGAATGGTTATGAAATCGTTTTGATAAACGATAATGGCTTATTATGTTGCAGCATATCGTTAGTCGTTCCTCGCTCACACTTCTGTTGTGTACTAAAATCGTTTCATTGTAGCATAAGTAATGCAGGGAATATTTCATTTAATAGGGTATGACGAACATAAAATTTCCAACAAATTTTAAGGTGTTGTAATTCATGTATGTCTGGACCAAGGCGATTCAAATTTTCAGTCGTCCGTCTGTTTAACAGAGAGAAGTGTCCATTGTCCCTTCGGGGATGTTGTGGGAACATATCAATGTATGTATGTCTGTTCAAAAGTAAATATTTCAGTATCGAGTCTAACTATTGTTACAACCTAATATTTATTCATACATACATATGTATATGTACTTATGTAATTTGTATGAATTTGCGTTCATATTCATACATACCAATAAACAAGTGCAATGGTTTATTTGTCACCGATGTTGCTGGTGTAGTTCATGTTGTCGGTTGTTACCATTTAAATAGTCATTTTCATTGAAATTTACGACAGTGACGAATCCACTCCACACCAAACTTATATGTGAAAGACCATATTCATGTACAAACATACATACATTTGAAACAGGTTGTTGAGAAGGGAGATCTGCATACATACATACATATGTATGAATCTGAATATGCATGTTTCATTTCATATGAAATTATTGTATATTCAAATGCTTTGCGAACAACCATAGCTTCTGCGCCATCACCTTTATATGCCGTCCAAAGAGCCCAACATCCAATCGGTTGAACGACAAACATCCGAGCAGAAAAGGGTTTAAAAATGATTTAGCATAATACCATATGTTCGTTAAAATTATGACCCGTTTTTAATTACTGCATTAAAACAAATTAAGTCACCCGTTCGCCCATTTATTTATCATTGACGGTGGTGCGGCGTTTGTCGCTTTATGTTGTATTGTCGATTGTAATAATGAAATCATGAAATCATATTTTTGCTCACTACAACATTAACGATTAACCAATCTGTGTTCATTTCACATTGGGATGTTGTAAATATGAATTTTACATGGAAGCTTTTACTTTTAAAACGTGAAGTACATGGTCACGATATTTATTGCAGAAATGTGTTATTTCGGAATTGTGATATTTGCTTTAATTTATATGAAAATGAAGCGAAACAAATCAGTGAAATGAGATGCTGGATTTCTATTAAAAACGCTAACGTATAATCCTGAAATTGTTGTTTTCAAAAATGTATAAGAACCCAGCAAAATAAATTGGAAGTAGTGCAATGTAGACTAGTTCTTTCACGGCATGTTTTTATGCAGTTCAAACGGAGTCGTGAAAAAGGCACTCCATTCCTCACATTTTAACCGCATTTGGATGCAATCCAAAGAATCACATCCATTTGTCACATTTTAACAACATCCGGAGGCTGTTCAACGGAGTCATGAAAAAGGCACTCCAATTCCTCACAATTTAACAGCATCCGGATGCAGTGCAAACGGAGTCGTGAAAAAGGCACTCAGTTCACTACATTTTTTAGCAGTTGTTAGAGATCCTTACATGTACATAAATCAGTTTGTGCATCTCTACAGGCAGCGGAATACATTTCCAAAAAGAGGTAATCGTGTTAACATTTCCAAACATTTGTTAATACAAACTAAATAATATTTAATTTGTTAACATTTTTCCGGTAACTCACGAGAAGAAAATTTCCCAATGGAGTGCTGTTGGAGTACATGTCGAAATCTTAACTGGTGATGGGAAGACAATATCAAACGCATTTAGCAGATGAAGCAAAAGCACTTAAGCTTGGATTGGAAATGAAGAGCGGAGGAAACACACATGTTTTCGATTGAATTCAATAGAGAATTTTCATAATTTGTGTTAATTTAATAAAGTTATTAATATTTTTGTTTTACACAAATAATAAATGCATTTTATTTTGTTATTCAAAACACGTGCTCTGGACTGCCTCTTATTTTACCCCAAAAGGTCAGTTAAAATGCAATGCCAAAGGGTCAGTTAAAATGCAGTGCCAAAGGTTCAGTTAAAATGCAATGCCAAAGGGTCAGTTAAAATGCGGTGCAATGGAGTGCCTCTTTCCGGGGTCACTCCCTTGTAAAAATCATGAGTGAAAATGCATAATTTGATGCACTTCCAAATCACTTGTACATATCATTTAACTGCCTCTTTGGAGGCAAACTTTTCGCTGGGAAGAAAAAGTAAAGCTGTGTTGGATTCGGCGAAACCAGATTTCAAACATTTCGGTTGAATAATGTGGTTAAAACTTTAAAAAATACCAAAAAACGGGCTATACCGTTCCATGGGAACTATATAATTTCATAAATTTACATTTATAATTATTATATATATGACTAGCAGCCCAGAAAAAAGTTTGCCTCCAAAGAGGCAGTTAAATGATATGTACAAGTGATCTGGAAGTTAATCAAATTATGCATTTTCACTCATGATTTTTACAAGAGCGTGACTAAGGAAAGAGGCACTCCATTGCACTGCATTTTAACTGACCCTTTGGCACTGCATTTTAACTGACCCTCTGGCACTGCATTTTAACTGACCGTTTGGCATTGCATTTTAACTAACCCTTTGGGGTAGAAAAAGAGGCAGTCCAAAGCACGTGTTTTGATACAGGCATTCTGCGGAAATTGTGCAAGCCATTACAAAATATGCCAGAACAAATAAAATGCATTATTTGTGTAAAACAAAAATATTAAGAACTTTATTACATTAACACAAATTATGAAAATTCTCCATTGAATTTCCTCCGCTCTCCATTTGTTCCAAGCTGAACAGTTTTTGTTTCATTTGCTAAATGGGTTGTCTTCCCATCACCAGTTAAGATTTCGACATGTACTCCAACAGCACTCCATTCGGAAATTTTCTTCTCTTGAGTTACCGGAAAAATGTTCACAAATGAAATATTATTCAGTTTGTATTAACAAATGTTTGAAAATATTAACACGCTTATCTCTTATTGGAAAATTTATGTCACTGCCTGTAGAGATGTACAAACTGATTTATGTACATGTAGGGATCTCTAACAACTGCTGATAATATGTAGCGAACGGAGTGCCTTTTTCACGACTCCGTTTGGACTGCATCCGGATGCTGTTAAATTGTGAGGAATTGGAGTGCCTTTTTCACGACTCCGCTGAACTGCATCCGGATGTTGTTAAAATGTGACAAGTGGATGTGTTTCTTTGGATTGCATCCAAATGCAGTTTAAATGTGAGGACTGGAGTGCCTTTTTCACGACTCCGTTTGAACTGGATCAAAACATGCCGAGACAGAACTAGTCCACATTGCACTACTTCCAATTTATTTTTCTGGAAGGATCTATTTCTGAGAAAATAGTTTTATTACACCCTCCACCATATAATGTAGGGTATATTAAGTTTGTCATTATCAATTTACGTGCAAGTAAATATATTCAAAACACCGCGAAACTAATACCTATCGCAGAATGTTATAATGGATTATGAAGGAGAAGATATACCTACAGCACACTGTGGTAAGATCTATTATGTCTTTGTGACATATACCCATAACATATACATAGATAGAATCAGTTTCTGTGTCGATTTATGAATGTCCGTCTGTCCATGTATTTTTGTATTCAAAGTACAGATCGCATTTATTCTCCGATACAAATAAAAATTGCGGAAGATAATTTTTTGCCAAAGGATGAACGCTATTTATTTTGAAAAAAATAGGTTCAGATTTGGAAATAGCTCCCATATATATTTTCGCCCGACTTGATATATTTGGTGCACCAAACACGCAAATTCTGTCCGATTTTAATGAAATTTGTAACATACGACGGAATTTGTTCTAGAAGTAAGTTTGCCAAATTATAATGA
The DNA here is from genome assembly GCF_047663935.1 of Musca autumnalis. Taxonomy (NCBI): domain Eukaryota; kingdom Metazoa; phylum Arthropoda; class Insecta; order Diptera; family Muscidae; genus Musca; species Musca autumnalis. The sequence continues at coordinate 83,603,025 of NW_027411755.1, read as the reverse complement.
AATCGATTGAGATTTGGATATAGCTCCATATATATTTTCTCTCCGATTTTGATGAAATTTAAAGCGTGTGAGGGAATTTGGTCTTGAAATAAGTTTGCCAAGTTATATTGAAATCGATTCTGATTTAGATATATCTGCCATATATTTTCCACCGATTTAATATATTTGATGCACCGATCACGCTATATTCGAATGTGTGACAGAATTGGAACTAAAGATATGGTAACAAAATTTACTTTAAATCGGTTCAGAGTTAAATATAACTGATGATCCAAACACGCTATGTTTGTAATGAAATTCAATACTGACCTATTACAATTTTTAAAATATATATGAATTATTAAGATATAATCGGTCCAATTTCATGTTTATGTACATCCTCTTTCACATTTTCCTAGCTCATAAGCCGTTATATGTACCGGAAATATGAAAGGCGTCCAATAAATCTACTGTTTTATTCCTTCGAATAATAAGCCATTACTGAAGAGAAACTATGTAATTATTCCATGTTGTATGTGGTGGAGGGTATCACATAGTCGGCTCCTCCCGACTTTTTTGATAGGGTTATGACTTTTTTACAACCTCATATCTCTGTATCATAGCGTGATGAGTTTTTACATAAGATTACATAAAATCTTAATTATAAGTAGATTCGGTGAAAAACCTTCACGCACAAAATGGTTTTAAAATTTGAACTGATCAGAATTATTCACAATTTTTTGACGTCACAGTAAGCAGATATATACCTAAATGAAAATAAAATTTAGAGCCACATGAGATAACCAAACTGACATAGCATTTGTTTCTCACAATTTTTTTTAATTCTGAAAATCATAAAAATGTAAACGTTTTTATAAAAGTTATAATTTTTTAACTAAAAAAATTCAAAATTTTTTCAAAGCCGTTTGTGCAGGACCTTTTTCAATATATGAATGGAATAAACGTAATTTTAGTTGTTAGTAGGCTTAAGTTTATTCGTTCGTGAAACAGGAAATGATTTTTGATTTTTTTTATTTCATAAAAAAATATTTTGTATATTGTATTCGCTGCCCCCATTACGACCGTTTTTCAAAGGCAAGTCCATAATTCCTGAGAAAATGGAGCGAAAGCTGTAAAAATCCGCAAAAGCAAAACCCGTTGAGGCACGATAACTCTCCAACGGATTCGGTCCAAAATTTGGCAATCGTAATATTTTGTCCAAACTTAAATCAAGTTCTAAGATGGGACATATCCGTCCACTCCTTCGGGTACATCGCCCACAAAAGTTCAAAACTGTTCGCCAAAATGGTGCGCACGATAACTCTCGAAGGCAGTAACCGATTTGGTCCATACTTTGCACATCGGGTACCTCCCACCAAAAATTTCGGAAAAGTCCTCCTCTCGAATCGTCTTGATTTTTCTTGCAATAGTTTGCACTGAAGGCCCCTATTACGATATTACAAGTTTTCGAGTGGCAAGTCCATATTTCATGAGAAAATGACCCGAAAGGTGAAAAAACATTACGGCAGCAAGTGTAGTGGCTGCTGAGACGAACAACTCTCGAACCGAACACTTCGAATATTAATTGGCACCAATGGCAAGGTCTATAATTCTTCTTCCAAATATTACTTACGTGGGTGCTACGTGCCTTCCAGAAAGAACGCTATAGGATCTATACGAAAAATGTTACCAATTTTCAGACAAAAATGTTGGTTTACACTGTGCAACATTTTTAATTTGAGAAGAGTATTTTTTGAAAGTACAGACCTAAACGACAAAAACCTTAGTTGGGTTTTGTTGTGTCAGATCCAGCTTGGATTTTATGGTCCCATCTAAAAATGGGTAAATATTGACTTTTTAAACAAATTCTTGGCTATATCTCTGGAACCTATGTGATTTTTCATCTAACCTCTGGAGCAAATTTGTAGATAAGGGCAAGAATAAAATATTTGGAGAAATAATGAACTCGAAAAAGTACATTAATTGCCTCAAATTTTATAAAATATCGAAAATTTCAATAATTTGTATACATTTAGCACCATATCTCTAAAACCGTTAATTTTTTCTTAATGTTTTCTTTTAGAAAAATATTCCCTGGAATGTAACACACAACTCTTAAAAACATGCCGTTGTTGTAAAATCCCTCTATCACTTTGTTTTCAGTATATTTTTTAATAAATATGTCAATAATGTGGCGAAATCCGAAATGCGAGAATAAACTGTTGGTGTGAACTGTGTTTGAAATTCGAGTTGTAAAAGATATGATGCAAAATACCGCTGAAACAATATGAAGTAAGCATTTTAGACCTTCCGAATGTTCTAAAGAATTGCTAAGAATTTTATTTAGAAGATTTTTGCAAAGGTTACTTGGTTCAACTCCCAATAGTTTAGCTGATACTGACCAGAATTTCAGCACTTTTGTAAAATTTTCTATATTTTATCGATTTTGATGCCCTAGATGGAGTTTTTCTTATGTGGTCTTTTCCAACGATAAGTTCTACTAGATTAGGGCTACAATATTTCCAAAGACAGCAAGGCCAAATTCCTAATCGTTTCTAAGGGTCGCGCCCTTGCAATAAACTGTAGTTTTAGCCCGGCCATAAAATCCGAACTGGATCTGACAGGACAAAACCCTACAAGGGTTGTTATAGTCTCAGTATGTGCCTTTAAAAAATTCATACTAGAAGTTGTTTGCATTTTCAGTATTGCATAGTGTTGATATTGCTTTGTTTCCCCATGCCTATTTTTGCATCATAAAGTAATCGGTACTTTTGTTCATGACATTTTGTATTAACAACATATCGACGCCTCCAAACAATAGTATGCTAAGACGACTTAGCATGTTTTCAAGTTCTTTACATTTTTATATTTAACGTCCTTTTACTTAAATTCTGTCAAATTTTGGTAATGATCGGACAATCCAAACAGAAGTTATAAACGAAATATTTGTTTATAACTTCTGTTAGCATAGTACTGAAGGTCAAAGAAATTTCCAAACTTTAAGAGCTTGTCCTGCAAAACTCGCTTTTCAGAATTAGCAAACTGTTATTTGGAGGTGTCGAACGTTCTTTAACTTAAATTCTGTCTAATTTTGGTAATGATCGGTCAATCCGAACAGAAGTTATGAACAAATATTGACTTAGCATAGTACTGAAGTTCAAGAAAATTTCCAAACTTTGAGAGCTTCTCCTGCAAAACTCACTTTTTAGACTTAGCATACTATTATTTGGAGGTGTCGATATAACAATTCATACCGTATACCCCCTACAAAGTGGAAAGAGGGGAGAATACTTTGCTCATGGTTTCTTAAAACAATCTTCGCAGCATCACAAAGCTGTAACAGGCCCAATAGCTGGAAACATTTTTGGCCACTTTCTCCATACAAGTGCATTGAAATCAATTTTCATGGCGTTTTTTTGCCCCACGTACTAAATTTCGAAATATTATGTACATCCCATTAATAACACTGTGCAACAAAATGGAGCTGAAGGTTCACCTTTTCGGGGTAAAAGCCCTTGATGAGTATATACGGAACCCCAAAGGGCAAATTCGCCGTGAGGCGAACTTTTGAGTTGTGGCGTGATGAATATTTGCTGAAGACCCTATTAGCTCTCACTGTTGTTTTAGCTTATTTTTTGTCTTCAGTCAAATCTAATGAGCATTTTTTTGTAGAATATTTCGACCTTCTAACTCGCTTCCGTCTATGTTCTTTTTGTTCTTTTGTTTGAACAACCGCTATAAAAGTATCACAAGATGACATTTTTCAGATTCGATATAATCCAGTTTTAGCGGTCCATTATCACTTTTACCCGAATCTTGCTCAGGCAACCCTATATCTATTTAAGCTATTGAATGTGAAGAAATATTGTTCATAATTAGAATTCGCTTTGCAGAACACGTTAATATCCATATTTTCTGAAAGAGAGATCCGGATATCCGAATTTTTACTCGGCTTTTATGAACCGATTTAGTGTATATGTATGTCAATAGAAAGCTATTAAAATTCTCAACAAGAAAAAATTAAATTTCATTATAAATTTTACGCGGTTACAGAGCAGAAAAATTTACCCCCAAAAGCCTTAAGAAACTGCTAAACAATTCGTTTATTTTATTCTAGCACGGCAACCGGGTACAATTTATAATGGAAGTTAATTTTATCGGGTTGAGAATTTTAATGGCTTTCTAATGTAGTATTTTCCAAAACATGTACAGTACTAAATGTGATTTTCGTAAGTAGCATTACACTGTGCAATACTGCAAAAGTACAAAAATGGCACAATACATAGTATGAAAATCTGCAATTTTTATTAAATTTGTTACGGTAGTCCACCAAATTTTAGAAGGATACATAAAATCATCATCATAATCAGATTCATCTGAATTGACTTTGTCCCATGGTTTTTGTGTTACAATTAATCAACGATGAACATGAAGAGAGCATTTGTATGGTGAATCGTACGAAAACGTAAAGGCGAGTGCTCATCTTGTTCATCTACGCCATAAATACACAAATTGTGTAATACCGGAGAATTCCCAGTTTTTTCTTTATCTTTTGGTTGCTTAATCAAATTTATTGGAAAGTGTGCTTTTACTACCGGGTAATGAAGTTTATAACGAAAAATAGTGGAATTGGAACAAAGTCCAACATTTTTTTCTATCACGGATATGGAGGTTCCCCTTAAGCTTTGTTTACATCAGATTCCAAACTAATTATTTTTTAAACAATTCGATACAGTTAACTTTAAAAACATGTTTTCATTACCGACGTAAACTTTGTTTTACGGCAGCAATCAAAACGATATTCGGACTATCAATAGTTTTCCAGCTCTAATATTGAGGCTACAAAAACTCTAATTTGCTTTTGTCTTTTTAGATCGCGTTTGGATTTTATGACCTCATCTCAACCGACCGAAAACGACACTTTTTTGCCGTGATCGAGACTTTATCTCAGAAACTAATAATCAATTTGCAGTCTTCAGCAATATTATAGCCCTAAAGTGGGATGTCACCGTGGTGCAATGGTATGCACACCCGCCTTGTAAGCTGAAGGTCGGGGTTTGATTCCCCGGTCAGGCAACATCAAACATTTTCAACGGTGGCAAAATACCCCTCAGTAATGTTGGCGACATTTCCTGAGTATTTAAGCCATGTAAAACTTCTTTACAAGTGGTGACATGCCGTTCGGACTCGGCGATAAACAGTAGATCCCATATCATTGAGCTAATATGAATCGGGGTGAACTCATTAATATAAGAGAAGTCTCCCTTGTCCCTTCTGAGATGTTTGTAAAACAATTATGTTATAAAGTAGCAGAACGTAGGTGTCAAACAATTCAAACAACAATCAAAATCGATAAAATATATCGTCTGCTCCGTCGGAAAAGGTCGTAAGTCCACTTTTTTTGGAAATCGCGTTTTTGTTACAGGATGATAGTACAAACCAAAACACGTCGTATGATACAAAGAAAATGGTAGTATGTCGCGTTTTTCTATATGTTTTGTCCTTGTCGGAAAAGGTCGTAAGTCCACAAAACGTACAAATTTGAGTACGAAAAGGTCGTAAGTTCACAGGAAAATGTATACTTTAAAAGAATACTACAGCTAATGTAGTTCAGATATAATATTTAGCGCCATCCATGGTTGGGGTACAATGTAAAGAACTAGCCTACACTTTTGGATGATAATCGGATGATATTTGGCGGAGCCTGTGGACCAACCTTTTGAACAAAAATGTGATAATTTCTATATTGTAACGAAAATTTACATTTGAAATCTATTTTCCCCTATAAGTGAACTGATTATGAAAGATGGACTTCTGGCCTTTTCATTGATACAATTTGGGATGCTGTATGTGTTCAAAATACCTCATATATTGAAAAATGTTTAAAAAAATCTCTTGTGGTTTTACATACATTTATTCACATAACCATTTTGATGGGATAATGAAGCTAAATCCTTGAAAATACCGAACGGAGGTACCGTTCTATTAGGGCTATATCAAAACGTGGACCGATATACACCCTTTTCAATACCAAACATCCTAAAAGTAATAGAAACTCTATACCGAATCACGAAGATCTATATAAAAATTGCGAGCTTATCTTAATTTCAAAAGACGGACAGACGGTCATGGTTATACCGACTTAGAATTTTACTCTGGTCGGGTTTTATTGCTAAAATGTGTACCCAGGATTGGGGAAACGGAATCGTTCGTAAGTTTTATATACAGCGCATTTAAAAACAATTAAGAAAAGTCTATAGACGGACGGAGCCGACCATGGGATACCCTATACCACTATCCCTGGACAATCGCTCTCCACGGAACTTCTTTTCAACGATTGTGAAAATTTAATTATCAAATATCAGAGATGTAATATATAATACTTATGACCAAAACCAAAAAGTTATTTAGCATGACAAAGACATTTTTGTAGCAGGAATGGAAAATTTAGTTCACACAAACTAAAATGTAATGAAACCCTCTTATGTAGTACTACTACTTCCGTTGTTTAACCGCTACGTTATTGAAATTTTTGCCAATTTCACACAAAAGTTTCAGTCAATTTAACCCGCTAAGTATTATCTGATTTTCACATTGGTTTGTACGCTTCCTCTTCATCCTAAACTCAAACTTTGTTTAAAATTTTGCGGGTTATTATTTTGACCTACAGAGCCGCTACAAAATTGGTTAAAATTTGGTTTTTGGTCCATTTCATCCCCTGAACATTTCTCGATCATCACCAAAAACTAATCATTTCTATTCTGACCCGAACCCAACCCCCTTAAAAAAAAATCGTTACAATCGGTCCATAATTGCGGCCTTAAGCTTGTTTACAATTTTTAATGGACGGACACACATCGCTAAATCGCTTTATCTCGTCGAGATATGAAGATTGGTATACCACATTGGGGGTCTCCGACGAATATTTCGCGGTGTTACATGAATTTTTACCAAAACAAACTTATAATACCCTTTTCCACATTGTGGTATAGGGTATAAATAGGGCACAGGTGTAACCCGCTCCTCCGAAATTCAACAAAATATATAGCCTACTTCCACCAAGGGACATCCCTGTGCATAATTTGAAAATTACATGGAATAAGTACTTAGGGTCGGAGATTCAACAACCGTTGCCTCGCAAATTAATTTTCTGACCGATACTGTCATAACTTTTGCAAAAAAGCGTTTTTTACAAAATAGGGCCTGCCCCCACCCCCTCGATTGTTCCTTGTATATACTCTGAAATTTTCAAAAAACATCGGTTTAGCCCTTTTTGAGTCTATGCGGAACATACAAACATACACACATTGTCTTTTATATATTAGATTTCACACAAAAGTTTTGGTCCATTAAACCCGCTAATAATTATCTCATCACCATGTTAAATTGCAAGCTTATTCTTTGTCTTAAACTCAATTCATTCTTAAAATTTCGCGCCGATCGGAAAATTACTACGATCTACAGGACAGCTACAAAGTCGGCTAAAAATTGTGGGTTTGGTCCATTTCACACCCTTCGATCATAACTAACATCTAATGGGGTCACTTCTGGTCGGAACCCGACCTCTCCACAAAATTTCGTGATGATCGGTCCAAAATTGAGGCCTGGAGTTTTATTACAATTGTTAATGGATGGACGATACACATAGCTAGATCGCTTTATCTCGTCAAGATATGAAAAAATGGCAAGGGGAGGGGGTCTACGACGAATACTTCGCGATGTTACACGAGAATTGAACAAAACAAACTTATAATACCCTTCCCACATTGTTTTGTAAAGTAAAAATATTTTATTTTAAAAACGTCCGTAAATTGTAGGAAAAGGTCGTAAGTCCCTACAAAAATACAAAACTGTACAAGGAAAAGGTCGTAAGTCCAAAGACATCAAATTATCTCGCAAACGCGACGGAATTTTATCAAACAAAGTACAGGTATTGAAGCGGAATAAATAAACGAAAAATACTGCCTTTACCACCATAATAAAATCTTTAATACAGAAAGCGCTGGAATGTTTTTTCTTCCTCCTGAAAAATTTATTGAGAGGGACTTACGACCTTTTCCGACGGAGCAGACGATATAACATTTTACACAATTTCTGGAACACTGGTCAATAGATGCTAAACTATTGGGACAAGTAACCATTTGCACTAATCTTCCAAATAACGTGCTCAGCAATCTTCCGAACACTGTGAAACTCTAAAATGTTTTTTCATGTTGTTTTAGCATTATGTATTTTATATCATACCTTATTTCCAAACAGTTTTCGAAGAGATAACAATAAGAAAAAATTTAACAGTTTTGGATATATGTAATTTTTGTCCTTCCTACTGTTTTCAGAGATATAGCCCAGATTTACTTTGAAAAGTCAATATTTAACCATGTTTAGATGAGGCCATAAAATACGAAATACTATCTGGCAAAATAAGACCCAAATAGGGTTTTGTCTAATGGGTATCTACATTCATATAATGCTCGGCAGAAGTTGTTTGCACGCAATTACCTCCAATTTGTTGCGCAGTGTTATCTTCCAATATTTTATTCTGATAATTCGTAACAATTCCAAATGACATTTGACCGTCCATTTTTTATAAATTACATAAGCTTTATTTAAACGGCAGTTTGCTTAAAATAATTGTAGTTTTCAGTTTATCATGGATTTTGAGTACTTTACAATTACTAACAATTGCGGCTTTAGCCCTGTACTTTCACAATTCTTATATGGATTGAAACAAACACTTAATCATGTTCGCAACTCAATTTTTATCGAAACCTTCATCCATTCTTTAAGTTTTTTATAAAATGCTGAAGGAATGCCAAATAAACAAACTTGGTGGATTTGTGTTCAGTACAATAACAACTAACAGGACGGGTGATAATCCTAAACGTGGCCCTATTTACATATCGATGCCATACTTCCTCAACCTCGTATCTTAAAAAATGCGATATTACCTTTTTTATATCAAACGATTGCTATGTTCGTGTTTTATTGCTTAAACAACATATTATCTCAATATGTTGTCGCGGTTTTCTAAATATTTATAAAATATATTCTCGTATCTCATTCACTCGTATTTTCATAACTGCCACAAACTTGTATCTTTATACCTGAGCAGTGATGTCTGACCGACAATCAATGCCCAGGCGAAACGGCGGAAGATAAGATCTTGAAATTTTGGGTGAGTGTTGAAGCGTAGGTGGTCGATTTGGCTGGGTTTTCGAAAATTCGCAGCAGAAGGGTTACGAAAAGTACTTAAATGTACTAAAATTTGTACCATTTGAGTAACTTAGTGGTAATCAACGTCGAGGCGAAACGGCTAAATCTAGAATCTTGTATTTCTGCGTGAGGGTTCCTATTGAAGTGTGTTCGTTAGAGAAAATTACTAAAATGTGCAACAACACTTACCTTTCGTATTAGGCGAACGAGTAGAGCTAGAATTCAATACGCAAAATTGGAAATTTAGAGATAAGTACCAAAAGGTACTAAAAGTGTACCATTTGGTATAATGTGAACGAATAAAGTTAAAATTTCTAAATTGTTATGCAAATATCGGTTAAGATATTTTGTTTATGTAAAGAGGTGCTTTGCAGATGTGTACAAATATATACAAATATATACGAAAATACTAAATGGTACTAAATTTAGTACTATTTGCCATTGAGTGAACGGATAAAAGTGGAATACATACATACATATGTTTCAACAACACCCCCGTAGGGACAAGGAGGACTTCCCTCCTATCAATAAGTGCACGTCAATTAATATTGGAGCAATGATGTGGGACCTACTTCTCATCGCCGAGCACGAACGAAACCAACTTTTAGTGAAGTTGTTTATGCTAAAATACTGAGGAAATGTAACGGACATTACACTAAGGGGATTTGCCACCGCCGAAAATGTTGGTGTTCTGGTCAGGGATTGAACCGCAGACCATCTGAATGCAAGGCGGACGTGCTTTTCACCGCACCATGGTGGTTTCCAGTGCCTATGTAATAGTTACCATAAGAGCAGGCAGTTTTAGTAGTAGAAAGCGGACGATACAAGTAGAATAATGATATTTATTATCTAATTCATCGAACAAAATAACCTTATTCTGACAATGCAACGTGATAGAAGGCCAAAAAAGAGGAGATACTTGACTCGGCGTTTGTCGCTATCACATGTACTTTTGCTATTATGGGCCCCAAAGATTAGATTTGATTTACTGCCTCAAACTCGTATCTCAATAAATAAAAATATAGCATATTATTCCTACTAATATGCATAAATGCACTCAATTCCCAAATAATTGCATTTAAACTTTTACCCAAACACCGATGCATCAAAAGATACATCGTTTTTTGTCTCTCCTGAAAAGTTGTTTCTTTTTTTTTTTTTTTTGAAGATACGAGGATGAGGAAGTAAGGCATCGATATACAATTTTCAGTACAATCAATTTACTGATTAAACAGTCTGTCTAGAAATTCGATATTTAATATAAATTATTTATTTAATATAACTTAAATATCGACCTATTTGTACAAAATTAACTTATGTTGAAACTGAGGTATGGGGTATTGTAACTCGCGAACAGTTGAACTATACCAAAACCTTTGAACGCATTTCGGTAAAATAAACTGTTTTAGCCCGATTCCCCGATGGGTTTCTTAAAATAATAATTTGAGCGGAAGCTGTGGTCATATTAAAGTAAAAAAATAGGAAACGAGTTTTTTTGTGTTAAATTCCAATTAGTGACTTTACAACACAATGTGGAACTTAATGCTCAAAGAAGAAGTTAAAGAATACACTTCAGATATGAGGTTTCTAATGCATGCTTTTTTAATATATCCACTGTATATACCTCAAACGGATGCTGCCGGATTTATTTTATCTATAAGCTTATTATGTGATTGTAGTACTCGCAATTTCGCATTTTTTAATGTATAACTTGGACAATCTGCGCTCAAAGTCTAAATTTTTGTGCGTAAATTTTTCTAAAAGACCTGTTTTTTGGATTCAAAATTTACAAACGCCATTCGATTTCAGTGGAAACCCGCGTAAACTCATTTTTTTACGTTCTGAATCTAACGAGCCATTGCGCGTCTAAATCCATCCACTAGATCGGCGGATATAATACCCCTCAAATTTTGAAAATCTGCAAAAAATGCTTTTGAAAATATCGCGTATTTAGACGCGTTTTTGATGTATCATTCCTACTTCGATAAATAGAGTGAAACGCCTGTTTAATATGTGCGAAAACAGATATTTAAACACGTTCGCGAATCCGGAGATATAATATTTTTTTTCTAAAAACTGAGTGCGTCCACGGAAATGACATAGAATGATGTATTTTTTAATGGTGATCATTGAAATCGGATGCGCATAAAATGCAAATATACTTCGTGGAAATTATGGGCATTTTACTGCTTTTTTTGCACCCTAACATGCAACTGATGCTACATCGTGGTCGCCAAATGGAATTTCACAAAGTGTATATCAAATAAAAGGGATTGATTCACTGTTTTGGAAAATCGGATGCGCATCATGTCATTTCCACTATTACACTTTAACTTTATTTAAATGTTTTATCCCACTTGAAAATCCTTCTGATTTAATATAATGAACTAAAAATGTTCGCTATAGGTAAACTATAAGTCAACATTTGGTTCCAACGGAATATCTTTACAATTGGGTGAAATTTTGACGAAAAAGATGAAGAATTCAAACATTTTTTCCTATAAACCCATAAAAAATAAAATTAGAATAATATGATTTTAATTTTTTGTTCATTTTTTTTTTCGTATTTTTGAAAAAAATTTGGCATTGTCCCACCGAAGTTATCCACTAACAAAAAACAAAGGAACTGATGAGATTCTGTGCCGAGAATCCAAACCCTGCCTTACCCCTAGGCGAGCAATGCCAAATCTTTTCCACTAATAAACTAGTTGTGTTAAAATATTAAAACACAAAACAATGGGATTAAGCCAGACAATTTTGAAAAAACATTAATAATAAATAATAAATTATTTTTTAACTCCTATCTTTAAAAGTATAATTGCGACAACGAATTTCAAAACCTATTTATCATATCGATCTGAGAAATCTGTGAATGTCATTGCAGCTAGAATAATTTCAGAAAAAGCTTTGAAATTTCCACAAATATTTCTCGAATTTCTGGGTTCCTTGGTACTGGAAATAGAATATGTTGATTTTTAAAATATTCCATATTCCAACAAGTTTAATTTTTTTTTATATTTTTAGCATATTTACCATTTTAAAATTTTTAGTGTCTGAATTTTTTTTGTATTTTCGATACAAAATTCAATGTAAAATTTCCAGTTGGTAATATATTAAGATCAGTCCACCTAACATATTTTAAATCATCCTCATTCTCTAATAGCACCTCATTAGTACGGTCCCTCATAAATGAAATGGTAATCTTGTATCAATACATACATATGTATATATGTTCCTGTATATTCTAGTATAGTGTCTGGTAGAAAAATAGAAACAATTTAATATTTTATTTTTATAATAATTCTTTATATGATTTTAGGCATAAAATAAACATAAATATGCATTTGATGTAATTAAAATAAATAGAATTTCAAATTAATGACAGAACTTTCATGTAAAACATACAACTTTATATCTTCACATTCGACTTTTAACTATAATCGTAAAATTCTGATGAGTTTGTTTTGTCCTCATATTTATAGCTGTAGTAATTTTTATCAAAGGCGCGGAGAAAATATGATTTTTAAATTAGTCCAAAATCAACAAAGACGGCTGCTACGAAATAAAAATTCGTTTAAAGGTTTTAACATAAAAATTTTAATCAGCCATCGAAATAAATTATTAATCAAAAGTCGTAAAAACAACCATGGAGATGAGACAATCATTTGGCTGCTTTGGTCATCCATTACCTGTCTCCGCATTTTAATTTTTTTGTTCGTCATTTTCTCATTCTACCGTTGATGTGAAAACCAAAGATGTTAAAAAAGGAATATTCAAATGAATGCTGTCCATTACAAGGCATCCTGACGAACAATGTCAACAAATTTTTACGGCATTTTTATTTAAAAACCAAAATATAACAATCATAAAGCTGATGACTGATCCGTCCTTTGTGGTATTGCATTATCACTGATGCAATAATAAAATTGATGCTGCTGCATTCGAAACGACAATTAAATATTAAATCGTCATCCAGCTATATTGACAACTTTCATATTTGGGTATCTTATCGCTCATACAATAAAGTATTTTTATTTTTTTCAAGTGAACAAATCTTCACGCAGTTGGTGAAAAGAACGTATTTTTAAATTGAAGTAATTTTAGTATCAATCCCATTATAATTTATAGCTTTGTTCCACACCCTGCAAGGAAGTATGTATCAGTAAATTTGAAAAGTTGAATACTCCAGACCTAAGCAACAAGTTCGCGTGTATCGGAATTATATTAGAAAACTGAAATTTGCTGATTACCCTATATTTCCTCATAATGTACCCAATGCATTCATGAAAAAGAATAATTAAATAAATTTAATGATTATTCGATAAACCCATGGTGAAAACTTTTGCTCTCATTACCACAAAAATTACAACATCTTGTTTATTATATTACAAATTAGGTTTTGGCATAACCTACACTTGGAAGTCTAACTATATTTAACAAGTATATTGCATATTCATACTTCCAAAGTGCATGAATTTATATCAATTAGTTCTTCTTCTTTATTTGCATAATGATATTTTATTATTTTGTTAGAATTTTAAAGAGTTATACAATGTTTATTCCCTACACCACAATGTGGGGAGGGTAATTTAAGTTGTTTTTGGCCAAAAAGTTTTGTAGCGCATCGAAATAATGGTCGTAGATCTATACTTATATAAAGCAAAATGAAGTCACAATTTTGATTGGATCGTCACCAAATGTTGGGTGTTGATGGGAGTCCCGGAGGGGAAGAGGCCTATTGAGTTTGGTGATGGTCGGATAATATTCAGGGCCCGGCATGGACAAAAAACTTATTTGGAACTTATTTGGAGAAAAAGTCAACGTCTTACTACAAAGCGAATACCTCCGCTTCCGAATGACAATTAAAGTAGAAAATATCATCTTTACAATGATGAAAAGTAGGTTGTCGTAGGTGGTCAAACAACGGAGATATCGCAATAGTCGCTAATCCAACCCAACTTTTCATTTTTGCGATTTTTATTATAATGATGAATATCACAGCTTTGGTTGGGGACCTTCCAAAGTCAAAGCCTGGGTATGAAAGTAGAAAATCCCACCTTTTCAATGATGCAAAGTAGGTTGACGTAGGTGGTCAAACAATGGAGATATCGCAATAGTCGGTAATGCGTCCCATTTTTCCATTTTTGTAATCACGCTACATGTCACAACTTCGTCACGATCCGAGAGGAAGACGCCTATTGAGTTTGGTGATGGTCGCATAATATTTAGGATCGGAATGGGCAAAAAACGTGTGTGAAAAAACATCAAAATCGTTTTATTTTTCTAATTTCTCTTAAACGGTATATTTTTCTCTGTTAGCTGCCCTGGCCTAATGTGACCTTACCTTAACTCTTTTTTAATTGTTTATTCGTATAGAACATATTCATTGAAAAATTACAGTGCGTGTTTTGGTATAGCTTTCGTGCAGTGGAATCTCACGAATTATACGATTTTCAAGGCGTTAACCAGAATATCCTATTAAATGTACTATAATTGTGAGTACTTTGTTCACAGTGCCTGAAACGCCCTCTAACCGTGGCTGCCAACAATACTCACATTTTCAATGATTAACGATTGCGTAAAACATATGGCAGTTGTAAAATTGTTAAAATTATTACATATTCTGATTCTAAAGTGTTCTGGTGTTGTTAAATTATTACCACCACTGTGAAAAAGTTTATATGTTAAAGGTAGTCAACCAAAAAACTTAAAAATACCAATAATTTATTAAAACACGGTGGCCATTTTTAAATCGATTCAGATTTAATGGGCTATAAAACCGGTTTTAGTATGACTCTTCATTAATATTATTAATTCTATTTAATGTATTTCAAAGAATACAAACGTGTTTTTAAAATAGATGTTGCAGGTTCCATTAAAAATTACAAAATCTTTTATACCTTGACGCCGAAGATGATTCTCGAAATTATGACAACATGTAGAACTGTGAATGCAAACGAACGTGAATTATATGATCCATACAAATGGGATATGAAATCAGAGATAGATGGAAAATCAAACATGCATAGTTAAGTTCGGCTGGTCCGAACGTGTTATACCTAATGAACACTTAACAACTACTAAGCTCTTCCTCTATGTTAAGTATAATTCCTTGGAGGAGAATAATATGTTATCTGATGATAATCACTTTATACTGCCAATTTTCTGTGTGGAGGTTTTATACACCCAACGAAGACTACAAAATTTCAGCCATTTCGGTGGGATGTTGAGGCCACAACCTTCAAAATACCAAAAATCGGAAAGTATCGTTCAAGGGGAACTATATGAAGACGTAGACCTATACCGACAAATTTTAGGTGGAAAGTTTTAGTCTTGGAAATTTGAGTAATCATAAAATATAAAGAAGCTTAAATGGTGTTTCTTATTAGGAAATGTTGTTGTTCTAGGATTGTAATTATACGTTTCAATGATAAAAAAATTTACATGTTGCATCTTAAGACATATTGAATTTTCCTGATGCATAGCTACATATGTATGTATTTGTGTATGTCCTTACGTATTTTAATAAATATGTAGTTAGGCATGCAAGCATTGTTTATGTTATCTGTATAACCACATGTTACAATCATTGTTAGACTCTTCTCTAAGTATCGTGTCAAACATGCCATATACGCTGACACTTGACAATTCTCATCCAATTCATATTCCCATATTGGTAAAACAAACAAAAAACGTTTTACGCGAAGGGCACACAACCAACAACATCAATACAACAGAAGAGTGTCAATGTTAGCAGTAAAATTGTAATTGTCAGAAAACTGTAAACGTATCTGCTGTCCGCTACAATTTTTTATTCACGCGAAAAACGAAGCAAAGAAGTGCTACAACAAGTTTTCTAAAACGACGAAAAAACATTAAATAATAAAAAAACCAACAACAGGATGACAACACTGCAATAGCTGTTGTATTGAAACAGAAACAACATCAATATAACTATCATTCAAAAAGAGTTCAGAAAATGGCTAGCACGATTGTACAACTGAATTTTTCAAAATGAATCGTCCACTGAGAAAAACACGACAGACAGGCAGACAAATACATAACAATTTGAAATTGGTATAGAATAAAGCCATTATTTGCATATGTGACAAACATGAAGCATACAATGGTCATTTGACAACGAAATACTGTCATCGGATCATAAATGAATTGGTGGGGCGTATAGCAAAGGGTATATCATTTGTGCAATGGTTTAGAGGGATATTAATAAAATTATACAAAAACATGTAGTGTAAAAGTCATGAGTTTTTCTTTGCCGTTTGTTCTCGTAGAACTAAATGAGTTTTTAGCAAACGTTAATAACTTTATCAAAGTATGCAATGAAAAGGTGGCATAAACTATTTTTTATACAGAAGATTATTACATTATAACATAAATAAATAGAATAGTATAATATTTACTTAATTAGTCAGATGGTATTTTGGAGAATATTTGTTCTATAAGCCGAACTAAAAGTAGAATTACACTGTGCAACATTTTTAAGGTAATCTTGTGCAAACAATTTGAACTTAGGATTTTTTGAAAGTACAGACCCAAACGACAAAAAGCCTAGTTGGGTTTTGTTGTGTCAGATCCAGCTTGGATTTTATGGCCCATCTAAATATGGTTAAATATTGACTTTTTAAAGAAATACTGGGCTATATCTCTGAAACCTATGTGAATATTCATCTGACCACTGCAGCAAATTTGTAGATAAGGGCAAGAATAAAATATTTGGAGAAATAATGAACTCGAAAAACTACATTTATTGCCTCAAATATTATAAAATATCGAAAATTTCCATATTTTGTATAGATTTAGCATTATATCTCCAAAACCGTTAATTTTTTCTTAATGTTTTCTTTTGGAAGAATATTCGCTGGAATGTAATACTCAACTCTTCAGAACATGCTATTGCTGTAAAATGCCTCTATCACGTTGTTTTCAGCATATTTTGCAACTTAGGTTTTTTTGAAAGTACAGACCCAAACGACAAAAAGCCTAGTTGGGTTTTGTTGTGTCAGATCCAGCTTGGATTTTATGGCCCATCTAAATATGGTTAAATATTGACTTTTTAAAGAAATACTGGGCTATATCTCTGAAACCTATGTGAATATTCATCTGACCACTGCAGCAAATTTGTAGATAAGGGCAAGAATAAAATATTTGGAGATATAATGAACTCGAAAAACTACATTTATTGCCTCAAATATTATAAAATATCGAAAATTTCCATATTTTGTATAGATTTTGCATTCTATCTCCAAAACCGTTAAATTTTTTTTAATTTTTTCTTTTGGAAGAATATTTGCTGGAATGTAATACTCAACTCTTCAGAACATGCTATTGCTGTAAAATGCCTCTATCACGTTGTTTTCAGCATATTTTGCAACTTAGGTTTTTTTGAAAGTACAGACCCAAACGACAAAAAGCCTAGTTGGGTTTTGTTGTGTCAGATCCAGCTTGGATTTTATGGCCCATCTAAATATGGTTAAATATTGACTTTTTAAAGAAATACTGGGCTATATCTCTGAAACCTATGTGAATATTCATCTGACCACTGCAGCAAATTTGTAGATAAGTGCAAGAATAAAATATTTGGAGATATAGTGAACTCGAAAAACTACATTTATTGCCTCAAATATTATAAAATATCGAAAATTTCCATATTTTGTATAGATTTTGCATTCTATCTCCAAAACCGTTAAATTTTTTTTAATTTTTTCTTTTGGAAGAATATTTGCTGGAATGTAATACTCAACTCTTCAGAACATGCTATTGCTGTAAAATGCCTCTATCACGTTGTTTTCAGCATATTTTGCAACGACAATTTAATAAATATGTCAATAATGTGGTGAAATCCGAAATGCGAGAATAAACTGTTGGTGTGAACTGTGTTTGAAATATGTGTTGTAAAAGATATGATACAAAATACCGCTGAAACAACATGAAGTAAGCATTTTAGAGTTTCAGTATGTTCTAAAGAATTGTTGAAAACCACATTTGGAAGATATTTGTAAAAGGTTACTTGGTTCAACTCCCAATGGTTTAGCTAATACTGGCCAGAATTACAGCAATTATGTAAAATTTTCTATATTTTATCGATTTTGATGCCCTAGATGGAGTTTTTCTTATGTAGCCTGTTCAGAAGATAAGTTCTACTAGTTTAAGGATACAATATTGCCAAAAACAGCTAAGCCAAATTCCTAATCGTTTCCGAGATATAGGCCCGATAAATGCAAAAAACTGTAGTTTTAGCCTGGTTTAAAAGAGGCCATAAAATCCGAACTGGATCTGACAGGACAAAATCCTACTAGGGTTTTTGTAGTCTAAATATGTACTTTCAAAAAATGCATACTAGAAGTTGTTTGCATTTTCAGTGTTGCATAGTGTTATTAACCTTCATATTCCTTGCTGTGAGTTTATTTCCAAACCTCCCAATTCTTTACTCGTCAGTAGGGGGATAATGAGAGTTCCAAATTAAAAAGCGCCTTTTTTGCCTACTCGGCCCACTGTGCAGGCTGTGTATGTGTATGTGTGTGAGAGAGAACAAGAGAGAGAGAGATCACTAGATCGAGAGAGTAGTAGGAGGCACTGTGTCCTGTATAAATTAAAAACTTAAATAAATAAACAATTGTAATTAAAAGTATCAAATTACATATCTTAAAATAAACAACCCTTTAACTCAATCAATAGTGTCAAATTACACCAAAATAATAAAACTCTTTGATGTTTATGTTTAAGGTAAAGGCTATGGGTAAGATATTTTCAGAGTCCGAAGCAATCATGCATGGGATTTTAAAGATTCAGTGTCCTAGGCAATTGAGTTTGAGGTTTGTAAACGACATACTTTAGAATTGTTTATTATTGTGGACCACCATGCATCCATCATGTTTTGGATTGATGGATTCATGGTGGTCTTCAAGTGCAAAGCTTTGTTCTTATTGGCGACAATATTTATGTTGTATGATACAATTTTTAGTTTGTTTAAATAACTACATTTTTCTTATTGACGACAACGAAGAGTGAAACTAATCAATATATTTTGTTGTTGTAAAAAATTCTTCTACATCATACATTGTGAGTTGTTTGGAATGCAATCTCAACAATATATTCACTTTCTGTTGAGACTTCAACTATAAGGTATCATTTTTCTTCATACAAAAAAAATAATTTTCATCTTTAAAATGCCTTCGATGAAATTTCAGAGGCTTGCAGGTGTTTATGTTTATGGTTAAGTCTATGGGTAAGATATAGAATTGTTATTGTTATTCCTTTTTTGTTTATTTGTATATATTAAAAAAAACTAATAAAAATCTAGGATTGATTTGGAAAATGAAAGGGTGGGAAAGCAGATGGATAATGCAAGTGGATTTTTCCGTCCGTCCGCCAGTCTCTCTGTGAGCATGTTCAATCATGTTCATAACTTAACATATGTATCCCCAATTAATTTCACAATATTGTGAAATTCATGTTTTAGCATACTACAGTTTTCATATAAAAAGCAAATAATCTTAAATAAAGTTCAATGTATACCCAATTAATTTCACAAGTTTGTGAAATTATTGACGATGGTCAGGTTCGTTCGTCTTTTGAATTTCATAACGCTATGAGTTGAGATGAATGTCAGAGTTTCTCATATTGCAACAAAAACCCAAGATTAAACATAAAGTGACCATGAAATGATTCGTACAAATTCTCTCCTTTGTTATATTCCATGTTAGCGTACTGGTGATCGATACATTGACCAAAAATTAGATTTTTTGTCAACGAGCATTTAGGCAATTTGTTTACATTTAACAAATGTAAACAAATCTGCAGTTTTCAATGCTACAAGAATATTTCTTTATTCTTTGGAATTCTTGCACTTGTGGATACACATTTTGTATATGTTATGCAGGTTGATCATCAAATGATGAGAGAGGGGGTTCAAGTGTGAGGTGGGGATTGGGTTGAGGGCCGATTTTGATGCTGGAATACAATCAATACTTTGATTCATCTAAATAATTATATCAGAACTTAACACGTCACATATTATTAACGGAGCTTAAATGCACTGCACAGTGGGTCAAAACAACAAAAATAACATCCAAAATGTTAGGCTGAACCAAATTTAGAGTAAGTCTAAATTAAATCATATGTATGAGTGAGAGTATAATATTATTGTCATCAAAAACATACACATACATATATAAGCGTTTAAATTTAGGCAAGGCAAAATATGAAACAAAGTTGGATATTTTATCTCCAGTGTGTGTGGGAAGCAAAATATGAAACAATGTTGCATATTTAGCATCCTAGAGAGGGAGCTATAGACAGAGAATTGGAAAAGTCCCCCAGATTTTTACGTTAATGTAATCAAAATTACATGTCAATGTATATGTAAGCGTAAAAATATAAGCAAGGCAAAATATTAAACAAAGTTGCATAATTTACCTCCAGTATATATGGGAACAAAATATGATACAATGTTGCATATTTTTACCTCCCGTATATGTGAGAGAGGGAGATGAAATAGATAGAGAATTGGGAAAAGCCCCCAAAATACAAGTCAATGTATATGTAAGCGTTTATGGCTTGGAAATTTCGTAACTTAATTTAATTTGAGTTTAAGTAAATAGGAATGAGAGAGTCTCAGTTATTGTATGACTCTAACCAGGAGTAAATATCAATGGTCACCATTTGTTATGCTCACTATACTCGATGTTAGCGGGTTGGAGATCGATACATGGACCCAATAATTAGATTTTTTTATTTTAAATTTTGTCTGTTAGAGCGAAGATCATTTTTAATGATTTCTATTAATTTTCTCGTTTAGAGTTAAGCTTGATCAGTTTTAATGATTTTTATTAATTTTCTCGTTTAGAGTTAAGCTTGATGATCGGGTTTTTTGTCAACAAGAACGTAGACAATTTGGTTACATTTAATCAAATGTAAACAAAAGTGGTTGTATTTAGGATTGAGGAGAAATAAACTACATATAACTTCATCAATAAATGGCTAGCAACACATGGAACATTTTCTACCAGAAGAGGTTCACTTGACAAAGATCAAAAATATGTCCACAATATAAAAACAATGTACTGCATTCGTTGATATAGCAAATTATGCATAAATTTGCATCTGATATTTAATAGAAAGTTTTCTTAATGTCTATTTATCCAGCAGATGTTGTGGTATATCAGATGTTATGGAAGCTGGAATTATTGTTTACTCCAAAAATATCATAAGCAAGTAGAATACTTTCCAACATACCGACAATTATTATATGCCTCGTCAATAATGTGTTATTAGGTGACCAACGATGAGGTTCATGTAAGGTTTATCTTCATGTTCCTAAAAACCAATTTCCACCTCATACCAGAACGGACCAATTCATTGATATCTAAAAATCCAATGGCTAATTTTCAAACGTTTGTAAGCGTTCATCTTCACGATGGAATCTATTATCCATGACATAGGATGGTTTTTTGTTTTGGAATTTCCAATAAACCGCTGACAGAAATATACTCCATTTCATCACAATACAAAGGGATCACTGATGTGAATAGGGTTAAGGGGCTTTGCGCAGAGTTTCATGCCAAAAAGACTGGACAAATGATTATGCTTGATGTCTGCGCTTAACAAAGATATTGAATAATCTTCTGTTTAACAGCATGTTTATTCGTGGTCATGATTAAACATGTCATCTATCCAAATAATTCTCAAAGATTGTGAATTTCATATTTATATTGCTTGACATTACATTTTTCATATTATCACAATTTGGAATAAGAAATAAGGTAGCTCAAGTTCGAAAAAATCTCTATCCAGTCTTCCTGAATTCATAGATTCAGGTTTCGTTCACATTGGATTCATTACTGATGGTCCGGGAAATATTTCTAATGATTGTCACAGTTTCAAAGTCCTTATTATAAATATATATCAATGACTAATACGCATTAAAAAATAAATAAAAACAACATTATTACGATGGAGATAGATTGCATTTATTTCGTAATCGTAATATCTGCCTCTCGTAGTTCTTCAATTATAGAAACCATCTCATTTGTATGGTCATATTTTCCACTTTGATTTGATTCCACCAACAGCTTTAGTCGTTCAACAAGAACATTGGGATCGTTCCAATATTCATATTGAGGTTTTTCGGGATTTACTCTCATTAGGCCTTTACCAGTGTGAGTACCATCGACTATCTTCTTTATTATATTAGTGTACATATTTATATCCTTTGTTAGATTTTACTCGTTCATTATGGTTGTAGTTTACTTTATGTGCATTTGAATCCAGTAAAATTTTCTTATATATCTCCAACTCTGATTCATCGTAGTTTTTGGGCTTTTGATGAAAGAGGAGTTCAAATAAGCCTGGTGTGAGTGCCCAATTCTGGTTTCCTACCATAATTTTTTCATTATTTATTTCTAAAGGTTTATCTCCAAATTTCCATTCCCCATTAACATTTTTATGTGGACCGTATACAGTATCCAGATTATTATTGATTTTCAATTGAAGAAGATTGTTTTCATAATCATAGTCATCATGATCAGAATAAAAAGATTCTTCTCCACCCTCGTCGTTACTTGAGTCATCTTGATTATTATCTTCTTCGTACTCATCATCACTTGGAGTGGTTTCTTCTTTAACATCTTCCTTATATCTCTTGATACTGGAAAACGATGATTTCCCATACTCGGGTATATTTTCTGTTTTAGGAATCATGTATTTGGATGCATTTTTACTTGTTGTTTTAACTAATTTGTTTAATTCATCTGTTATAGGTTTGAAGGTATTTTCCAATTGGGTTGTTCTTGCTTGTTCTCCCCTTTTAATGTTTTGAAATTTTCTTTTCAAAACATTGCGGGATTGAACCAGCCGTTTTAACATTTCTTCTTCCATTGTTAGAGTTATACTGTTAAATTTGAGTTATTGATACAATATATATAGAACCCCATCCTAACCCAACCTAACCTGAACCCAACCCCATCTGAACCCAACCTAACCTGAACCCAACCCAACCCAACCTAACCTAACCTGAACCCAACCTAACCTAACCTGAACCCAACCCATCCTAACCTGAACCCAACCCCACCTGAACCCAACCCAACCCAACCTGAACCCAACCCCACCTGAACCCAACCCCAACCTGAACTCAACCCAACCTGAACCCAACCCAATCTGAAACCAGCCTCAACCCAACCTGAACCTTCCCTGATCCCAACCTGAACACAATCTGAACCCAACCTAATCTGAACCCAACCTGAACCTTACCATGAATTCAGGAAGACTGGATACTGTAGATTTTTTCGAACTTGAGCTACCTTATTTCTTATTCCAAATTGTGATAATATGAAAAATGTAATGTCAAGCAATATAAATATGAAATTCACAATCTTTGGGAATTATTTGGATAGATGGCATGTTTAATCATGACCACGAATAAACATGCTGTTAAACAGAAGATTATTCAATATCTTTGTTAAGCGCAGACATCAAGCATAATCATTTGTCCAGTCTTTTTGGCATGAAACTCTGCGCAAAGCCCCTTAACCCTATTCACATCAGTGATCCCTTTGTATTGTGATGAAATGAAGTATATTTCTGTCAGCGGTTTATTGGAAATTCCAAAACAAAAAACCATCCTATGTCATGGATAATAGATTCCATCGTGAAGATGAACGCTTACAAACGTTTGAAAATTAGCCATTGGATTTTTAGATATCAATGAATTGGTCCGTTCTGGTATGAGGTGGAAATTGGTTTTTAGGAACATGAAGATAAACCTTACATGAACATCATCGTTGGTCACCTAATTACACATTATTGACGAGGCATACAATAATTGTCGGTATGTTGGAAAGTATTCTACTTGCTTATGATATTTTTGGAGTGAACAATAATTCCAGCTTCCATAACATCTGATATACCACAACATCTGCTGGATAAATAGACATTAAGAAAACTTTCTATTAAATATCAGATACAAATTTATGCATAATTTGCTATATCAACGAATGCAGTACATTGTTTTTATATTGTGGACATATTTTTGATCTTTGTCAAGTGAAACCTCTTCTGGTAGAAAATGTTCCATGTGTTGCTAGCCATTTATTGATGAAGTTATATGTAGTTTATTTCTCCTCAATCCTAAATACAACCACTTTTGTTTACATTTGATTAAATGTAACCAAATTGTCTACGTTCTTGTTGACAAAAAACCCGATCATCAAGCTTAACTCTAACCGAGAAAATTAATAAAAATCATTAAAACTGATCAAGCTTAACTCTAAACGAGAAAATTAATAGAAATCATTAAAAATGATCTTCGCTCTAACAGACAAAATTTAAAATAGAAAAATCTAATTATTGGGTCCATGTATCGATCTCCAACCCGCTAACATCGAGTATAGTGAGCATAACAAATGGTGACCATTGATATTTACTCCTGGTTGAAGTCATACAATAACTGAGACTCTCTCATTCCTATTTACTTAAACTCAAATTAAATTAAGTTACGAAATTTCCAAGCCATAAACGCTTACATATACATTGACTTGTATTTTGGGGGCTTTTCCCAATTCTCTATCTATTTCATCTCCCTCTCTCACATATACGGGAGCTAAAAATATGCAACATTGTATCATATTTTGTTCCCATATATACTGGAGATAAATTATGCAACTTTGTTTAATATTTTGCCTTGCTTATATTTTTACGCTTACATATACATTGACATGTAATTTTGATTACATTAACCTAAAAATCTGGGGGACTTTTCCAATTCTCTGTCTATAGCTCCCTCTCTAGGATGCTAAATATGCAACATTGTTTCATATTTTGCTTCCCACACATACTGGAGATAAAATATCCAACTTTGTTTCATATTTTGCCTTGCCTAAATTTAAACGCTTATATATGTATGTTTTTGATGACAATAATGTTATACTCTCACTCATACATATGATTTTAATTTAGACTTACTCTAAATTTGGTTCAGCCTAACATTTTGGATGTTATTTTTGTTGTTTTGACCCACTGTGCAGTGCATTTAAGCTCCGTTAATAATATGTGACGTGTTAAGTTCTGATATAATTATTTAGATGAATCAAAGTATTGATTGTATTCCAGCATCAAAATCGGCCCTCAACCCAATCCCCACCTCACACTTGAACCCCCTCTCTCTTCATTTGATGATCAACCTGCATAACATATACAAAATGTGTATCCACAAGGGCAAGAATTCCAAAGAATAAAGAAATATTCTTGTAGCATTGAAAACTGCAGATTTGTTTACATTTGATAAATGTAAACAAATTGCCTAAATGCTCGTTGACAAAAAATCTAATTTTTGGTCAATGTATCGATCACCAGTACGCTAACATGGAATATAACAAAGGAGAGAATTTGTACGAATCATTTCATGGTCACTTTATGTTTAATCTTGGGTTTTTGTTGCAATATGAGAAACTCTGACATTCATCTCAACTCATAGCGTTATGAAATTCAAAAGACGAACGAACCTGACCATCGTCAATAATTTCACAAACTTGTGAAATTAATTGGGTATACATTGAACTTTATTTAAGATTATTTGCTTTTTATATGAAAACTGTAGTATGCTAAAACATGAATTTCACAATATTGTGAAATTAATTGGGGATACATATGTTAAGTTATGAACATGATTGAACATGCTCACAGAGAGACTGGCGGACGGACGGAAAAATCCACTTGCATTATCCATCTGCTTTCCCACCCTTTCATTTTTTAAATCAATCCTAGATTTTAATTAGTTTTTTTAATATATACAAATAAACAAAAAAGGGATAACAATAACAATTCTATATCTTACCCATAGACTTAACCATAAACATAAACACCTGCAGGCCTCTGAAATTTCATCGAAGGCATTTTAAAGACGAAAATTATTTTTTTTTGAGTTCAAAGAAAAATGATACCTTATAGTTGAAGTCTCAACAGAAAGTGAATATATTGTTGAGATTGCCTTCCAAACAACTCACAATGTATGATGTAGAAGAATTTTTTACAACAACAAAATATATTGATTAGTTTCACTCTTCGTTGTCGTCAATAAGAAAAATGTAGTTATTTAAACAAACTAAAAATTGTATCATACAACATAAATATTGTCGCCAATAAGAACCAATCTTTGCACTTGAAGACCACCATGAATCCATCAATCCAAAACATGATGGATGCATGGTGGTCCACAATAATAAACAATTCTAAAGTATGTCGTTTACAAACCTCAAACTCAATTGCCTAGGACACTGAATCTTTAAAATCCCATGCATGATTGCTTCGGACTCTGAAAATATCTTACCCATAGACTTTACCTTAAACATAAACATCAAAGAGTTTTATTATTTTGGTGTAATTTGACACTAAGTAGTTTTTTAAGTTTTTAATTGATTGAGTTAAAGGGTTGTTTATTTTAAGATATGTAATTTGATACTTTTAATTACAATTGTTTATTTATTTAAGTTTTTAATTGATACAGAACACAGTGCCTCCTACTACTCTCTCGATCTAGTGATCTCTCTCTCTCTCTTGTTCTCTCTCACACACACACTCTCTCTCTCTCACACACACACACACACACACATACACAGCCTGCACAGTGGGCCGAATAGGCAAAAAAGGCGCTTTTTAATTTGGAACTCTCATTACCCCCCTACTCTCGTCTACCACCTTTTTACTCCCAATTTAGTCCAAAGTAGCATCTGCAGGCCAATATTATTCGTCTCGTTATTTCTAAGTTCATGTTGTATTTTTATTCATGCCTATTCCAAGGTAAATAGAGATAAATTAACCGCCTCAAAATTGTTGTTCTTAATTTTCACAGTTGGTTTGAGTATTTGCGTCTTACGAGTTGTTACCATCAGATTTCTTTCGACTTTGTCTACATCATCGAAATAAGGACTCCGCATCATTTAATGTTATCTTATAAACTGTCGAATGCAGCTTTATAGTTGACAAAAATATGATATGTGTCGAGCCGCTCCTTTGGGTCTTCTCCAGAATTTGCCACAAGGTGAATATATGGTCAATGGTGGATTTGCCAGGCATTTATATGGGGCAATTATTTCACTGGACATAATTTTGTGGGCATTTATACATATAATTTAAACATGCAGTCAAATTTTTTTGTGGATGTTCAGGTTCAAATCATTAGGTATGTGTTCCTCTTGCAAAAGGTCCGAATTAGCTGATGTATACGCCTTATCAGAGTGTTGCCTCTGGCAACTGTTTGCAAACCTTTTTATACCCACCACCACAGTATGTTTTTCCGTTTATAACGCATTGAAATAATCTTTTGCGACCCCATAAAGTATGTACATTCGGATTATGACTTTTTTACAACCTCATATCCCAATATCATATTTTGATGTGCTTTTACCTAAGATTAGATAAAATCTTTATTATTTAATTTCAACACACTTGATATTTTTATTTTATTTTTCTGTCCGCTGAATTCGATCCCGCGAACTTCTGATTTAGACATACACACTGCACATTGTGCAACGCGTACCAACATTAACGGTTGTCTAAACGCATACACATGTGCCACCAACTTTTCTTTGTTTTGTTAACAAAAAACTCCCTTGTAGACGGTGAGCGTTGAACACACAACCCTCGGATTTATAGTCGGACACACTGTACTCATTACTTATTAAGTAGCAAAGTAAGTAGTTATTTTTGTTTATATTACTTTGTAATGGGTTACATAATGACTAACGGATCCGAATTTTTGCTGGGCAATATCCATTTCGGTGAAGGCTAAATACCGAAGGCTAAATACCAAATTTCACCCAGGATATTGAGCCTAAAACCTTGAATATACCGTACATCGGGAGGTACCGTTCTATGGGGGGCTATATGAATACGTAGACTTATACCAACAAGTTTCATGTGGAACGTTTAATACGCCAAAGAAACTAAATACTACATTTCCGCCATTTCGGTGGGATATTGAAAACACAAACTTCAAAATATCGGTACCAATTACCAAACTATGTGCGTTGCTGGTCTCTATAAAAATATGTGCCTGTACCAAAGCCATTACTTTGATGTTTCACTCTTTGGAAGAATTTTCGGACTTCATTCTGGCTCCTGTACATCTCGATTTTTTCACAGTCACGCTTATCCATTTCTCTCTTTATCCTGCGGATTTCTCTTTATCCTTTTCTCCCGATGACTCTCGGGTGCGCTATGCCTTGCTACTGATTGTTTGAATATCGACAGACCGCGTCGGCTAAGTTTAGATTTTATTAATCTTAAATGTTTCTGCAAAATATTTTCACTTCTTAATTAAACGCACATTTATCGTATGTACAAAATGTTTCACCTCAACAATATTTAATTATTATAAATATAATTGTGTTTGTAAATCATGAAGACATAGATTTACAGGAATTTATTCTTAAATTCGCCAATAGTATTTAAATTATGTGTCATAAATAAATGTTCCCTTTTAATAAGGACAGCCACATAATACCGCTCGATTGGTATTTTCATATCCTTTCTTGTTGGCAATTCACAAGCCCAACCATTGAATGACAAGAAAATTATGAGCCATATTAACAACAAATCATTAGCAATAATTTAGACAGCTTTTAAGTGTTCCCAGGCATTTCATAGTGCAAGCCGCGTCACTGGGCGAAATGGCAATTTGGCATTGTCGTAGAATCACTGAGAATGGATCAGAGCGGAAGACGATCAACCAAATAGCAATTCATTTTTACGTATTATATCGGTTGCGTTACTAGAGAAAATACATTTCGTGTCTATATTTCACGCCAACCTACAAATTCATAAACAATCGTCGACCAAACCCTGCAAAAGTTGGTGCTGACCCTCCAATTGCGATCGACTGGGCTGTTTATTTAATGATTTCTGAGTTACAATGCTTTTATGCGAATATATGGCAACGCATTTTAATACTAAACAAGATGTACCGTGGACGGACGTTCTATGCGTCCATGGGCAGGGAATGAATGTTTAGAATGAAGTGCCGCTTTGAAACTGGCAGTTATGACACAGGCGGAAGGAAGACGCGAGCGTATTGAATCTCAGCAGGTTTAGTAACACAACAATTTTGCAGCAACTTATGACAATGCAATGCTAACAAATAACACTTTCAACCATTATAGGCTTTCATTCATGCCGACGAAAATGACTACGACAACAAGAACAAAAAATGGGAACAACAATGACGATGGTGATGATGAAGACAACGCTGCCAATATTTGCAACTAAGATAAGCGTCGGTCTGCTTGATTTGAGTTTTGGTTTTTCTAAAAAAGAGCTGAGAATTTATGGTGAACTACTGCCATAGCATGAAATGAGAATGTCAAAAAGGGGTATACCCTATAGTGGCAATATCTCATTTGGTTCAAAGAATGTCGTTCAATATTTGGAGGCTTTTTTATATGTTCAAGTCTTGCGTGTTCTTATTTTTAAAATGTTAGTCTCTGGTGGTCATCTTTATTAGTAGGTTACAAATCAGAGAAATTTGGCATTAAAATAAAAATTTCAAAATATTAAAATTGGAAGATTTTAGCGCCATTTACAATAACTTTTATATTTGACCAAGATGTAAAGACGCATTGGTACGACCAGATATTTACCCTGCGGTATATCATGGAGAAGACCCATGGAATTCGACACCTACAACCTTTTTATCGATTATAAAGCAGACTTCGACAGTAGAGCAGGCAACAAATCGATTATTTTTTAAAAAATTAATATCGATAGATAGTTTTGTCTACCGATATTTTCGGATTAAATACCCCTAAACTAAAATTTATTGAAATGAATAGAAATTACGCGGTTTTTCGGTTTTGTAGATGCCTGAAAATTTTATTTTTGTGTATTTTTATCAAATGAAAGCAATTGTTTTTTCTCCTTTATATTTCTGTGAGCTACAGTGCAAAATGTCAACAAAAGCATAGACATTTCCGCCATTTTTATTTCCAAATTAATGGTGATGACAAATTAATGGTAAATCGATAGCAATCAATTTTTTGAAATGAATTATCGAAAATATGTAAGGTTGGTAATATCGGTAGCTTGTCAGCTCTAATCGACAGTCCCCTACGCTCAAAGGTATTCCAAGCCATGTCTAAAATTGGTATCCCGGCAAAGCTCATTCGGCTTTGTAAGATGAGTTTAACTGATACCCGGCCCTCAGTTAAAATAGGAATCTCTCCGACAAGGAGACAGCCTCTCGTGTGACTTATTCAACATACTACTGAAAAGGTTATACGAGATGCAGATGTTAAAAGAAATGGTACAATTTACGCCAATAGTAATAAGAATGAGCGGAGATGAACCCGCCAAAAAGGCGTGTAAATACGGGCCGAATGGCGGCACAGGCAGAACTAGAAGGCCAAGGCTTCGATGGAGCCAACAAGTAAAATACAACGTCAGAAAACTTCATTCATATCCCAGATGGGGAAAAGAAAGCAACAAACAGAGAGCAAGGGAGATGTATTATTAGTTCAGCTTATGTAACAAATGTTCTTTAATGAGCCAGCTAAGTAAGTAGTAGCATACATCGATGCCGAACATACTGCCCTTTAATAATCATGGTCATATCTATATGTTTTTTAGTCGAAATAGAATGTCTTAAATTATGAATATTACCACAATGAGTCAATTCCGAATATGTTCTCCCCAACTATAAAGCCCCTCAAATTAAACGAGTTCTTCGATTGCATCCCAAATATTATCTCAATAATAATATTTCTACCTTCATTCAAGATTCCTTCACAGTATGTATGCATTTCACAAATAAAGTTGTCGTTGTCGTTTATTGCCTGTGCAATATTGATGCTCTTGTTGTTTGCATAGCTCATGAATCAGTAGATGATTTTAGTACATACATATTTTAGTATTCTAGTGTTCCAATGGAAAAACAGAGCAGCTAGCATTATTTTTTGTTTCCCGAACTTTTTTGCTTTGGAATATCGTCTGCTCCGTCGGAAAAGGTCGTAAGTCCACTTTTTTTGGAAATCGCGTTTTTGTTACAGGATGATAGTACAAGTCAAAACACGTCGTATGATGCAAAGAAAATGGTAGTATGTCGCGTTTTTCTATATGTTTTGCCCTTGTCGGAAAAGGTCGTAAGTCCACAAAACGTACAAATTTGAGTACGAAAAGGTCGTAAGTCCACAGGAAAATGTATACTTTAAAAGAATACTAGTGATAATGTAGTTCAGATATAATGGTTGGGGTACAATGTAAAGAACTAGCCTACACCTTTGGATGATAATTGGATGATATTTGGCGGAGCCTGTAGACCAAATTTTTGAACAAAAATTGATAAATTCTATATTGCAACGAAAATTTACATTTGAAACCTATTTTCCCCTATAAGCGAACTGATTATGAAAGATGGACTTCTAGCATTTTCATTGATACAAATTGTGATGCCGTATGTGTTCAAATACCTCATATATTGAAAATTTTTGTAAAAAAAAATCAAAATCAAAACTTTTACTGTTTTTTACTGTGGCATATCTTACTTAACTTTATCAACTGGTAATTTGTGGTTTCTCTAGGGACATTTCTTCACATAACGAGATTAGTTTGTATTCTGAATTCAATGAAGTAATACCTTCTAACGGACGGGTAAGTGCAATGGTTATATTACACTCTGCAGAAGCATATATTGAAAATTTTTGTAAAAAAAAATCAAAATCAAAACTTTTACTGTTTTTTACTGTGGCATATCTTACTTAACTTTATCAACTGGTAATTTGTGGTTTCTCTAGGGACATTTATTCACATAACGAGATTAGTTTGTATTCTGAATTCAATGAAGTAATACCTTCTAACGGACGGGTAAGTGCAATGGTTATATTACACTCTGCAGAAGCATTTTTGGGGGGTGGAAAATTTCTTTTGGATATGAAAGCCCTTGATGGGTGTACTAAGAACCCAAAAGGAAATTTTCGCCTTAGATCAAGTTTCTGAGATATCGCGCGATGAAGTTTTTGATTTTTCCCTATAATAATTGGGAAAATAGCTCCATATCTCTGTTTGGCGTTGTTGTAGCATCGTTTTGAGGTGACATGTCTTCAGTCAAATCGATTGGCGAATCTTCTTGTAGAACATTTCATTCTTCTAACTCAATGCCTTTCATGTCCTTTTCGTCCTTTATTTCTTGAACCGTAGTGAAAGTACCACAAGATGAGATTTTTCAGAATCCAAATATTCTACAAAAATGTTGCTCAGAAGATTTTAGGTACGGATCTCTTTGACAACTAATCGATTTTGTCCCGTTTTCATTGTCTATTTGACATTTAATCGGGTTTGGTTCAGAAATAAACTATGTTTTGTTTTTCTGTATATTCGTCATTGGTTATTTACTGGTATGTAGACATAAAAATTGGTTATTCCACAAATAGCTCTTGTAATGATGAACACGTTAATAACAAATTTTTTTGGAGGATAGATCCGGTTATCTCAATTTTTGATCCGGATATTCCGACATTAAAACCGATTTTGAACCGGTTTGAAGTAACCGATTAAACTTATATGTATACCGTTAAAATGCTTATAGAGTTGTCAATCAAATGAAATTAATTCGTTGACTGAAACTTTGCTAGTTGCAGTGTTAAAACAAAAAACCGTTTTGTTAAACCGTTTTTGAGGAAAAATATCAATAAGCGCAAATATGGATGTCAAAGGCTGGGGGCGAACTATTCTTTTTGGCGATGAAAATCGATGAAGATAATATTACGAACCCGGAAGGACTGTTATGCCGTAGGTCAAACTTCTGAAAGACGAAAAATGTATCCCAATTTTGGAAAACACTTAATTTTTGAAAATTTCTGGAGATAGAAAGAGTCATTTATTAGAAACTATAACAGATATTGTGTTCATTGTTTTTTGCTATAATGATGGCATCTACTCCTGCTCTGACAAAATTGACTGAATTGACCCTAGAAATTACATACATGTGTGTATTATGAATGATCATAACAACTTTAGTTAGGATATGGCTAGTTACTTGGATTTCAAGGGTCAATTCAGTCAATTTTGTCAGAGCAGGAGTAGCTACCATTATTATAGTATTTAGGACCATGCCAAAATCATGGATGTTACGACTCGCATGAAGGTTAATTTTTTCATATAAAGATACCCCGCATTGTTTTCAGTAATATTGCCAAAGACAGTTTATACCTAAAATGCAAGGATTCCAAGGAATATGATGTCGAATATTTCAAAACATGTAGCAATGGGCGGAACTTGCCACGCCTATTTAGGTTACTTCCCGACCTAAACTTTTAAAGCGCCGATACACTTGTCTTCTTTTTTCGGTCCTCTTTCATAATTTGGCCGAATTGTGTTGTAATTATTTTTTGTGTTGTGCAGTGTAATTATCTCATCACCATGTTAAATTGCAAAAAAAAATTGTGGATTTGGTTCATTTCACACCTTTCGATCATAACCAACATCTAATGGGGTCACTTCTGGTCGGAACCCGACCTCTCCACAAAATTTCGTGCCAATCAGTCCAAAATTGAGGCCTGGAGTTTTATTACAGTTGTTAATGGATGGACGGACAAACATAGCTAGATTGCTTTATCTCGTCATACGAAAGTATTCACCTATCTGGCTTTTATACCTGACTTAAGGTGAACTGAATCAAAATAATTAATATTTAATTTTATATTTGACTACTGTCGACATCACCAACATCAAGAGTCTTCTATCTCTGTGAGAAAATTTCATGATGATCCGATCAAAATTCCGACCTGTAGTGTGATTGCAGAAAAAATGGAAAAAGGGATGCATTAACAACTATTGCGATATCTCTATTATTTGACTACCTACGCCAACCTACTTTGCATAATTTCAAAGATGGGATTTTCTACTTTCTTCAGGCTTTGCTTTTAGAAGGTCCCCAACCATAGGTGTGATATCCGTCATTATGAGAGAAGTTGGGTTTTATTAGCGACTATTGCGATATCTTCGTTGTTAGACCCCCTACGACAACCTACGTTACATTGTTAAAAAGGTGATATTTTATACTTTCATTGCCAGGTTTTGCTTTTTGTAGACCCCTTATAGACGCTGAGATATTTGCTTTGGAATAAAATGTTGACTTTTTCTCCAAATAAAGTTTTTGCTCATTCCTACCCCTAAATATTATCCGACCATCATCAAAATGAAGAGGCTTCTTCCTCTGTGAGACCCTCATTAACCCTCGAAATTTCGTGACGATCCGATCAAAATTGCGCCCAGTAGCGTGATTTCCAAAAAAATGGAAAATGGGATGTATTATCGAATATTGCGATATCTCCGTTATTTGGTCATCTATGCCGACCTAGTTTGCATCATTGTAAAGATGGGATCTTCTACTTTCATAGTAGAAATATCCAACCAAAGCTGTGATATTCGTCATTATAACTAAAATCGCAAAAATGAAAATTTGGGTTTAATTTGCGACTATTGTGATATCTTCGCTGTTTGATCACCCACGAAAACCTACTTTACATCGTTAGAAAGGTGATATTTTCTACTTTCATTGTCAGGTTTTGCTTTTGGTATACCCCTTATAGAAGCTGAGATATTAGCTTTGGAAAAAACGTTGCATTTTTATCCAAATAAGTTTTTTGTCCATTCCGACCCCTAAATATTATTCGACCCTCGCCAAAATCAATAGGCTTCTTCCTCTTTGAGATCCCCATTAACTTTTAAAATTTCGTGACGATCCGATCAAAATTGCGGCCTGTAGCGTGATTTCCAAAAAAATGGAAAAATGGGATGAATTTCCGACTATTGTGATATCTCCGCTATTTGGTCACCTACGCCGACCTAGTTTGCATCATTGTAAAGGTGGAATCTTCTACTTTCATAGTCAGGCTTTGCTTTTGAAAAGTCCCCAGCCAAATTTGTGATATTCGTCATTATAACTAAAATCGCAAAAATAAAAATTTGGGTTTAATTTGCGACTATTGTGATATCTTCGCTGTTTGATCACCCACGAGAACCTACTTTACATCGTTAGAAAGGTGATATTTCCTACTTTCATTGTCCGGTTTTGCTTTTGGTATACCCCTTATAGAAGCTGAGATATTCGCTTTGGAAAAAAACGTTGTCTTTTTATCCACATAAGTTTTTTGCCCATTCCGACCCCTAAATATTATCCGACCATCACCAAAATCAATAGGCTTCTTCCCCTCCGGGACCCCTATCAACACCCAAAATTTCGTGACGATCCGATCAAAATTGCGACCTGTAGCGTGATTACAAGGTTTAGATGGACAGACGGACGGACGGACGGACGGACGGACTGACGGACGGACACACATAGCCAGATCGACTCAGCTCGTCTAGACATTCATTTTGATATATATAAGTATGGGTCTACGACCATTATTTCGATGCGTTACAAACTTTTTGGCCAAAACCAACTTATAATACCCTCCCCACATAGTGGTGTAGGGTATAATAACATTTCCACATTGTTTTGTAAAGTATAAATATTTTATTTTAAAAACGTCCGTAAAATGTAGGAAAAGGTCGTAAGTCCCTACAAAAATACAAAACTGTACAAGGAAAAGGTCGTAAGTCCAAAGACATCCAATTATCTCCCAAACGCGACGGACTTTTATCAAACAAAGTACAGGTATTGAAGCGGAATAAATAAACGAA
This sequence comes from Musca autumnalis, assembly GCF_047663935.1. Classification (NCBI taxonomy): domain Eukaryota; kingdom Metazoa; phylum Arthropoda; class Insecta; order Diptera; family Muscidae; genus Musca; species Musca autumnalis. The sequence continues at coordinate 83,567,145 of NW_027411755.1, read as the reverse complement.
GAATTCTGCCTTTACCACCATAATAAAATCTTTAATACAGAAAGCGCTGGAATGTTTTTTCTTCCTCCTGAAAAATTTATTGAAAGGGACTTACGACCTTTTCGACGGAGCAGACGATATATTTTACGCACATGATTAGATATACATGCTTGTATGTTTTCGAATCACAGTCTTGTGGAAAATTTGATAGCTTATTGGGTGTTGCATCCCAGCAAATATTTGGAAACCACATGCGACAAATAGCCACTTCATTGGAATATAATGTAAACATGCTTGATGATCACTATTAATTTTTACAAGTAATGACCCTCCAAGCTTTTGGGAGTGAGTTTCTTTTCTATAAAATAGCGATCTTTTATCAGCTTACAATAACAAATGCATTGCTATCCCATTTTGATCTTCTTGAATAACTACTAATAGTGTCAGAAACGAAGATAGAAATGCGATTATTGCTTGTTTACACTAACAATGCTACTTACGACAATCGCGTGGGCAGACACATTCTATTGCCTATGCAGACAATTCGATTGTTTACGTTCATTAAAGGCGTGTACAACTTTGAACTAATATAATACATTAGTTTATCTGATTTTTATACGATACGGTGGTACAGTGGTAAGCATGTTCGCTTTGCATTCTTAATGTCATGAGTTTGATTCCCAGGCCACGCAACATCACATTTAAAAAACGTATGTACTTTGGAAAAATACTTTGAATAATAAAAAAATTAAAACAACAAAGAAAAAGAAAAATAAAAGACTAAATAAAAAAATATTTTTTTTCGTCACAACTAATTTTATCGCTAAAAGAACTTCTAACAAGTAAAAAGTCGTTAAGTTCGGCCGGGCCGAACTTTTTATACCCTCCACCATAAAATAGTCTTAAATAAAATGGAATCATTAGGGTCCTTTTACAGTTTTAGGTGGAACAACTTTTCGATAATGGTTAGACTCCTACTGCCTCCCGCTATTGCTTAAATTACACTGTGAACACAAATGTTGGGACAGAGATAATTCCTTTTGGAGATGAAAGCCCCTTGGTGTGTGTATATTAAAAACCCCGAAGGACAGATGCGTCGTGATTCGAACTTCCGCGTTATGGCGTGATGAAGTTTTTGCAAGAGACCCTGTAAGCCATCATGAATTAGCATTATATCCTTGTTTCTAAACAAAGATATAACGCTAATTCCTAATGGCCCACAGGGTCTCTAACAAAAATTTCATCACACCATAAGGCGGAAGTTCGACTCACGGCGGATCTGTCCTTCGGGGTTCATAATATACTCACCAAGGCCTTTCTTCCCCAAGAGGAATTTTCCGTGCCCCAGGCTTTCAACTCCATTTTGTTGCACAGTGTTATCTGATCTAATCTAAAAAATGTGTTCAGCTAGGTGAAAGGTACCACCTACGGGGCTATATAAAAGAGTCAACCTATCATTAAATTTTTTGGCGGAAAAGTTTTATAGCTGCAGGGAACTTCAAGAGTCAAATTGAGGGTAGTTTCATCAAAACAATGTAGACCCTCAAAAATGGACCCATGTTGACGAATTTTAGTGAAGAAATTTCGTGACCACTGAAAATTCCCGAAAATCGGGAGGTACAGTTATATGGGGGGATATACCAAAACATGGACCTGTATTGACGATTATTTTTGAATAGACAAAATTGTAGCTAAAATTCTCAAAATACCGATCATTACAGCTAGTTCGGTTAAAAAATGCAGCTAAAATTCTCAAAATATCGAAAATCGTGAGATAACGTTATATGGGGGCTATACCAAAACATGGACCTATGTTGACGATGTTTGGTGGAGATATTTCATGACCACTGAGAACCTCAAATGTCAAATTGCAGATATTTCGGTTACAAATTGTGGCTAAAATTCTCAAAATACCGAAAATCGGGAGGTACCGTTATATGGGAGCTATACCAAAACATGGACCTATGTTGACGATGCTTGGTGGAGATATTTCATGACCACTGAGAACCTCAAATGGCAAATTACAGCTAGTTCGGTTAAAAATTTTAGCTAAAATTCTCAATATACCGAAAATCAGGAGTTACCGTTATATGGGGGCTATACCAAAACATGGACCTAAGTTGACGATGTTTCGTGGAGATATTTCATGACCACTGAGAACCTCAAATGTCAAATAGCAGATAGTTCGGTTAAAAATTGTGGCTAAAATTCTCAAAATACCGAAAATCGGGAGGTACCGTTATATGGGAGCTATACCAAAACATGGACCTATGTTGAAGATGTTTAGTGGAGATGTTTCATGACCACTGAGAACTTTAAATGTCAAATTGCAGATATTTCGGTTACAAATTGTGACTAAAATTCTCAAAATACCGAAAATCGGGAGGTACCGTTATATGGGAGCTATACCAAAACATGGACCTATGTTGACGATGCTTGGTTGAGATATTTCGTGACCCCTGAAAACCTCAAATGGCAAATTACAGCTAGTTCGGTTAAAAATTTTAGCTAAAATTCTCAAAATACCGAAAATCGGGAGGTACCGTTATATGGGGGCTATACCAAAACATGGACCTATGTTGACGATGTTTCGTGGAGATATTTCATGACCACTGAGAACCTCAAATGTCAAATTGCAGATAGTTCGGTTAAAAATTGTGGCTAAAATTCTCAAAATACCGAAAATCGGGAGGTACCGTTATATGGGGACTATGCCAAAACATGGACCTATGCCCATATCCTTTGGGATATAAGTTTTTTGATCACTAGGAACCCTAAGTGCCAAATTATAGCTAATTCGGTCTGCAAATGTGGCGAAGAACGTCAAAATACCTCAAATCCGGAGGTACCGTTATATGGGGGCTATACCAAAAAGTGGACCGATATAGCCTATCTTCGAACTTGACCTGCCTATGGAAAAAAGACCCTCGGGTGCAAAATTTCAGCACTCTATCTCAATTATTGCGGACGCTAGACTGATTACAACAGACGGACAGACAGACGGACAGACGGACATGGCTAGATCGTCTTAGAATTTTATCCTGATCAAGAATATATATACTTTATAGGGTCGCAAATGATTAGTTCGATGTGTTACAAACAGAATGACAAACTTAATATACCCTCCATACTATGGTGGAGGGTATTAAAAGTCTCGAAAGCGGCATTCACAAGTAGTGTCGTGGACGTGGTTCATTTCTTACTGAACGGTTAGCCTTCATTGATTAGAATGCGAGATCGCGATGTGTGTTTCTATCGCCTGGGAGTGACTGCTTCGGGTAATGTGCGATAAAAAATGCTTGCTGGGTTAATGCTAATGTGACACAGGGTGTGTGTGTCTAAGTACAAAGTCGCAAATTCAAACCCAACAACGGAAAAACAAAAATGTGGCGCGTGGTCAAATTATGATAAATTCAGCTCAAATGTTCTAAACATATAACGTTTGTTTGTTAAACATATTTATCGACTTTGGACGTCCCTCAAGAACTACTTTCTTGTGACATGTCAGTGTATTGATTTATTTTGGTAGTTATGTCTACCAAAAACTACTATTCTAACCCGTTATTTGATAATTAGATTTTTTGCTGGGGTATAGATATGGCAAATTGTATGAATGTGAGGGCGGTATGCTTATTTTAGAGATTAGTAAGGTCTTACAAAAAACTGATTGCTGGGTGATTATCTAGTTTTCGTACTTATTTGTTTTAATAATTATAACCATTTTGAAAAAATCAATAACATTACATACTCTTCGTTTTACAAATTCAACCAAAAAGTTGTATAATGAACTAGTATCCAAATTTATATCAACTATCGGACTATCCTCGTATTCACAGTGATACATACGTATGTTAATACAAATTCACATATCTATGTACTTGCACCAACATATCTTTGAAATGAATCCCATAATCTATGTGCAATTAAACAACATGACTGCCTTTCGCGTTTTTTGTTTTTTATGACCATTGATTCATTTCTATCAATGCCTACTATTCTGTGTATTGGGTGTACAAACAACATGCGTTTGCTACAGTACAGCGATCAAGTTGTTAATAAATTTGATATAAATTTGCGTTATCTTTGTCTCGAGATAATATACAACAGTATAAAACAAAATCAAAGGATATATTAGTGGTAGTAGATGAATATACACTTGTAGGTAATTCCAATTAATTTGGATCATTTTAAGAGTACAATTTATGTATGTACAGTATCGGACAAAACATTTGCAACTGACACATAAAATTTAGTTTTAGCGCTATAATATTTGTAAAAATCAACTTTTTGTTCGGGTTTTCAGCATTAAAATGTTCTTCATACCCCGAAGAAAACATCCATATTTTTTTGTACTTAAAAGAAATACCCATATTTTAGCAAGACAAAACAACTGCAACTCACTCCCTCGCTATATAAATAAGGCCCAGAATTATGATTTTTTACATTATGTTTGTGTTATATCCAGATTTTTAGTAGTTAACTGTCTCTTTAAGACTAAGTGCATCAATTTTTATACCCTCCACCATAGTATGGAGGGTATATTAAGTTTGTCATTCTGTTTGTAACACATCGAACTAATCATTTGCGACCCCATAAAGTATAAATATTCTTGATCAGGATAAAATTCTAAGACGATCTAGCCATGTCCGTCTGTCCGTCTGTCTGTCCGTCTGTTGTAATCACTCTAGCGTCCGCAATAATTGAGATAGAGTGCTGAAATTTTGCACCCGAGGGTCTTTTTTCCATAGGCAGGTCAAGTTCGAAGATGGGCTATATCGGTCCACTTTTTGGTATAGCCCCCATATAACGGTACCTCCGGATTTGAGGTATTTTGACGTTCTTCGCCACATTTGCAGACCGAATTAGCTATAATTTGGCACTTAGGGTTCCTAGTGATCAACAAACTTATATCCCAAAGGATATGGGCATAGGTCCATGTTTTGGCATAGTCCCCATATAACGGTACCTCCCGATTTTCTGTATTTTGAGAATTTTAGCCACAATTTTTAACCGAGCTATCTGCAATTTGACATTTGAGGTTCTCAGTGGTCATGAAATATCTCCACGAAACATCGTCAACATAGGTCCATGTTTTGGTACAGCCCCCATATAACGGTACCTCCCGATTTTCGGTATTTTGAGAATTTTAGATAAAATTTTTAACCGAACTAGCTGTAATTTGCCATTTGAGGTTTTCAGGGGTCACGAAATATCTCAACCAAGCATCGTCAACATAGGTCCATGTTTTGGTATAGCTCCCATATAACGGTACCTCCCGATTTTCGGTTTTTTGAGAATTTTAGTCACAATTTGTAACCGAAATATCTGCAATTTGACATTTAAAGTTCTCAGTGGTCATGAAACATCTCAACTAAACATCGTCAACATAGGTCCATGTTTTGGTATAGCTCCCATATAACGGTACCTCCCGATTTTCGGTATTTTGAGAATTTTAGCCACAATTTTTAACCGAACTATCTGCAATTTGACATTTGAGGTTCTCAGTGGTCATGAAATATCTCCACGAAACATCGCCAACATAGGTCCATGTTTTGGTATAGCCCCCATATAACGGTAACTCCCGATTTTCGGTATATTGAGAATTTTAGCTAAAATTTTTAACCGAACTAGCTGTAATTTGCCATTTGAGGTTCTCAGTGGTCATGAAATATCTACACCAAGCATCGTCAATAAAGGTCCATGTTTTGGTATTGCTCCCATATAACGGTACCTCCCGATTTTCGGTATTTTGAGAATTTTAGCCACAATTTGTAACCGAAATAAATGCAATTTGACATTTGAGGTTCTCAGTGGTCATGAAACATTTCCAGCAAACATCGTCAACATTGGTCCATGTTTTGGTATAGCCCCCATATAACGGTACCTCCCGATTTTCGGTATTTTGAGAATTTTAGCTAAAATTTTTAACCGAACTAGCTGTAATTTGCCATTTGAGGTTCTCAGTGGTCATGAAATATCTCCACCAAGCATCGTCAACATAGGTCCATGTTTTGGTATAGCTCCCATATAACGGTACCTCCCGATTTTCGGTTTTTTGAGAATTTTAGTCACAATTTGTAACCGAAATATCTGCAATTTGACATTTAAAGTTCTCAGTGGTCATGAAACATCTCAACTAAACATCGTCAACATAGGTCCATGTTTTGGTATAGCTCCCATATAACGGTACCTCCCGATTTTCGGTATTTTGAGAATTTTAGCCACAATTTTTAACCGAACTATCTGCAATTTGACATTTGAGGTTCTCAGTGGTCATGAAATATCTCCACGAAACATCGTCAACATAGGTCCATGTTTTGGTATAGCCCCCATATAACGGTAACTCCCGATTTTCGGTATATTGAGAATTTTAGCTAAAATTTTTAACCGAACTAGCTGTAATTTGCCATTTGAGGTTCTCAGTGGTCATGAAATATCTACACCAAGCATCGTCAATAAAGGTCCATGTTTTGGTATTGCTCCCATATAACGGTACCTCCCGATTTTCGGTATTTTGAGAATTTTAGCCACAATTTGTAACCGAAATAAATGCAATTTGACATTTGAGGTTCTCAGTGGTCATGAAACATTTCCAGCAAACATCGTCAACATTGGTCCATGTTTTGGTATAGCCCCCATATAACGGTACCTCCCGATTTTCGGTATTTTGAGAATTTTAGCTAAAATTTTTAACCGAACTAGCTGTAATTTGCCATTTGAGGTTCTCAGTGGTCATGAAATATCTCCACCAAGCATCGTCAACATAGGTCCATGTTTTGGTATAGCTCCCATATAACGGTACCTCCCGATTTTCTGTATTTTGAGAATTTTAGCCACAATTTGTAACCGAAATATCTGCAATTTGACATTTGATGTTCTCAGTGGTCATGAAATATCTCCACCAAACATCGTCAACATAGGTCCATGTTTTGGTATAGCCCCATGTAACGGTATCTCACGATTTTCGATATTTTGAGAATTTATCTGCATTTTTTAACCGAACTAGCTGCAATGATCGGTATTTTGAGAATTTTAGCTACAATTTTGTCTATTCAAAAATAATCGTCAATACAGGTCCATGTTTTGGTATATCCCCCCATATAACTGTATTTTGGGGAATTTTCAGTGGTCACGAAATTTCTTCACTAAAATTCGTCAACATGGGTCCATTTTTGAGGGTCTACATTGTTTTGATGAAACTACCCTCAATTTGACTCTTGAAGTTCCCTGCAGCTATAAAACTTTTCCGCCAAAAAATTTAATGATAGGTTGACTCTTTGATATAGCCCCGTAGGTGGTACCTTTCACCTAGCTGAACACATTTTTTTAGATTAGATCAGATAACACTGTGCAACAAAATGGAGGTGAAAGCCTGGGGCACGGAAAATTCCTCTTGGGGAAGAAAGGCCTTGGTGAGTATATTAAGAACCCCGAAGGACAGATCCGCCGTGAGTCGAACTTCCCCCTTATGGTGTGATGAAATTTTTGTTATAGACCCTGTGGGCCATCAGGAATTAGCGTTATATCTTTGTTTACAAACAAAACTTCAACACGCTCTAACGCGGAAGTTCGAATCACGACGCATCTGTCCTTCGGGGTTTTTAATATACACACACCAAGGGCTTTCATCTCCAAAAGGAATTATCTCTGTCCCAACATTTGTGTTCACAGTGTAATTTAAGCAATAGCGGGAGGCAGTAGGAGTCTAACCATTATCGAAAAGTTGTTCCACCTAAAATTGTAAAAGGACCCTAATTATTCCATTTTATTTAAGACTATTTTATGGTGGAGGGTATAAAAAGTTCGGCCCGGCCGAACTTAACGACTTTTTACTTGTTGAAGCTAGAAACGTTGCATTATGAATAGGAACAGAATATTTTAATCTAATTTTTATTAGTGTCAGTTGCATATATTTACTATCTACAAATTGTTGATATTAATGCTTACATGATTTAAACATAATCCGTGAGCTATTTTGTAAGTATTTCCTTGTTCCCCTCTGTAATATTCTAATATGAAGATTTTTCAGATACGCGGTTCTCAATAGGTTGAAAACAACGGAAATTTAACTTTAACGAAAAAATTAGCAATTTTTACAAGAAACAGAGTTATGCGTTGAAAATATAACCTAATTAGGTTAGGTTGAAAGTCACTACATGTTCGTATGGACATACACTTAAGCCATTGGAAGTCTGTTGTGCGCTCTAAATGGTGGGTTAGGAGGAGTAGTTTGGAATAGTTTGGAATAAAATAAATTATTTATTAATTTAATTACTGATTATTCATTAAGGTTATTTTGTCCTAATTTGATCTCAGATTTGTGAAAGCCTGGCAATGACAGAGGTAGTGTTACAACGTTTCCGCATGCTCTGCATTCACTGCTTTCCGCACAGCCTATTTTGTGGAGATGCGCTTGTTGCCCTAGGTGTCCTTGTTCTATCCTCCTCTGGGTTTCCCATATGATTTTTGTGTTTCCTTATCCTCACTACTCTAGAGGGGTATATGTACAGTATGCAAAGTTCATATTCGTACAACCCTCTAAAATGAATAAAGTCGTTATTATTTCCATATTTTATATGTAAATATGAAACAATTGATGGGAATTACTATAACAAAGAAATAAAAAACAATTTTTTAACTTATTCCGTCACTTAGGTATAAATGGCTCAGGACGTTCCAGAGCGACTATTAGATATTTTCATCCAAAATTCAAGAATGAATTGCCATAGTTAAGCATATCTGTCACATTTTTCCTAATCCATTTTTCCCATTTTTCGCAAATTATCGCGCGACTGCCGTTACGTATCCTATGCGAAATATTACTAATTTGAATGTACATGTGTACAATTATGTTTATAAATGAGAGCCAAATGGGAAACGAAAACATAATCCACATATGGTAAATTTCAAATTTCCTTTACAATTACATAGAAAAAAATTAAAAACTTTTTTGGCGGGCACATCCCCCATTTTTATACCCTACACCACTATGTGGGGAGGGTATTATAAGTTGGTTTTGACCAAAAAGTTTGTAACGCATCGAAATAATGGTCGCAGACCCATACTTATATATATCAAAATGAATGTCTCGACGAGCTGAGTCGATCTGGATATGTGTCCGTCAGTCCGTCTGTCCGTCTGTCCATCTAAACCTTGTAATCACGCTACAGGTCGCAATTTTAATCGGATCGTCACGAAATTTTGGGTGTTGTTGGGGGTCCCGGAGGTGAAGAAGCCTATTGATTTTGGTGATGGTCGGTTAATATTTAGTGGTCGGAATGGGCAAAAAACTTATGTGGATAAAAAGACAACGTTTTTTCTCAAAGCGAATATCTCAGCTTCTATATGGGGTATACCAAAAGCAAAACCTGACAATGAAAGTAGAAAATATCACATTACTAATGATGTAAAGCAGGTTCTTGTAAGTGATCAAACAACGAAGATATCACAATAGTCGCAAATAAACCCCAAATTTTCATGTTTGCGATTTTAGTTATAATGACGAAAGCCAAAATATTTTTTCGGGACGGGAAAGAAATGTATGCTGGCGCCAACAAGTGTAACTCGCTCCTGAATGGTTTAGTGGGCGCTTCATCCTAGTAATGTGTATGCAGTATTTTCTTAATCCCACAAATAAGTATTTTTTCCAGTCATTTAAATATTCCTGTATTATTAGTGTAATGAATAATGATCTCATTTTTATACAAATTAATGATCAGCTGTATGAATGTGTTAATTTTGAATTTTTATAATGCATTTATATTTAAAAGTAATAGTCTTTAGTTTTAATTCTTGGTTCCCCTCCCAAATTTATTTCTTGCCTAATGACGCATTTGAATGATAATCTTGGTCCAGTTGTGAACAACAACTCTTACATTAAATCTGTACTTAATCCATTCAATCAAAATTTTAAATTTGCGCATTTAAATTGCCGTAGCATCAAGCCCCATCATAAAATTGATGAATTGCGACAAATCTTAAAAGATAGCATATTTCATATGTTTGCTGTATCGGAAACATGGCTAACTTCTGAGATTAGTAATAATGCTGTTTCCTTACCCGGGTACAGGCTTTGTCGTAATGACCGACAAGGTCCTGGCAGGGGTGGGGGTGTCGGAATATTTATATGCAATGGACTTTCGTATAGAATTGTATTTCAGATTTCTGTCGTAGGTTGTGAATCGTTATTTATTGAAACTCATTTTTATCATGTTAAAATTCTTTTTGGCGTTGTCTACTTGGCTTCTGGAAATCTAGTTGGCTTTGAACACCATCATAAGGATTTAATCTCTAAATATTCCAATGTTATAATTTTAGGAGATTTTAACTCCAATCTTTTTAATGCCTCCAAAGCGAATGCTTTTCGAGCTTTCTGTACACGTTATAGTATGTCTGTAGTGCATAATTCCAAACCAACGGATTTCGATCTAGGAAGAAGGACTACATCACTTACTGATTTTATGATTTTAAGTGATATTTCGTGCCTAAGCCATTTTTATCAGGTCCAATGTCCATCTGTGTCTGACCATGCCCTTGTTTTTGGATCTCTCGTCTTCAAGCTTCAATTGTCCGTCTGACTTTATAGAATTTCGTGATTTTAGCAATGTAGATTGGGATCGCCTATTTTCTTTTCTTGAATCATTTGACAGTAATGCAATGTTTAATGCAATAGATGTAAACATAAAGTGTTCTTATATAAGTGATTTGCTAACGAATCTCTTTACTTGTGTGCCAGTAATTAGAAAGAAAATACATTTATCTTCAAGTAATTGGTTTGAAGCAAGTGATGTAACGTTTGCAAGGTCAGTAAGAGATCTGGCATATTCAGCTTTCCAGTCTATTCGGACTCAGGACAATTGGTTAAAGTACTGTAGGTATCGTAACAAAGCAAGGACGGTTATTCGCAGGGCGAAACGTAGATATTTTTTAAAGCTTTTTGGTAGCATGAGTTCTGTTGAAATGTGGAGACGACTCAAAAACTCGGGATGTGTTCAGCATGCCAGCCCTGAGTTTGATATCGATGTAAATGACATAAATACTTTTTTGCGCAAGGCAATCTAACATTAAATAATGATTTGGATCTTACCCAATTCAGTGACAATACTTCCTCTTTTTCATTTAGATGTGTTTCTGCAGTGGAGATTTTTGATGCTATGACCAAAATTAAATCTAAATCAGTGGGTGTTGATGGAATTCCTATACACTTCCTAAAACTTGTCTACCCCTATATTTCAGAATATATTTTGCATTTGGTGAACTATATTTTAACATCTTCAACTTTTCCGTTAGCTTGGAAAAATGCCCGAGTGGTTCCTATTCCAAAAACAAAAATGTTCGTAGTCCTGACGACCTACGCCCTATATCTATCCTTCCAGCTATTTCAAAAGTTGTAGAAGTCATTTTGAAAGATCAGATTTTGGAATACACATCTAATTTGATTTCGGACACCCAGTATGCGTTCCGTCAGGGACACAACACAACGCATTTGCTCTTGAAAGCCACTGATTTCATTCGTCAGAATATAAATGAAGGAAAGTTAAGTGTTTTAGTATCTCTTGATCTATCGAAAGCTTTCAATTCTATAAATTTTTTTCATATGATTACAAAACTAAGAGACAATTTTAATTTTTCTTTCACTGCCTGCAAGCTTATTTACTCATACATAAGAGACAGATGTCAGTTTGTTGTTGCTAACGGCTGTCAGTCCGACACAGTTTCGCTTCATAGTGGTATACCGCAAAGTTCTGTTTGGGACCTTTGTTGTTCATTCTTTATGTTAATGACCTGCGTGATGCCATAGATTTTGAGTTTTTCAGGACATTTCAATTTGCAGATGATATTTTCTTGATTTTTGTAGGTCATGTTAGTAATTTGTTATCGTTCGAGAACTCTATAAATGAATGTCTTCAGCAATTTTTGTGTTGGACAACCTACAACTATCTTACTATAAATTCTTCAAAAACTAAGGCTTTAATGTTTGGTAGGACTAAGAACGCAGCTCCTGATATGAACATCTGTTTGCATAATAACTATATCGATTTTGTTACGCACCACAAGATTTTATTTGTTGTAGTTGACAATGAACTATCATTTAAACAACATATTGATGCTTTATCTGGAAGAATTTGGTCTTTGCTAAGAAGGATATATGCTTCCAATCTATACATGCCTCTTCGGGTCAAGAAATGTTTAGCCAATGCCATGCTAATGTCAAACATATTATATGGTTTAGGAGTTGTCTCAGGCTGCGTAGGTATCCAACTTGCTCGTTTGCAGTGAATGCGGTTGTGAGATTCGTTTTCAACGTTCCCCGCAGAAGTCATATTTTTGAGTACGTGAAACGTTTTCTGGGGTGTTCTTTTGCTGACTTTGTAACTCTTCGTATCCTCTTAACCTTTTACAATATTATTAGGTCTGGAAAACCTACGTCCCTATATTCGAGCTTTACGTTTTTTCATTCAATAAGAAATCCGCAGATAATTATTCCTATACTTATTAGAAATACTTATGCAAGATCGTTCTTAGTTCGCGTTGCACGTACCTGGAATCCACTGCCTTATGAACTAAGGATATTTTCTCACTCTAATAATGTGTTTAGAAAGAAACTTCATGCTCATCTAATTTCACGCCTAACTGTTTGAAATACAATTTTATCACTTTGTCTTTTTTTCGCAACTACGTATTGTTGTTTTCGATCATTCAGTTACATAATTGTAACTTGTATGACTTATTGTTCACTTGGCCATGACATTTTACTTTTCTTTGTTTTTTTTATATACACTGCCGCTCACTTGATTAGAACCCCCCTGCAAAATTTTATTCAACCTCCATTTTTTCCGAATTATACAAGATATGAAGTTTTTAACTTTTATTATATTTTGCTTCATGTGTTTGGAGTAAACTTAGTCATTCATTTGCATTCAAATCCAATTTATATAAAAATTATACAAGAAAAACAAAATAAAGTCAAAAATTGGAGTAAAAAATTTGGCTCATTTGAATAGAACCCCCCTATAAAACTTGCGAATGTAGATAGATTGTATTAAAATATCGATGCATATTTACTTTATATTGAAAACGAAGTACTTTCAGTAATATTCAGTGAGAGTATATCCCTCCTGATTAAGGATACACCCGTATATCCTGCTTTGGCAAGGATTCTTTAAATAATCAGGTGTAATGCCAAACAACTCTGTTTTTTTCTGTCAACAAGTTTAATTTTGGAAGCGTACTGTCTCCTAGAGTCGTATATTTTACACATAAGTCATTCCCATACAGTTTAGAGAATATTTACCACTGTATAAAATGGTGGCCCCCTTCAGGATATCCACATTTTTATTCAAATCTTTAAGTTTTGATGACTCGAAGTGTACAAAAGTTTATAAAATCGAGATGAAATTGCCACTCGGGATATCCGAAAGTGTTTCTCAATACTTGAAATGTCTGTTTTAGAACCCCTTTATAAGTTGTTGTGCGTATTTAGGGTGAACTAAATTGACGCCCAAGTCCTTGATAATTAGTAGGGCGATCCAGCAAAATTAAAACACATTCATCGCTACAGAAACAATTTAAAAGATGGTCTTCCATCCAATAGACGTGAAAATAATAGTTATAGAGTTATGCAATTGTTTACTTAATGAGGAGAGTCCTTAATAATTATGAAGGACTTGGGCGTCAATTTTTTTCACCCTAAATGCTCACGACAATTTACAAAGGAATTCTAAAACAGGCATTTGCAGTTTTGAGAAACATTTTCGGATATCCCGAGTGGAAATTTCATCACGATTTTATAAACTTTTGTACACTTCGAGTCATCAAAGCTTAAAGATTTGAATAGAAATGCAGATATCCTGGAAGGGCCACCATATTCTACAGTGGTAAATATTCTCTAAACTGTATGGGAATGACTTATGCGTGAAATATACGACTCTAGGAGACAGTACGCTTCCAAAATTAAACTTGTTGACAGAAAGAAGCAGAGTTGTTTGGCATTACACCTGATTATTTAAAGAATCCTTGCCAAAGCAGGATATACGGGTGTATCCTTAATCAGGAGGGATATACTCTCACTGAATATTACTGAAAGTAATTCGTTTTCAATATAGAGTAAATATGCATCGATATTTTAATACAATCTATCTGCATTCGCAAGTTCTATAGGGGGGTTCTATTCAAATGAGCCAAATTTTTTACTCCAATTTTTTACTTTATTTTGTTTTTCTTGTATAATTTTTATATAAATTGGATTTGAATGCAAATGAATGACTAAGTTTACTCCAAACACATGAAGCAAAATATAATAAAAGTTAAAAACTTCATATCTTGTATAATTCAGAAAAAAATGGAGGTTGAATAAAATTTTGCAGGGGGGTTCTAATCAAGTGAGCGGCAGTGTATATATATTTTTATGACTGGGGAGCCAAGAATAAAGATTATAGCTGTCAATAATTTTTATATTTTATAATGTAGTATTAAGTACTCAGGATTTATATGCTAAGTAATACGTTTATATGGTCTTGTAGGCCTAGTATTACTAGAATGGATTTGAATAAATAAAATAAAAATAAATATCACAGCTTTGGCAGGGGACTTTCCAAAAGTATAAAGTATAAAAGTAGAAGATTCCACCTTTACAATGATGCAAACTAGGTCGGCGTAGGTGACCAAATAGCGGAGATATCTCAATAGTCGGTAATTCATCCCATTTTTCCATTTTTTTGGAAATCACGCTACAGGCCGCAATTTTGATCGGACCGTCACGAAATTTTGAGAGTTAATGGGGATCTCAAAGAGGAAGAAGCCTATAGATTTTGGTGAGGGTCGAATAATATTTAGGGGTCGGAATGGGCAAAAAACTTATTTGGATAAAAAGACAACTTTTTTCCAAAGCTTTATCTCAGCTTCTTAAGGGGTATACTAAAAGCAAAACCTGACAATGAAAGTAGAAAATATCACCTTTCTAAAGATGTAAAGCAGGTTCTCGTGGGTGATCAAACAACGAAGATATCATAATAGTCGCAAATTAAACCCAAATTTTCATTTTTGCGATTTTAGTTATAATGACGAATATCACAGCTTTGTTTGGATACTTTCCAAAAGCAAAGCCTTACTATGAAAGTAGAAGATTCCATCTTTACAATGATGCAAACTAGGTCGGCGTAGGTGACCAAATAACGGAGATATTGCAATATTCGATAATACATCCCATTTTTTAATTTTTTTGGAAATCACGCTACTGGGCGCAATTTTGATCGGATCGTCACGAAATTTCAAGGGTTAATGAGGGTCTCACAGAGAAAGAAGCCTATTGATTTTGATGATGGTCGGATAATATTTAGGGGTCGGAATGAGCAAAAACTTTATTTGGAGAAAAAGTCAACATTTTATTCCAAAGCAAATATCTCAGCGTCTATAAGAAGTCTACAAAAAGCAAAACCTGGCAATGAAAGTATAAAATATCACCTTTACAACAATGTTACGTAGGTTGTCGTAGGTGGTCTAACAACGAAGATATCGCAATAGTCGCTAATAAAACCCAACTTCTCATTTTTGCGATTTTAATAATAATGACGGATATCACACCTTTGCACTATAGGTAAATTGGACAGGTTTTTAGGCAAAAAGTCGATTCTTGCACTTTTAATAAAGCGAGTTTTCTAATTTGATTCAAAGAAAGAACATGTCAAATTCTATGGATTTGCAATGTTTTCAAAAATATTCAAAACTCGCGGTATAATTCGAAGTTATAATCACAATTTTGAAGACAAAATAAAAAATGTTAAAAAAGATTAAAACTCAGAGCAGAATTTAGACACAATTTGTAAGAGATTGGTATTAATCAAATACGAAGATATGATATTCAGTGGAATGGTTGCGGTGTGAACTTTCTGTTTTAAGAAATAATTTTCTTCAAAATGTTTGTTGCAGCAGAAGAAATCGTAATATAGGATACAACCTAAGAATTATTTTTTTTTTACAAAATTATAGTTTTATATTATAGACTTTTACAAAATTGTCCAACTTTGTCCGAAATTCTTCTACCGGGAATATCTTCAGCAAAGGGTTTTTTGAGTTATATCATTTTTTTGAAGGTGCCCTTCTTGCAGAAAAATATATATTTTTTAAATTTTTTGTTTGGTGAAGGAAATATTAAACACAAAAAGCATCAGATTTGAACTAAAAAGACATTTTCTTTAAAGAAAAGTTCACCATGTGTTTTAAAAATGTACAGACGTGTTGTGATCAACATTTTTGTTAATTATTGCTGTAATATGTTCTAACTAGGGATAATGATTGCGTGATGTATTTGGTCCTTTAAAAAATAATGTTTATAAAGATCTTTTCGTGAATCAATATTTTAAACCTATCAATGTTTATAAAAATCTTTTACTTTAGTTCATTGTAACCGTTTTTCTTTTGTTTTAACCGCGTTCATTGGGTTTGAACGAATAAAATAGATAAAATGAGAATAGGGGATAGGAAAAAGAGAAGTTGTTCGTTATATCCGGCGTTCGTTATACACGTATTCGTCTGTGAACTTCTTATTAAAGAATACTTTTAAATATCATATGTTAAAAAATTTGAAACAGTGCTTACATTCGTCGCTATCCGCTTGTGCTTTAAAGCAGGCCTGAAAATCCAAACAAATTGTAAAAAATTCTACTCGCGGGTTAACAATTTTTGTTTGTTATAATCGTGGTCGTTTTAAGAAGTTGAATGTGTTTACAAATACTAAGAAAATCTCTTTGGAAACATACAACTTTGTTCGCTATATACGTAGTTTCTTATAACCGATGTTCGCTATATCCGAATTTTACGTTTTAATTCTTTGTTTTGTCTTACTTTTGCATATAAAGCATTAAAAATGTATAAAAAGTCCACATATCCACCGCTATTAATTTTTGCGTCAAAAACAGGCCATAAAAGAAATGTTTTCGAGTGAAAAGATTATTCACAGAGGTAGTGGTGTAGGGTATCACATAGTCGGCCCCGTACCGACTATAGCCTTTTCTCACTTGTTGGTACATGGGTTACGAAAAAAATCCTGGTTTCAAATCTGTTCGCGTTCACAAAATTGGATGCTGCACTCAAAAATTATATGCGGGTTTATTCTCTTGCAAAGAAAAAATATATAAAAATTCCTATTGTGTTGTAATAAGAACATGTATATATGAACCGTTAGCAGCATTTGATATCTATCCATAGATGCTAAAATAGTTGCTAAATTTATTTTTATTTTCGCGGAAAATCAAAAAATATTGAAGAAATCTTGGAATCAATTTTATTTATTCTAAATCAGAGTCCAAAAAATCTCTAAAAAAATAATTTAAAAATACGTACAGAATCTAGACAACGCGTAGAAAAATGTGAGACCAAAATTATAAAAATTCGCGTTTATAAATTGCATATTACAGCAACAACAAAGAACGGAAACTTATTGTTGGAAATTATTTCAAAAATATATTTTGGTTAAATACGAAAAATTTGAAAAATAAATGTTGGGAGTTATTCTATTATTTCGCTAAATTTCGATCCAAATCCTGAAGTATTTTGCTTAAACTTCTGCGAGAAAAATAATTAGTCATCGTGAAAGTATATTTGCTTTCTGTGATAAGCAATAGAAATAAGAAGTAGAGAGTAATATTGAAATTACAATCAAAGAAAAAACATAGAAGTTAAAAACCATATAATTCGCGAATTGCTATAATCGGTTGAGGTGCATGTGCTTTTCGGATACAGGGAGTCCATGTCTATCAATATGCATGGACTTTCCCATGTTTCATTCAGCGGCCAAAGTGTGCCATCAGTTGCGTCTTACTATTCAAAAAACCTTCAAGTGGGCAAAAAATACGCGATGTGCATATGATTATAAGGTGCATCCGATTTCAATGGCCGCCTATTAAAAATACGTCAATATAAATTATTTTAGACAGATTCGTCAAGAACTGCGGATGTGCCACCGCATTCTATTTTGGGATAAATAGGGATATTACTCCCGAATCTTTGTAATTTGTGACACACCTTTTTGGCAAATATTATAGTCGCGTATAAAGGATTACATTTATGCAAAAATAATCAAAGAAAATCGCGGTTCAATTCGCGGAATTGTCAAAATATATTTTTGCAGATTTTCCTACTTTCAAGGTATCTATATCCAGCGTTTTAGTGGATGGATTCGACCGTGGAAAAGCTCATTAGATCCGGCACGTAAAAAAACTAAAATCACGCGGGGTTCAGGGGTACCTGTACCACAGTTGTAAATTTTAAAGCCAAAAAATAGGTTTTTTCAGAAAATTTACGCACCAAAATTTCGCCTTTTGACTCCTATTACTAGGAAGCTGTACGGAGCACACTCATGAGATATACATCGAACGACGTGGAATCGCGAGTTCTACAATCCTATAAACTAGTTTGTATTATTATCTAGTTGCACCCTCTAATTATAAGAAAAATTCGAAAAACACTGAAATCAAAACTTCAAATAGCAGCATCGATTTTAGGGGGATGCAGTGTATAGTCAAAAGTCATACACTAGAACCATGTTGCCCAAGGGGTATTCTTTAGTTGTCTCTTTGAGCACAGGTTTGAGTATTACGTGGTTTGGCCAGAAATCAAGAAAGAACACAAAAAAACTTGTTTACTTCAACACATTTTGCTAATTTTTTTATATTATCACCAACGCAGCTTCCACGAAAATTATTTGTTATGGTCCATATTATGAGATCGTGGCTAAAACACTTCAATTAATATAAATATATTCATATTTTATAAAATATATTAACAGTTCGCGACTTATTAAATGGTGAACCTCAACTTCAACGATTGCAAAACTTGTTTGAATATTACCATATACATACAAGCATTGGAATATGTGTGATTTGTTTTGTTTGAAAAATAAAATGTGTCGGTATTTTGAATTATTTATTATTATTAATATTTATAATTAATTCCACCTGAAATTTGTCGGTATTGGTTCACCGAAGTGACTGAAATTTGGTATTTTGTCTTCTTTGGGGGTATAAAACTTTTCACCTGAAATTTATCAGTATAGGTCCACGTCTTCATATAGCCCGCATAGAAAGGTACCTCCCGATTTTGGGTATTTTGAAGGTTGTGGCTGTGGTTATACATTTCTCTTTTTTATTAACTGGGGGTTGCATAAAATTCCGCTGTGCACTCTTCATGTTGTTGAAAATGCATCGCTATAAGGTTGGTCCTAATGTTGCTGAAAATCTGATATAAATGGGTTGCTGAAAAAGACATGGTCAAGATTCGAAAATTAGATTTTACTTATGCAAGATCAATTACTTCCATGATAGATCATTTCGGTGGGTTGTTTCCATTAATCGGAATCATGTCAAATATGATGAGAATGATCAAATCCGTCGCGACTTCATTTGATCTCAGTAAAGACCAATGAATCATGCTGTACATTTACATTTATATTAAAACTTATGGCCGTTATCCTGTCCCCAATAACTAAAACCTTTTTAAACTTAAATTCTTTTATGTTGTCTTGACATATAGAAAATGTGCATTGATTGAAACATAATCATATAACCATATGAGGGGACTGGTAATTTCAAATAACAATAACAAATTTTAATCTTTTTCTATTACAGGTGAAAAATACATATAATGGATGCTGATATCGATGATACGCATCTCTGCATTAAATGTAGCCAAACAATTGTTGGACTAGAAAACTATATCCAACATCGTAAACAAAATTGTAATCGAAATGCAGTCGCAACGACTATAACTACAACCCAAACACCAGCAACTTCAACACCCAATCCAGCTACATCATCACAACATCGTAACTCTGATGTAACACCGCCCATAAACTATGAACCATTTCATTTCAATGAACCCGAACCACCAACAACTTCAAGCCACGGTGGCAAAAGTTCAAAAAATCTTGGAGAAAGTTATGATTTGCCCTATGAACTGGGTGCGGATGTTTTCTTCTCGTCACTACAATTGCAAAGTGTGCAATCCTCAGTAAGTCATCATCATGTTCCCAGTGGTGGTAAAACTGTTGGACCTGGTCAATTGCAAAGACAAAAATCCCTACAATCGGATCATTCCTCACATGAGGCGGAGTCGTGGATTGGAACCCATCATAGCGAACACCATGGTAGTGATAATCTGTTAAAGGCTGTAAGCGATATGGGTGAGACAAAGAAATCGTATGAGACTCTTTTCAAGCCTATAACATACGAACATGAATCTCCGGAATTAAGCGAAGAGGAGGAAGAAGATGAGGGAGATGTCGATGAGATAGATGATGACGATGATGAAGATTACGACCCGGAAGCTGAGGGTCACACTTCTGGCGGTAAATGGAAGTTGCCTCTTATCAGACATTCACCTCCTGTTGTACCAGCCTCCCATACCGGTGGTAAATGGAAACCTGAACATCGGCCAAATATAAGGGTGGCCCACTCTCAACTGTCAAGACTTTCGCCCAATTGGGATGATCATATGGACGATGTGGACATGAATGAAGGTCAACACCCTCCTTCAGATCACACCAAAGGTAAATGGATACCGGGAACTAAAGTACAACGTTTAGAGTATAAGGAGGTCGTTGAAGTGGCCAAACACTCCACAAAACAGGAATATTGGTGCAACATTTGTTGTCGAAAATTAAAGAGCAAGATTATCTATGAAAACCATTTGAAGACAAGCTACCACTTAAAGCGTTGCGAACCTGAAACACAGCTAGAAAAGGCAGTCATTGAAGAAATTCCACGAGAGGATATTAGTAAAGGGTTCGCCACAAAGACAAATAAAGCACATGCTGTAACCACTACCTCCTCGACGTCGACTCTTGGCAAAAAGCGAAAAAGACGTTCTACATTCTTAAGATGCAGTTTATGTAAACATGTTATGAGTAGACATCTCATCGGGAAGCATCTTATCTCCCACTACCATTATCGCCGCATGCAATTACATCCTGGCTTATCATTGCACATGATTTTGGACAATATCCATTCGATAGTGTTGCAGTCCCCCTTTCAATGTCGCCCCTGTCGTTTTTATGCAAATACCGAAGAAACTTTTCTACTTCATTGGAATTCCGCTTCACATTTGGATACTTCCGAAGGTCCAGGTTGTTTTTGGTGTTCATATTGTCGATTTGAATGTGAAGACAACAATCAGATGAGACGTCATCTTTTAAGCCCTGAGCACAAGGAAGTTTTACTCGCCATTAATCGATCGGTACCCATTTGCATTAGCAAACGTAGTACACTGCATTGTTTGAAATGTAAATCGGGATTTCGTTATAACTTTGAACTTCGCAAACATATCCGCAATCAACATCCTGATATGGATTATTTTGGCACTGCCTCTGATGCATATCAGTCAAAATTCAAATGCCTAACATGTCCAGAGGTGCTGCCATCGCAAATTGCATTACAACGCCATGAAAAATATAAACATTCTATCTCGAAATATTTTTGCTCGATATGTTCCCTTGAATTTAATAGTCCATGCAAAGCTAGAAGACATCGCAAAACTTTAGAACACAAACAAAAGGCTGCTGATGTTGAAATAAAGATTGATAAAACAAAAGAAACTACAATCGAAGGAAAGGATAAGGAAATAGAACAAATTATGGAGGCGTGAGTAAAAATTGAATACATTTAATTTATTCGCAATTTGAAATTATTGTTTTATCTTAGGAGCCCTACGAATAAAGTGGAAGATCCTTTATTAGCTAATGAATCGTTTATAACAATTTATGCCGATAATGGCGAATACGATGTTCGATCTATGTCCTTACAAAGACCTAGTGATTTGAAATGGATGGAAAATATGCAGGTGAAAGATTGGAAACTAAGTAATGCGTAAGTACAAATTCTAAGAAAATGAATACCCATGAAGTCTCAAAGGTGAATTTATGTTCAATTTCACCACCTTCATATTTTTATTTTGTTCGCAGCTGGGATTAAAAATACGATTTTCTCTCTACACTCTATTTTTTGCTAGAACGTTTTCTTTCCTCTGGGAACACGAAATTTCAGTTAACAATTAACAAGACTAATAATCTTAAATCAGGTGGTTATTCCGGTTAAATAATGTAGCTAAAACTTTCAAAATGCCGAAAATCGGAATATCGTATTATGGGCGCTGTATCAAAACGTCGACCTGTACCGAGAAACTTCTGGAAGAAATTAACTCCAACGAAGACTAAATACCAAATATCAGTCATTTCGGTTGAATTATGTGGCTAACACTTTCAAAATACCATAAGTAGGAAGGTACCGTTCTATGGGGGCTTAATGAAAATGTGGACCTATACCGATAAATTTCTGGTGAAAAGTTTTATACATCCAACGAAGAATAAGTACCCAATTTTAGTCATTTCTGCTGGATATTAAGGCTACAACCTTCAAAATACAGAAAATCAGTAGGGTACTCTTTAATGGGGGCTATATAAAAACGTGGACTTATACTAATGACACTTTTCTGGAATTTGTTATACCACCATTGAAGACTAAATACTAAAAGTCATTCATAATGACGCTGAAACATTAAAAATACCGAAAATATGGATAGACCGTGGAAAAAGGGACCTACACTGATAATTCCCTTTTGGAACATTTTATACATACCCAATTTTATCCAATTCGGTTTGATAAGGAAGCTGAAAACTTCAAAATGCCGAAAATCGGGTGGTACCGTTCTATGGTCGCTATATATACGTAGACCTACCGACAAAATTCAGGATTTTCGGTGGGGTATTGAGGCGACAGCTTTCAAAATACTGAAAATCTGGACGTATCGTTCTAAAGGGGCTATATCAAAGTAGGGCAAAGTCGAAGATTAAATCACAGATGCTTACACCTGAGAAGTTTTTGCGGCTTCTGAAACTAGGCAGTTCATAGATGAGAAAAATCGAGAAACACTAACAGCCTCTTCATGTATGTCGACCGAAAGGTTTTTTGCGCTTCCGAAATGGAAAAACCCCATTTTCTGTTCATGTAAACACCTTCGAAACGAAAATCTATGCGACCGACAAGCTATACGAAATAATACGTAAACGTACACTTTTCCATTAAATTTGGGTTTATGTATTTCGAAAGGACTGTCTCTTATAGAAAGAGACTGTCAAAATCACTCACTTGCTCTATAGCTGTCGAGTAGAACGTAATCTCGCGAATAACACCGAAAATCTTAAATCAAATATGAACAACACATTCTTGACTCAAAATAAAAATGTTGTAGACACGTTTTATACGCTGTTTCATTCATTATTTTGAAGAAATCAATCAAATAAAATAATTCAAAATACCGACACATTTTATTTTTCAAACAAAACAAATCACACATATTCCAATGCTTGTATGTACATGTGGATTTTGTTTTCATTTCTCATTTGGATCTCATTTATAAACATAGTTGTACAAATCTACATTCAAATTAGTAGTATTTCGCATAGGATACGTAACCATAGACTAATAAAAAGATAGACGAAGGAATACTCAATTTTGCGCCGTAAACCTACTCAAACACGAAAACTCAAAAAAGTTCGAAGACGTTTTTTGGGGAAAATGGCAATATTTTCATGGATATTTTTGTCTGAGGATATTGTTCCCATCAAAAACTAACCCCAAGTTGCCTTTTGCCAGAACAAAATATTTATTAACTTGTATTTTTTGGCATTTTATTTTGAGTACCTCTGTAAGCATACTCAATTCGAACATACTCGGTGAGAGCATTCCGTCGTCTATCTTTTTATTAGTCTATGACGTAACGGCAATCGCACGATAGTTTGCGAAATACATGAACGCATTTTTAGGCGGAAGTGAGTGACTGCTTTCCTTTCGTACAGGTTTCCGTGCGACATACATGAACAGGCGGTAAGTCGCCGAAACGCTTTCTAAATAAATCGTAGTCAAAGTTCATATTTTTAGGGTTTATTAGGTGTTCACGATTTTGCTTGGAAACCGCAAGTCCTATCGAAATGGGACTAAAGAAATTGCTGTAGCAGTCAAAATCCTCTACATTCTCTTTTATGATACTTTCGTAGGTTTTATTAATTTTTAGATATTGAAGTTCAATTGGGACAACTTATAAAACAAAAATGTTGACTTTGACACGATTAATTTAAAAATCCCTCCAGCGATTTTTTCTTGTTTTTGAATTTTTCTCAGAATCCGCCAAAACTTCCCAGGTGTAAGAGGTTTTCATTTAAAGTTAGTTATAAGAAGAAGGGTAAAATCTAGGAAAATTTCATAAAGGTCACTGCCACAACATTTTCTTTAGTCCCATTTTAATAGAACTTGCTGTCTCCAAGAAAAATCGTGAGAACTTAAAAAAAACTCTAAAAATGTGAACTTTGACCGCGATTAATTCAAAACGCGCTCCGGCGATTTTTTCTGTTTTTTGATTTTTTTCCATCTGTGAACATTGTAGTTTTAGAATCCGCAAAAACGTTTCAGGTGGACCTTTCATTTAAATTTAGTTCAGGCGCACCGTGGAATTATGAAAGCATAAAATTGTAAGTCGATTTTTCTACGTTGTTCGATTAGAAATACTCTCTGAACGACGAATAAATATTTCCCATCCCTAATGCCTTGTTCAGACTGACGGTAATTCGCACTCTATTCGTTGTTCGACCCCAAATTACGATATAATTACTTCATTTCCCATACACAATTTTGAGAACGAACAACGATTTTTGTACATTGTTCAATTTAAATTACTCTCAGAACGACGATAAAATATGACCCATCTCTAACAAACGAGAGAATTTATCGAATACTCCACTCAAACAATCGAAATAAATTAATTATGACAAAAAAATATAAAATTTAAAAATATATTAAAAACCCAAATATTTTTAGAAAAACTGCAAAATGTGAATGAAAAGTAAATGGTTTAACGACTAGTATACATTCAAATCATAGCAAATTTTCTCTTCTCTTCCATTGCAGTTGCATTTCTTGTTCATCGTTTTAAATTCGCGCACAAATTTAGAAACAAAAATCAAATGTCCGCCAGAAACTCTGTATACCAAAAAGTTATTTTGGCAGGTCTCTCTCTCGATAATTTTGAAAATAGAAAACTTAAAAAATGTGCTGAAAACACCAAAATTGTGAGAAAAAATAGAAAAGATGAATGAAAATAATATTATTTAATATTAAATAGATATCTGAAAGAAGGACAAATATTTTTTTAGTTTATATCAATTAATTTTACTCGTCTTTTGGCTGAAACTTTCTTTAAATTCAGTAAATAAAAAGTATGAAAATATGAATCATGTTGCTATTAATTGTGTACCATGTCGTATGAACCGGTTAATTCGTGTACATAATTATGAGAGCGAACAAAGTGATTCAAATGCTGGTATGAACATGGCATAACAAAGGAGAGAATTTATCGAAAAATTACGACATTTGTTGTGGCGATGTAGTAAAACTCTGGCCAACACCACTTTAAATTCGCAAAAAAAAAATAAATTACTACATGTCTAAATTCAAAATTGAAAAATTTGTTGAAAACACAAAAATTTTTAGAAAAAAGGAAAAAGATGAATGCAAATTAATGTACTAAACTTTTTGTATAGATGCAGAAGGAAGATGGTTGTGTTTCCTTCTTAATTCCACACACATTTCTTGTCCAATAGTTCAAAATCGCGTAAAAAATCAGAAACAAATAACTGAAAGGCTGTATACACAAACATTGTTTTGACATGTCTCTCTCTCTTTAATTTTGAAAATAGAAACATATAAACATGATACAATAAGAAAGGTAGCATTATCAGCCCAGCTGAAGCCCAGCTGGTGGTAACATAATGTGTCAATTGTATTGAATTTATGTCAAATTTTGACATCTTATGTTACCAAAAACGGCAGTTGCTGCTACCTCCTTATTGTATCATGCATATAAAAATATATTAAAAATACAAAACTATTCAGAATTTATGGAAAAAATCAATGAAATGTGTGTTGTTAAATATAGAAGATACATTTGAAGGAAAGTCTATTGCTTTTCCTATTCATTTAATGTGTATTTTATGTGTTTTCGGGTCAAGTTTTGGTGAAATTTTAGCTTTTAATTTTAGTCATATCTATCTGCCGAATATGTTGTTAATTGGAATTTTGTGATTCCAGAAGATAGAAAACTCACTCAAAATAAAACACTGTAAAAACTATCCATATACATATAACCTAGTTTTAGTCTAGCACCCATGAACCGGTATTTTCCAATTTCATGTATTTCGATGGGTTTTTGTCAAAAATAACAATGCTCAATTCGGAAAATTGTCAATATTGGTCCATGTTTTGGAAAGAACAATGGTGACGGTCCCATTTACTTCAATACAGTACGTGATGGAGGCTATACAAACTTCGAAACTTAACGCCGTTCTTACTTGTTTCTATAATAGCAATGTTCAATAATTCGTTTATGCTCAAACATACAAAAACATATTTCTGAAACTATGTTCATTTCTATTTAAAACTTGTAGATGCACTACTGAAAACACTGTACCAGTTGATGAGCAAATAATTAAAATTGAAATTAACGCCGATAATATACCCTGCATCAGTGCTGAAGCAATTAATAGAGAAAAACTTCGGAAATCATTACAAACGCAAAAAGCGAACAAATGTCTTGATTGTCAAAAGAATTTCCAATCTAGAGATGAATTATTAGATCACCGTGAGAGAGAGCATTCACTTTCCATGTGCATGGTTTGTGGAGAAAAATTTGTCAATGGTCAAGAACTAGGTCGACATTTACGAAAATGTAAACCAAAAATCTGTTTGACACAGAAAACTTTGGAGCCAGATACTCAAATTCAAGTTAGTGAGGAGAATGCGGACGAACAACAGTCACAAATTTTACACCAAGGTGTAGTCCCTCGGAAATGCGATATGTGTAGTTTTGAGTAAGTACTAAACATTTAGTAATATAAATCAAATTACTTAAAAATCACATAACCTCTTTAACTTTCGTTATCCACATTTAGAGCATCTTATGAATCGGAAATTATCTACCATCGCCTCTATCATACAAACAATGCTATGGCAACTCAGGAACAAATCAAATGCCCACTTTGTGAGAAATCATTTCGTAAACAGTCTTTACGATGTCACTTGCGTAGACATACAAATGAGAAAATATTTGAATGTACCATTTGCGGGTTAAAATACTCAAGAAGGCATAATTTGAAAGACCATATCGATAAAGCCCATGGTACGAAGGATAAACAGAGTCCCCTGAAACATTGTCCAAAAAAGAACAATTTCCAGTGTAATTCATGTGGAAAAGTTTTTCAAAGCAAGTAAGTACATACGGTTTAAATTTTATAACAGTACCCGTTAACTTTCCTATTAGGTCAACTGATTTCTATACTGATTACATCCACTCAAATTTTCGATTTCAAATCACGGGTTGCATCATCTTTTTAGTTGAGTCACCAATTATATTTACAACGGAGTGACAAACCATTAATTTTCAGGACATTTTGCACCAATACTTTGTCAGTTTTTTTTACCCTCCGCTATAATATGGAGGGTATAACTAAATTTGTCATTCCGTTGTTACCACATCGAAATATTCGTCGGACACCCTTGATAAGCATAAAATTCTAAATCGATATAACAATGTCCGTTCATTCGTCTGTCTGTTGAAATCAGGAATCAATCAATTTGTCATAGAAGTTTCCATTAGTCCTAGGATGTTAGGTATTGAAAATGGGCTATAATGGTCCACGTTTTTTAGAGCCCATAGAATGGTCCTTAATGATTTTGAAGGTCGTGGCCTCAATATCCAACCAAAATGACTGAAATTTGGCGTTTAGTCTTCGTTGGGGGTTAAAAACGTTGCACCTGAAATTTGTCGGTATAGGTGGTCTACGTCTTTATGTAGCCCCGAAAGAACTGTACCTCCCGACTTTCGATATTTGAAAGGTTGTGACCCACCGAAATGGCTGACATTTGGCATTTAGTCTTCGTTGTGTGTATACAACTTTCCACCAGGAATTCGCCGGTATAGTTCCACGTCTTCATATAGGCCCCATAGTACGGTACCTTTCGACTTTCAGTATTTTGAATGTTGTGGCCTCAATATCCAACCAAAATGGCTGAAATTTGGCATTTAGTCTTCGCTGTGTGTATAAAACTTTGCACCAAAATTTGCAAAATTGTCGGTATAGGTCCACGTTTTCATGTAAACCCCATAGAATGGTACCTCCCGATTTCAGCCGAAATGACTGAAATTTGGCATTTAGTCTTCGTTGTGGGTATAAAACATTCCACCTTAAATTTTTCGGTATAGGTCCAGGTTTATAAAGACCCCATAAAACGGGACCTACCGATTTTCGGTATTTTTTGTTGTGTCCTCAATATCGCACCGAAATAGCTGAAGTTTGATATTTAGTCTTTGTTGTGGATACAAAAGTTTCCACCTGAAATTTGTCGGTATAGGTCCCCATAAAACGGTATCGCCCAATTTTCGGCACTTTGAAGGTTGTGGCCGCAATATCCCACCGAAATGGGTGAAATTTGGCATTTCTTCTTCAATGTTGGTATACAAATTTCCAACTGAAAATTTTTAGTATAGCTCTCTATAAAGTGTACCTCCCGATTTTCGGTATTTTTAAGGTTATGGCCTCAATTCAACATAGCAACAGAAATTTCACGAAAATTCAACTTTGCAAAAGGAGGAAAAAAAGTTCAATTCGGAAAATTATAAATATTGGTCCATTTTTGTTTAATGTGACTTTGAATGGGTAGAAAACCTCAACGCAGAAATTTATCAATATAAATTGATTATCATCACTTAATATATTCTGCTCCTCCGAGGAATAAGCCTTAACATAGAGGAAGAGATAAGTACTTTTATAAACGAAAGGTAACTAATTTTTCATATTTACTTCCATAAAATTCGTGGTAGAGGGTACAAAAATTTCGGTCCGGCCGAACTTAACCCCGCTTTTAGTTATTTTATTTAACAATACTAAAGTTTTCATGTAAATGGTCAAAAAAAAAATACTGCCACTATGTGGAAAGGGTATTATATGTTTGCTTTGGTAAAAATTCATGTAACACCGCGAAATATTCGTCGGAGACCCCCAATGTAGTATACCAATCATCATATCTCGACGAGATAAACCGATTTTGAGATGTGTGTCCGTCCGCCCGTCTGTCCATTATAAATTGTAATCAAACTCCAGGCCGCAATTATGGACCGATCGTAACGAAATTTTGTATGGAGGTCAGAATAGATCCATATTTTTATTGCTGATGATAGCGAAATATTTAGAGGGTGAAATGGACCAAAAACATAATTTTTATCCAATTGTGTAAAGGCTCTGTAGGTCGCAATAATAGTCCGACCAACGCGAAATTTTAAATAAGGTAAGAGTATATGACAAAGAAGAAGTTTGCAATATGAGATGGCGATCAGATTACATTAACCCTCTAAATATCGACCTAATCGACACATAACTTTTGTGTGAAAATTTTTATATACAGCTTATATCTTTATTCCTGGAAGATACATTCCGGGCAAGTAAGTTATACTTGGAAGACGATCTTTTGACCTTCCCATTGATGTCAATTATGTTGATGTACGTGATCAGATAACAGAGTTACAGCCTAATATATCCAGTTTTTTGTTTGTATTGTTATCATAAACACGCTGGAGGTCGCAATTACAGCTCAATAGTCACGAAATTATGCTGGAGGTAAGAGTATAGGTTAAAGAAAATGCCTATAATATTGGATGATGATCTGATATTATTTAGCGGAAAAATATACAAATTTTTTTGGGTCCATATTTTAATTCCTTGAGGGCATATACCGGCAAAATAGCTTACATATGGAAAAATAACTAATGACATTTCCCCTGATGCAAATTGCAATAATGTGTCTGTTAGATAACGGGCCTACTGTCTGTTAGATAACGGGCCTACTGCCTAATATATAATGGGTTTTGTGTGGAGAGAATTTTTCAGTTCAGTTGTCCAATTGGATTTTTTATACAAATATTGCAGCATTTGGTCGCTTCGCCAACTACTTTATACCCTCAGGCTTTAGGGTAAAGGGAATGTATGCAAAATACGACCAAAGATGTGCCTCATCGAAATAATGGCTTTAGACCCCAAGTATATTTGGACGAAATTCGTTTCAGACAAGTTAGAGTCTATTTAGCCCTGTCCGTTCATCTGCCTCTGTTACAGTCTAGCTGGCTGGTGCGCATGATAACTCCCGAACGGATCTACCGATTTGAACCAAATTTTACGCTTCGTAATAGTTTAATTTCGAATATGGGCTATATCGGTTCACTCCTTCGAGCACCTCCCCCACAAAAGTTCAAAATATGTCTGAAAATTTTGTGAAGGATAACTGTCGAAGTGAGCATTCGATTTGGTCCAAACTTTCCATATATTATTATTCCGTCCAGATATAGATCGGGTAAGACTATATCGGTCTACAGCTTCAAGTACCTCCCTCACAAAATTCGGAAAAGTGAAATTTAAGAGTCTTCTCGAATCGTTTTGAATTGTCAGATTGTCCTTGCGGTCCCCTTTACGATGGTACAATTGCAATGGCAATTCCATACTTCCTGAGATTATGGCCGAAAAGCTCCACGAAACAATGGAAAACAAGCAAGAAACCTAACTAAAATCGCAAATCCGCAAGATAACTCTTAAGGGGATTATCTGATTGGTTCAAACTTTGCACATCCTATTATTTCATCCAGTCATGTCCTTCGAGTACCTCCCACACAAAATTTTGGAAAAGTGCTGTTTCAGGACCCCTCTTGGATCTATTTGAATATTTGTCCGAAGTAAGTCCATACTTCCTGCGATAATGGTCCAAAATGTCCAAAAAATAATTCTCAAACTTTTTCATAATCAGAAGTTAGCTTACAAATATTTATTTGGTATAGACTTACATTACGATACCTACAGATTCCTCGTATTTTGAAGCAAACTCGTCATACAAAATCAATATATTTTTTACACGGGATTTATAAATTCGTTTGCATGCAAATTATTTGAATTTCTATTCATTAGAATGTGATAGAACACCAAAAAATGAGAAGACACGTCTCTCGCCGTTTTTCCCTATCTCATCAACTTTCGCGGTTATAGGCCTCCAAAGGTTTGAGGCTTCGATGTAAAAAGGGGTAATTTAGTTAGGACTATATCTTCCAAACCGTTAGGAAATTTGACTTTATCTCAGAGTCAAAGTTGTAGCTCTTGTGCTAAAGGACAAAAATTGTGAACGCATATAATCCATCAAACTTCATCTGCAAGGTCAAAATCGCCATGGTCAAATTTCTTTCAAAATTTTTTCTCAAGTTTTGTCTACAGCCATCCAACCGATCAAATTTGATTTAAGGAAAAATCAGTTACAAAATAAACAACCATATTCTATTCAGCAAATTTGTAGCTGCCTAATAAAAGCCTATGATATTATAAAAAATTCACTAATGACCATCGCCCTCCGGTAATCATGTCATTGTTTCTTCTTTCTGAAATGCATTTCATTTGCTAAGCAATAAACATGCAACAGACTAAAACCTAAAACAAAATAATCGCCACTAGTACAACGTATGTATTGAAAAATCCTTCTTTTTGTTTCTATTGTCACTGTTGCATTCATCCCGCATTAGCAGCAGTATGGTATTTGCAGCAATCTTAGAATGACCAGCTATGCTTTGGTGAAGATTGCATTTTTAGTGGCCGCAAGCGTGATTTAGTGAATGCATTGCATACTTTTAGGTTTCTCTTGAATGAGTACTGAGTTGCATAAATGTATGTAAGTATCCTTGAGGCTATATACATGAGACAAAATAATGCTTTGGTGGTACCCATATCGCCAACTGGACGAGGGAAATAAGAAAACGCTTGTAGTGATGTGGGATATTGCAACAGTTCCGAAATCCATGTGTGAAAATTAAAATACATACATACTCTTACTAGATTGTTGCAAGGCGGAATTTTGTGTAAAAACCTTAATGAGTTATTTTTAGTTAATTTGTCCGCAATCTTTACTGTTTGTTTTTTAGGTTTGATTTTCTTTATCCTTTTTTGTTTGGTATTTAAAAGGATTTCCTTTTTCTTATTTATTGTTTTCATTAGGGATTTTAATAAGTCAAAGGAAGGGGATGCAACGGAACTGTGGTTTTTGATTATTTTAGGAATTTTTTAATTTAACTGTAATGAAAACATGCACTCACACACACGTACTTATATGCACAGTTGTTGCATAGTTCGCGGCTGAGTTGTTTTTTAAATGTAAAAAACCTACATTTCATTGTTCCTTTGGTCATTTTATTTTAGTCAAATTGTTTTGTTTTTATATATGTACATGTTTTTTGTTCTCTCCTCTTGTGGTTTAATGTCCTTTATTATAGCTTTGTTTTAGGGAAAAGGGATATGTTTGATTATAAGAAAATTGTGTGTTTTGTTTCTGATACAGCGACGAATACTATGAAATCATTTTTGTTTTGATCAACCAAGGAAACCAAAATGCAAATTACAATAAAAAATCGGTTCAAATTATGGTAAAACAAGGGTCTACGCCGATATACATAGCTAAAAACCAAATAACTGAAACTCTTCATAGATTATTATTATTTTTGAATAATACATAATACAGGATACTAGAAACATTTCTGGCACCATTTGGCAGTTTTTTAGACAGTTTGACAGTATTTTGCCTAAGCGTACTCAGGATAGTTTGGCATATGACCATGTGCACGGTGCTCTTGAAACAATTTTAAATGGAAGGTGCTTACACCTCGGAAGTTTTTGCGGATACTGAAACTACAATGTTTATAGATGAGAAAAATCAAAAAACAAAAAAATCGCCGGAGCGCTTTTTAAATAAATCGCGATTTAAGTTGAAATTTTTAGTGGTTGTTTAGGTTTTCGCTATTTTGCTCAGAATCCGCAAGTTCTATCAAAATGGAACTAAAATAAATGTTGTAGCTATAAAAATTCTCTACAAGATTGACCTTTATGGCATTCTCGTCGGTTTTACCGTTATTGAGATATAGAAGTTCAAATTGGGACAATTCAAATTCAATTCAATTCTGTATCGCCCCCTTATAAAACAATGTCATGTCTGCAAATTCCCAACTTAAACTTATATATCTAAAAAACTGTTACAACTTAGGATAAGTTACTTAAGCCAGTCTTGTAGAGAATTTTCACAACTTTAAGATTTTCTCAGGTACCATATCGATAAGACTTACCGTATTCAAGTAAAATCGCGAAACCCTAACAAAAAACCTAAAAATGTAAACTGAGCTTCTTTATCTCAAAAATGGTACAGGCTGGGAACAAATGATAAACATCAATCCTCTAGAAAATTTTCACAGCAACAACATTTTCTTTAGCTCCATTTCGATTGGACCTACGGTTTCCAAGCAAAATCGTGAATTCCTAAAAAACACCTAAAAATGTGAATTTTGACCGCGATTTATTTAAAAATCCCAACTGCGATTTTTTCTTGTTTTTGAATTTTTCTCATCTATGAACACAGCTCTTTCAGAATTCATAAAAACTTTCCCTGTGTAAGAGGTTTTCATCAAAAGTTAGTTAAGGCGCACCCTTCATGACATTGTTTTATAAGGGGGCGATACAGTCAGTGCAGTCTATATCTCAAAAATGGTAAAAACTACGAAAACACCGTAAAGGTCGGTCTTGTAGAAAATTTTCATAGCTACAATATTTTCTTTAGTCCCATTTTGATAGGACTTGCGGTTTCTAAGCAAAATCGTGATAACCTAAACAACCCCTAAAAATGTCAACTTAAATCGCGATTTATTTAAAAAGCGCTCCGGCGATTTTTTTTGTTTTTTGATTTTTCTCATCTACGAACATTGTAGTTTCAGAATCCGCAAAAACTTCTAAGGTGTAAGCACCTTCCATTTA
Source organism: Musca autumnalis (assembly GCF_047663935.1). Lineage (NCBI taxonomy): Eukaryota > Metazoa > Arthropoda > Insecta > Diptera > Muscidae > Musca > Musca autumnalis. Next base: position 83,533,250 of record NW_027411755.1, on the reverse strand, counting down.
AAATTGTTTCAAGAGCACCGTGTGTGTTGTATTATGCCTGTCTGAGTACTCGATAATTTTCAATAATTATTACAAATGTTGCGAATTTTGACAGTTGTTGTATGAAGGAAAAGTTGCTATAAAAAGTGTTTCAGCGACATTTAGTAAAAACGATCGAGTACAAGGACAAACCTATTGTTTACAGTGACTTGAAAAAATCAAGTTGCAAAAAATATGGAATTTATTTGTAAACATTTTCGTCCGATAATTTTTCACGGCAAGAGTGGATCGATCAAATTTAAATTTTTGAATGTCGATAAAGGACCATCCTATAGCAATATAAAACACTGCTTTAATTAATTCAATCCTCGCCGACACTCGCCGAAAAACGAAGGTCATGAGAGTCGTTCAAAAACGGCCGTTGTGCCAGAAAAAAATTAGTCCGTACGTCAACGGATAACGCAAGATCGTCATGTTATATACTGTAAGATAGAGACATCATTGGACATTTCCTCCACCAACTAACATTTGATATTGTATGAACGCATGGCTGCAAAATGGGGTTTTCTCGTCAGATCCAGCACAATTTCACAATCGCATAAAAAAGGTTCTTGTCGATTTTTGCAAAGAAATTGTGAATAATACGATCGCGGTGCTTCAAACGACGTTTATATGATCGTCACAAACGACGAATCTTGGAGCTATGCGAATAAGCCCGAAACAAAACAGCAATCGACGGTGGGGGTCTCTTAAAGCGAGCCAAATCCCAAGAAAATTGTTCATGGAAGAAGCACTTCGAATCAAATGGTCGCCTGTTTCTTCGGCTAAACCGACCGTGTGTCTACTATACGGCTTGAGGAACGTAATTAATTCCGCCTGATACACTACAATTTGTTTCCCTGTAGTATCCGGAGAAATTCGAAAAACGAACAAGAGAATACGAACCATTGTACACTATGACAATGTGAGCTCTCACGCACCAGCGCCTTTTTGACCGGACAAAACGTGGGAATGATAGGTCATCCGCCGTACAGCCCTGTCCTGGAACCCAATGACTTTATACGATTCCCGCACATCAAGAAAAAATGCGTGATCAACGAATTTCGTCGCCAGACGATGCTGCTAAAGCGTTCATAAACCATGTTGTGAAGCTGTCTCGATTGGAAAGTGTATATATTTAGCTGGGGACTAGTTAAGAAAACAATAAAACTATTTTTGTAAAACTATTTTTGATGGCAAATATTCGAGTTTTCATTATACATGTCGTATCTTTTTGATTTAAAACATGTAGGGTAGAAAGGGAAGCATATGACACTCAACACACCAGTAAAGTTGTTGACGATGTAAAATGTTTTCTTCATGATTTCTCAGAATTTTTTTTCCAATCCATACTGTGGAATTTTCGGAATTGAGCTTTTGTATTCTCTGACAACATACAATAACAAATTACAACAATCTCGGACAAAAAACTCAAAATATATCAAATCGGGCATAGGGGCTAGACTAATTCTTGAATATATATTAAAAGTTATTTTTTGCGAGTAAGTTTTCTAACTTCTGGGAACACAAAACTACAATTACCAACCAATTAGATAAAAAAAAAATAAATAAAAAAATAAAATCCTCCTAAAATCCTCAAAAAATCTTAATTTATGTGGTACTGTTAAAATAGAGTTATTCCAAACCGTGGACCTATACTGTCTGATTTTTTGCAAGATATGCTTTGTACCTGCTTTGCAGCCCCAACAACGATTAAATAGCAAATTTCAGCCATTTCGGAGGGTTATTGAGGCCACAACCTTCAACATACTGAAAATCGAGAGGTACCGCTCTATGGTGGCTACTTGAAGGCGTGGACCTATACCGACAAAATTAAGGTGAAGAGTTTTATACCCCAACGAAAACTAAATACCAAATTTCAGCCATGGGCGGACATTGTTATAGCGACTTAGAATTTTAAGCTGATAAAGAATATAATTAGGAATTCTGAGTGAAATCGGACACTTTTGCAAAAGGTGTTTTTGATTTCCCTTATTTTTGGCTGTGTTGATGCTGCTCATCAGCAAAATCAGTATAAATTCATATTTTTTTTGCCTAACAGTTCCAGACTAATTCCGTAAAAACTAAATGCAAAGAAATACCCATAAATTATTTAGTATCGGTTTTTGCATTTTTTATCAAAAAATCGCACAGTGGCCTTGGATGCATTTTTCGCGATTTAATATTTATTACATTCACCCAGAAATCCCCATATACTTTATGGGGTCTCAGATGAATATTTCGATGTGTAACAAACGGAATGACGAAGTCAATATACCCTCTCTCTTATGGTGGAGAGTAAAGAAAAGGAATTATCTGCAGTGTTGCCGAATTTGACGATTTATCGTCACTTTGACGATTTTTTGGATCAAAATTAAAGAATGGCGATTTGATTTTGTCGTCCAAAATGAAGATTTTTCACGTAATCCCGTATTGCATGAAATAAAAGACGATATAGTTATCGTATTTGACCAGAATTTCACGAAAGACTTTAAGGAAAATAATACTCCAAACACGATTTTATGAGCTATTTTAATGTTTTAAACAATTTCGCGACGGATTGCCTTTATTTATGCACATATCTGGAATGGAGGTATTTTCATAGTTTTTGACACATCTTGGATTTACATCAGCTGAAAATTTTCATGTAGGATTGCTAATGGATGAAAATCTTCCTTGAAAAATGTTCGAAATAAAATACTTCCTACCCATGTCCTCTTTAATGAGAGTTTTTGTCGATTTTCGACTGCCCATCAACCAAATGTACGTGTACCGACAAACATGGACGGTCACACTGTCAAGCAAGCGATGTTTGAACTAATCTTTCATTCAAAACTGGCAATGTGTACCCAGCTTTACTTTGCTGCATTACTACAAACTCGATAACCACGAGGAAATCTATCATCTTCTGAAAGCTGTTTTTATAGTGGTAAAAAAATTATTGGCTTATTATTTTAAAGTGTCTATGCTACATACAAAGCTCAAGAAATTGTTCCCATCCAATTCTCATATATCAGACAATTTTGCTCCGATCGGCTTGAAATTTTTTGAGGCATACTCTACACTACCTGTGAGCCGATCGGAGCAAAATTGTCTGATATATGAGAATTGGAAGGGAACAATTTCTTGAGCTGTAGCATAGACACTTTAAAACCGTTTTCTTTAAATGCCATTTTTTGAAGTCGGTGCCAACGATAGCTCGAAACCGTATTAACCGATCTTCATATGGCTTGGTGAGCTTATTAAATACATAAAAAGCTTGTACTTAAGCGAGACAGTTTTTAAAAAAAATTTGCCCGATTTCCGACCAAAAACTGTCGGCAACACTGATTATCTGTCCGACAACTTCCAAATATTTTAAGAAATCAAGATACTAAATTTTAAATATTGAAATTTCATGTGTTTCAAGAAGATTTGCTGCTTTGACACAATAATTTCTTGCCATCGACTTTTTTATTTTTTCGCATAGTTGGCATTCTAATAATATTGCCGCATGGATTTTCAATAACAGTGAACACATTTCTTAAGTAGCCAATATTCGATGCTTGCACAGCTTTCTATTTAATTTATTTGAGGGCTGAACCTTCAGTGCGAAGTCTGAACCTTTAGTACGAAGTATTAGGTTGCATGAATCATTATGATTCATTGCTAACCGTTTTAACCGTCAATAAAATTATAAGCTTATTTTCGCAAACTGTTCTTTTCAAAATGCATTTTGTCTTCTTTTCAATGTTAAATCTGTGGTGAGTTTACCTGGGCAATTTCAATGAAAAAGCAGGAACGAATCACGAAAGCATGGCCAAAGCTACACAATTCTGAGTTTTTGTAAATAGCAGGGTTTCGGAGTCGAGCTACTTTTCCTTCAACTCCAACTCCATCTCCGGAGTCGACTCCGAGCTCTACATTGATGTCACAGGTAGAGGGACGTGACATAGGTATTAATATGTATGTATATCATCCTTGTCAATGTGGACTGTGAATGAAGGCAATGTTAATAATTTAACATGCAAGGAAAGATCACCAGGATTTCCATGCATTTCTCTGCATATTTCTTTAAAACTTTAACGCTTGTATAAGAGGTTCTGAATGTTTGGGAATATGAGAACAAAATCTTCTTTGGATTGTTTAATGCAAATGATAAAAATTGTAAATTTATATAAGTGTAATCCGGATCATAAGTACTACATGGGGTAAGCAATTTAAGATCGGGTCTTAAACTGGATCAAATCCAAAAGTTTGTAGTACTTAATATAAGCCCACACATTTTGTACTTTTGTGGAATTGCACCCGAATGAGTGGAATGGAAAATGTTATCAAAATATTCTAGATCTATCATCAACACCAGCGAGCACATAGGCAGACCAGTAGGTCTTTTCATAGAAATTGTTCTGATCTTTACATTGAAGTCTAGTATGTTTCCTCAGAGAAGATCTAAGGACTTATGTACAGAACATGTTGGTCTTCATGGTGATGATCAGTAGGATTTCTCATAGAAGACTACAAGGTCTGCCATAGTAGTCCAATAGGCCTTCTCATAGAAGATAAGACGAGAAAACCAGCAGAAGACTTGTAGGACTTCTATAAAAAACAATAAAGTCAAAACAAGTGATGGCAAGTGAGGGCAATAGTAGGAAGAGGCCGATCATGTGATATCATACACCACTACTCCTGGACACTATCTTTCCACGAAATGTTTTGAGTTTAAATTATATTAAAAAGTATATTTTAAGGTCATTGTTATATAGGAAGATATATAACGAAGTCTAATAAAAGACACAGTCAAAATGAACCAGTTTAATAATACCTCCAATTTGGTATTATTAATCATTCGACAGCAATACTTTTGGCTAGTTTGACATTATTCAATTGAAATCGATTCCTAGAGATCTGTTGTATATTAGAGGCGACTACATGCCATACTATACATATGACAGGTACTTATTGAAAGAAAAATATATTATCGGCTCAATTTTTGGAACTTCAATAAGGTGCCTGAAATCTTTAGATAATATTTTAATCACATGCCCTAGCATTGCTGACAGTAAAGTCATCTAATTAGGAAGGATTGGGTCGTAATCTTTTACACAACGCTGTCGGCAGAAAAATCTGTCATTTTCCTTACATATAAAAATATTTTTCCTGTTACAGATCATAATTCTAATATATACGTTATTCCAGGAGCACAGTACAAATACAAATAGAAGACGATATTACTATAGCGGTATTTCAAATTGGACCTGATACCATAAGGCTGGGTCACTTAGTTTTACATTTTCCTCAATATATAATAAAGTTAATAATAAAGTTTTGGTCAATATGAGCTAAATTCGCAATTAAAAACTGATTTTTATACCTCTATATCCTCCAAACACATCCGTAGGCCATATATAATGAGTGAAATACATATTACGGCAATGACTGGATCGTCATCTACGAACCATTTGCAAATCTCTCTTATCTAGTTGACTTTATCTATCGGGAATTCTCTTAAAAATTTGGATCGATCAAACTTTGAAATATCAAGCATTTACAATATCTTCTTTAATATATTTTAAATAAAAAACATGTTTGGCAATGAAGGTGGTTCAGTTTCATTGTGAGTTACTGAATGTGTTTGTATTTTTATCGCAACCCGACCTCCATAAAAACTTTCTTGACGATCGGTCTTTAATGTTGCCCGGCAGGGATAGGTAAGTCGACTTTCGGTTAATCGATTAATCGACTTTTTGCAGTCAAAAATCTAAAAATCGTAGTCGACTTTTGTCTGGAGGGAAAATCGCATAATCGATTATCTTGTGATCGATTTTCGAGTTTGCCCATAGATTGTGGACTTGGCGGTTTTACACTTTTGGCGGTTTTACAGTTTCAAAAGAAAACTCGAAAATCGACGAATAGTCGATTATAATCGATTTTCTGCGGTTATGAAAAAGTCGAAAGTCGAGTTTTAAAACAACTGAAATAATCGCAAGACCGAAAAATCGCATTTTTAGTTTTAGACCAAAATCGAAAAGTCGGAAAATCGATTATTGCTTTCCATTACCTATCCCTATTGCCCGGAGGTCGATTAAAATATTAATGGACGGACGGATCGTTTCATTTTGTCGATATGTGAAGATTGGTATACCAAGAGGGGGGTCTAGAACAACTATTTCGCAGTGTTACATGAATTTTGGTCAAAACTATTTTGTAATACACTTTCCACATTATAGTGTTGGGTGTAAATAAGTGGGAAATAAAAATAGGTAAAAAAACTTTTTAAGTTAAAAGGTTTTATGTTAAACCTTCATTGCAATGTTTAAGATAAATGTACTAAAAACAAAAAAATAATAAAATAGATACAGTCGTGGGAATTATAAACATACGCATAGACTAGACTAAAATAAAACCGTGGGGCACGTCAATTGTCTACAATCGTTGATCAAAATGTTCGTTTTGTAATGTTACACTATAATAAGGCAGTTGTTCAACCGACAGCGATGGACGTGTGATAAGTAGGGATAGAATGTGCAAACAAGCTAGCAAGCTCGATTATAAGCGAGTTTTAGGGTTTCATAGTGGTGAGCGAGTAGTACTTTGTCGATTAAAGACAAACTACGAGCAGTAAAACGATTCCTCGCCAGCCAGCAGTGTGAATGTCCAACGATAAACTAGTTGAAGCATCTCTTTTATTTACATGGAGTGTATAACTATTTCCATGAGCAAGAAAATAGTAAGTAATTTCCTCACCGTCTGCGGGCCAAATGCCTAACGACGAATTAAACGAGTCTTCTATCGCACATTAAGTCGATAATTTGTAGACAATTGACGTGCCCCACGGTTTTATTTTAGTCTAGTCTATGCATATGTTTATAATTCCCACGACTGTATCTATTTTATTATTTTTTGGTTTTTAGTACATTTATCTTAAACATTGCAATGTATGTTTAACATAAAACCGTTTAACTTAAAAAGTTTTTTTACCTATTTTTATTTTCTAGTTTTTAGTTTTTATTTCGCATTCTGTTTAATTCATTTAGTGCTTCATTATTGCAAGGTTTATTGCAGTCCAACTCCTCTATACGTAGTCCCTGCAAAGATCTTACTCTACTAAGAGCCACGTAGGCTTGACCTTCTTCAAACAGTTTCGCACCTAAGTATACGACTGCGTGATCCACAGTGCTGCCCTGCATTTTATGTATTGTAGAAGCCCATGCTAGTATTAAAGGCAACATTCTTCTTTCAGCCGTCCTGTAATTGTACTTAGCTGGAAACTGTATGGCTTTCGGGTGTATAAGATGTACTGTATAGTGCACTGTATTCTTCTTGTCAAGCCCTTTTATTTGATACACATATTGGTGGGATTGTTAAAAAATTGTTATCACCCATTTATTTATTTTTGTAGAGGCCACCATCTTGAATTTTAATTTTATATAGTACATTGTATTCTACTGGTTGAGCACTTTCATTTGATACCCATATTGATGGGATTGATAAAACCTACGTTATCCGCCATTTTGTAGCGGCCGCCATCTTGGATTTCAATTTTTATAGTATATTGTATTCTGCTTGTTGAGCCCTTTCATTTGATACCCATATTGATGGGATTGATAAAACCTACGTTATCCGCCATTTTGTAGCGGCCGCCATCTTGGATTTCAATTTTTTATGGTATATTGTATTCTGCTTGTTGAGCCCTTTCATTTGATACCCATATTTATGGGATTAATAAAACATAAATTATCCGCCATTTTGTAGCGGCGGCCATCTTGAATTTATAATGATAATGAATAAACATAATTGTATTGTCACCAAAATCCAAAGTGTATACAAAATTTCAGATTAATCGGTTGACAGGAAGAGGGTGAAATTTGAATTACTAAATTTGACCCAAGAATAAATAAAACAAACGGGGTGCGCTAAATAAAACCATTTAATAAAACCAGTGCACAGTGGATTCACCTATTGGCCAAAAATAAAAAAATTAATGTCAAAATGTTAGTGCAACTTATGGCAACTCTGACAGCTATGACATGGACCTTTTTCAAAATATATTAGTTTTTGTTTCATTCGAACGCGATCTTCTGAAGAATAGCTTCAAAAGTCGCAACATTTGATTAATATATTTTGTTGTGAGGGCAACCTATATTTTAAGTCCAAGTAAATATATTCAAAATATAGCGAAACTAATACGTATAGCAAAATATTATAGTGGATTTTAAAGGAGGAGGTAATAGCTTAATTTTCAATAAAAAATAGTCTTTTAGTGTGATGTGGAATTCTAGTTAGCTGCATATTTTCTTAGTGTAGTTTGTAATGCCAGTTCGATCATATACTTAAATTTGTCCTAAGGTTTTAGTCATGATGCCCACCAGTGCCCACCTCGGGAATAATTTTCCAACGTAGGTCATCGGTCTAAGATTATTCAGTATTAAAATCAGCTGCCATCTAGTGCCAGACTATAAACGGTGGGTCGCTGACTAAAGCTGCCCTAGAATAGCGTTTCTATGGATATATTAGCGCATAACTCTGTTATCTGACCACGTACATTAACATAATTGGTATCATTGGCAAGGTGAAAAAATCTTCTTCCAAATTTGTCTTACGTTGGCGGTAAATGCCTTCCAGGAAGAACACTAAAAGATCTATATTAAAAATTTTACCAATTTTCAGACAAAAATGTCGATTTTTTTAATGCGCTAAATTGGTTGGATTTTACGTTGTTTTAGAGATTGTTTTGTTTCCCCAAGCCTATTTTTGCATCATAAGATAATCAGGACCTTTGTCCATGTAATTTTGTATTAACAGCATAAAACAATTCTCACAGTTTACCTCCTCCAGAGGGGAAAGGGGGAGAATGTTACGCTCGTGGTTTCTTAAAACACTCTTCGCAGCAGAACAAAGCTATATCCGCCGCATTGGCTTGATTTTTGCACGCTAAATATTTTGGCCACTTTCTCCATACAAGTGGATCCACTGTGCAGTGTTCCAAAGTGTAAATAAGTTTTGCCATAAATGTGATGGTGTGCTAAAAAATCAATTGAGCCAGGAAACCCACGCAAAAGGTGCAATTATAATTATATTGTCATGGAACTTTACATTTGTTTGCAAAAATTAAGTGAATCAATTGGACCAAAAATAATTATAATGAAGCCTTTGCACACATGTTTTCTCATAGTTTTCTTCCAAAATGAATAAACGATTCCCCCAATTTATTAATGTTCATCTTTCTACCATATAAAAATAAAATAAAAATTCCTTTGAAATATTTAGAAAAAAAAGAGTCGGGTTTTTTTTCCACGATTACGACTCCGACAAAATTTCCTAGAAAATGGCCTAATGTAAATTGGTATTAAACAAATAAATTTAATTTCAAGGCTTTAAATTTCCCCAGACGGTGCACGTTTTTTCCAAAATGGATCACATTTTCAAAGAAACGTTAATTATACATACATATCACGTATGACATCTACTTATCATTTGCCACAATTTTATTCAATAATATTCAAATTATGTCGTGTAAAATAGTACATGTACTTTAAACCTAAACATGTACGCTTCATTAAGACCCAGCTGAAACTCAATAGAATCAACTGCAAATCACAATATTCTTGGCAATTGGACAAGATAATCATCATGGATTTGTTAGTGGACATAACATGAAGTGCCAACAAACATAGCTGCTTATGATACAAATAGTGGACATAAAGAATAATAACCGTTCAGCAACAACAAAATCAAGGCTTAGACATTTCGACAAGTGGATATTGGAAAAACTTCTTCGCCTTTTTATGAATTGAAATATGTACTTCATATTAAGGAGTAGAAAATGTCATCATATAAATGTTCTCTTCGACTACTTTTCTCGCAAATATTATAACTAAGTTGTATTCTGCAATTATGGAATTCAATAATTTCATATTGTCCCGTATAAAGGCAACTGGAAGATTTTGAGTACAAATGCACCATAGCAAAGGTTGCAAAATGTACTTTTTTAAGTTATGATTTCGTTTTCCTTGGTTTTTTGATGGCAGTTGCTAATATAAGCAACTCATAACATGTCTATGGCCATTTCTCAAAACCATAAAATAAATGAAGACCAAAATTTATACATACATACCATCATAATGACCATAACCATCTCTAAAGAAGCGTATTATGCAGCCATGTTTTCTAGACGAAACGCCGCATCAATGTCCCACAGAAGGACATAAGAGAAAATGTGTTTTTGAAGGATTCAATTCATTTCCACAGAGGGTGAGATGAGGATGAGGAGACGAATGGATTGAATGCAACAAAATGATAAAAACGAAGACGGCTAAATAAACCAAGAAGAAATCAAGTTGAATTAAATTGAGTCTCAAGTGATGACTAGCGTTGGGTTTGAATGAAGAGAATAAAGAAGAAACACACAAAACTGCAATAAAAATAATAAAATAAAACTCTTGTAAAAAATAAGTGAAAACAGCAAAATGTTAAAATAAACTAAAATAATGTGTTTTTGTATGCAAGAGAATCATTAAATCGAATTGCTTCAACTACCAGTAAAATACTAACAAATTTTGTAGTCAGAAATCGACATTTACAATGTTTGCAAAGTACGCTACATTTAAACAAGGAATAATTTTCGATCGAATAGTTTCTAACTTATAAATTTAAGAAATAACATTAAAGTAATGCATATATACTCCGGTTCACCTGAATAGAACCAACCAATACTTGCCTACAAATACCGTTATATATGACGATAGCAGAGGAATTGTAAATTATATTTTTGTGGACATGTAGAGAATATAGTAGCCGATATTTTCAATACCTAACATGTTTCACATATGCTTTATAACGGTACTTTTTACTCGCTTTATGAAAAAATGTCAAAATATTAGCATGTTTTAATGGTTCACCAGGATAGAACCACCCTAAGAATTTACACAAATCCTTTGTCAGATGTGGTAACCATTTGCAAAAAACTATTTATAATTATAAATAAAGGCCGTGAGTTTTGATTGTCAACAAATGTTGCGCAAAAAATTTTATTAGGGTCATGGAATTTGATGAAAATCTATGCTTAGAGTTAAAAAAAATATTCATATGAAGAAATCGGTAGAAATAATTTACAAAGTCAAAATTTATACTAAATTATGTTCAAAATTTTCAAGATTACAATAAAATTACAAAAAGGTCACATTTGATAGGTTTATAAGTCCGAAACAGAGGAAATATAGTAAGGATAACTCAAATTTCTACCTTTCTAATCCAAAAATGTATATTTTATCTCAGGAAAGTGAATGCAAATCGATGGGTTCCACCCAGTCTCGTTGGATGTGGACATCTACAGGTCCAAAAAATAAAGAAAATCCCACCGCCTAACGCTTCATGTCAACATCAAGGGGTTTGATTTAGAAGATATCGCATGACATGAAAAGCACAGAAACATAGGCGCTCTTTTTTGTATAATAACGGATCAGAAATATTTTTTTTATACTCTCCACCATAGGATGGGGGTATATTAAGTTTGTCACTCCGTTTGTAACTACTCGAAATAATCATTGTAGACCCCACAAAGTACATATATATTCTTGATCAGCGTGCAATTCTACATCGATATAGACATGTCCGTCGTCTGTCCGTCTGTGGAAATCACTCTAGCTTCCGAACGGATTGAAGTAGGTGGATGAAATTCTATTATATGTATGTAAAACTTTTGGTATTGAAAGCGGGCTATATAGGACCACGTTTTCGTATAGCCCCCATACAAAGTGACGCGTGACGCGTCGTCGTATTAAGAAAATTTTAGGATATTTGTCCCATTTGACCACCGAATTGGTTGTAATCTAGAATTTTGTGTCCCCAGAGGCTAAAAAAATTTCTACCAAATTTTGTTTATATAGGTCCACGTTTTGGTATAGCCCCCATATAAGGCCCCATATATAGTACACGTCATTTTAAGATATTTTGAATGTATTAGTCCCATTTTACCACAGAATCGGTTGTAGCTTTGCATTTCGCGTTTTAATAGGCTAAGAAACATATCTACCATAAAATGTTTACATAGGTCCACGTTTTGGTATAGCCCCCATATAACGCCCCATATATAGTACGCGTCATTATACCCTCAGCCTTTAGGCTAAGGAGGGTATATACACTTTGATACGATGAAAATGTGCCTCATCGAAATAATGGTTTTAGACCCCAAGTATGTTTGGACGAAATGTGTTTCAGACAATTTGGAGTCGATCTAGCCATGTCCGTCCGTCTGTCTGTCTGTCTGTCTGTCTGTCCTGCTGGCTGGAGCGCACGATAACTCTCGAACGGATGAACCGATTCGGTTCAAAATTTGGCTTTCGTAATATTTTGTCCAAACTTAGTTTAAGTTCGAAGATGAGCTACATCGGTCCACCCCTTCCGGTACCTCCCCCACAAAAGTTCGAAAATGTTCGGAAAGTTTGTGCGCACGATAACTCTTGAAGGAAGTGACCGATTTGGTCCATACTTTGTATAGTGTAAACTTTCTACCAGGGTAATATGAGGTTCCAATATGGTCTCAATAGGTCCACTCCTTCGGGTACCTCCCACACAAAATTTCGGAAAAATTCAGTTTAGGGCCATCTCTCGAATCGCTTTGATTTTTGTTTTAGCAACATGTATTCACTGCCCTCCATACGACGGTACAAGTTTCATCAGGGGCAAGTCCATACTTCCTGAGAAAATAGCATGAAAGTTGCACGATAACTCTCGAACGGATCTGCCGATTCGGTCCAAAATATGGTCTTAGTAATATTTTGTCCATACATATATTAAGTTTGAAGATAAGCCATATCGGTCCACTCCTTCAGGTACCTCCCCCACAAAAGTTCAAAAATGTTCGGAAAAATTGGTCTATACTTTACACATTGGTCTATACTTTACACATCCTAATATATCTACCAGATATAGATCAGGTTAAAATATGGACTATATATGTCCACTCTATCCGGTACCTCCCACACAAATTTTCGGATAAGTTCACTTTAAGACCTGATATCGAATCACTTTAATTTTTGTTGAAGCAACTTGCATTCGCTGCCTCATTTACGATGTTAAAAGTTTTTTTAGGGGCAAGTCCATACTTCTTGAGCAAACAGCCCGAAGAGTGTAAAAACCCCCTGAGCACCATATGTTGCGGCTGGAGATCCACTTCCATAACGGTCAATGTCGATCCATTCCTTTTAGTATCCCCTCCGCAAAACTTTTGATCTTTAATTCTAATCAACATTTTTGTCAGTTCATACGCCCAAAATGTTTAAAACCCCCTAAATACATACGTATTTTGGGAAAAAAATTGTTTCAATATACACATGCTGAGGGTATATCTCTGTCGGCAAAGCCGACTGATACTTTTTTACTTGTTTTAAGATATTTTGAATATATTAGTCCCATTTGAGCACCGAATTGTTTGTAATTTTGTATTTTGTGTCTCCAGAGGCTAAAAAACATTTCTACCAAAGTTTGTTTATATAGGTCCACGTTTTGGTAGAGTCCCCATATAACGCCCCATATATAGTACGCGTCACTTTAAGATATTTTAAATGTATTAGTCCCATTTAACAACAGAATCAGTTGTAAGTTTGTATTTTGTATTTCCACAGGCTAAGAAATATTCCTACCATAAAATGTTTATATAGGTCCAGGTTTTGATATAGACCCCATAGGACGATATCTCCCGATTTTCGGTATTTTGAAGGTTTTAGCCTCAATATTCCACCACAATGGCTGAAATTTGGTATTTAGTCTTCGTTGGGTGCATTAAACTTTCCCCCGGAGGTTTTTGGTATAGGTCCACGCCTTCATATAGCCCCCATAGGACGGTACCTCCCCATTTTCGGTATTTTGAAGGTTGTGGCCTCAATATTCCACCGAAATGGCTGAAATTTAGTGGTTAGTCTTCATTTAGGGTATAAAACATTCTATATGAAATTTGTCGGTATAGGTCTACGCCTTCATATAGCCCTCATAGAACGGTACCTCCGGATTTTAAGTACCTTTAAGGTTGTGGCCGATATCTCCCAATTTTCGGTATTTTTGAAAGTTTAAGCTATTCTATACTATCAAAATGCCTGAAATTTGATATTTCGTCCTGTTTTCAGATGCAGAAATTTATCTGTATCGGTCCACGCTTTAATGTACACCCCATGGAACGGTACATCCCAATTTTCGGTGTTTTGAAGGGTTTAGCCTCATTATAACACCGAAATGGCTAAAATTTGGTACAGGTGGAAAGTTTTATACCCACAACGAAGACTATGTGGGTATAAAACTTTCCACCTGAAATTAGTCGGTATAGGTCAACGTCTTCATATAGCTCCCCATAGAACGGCACCGCCCGATTTTAGGTATTTTGAAGGTTTTAGCCTCATTATAACACGGAAATGGATGCAAGATGGTACTTAGTCTTCGTTGAGGGTATACAATTTTCCACCTGAAATTTGTATGGTATAGGTCCATGTCTTCATATTGCCCCCATAAAACGGTACCTCCCAATTTTCTAAATATAGCTCGTTCTCCACCAAAATAGCTGATATTTGGTATTAAGTTTTTGATAGAGGTATGAAACATTCCAGCCGAAATGTGCCGGTATAGGTCGACGTTCTCAAATACCCCCATAGGACCATACCTTCCGGTTTTCGGTATTTTGAAAGTTGTGGCCTCAATATACCACCGATATGACTGAAATTTAGTATTTAAATTGCCATGGGTGTATAAAGAAGAGAATTATCAGCATAAGCCCTTTTCTGCAAATAACCCCATAGAAACGTACTTTCCGATTATCGGTATTTTAAGGTTGTGTCATCAATATCCCATTGAAACGGATGAAATTTAATATTTAATCTCCGTGGGTGGTATAAAACTTCTACCTGAAAATTTCCGGTTTTGTTCCATGTTTTTATATTTTGGATTGGAGAGACAGAAATATGAGTTATCTTTAGCATATTTCCTCTGTTTCGGACTCATAAAGCTATCAAATGTGACTATTTTTGTAATTTTATTGTAGTCTTGAAAATTTGAAAAATAATTTAGTATAACATTTTGGCTTTGTAAATTGTTTCTACCGATTTCTTCATATGAATATTTTTTGGAGCTCTAAGCATCGATTCTCATAAAATTCCAAGATTTTCATCAAATTCCTCGATGTTCTTAAATTCCAAAGTTACGTACCCGTCTCAATCTTGCGGTACAGGATAAAGCTGGATATTTTGGAGCTGCAAACACAACAGATTCACTACTGCTACAAAACGGCACGCAAAAACTACGTTCGTAAATCAAAAACGAACACCCAAAAATTCTTGGTACGATAGGGAGTGTCGAAAGGTCACTGAAAAGGACAACCTAGCAACACGATGAGCCACTAAAAATACCAGGCGAAAAGAAGAGAGGAGGAGAGTATTTTTAAAATATTTACACCAGACTGATACTCATGGTGTAGGCACATTCTCCTGCAAAGATAATGAAAGGAATCTAATAACTAGACATTGGATTTTTGCATGTTTTTATTTCTTATCTGACTCAAATTTTATCGATATTTGGGGTCATATCAAAAATATGCAAAAAAATGTGCAAAATATGTATATGCCAAAAAATGTGTAAAATTGGCAAACAGTTTATGGCTGAAAATCGTCATAAAAGTCGTAAAATTGCCGATCAATGTTGGAAAATCGTCAAAATCGTCAATCGTCAAAGTGTTCTAAATTAAGATTGTTGGCTGTTTAACGTCGATTTTTGCAGATTATTATGTTATTGAGACCGCTTACCACATTGTGGTGTAGGGTATAAAAACATGGTTATATGTATATTGTAATACCGTTTTTTTATTATAAAACTATACAAAAATATCAAATTTGTTAAAATATCAAACATTTTATGTAAAATTCAATATTTTCTTTGTCTTAGTTTATTGTATTAGGCTGTTTTTAACTCAAAAGGAAAAAAATCGATGACTGATTTTTTAGGCCGCACCTCTGTAAAGCGTTTAGTTTTGTTAGATTTTAAGATTGTCAAAGTTGGAGCACAATTGGAATATGTTAACACGTGCTACTGGGGACTCGAAGTTATGAAAATCTCGATTTTTTGGCTATTTGGCGACTTTGGCGAACCATATTTTTGGAACGGTTAAAGCTATTTGCAAGTATTACGCATTAAATTAAACGCTTAACGTTTTGTGCTCAACAACAAAATAGGTATGTATTACTGAATTCGAGATAATAAAGCCAATGTCCCTTGGCCAAGTTGCAGGATCCTTTTCAAGAAATTCGGAGTTAATGTTTAATCTCTTAAACAACCGTAAGTCTTACTTGTATAACGCCTGGTATACCTTTTTCCTAGGAATTTCGGCAGTTGTTCTTTTGCTAGTTTGGGGTGAATATTTCTGAAGAATTTTTTTTCTTCTTCTGTTTTCCTTGATAAGATTTTTGTCGGTATTTTTCTCTTTACGTTGTTTTGCACTGTCAGATCAAAGAATGCCAGGCCAACAAGTTCAGGACTAAGATACCACAGATGATTTATCATTTTGTTTTTCCTTTTTCTCATATTTGTTTTTGAATGTTTTCGTATTTCAATAGGTTTTCAATGAGGTGTAGGTCCTGTTTTGAAGCTAAAAACGTTCCGGGCGCGTTATACCAGTAGACTCGAACGATGAAAACACTAAGTGCTTCTACGGCCTCTCGTTCTTGGGAAGTAGTTTTAAATAATCGTCCAGGATCATGATTTCTTTAGTATATATTTTAAAAAATTGTATAATTATTTGTATACGTTTCGTTGACCATACTCTCGACAGCACATTGTATGTGATTGGTAAAAGATGCATACCTCTGTCATCTTTGTTTGAGAATGTGTCCGCCCCATAATTATCAGTCTAATGATTTACTTTCTGATAAAATCTTCAGACTTAATTCGGGCTTATATACATTTCGAATTTCTTGTGTTACGTTTTCCTTGTTATTTATTTTTTCTTTTGAAAATACGTTTCTCTTCTCCCCTTTTCTCTATATATCTTTCCATATTTCCCTTCGTTGGGGAATGCAGCATTCATCCACCGAAATTAATCTGGAGACGTTAATTTTCCAATTTACTATAATTCCAACTCTAGTTCACGTATTTTCAAAAATATCCGCCAGTTCGATCGGTTGCGAAGATCGTCAACATTGGGGTGGATGGGGTGTGAATAGTTGTTTGCTTTATTTTTGGTCATTATTAAGTTTGTACCACATTAACGTAAAGTCCGTTCATACTGAAATTAAAGCTCACATATCTCGGTCCTTACGGTCCCGTTTTAAAAGAAGTCATATTTCAGCATATACAAATATACGCCAATGTAAATACATATATGACTTAAATTAGGCAAAACAATTAGTTGATTGAATTTTCATGTTAAATAACTTCAATATGACTATATAGGCGATGTTCAATTCAATTTTTTTGTACATTCGTAGGCTGTCATTCTACTAGTATACCCAACTTTTACTTTTCGTCTTATTCGTCTGTATTTCTATATTAAATGTGTGCTTCATTTTCTAATGATTACCAAGGCATATAGTAGGGTACACTGCATTTGAAAATTCACAGACATTACGAACAAAAAAAATTGTCTTATGTATAGTTCTATATAAATTGAAATGTTCTCGGTCGTCGTATTCTCATTCGGTAGTACTGTATAAAGTTTAGAACATTTTATGCCATTTCAATAAAAATGAATTACCACTGACAAAACAGCCAACTCGACTCGAAAACAAGTAGAATTGTGAGCAAAAGAAAAAGTTATCTTTCTTGGTAGGAAACAATACCATGGATGTGGTAAATAAACCTGAGATACTTACGAAAATAATATTTAATTATAATAACGATGTATAAAGACATAATAATGAATATAGTTGTTATTAATCATGCTCGTATAACTCCGACCTAGTTACATATAAAATTGTTTAAAAAAATATTTTAGACGCCCCTGATTCGTTTGCACCAAAATCAAATCAAAGTTTTGCAAATGCATTACCATTCATCGTTGCGTTACCAACAGTAACGTGATGACGCTTAACTGAAGAGGTCTGCTGCACAGTCTTCTTTCTTTATTTCGGTCTCAGTGCTGTCTACAAATCCGGAAGTATATGGCTGAAAGTATACGCTATTCCTTCATCTGTTTTATGTTTGCGTCCTCGTTTCTTTGTTCACATTCAAAAGTGAGTGACGACTTCACACTCGGCAAGCGGCCTTACAGCCAAGAGAACTGAGAACTTCGTCAGAATGCCATGTGGTACAGAGGCAAAGACAACTTGCCTGCCTTATTTTGGATGAGTATTTCGTCTTATTATGGTTTTGATGTTTCTCCTTTGTTGTATTTTTTGGTCTCGTTAGTCGTAAAACTTAAGTATCCTACAAATATCCAAAGACCAACATCAACGGGCACTTCTGCTGGCAAAACGACAACAAACAAAATGAGATGAACAAGGACAATGATTTGAAATAAACATAAAAATAAATTTCTACAAAGTATAAAGGAAGAAAAAAGAGGGCAACTAAATTAAGTTGCATTAAAACTCTAAGCAAATAATATTTTAAAAAATAATTATATATTTTTGTTATTTGAAAAGTTATGTTTATTTTGTTATATCTCATAAAAGAGAAGAAACTACAACAAATTATTAAGATACTTTGTTACTATCCTTGTTTATTTTTCAAATTGAATATATAATTTGTTATAGCTTCCGGTCAAATAATTGCATACAATCAGCAGGTAAATTCAGTAGTAAGAAGAAGATATACATTCCGGAAATTTTAGTTTTTTTTTTGAGAAAATGGAACTGATATAATTCGCGGTTGACAAAAATTAGGGTTAGACGTTGTATCAATCGCTGGAGCGAATATCGATTCGTGCCACTTTCGTGTAGCCATTTTTCGCACCCTTAACCCTACGGGCAATAACAAAAAAGTACATTCGGCATCGTTTCGTGATTTCGTAGGCGTTTCATGATTTCTCGCGAAATCAAGCAAAATTTACCATGTTTTCGCAAGCAAAAATGAAATCTTTCGTGATTTCAGCGAAATCACAGTACTCATGATATACAACACTATTTTTGGTAGATGTTGAATGTTGCAACAACAAATTTTAATATCAACATTTGTAAAAAAATAAACTGTTTTATTACAATGTTTATTTTTCATTCATTGTGTTTTTAATTGTACACTGATACCTCGATTTGCGTTGCCTCGATTTGCGTTAACAAAAAAATAATAGATTTTGTTATTTGGCTTTGAATATCGTGAAGAGGACATGGGTTCTTAACGTCACACGATAAAACAATCAGAAAAGATTTTTTATTTTATATTGCCTCGGAACATGCATTAATTAGAGAGACAATCACCATCGTCTAATTACCGCAGAAAAATATTTTTAAAATTTACTCAAATAACAGAAGCATAGCAACTTATAACCAAAGCAATTGAAAAAATAGGCTATGGGAGATGCAATTAATTGTTATAAATAAACATTAAACATTTACCAACAAATTTATTCGACCAAAAATAAAACAGTTTTTCTCAGAGAAATAAAAGCTATAAATCATTCGCATAATGTGACGATTTTTTATTATATTTTAGTTAGTTTTTTCGTAAAAAGACTGATTTTGATATTCTTTACATAATAATAATAATAATAATAATATCATTGATATAGCATTGGTACAGTTAAATGTTAACAACCACCTTCGATTGAATTGTTATGCAAAATTTAAAAGAAAAAAATTCTAAAAAACAATTTTGGAACCAATTAACAAATTCTTCACACAAACGCGTGGAAACATGTGTCTCGATTTGCGTTGTTTCGCATTGCGTTGAAGTTTGTCGGAACCAATTATTAACGCAAATCGAGGTATTAGTGTAATGCTAGAAAAAATAGCAAATTGTCAACAATTGCTTTCCAATACAAATTTGTTAAAAATATGGCATCGGAAAAACTGCAGATATTGCAGGCTGTAAAACATTTTTTTATTTATTCATTTCTCATTATTATTCACACAAAAGGGTTATGACTTTTTGAAATTTTTTCTCAAAAATGATTTACTGTAGTGAGAATGAATGAACTTTTGAAAAAATACTATGGAATGAAATTTTTTTTTTTTTTTGCCTGTTAATCACTAAAATTAAGATAACTTTTATTTCACATAAATATTGAAAACCGCACAAACCACTTTTAATTTTTAACATACATGAAATAATTTTTTATATAATATAAAATGATATATATGTAATAATACATAAAACAGTGAGAAACCAACGGCTATGTCATTTCGGTTACGTCGTGTGCTCCTATTCCTTGTTTTCAGCGAAATGTCTGCTTACAGTGACTTAAAAAAATGGTCAAAAGTTCTGAAACATAAAAACTTTAAAAGCTTTTTGTGCGGAAGCTTTTTTTATCGAATCACTTTATAATTAAGATTTTATGTAATCTTATGTAGAAATTCATCAGGCTATGATACAGGGATATGAGGTTGTAAAAAGTCATAACCCTATTACACACACTTTTACGACAATTTCCGAAATAAAGCAGTAAAATTCTATATTGTAGTATATTTTTAACGACAAATTAAATTTACAAAAAGTTCTTTTGAATGTTTGATCAGCTGCGCATATGCATCTACCTTCATTATTGTGATATGTTTGTGAAATAAATAAGTGTAAACACAAGGATTTCGTGAAATCGAGTGGATTTCGGAGCATTAGTGTAAACCAGCTAGTAGATCAATAACCGTGGTACATTTGTAACCATTTAAAATTAATGCTGTCACTCTGAGAAAAAAAGAGATCTTAGGGCGTTTTTTTGGAAGCCACATGAGCCAAAAAACCCCCAGCAAAATGTTTGCCTCCAAAGATGCAGTTAAATGATATGTACAAGTGATCTGGATGTGCATCAAATTATGCATTTTCATTGATGATTTTTACAAGAGCATGACTACTGAAAGATGCACTCCAAAGCACTGCATTTTAACTAACCCTTTGGCACTGCATTTTAACTGACCCTTTGGCATTGCATTTTAACTAACCCTTTTGCACTGCATTTTAACTGACCCTCTGGCACTGCATTTTAACTGACCCTTTGGCATTGCATTTTAACTAACCCTTTGGGGTAGAATAGGAGGCAGTCCAAAGCACGTGTTTGGTACAGGCATTCTGCGGAAATTGTGCAAGCCATTACAAAATATGCCAGAACAAATAAAATGCATTTATTATTTGTGCAAAACAAAAATATTAACAACTTTATTACATTAACACAAATTATGAAAATTCTCCATTGAATTCAATCGCAAACATGCGTGTTTCCTCCGCTTGCATTTGTTCCAAACTGAACTGTTTTTGCTTCATTTGCTAAATGGGTTGTTTTCCTATCACCAGTTAAGATTTCGACACGTACTCCAACAGCACTCCATTCGGAAATTTTCTTCTGGTGAGTTGCCGGAAAAATGTTCACAAATTAAATATTATTTAAATAGTAAATATTATTTAGTTTGTATTAACAAATGTTTTGACATGTTACCACGCTTATCTCTTATTGGAAAATTTATGTCGCTGCCTGTAGAGATGTACAAACTGATTTATATACATGTAGGGATCTCTAACAACTGCTAATAATATGTAGCGAACGGAGTGCCTTTTCACGACTCCGTTTGGACTGCATCCGGATGCTGTTAAATTATGAGAAATTGGAGTGCCTTTTTCACGACTCCGTTGAACTGCATCCGGATGTTGTTAAAATGTGACAAGTGGATGTGATTCTTTGGATTGCATCCAAATGCGGTTAAAATGTGAGGACTGGAGTGCCTTTTTCACGACTCCAGTTGAACTGCATCAAAACATGCCGTGACAGAACTAGTCCACATTGCACTACTTCCAATTTATTTTGCTGGGCCATTACAAAGTAATGTAAACAAGCAACTTTCTGTAGGGTGAAAAATAATGGGTTATTTCTCAAAACTTTTACAAGGCTAAACTGCCAACTTTACTCCTTACTAAGTGATTCCTACGGTGCACAGTGCGAAATATGGGCACTTTAGTGGAACTTTACTCATAACTTTTAATGTGAAGAACGTAGGTTACTAAAATTTTCCAAAAATGTGTCTTATAGTTGAGGGTCGTATGGTGATAAATATGGGCCACATAGACCTGCGGTTTCCTATAGCCCCCACAAGGGACGTACACAGGATTTCATTTCGGGGGGGGGGGGGGGGGGGGGCGGGTCAGCTTGACCAAAAATCATGAAAAAAATTTTTGAAGGAGAACCTCCGGTCACTACACTTAGCCGTATTAAAATAGCCCACGTCCGCGCTTTTCCACTTGTTCAAGCTAGTGTTTATATCATTTTAGTGTCACGCTTACTAAAATTATGTATATTAATTGAAATAATACATTTTTGAAAACTTTGTGATGACCGCGATCATTCAGGGAAAACAATCTGTAAACAATACGTTCAAAAATATCAAAGATTTCAGATTTTCTTAAAAACATTGTGGGGGAGGACCACTGGTCAATACTCCTAGCCGCATAAAAACAGCTTACGACAGTTCTAATTAATTGAAATAATACATTTTTGAAAATTTTGGGATGACCGCGATTTTCACTTCCGCGACGACCATTCAGGGTCAAGACTGTAATTACCATAGCATTGCAAACAATTTGTAAACAATATATTAAAAAGTATCTTGAATTTCGTGGTTTTCTTAAAAAAATTGTGGGGAGGACCACCGGTCACTACACTTAGCGGGATAAAAAAATAGATTACGACCTATTCTCAGACCTAAAAACTCCACATACAAAATTTCATAAGATTTCCCAATCGATTTTTCGGAATTTCTATATAGTGACATCTCAAGTCATCGGGATTTTACTGTATTCCAAAATATTGCGTTGACCGCGTTATCCCACATATTGAAGCCAGTGTTTTAGCGGTTTTGTAGTCACGCTTACTAAAATTAGGTATATTATCTGAAATAATACATTTTTAAATAATTTGGGATGACCGCGACATTTCACTTCCGCGACGACCATTCAAAAAAATATATAGCCTATTTTCACCACCGGTGTTCCCAGTACATTATCTGAAATTTTCAAGAAAATCTATTCAGCCGTTTTTGAGACTTTTTGGAACATACAAACATACTAACATACACACATTGCCTTTTATATATTAGAATAGAATACCGACTACATAGCCAATTTTGGAACAAGTTGAGTTTAGGACCCGGTCCCGGATCTTGATGATATATATACCACAGATAGCCCGTGGGTTCCTGAATCTAACGATATAAATATTGTCTTGCACAAGTCCATACATCCAGAGTTATGGGCCTTCAAAGTTCCACAATCACCAAAGACATTTCTCATACCCATGTAAAGCCCCACGGTCCCGATTTTTTTTTTAATTGTATGGCTTTTTCCAATTGGCCGGCCTTCGTTATATTCAGGAACCCAAGGGCTATCTGTGGTATATATATCATCAAGATTCGGGACCGGGCCCTAAACTCAACTTATGCCGCCAATTTTTGTTCTGTAAATTGTAAAGCCAGGATGTTTCCGAAATTCTTCTCCATTTTTGGACGTATAAATTTTCCGACAAAAACTTCGAAATATTTCGGGTGTACAACTTCTCTATTATTGGCGTTACCCAGCAAAATTTATTTGAAGTTGTTCTATGTGAAGTAGTGATTGAATAGCTTTTTTAGAAGCAGTCTACGCAGAGTCATTAAAAATGCATTCCGTTCTTCACATTTTGACAATGTCGGATTTGAATCCATTTCATAAAATTTTCACATTTTGGCAATGTTTACATTTATGATAACTTTTTGCAAAGAAAATTCTCAAGAACAAAAGAAGCGATTTATTTCATGGTATTTTAATTACTCAGCAAAATACTTGTATCCAAAAAGATAATTATAGGTGCAAGAAATATCAGACTGCATATTTGTTTGTAGCCAAACAAATCGTTAAATCACGAGTGCAAGTAACTATGTCTTTTTAAGTGAAAGAAGTCATGATTTTTACAAGGGCATGGTGCAGCTAGGATGCAATCAATTTTAGATGTATATCACTTATTTTGCATGATTCTATGCAAGAAGCGTTTTTAGATGTTTTTGGGTATTTTTAAGTAAAAAAAGCTAAATTTTTAGAATAAAATTATTTGATTTTTATTTGCACTCAGTCGCTTTTTAAAATGATTTATTTGAGATATTTCATTGTTTTATATTCATTATATTTCAATTTCATTAAGACTATCGAACTATTATCAAACTACTGTTTTTTCAAACAAAAATTTTGTACAAAAAAACATGACTTTGTTAGTAATTTGAAAGAAACTAGAGAAATAGGCCAAAAATATTAATTAGAAGTTACCACAACTATTTTGAATACTCTTTTCCAAATGGCCCTGAGGTCTCAACTCAGTGAAAATTCCTCGCTTAATAGATTTTAACTTCTCCCATATCCTCAAAATGCATGCTTTTGAATAAATTAATCGAAAAAACAAGTAAAAAAGCATTAAGTTCGGCCGGGCCGAACTTTTCATACCCTCCACCATAAAATATTCATTCCTGTCCCCAAGTTTAAGTGAGTACGTTAAAATGTCAGATAATGTATATAAAATGCTTCACTGTTGACAATTTTTGGTGGGCTAGAAATTGGGAGGTACTGTTATATAGGGGTTATAATAAAACATGGGCCTATGTTGACAGTTTTTGATGGGAGCTTTTAATGTCAAATAACTCCTAATTCGGTTAAACAATTTAGCTAGAATCCTCAAAATATCGAAAATCGGTACATAATGTGGGAACTTCAAATGTCATTAACAGCTAGTTCGAAAGTATCTGGGCTATACGAAAATATGAACTTAAACGAACAATTTTTGTTGCAGAATTTTTGTTGACTTTTAAATTTTAAATTACAGAAAGTTTGTCCAAAAAAATCCTTAGAAAATCGGGATGTTTGTTTTGGGGCTATACAAAAACATGGACCTACGTTCGGTTGAACATTTTAAGTAAAATCCTCAAAGTACCGAAAATCGGGAAGTATCGTTATATTGGGGCTATGTCGAAAATTGTTGATGCAGATGTGTGGTGACCACTACAACCTTCAAATGCCAAATTACAGTTAGTTCTGTTAAAAATTGTAGCTAAAATTGCCAAATTACTGAAAATTGGGAGGTACCGTTACATGGGAGCTATATCCGAACATGGACCTATGTTGACAATTTTTGATGGAGAGGTGTTGTGACCACTAAGAACTTCAAATATCAAATTACTGCTAGTTCGGTTTAATATTGTAGCTAAAATCATCAAATTACTGAAAATCGGGAGGTACCGTTATATGGGGCATTCTGACAATTCGGTTAAAACTTGTTGGTAAAATTCTCAAAATACCTGAAATCGGGCGGTAACGTTATATGGGGGCTATTCCAAAACATGGACCTATGTCCACTAGTTATATAAGTTTATTGCCATTTAAGAACCCTAAATGTCAATTGATAGCTAAATAGGTCTGAAAATGTAGATGAAAACGTCAAAATGCCGTAAATCGGGGGTACCGTTATATGGGGGCTATACCAAAACGTGGACCTATGTCCACAACTTTTGTTATATAAGTTTATTGACATTTAGGAAACCTAAATGTAAAATTATAGCTACATCGGTCTGAAAATGTAGCTAAAAACGTCAAAATACCGTAAATCGGGGGCTACCGTTATATGGGGCCTATACCAAAACGTGGACCTATGTCCATAAGTTTTGTCACATAAGTTTATTGATATTTAAGAACTTCAAATGTCAAATTATAGCTTCATCGGTCTGAAAATGTAGCTAAAAACGTCAAAATACCGTAAATCGGGGGGTACCGTTATATGGGGGCTATACCAAAACGTGGACCTATGTCCACAACATTTGTTATATAAGTTTATTGATACTTAAGAACCCTAAATGTCAAATTATAGCTAAATCGGTATAAAAATGTAGCTAAAACCGTCAAAATACCGTTAATCGGGGGGTACCGTTATATGGGGGCTATACCAAAACGTGGACCTATGTCCACAACTTTTGTTATATAAGTTTATTGACATTCAAGAACCCTAAATGTCAAATTATAGCTACATCGGTCTGAAAATGTAGCTAAAAACGTCAAAATACCGCAAATCGGGGGGTACCGTTATATGGGGGCTATACCAAAACGTGGACCTATGTCCACAACTTTTGTTATATAAGTTTATTGATACTTAAGAACCCTAAATTTCAAATTATAGCTAAATCGGTCTAAAAATGTAGCTAAAAACTTCAAAATACCGCAAATCGGGGGGTACCGTTATATGGGGGCTATACCAAAACGTGGACCTAAGTCCACAAGTTTTGTTATATATGTTTATTGACACTTAAGAACCCTAAATGTCAAATTATAGCCAAATCTGTCTGAAAATGTAGCTAAAAGCGTCAAAATACCGTAAATCGGGGGGTACCGTTATATGGGGGCTATACCAAAACGTGGACCGATATAGCCCATCATCGAACTTGACCTGTCTGCAAACAAAAGACGCATTTTCCCAAAATTTCAGCGTCCTATCTCCATTTTTGTGGATGCTAGAGTGATTACCACAGACGGACGGACGGACGGACGGACGTGCTCAGATCGACTTAGAATTTTACCCTGATCAAGAATATATATACTTTATAGGGTCGCAAATGAGTATTTCAATGCGTTACAAACGGAAAAACAAACTTAATATACCCTCCATACTATGGTGGAGGGTATAATAATTCAAAATACATTCCATGGAATGTATATTTATTCACTACAAAGAACTAATGCAAAATGTGTGCTTAAGAAGCAAATTAGACAGTATAATCACTGCGCCATGCCCTTGTAAAAATCAAGACTTTTTTCACGTAAAAATATGTAGTCGGAAATCACTTGTACTCATGATTCAACTACTTCCTTGGCTACAAACATTTTGCTGGGTAAGTGCGTAAACGTTTTGCACTTTTGTACAGACGATACCTGAAAGAATAGACTGATATAGTCCATTTTGGAAGTGGACCTATGGCCTGTTCCCGTACTTTATAAAGTGGTAAAAGTTGTAAAAGTCGTAAACGATTTTCATATAAATTTTGTGTACTGGAACGCAAAATGTGTAAAAGTGGTAAAAATTGTAAAAACTTTTTAGTTCTGGAACAGAGCTCTAATTTTGGAAGTCAAACTAGTTGGTCGGCGTAAAATTTAGAGCTTTTGGACCAATCCTGATATAACCATTGACTCACCATCGAAAAATACAATATCGCTGTAAACAAGACCTCAAGTAAATCGATCTATATTCGAACCAGTAGGTCTCGAAAAAATGGAATTGGGCTTTGCTCAAGATTTTAGAGAAATAGTTTGAAGGGGGCAGGGAAAGTGTCCAAAATATTGCGAGATCCAAATTTTGGACAAAATCTGTAGATTTGTTCGAGAGTTACAATGGTTTGGAAAATTGCAGTCATGATATTGCTTTATAAGGAGACGATACAGTCAGTGAATTGTCCCAATTTGAATTTCTATATCTCAAAAACAGTAAAACATAGGAAAATATCATAAGAGAACAAGAATTTTCACTTTAGTTCCATTTGGATAGGGCTTGTGGTTTTCAGCAAAACGGTCAAAACATGAAATACTCTAAAAATGCGTCTTTTATTTTTTTCGTCTATGAACCCAGGTGTAAGCTTCATTCGTTTAAAGTTGTTTCAAGAGCACCGTGATATACAATACAAATAACAGCAGATTTTAATACAATACCAACTAACCAAAGTTTGAGCATTAATTTCGTTTACGGTTGTTTTCAGCTACAAATATTGATAGGAAAAAATTCAGATGGGCATGCCATTTATAGCAGATATTATCACTTTATGATTCACAACAATAAATTTTTCTCCATTATTTTCTCCCACTATTTAGCAATGAGTTAATATAAAATAGGAATACAAAATATTGATTAAGGCAGTAAATCCATTTTCTAATTGGTTTTCGAGATATACGATTTTTCGATTTTTCGATTTTTTTAATAGCTTCATTTTTAGGCCAATTGCATAATAATGCATAGGTCAAATGAAGCTTTATGAAAATGCAAAAAAAAAACACAAAAATATTCGAAAAAAATCAGAGTTTTACGTCAATATTTGCAACCATTTTTTGTGGCGTTTAAACGACCAGTGGCTTTATCTAGGTTATGTAATTATCATAGATTGAATAATCTCAAATTTATATTGAAAATGTCATTCCTGCGTTCCTTTTGTCATTACCGTGGTTAGAAAATACCTACGGCAATGAACACACGGTAATGATGGAAACGTGACTATTCTTGGATTTAAATGTGTAAATCTTAATTTTTTATATAAAATATGAAATAATTTAATACAGCCTAAAAAAAATTAACATACCCACCATCAATTTGGAAATTATAATATAAAGAACGGGCAAAAATACCCACCACGGGAATGACAAATTTTCGGAAACATGCACAAAAAATACTAAACACTTCAACAGTTATCAAACAACTGACTACATGTCGTTACATTGGCTGATTACATATAAACAAAAAACTATGATACCAATCTTTATAATGTTATTCTCTTTAGTTTGAAGTAAAAGAACATACTTATATGTTAGACAGTATTTCCGTTATGTTACTGCTACATTGATATAATTTGGATCAAGGGAAAGGTGCTGATCCGCCGTGAGTACAACTTTTGAATTATGGCATGATGAATTTTTTCCTGGAGACCCTATAAGCGATCAGAAATTTGCGTTTAATCTCTGCTCGCTGCTGTTTTATCCCTAAAACCGCTAAAAATTGAGTTCTATAATTTTTTAATTTTGCAATAAAGGGTCACAGACCCAAAATTCATCACGCCGCACAGTATTGCCGCTTCCATACAAAAGTGGACAAAAATAGAAGGAGTTGACCTAAGTTGATGAATTTTTTGCACAAGTACTTATAAGGGCATAGGAATCAAAATTTTCAAATTCAGGGGCCTAAGAAAATATCACATATAAAATTTGAAGGCTATTCGATTAAAATTGACCGAGTTGTAGCAAAATCGGGAAAAGATATATCTATATGGGGGCTATATAAAATCTGAACTGATATATCTCAGAAGATTGCAGGGTTGGGCAGAATGTTTTTACACATTTCGCTTCGGAAGAGATGTCCAATTAACGGAAATGAAAAGCCAAGGTGTCAATAGGTGGAATTAAAAGATATACTCTACAAAATATTAAGAATTTATATTTTTTATCAAATTTAAAATTTTAATTTTTGGTAACGGTACTTTCTTTGCCCATGTGCAGTTAAGGTCAACTTTTTGTACTAAAATTTTATATTTATAGCCCACCCACAAATCCCCAACTTTTAATAATATCAACAAACTTTTCAGAAAATGTTATTTTAAATGTCGTCTAATTTTCATACGATTATCGCTTTAGATTACCTGGGAAATATTTTTCAAATTTAAAGATCTATAACTTCATTATGGATGCACATTAGGGTTATAACTTTTTGCACTTTTTTTCAAATATCGAAAATACCACCACATAGCCGTGTAGAGCATGGAAAACTATTATGAAATACGGCGTCAATTTTTCTCTATCGCGAAAAAAATTTCCGCACCAAATGCATTGAAGTTCAGTAATGCATTTTTTTAATTTTAGCTGTTATGACAACATATTTGCTTTTAATTAAAATTTTTATTTTTTTGTAATCTAATTTAAAATCATTATCAAAGCATTCTGGACCAATTTGTTCTCAAATCGCGCCATTTAGGAGCATTTTAGGAATTTTTAACACTATTGCAATTTTTGTTTTTTCTTTATAAACTCGCGAATTTTATATTTATATTTATTGTACCTATTGGACAAGAGAATATGGGGTCATTTGCAACGAATTCGCGAAAGTTACAGACAGTTTTTAATGACTTTGCCTGTGAGAAATGTATTTTTGTCTATAAATATTTATTCAAACAAAGCAAATTTAAAATTATAAGTAGAAAAAATACCAAAAGGGTTTTAGTAATTACAGTCGGCGCGGAAATTTGTTTCACCGAATCGATCTTAGAAACGCGTTTTCATTATTAGGACAAAATTCCCCACGTGGTACTGGTATTGTATTTTTGTAAAAAACATATACGATTCTCACAGGCAAAGTCAACAAAAACAGCCTGTAACTTTCGCGACTTCGTTGCAAATGACTCCATATTCTTTTGTTCGGTAGGTACAAAAAATATAAACATAAAATTCACGAGTTTATAAAGAAAAAGCTAAAATTGCAATAGTATCAAAAGTTCCTAATATGGTTCGAAATGGCGCGATTTGAGAACAAATTGGTCCAGAACGCTTTGATAATGATTTTATATTAGATTACAAAAAAATAAAAATTTTAATTAAAAGCAAATATGTTGTCATAACAGCTAAAATTAAAAAATGCATTACTGAACTTCAATGCATTTGGTGCGGAAACTTTTTTCGCGATAGAGAAAAATTGACGCCGTATTTCATAATAGTTTTCCATGCTCTACACGGATATGTGGTGGTATTTTTTTGGTTATAGCCCTAATGCACATATCTACAAAATTCTTTCAGATTCGTTGTATCCGATATGTTTACTGTAAGAAAAAACATAAACATATGTAAAAGTTAACATCACATTTTTTATTTTTGTCCATGCGGCAACACTGTGCGCTGTAAACAAGACCGCAAGGATGACCATTGGTCAAAATGTGTCATTGCTCCTCGAACAGCCCTTGAACTACACTTATTTTGAACTTTTGTGAGGGATGCATCCGAAGATGTTGTCCCAAATAGACCCTCTTGGTAGTTGATATATGTACGTCTAGAAGTAATTTTAGGATATTCCAAGTTCCGGTCAAATCGGATAATTGATACTTTGTGTTGGAAGTACCTGAAGGAGTGAATCGCTATAATCCATTTTAGAACCTAACCTAAGTCAATTTGGACTTTCGAGAATTATTGTGTGCATGATTTTAGGAAAACATTTTGAAGTCTTGTGGGGTAAGTGCACAAAGGAGTGGACCGATATGACTTATAGTTTTGACCAAATATTGCGAGATTCAAACTTTTGACCAAATCTGTTGATCTGTTCGAGAGTTATAATGCGATCGAGCCATATAGACGGAGGAACTGGTCTGAATCAACATTTTTATCGTTAGCCTAACGGCTGAGGGTCGATATGCAATATAAATTACACCAAATTTTAATACCATATGACCAATGTTTGAGCATTAATTTCGTTTTCGGATGTTTTTAGCTACAAATTTGTTACTGATAGGAAAAAATTCAGATGGGTATGCTATTTATAGCAGATTTTATCACTTTAAGATGCACAACAATAAATGTTTTTCCATTATTTTCTCCTACTATATAGCAACAAGTTAAAAAAAAATTTTAAGGCAGTAAAACAATTTTCTAATTGGTTTTCGAAATATACTTCACGGAAAACCTTTGATATGTCGTACATTTTATCCAATATATATTTCATTTCATGTACTTCTAATCCGCACAATACTGAACTTGTAATCTTTTTGAATACAGAATGAGTTTAAAGCCTCAAAACCTTTATATTCATTACAGAATTCCAAAACACTGGCATGGCATAACGAAGTAATTCAGAAGTTTCTCTTAAGAAGAGTATTCAAACAAAGAAATGTTAAATATTTCTTAGACAACTTGTTAATAAACTACATTTTCAGTGCAGAATCTTCAGAACAATATAAGTTTTCATTTGCAATTTTCAAAAACAAAAATTATTTTAGGGAAAAAACGTAATAATTTGTAAAAGTAGCTCAAACAATTTTGTCGGACCAAACCATTACGAGGGCCTCCCTCCTGCGTTCTTCCCTGATATGTATGTTAATATATAGAGAAAAGGACATTCAAACAAAACACATTTCCACATTGCATCTTAGAAAGGAAACCGTAATAATTTCGTATTTCATTCAAACCAATCACGTATCCGGAATTACTGAAGTATATCCTTGAGATTATTGTATTCTAAATAAAACATATTTTGAGATTTCAACATCAACTGAATAATATCCAGAACATCTTCTTTTGTGTAATGTCATATCCTGACACATGCGGACATGTATGTCACTTCCTTTTCTACGTATTTTTCTTCTCCTCCCAATTTACTCCCAGGACATCAGTAAGTGACGTTAAGATATGAAGGAAGAAAAGACGAAGTTTTCAAAACACGAACCAGCGAAACTAATGCCCATCCATGAACAATGAATTTGGAATACAGCTTCATAAATACACGTTGTATGTAGTAGTATTCAAGCATACTAATGGCACGCCACGGCACCTGGAAAAGTGTCATAAATATTTATGGCAGCTATGGGAATAACACTGCAATACCAACACCAACTCAGCAGCTTTCAGCGGAAAATCTTTGAAATGCCAAATAAACCGTACAGATCTACCTACCACAGCTTTGCAGGGAAAACAAAACATGTCGCTGGCTGACTGACTATCTGTCGCATTCAAAGGAAAGTTTTCCTAAACTAAACACGAATTTGTTCAACACCTACAAGATGTGGAATAACACAAACTTTTAGCAAACAAAACCCCGGTTAAGACATCGAACATCCGTATCGCATGCAATGAATAAAGAAACTTCTAAAGCTTGCATATGTAACTCCACCTCTCTGGAAACAAGCAGGGAATAAAGCGGGTAATGTTATTTCGATGTAATCAGGTGAACATGATGGTGTCATGGTATGCATCGACTACAAATACAAACATTGCATTAGGTATCACCAGTTTGACATGGCAGTTTGAAGTGAAGCATAATGTAGAGGTAGCTGAAGCAATAGTTGATGACAAAAAGGAAAGGATATCATGGGTCGGTATCCATCGTTGTTCAGGTATAGTGTTTCTTCGTCTATGTTTGTGAAAGTTGATACCGTAACTTTAGTACTAATGATAACCACCAATCAGCGAAATGATCCGGAAGATGTACATAGTTAGTGTAACAGTTTAAAGGGACGATGAAAGAAAGTGTGTATCTCTTGGATAAATGTTACACTGGCAAAAATAATATTTATCATTTCGGTTTGGTGCAAGCGTTTCGCGGCTTATGAAAGGGTGTAAGTCCGTACATTTTTATATTGTGTCTATTTAAGTTCCAACCAAAAATAAAATAAGTGAGCAAAGGCTATGGGGACGGGGCCGACTATGTGATACCCTACACCACTACCCCTGTGCATAGGCTTTTCTCTGGTAAATATTTCTTGTATGTAGATACTAAAGTTTTCACCATCCTAGCTTTTATACCAAGTGACTTTGGGCTAACTGAACCAAAATAATTAATAATTTTATATTTAACTACTGTCGACAACGTTCTTGGTACTGATTTAACGCTTTGTAGAAAAGAAAAAGAAGCAGAGGTGTTTATAATTAAAATAATTACTACAAAATATTAAAATTGGGATATCCAAAATATTTGGTATTAATTTCAAACTCAGATGGTCTAATTTCACTATCAAGTTCTTCCCTTATAATATGTTCAAAATAAGCAGAGATATCCGCATTGGAAATAAAATTTCGACATTGGGATATCTGGGTATCTTTTTCTATATTTCTAGTATTTTACCGCGTTTAGTAACACAATTGGATTAATTTATAGCTCAGAATGTCTTTTTTGTTGATGTACACCCAGCCAAACAAAGCTGGAATATTCGTAAGTACAATTTAAATAAAAAACCTCTAAGGAAAGCATTGAAGTCGGGCGGAACCGACTACATGATACCCTACATTACCACGTTTTAAATATGATTTGGCGAAATTTTTTCTAGACTAAATTGCGTTATATTTTCCAAATTTCCAGAATTTGTGTTTGGTGCACCTTGACAAATTTTAAAAAGTTAAGAAAAAATAGTAATTATTTGAATCCCACTACCAAATAGGTCTTAAAATTTTTGTAATTGATCGTACTTTAATTTAAAAAAATTCAAGAAAATCGAAGGGGTCAATCATCATGATTTTAAATATTAAATCGCGAAAATTGCATCCAAGCTCACTGTGCATTTTTTTTCTTTTTTTATAAAATAGCTGAGAAAGCAACAAAACATACAAAAAAGATTTTTTTTAAATTGGATCAATATTAAAGAAGTTATGAGTATTTCTTTGCGTATAGTTTTTACAGAATTCGACTTTTTCAAGGCGCGTTGGTCTGGAGCCGTTGGTCGAAAAAAAAAATTGAAAATGTACTGCAATGTTTCGTTAATGCGCAGCATCACCAAAGCAAAAAATAACGAAAATCAAAAACCTCATTTTGAAAATGTATCCGATTTCACGCAGAAATCCCCATATATAGGCATATGTATATTAGGGTTATGACTTTTTTACAACCTCATATCCCTGTATCAAAGCGTGATGAGTTTTGGCATAAGATTACATAAAACCTTAATTATAAGGTGATTCGCTGAAAAAAC
This sequence comes from Musca autumnalis, assembly GCF_047663935.1. Taxonomy (NCBI): domain Eukaryota; kingdom Metazoa; phylum Arthropoda; class Insecta; order Diptera; family Muscidae; genus Musca; species Musca autumnalis. The sequence goes on along the minus strand of NW_027411755.1, from coordinate 83,498,724 downwards.
CTCACGCACAAAATGATTTTAAAATTTGAATTTATCAAAATTATGGACAATTTTTTGAAGTCGCTGAAAACGGATATATAATTGAAAATAAGTTTTAGAGCCACATGAGATAATTAAAATGGCATAAAATTTATTTTTCAATATTTTTCTTTAATTCTGAAGATCGTAAAAATGTCGTAAACGCTTTTATTCAAAAATATAATTTTTTAACAGAAAACAAAAAATTTAAAATTTTTTGACTTTTTTGACTTTTTTCGCGACTTTTTTAATATTTGAATGAAATAAACGTTATTATAGTTATTAGTAGGCTTATATTTATTCATTCGTGCAACAAAAAGTAATTCTTTGAAAAAAAATTTTTTTCATTTCATATATTTTTTCAAAAAATTATTTTTTTAAAATCGATTTGTGCGTGAACTTTTTTTATATTTCAATGGAATAAACGATAGCATAGTGATTAATAGGCAAAAGTTCATTCATCCCTGCTACAGGAAATCATTTTTGAGGAAAATTTTCAAAAAGTCATAACCCTAATGTATATATCCAAGTCAGAACCGACTTCAGTATAATTTGCCACACTTATTTCTACTTTGAATTCGGTGACATTTTTCAAATTTCATCAAAATTAGGCTGAATTTCGGTGTTTGGTACACTGAATACCTCAAATCGGGTGGGACCTACATCCAAATCTAAACCGATTTCAGTATAATTAGGTGCAGTTATTTCTAGTTAGAATTCGGTAACATTTTCCGAATTTCATGAAGTTATAATACGCCCCCAACATTGTACTGAAGGGTATAACAAAGAAAGACAAGCTCCCCTTTAAAATTGACAACCCCCGCAAACATTTTAAGATCCATTATCTGCCAGTTAGCACCTAGAAAGATCGAACTCTTTATAGGGAAAGTGCAGTGAAGGCATTGGCAGATGTACTTGAAAAGTAGTGGATTCGGAAAGGCGTCATGAGTTTGGTTGCTCGGAGGTTACAACATCTGGTCTCCGCCTTCACCCCAGTGAATTAAAAACTTGCTACAATACGGATAAAAACTAAATTTTTCAACATCAACTTTATTAGCGTCCATGGTCTCACTAAAGCTAGGGTCACATTTTGTAAATATTTGCTCTAGCGACCGGCAGTGTGCGCTTACTGAGAGAAAATGAGCGTAAATAATGCATTGAAATTTATGCTCAATTGCTTCAGTAAACACACACTCCCTGTCGCTGGAGCAAATATTTGCCTAGTGTTACCCTAGCTTAAAGGCAAGAACGATCAGACCAAATATATATTTTACGAGCTAAAATTGGTAAGGAGAATATATTTGGCCCAACAGTCGGGAAATACAGCCTCCACAGTGAAACAACGATATGAGGCTGATAGACGTCGCAGCGGCAAAAACATAGTAGTTAACAGTACCAGATTTAAGCATCTCGACATTCACAAGGGCACCTTCCTGCCTTCAGACCAGAAAACATGAAATGAAATAGATGGAAGATATTCATCGAGCATTTTAGGTGTACAATCGTTCCGCGGAGCAAACATGGACTCGGACCAGCACCTTGTTGCACAAAGGTACATATCCGATTAAACGTAGCAAATAAAGGCCGAACAGATACAAAACGGAAGTTGGACATCGGTAAACTGCAATCACAACAGTTAGCCACAGCATATTCCACTCAACTGACCCACAGACCACATTTATTGTCCAATCGTTGAAAGCAGTTTACCAGTTCTTTGTAGTGGCTAAACAAGTAATCCTTCAAAAAATTTTGAAAATCGGGTCAGATTTTAATATTAGCTATATACTCGTAAAGGGCACATGGAAATGTTGAGGCCCCAGTAGCACGGGTTAACATATTCCGATTGAGCTCAAACTTTGGCAATGTTAATTTTTAACAAAACTAAACATTTTAGGAGTGCGCTGCATAAAAAAATCCGACATCGACTTTTTCCCTTTGAGTTAAAACCAGTCTAATGGGGACCCTATCAAGACCTGGACCCAATTCAAAAAATTATTGCAAGAAGGTTTTCTAACACTAGGGAGTACCGATAGCCTAATCTTAGCCAATTTCACCTGAAACCTGAAAGATGTGGTCAAGGCCCCCAAAATGCAAGAGATCAGGGGGAACGTTCTATGGGGGCTATACCTAAAATTGGACCTACGTTGATTTTTTTTGTTTGCATTTTTTTTTTTTTTTGTATTGCTAAACCAACCATTACTGAAATTTTCGTATTGATATCTGCACAGAAAGTATTTTTGGCCGCTCTTCCCATACAAGTTCGACCACAGTGCATTGGTCGATTAGTGAAAGAAGTAAATAATACCATTAAGAAGTTCCAATGAGAATTTGCTAAAGTGGGTCCGGCAGTAAACGGCGACAAGACCAAGCTAATTTTGAGGTAAAGATTTGCCAACCTCGGCACCGCCATAAACACAACAAACAACATCAGTTGTGAAATAAGAAGAATTGTATTGGCCAACATATGCATAAGTAAGCTGTTTAAAAACAAGGCCACTTCTCGTCAAACAAAAATAACACCTTACAAATCACTGATACTACCCGTGCTATTGCATGGTTCCGAAGGGTGGCACATCAGGTTATTGAGAAAAAATCTTCGAAACGTATCGAGATACAGCGATTGCGTTGGCTATGCCATGCCATAAGAATGAGCGATGATGAACGGGAAAAGCAAAACTACAAATAGAGAAGAATGGAAATATTTTCAAAGTTCAGCTTATAGGACAAATATCTTATAGGTGGCCAACTAAGTAAGTAAGTAGGGTGAAAAAATCAAACCTTTACTTTTATGCAAATATATCTACAACTTTTAGGAGTACTCAAAAATAAATTTATAAATTTTATTTAATGAATTCGGAAAAATCTTTAGCATGAAATACATAACTAGATATAAAATTTAAATATGATTTATGTATCTTTACATTATTAAGTCGTATATTTTTCAGAAATTTTTCATCTTTAAATTAATATAGATTTTTGCATTTTTATACAAAAATATAACAATCGTTAGAAAATGTCTAAATACATTTGTATTTTTCGTTCTCTGTGTATTAAAGCCATTATGCTACGCTTTATATTTTTATACTTTTTCATATACATATATGTACGTGTATATTTTTCCCACCAATGAATGTCCTTTTCATATTTCTAAAAACTAAAATTTCTTTTCGACAATAATACTAGTTTAAGTGAGGTGTGTGATGGCAATATCACCTTCAGTTTCAGCCCACTGAACTAAAGGCTGTCCAATGTTGTCTACACCTTCACGCTATTCAGCCAAGTGTGAAACATTTCGTCAACTTGTATACGCAAACTTCTCACATCCTATATTTAGCTGTTTCTTCAACACCCAACAGCAGTACAACTTCTTATGCTTTTGAATTTCATGGTGTCTTAAGACTTTTGTATTCATCTTATTTTGTGCATTTTGGTTGTACTTTTGTTTTATCCTTTCTTCCTCCAACTCACTGAAGAGGAGTTGTATAGTCTGAAGGTGGGAAATATACTGTGAAATTTAACTAAAGACCACCAAAACACATTTATACCACCGAGTAGTTTTTACACACAAACTTTAGTATTCATTATGTCGGTTTGTTTTATTTGTGAAGATTTGAGATGACTGCTTATGGTGTTTGGAAGATTAATGCAACGGATGTATGTTGATGACAGCTCCGCTAAACAATTTTTCTAAGAAAAGGGATATTGAAGCCCGTCATGGACTTTGCAATATAAACGTCTTTAATTACATATGAAAATGGTCCTTAAATTGGGCTTGAATATTAATACTTTAAAAAATTATAATAATGGAAATTTGTAGCGCGCTGGGAATCTTTTCTGCGTGCCTATTGCCGAATTGCCGTGGATTGAAAATGCGAATATTTTTTTTTTCATATTTTGCATCCAAATATGAGTGGTTTTGAGCTTTACATATGTTCTAACTATTAGAAAAGGCCAAACACCAATAACCAAACCATAAAACTACAAAAATGTTTTTCAAAAAATTTAAAATTTGTCCAAAAGTAAAAAAATACTCCCAAAATTAAAAAACTCATATATTAAAAAATGTCCATTTGTGTAAAAAAGCTATAATTTATATGGGAAACGGTATGGAAAAACACATATTTTTACCCGTGTTTTTTCAATACATTTAAAAAAGTGTGTGGACGGGTACAAATGTATATGGGGGTTTCTGAGTGAAACCGGACACTTTTTCAAGATGAGGTTTTTGATTTCCCTTACTTTTTGCTGTGGTTATGCTTTTCATCAGCAAAACATTTTAATATATTTTCAGAATTTTTTTGACTAACGGTTCTAGAGATATCGCGCCTTGAAAATTTAAAATTCTGTAAAAACTATGTGCAAAGAAATACTAATAACTTCTTAAATAAGGGTCCAAATCTTTTTTTGTATTTTTTGTTGTTTTATCAGTTTTCTAATAAAAAATATAAAAAAATGCACAGTGGGCTTGGATGAAATTTTCGCGATTTAAAATTTAAAATCAATTTATATCAATGATTGTACTCTTCGATTTTCTTGATTTTTTTTTTTGTATTAAACTACGATTAATTAAAAAAAATTTAAGACCTATTTGGTAGTGAAAAAAAAGCATTGATAAGATTTTTTTCTATTTGGACCAATATTAAAGAAGTTATGAGTACTTCTTTGCACATAGTTTTTACAGAATTTTAAATTTTTAAGGCGCGAACAGTTAGTCAAAAAAATTTCAGAAAATATACTAAAATGTTTTGTTGATGAGCAGCATCACCAGCAGCATCACCATAACAAATAATGGAAATCAAAAACCTCATCCTGAAAAATTGTCCGATTTCACTTAGAAATCCCCATATATATGCTGAAAGATGACACTCTCAGGCATTATTCTGTGGAAACGGAACACTGTTCCATGGTGTTCCCTAAATGTTCTAGTCCACTAAAATTTAGAACCTGAGGAAAAGTAAAATAGCACACTTCGTGTAAAGGCTGCGGTAATTTAATGAAACGGTTCTTAAAGACAACAATCTTACCTACCTAATAAAAAAATTAACACAATATCTGTTATAGCACTCCACGCCCGCGCCTTCCAATATGTTGACCTAAGTTTTTGGTTGCCTTAGTTTCAATATGTTTATTTTTTAATCCCATATCTAAATTGATAATCGGTGACGCCAAAAAATTGGAGTTTTGGCTAGGAAAATTGATTTCTGATTTGATTTGATTGATTTCCATTGTCCTTTCGGGGATGTTGTGGGAACATACATATGTATGTGATATTGGATAGCTACATACAATCGACAAAATGTGAACATCACTATTGCAAATGGATATTATTCGAATTATATCTAACGAAAAATTCATATTATACTGAAAAAATCGAGAATGCGGGCACGAAAGTCAAGTCTTCCTTGCTTGTTAAGTTCGCATTGCCAAGATGGCCATATTTTATTTTTATTTAAAACAACGCCTCTGACGAAAAGTGTCAGTATGCACAAATTATAAATATATTCACGCACGCCCATGCAACAAATCTGTTTATTAAAAATCCTTTGTTTTGTCATTCATGGTGTAAAAAACCGAACATTTTTAACATGCGGCATCTTGCAAAACTCATTAACATTTGCCCTTTAATTAGTAGAAGTCATTTGCGCAAATCCTTTATTTTGCAGGCTTTTGTTTAATTTTCATTTAAAATGCATGCAATAGAGTACACGTCGTATTGCACACGTCTGTCTGTTAGTCTATCTCCTTTCAAACACATACGAAACACATCTCTCACAAATGTCTTCTCTTTTTAATCCTTAATGTTCCTTTTTAATTTCTTTCACATTTTGCTGTTGTTCCGGTAGTGAACGATGGTGGTAGAAACAAACCACCATCACAAAGTCAGACAAGAATTATTTTGCTAATTTCGTGCCTGAGTAGCTTTGTTTATCCTTATTTCGCGACAAATGACATTTCTTTATGATGTGACGGAGATGTGTATCTCTGAAAGATGTTATGCTAGAAGTGGAAAAGGGCTTGGAACCGCATAGAATGTTCTGATAGAAGTAAGGAATGGATCTATTGAAGAAGGTGGAGTGATGTAAAACTTTGCTAATTACATGTGCCATAATCCAGTCATAATAAACATGCATGCGTTGTTGTAACACATGACAGGATATGCGATAGCATTAAAAGGAAGTCAAAGTTCTTGTCGTTAAACTATTCCTTAAGATATTTTCTCAAACTCTGAAAAAGGTAATATACAGCTAATTTCAGTATGTAGTCACCGTTAAAAATGGAAGAGAAAAATACCATCGACTTCATTTATAACTGGGCAGTATAAACGACGGGGTGTTACACAGTGCACATTTATTTGTATTTAATAATTAGCAATGACATAGAATTAAAAATTCGAACACAAAATAATTCCCTTGGAAATCGCAATAAAAATCATTTATCATCCTTTCGGAACTATATTTTGGGTAGATATGTTTGAGTACCATTCATCTAAAAATATATAAATCTTAGTCCCATTTAAAATACTAGCAGATTTGGTTTCTATAGTCAGTGATATGGACTGGTATGCATACATACTGTTATGGAATTAGATTCATTTCTCGATAAGATTCGTACCTAAAACAGGGTTCGTTTTAGATTACGGGTCTACAATGCTTTATTGACTTTATTACACTTATCCACAATGGACTTTATTTACTAAGCACACAGTTTAATTCTAGTAGCACACAGCTTTCCTTTACTTCTTTACTAATCGATGATTACAAGTCGCGATACAATACGTAACTGACTGACGGCCTCACAATTCCCCGGTATTTACCGCAATCGCTTCACGTTGCAGGTGTTTCTAGAAAATCTGGCAACATCTCGAAACCAAATGTGCAACAAACACACAGAAGCATAACTCGCCTAAGCGAACAATAACACACACATATATCAGCGAAAGGACAACGAACACAAGAGAATCCAAAGAACAGCAAAGACGTCATTGAACTATCAAAACAAACATGAAAGGGTACAACGAAAACAAGAACACACTAAGCGAGAATTTCATGATTGTGGCAAAACAAATGTAAACAAAAGCACATTAATAACATGAAAAGAAGAATTGAAAATTGTTTTTGTAAACATAATAAAGTAACTGTTACAATTCAAATTTTTAAATCAACGAAAATTCATCTAAATAAATATAAACTTATCAGTAAGAACACATATCGTCTGCTCCGTCGGAAAAGGTCGTAAGTCACTCTCAATAAATTTTTCAGGAGGAAGAAAAAACATTCCAGCGCTTTCTGTATTAAAGATTTTATTATGGAGGTAAAGGCAGAATTCTTCGTTTATTTATTCCGCTTCAATACCTGTACTTTGTTTGATAAAATTCCATCGCGTTTGGGAGATAATTGGATGTCTTTGGACTTACGACCTTTTCCTTGTACAGTTTTGTATTTTTGTAGGGACTTACGACCTTTTTCTACAATTTACGGACGTTTTTAAAATAAAATATTTATACTATACAAAACATTGTGGAAAGTGTATTATAAGTTTGTTTTGTCCAATATTCGTGTAACATCGCGAAGTATTCGTCGTAGACCCCCTCCCCTTGCCATTTTTTCATATCTTGACGAGATAAAGCGATCTAGCTATGTGCGTCCGTCCATCCATTAACAATTTTAATAAAACTCCAGGCCTCAATTTCGGACCGATCATCACGAAATTTTATGGAGAGGTCGGGTTCCGGGTTAATTTCGGAGGAGGCGGGGGCATGCCCAATTTTAAAAAAAACGCAACGGTTGTTGAGTCTCCGACCCTAAGTACTTATTCCATGTAATTTTCAGGTTATGCACATGGATGTCCCTTGGTGGAATTAGGCTATATATATTCTGATGAATTTTGAAGGAGCGGGTTGTGCCCTATTTTTTAAATGCGCTATAAATATTAAACTTACGAACGATTCCGTTTCCCCAATCCTGGGTACATATTTGAGCAATAAGACCCGACCACTCCCACTTTCGTAATATGCTACAAATCAATGGAAATACCAGATGTTATGCATAACGATGCTTTGGTCTTATTGGAAAGCAAGTGTTTAGATTAGAAGAAGTTTCATCAGGTATATAAGATACATTATAAGAAGGTGGACACAGTCGGCATGCCTCAAGTCATCACTTATTTGGCGGTATGTTAAAATTGCATATCGACACCAACAATTTCGGTTTTTGAAGGTTAGCCACATTGTTTTACCGAAATTGCGGAAATTTGGTATTAAGTCTACTTCATAAACGAAAGGAAGCTAATTGAAGTAAAATTTAATACAACTCATGGTAGAGGGTATAACAAGTTCGGCCTGTCCAAATTTAACGACGTTCTTACTTGTTATTGATAGTCACATGCATATCGCAACTAATTTTCGATGCAAAAAAATATAATTGACATAAGAAAAGGTAACATAAACTGTTTCAAGGGCCAGCAACTTGGACCGGTTCGGCTAATATTTAATATAAAACATGACACGTTGAACTTACGACCTTGTATTTTTGCTTTACGACCTCTTCCTTCAATTAAATTTCATGATTAATTCCGTTAATGTACGTGGTTTCTTAGCTACATTGTAATCCCAAATAGTGTTCTTTTTTGTCTTCCCAAGTATTTCTGCCCCAACTCCCTGCATCTTTTGTTTTTTGTCTGCAAACCATGTAGAATCTTCAGCATGTAATGTCTTCCTGCGTTTAGGAAGTTTATCATCAGAGCTTTCAGAATCACTGTGAAAACCATAGGGAACTAGACCCATGACACCATCGTCTAATTCCATTCAAAATTCATACTGCTCTTTGTTAGCAAAAACCATGATGTCTTCTTAGTTTAATAACATTTCAATCAATTATTATTTTAGAATCATTTTATAATATAAACATTGCACTTACCCGTCTGTTAGACGGTATTACTTTATTTAATTCAGAATACAAACTAATCTCGTTATGTGAATAAATGTCCCTAGAGAAGCCACAAATTACCAGTTGATAAAGTTAAGTAAGATATGAAGCGTTCAGAGCACACTTCGACTAACTCCATAAAACAAAAAGTTGAGAAAAGCAATGATGAAATGTATATTGTTTTTTAAAATTCCCCTGATAATATGGATTCAAATATATAATGTAGAATGCATAATAGCAGGTATAGCTTTCATCTAACGGTATATAAAATAAAATAAAAACAATAGTCAACAAACAATCGTTAGTAATGTTGTGGTAATGGTGGAGTTAATCGAAGTGTGCACTGAAAAAAGTAATAAAGTTAGGTTTTGAATTTTTTTATTAACGAAAAACTTAGTTTTATACACATATATTACAGGTTTCACATAAAAATTAATGTTGGCAGTTCGGTTATAAAACAATATTTGTAATTAATTCATGTTAGCTTTATGTTAGCATCATTCTTCATGGCTAGGTTTACGACGTTTTCGACGTATGTAATATACGTCAAAAATGTATGTTATATACGTCATAATTTTCTAAAGGCCATCTATGGTTTCAACAAAAGCCGAAAGAGTATTGCATGTACACGTTGCGAGCAGAGCTACATTTGAATGTGGAGTTAATCGAAGTGTGCACTGAAAAAAATTGCATATTATTCAGTGGTCAATAAAAACTTGTTATTTAAAGGTGCTCATCTTTATTATTCAGGAAAGATATTATAATCATAAATAGATATGGCGATATCAAAGGCTTTGACACTAAAATCTCAAATTTTTCAAAAAGTGGAGTTAGTCGAAGTGTGCACTGAGCGGCTCATATACGACAGTAAAAACAGTAAAAATTTTGATTTTTTTACAAATTTTTCAATATATGAGGTATTTGAACACATACAGCATCCCAATTTGTATCAATGAAAAGGCCAGAAGTCCATCTTTCTGATTATGAAAGATTATAGGGGAAAATAGATTTCAAATGTAAATTTTCGTTGCAATATAGAATTTATCACATTTTTGTTCAAAAGTTTGGTCCACCGGCTCCGCCAAATATCATCCGATTATCATCCAAAGGTGTAGGCTAGTTCTTTACATTGTTCCCCAATCATGGATGACGTTAAACATTATATCTGAACTACATTAGCTGTAGTATTCTTTTAAAGTATACATTTTCCTGTGGACTTACGACCTTTTCGTACTCAAATTTGCACGTTTTATGGACTTACGAAATTTTCCGACAAGGGCAAAACATAAAGAAAAACGCGACATACTACCATTTTCTTTGTATCATACGACGTGTTTTGACTTGTACTTCCATCCTGTAACAAAGACGCGATTTCCAAAAAAAGTGGACTTACGACATTTTCCGACGGAGCAGACGATATACTCTATATCTGGACATATTGAAAATCTCATCATTCAGATATGGTGGTAATTGCTTGATGGTGTTGCTAAATTTTGAAGAAACATGAATTTGAAGACATTTGGCATTTAAAAGTGTTGTTCTTTTCCTCAAACATAGGATGGAGGTGCTTAGAAAAAACAGAATGTGTAAAACATCACTCCTAAATGTTAACGAAAAATAGAAAAAGTTTGAAATTTCTCTCATGCCAATGATTTGCACACCGCTTCATATTAACTCAATTATATAGAACCAACTCTTCCTTGCCGAGTCGAACGGTATGTATTAAAAAGGTCTTCGGAGACGAGCCATTGTTGGATAGACTAGAAAAGTGATAAGAACATGTGAAATTAATATTTGCATATCTTCGCGGTATCTTCCTTTCTCTGTTGCGAACTCCAATATTACAATGATGGTAATTTCTAATAAGATAACCCCCCGTTGTAAAGCCCAATAACATTTTTCATAACTTTTATCCAGGAAAACTTCAAAACGACAAATCGGAATCTATTCGTTTTACGGTCGAAAATTTAAACAGTTTGAAATTTCTCTCACCCAAATTGTAATATATTTTGGTGGAATGTTACATGGTCCCTTTTGATCCAATAGCCCATAATCTTGTTTCAGACCACAGAGTCGTAAGTCAGAAATATAGTCCATCTTCTTCTGGAGCAAGACCTGAATGGCCTTATCTGATACCGCTATGGTGAAGAGTGAGAAACTCTTAATGGCATCAAAAACCGTTGAATAGTCAATTATTGGTGCTTCATAGGCTGTAGTGTCAGTACACAGTAAAACAAAAGTATGAATTTCTTACTAATTCCGTTCATAATTTATTTGTCAATAATTTGAACGCAACTCTTTTAAAGTGAATGTACAAATTTTTGTATTCATGTACACAATACTATTTTTGCAAAAGTATGAATGCTTTACTAAAGCACAAAAATAAATTTTCTAGTTTCCCCTACATTGCCCCATATTTTTTTTCTGGTAAACCCCGGTTTTTTTGCTTTGCCTATAAAGATGTTGTGGTCTTTCCTCCCCTCCATCGTATCTACACGCACATTGACTCCGTGTCAACGAAGCACAACAGCCTAAACAACAACCACTACCACACTAACAAACCAAACACGTATAGATTGTCGGAAAACACTCACTATAACAATTGCATTATTTCGTATATACAATTTTTGAATTTCTTTAATATAAATGCAACATCTAATAACTCAAGCTAGTGCTGATGGTCTCAATGTCTCAATATGTATGTACATATGGTATACATTGTTCTGCTTTAGAAGAAACAATTAGAAGAAACGTTTAAAGAACAATTACAAAATTAAATAAAAAACTAATTTCAAAACAAATGAAAAAAACACTATTCATAAATTGAATGAATTTGTTTTTTCTGTGTAGGAATATTATAAAACAAGGAATTTATTAGTGGAGAAAATTTGGCAATGTTCCATACTTTACTTTTAGAAATTAAATGTAAAGAAAAGTAATGATGACATGCCAAAGGGGTTAGTGAAAATACTATTAAAGGTAATTGATTAAGAAGGCATGCCATAGAGTTGGTGAAGATGGCATTCCACCAGGTTATGGGTACTTCACACGATATGTTATTTTACATATGTGCTGTCACTTTGCATATACATTTTGTATATAAAAAGTGACAACCCATATGTAAAAAACATGTCGTGTAAACTACCCATTAGTGAAGACGACATGCTTATAAGCGACTATAGTCGCCCAGAATCTCTACTTGGGTCGATCACTGAATAACAGAGAGTGTCCCTGTAGTGTTTGCATAATGACAACACCTTACCATCCTCCTTTTCGATATGGTCTCAGATTTCCTTTCAGAATCCCCAGGCTCTGTTGTCGATTCCGCGGCTGGGCTGTTTCATGTTCGAAAGACTCCTTTGCGTGGTCCTCGACGAGGTTTGGTCGAAATATTAGATATCTTTTTTTTCTTTGGTGACTTGCCATTGTTCATCTCTTCAGGGGATTTGATCATCTTTGCGCTTCCAAGGATGTCCCTCTACATCCGTTCATGATTTCCCGATTTTCGGCATTTTGAAGGTTATAGGCTCATTATCACACCGAAGTGGCTGAAATTTGGTACTTAGTCTTCGTTTTTTTATACCCTCCACCATATGGAGGGTATAATTAAATTTGTCATTCCGTTTGTAACACATCGAAATATTCGTCGGAGACCCTATAAAGTATATATATTATTGATCAGCATAAAATTCTATGTCGATTTGACCATGTCCGTCTGTCCGTCCGTCCGTCCGTCCGTCAGTCCGTCCGTCTGTCTGTCTGTTGAAATCAAGATACAGCTCGCAATTTTAAAGATAGAGAGTCAAAATTTGGTACAGAAGTTTTTATTACTTGCAGGATGGTTGGTATTGAAAATGGGATATATCGGTCCACGTTTTGATATAGCCCCCATAGAACGGTACCTCCCGATTTTCGGTATTTTTAAGGTTTTAGCTTCATTATCCTACCAAAATGGATGAAATTTGGTACATAGTCTTTTTTAGGGGTAAAAAACTTTCCCCCAGAATTTTGTCGATATCGGTCGACACCTTCATATAGCCCCCATAGAACGGTACCTCCCGATTTTCGGTATTTTTAAGGTTTTAGCTTCATTATCCTACCAAACTGGCTAAAATTTGGTACGTAGTCTTCGTTAGGGGCATAAAACTTCCCCCCAGAATTTTGTCGGTATCGGTCCACACCTTCATATAGCCCCCATAGAACGGTACCTCCCGATTTTCGGTATATTAAATGTTTTAGCTTCATTATCGTACCAAAATGGCTGAAATTTGGTACGCAGTCTTCTTTGGGGGTATGAAACTTTCTCCCAGAATTTTGTTGGTATCGGTCCACATCTTCATATAGCCCCCATAGAACGGTACCTCCCGATTTTCGGTATTTTGAAGGTTTTAGCTTTAATATCCTACCTAAATGGCTGAAATTTGGTACGTAGTCTTCCTTAGGGGTATAAAACTTTCCCCCAGAATTTTGTCGGTATTGGTCCACACCTTCATATAGCCCCCATAGAACGGTAACTCCCGATTTTCGGTATATTAAAGGTTTTAACTTCATTATCCTACCAAAATGGCTGAAATTTGGTACGTAGTCTTCCTTAGGGGTACAAAACTTTCTCCCAGAATTTTGTCGGTATCGGTCCACACCTTCATATAGCCCCCATAGAACAGTGCCTCCCGATTTTCGGTATTTTTAAGGTTTTAGCTTCATTATCACACCGAAATGGCTGAAATTTGGTACTTAGTCTACGTTGGTTCATTATCACACCGAAATGGCTGAAATTTGGTACTTAGTCTACGTTGGTGGTATAAAACTTTCCCCCAGAACTGTGTCGGTATCGGTCCATGCCTTCATATAGCCCCCATAGAACGGTACCTCCCGATTTTCGGTATTTTGAACGTTGTGGCCTCAATATTCCACCATAAAGGACTGAAATTTGGTATTTAGTCTTCAATGTGATATAAAACTGTTCGCCAGAAATATGTCTGTACAGGTCCACGCTTTCATATTGCCCCATTTCTGACTAAAATTCGTCGGTATAGGTCCACGTTTCTATATAGCCCCCATAGAACGGTACCTCCCGATATTCGTAATACTGAAGGATGTGACGTCAATATCCAACCGAAATGGCTGAAATTCGTTATTTCGTCTTCCAAGAGTTATAAAATATTCCAGAAGAGTATTATCAGTATAGGTCCACGTCTTTCTATATCCCCATAGAAGCGAACTTCTTGATTTTCGGTATTTTTTAAGTTTTAGCCACATTCTCTTACCGAACTATAGGAAATTTGGTATTTAGTCTTCTTTAAGCCTAAAAACTTTCCGTCAGAAATTTGTCGGTATAGATCGACGTTTTGAAATAGCCCCCATAGAATGGTGCCTCACATTGTTTTACCGAAATTGCTAAAATTTAGTATTAAGTCTTCTTCATACACGAAAGGAAACTAATTATTCCATTTTACTTCAATACAACTTGTGGTGGAGGGTATAACAAGTTCGGCCCGGCCGAACTTAACGCCGTTCTTACTTGTTTATTCCTTGTTTATTCCTCTTGGGAACATAATACTTCTACAAAGTAGAGTTGTACAATCTAGTTCATTTGGAAGATCTAGTTCAATAGCTCAGTTCTTTTAACTGAACTAGTTCAGTAATCTAGTTAATATTATACAAAAACACATAATCAGGGCAATCATGAATAAAAATTCCGTGCGGAATTTTTTCCCTTTCCCCAATTTTACAATTTTTAATTTCCATATTTATGTCCAAAAAGGGAATATTTTTATCGATTCGGGGAAAATATTCCATAATTAAGTGATTCTAGTATGTTTTCAACGATTTAAAATATTGATTTTAAGGGAATATTACTTTTAAAATTATTTTCCGTGCGGAAAATTCCGAGGGAAATATTCATGATTGCCCTGAATACAAAAATATTACATTTAGATATTTTTAAAGAAAGATTTAGTTTGCATTATGTTTAGAAAAAAACGTCCTTTGGAAAAAATTGTAATTAGAATTTCATTTAAGTGGCTGGCAAAAAATGTCTTTTGTTGTGTGTGTAGAAATTTTCACCGCGAAAAAAGCTTTGTGTATGTACATTTCTATTTATTTTTTCCTTTTTTCTATCCAAAACAAGACACTTTGAAGGTAATGGATTCGATATATTGGGATATGTTATGTCAAAAATGTTCTTTATGTAGAAATTACTTCTATTGCAGTGGGGGTTGACACTTCACATCGATCCAAAACATAAACAAAACTCATTACATTACGAAGGCATAATTTAGCACAGAAGACGGCGCCACTTTATTCATACATATGTGAATGACATGCTGAACTAGATTGTGAATCGTTCGTTCGTTGATCGTTCTTCGTGGATCTTTCGGTCGCGCTCAGTGAGCTATTGAACTATAATGAACTATATCGACTGATCTAGTTCATATGCTCTTTTCAATGAATCGTTCAATTGAACTAGTTCGTTCATGAACTATACAACTCTACTACAAAGTTATTCCATCTTAATCTATCATGACATAATACTTTAATTTCATCGAATGATTTGGGCTGCCCTTGGAATGGCTTCTGGGGGCTTTCGGAGGGTATGCCCAATCCATTTCCATTTCCGCCTCATGATTTGCTTTTCAATCTTCTCTTCATTAGTCAAGGTAAGCAGATCGGCATTGGAAATTGTTCTTGGCCAAAATATTCCACATATTATCCGTAGGCATTTGTTGACAAAAGTTTGCAGCCGTTGGGATATGCTCTTATACATGAGCCATGTTTCGCTTTCGTATAAAAGTGTGGACTTAACGCAAGAATTAAAAAGTTTTATTATACGGTCCACGCTTTCGTATAGCCTCCATGCAAAATGACGCGTGACGCGTCGTCGTTTTAAGGAATTTTTAAGATATTTGGCCCATTTTACCACCGAATTGGTTGTAATTCGGTACTTTGTGTCTCCAGAGGCCTTCCTACCAAAGTTGGGTTATATAGGTCCACGTTTTGGTATAGCCCCCATATAAGGCCCCATATAAAGTACGCGTCATTTTAATATATTTTGAATGTATTAGACCCATTTGACCACAGAATTGGTTGTAATTTGATATTTTGTGTCTTCAGAGGCCAGAAAACATTCCTACCAAAGTTGGGTTATATAGGTCCACGTTTTGGTATAGCCCCACATAAGGCCCCTTATAAAGTGCGCGTCATTTTAATATATTTTGAATGTATTAGACCCATTTGACCAAAGAATCTGTTGTAACTTTGTATTTTGTGTTTCCAGAGGCTAAGAAACATTTCTACCATAAAATGTTTATATAGGTCCACGTGTTGATATAGCCCCCATAATACAATATCTTCCGATTTTCGATATTTTGAACGTTTTAGCCTCATTATCACACCGAGATGGCTGAAATTTGGTATTTAGTCTTCTTTAGGCGTATAAAACTTTTCCCCAGAAATTTGTAGGTATAGGTCCACGCCATCATATAGCCCCCATAGAACGATACCTTCCGAATTTCGGTATTTTGAAGGTTGTGGCCACATTAATCCACCGAAATGGCTGAAATTTGTGGTGGAGGGTATAAAAAGTTCGGCCCGACCTGAGTGGCCATCCAGGTCTTGTTTAGACGACCAAAAGCAGATCTCGCTTTTTTGAGTCTGTTTCTTACATCTTCTTCCGCCCTTTTGATGGTTGCCATTATACTTCCCAGATAGCAGAAATTGTTCGTATAGCTAATTATGTGATTTCCAATCACGAAGTGGATGTCTATTATGTTGTTTGATCGCATCGCATATGTTTTTTCTGTATTGATTTCAAGACCGACCTTTTTCGCCATGTTAACCAGGTCATTAAGTTTGCTCTGCATATCTGTAAATTTATGAGACTGTAGACATATGTCGTCCGCATAATCTAAGTCTTCTATATCGACACCTCCAAATAATAGTATGCTAAGTCTAAAAAGTGAGTTTTGCAGGAGAAGCTCTCAAAGTGTGGACATTTTTTTGAACTTCAGTACTATGCTAAGTCAATATTTGTTTATAACTTCTGTTCGGATTGACCGATCATTACCAAAATTTGACAGAATTTAAATTAAAGGACGCTCGACACCTCCAAATAATAGTTTGCTAATTCTGAACAGTGAGTTTTGCAGGACAAGCTCCAAAAGTTTGGAAATTTCTTTGACCTTCAGTACTATGCTAAGTAAATATTTGTTTATAACTTCTGTTCGGATTGTCCGATTATTACCAAAATTTGACAGAATTTAAGTTAAAGGACGTTAAATATAAAAATGTAAAGAACTTGAAAACATGCTAATTCGACTTAGCATACTATTGTTTGGAGGCGTCGATATGTTGGTTGAAGTTCCAGACAATTCCTCTTTTCTGCTTGCTCAATTCGATCATTATCTCGTCAACAACGATGGCAAAAAGTAGTGGTGATAGTGGACAACCTTGTTTTACACAGGCGTTGGTACAAAAAGGTTCGCTGATCATCCCTTTGTGCCTCACATGCAAAGAAGCATTTTGGTACATCGCTCGTATTAAATTTACAATTTTTGCTGGGACGCCCTTCGAGTACAATGCATTCCATATTGCTGTCCGCTTTATCGAGTCAAAGGCTTTTCTGAAGTCAACAAAAACGAGATAAAGCGGAGATCTCCATTCTACAGACTGTTTCATAATTATTCGGAGTGTGTTCGTTTGATCAAAGCAGCTTCTATGGGACCTAAAACCTGCTCGTTCTTCTCTCAATGCTTCTTCAACACATTTCAATCTATCGTTTATGATGGTAGCCATTATTTTATATATGGTATTGAGAAGTGTTTTTTGGGGAGTTTGATAATGGCTCCTTTTGTCCATGCATCTGGAAGGTTTTCATGCGTCCATGCATGTTGTATATATGGTCGAGTATTTTCACTGCTGCCAAGGAGTTTGTTTGGAGCAGTTCGGGTGGGATTCCGTTTTCTCCCGGAGCTTTATTTTTCTTTAACTTTGTTATGACGCTTTTTATTTCGTCGATGTCGGGGGTGGCCTCAGTGATGTTGTTGTTAATTTCTGGGCGTACTATTGCTTCGTAACGAGTAGGATTGGCGTCATAACTTATACTTTCAAAGTGTTGTTTCCACCTTCTTGTTTGTTCTTCTGTTGTTGTAAGCAGTTTGCCGTTGGTGTCTTTTATCAGTTGGTTTTTGTGCTTATTACTATTTGATATATGACCGATTATTTGATGTAGTTCTCTCATGTTGTTGGCTCCGGCAGCGGTTTCCGCTTGGCTGGCTAGGTTCCTTAGATAAGCACGTTTATCATTTCTGGGCGATTTTTTAACTTCCTTTGCTACCTATTTATATTTGCTTATAAATCCATGTTGTCGTTCTTTTGTATTTTTAATTGGTTGTGTTTCTCTATTAGGTTCCAGGTTTCTTTTGATATCCAGGGTTTTCTGTTTCCTTTTTGTATTCATTTAGTAGTGTACAGGTTTCTTCCCATGTTCGATTGTCTGATGGTACAAATTTTTTAACGTTTCTCCGACTTCGTCATTTTTCACAGTGTTATGCAAGATAGCTACATCAAGGCGTTTGTTGTATCCTTCATTGTTCCTTCGAATAATCTTTTGTAGTTTTCTTTTTATTGTGGCTACCACTAGTTCGTGGTCGCTGTCCATATCTGCTCCTTTTTTTGGAACGTACGTCCTCTAAGCTCCTTCTCCATTTGCCGCTGATACATATGTGATCTATTTGGTTTTTAGTACTTTCATTAGGCAATGTCCACGTATATTTGTGTATATTTTTGTGAGGAAATATTGAGCCTCCTATTACAAGATCAAACGTTTGACATAGCTCAACAAACCTTTCCCCGTTAGAGTTTATCGCACCAATTGCATGTGTCCCCATAATCTCACTCAATCCCGCGTTTTTGTTCCCTATTTTTGCGTTGAAGTCTCCAGTGAGCATTATTATATCTCTTTTTGGGGTCTGGTGTAGGGTGGTTGTGAGCTGGTTATAAAATTCATATTTAATTGCGTCCTCAGCCTCCGCCGTCGAAGCGTAGCATTGGATTATAGTAATGCATTTCTTTGCTTTGGTATAAAATCGAGCAGTAATGATACGATCTGAGATTTGATTGGCCATGTTGCTTTGCTATCAAGAAGCCCACTCCGACATTACCATTTTTTGTCGTGATTTTGTCGCTCTTGAGCTATCTCATCTCACTTATTCCCAGAATGGATATGTTGTATTTACTCAATTGTTTCTAAAGCTGCGCTAATCTTGATGTCTCTCTTAGCGTTCTTACGTTCCATTGTCCTATTCGTATCCTTTTCCGTGTGCCAATAGTCGTCATCGAGTTGGGGTGTTCATTTACGTTTATTTCTGTAGAAGTTTCTGTAATCGTTGTGAATTTCGGATTAGAGGGTGATTGGCCTGCTGAATCCTACGATGGTACTGGGGCTGCCAGATTAGAGATGCCATCCCACCTCAATCACTCACATTTAGTCTTCGTTGGGGGTATAAAACTTTCCCCCAGGAAATTGTCGGTACATGTCCATGCCTTAGTATAGCCCCCATAGAAAGGTACCTCCCGATTTTCGATATTTTGAAGGTTTTGCTCACAATAATCCACCGAAATGGCTGATATTTGGTCTTCATTTGGGGTATTAAAAGTTTCATTTGAAATTTGTCGGTATAGGTCCAACGTACCTCCCGATTTTCAATGTTTTGAAGGTTGTGGCCTCAATACGTAATCATAAGTCTACTTTCCAATGTTTCAATTTTTTCCATCAACAAAAAGTCAACTTTTTGATCTTTCGATTTTTATACCTTCCACCATAATATGGAGGGTATAATTAAATTTGTCATTCCGTTTGTAACATATCGAAATATTCATCGGAGACCCTATAAAAAATATATATATATATATATATTCTTGATTAGGGTAAAATTCTGCCCGTCTGTTGAAATCAAGATACAGTTCGCAATTATTAAGATAGAGTTTTGTAATATGGTGCAGAAGTTTCTATTACTCCTAGGATGTTTGGTATTGCACATAGTTATATCGGTCCACTTTTTGATATAGCCCCCATAGAACGGTACTTTCTGATTTTCGCTATTATCACACCGAAATGGCTGAAATTTGGTACTTAGTCTTCGTTGGGGGTATAAAACTTTCCCCCAGAAACTTGCCGGTATATCCCCCATGAAACGGTACCACCCTATTTCCGGTATTTTGAAATTTGTTGCCTCAATATTCCACCGAAATGGCTGAAATTTGTTATTTGGTCTTCATTTGGGGTATTAAACGTTCCATATGAAATTTGTCGGTATAGGTCCATGCCTTAGTATAGCCCCCATAGAACGGTACCTCCCGATTTTCCGTATTTTGAAGGTTGTGGCCATAGCAGCATACCGAAATGGCTGAAATTTGGAATTTAGTCTTTGTTGGAGGTAAAAGCCTTTCTGACTGAAATTCTTCGGCATAGGTCCACGTTTCGATATAGCCCCCATAGAACGGTACATCCCGATTTTCAGAATTGTGACGTCAATATCCCACCGAAAGACTGAAATTTGTTATTTAGTCTTCCATGGGGTTATTAAATATTCCTATATCCCCCATAGAAGCGTATCTCTTGATTTTCGTTATTTTAAAGGTTTTACCGAAATATCGGAAATTTCGTATTTAGTCTTCTTTGAGTCTAAAAACTTTCCGTTAGAAATTTGTAGGTATAGATCGACGTTTTAATGTAACCTTCCGAATTTCGGTATTTTGAATTTTAGCCACATTGTTTTACCGAACTTGCTGAAAATTGGTATTTAGTCTTCTTCATAAACGAAAAGAAACTAATTGTTCCATTTTACTTCAATACATCTCGTGGTGGAAAGTATAACAAGTTCAGCCGGACCGAACTTAAGGCCGTTCTTACTTGTTACCTTTAACTAAAAAGTCGACCATGAAAAGTAGACTTTTCGATTTTCTCTATAACCGGAAGTCGACTTCGTTTTGACTTTAGACTTTCCACCAAATAGTGGACTCTCGTATCTCTTATTTGCTTACGATCGACGATTTTGGATTTATACACCTCAAAGATGAAAGAAATATTCGTGTCGAAAATCCGAAGCAATAATTTGTTAATTTTTCATTACACGTATCAATTTTTAAACAAGTAAAAAAGCGTTAAGTTCTGCCCGGCCGAACTTTTCATACCCTTGACATTCTTGACAATTTTTGGTGGAGAGGTGTGGTGACCGCTAAGAACTTCAAATGTTCAAATTACAGCTAATTCGGTTAAAAATTGTAGGTAAAATTCTCAAAATACCGAAAATCGGGAGATACCGTTATATTGGGGCTATACCAAAACATGGACCTAAGTTCATAATTTTTCGAATATAAGCTTTTTGGTCACTAAGAACCCTAAATGTGTCTAGAAATGTGGCTTAAAACGTCAAAATACCTGAAATCGGGCGGTACCGTTATATGGGGGCTATTCCAAAACATGGACCTATGTCCACTAGTTTTGTTATATAAGTTTATTGACAATTAAGAACCCTAAATGTCAAATTATAGCTAAATCGGTCTGAAAATGTAGCTAAAAACGTCAAAATACCGTAAATCGGGGGTACCGTTATATGGGGCCTATACCTAAACGTGGACCGATATAGCCCATCATCGAACGTGACCTGCCTGCAAACAAAAGACGCATTTTACCAAAATTTCAGCGTCCTATCTTCATTTTTGTGGATGCTAGAGTGATTACCACAGACAGACGGACGGACATGCACAGATCGACTCAGAATTTTACCCCGATCAAGAATGTATATACTTTATAGGGTCGCAAATGAGCATTTCAATGCGTTACAAACGGAAAAACAAACTTAATATACCCTCCATACTATGGTGGAGGGTATAATAAAAAATTTATGTATGTATGTATATGTAACAAATATGTTCGTACATTTCTTATTATTTCTATAGAAGAGAATGGGAAACAAACTTATTATTCCAACTATCCTATACAAATAAAAACTAATGTCAGAATATAACAATATTAAAGAAGACAGTAAAACTTTAAAATCCCTGAATAAGCCAAAAGAAGCAAGACAATTACAACAAAAACAAAACAAAATAAAGAATTACCTCAACTAAATGTTAAAGATTATTCTTAGGACAAATCCTTAATGAGTTTCTCTATTGTCAAATGTTACAAAAATATTGCATAGTATTATTGTAACACTGTTACCAAATTGTCATTAGTGTTGACGTTGTCACAGCTCTAGGTTGGCTTTGAACAGTATTTAAAAACTAAGAGAAATTTGCAACTATTACTATATTTTGAAATAATTATTATGTGTTGGAGATTTGATGGACTAATGAAATCGACATCTCTCAGAGTTTGCATTTTCTGAAATATGATTTTTAAGTTAGAAATTCGGCATAGTGCTAATATTGTTTCACAGTGGTTTTATATTGTTCCAATAATGTTGTTTTCGTCTTTTGGATTGTTGAAGAAATAATTTCAACAAAAAGTAATACCAACTCTCTCGAAAGAAAAAAAAACGAAGAGCAAAATAATTTTAAACCATTATCCTCTTTCAGGTTCCTTCTCTTACTTATTCGCTTTTAATCCTTGTGCAGGAAAATAACTATAAATTCAAATGTTGTTGCTATTGTCGTCCTTCGTTCTCAGGTAAGATGGCTGCACAACACACGAATGCAACTACCTTGCAATGAAATTACTGTCACTGAATTTGATGTCAATGCTGGTTGTATTGTTTGCCACTCTTGCGGTTGCTTGGTGAGATGTTGCAGTACGAAAATTGACGATTATGATGGGGAAGAAAAGCGACAATAACAATGAGAAAAAAGTTTTGTTATAAATTCCATTGATACATAAAATACATAAAAGTAGGAATACTAAATAGAGAAAACAAATCTGGTGCTTATATCCGAGAACGATATGCGTTACATTCTGGCATCAGAATAAACGGAAGAAGAACTAGAATGCCACGAGAGTTCCAGCTTGTATTGCAGATGTTTGGATCTGCTTAAACTTAAAAAATGGGATCTTGCTCATTTAAGTGATGTGATGAAAGGGAAACTTTATGTCGTCTCTTCAGCCACCATAATATGAAGGGTATAATTAAATTGGTCACTTCGTTTGCAACACATCGAAATATTCATCGGAGACCCTATAAAGTATATATTCTTGATTAGGGTAAAGTTCTAC
Source organism: Musca autumnalis (assembly GCF_047663935.1). Taxonomy (NCBI): domain Eukaryota; kingdom Metazoa; phylum Arthropoda; class Insecta; order Diptera; family Muscidae; genus Musca; species Musca autumnalis. Next base: position 83,475,570 of record NW_027411755.1, on the reverse strand, counting down.
GTCGATATAACGTCCGTCTGTCCGTCCGTATGTTGAAATCAAGATACAGCTCGCAAAGCTCTATCTTTGTAATTTGGTAATAATTGGGCTATATCGGCCCACATTTTTATTAGCCCTCATAGAACGGTACCACCCGATTTCGTTGGGGGTATTAAACTTTCGCCCAGAAATTTGTCGGCACAGGTCTACGCCTTAATATGAAATTTGGTATTTAGTCAACGTTGGCGGTAAAAACCTATCCGACTGAAATTTGTCGGTATATGTCCACTTTTCGATATAGCCCCTATAGAACGATACCTCCCGATTTTCGTAATTCTGAAGCTTGTGACGTCAATATCCCACCGAAAGATTGAAATTTGTTATTTAATCTTTTTAATCTACACCTCATGGTGGAGGGTATAACAAGTTCGGTCCGGACAAACTTATCGTCCGTCCGTCTGTTGAAATCAAGATACAGCTCGCAATTTTTAAGACAGAGCTTTGTAATTTGGTAATAATTGGGCTGTATCGGCCCACATTTTTATTAGCCCCCATATAACGGTACCACCCGATTTTCGGTATTTTTAAGGTTTTACCGTCATTATCGCATCGAAATGGCTGAAATTTGGTATTTAGTCTTCGTTGGGGGTATTAAACTTTCCCCCAGAAATTTGTCGCCACAGGTCTACTTAGTCTTCATTAGGGGTATTCAACTTTCTCCTCTAAATTTGTTGGTGTAGGTCCACGCCTCCCATAGAACGGTACCTCCCGATTTTCGGTATTTTGAAGGTTGTGGCCACAACAACCCACCGAAATGGCTGAACTTTGGTATTTGTCTACGTTGGAGGTAAAAACCTTTCCGACTGAAATTTGTCGGTATAGGTCCTTTTTCGATATAGCCCCTATAGAACGATACCTCCCGATTTTCGTAATTCTGAAGGTTGTGACGTCAATATCCCACCGAAAGATTGAAATTTGTTATTTAATCTTTTTAATCTACACCTCATGGTGGAGGGTATAACAAGTTCGGTCCGGACTAACTTATTGTCCGTCCGTCTGTTGAAATCAAGATACAGCTCGCAATTTTTAAGACAGAGCTTTGTAATGTGGTAATAATTGGGCTATATCAGCCCACATTATTACACGTTCGCCCAGAAATTTGTCGAAATTTGTCTACACCTCATGGTGGAGGGTAGGTATAACAAGTTCGGTCCGGACAAACTTATCGCCGAGATACCCTATAACGTATATATATGAGGAAAAGTCAAAATTTGTTTAATATTCCTTTTGAAAAAAAAATAGTTTTTTTTGAAGCTACATGAAAGATTTCTGGTACATGAATTGAGAAAAAGCTCCCATTCTCAAATCTGTTCGAGATACTAATTTTGGTTATTGCTCGCAAATGTTATGACGGTTTCAATTCTGATTGTAAGAAAAAATCGTATAAAAACGATATTCATTATATTGAGAAACATTGTTAATTTATGGCTTCCTACATACTAGATGTTTACTGAGGTCCCATAACTATAGTGAAGAAGTTGTAAATTTTCGCGGAAATTAAGAAATAATTAAAAAAAATTTGGTAGTTTGCACCTTGTTTTAATAAACTTCTAGCTGTTTATGCATCCTAAAAATATTTAAAAAAATATGTACGTAATCTAAACATCGTGAAGATTCAAGTGAAACCAAAACTATACAAATCTGTTTAGAGGTTTGCATATTATAGTAAAAACAAGAAATATATAGAGGAAATTTATAAAATTTTTGTATGAGAAAATAATTTTTCAAATTTATTTTGTGAATTAGTTGAAGAAAATTTATGAAAAATAGGTCGTAGTTTATCTTCTATTTCAGTTAAATTTCTCGCAAAAAGTCACATTGTTTTATTCTAATCGTTTCTCGAATACACGCTAACATCTAGCGGAAGATATGGAGAACGTTCAAATAAATTTTGGGTTCCTTTAAATGGGGTATAATATAAAACTGTATCGGGTAATGTCCATTTTGAAATGCGTGTATATCGCGAAATCCTCAAGATCACTTGATGCGCATGCTGTTTACCAACACAGCGAATTCTTCTCTTTTAATTTGTACACATTTGCCAGGATTTCCTTTGGTTGCTAAGATGTTGCATCGTCTGCAGTATAGTGTGCAAAAACTGTATAACACTTATAATTTGCACAAAGTGTATACACTTTTTATGCGCATTCGATTTCACTATCAGTCATGAAAAAATACATCGATCTATTTTTGGGATAAATCGGATACAGCTCCAATGCCACTAAATTTTTTTAAACCGATGTTTTTGCAAAAACGCGAGTAATGTGTCAGTTTGTTCATTGATAGGGAAACGATCCACAGGATGTTCACGATCTATGATTTATATGATCCGGACCGTAAAAATTTAAAATATCTTTGGGTCCCAGCACAATCAAAACGAATTCGTAAATACTGTAGGTTTTTAGAAAAAATATAGCACAAATTTTTGGCCTTTGGCAGTAAATTACTGTGATGCTGTATAGACTACATAGTCAATATACACATCAAATTATGCGTAATCGCGAGTTCTTTAATCCAACAATTCAAATGCCCAAATGCGCGCCGCATTTAGATCAAAAATACAAAAAACACCTAAAATCTGGCTTCAAAATGTCAGTATCCATAAAAGGCGAATGCAGTGGAGATTTTGAAAAGTGATGTATTAGTAGTGTAATCTTTATTTTGTATTCTTCTGTTTTTACTTTGGGCATATAGCAAAAACACTTGTTTTTGGGGTCGAAAACGGCAAAGTGCGAAAATGGGTTAACATATATATTTTTCGATTCATACTGTTTTATAAGACAATTTTATGCATTAATAAGCGATGGGTCATTTTTGTTTTTTTCATTACCGTAGTTAGAAAATACGCACGGTAATGACGACACGGCAATGATGGAAACGTGAGTATTCTTGGATTTAAATGTGCAAATCTTATTTTTTTATAAAATTTAAATAATTTAATACAGACTAAAAAGATTAACATACACATACCATTAATTTGAAAATTATAATATAAATAACGGAAAAAATGCTCAGCACGGGACTGACAAAATTTATGGAACATGCACAAAAAACACTAAACACTTCAACAGCTCTAACATTACTGACTACTTTTTTCACTTCTGTCGATTATCGTTAAAACTAATGGGAATTGTCGTTACTTTGACACATTACATATAAACAAAAACCCGGTTTAAAGCATTTTTTTTTCTTAATAAACACATTAGCGCACGGGAATAACGAAAAAATTGGGACACGACTAAAATGTCTCAAAAACATAATTTAAAAAATAAAATTATATTTATGAAATGAAACAGTGGAGATTTTGAAAAGTGATGTATTAGAAGTGTAATCTTTATTTTGTATTCTTCTGTTTTTACTTTGGGCAGATATCAGGAACTTAAACGGTTTAATAGCAATCGAATAACAAGGTAAAAAAAATGTTTGCTTCAACGTGTTTTTATCTATTTTTATACATATTTGAGCTTTGTTCAAAATCACTTCATATGGTCCAATTATAGTCATAGTTTATGGTATACTATAATATATCGCGAATTATAATAGTGCAAACCTTAGCTTCACCTATCTTAATTTTTTTTTGAATTTCACTCATATACATATATTCTTGATCAGCACAAAAGTCTAAGGCGATATACCCCTGTTCGTCTATCCGACGCAGCTCACAATTTTAAAGATAGAGCTTAATAATTTGGTAAAGAAGTTTCTATTAGTCCTAGGATGTTTGGTATTGAAAATGGTCTATATCGGTCTACGTACGGTACGGTACCTCCCTATTTTCCGAATTTTGACTAGAATTTGGTATGTAGTCTTCGTTGGAGTTCCTCCATAAATTTAGCGGCACAGGTCAATGTTTTATACAGCCTCCATTGAACGGTAGCCCTCATATATGTACAGGTAGCCCCATTTAAAATTTTTTGAAGATTTTACTCACATTTTTTCCGAATTGGTTATTAATTGGAATTTTGTGTTCCCTGAAAATAGAAACATCGACAATTTTTTCCCACTAATAAATTAAAATTGTTTTAATAAAATATTAAAACAACGACTATGGGATTAAGCCTGGGGCAAAATTCTTGCAACCGTTATCGAGCGTGTTTTTGTTCCAACAAAAATAACGAACCTTCGAAATTTTTGGATTCCCAAATACGTACGAAATTATTGCAAAATATATGGGTGAATATTGCTAAAAGACTTGTTTTTGGGGTCGAAAACGGCAAAATGCGAAAATGGGTTAAAATATATATTTTTCGATTTATACTGTTTTATAACACAATTTTATGCATTAATTAGTGATGAGCCATTTTTTTATTTTTGTCATTACCGTAGTTAGAAAATACGCTCGGTAATGACGACAAGGCAATGATGGAAACATGAGTATTCTTGGATTTAAATGTACAAATCTTATTTTTTATAAAATTTAAATAATTTAATACAGACTAAAAAGATTAACATACACATACAATTAATTTGGAAATTATAATATAAATAACGGAAAAAATACTCAGCACGGGACTGACGAAATTTGTGCAACATGCACAAAAAACACTAAACACTTCAACAGCTCTAACATAACTGACTACATTTTTCACTTCTGTCGATTATCGTTAAAACTAACGGGAATTGTCGTTACTTTGACACATTATATATAAACAAAAAACCGGTTTAAATGATTTTTCTTAATAAACACATTAGCGCACGGGAATGACGAAAAAATTGGGACACGACTGAAATGTCTCAAAAACATAATTTAAAAAATAAAATTATATTTATGAAATCAAAATTGACTTGGTTCATTCTTCTAGAATAACTCGGCGTACTATATTTATATAATATATTTTGATAAATTAATGAATATCAGTGTTTTTCAACACAAAACGATTGTGGACGCGGCACGGTAATGACGTTTTGCACCTTGCGACCAATTTTTTGCATATAAATATGTAAAAAAAATTATTTTGATTTTCGGACCTCGTTAAAGGACGTTCTGTTTTTCTTATTCCGTTCCTAAAAATTTAATTTTTTTCAATATTTTTAACCCTAAATGCCTAGGGACACAGAAACCAGTCTTTTCGCAATATTCACCCAAATATCTAATTTTTAAGAAGCAGTCCCTTTTTGTCAATTTTTTACTCATTTTATTGGAAAAAGTCATTAGTATGTGATTTTGATTAGTTTCATTGCAAAATGTTCCATTAAAGTTCGTTTTATGCCACAAAAATAATCATTTCGGCAGCAAATGTGTGGCGGGCAAAAACTTGCAAGATTCCACTCGAAAGTGTATTCGGATGCCGTAATCCAAATACTGAAATTATCTATCGAAATAACTCGATCACGTATGTGAGAATTAGGCCCCTGACTATTTTGAAAAGAGAGTAACAACAGGGCTCTCGCGGCTGCGGAATGCTGTTTTATAATAAAGAGCTGTTTGTATGGTGTAATAGGAGGCGCAGACGCTTTTCGTGCTTTGTTGTTGTTAACCAACGTAACAAGCGAAGAGGAAAATAAAAAAATGGTATTAATTATGTTTTCTTTTATCTTCAGTTTTCTAAATACAATCGTGAGGGTGAGGGAATAAATCAGTGTTTTGTCTTTTCTTAAAGAAATGACGCTTTTTAGTAAATTAAGTTCCCAATAAATTTTATAATTGGATCAAAAAGGTGAATGGAAATATTTTATTGGACATCAATACATTTTTCATATACATACATACATATCGCTCATTTACTCAAAGAGTGACTCATCCAAAAAATCCACTTTTGAGAAAAACGCGTTTTAAGTTGACGATTGAAATTTGACTTCCCAACATAACAAAATATCGCAAAAGTTAGTATACAACGGAGAATCCTCGTGGAACTGTGTAAAAAATTCTTGGTATTTTTGAACAAATGAAACTAAATCTGTACTTAAGATCATAAAGAGTATATTAATTGGTTTAAATGGCAGTTATAGTACTTATAGTGACAAGTCCAACGTACACTGGATCGTAAAATCCACAAAAATTGGTCATCTACAAATATAACAACTGTAGCGACAAAATTCCGGGTGTTATGTCTCGTTTATGAATTTTATAGCCATGAAATGCTCAGAAAGGCTCTAAAGTTTCAATACGGAGTGGTCTTCATCGAGTTTCGACTTGTCCCTTTTGAAGAAACGGGAATTTCTTGAAGGAAACCCATACTTTTGAGGCCGTTGTCCTTTTAAAACATGTAATAATCCTTAATCCTTACTCATAAGGACTTTCGTTTTCAGTTAATTTTCTCACAAATTATGTCCCTTTTCACATTCCCACCAAAAATAAATAGTAGGAGAACCTCAAGTTCTGGTGTAAGCCCTACAGTGATACTCCACCACCACAGAAGGATATGATAGCTAATTTAAAATTTTAATACAGAGCTTTCTCTGCTGTTATAACGCATGGATTGTGCAAAAACGTTCTGAAAAGCTGTGTTCGCTTCACTTAGGACCAAAATACAACTAAATGGATCAGTTAGAAGTAGTTCATTAGACATTAGTAGTAAATTATACACTAGGGACACGAGAAGCATGTCCGATACTGCTGAAAGGCCGATAGGACAGAATAACTGTAAGGCTTACAACGGACCTTGAGGTGCTCCTACTATTTACTTTTGGTGGGAATATGAAAAGGGACAACATTTATGATAAAATTAACTCAAAAGGAAAGTCCTTATGTGTAAGGATTAAGGATTATTACATGTTTCAAAAGTGCAATGGCCTCAAACATATGGGTTTCCTTCAAGAAATTCCCGTTTTTTTCTAACAGGACAAGCCGAAACTCGATCAAGATCACCCCATATTGAAACTTTAGAGCTTTTCTGAGCATTTCATGGCTTTAGAATTCATAAACAGGACATAACACCCGGAATTTTGTCACTACAGTTGTTGTATTTGTAGATGACCATTTTTTGAGGATTTTCCGATCACTATAAGTACTATAACTGCCATTTAAACCAATTAATATACTCTTTATGATCTTAAGTACAGATTTAGTTTCATTTGTTCAAAAATATCAAGAATTTTTTACACAGTTCCACGAGGATTCTCCGTTGTATACTAACTTTTGCGACATACATTTTGGCCTTTTTGGGATTCGAACCGTACATTTGCTAATGTATGCAAATATTGCGCACTTTTAATTGTTATTACGGAAGACAACCTTCTTGTCTATCAAATAAAACTAATTGTTTGTTGTTTTCAAAAAGTTATAGTGATATTTATCCCTAATACATTTTGGTTTCAACGGTGTATACTAATTTTTGCGACAGACTGTAGGTCCACGTTTTGGTATAGCCCCCATATAACGGTACCCCCGATTTACGGTATTTTGCAGTTTTTAGCTACATTTTCAGACCGATTTAGCTATAATTTGACATTTGGGGCTCTTAAGCGTCAATAAACTTATACAACAAAACTTGTGGACATAGGACCACGCTTTGGTATAGTCCCCATATAACGGTACCCCCCGATTTACGGTATTTTGACGTTTTTAGCTAAATTTTCAGACCGATTTATCTATAATTTGACATTTAGGGTTCCTATGTGTCAATAAACTTATATAACAAAAGTTGTGGACATATGCCCACGTTTTGGTATAGCCCCCATATGACGGTACCCCCGATTTCAGGTATTTTGACGATTTAAGTCACATTTCTAGACCGAATTAGCTATAACTTGATATTTAGGGTTCTTATGTATCAATAAACTTATATAACAAAAGTTGTGGGTATAGGCCCACGTTTTGGTATAGCCCTCATATAACGGTACCCCCGATTTCAGGTATTTTGACGATTTATCATATTTCTAGACCGAATTAGCTATAACTTGATATTTAGGGTTCTTAGTGACGAAAAACTTATATTCGAAAAAATTATGAGCATAGGTACATGTTTTGGTATAGCCCCATATAACGGTACCTCCCGATTTTCGGTACTTTGAGATTTTTACCTACAAGTTTTAACCGAATTAGCTGTAATTTGAACATTTGAAGTTTTTAGTGGTCACCACACCTCTCCACCAAAATTGTCTGAAATTTTGGGAAAATGCGTCTTTTGTTTGCAGGCAGGTCAAGTTCGATGATGGGCTATGTCGGTCCACATTTTGGTATAGCCCCCATATAACGGTACCCCCGATTTAGGGCATTTTGACGTTTTTAGCTACATTTTCAGTTCGATTTAGCTACAAGTTGACTCTTAAGTGTTAATAAACTTATATAACAAAACAAGTGGACATAGTTCCATGTTTTGGAATAGCCCCCATATAACGTTACCGCCCGATTTCAGATATTTTGACGTTTTATGTCACATTTCTAGACCGAATTAGCTATAATTTGATATTTAGGGTTCTTAGTGACCAAAAAACTTATATTCGAAAAAATTATGAACATAGGTCCATGTGTTGGTATAGCCCCATATAACGGTACCTCCCGATTTTCGGTATTTTGAGAATTTTACCTACAAGTTTTAACCGAATTATCTGTAATTTGAACATTTGACATTTGAAATTCTTAGTGGTCACCACACCTCTCAACAAAAAATTGTCAAGAAAGGTCGATGTATTGATAAAGCCCCCATATAAAAGTACCTCCCGATTTTCAGTAATTTTATGATTTTAGCTACAATATTAAACCGTCAACATAGGTCCATTCCAGATATAGCTCCCATATAACGGTACCTCACAATTTTTAGTAATTTGGCAATTTAAGCTACAATTTTTAACCGAACTAACTGTAATTTGACATTTGAAGGTTGTAGTGGTCACCACACATCTGCATCAACAATTTTCAACATAGCCCCAATATAACGATACTACCCGATTTTCGGTACTTTGAGGATTTTACTTAAATGTTATTTTTGGGACGAACTTTCTGTAATTTTAAATTTAAAAGCCAACAAAAATTCTGCAACAAAAATTGTTCATTTTAGTTCATATTTTCGTATAGCCCACATAACTCCGAACTAGCTGTTAATGACATTTGAAGTTCCCATGTTATGTACCGATTTTCGGTATTTTGAGGATTCTAGCTACAATTTTTAACCGAATTGGGAGTTATTTGACATTAAAGTCTCCCATCAAAAACTGTCAACATAGGTCCATGTTTTATAATAACTATATTACGGTACCTCCCAATTTCTAGCCCACCAAAAATTGTCAACATACATAGTTAGATATAGGCACCATAAAAAGGGCCTCCCGAAGGAAGCATTTTATGTACATTATCTGACATTTTAACGTAACCACTAAAAGTTGGGGACAGGAACGAAAACTAATTATTCCATTTTAGTTCAGAATATTTTATGGTGGAGGGTATGAAAAGTTCGGCCCGGCCGAACTTAACGCTTTTTTACTTGTTTCTTTTTAAAAGTGCGACTTTTTATAAATTATTTCATTCAGTTCTTCTTTTATTAAAGTCTGTTATGTATTTCATTGGAATTTTTTATGTACCTATGTGTTGCTTTTTTTTCTATGCCTTTCAATAAACCACCACCATTTATAAATGTGTGTATATGTTTGAGATAGCCAGTCAGCGCTTACTGAGAGCGAGTGAGCATACATTTCAATGTGTTTCACATTGAAATTTACGCTCCCTTGCTCTCAGAAAGCGCCCACTGGTGCATGTGTTTGTTTTTTGAAGCTTTTGGGTTTGTATTTGTTTGCACCAAACAAATATCTGTTTGCACCCAAACATATTATTTGTTTGCACCCAAACATATATTTGTTTTCAGGACCCAAACATATGTTAAGTTTGGGACTGATTGCAGACAAATATATGTTTGCTGCAAAATGCGTTTGGGACATGTGTTAGAGAGGCGTTTTTTTTTCCTCCGTGTAGAAAACTTACTCGCAAAAAAGCTATCAGCTGTGGAATTCTGTAACTCATTTTTCGAGTTACCCACAAAAATAAACTTGTCGCTATGTCCTACCGATATCAACAGTGTTGTCAACTTTTATTGATACTTTTCATTCATAATTTTGCGTTTTAATTTGAATGATTTCTCTCTGTAACTTTGCTATTTTGCTACAGCAAGGAATAGGAGGAAGAGTTTAGTAAATACGAAAGGAAACCTAATTGTTCCTTTTTGCTTCATTACAGTTTCTGGTGGAGGGTATAAAAAGTTCGGCTGGGCGAACTTAACGCCGTTCTTACTTGATAACTTTTATAATTAAATCTTGTTCGGATAACGATAGGGAACAGGAACAATTATAAATCCTAATCAGCATCATTGGGTCATTAAAAACAAAAAGACGGGCCAGCAACTCGGACCCGGTTCTGCAAGCTTGATATGATTCAGTCTCTCCATTGACGTGGTTATGTAGTTTATGGAGGAAATGGTTTCAATAACATGTCTCCGACAATATCAGCAGACTGGCAGCAGCAATGTTCCGGCTAATTGTTTGCAATATAATCGAAACTAGTGATTACCTTTAGAATGAATCGGTTGGAAGGTATTAATCGCCATCTGCATATAATACTTGAAATCAAGGCGATAATTATAATTAAAGTTAATTCCTTATGTACACGAAAACGTTTTTAATGATTTAGATTTTATTATTCATTCAAACATGAAACTGCTACATTCAATTAAAAGGTATATTTTATGTTTGGATATTTTTTGTGCAAACGTTGTGGACATGTTTTAGGTCATATGAATCAGGTCTTTGGTTTGGCAAATGTTAGTTTTTTTCTTTCGTTTTACACAAGCAAGCCACATTCACTTGTTTCTCAAATAAAAATGCACGTTTCACTGTTCTGTTTTCTACCCGTCATCAGACATGACTAGAAAATTGCCTAAAATTTCAACAAATGTCGTGCAAATTCTAATAACTTTGATTTAATCTAATTAGTGAGGCAAGGGTTGACACAGAACTGTGCAAGTGCAAATGTTACATTTAATTTTGATTGTAATAAACTTCAACATTCTATGCAAATATCCTCAGCCATGTGTCCTTATTGCCTTTTTCACTCAACATTTTTCTTATTTCTGTTGTTGTTGTTGTTTTAGCTCAAAAATTAGTTCATACCTTTTTGCTTTGTTTTTATTGTTATTCCTTTTTTAGGCGAAGTTTACAAGCCCATTGTCTGACACATCATGATTCTAAGCCGGACTGTCGCTTTGTGTGTCCTCGTGACAATTGTGACTATGGCACCCATAACCAATCCCTGCTAAAGGTTCATTTAGTCTCACATTCAATTGAAAGTTTTAAATGTCCAGAGAAGGATTGTGACTACGTGGGAAAGAGTGAACTTCACTTGAAAAGGTAAGTTATAATTAAATTTAATTGTATGAATTTTTTAAATTGATATAATCATTTGCTTGTGGCTTAAGACATGTCAAATCAAAAATACCCTACTAACTACGTCACTAAACCATGTCATATCTCAGAGTTATAACTTATTGCGCATTTATCCTTTTGAGTTTCTAATCTATTCTTTTAGTCTAAAAAGAGGTTTCCAAAATTGTACCCTTTAAGCTCCATTTTGTGGCCCCGTGCTATCAATGAAGGATATACAATGCTCATTAATTTCAGTAATATACTCGACAACATTCCAAGCGATGAAATGACAACAAATCTGATGAGAATGTCTTAAATTGAATGAAATGAAATGTGAAAGAGTTAAAATCAGTTAACCATGTTAAGAAAACACATCCAGCAACATTGCAAACATTCATACATATGTATGTTCATACAGTAACAAAAGGTGGAGACCTCGTAACTTATAACGAACGTCGTCACTGCTACCCAATATCGAAAAGTGAACAACACGAGAATATCGAATTAATTGCTGCCTTGACCACTGGCAGATCAGTGGTCTTTTGAGTCATAGCGCAAATGCTAAAGGAAAGGAAGTACGAAAAGCGATGCGGACGATGACAACACCAACGCAAAATATCTACACAGGAGCCGCCAACATGAGAACACCGAAGACTTCAGGTTTTTTGTTGAAGATGCCATTCTGATCTGCAGTTTGTCTGTCTTTGGTGGCTGCACGGCTGCCTAAACCGGAAAGTTTTATAACATTCGAGCAAGCTTAATTAGCAACAAATATTGCTGCTGCGTGATTTGCCACTTTATATTGCCAATGTTGTATCATTGCCGAATATGTGTGCCGTCCTTAGACTTGCATACTCTTCAAAATACGAATTTTATTCTAAACGAGTATCTCCAAGTAGGAATTCGTTTTACTTTTGGTACTTAGTTAATCTTAAATAAAGCATTTTTCTGTACTAGATATAAACAATTATTAAAAAACTAACGAATGTCGAGTAAACAAGAGCAGATATTGCACTGTGCCACATTTTTAAGGTAATCGTGTGCAAACAGCTTCTAATCAGGATTTTTTGAAAGTAGAGACCAAATAGCGGAAAACCATATTTAGGTTTTGTTTTGTTAGATCGAGTTCAGTTTTAATGGCCTCATCTGAACATACGTAATTACTTATTTACTTACTTAGCTGGCTTTTTACAGAACATTTGTTTCGTAAGCCGAACTAAGAAAAGATCACCAATCCTCCCTGTTTACTGCTGTATTTTCCCAATCAGGGATATGTAGCTTTCTGATGTGTCTTTCACGAAGCTTTGGCGTTACAGATTTGCGTGAACCTGCATGCGGCCCATATTTATATGCCTTTTTAGCGTGTTCATCACCACTCATTCTTATGACATGGCAATCGTTGTCTCTCGTTTCGTTCAACTATATTGATGTCGTTGTGTAGTTGATACAGCTCGTTATTCATACGACGTTGATATTCGCCGTCATCGCAGATTGGCCCGTAGATCTTTCGAAGAATTTTTCTCCCGAACTCACCAAGCACTGCTATTCTATTGTTCTTCGTATTTCACAATTGATTTTGTTTGTTGTGTTTATGGTGGTGCCAAGTTGACGAAGTCCTTTACTACCTCAAAATTGTAATTACGTAAATTACGCGTCGATACCGTCAACTTGGTTTTATCTACGTTTACTGCCAGAACGACTTTAGCAGATTCCCTTTCGACTTTTGCAAAGGTAACAGTAAATTCCTTTCAAGGCTGCTTTTTAATCGACAAAAAGATGGAAGGTGTTGATCTGTATTTCTTGGGTCTTTTCCAGGATTTGTCTCAGGGTAAATATCTGGTCAATGGTGAATTTGCCCGATCTAAAGCCGCACTGATAGGGTCCAATTATTTCATTAACCATAGGCTTTAATCGCTCACACAATGTGCCAGATACTATCTTATATGCAATAGGGAGTAAACTTATGCCCCTGTAATTAGAGCACAGAGTCTTATTTCCCTTCTTGTGGACTGGACATAGGATGTTCACGTTCCAATCGTCGGGTACGTGTTCTTCCTGCCAGATGGTGCTAACTAGCTGATGCATACACCTTATCAGCGTGTCGCCTCCGGTTTTGTAACAGCTCGGCTGGTAGGACATCGGCTCCTGCTGCCTTATTATTCTTCAGGTTTATTGCTGTATTTACCTCATCTTGGCCGGGCGGTATACATTCAATACCATCTTCTGGGGTTGGACCTGTGGTATCTTCGTTAGTATTGGATACCATCAGTTTGAAAAAATGCTCTTTCCATATCCTGAACACACTATCTGTATCAGTTACCAAATTACCTTGCTGGTTTCTACAGGAGGATGTGCCTGTAACAAAGCCATCCGTTTGATGCTTCACCCTTTGGTAGAACTTTCGGAGTTCATTCTGTCTCCTGTACATCTCGATTTTTTCACACTCCCGCTTTTCCATTTCTCTATTTTTCCTGTGGAAAAGACATTTCCCCTCTCCTCTATTCTTCCGATACCTCCCTCGTGCGCTATGCGTTTCTACTGATTGTAGAATAGCCCTATATGCCGCATTTCTCTTCGGGAGCAGCACGACACTCCTGGTCATACCACGGGTTCCTTGGTGGAAGTCTCTGGTATCCAAGTATGGATATTGCTGTTGTTTGCATGGAGTGGGCAATATTTTGCCATTGTGCTGGTATGTTATCGGGACGGGGAGTGCTTTCATTAAGCAATTGGGCTAGTTGAGTCGAATATGCTGGGGCTGTATTTGTGTTTGCAGCTTACCGATGTCCAACTTCCGTGTTGTGTCTGTTCGTGTTTTGTTTGCTACGTTTAACCGGGTGCGTACCTTTGCTGCAACAAGGTAGTGGTTCGAGTCTATGTTTGCTCCTCGGAACGATAGTACATACAAATGCCCGATGATTGCCTTCCATCCATCACAATGTGACCAATTTGATTTCTTTGATCTGGAGACAGCCAGATGCCCTTATGAATATCGAGATGCTTAAATCTGGTACTGCTAACTACCATATGAAGTCTGTCAGCATCATTCCATTATCAGATTTTTCACTAGGGAGACTGAATTTCCCGACTGTTGGGCCAAAGATATTTTCCTTTCCAATTTTGGCATTAAAATCGCCTAGAATAATTTTAATGTCATGGGCAGGGCAACGGACATATGTTTCTTCTAAGCGCTCGTAGAATATATCTTTGGTCTGTTCGTCCTTGTCATCGGTTGGAGCATGAGCGCAGATAAAGCAAATGTTGAAGAATTTTCCTTTTTCCGTATTGTAGCAAGTCTTTTATTCACTGGGGTGAATCTGGAGACCAGATGTTTTAACCTCCTACAGACTACAAAACCGCAACTAAACTCATGTTTTGTGTCATGGAAGCTATAATACAGTGCGTCACCTTTAGGTGTTGTTGTGACGACTATCCCAATCCATCGTATTTCCTGTATGACAGTTATTTCGGCCTTGTACTTTTCAATACATCTGCCAGCCAGGACTGCCAGATTATTTTCTATTTTATAAAATCGTCAAAAAGTAAAATACGCATGTTTAGATATATTTAAATATCTTTTTTATTAAAAGAAACATATACTGGATTTTCAAGTTATTAAACATGTCTTTGCTTCAGATAAGTAAATTAAAGTAGAAAGTTTTCTATTTTATAAATAAATATGTCAATAAGCATTTCATCATTGATTAAGTTATTCATTTTATAAATATATGAGTTTATCATTTTTAAACAAGTCGGGTTTAATCAATGCACAGTGGGCAAATTTCCGAAAAAAAACTGGCCAAAACTCGAAAAACAATTATATCAATTTACACTAAGTAGTGTCAAATATTGTTGATAGGATCCCTCTGCGTTTAGTTTTAAAAAATATATACGCATCCTGTTTAGTAAGTGGGCATAAGAACAGGTCAAAGTGACCCTATTTGGGAATTTTTTATTATATTATAATATCCAAAATAAACAACGGATTTTAAATAGTTTTTGTTGTAATGGTAATGAAACGTATGTGAAACGAATTTAAAATGTTCAGTGTCGCCAACGAAGTCCGCGTTTTTTAATAATTGATGTCCAAGTATTGATTTTTTCAAGGTAAATTTTCACAATAAATGATGAAAATAGTTGTGAGTAAATCGAGTTGAGCTGTGTACCTTATTATTTCATAAAAAAAGGGACGACTTTTTTAAATGGTTTTATTTATTCTTGGGTCAAATTTAGTAATTCAAATTTCACCCTCTTCCTGTCAACCGATTAATCTGAAATTTTGTATACACTTTGGATTTTGGTGACAATACAATTATGTTTATTCATTATCATTATAAATTCAAGATGGCCGCCGCTACAAAATGGCGGATAACGTAGGTTTTACCAATCCCATCAATATGGGTATCAAATTAAAGGGCTCAACAAGCTGAATACAATATACTATAAAAAATTGAAATCCAAGATGGCGGCCGCTACAAAATGGCGGATAACGTAGGTTTTATCAATCCCATCAATATGGGTATCAAATGAAAGTGATCAACCAGTAGAATACAATGTACTATATAAAATTAAAATCCAAGATGGCGGCCTCTACAAAATGGCGGATAACTTAGGTTTTATCAATCCCATCAACATGGGTATCAAATGAAAGGTCTCTACAAGTAGAATACAATTTACTATGCAAAATTGAAATCTAAGATGGCCGCCGCTACCAAATGGCTGATAAAAATTTTTTTATCAATCCCACCAATATGGGTATCAAATAACAGGGCTTGACAAGAAGAATACAGTGCACTATACAACCTCAATATTTAAGATGGGCGCAGCCACTAAATGGCGTATAATTAAGATTTAAATTTTGTTTTTCAAAATAGTCAGGCTTAATCCCATAGTCGTTGTTTTAATATTTTATTTAAACAACTTTAATTTATTAGTGGAAAAAAATTGGCAATTAACAAAATAGAAGTCGTCATCCCAAACAAAAAACGCCAACCCTCCTAATTGTGAGACCGGGCACCGTCAAAATGTTGTTTATTGCTGTAGTATGCAATACCAACAAATTAGTTATGTGTTTTTTCGTCGAGAATAGACGAACGCATAGCAGTGGGAAAAATTTGGTTTTGTTTGCAAGTGAAGTTGCTAGAGTTTAGGTAGTGCCAAAGAAATTCTCGATCAGAGTGTTTCTTTGCGCACGTATCTATTTGAGCTAGCAATTGACACTTGGGTATAAAAAGTTTCTTGTTGAAAAACAAGAAATAATTGAACTGATGAAGATCTGTGGCGAGATCTGAAACTATAGTATTCCCTGCCTTACCGATTGGTAAACACCGCCAATTTTTTTCCACTAATAAATTAAAGTTGTTTTAATAAAATATTAAAACAACGACTATGGGATTAAGCCTGACTATTTTGAAAAACAAAATAGAAGTCGTCATCCCAAACAAAAAACGCCAACCCTCCTAATTAAGATTTAAATTTAGAAATTGAATCTGTAATTTAGGTATCTGATTAATCCAGCCTGAATCCACCACCCAAGTCAAGATTGTTTATCGTGTTGAGGATTGTGTGGCGTTAGGGTGGCTAAAAATGATACGTTGTTAGCGGTACACCACCCAAGTTAAGGTGAAAGGTTAAAACGCGCCGAGAACTGTATGGCATTAGGGTGGATAAAAATGGTATGTCGTTAGGGTTTTCCCCTCAAGACTCAGGCGCATCTTGTTGTACATAGCCTTGCCCCTTTATTGGACCTCTGGGGGGTCGACCGTTTAAATGTCCATTACTCGTGGGAACAAAATGGTAAAAAATATATAAAAAATACAAACACAAATAAAACAGAAACTGCAACACAACGTAAACGAAGGCTTCAAAAAGCGAAAGAAAAGTATAAAGCAAAACGAGCTAAAGAAAGTGAAGGTGATAGAAATAGTCGATTACAGAAACGGCAGGAACAATTAGCGTCAAAAACACCTGAGCAATATAAGGCCAGGTTAAAAAAGCAACGTCAGCGATATACACAAATGACGGCGTCAGAAACGCCTGAAGAATATGAAGCCAGGTTAACAAAGCAACGTGAGCGACACACACAGATGATAGCGTCAGAAACGCCTGAAGAATATGAAGCCAGGTTAACAAAACAACGGGAGCGATACACACAGATGTGTGTTGCCTTTAATACTATCATGGGCTTCTACAATACATAAAATGCAGGCCAGCACTGTGGATCACGCAGTCGTATACTTAGGTGCGAAACTGTTTGAAGAAGGTCAAACCTACGTGGTTCTTAGTAGAGTAAGATCTTTGCAGGGACTACGTATAAAGGAGTTGGACTGCAATAAACTAACGGGCAAGAAACCTTGCAATAATGAAGCACTAAATGAATTAAACAGGATGCGAAATAAAAACTAAAAACTAGAAAATTAAAATAGGTAAAAAAACTTTTTAAGTTAAACGGTTTTATGTTAAACATACATTGCAATGTTTAAGTTAAATGTACTTAAAACCAAAAAATAATAAAATAGATACAGTCGTGGGAATTATAAACATATGCATAGACTAGACTAAAATAAAACCGTGGGGCACGTCAATTGTCTACAATCGTTGATTAAAATGTTTGTTTTGTAATGTTACACTATAATTAGGCAGTTGTTCAACCGACAACGATGGACGTGTGATAACTAGGGCTAGAATGTCGAAACAAGCTAGCAAGATCGATTATAAGCGAGTTTTACTTTGTCGATTAAAGACAAACTACGAGCAGTGAAACGATTCCTCGCCAGCCAGCAGTGTGAATGTCCAACGATAAACTAGTTGAAACATCTCTTTTATTTACATGGAGTGTATAACTATTGGAATTTCCATGAGCAAGAAAATAGTAAGTAATTATCTCACCGTCTGCGGGCCAACTGCCTAACGACGAATTAAACGATTCTTCTATCGCACATTAAGTCGATAATTTGTAGACAATTGACGTTCCCCACGGTTTTATTTTAGTCTAGTCTATGCATATGTTTATAATTCCCACGACTGTATCTATTTTATAATTTTTTGCTTTTTAGTACATTTAACTTAAACATTGCAATGTATGTTTAACATAAAACCGTTTAACATAAAAAGTTTTTTTACCTATTTTTATTTACAAACACAATATGCCTCTTTCTCTCTGGGACCCATATAAGCAACCAACATTTCTGATCAAAATTGCGACCTGTAGCGTGATTGCAAAAAAGTGGATGAATTGGGTGCATTACCGACTATTGTGGTATCTCCCTTGTTTGACCACATTCGCCAACCTACTTTACACCAATGTAAAGGTAATATTTTCTTCTTCCATTGACAGGCTTTGCCGTTGAAATACCCCAACTAGAAACCGATATATTCACAAAGAATAAAACTTTGAATTTGTCTCCACATGAGTTTTTCCCCATCCCGACCCCTAAACATTATCCGACTATCACCAAAATCAATAGGCCTCTTCATCTGTGGGTCCCCCATCAAACCCCAAAATTTCATAACTATCCGATCAAAATTCCAACCTGTAGCGTGATTACAATGGCTTTCCTTTTGGAATACTCCTACCAGAAGCGGACATATTCGTATAAGAAAAAAACGTTGACTTTTCTCCACATAAGCTCTTTGCTTATTCCGACTCCTGAATATTATCCGACCATCACCAAACTTAATAGGCTTCTACCTCTCTGGGACGCGCATCAACTTCCAAAAAATTCGTGACGATCCTATCAAAATTGCGACCTGTAGCGTGATTACAAAAAAATCGGAAAATGGGATGCATTACCGACTATTGCGATATCTCTGTTGTTTGACAACCTACAACAGCCTACTTTACATCGATGTAAAGGTGATATTTTCTACTTTCCTTGCCAGGTTTTGCTTTTGATATACAGTAGTTTTGACTTAGCTGCCAAAACAAGTTTTGTACGCATTTTGTGGCAGCAAAGCGAATTTCGCACTTATCTTTAATATTTTTAGCTGCCAAAAAGTGGCAGTTATCCGATTCGTTCACCTGCCAAAGAATTGGCTCTTCATGTAATATTCAGCTTCAGATTTCTTGATATCCGAAAACTATTTGGAGAGGAATAGCGAAAAATTAAAAACATATAATCAAAAAGCTTATTTTGTATCAGCTGAAAGAACCAAAATGGAATTAAATAACAATTACTATCGTTATACTTGCTTCCACATCTGTCATTCAATTTCTGTGTAATCTGCAGGTGACAAAATAAATATGTCTTGAACCTGAAGATGTGATATGAGAGAAGTCCCCTTGTCCCTTCTGCGATGTTTGTGGAATAATTAATAATTATTATTAATTATTATTAGATTCACATTGTCAGTTTTGTTGAGATATGTATTATTTTATTGTTGTAAAATAACTCCAGTTTAATCTCGGGTTTTGTTTTTAAATTTTTAAAACAAAAAGTTTTATTTAAAGTGGAATGTAGTTAAAATTGATTTAATTTTGGGAACGGCAAATAATACTAGTTTTGTCCAACGCCACTTGGACTCATCAGTTCTTTGCATTGAAACAAAGAACTCTTCCCCAATTTTATGACGACCAGAGCTCAAGAATAAACGTAACCGATGAATTTGTTTAAATGCGAATTCATCAGAAACATTTAAAAAATCTCGTAGGAGCATATGTAAACCGAAATTAAATCAATTTTAAATACATCCCACTTTAAATAAAACTTGTTGTTTTAAAATTTTAAAAACAACAGAACCCGAGATTAAACTGTTATTATTTTACAACAATAAATTAATTATTATTATATGTTCGTAGAAAGTCTTCCCACGACTAAAAAAGCCTAATTATTTTTTTTTCCATAATATCATAGGTTGTCTACAAATGATCAACAAAAAACAGTTTCCTTCTGTACAAAAGAACCTGTACATGAGTTAGCAACTGTCGCATGACGTGATTTTAGTTTTGGCTGGTAAATACAAATTTCTCTGTGAAAATGCGTTAATTTTTCCAAATATTGTTGGTAGTTAAATAAAATTCGCACATAGATGATTAGCAGTTAAAAGTGTAATTTGCATTGAAAATTTGACAAAAATGCAAATATTTTAGTTTTTTGGCAGGAAAATCAAATTCGCACTAAAACGATTGGCAGCAAAATCAAAACTACTGGTCACGATCACATAAAAAAATTCCACACATGGTCGTCCCAGTATAGCCCTCTCGAACTCTACCAGAATGATCTTCATGATTTTTACACCATACTATTCATATGAAGAAAATTTGCCTCATCAAAACAATGGTTTAAGACCCCAAATACTCGTATGTTTGTACGAAATCCGTTTCACACTGGAGTCGATTGGCGTCTGGCTGGGGTGCATGAAAGCCTCTAACAGATCAACCGATACGTTGTTAGCGGTACACCACCCAAGTTAAGGTGAAAGGTTAAAACGCGCCGAGAACTGTATGGCATTAGGGTGGATAAAAATGGTATGTCGTTAGGGTTTTCCCCTCAAGACTCAGGCGCATCTTGTTGTACATAGCCTTGCCCCTTTATTGGACCTCTGGGGGGTCGACCGTTTAAATGTCCATTACTCGTGGGAACAAAATGGTAAAAAATATATAAAAAATACAAACACAAATAAAACAGAAACTGCAACACAACGTAAACGAAGGCTTCAAAAAGCGAAAGAAAAGTATAAAGCAAAACGAGCTAAAGAAAGTGAAGGTGATAGAAATAGTCGATTACAGAAACGGCAGGAACAATTAGCGTCAAAAACACCTGGGCAATATAAGGCCAGGTTAAAAAAGCAACGTCAGCGATATACACAAATGACGGCGTCAGAAACGCCTGAAGAATATGAAGCCAGGTTAACAAAGCAACGTGAGCGACACACACAGATGATAGCGTCAGAAACGCCTGAAGAATATGAAGCCAGGTTAACAAAACAACGGGAGCGATACACACAGATGTGTGTTGCCTTTAATACTATCATGGGCTTCTACAATACATAAAATGCAGGCCAGCACTGTGGATCACGCAGTCGTATACTTAGGTGCGAAACTGTTTGAAGAAGGTCAAACCTACGTGGTTCTTAGTAGAGTAAGATCTTTGCAGGGACTACGTATAAAGGAGTTGGACTGCAATAAACTAACGGGCAAGAAACCTTGCAATAATGAAGCACTAAATGAATTAAACAGGATGCGAAATAAAAACTAAAAACTAGAAAATTAAAATAGGTAAAAAAACTTTTTAAGTTAAACGGTTTTATGTTAAACATACATTGCAATGTTTAAGTTAAATGTACTTAAAACCAAAAAATAATAAAATAGATACAGTCGTGGGAATTATAAACATATGCATAGACTAGACTAAAATAAAACCGTGGGGCACGTCAATTTTCTACAATCGTTGATTAAAATGTTTGTTTTGTAATGTTACACTATAATTAGGCAGTTGTTCAACCGACAACGATGGACGTGTGATAACTAGGGCTAGAATGTCGAAACAAGCTAGCAAGATCGATTATAAGCGAGTTTTACTTTGTCGATTAAAGACAAACTACGAGCAGTGAAACGATTCCTCGCCAGCCAGCAGTGTGAATGTCCAACGATAAACTAGTTGAAACATCTCTTTTATTTACATGGAGTGTATAACTATTGGAATTTCCATGAGCAAGAAAATAGTAAGTAATTATCTCACCGTCTGCGGGCCAACTGCCTAACGACGAATTAAACGATTCTTCTATCGCACATTAAGTCGATAATTTGTAGACAATTGACGTTCCCCACGGTTTTATTTTAGTCTAGTCTATGCATATGTTTATAATTCCCACGACTGTATCTATTTTATAATTTTTTGCTTTTTAGTACATTTAACTTAAACATTGCAATGTATGTTTAACATAAAACCGTTTAACATAAAAAGTTTTTTTACCTATTTTTATTTACAAACACAATATGCCTCTTTCTCTCTGGGACCCATATAAGCAACCAACATTTCTGATCAAAATTGCGACCTGTAGCGTGATTGCAAAAAAGTGGATGAATTGGGTGCATTACCGACTATTGTGGTATCTCCCTTGTTTGACCACATTCGCCAACCTACTTTACACCAATGTAAAGGTAATATTTTCTTCTTCCATTGACAGGCTTTGCCGTTGAAATACCCCAACTAGAAACCGATATATTCACAAAGAATAAAACTTTGAATTTGTCTCCACATGAGTTTTTCCCCATCCCGACCCCTAAACATTATCCGACTATCACCAAAATCAATAGGCCTCTTCATCTGTGGGTCCCCCATCAAACCCCAAAATTTCATAACTATCCGATCAAAATTCCAACCTGTAGCGTGATTACAATGGCTTTCCTTTTGGAATACTCCTACCAGAAGCGGACATATTCGTATAAGAAAAAAACGTTGACTTTTCTCCACATAAGCTCTTTGCTTATTCCGACTCCTGAATATTATCCGACCATCACCAAACTTAATAGGCTTCTACCTCTCTGGGACGCGCATCAACTTCCAAAAAATTCGTGACGATCCTATCAAAATTGCGACCTGTAGCGTGATTACAAAAAAATCGGAAAATGGGATGCATTACCGACTATTGCGATATCTCTGTTGTTTGACAACCTACAACAGCCTACTTTACATCGATGTAAAGGTGATATTTTCTACTTTCCTTGCCAGGTTTTGCTTTTGATATACAGTAGTTTTGACTTAGCTGCCAAAACAAGTTTTGTACGCATTTTGTGGCAGCAAAGCGAATTTCGCACTTATCTTTAATATTTTTAGCTGCCAAAAAGTGGCAGTTATCCGATTCGTTCACCTGCCAAAGAATTGGCTCTTCATGTAATATTCAGCTTCAGATTTCTTGATATCCGAAAACTATTTGGAGAGGAATAGCGAAAAATTAAAAACATATAATCAAAAAGCTTATTTTGTATCAGCTGAAAGAACCAAAATGGAATTAAATAACAATTACTATCGTTATACTTGCTTCCACATCTGTCATTCAATTTCTGTGTAATCTGCAGGTGACAAAATAAATATGTCTTGAACCTGAAGATGTGATATGAGAGAAGTCCCCTTGTCCCTTCTGCGATGTTTGTGGAATAATTAATAATTATTATTAATTATTATTAGATTCACATTGTCAGTTTTGTTGAGATATGTATTATTTTATTGTTGTAAAATAACTCCAGTTTAATCTCGGGTTTTGTTTTTAAATTTTTAAAACAAAAAGTTTTATTTAAAGTGGAATGTAGTTAAAATTGATTTAATTTTGGGAACGGCAAATAATACTAGTTTTGTCCAACGCCACTTGGACTCATCAGTTCTTTGCATTGAAACAAAGAACTCTTCCCCAATTTTATGACGACCAGAGCTCAAGAATAAACGTAACCGATGAATTTGTTTAAATGCGAATTCATCAGAAACATTTAAAAAATCTCGTAGGAGCATATGTAAACCGAAATTAAATCAATTTTAAATACATCCCACTTTAAATAAAACTTGTTGTTTTAAAATTTTAAAAACAACAGAACCCGAGATTAAACTGTTATTATTTTACAACAATAAATTAATTATTATTATATGTTCGTAGAAAGTCTTCCCACGACTAAAAAAGCCTAATTATTTTTTTTCCATAATATCATAGGTTGTCTACAAATGATCAACAAAAAACAGTTTCCTTCTGTACAAAAGAACCTGTACATGAGTTAGCAACTGTCGCATGACGTGATTTTAGTTTTGGCTGGTAAATACAAATTTCTCTGTGAAAATGCGTTAATTTTTCCAAATATTGTTGGTAGTTAAATAAAATTCGCACATAGATGATTAGCAGTTAAAAGTGTAATTTGCATTGAAAATTTGACAAAAATGCAAATATTTTAGTTTTTTGGCAGGAAAATCAAATTCGCACTAAAACGATTGGCAGCAAAATCAAAACTACTGGTCACGATCACATAAAAAAATTCCACACATGGTCGTCCCAGTATAGCCCTCTCGAACTCTACCAGAATGATCTTCATGATTTTTACACCATACTATTCATATGAAGAAAATTTGCCTCATCAAAACAATGGTTTAAGACCCCAAATACTCGTATGTTTGTACGAAATCCGTTTCACACTGGAGTCGATTGGCGTCTGGCTGGGGTGCATGAAAGCCTCTAACAGATCAACCGATTTGGTCCAATATTTTATACAAATGATATCAAGTTCGAACATGGGCCTCCCTCCAAAAAATTCAAAATATTTCGCAAAAATGGTGCACACAATAGCTCTCAAAGGGAGTAACCGATTTGATCCATACTTTGCACATGGTGATATTTGTACCAGACATACATATGTATGTAGATCATGTCCGAATATGGACTACATATATCGGTCCACTCCCACACAAAATTTTGGAATAGTGGAGTTTTTTATTTTGCAGCACATACACATAATAAAATACCTGAACCCCGTCATATGCAGACTATTGGCGACACTACATGTCAAATTCAAGCACGCATTTATAACAACAGCGAAATCGAATTTTCTGAAGAAAAAATGTGTAATGAAACTAACAATGAAAAATCTGCAGTATACACGTACATTAGGGGTAAGAAATCCAAAAAAAAAAATATTTTTTTTTGGCCACTCTAACATACTCTCATACACACACTGCATATTGACAAAAAAGATCTTCTTATTCTTCATTCAAAGATCACAATTTAATGGGGTTACATTGTAATGCGTGTGCATTTGCCATGTATTCTCTTCTCGAGTAGCATATGAACATGTAAAGATCAACATATTTCAAGGTTAAATTGGTTACAATAAACAAACCACCGCCACCGCAATACCTAAAGTAAAGTCTTTGTAAAAAAACGTGCATGAAAGCTAAGGGATTTGTGCGATTTTCGAATGCCAGTTATTGATATTTTCTTGTTCTTCATCATTATCAGGGGTGGACAAGCAAATAAGACACACAAGAAAAACATTTTTAACAATCAAGAAACGTGAGGCTTTTGAAAGAGAATCGACACATTAAGGCCCTTTACTTTAGTCAATCTTTTGGAAAGGAAACTTTTTGAAATTATGTATTTATTTATGTTTTTATACCCTCCACTATAGTATGGATGGTATATTAAGTTTGTTTTTCTGTTTGTAATACATTAAAATATACACTTCCGACCCTATAAGGTATATATATTCTTGATCAGGATAAAATTCTGAGTCGATGTAGCCATGTCATGTTGTAATCGCTCTAGTGTCCACAATAATTGAGCTAGGCAGGTCTAGCTCGAAGATGGGCTATATCGGCCCACGTTTTGTTATAGCCACCATATAACGGTACCTCCTGATTTTCGGTATTTTTAAGGTTTTAGCTACAATTTTTAACCGAACCAGCTGTAATTTGACATTTAAGGTTCTTAGGTGTCACAACACTACACCACCATAAACTGTCAACATAGGTCCAGGTTTAAGTAAGTATAACCCCCATATAACGATACCTCCGGATTTTCGGTATTTTGAGGGTGTTAGTAGAGTTGTGCCAATTGAACTATATTAAACGACCTAGTTCACAATCTAGTTCAAGGGACACCGGTCGTTTGTATGAACAAACTGCGTATGATTAATATCACGCGTTAGTTTGTATGACGTTGCTCATACGTTTTAGAACTAGGACAGTGAACTAGATCGTTCAATTGCCCAACTCTAGGTGTGAGCTAAACTTTTTTACCGAGCAAGTTGTTATTTGACATTTAGGGTTCTTAGGGGTCATAAAACATCTCCTCCAAAAATTTTCAACATGGCCCGCATATACCGGTACCTCCCGAGTTTCGATATTTTGAGAATTTTAGCTATAATTTTTAACCGAACTAGCTGTAAATTTACATTTAAGCTTTTCATGGTCACAAAATTTCTCCACCAAAATTCGTCAACATAGGTTTATGTTTTGGTATAGCCCCCGTATAACGGTACCTCCCTGTTTTCGGTATTTTGAGCATTTTAGCTAAAATTTTTAGTCGTACTATCTGTAATTTGACATTTGATGTTGTCAGTAGTCCGGATACCTCCCGAATTTCGGTATTTTAAGAGTTTTAGCTACAATTTTTAATTCAACTAGCTGTAGTTTGACATTTGAGGTTCTCTGTGGTCATAACTAGCTGTAATTTGAAATTTGAAACTTCTTTACTAACATAGGTCCATGTTTTGGTATAGCTCCCATATAAGGGTATCTTGAGGGTCTTAGCTACATTGTTTGACGGAACTACCCGTAATTTGACTTTTGAGGTTCCCTGCAGTTGTAAAACTTTTCCACAAAATGCCTTACAGCTGGCTAAACACATTTTTATACCCTCCACCATAGTATGGAGGGTATATTAAGTTTGTTTTTCCGTTTGTAACGCATTGAAATACTCATTTGCGACCCTATAAAGTATATATATTCTTGATCAGGGTAAAATTCTAAGTCGATCTGAGCACGTCCGTCCGTCCGTCCGTCTGTGGTAATCACTCTAGCATCCACAAAAATGGAGATAGGACGCTGAAATTTTGGGAAAATGCGTCTTTTGTTTGCAGGCAGGTCAAGTTCGATGATGGGCTATATCGGTCCACGTTTTGGTATAGCCCCCATATAACGGTACCCCCCGATTTACGGTATTTTGACGTTTTTAGCTACATTTTCAGACCGATTTGGCTATAATTTGACATTTAGGGTTCTTAAGTGGCAGTAAACATATATTACAAAACTTGTGGACATAGGTCCACGTTTTGGTATAGCCCCCATATAACGGTACCCCCCGATTTGCGGTATTTTGACGTTTTTAGCTACATTTTTAGACCGATTTAGCTATAATTTGACATTTAGGGTTCTTAAGTATCAATAAACTTATATAAAAAAAGTTGTTGACATAGGTCCACGTTTTGGTATAGCCACCATATAACGGTACCCCCCGATTTGCGGTATTTTGACGTTTTTAGCTACATTTTCAGACCGATTTGGCTATAATTTGACATTTAGGGTTCTTAAGTGTTAATAAACTTATATATTAGAAGTTGTGGACATAGGTCCACGTTTTGGTATAGCCCCCATATAACGGTACCCCCCGATTTGCGGTATTTTGACGTTTTTAGCTACATTTTCAGACCGATTTGGCTATAATTTGACATTTAGGGTTCTTAAGTGTTAATAAACTTATATATTAGAAGTTGTGGACATAGGTCCACGTTTTGGTATAGCCTCCATATAACGGTGCCCCCCGGTTTGCGGTATTTTGACGTTTTTAGCTACATTTTCAGGCCGATGTAGCTATAATTTGACATTTAGGGTTCTTAAATGTCAATAAACTTATATAACGAAAGTTGTGGACATAGGTCCACGTTTTGGTATAGGCTCCATATAACGGTACCCCCCGATTTACGGTATTTTGACGTTTTTAGCTACATTTGCAGACCGATTTGGCTATAATTTGACATTTAGGGCCCTTAAGTGGCAGTAAACATATATAACAAAACTTGTGGACATAGGTCCACGTTTTGGTATAGCCCCCATATAACGGTACCCCCCGATTTGCGGTATTTTGACGTTTTTAGCTACATTTTTAGACCGATTTAGCTATAATTTGACATTTAGGGTTCTTAAGTATCAATAAACTTATATAACAAAAGTTGTGGACATAGGTCCACGTTTTGGTATAGCCCCCATATAACGGTACCCCCCGATATACGGTATTTTGACGTTTTTAGCTACATTATCAGACCGATGTAGCTATAATGTGACATTTAGGGTTCTTAAATGTCAATAAACTTATATAACAAAAGTTGTGGACATAGGTCCACGTTTTGGTATAGCCCCCATATAACGGTACCCCCCGATTTACGGTATTTTGACGGTTTTAGCTACATTTGACATTTAGGGTTCTTAAGTGTAACTTAACTTATATAACAAAAGTTGGGGACCTAGGTCCACGTTTTGGTATAGCCCCCATATAACACGTTTTTATCTACATTTTCAGACCGATTTAGCTATCAATTGATATTTAGGGTTCTTAAATGTCAATAAACTTATATAACTAGTGGACATAGGTCCATGTTTTGGAATAGCCCCCATATAACGTTACCGCCCGATTGCAGGTATTTTGAGAATTTTACCAACAAGTTTTAACCGAATTATCTGTAATTTGAACATTTGACATTTGAAATTCTTAGTGGTCACCACACCTCTCCACCAAAAATTGTCAAGAAAGCCCCCATATAACGGTACCTGCCGATTTTCAGTAATTTGATGATTTTAGCTACAATATTAAACCGAACTAGCAGGTCAGAACTCAGTGGTCAGAACACCCCTCCATCAAAAATTGTCAACATAGGTCCATGTTCGGATATAGCTCCCATGTAACGGTACCTCCCAATTTTCAGAAATTTGACAATTTTAGCTACAATTTTTAACAGAACTAACTGTAATTTGACATTTGAAGGTTGTAGTGGTCACCACACATCTGCATCAACAATCTTCAACATAGCCCCAATATAACGATACTTCCCGATTTTCGGTACTTTGAGGATTTTACTTAAAATGTTTAATCGAACGTAGGACCGTGTTTTTGTATAGCCCCAAAACAAACCTCCCGATTTTCCGTACCTTAGCTTTATTTTTTGGACGAACTTTCTGTAATCTGAAATTTAAAAGTCAACAAAAATTCTGCAACAAAAATTTTTCATTTAACTTCATATTTTCGTATAGCCCAGATACCTCCGAACTAGCTGTTAATGACATTTGAAGTTCCCACGTTATGTACCGATCTTCGATATTTTGAGGATTCTAGCTAAATTTTTTAACCGAATTAGGAGTTATTTGACATTAAAGGCTCCCATCAAAAACTGTCAACATAGGCCCATGTTTTATTATAACCCCTATATAACAGTACTTACCAATTTCTAGCCCACCAAAAATTGTCAACAGTTAGATATAGGCACCATAAAAAAGGGCCTCCCGACATTTTAACGTACTCACTTAAAGTTGGGGACAGGAATGAATATTTTATGGTGGAGGGTATGAAAAGTTCGGCCCGGCCGAACTTAATGCTTTTTTACTTGTTTAGATTAGATTAGGTAATTTATTCATTTGGGGTATCCATGGTCGAAAAATGTTTCCACCTAAAATTGTGAAAGGAAATTCCATTTTAATTAAGACTATTTTATGGTGGAATGTAGAACAATTTCGGCCCGGCCGAACTTTACGTTTTTTACTTAATGTAATGTGTAAAAATGTTCGAATTTTTACAGAAATTAGTTACTTAACTAGTTTATGACATGATTTTATCTAAAAAAAACAAAAAAACTTGATTTTAATGTATCGTGTCAAAACAATGTTTTCGAAACTGAAGAAAGGTTCTATAAGATGTTTTAGGTCCAAATGGACAACGGAACAAAGGTGATCTCGTTTTTTTTTTTTTTTTGCTAAAGAGGCCATCTACACGGCACTTAATACCTTCGTCATCCCCATCATTTGCGCTTGTATTCGCAACAGAACAGAAGCACGAGACAAGCAGCCATTAAAAAACAAGCGCTACGCATTCAGTATTCAAAATTACAAGATTCAAGCGGCTATGGAGAGTGCCTCCTCTACAGTGGCAATTGCAACTGCATTTAAATGCAATTGGCTATTTTATGCTTCGCCGATGTCCTCGTGAATCTACCGCAAGTTTTTTTCCCAAAATGTAATGGATTTTGAAGCTCGTTTGGGAGGAGTTCTGTGTCGAATCGTCTTCCATATGCAATGAAGCTCTTGTTTTGTCGATGCGATGGAATTTCCTATGTGATCCTGTGTAAAAATTCACAGAACATATCAAAGCGATCGATAAGTCACGTTTCTTGAGGCAGAATGACGTTGTTGTCGACAATCTTTTTGTTGCTATTACGTCGTTGACGATTGTTGTTGGGGTGTTTTTGGTCTGGTTCTTCATTATGTTGTCGCGTAATCGTTCTCATTGTTGTTGTTATACAATATGTATGTTATTGCCATTGTTGTTCGTTATGTCCAAAAAGGATATTTTAGTGCCGGCATTTTAATCTATGGATCACATGTCTGTCTGTGCATTCGTTCATTGAAATACTTTTAGGAATCTTCATTTTTTAATTTGAAAAATAAAATGCTTTGCATTTGCTGTGTGTTTATGTTGTACGCATTGATCAGTGAATACTGATTTGGGACATGTTGGTTATTGTAGAAAATTCGTATAGTTTTTAATTTGCCCACATTTATTCCTTTCAATTTTCGGTTTAGAAGGAAAGTTCAAAGAAAAACTTTGAACTTTCCTTAACTTTTCTTTCTTTCAATGAATGATCCACAGCAATTTTCAGTTCTACACTTTCTTTCTTTTCAATCCAAATCTCTTAAATAATTTGTTATAAATAATATATTTTATTTCATTTCTTTTTCAGACACAAAAAAGTCCATATACCCGATAATCAAGCACGATTTTACAATTGCGACCAATGCAAATTCAAGACAAAAATTAAGAGTCACATTAAACGGCATATGCGCTGCCATACTGGAGAAAAACCATATCAATGCCCATATTGTGATTTCCGTACCAATGTTTTGGAAAATCTTCGCAAACATGTTCTCAAAACGGATAAACATCCAGGAAAATTTATGTATGAATGTAAAATATGTGAAGAAGATGTAACTACTGGTCCGAAGGATGTCAAGGATTTATACAAAACCAACTCATTTACGGAATATCAGAAACACATGAATAAAGTCCATAATAAATTTGTTAAACCCGATACAATTTGTTGAGATAAAAATATATATTTTTAAAAACATTTTTTTCTATAGCCACAATATGAGGGGGGGTGCCACTTTTGGGATATTTAAATGGTGTTAGGTAATTATTGCCAACCGAGTTTGGTTTGCTTTAAAATTTGTCTTCATTGAATAGAAAATATTCTAGAAAACAATTCAGAGCATAGATCCTTGCTTTGGTCCCTCCCCCACATACATACGTCCACATACGTTAGTAAGTGAAAAAAATTTAGATTTTTTATTTTTAGATAGTGTCATTGATATAACATAAATTTTACAAGTTGAACGTATCGACTGAGGATACATTTATCTTATTACACGGTTCTGCAAATGAGTATATCACCTAAAAGCATCTGGTGCAACTATTCTTTGTTTTATGTACTTAACGATGTCCTAAGAAAACTGCTGCTATTTTTTCTATAAAATGTGAATGAAATTCATAAAACTATTAAAAGCAACATTTGTTGGTATTGGTGAACCCATTTTTGGATAACCGAAACCAACATTGACGTCTAATGCCGGTTCTTCTATCAAATTTTCAAAAATATAGATACATATATAAATATTCCAATGACTTTCTGAATAAGTCGCATATCTCGCAAACCTGCGGATAATTTTTGGTTTGTCTATAGAAAAATATCCTACATCTCAGAAAATGTGCGATTTATTTCGCAATTCTCCACAATACATTAAAAAACCTCCAAAACTTATAAAAAAAAATAATTTAGTAGACTTTAGTAGAATTTAGCAACCAAACTAAATTAGATATTACAAATCTATAAACGCCAAATAATCAAAAAATTGTCGAGAATTATAACAGCAACAAAAACTATAGTCAACTAACGTACAATTTTTTTAAGAAAATAAATATTGTAAAACAAAGGTGCAACTTTTAAGTGCATTTCTAGGTGTTTCGCGGGGTAAATCGCAAATCTGAATATGAGACATTAGTCATGGGATACTTTGCAATAGAATTCAAGACAAATCTCATTAGTTTTATGTACTTTAATTTTTGAGTAAAGTTCCACCAAAGTTCCCATATTTCGCACTGTGCGACGTTCGCACAGATATAGGTCCGAATTCGGAAGTAAACTATGAAATTCGGAAGTTTTGGACGACTTTCGGACCGAATTCGGTCCGACGTCTGATGAACTGTCGTATGAATTTCTGATTTATTTGCCAGTATTCGAACAGAATTTGTTTTTTTTATTTAAAATGGTAAAAATGCACAATTAACTCAAGAAAAAATAAAATCCTTGCATTTAAATGTTTGTTTATCTACTATAAACATATTAAAAGTTTTAGTATTATCTTAGGCTGTTAAATGTTCGTGCGGCACTTGGTGGGAAAAACCAACAGTGGAGAACAATTCAACGACAGGATCTGTGAAATATGTAAAACAATTGTTATTAAAAAACTTAACTTTGGCAATATATATATATATATATGAAGAAAAGACAAAAATTTTTAGTTTTCCATAAAAAAAAATTAAAAAATTTTTTTTAAGCTACATGAAAGATTTTTGGTACATAGATTGGGAAAAAAATCCCATTCTTAAATCTGTTCGAGATACTAATTTTGGTTGTTGCGCGCAAAAGTTATGGCGGTTTCAATTCTGATTATAAGAAAAAATCTTATAAAAACGCTATTCATTATATTGAGAAACAGTGTTAATTTATGGCTTCCTACATACTATATGTTTACTGAGGTCCCATAACTTTATTGAAAAAGTTTTAAATTTTCGCGGAAATTAAGAAGAATTCAAAAAATTGCTTGCTTGCAACTTGTTTAAATAAAATTTAAGCTGTTTATGCATCGGAAAAATATTTTAAAAATATGTACGTAATCTAAACATCGCGACGATTCGAATGAACCCAAAAATATACAAATCTGTTTAGCGGTTTGCATATTATAGCAAAAACAAAAAAATATATTGAGGAAAGTTATAAAATTTTTGTAAGAGAAAATATTTTTTCAAATTTATTTTGTGAGTTAGTTGAAGAAAATGTAAGAAAACTAGGTCGGAGTTATTCTTCTATTTCAGTTAAATTTCACGCAAAAAATCACATGTTTTATTCTAATCACTTCTCGAGTATGCGCTAACATCTAACGGAAGATATAGGTAACGTTCAACTAAATGTTGGGTTCCTTTGAATGGTATATAATCTTCAAATAAAACTGTATCGGATAATGTTCATTTTGAAATGCGTGTAAATCGCGAAATCCTCAAAATCACTTGATGCGCATGCGGTTTATCAATACGGCGAATTCTTCTCTTTTAATTTTTACACATATGCCAGGATTTACTTTGGCGGCTAAGATGTAGCATCGCCTGCAGCGTAGTGTGTAAAAAACGGTATAACGCTTATAATTTGCACAAAGCGCATACACTTTTTATGCGCATCCGATTTCACTATCAACCGTGAAAAAATACATCGATCTAAACATATTTCAATAAAATCCATCAAGAACCGTGAATGTACATTAACACTCAATTTTTGGGATAAATCGGATACAGCATCTTTACCGCAAAACTTTGTAAACCTCTGTTTCCACGAAAACGCGAGTGATGTGTCGGTTTTTTAAGTAAAGAGAAAACGATCCATAGAAATCGCGAATTAATCAGCGATATTTTCAAAAACATTTTTCCCAAATTTTTCAATTTTTGCAGTAGCCGTTTCCGCCGTTCTAGTAGATGGATTTTTACGATCTGTGATTTATACGATCCGGATCGTCGAAAAACTAAAATATCGCGGGGTACCAGCACACTCAAAAGGATATTGTAAATACTGTACCCAAAAAATAGTTTTTTTAGAAAAAATATCGCACTAAATTTTGGCCTTTGGCAGTAGATTACTCTGCTGCTGTGTGGGCTACATACTCAATATACATATCAGATTATGCGAAATCGCGAGTTTTTTAATCCTATAATTGGTTTTTCGAAATATCCAAATGTGCGTCCCAGTTACATAAAAAATACAAACAACACCTGAAATCCGGCTTCAAAATGTCAGCATCCATAAAAGGTGGATGCAGTGGAAATTTTGGAAAGTGATACATTAGAAGTGTAATCTTCATTTTGTATTCTCCTACTTTTACTTTGGACAGATGTCCGTCATTTGAATGGTTTAATCAGAAATCGAATAGCAATGTAAAAAACCTGTTTAGCTTCAACGTGTTTTACCTATGTTTTTTCCTTTACGCGGTCGTAACTACCATGTAAATTAAATTTGTTTTGCTAAATTTTTGAGCTTTGTACAAAAACATCTAAATTAATCCAGCAATAGTCATAGTTACTGGTAAACTACAATAGTTCGCGTATTATAATAGTGCAAACCTTGGCTTCATGGAAACTAAAAAATTTTGACTTTTCCTCATATATATATATATATATATATATATATATATATATATATATATGCGAGCTGAACCCGGTGCGCTTTGCTACCCCGACTTAGATAAAATATAATGCAATGCTATTTTAATATTTTAACGTATAAATATAGGAGATAAGAAGGCGTTCACTACCCATTCAGGGCTGTTTTGCAGCTACTATGGTATTTTTGTATGTTTCAGGAGGTAACACTCCTCCTAAAGGCTTTTCGACTATAAGTATTCCTATGGTAGTTATATACTCTTACAATATTAATTTCTCTTTATTTATACAGATTGGATTTGGAGTGTATAAAATTAAGAATAGAACCAGGTTTGAGAACCTTAGGTTTGAGGATAGTTGTAATTTATTTTATAAATGGGACTTATTATTTCCAGGTCATATACATATTAACATATTGTGATATCTGAAATTACTCTTAAGGGGAGTACACACCATCAGTCAAAACTGACAGTCAACGAACTTTTGCTACAATTTTCTGGCAAATAAAAACTTTTGTTTAGGTAATAATGCTTGATATACAATATGTAAAGTATTATTTAGAGATTAGGAAAGTAATTATTCGGCTAGACTTTGACATTAACAAAATAGACCTCGATGACTGTCAGTTTTGTTGGCCGGTGTGTACTATGCTTTAGGATAACTCCCACTCGTATTCAAAATTTTTACTCAAATAATGATTTAGTTATATCATATTAAAACATTATTCTTAAGAAGTCTCTCAAAGATATAATATTTAATGCTGTAGCCTTGGCCAATTCCTTCTCAACTATAAGTACTCGTACTTGTGTATATAATGATGACTTTTAAGTATCTTCAAAATTTCATTCAAATTAGACATATGTAACAAAAACATGAAAATATATATGGGAGCTATATTCCGATCTGAACAGATCTCGATATCATTTTGCACATTTATTTTTACACCAAATCCCGTCTCGCATTCCAAGTTGCAATGAAATTGAACATACATAACGTGTTTGGTGCACAAAATGCAAGAAATCGGCCGAAAATATATATGGGAACTATATTCAAACCTGAACCGATTTTGATATAATTTGGAACATTAGTTTCTTTACCAAATTCCGTCACACATTCCAAATTTCAGCGAAATTGGACACACATAGCGTGTTTGGTGCATAAATTACAGGAAATCGGCCGAAAATATATATATGGGCAATATCCAAATATGAACCGATTTCGATATAATTTGGCACATTCATTTCTATACCAAATTCCGTCACACATTCCAAATTACATTGAAATAGGACATAAATAGCGTATTTGGTGCATAAAATATAGCAAATCGGCCGAAAATATATAAGGGAGCTATATCCAAATTATAACCGATTTCGATATAATTTTGCACATTTATGTATAGACCAAATTCCGTCAGACATTCCAAATTTCAGCGAAATTGGACATACATACAGTGTTTGGTGCATAAATTACAGGAAATCGGCCGAAAGTATATATAGGGGCAATATCCAAATATGAACCGATTTCGATATAATTGGCACATTTGTTTCTAGACCAAATTCCGTTACACATTCCAAATTTCAGCGAAATTGGACATATACAGCGTATTTGGTCCATCCAATGCGAAAATTCGACCGAAAATCTATATGGGAGCTATATCCAAATCTGAGCCGATTTCGATATAATTTGGCACATTTATTTCTAGACCAAGTTCAGTCACACTTTCCAAATTTTATTGAAATTGGATATAAATAGCGTGTTTGGTGCCTCAAATACATGAAATCGGCAGAAAATATACGTAGGAGCTATATCCAAATCTGAACCGATTTCGATATAAATTGGCACATATATTTCTAGGTCAATATCCATCACACATTTTAAATTTCAGCGAAATTGGACATATATAGCGTGTTTGGTGCATAAAATAAGGAAATCTGCCGAAAATATATGTATATGGGAGCTATATCCAAATCTGAACCAATCTCCATATAATTTGGCATATTTATTTCTAGAACAAATTGTGTCAGACATTCAAAATTTCAGCGAAATTGGACATATAAAGCGTGTTTGGTACATAAAATAAGGAAGTCGGCCGAAAATATATGTGTATGTGTACGTGTGTATATCCAAATATGAACCGATTTTGATATAATTTTGCACGTTTATTTCCAGACCAAGTTCCGTCACACATTTCAAATTTCATTGAAGTTGGACATAAATAGCATGTTTGGTACATAAAATAAGGAAATCGGCCGAAAATATATGTATGTGGGAGCTATATCCAAATCTGAACCGATTTGAATATAATTTGGTAAATTTATTTCTACATCAAATTCTGTCACACATACAAAATTTGGAGATTGTATCTGTAATAGTTCTAAAGATATTTGCATACAAATTCTACATTTTCTGGAGGTACCTCCGGTTTTGATGCTATATCTACAGATCAACGCAAAATTTCAAAAAATGATATAGGCTATTTTCATTCCAGGTCATGTAGCAATGTACCCTAAAAATTTCAGTAAGATCTGTTCCGCGGTTTTCGAGTCTATAAGGCACAAACAAACAAACGTACAAACAAATTTCAATTTTATATATCACCAATATTTTTGAAAATTTAACATAGCTGAAGCCAAGGTTTACGCTTTTATACGGCGTTTATATTATAGTTTTTTGCAGGGTTAACCTTCTTTATGAGGATTTGTTTGAAGTATATACAATGGAAATGACATTTGAAACCCAGACCCACTGGGTTAACCTTGTTATATATAAACGGCCTATTAGAACACGCGACTCGTGATTGTATATTATACAAATTAAATACTTTTGGATAAAATGAAATGTTTTTGGACGTGGCAAAAAATATTGGCCTTAAAAGATAATTTGCGTGGAAGCTGTGGCTATATTTATGTTAAAAAATTTGTGAAAATGGGTTGAAGCCATGTATTTTTTTGTTTTCTCTGGATTTGTGAGTAAACCACACTTCTCTCGAGTTTCCTGTCAAAGTAAAAGCAGAAGCAAACTAAATAAGGATCATCTCACTAATGTATTACTTTTCAAAATTTGAACTGCTTCTACCATTAAATGATGATGACATTTTGTAGCCAGATTTACAGTGTTTTTTTGAAATTTTCCGCAAACAGGTTTTTCAAAAAACCATATATAGGATTGTAGAACTTGCGATTCTGAGTTATTTGATATGAATATTGTGAATGTAGTCTGCATAGATTCATAGAAATCTGCATCCAAATGCGAAAATTTTGTGTGAACATTTTTCTAAAAATCGTATTTTTCGGGCCTAATTTTAACAATTGTCATTCGATTTCTTCGTACTTGATTGCACATTTTAGTTTTTTACGTTCCTGATCCAATACATCATTCCCCGTGAAAATCCATCTACTAAAACGCGAGTTACAAGAAATTCCAAAGTAGAAAAATCATCTAAAATTGTTTTTGGAAATATCGCGTAGTTTGCCACGTTTTCTACGGTTCGTTTCCCCTGCAATGAAAAAACTAGTACAGCATCTTCGTTTTAGCGGAAACAGAGATTTGAAAACTTCACTGATAAGGGAGCTACATTCATTTTATCCGAAAAAAATTGTGTGTGATGCTACATCCACGGTTCTTGATTGATCGCCTTGATATAGATATATTTCGATATAGATTTTCATGGTGAACACTGAAATCGGATGCGGACAAAAATTGTATGCACTTTGGGCAAATTAGTGATATTTAATAGGTTTTTGAGTGCTTAGATGCAGTCGATGCTACATCTTAGCCTCCAAATTAAATTTCGAAAAATGTATACAAATTAAAAGATATGG
Organism: Musca autumnalis; assembly: GCF_047663935.1. Classification (NCBI taxonomy): domain Eukaryota; kingdom Metazoa; phylum Arthropoda; class Insecta; order Diptera; family Muscidae; genus Musca; species Musca autumnalis. Next base: position 83,437,258 of record NW_027411755.1, on the reverse strand, counting down.
TCTTGCTGTACATGAAAATCACATGCGGACAAAATGATTTTGATAATTACGCGATTTACACGTATTTTAAAATTCATATAAATTAAAATGGGTTATTTGACCTCTGTTTCCATTTCAGAAGCTTTGAGATATATCCTCATCAACCCAATTACCTTCCCTAATGGGAAAGCTTTAATATGAATGTCAATAAAGCAAAATCCGTCTATTTTATTGGGGGATTTAAGCAAAATGAAGGAAGTATTCCTATAGATTTTTCCAATATTTTCTACTATGTACATAATTCATGTAAAAAAATATTTTGTCAAATAAAAAAATTCTTTTTTGGCCAAAATATGTGCTTATTTTGGCTGTAACATCAAAACTATAACACCAATATGTACGATTGTAGTCTCATTTGATTCGCCGTGAAGTTTTGATCCACAACAAATTTTTAGTTAATTTTATGACCACTAAATGGACCTTAATTTTGAAAAAAGTTGACTTATATTCAATAATTTATCAATTTTATGTACATTCCGCGAATTCTGTGTAACATTTTGCAGGTATTATGCAATCTACTCGCTGAAGTCACTTCGAGAGAACTTTTTTGTAACAATTGTGCTCATTAAAATAATTAGCGTTTTTATAATATTTTCTTTCTTAAAAAGCGAAATAAAAGCGCCATAACTTTTGTCCGCAACAACCAAAAATTGGCTCGCGACCAGATTCATACTGGGAATTTTTTTCTTAACCTACATATCAAAAATCGTTGATGTAGCGCGAAAAAAATTTATCCTTTTTTTCTGTAATGGAATATGAAATATTTGACAATATTCGTGATATATGTATAGATAGATAGGCCAATTCTATCACACATTCCAAATGTCATTGAAATCGGACATATATAGCGTGTTTGGTACATCAAATACTTGAAATCAGACGAAAATATATGTGGGAGCTATATCCAAATCTGAACCGATTTCGATGTATAATGGAACATATAGTTATAGACCAAATTCCGTCACACATTGCAAATTTCATTGAAATCGGACATGTATGTATAGCGTGTTTGGTACACCAAATACTTGAAATCGTACGAAAATATATATGGGAGCTATATCCAAATCTGAACCGATTTCGATATAGTTTGGTACATTTACTTATAGGCCAAATTCCGTCACACATTCCAAATTTCATTAGAATCGGACATATGTATATAGCGTGTTTAGTACATCAAATACTTGAAATCGGACGAAAATATATATGGGATCTATATCCAAATCTGAACCGATTTCGATATAGTTTGGTACATTTTGTTATAAGCCACGTTCCGTCATGCATTCCAAATTTCATTGAAATGGGACATATATAGCGTGTTTGGTACATAAAATGCTTGAAATCGGACGAAAATATATATGGGAGCTATATCTAAATCTGTGCCGATTTCGATATATTTTGGCACATTTATTTTTAAGCTAAAATCCATCACACATTTCAAATTTGGAGTCTGTATCTGTAACCGTTCTATAGATATTTGCATACAAAGTTTAAATTTGTTGGAGGTACCTCCGATTCTGATGCTATATCTCCGGATCAGAGCGGAATTTCGAAACTTTTTATAGCCTATGTTACTTTCAGGCGATGTAGTAATATTCCCTGAAAATTTCAGCAAGATCGGTTCAGCGGTTTTTGAGTCTATAAATTTCAAACAAACAAACATACAAACATTTTTCTATTTTATATATATAGACTAGCTGAACCCGGTGCGCTTTGCTACCCCTATAGATTGATATGAATTTGAAATTTTACGGATTTTTTGGAATCAGAAAGAAATCAAATTCAAAAATTTAAAGTAAAGTATTTATTGTATACAATGTTTTTTGTTTTACCTTCAGGAGCGTAAACAAACAAATCGGCCGGTCTACCAACACGTGAACATGCAACGTAGAGCTGACCATGAGAAAAGCAAGAACATGCTAAATTTAGGCCGCATACACGAAGAATCTTTCCTTGGGATCTATTTATAGTCATTGCAAATGCCAAACGTACAGGAAACTGCAATCTTTTAAAATTGAAGGGCGTTTCTGTTGCTATTAGAGGGATTCGAGGTAGAAGTACATCGGAACCTATATACTTCCCAGTAATAATCGTTGCCTCAATTAAATAGTTATGTAGTTTTTTTACTGTTGACCTTGTACCATTGCAAAGTCGATCTGGGTCTATGTTTCTTAATAAAATAACACCAACTTTAAGCACTAAATTATGTGGTGTAAAGCCTGAAGATCCAACGAACCTAGGAATTCAACTGGGTAGTTAACCGCGTCGTCTTCAGTTGTCACAGTATCAATGGATTTGTACGTTTGTGCATTTCCTGAAATTATATTGACTGAAATTCTTTCAATATAATTTACCAATTTGTTTTGTAGACCACTTCCCGTCACATATTCCAAATTTTATTGAAATTGGGCTTACATAGCGTGTTTGGTGCATCAAATACATGAAATCGGCCGAAAATATATTTGGGAGCTATATGTAAATCTGAACCGATTTCAATATAATTTGACAATTTTTTTTTGTAGATCAATTTCCGCCACATATTTCAAATTTCATTGAAATTGGACAAACATAAGGTGTTTATTGCATAAAATACATGAAATCGGCCAAAAATATATATTGGAGGTATATCCAAATCTGATCCGATTTCAATATAATTTGGCAAACTAATTTCTAGGATCAATTCCGTCAAAGATTCCAAATTTCGTCAAAATTGAACATGCATGGCGTGTTTGGTGTAGAAAATACATGAAATCGGCTGACATATACATGGGAGCTATATCCCAATCTGAACCGATTTCAAAATAGTTTGGAACATTTATTTCTGCAATAAATTCCGTCACACGTTCCAAATTTCATTGGAATTGGGCATACAAAACGTGTTTTATGCATCAAATGCATTAAATCGGCCGAAAATATATATCCAAATCTGAGTCGATTTCAAATTACTTTGGCAAATTTATTTTTAGACCAAATTCCGTCACTCGTGCCAAATTTGATGACTGTATCGATAATCGTTCGTTAGATATCAGCATACAAAGTATACAGTTTTTGGAGGTACTTCCGATCCTGAGGCTATATCTCCAGATCGGAGCGGAATTTTTAAGATTTATATAGCCTGTGACACTTTCAGGCCATGTGGTAATATACTCTGAAAGTTTCAGCAAGATCGGTTCAGCGGTTCTTGAGTCCATAAACTTCAAACAAACAAACGTACAAACATTTTCCTCCGTTATAGATATACTCGTAGATACCGCACAAATTTTATTGAAATAAATATGGGAGCTATAGCCAAATCTGAACCGATTTCAATACTTATTTCTACACCAAATTTACACATTGGGCATACATAGCGTGTTTGGGGCATCAAATACATGAAATCGGAAGAAAATATATATAGGAGCTATATCCAAATCCGAACCTATTTCAATATAATTTGGCATACTCATTTCTACAACAAATTTGGTCACACATTCCAAATTTCATTGAAATTTGACATACATAGTGGGTTGGGTGCATCAAATACATGTAATCGGCTGAAAATATATATAGGAGCTATATCCAAATCTGAACCCATTTCAACATAATTTGGCATACTCATTTCTACAACAAATTTAGTCACACATTCCAAATTTCATTGAAATTGGACTTACATAGTGGGTTGGGTGCATCAAATACATGAAATCGGCCGAAAATATATATAGGAGCTATATCCAAATCTGAACCGATTTCAATATAATTTGGCATACTCGTTTCTACAACAAATTTAGTCACATATTCCAAATTTTATTGAAATTGGACATACATAGTGGGTTGGGTGCATCAAATACATAAAATCGGCCGAAAATGTATATAGGAGCTATATCCAAATCTGAACCGATTTCAATATAATTTGGCATACTCATTTCTACAACAAATTTAGTCACACATTCCAAATTTCAGTGAAATTGGACATACATAGTGGGTTGGGTGCATCAAATACATGAAATCGGCCGAAAATATATATAGGAGCTATGTCCAAATCTGAACCGATTTCAATATAATTTGGCACACTCATTTCTACAACAAATTTAGTCACACATTCCAAATTTCATTGAAATTGGACATACATAGTGGGTTGGGTGCATCAAATACATGAAATCGGCCGAAAATATATATAGGAGCTATATCCAAATCTGAACCGATTTCAATATAATTTGGCATACTCATTTCTACGACAAATTTAGTCACACATTCCAAATTTTATTGAAATTGGACATAGATAGTGGGTTGGGTGCATCAAATACATGAAATCGGCCGAAAATATATATAGGAGCTATGTCCAAATCTAAACCGATTTCAATATAATTTGGCATACTCATTTCTACAACAAATTTAGTCACACATTCCAAATTTCATGGAAATCGGACATATATGGCGTGTTTGGTACATCAAATACTTGAAATCGGACGAAAATATATATGGGAGATATATCCAAATCTGGACCGATTTCGATATATTTTGGCACATTTATTTTTAGGCTAAAATCCATCACACATTTCACATTTGGAGTCTGTATCTGTAACCGTTCTATAGATATTTGCATACAAAGTTTAAATTTTTGGAGGTACCTCCGATTCTGATGCTATATCTCCGGATCAGAGCGGAATTTCGAAACTTTTTATAGCCTATGTTACTTTCAGGCGATGTAGTAATATACCCTGAAAATTTCAGCAAGATCGGTTCAGCGGTTTTTGAGTCTATAAATTTCAAACAAACAAACATACAAACATTTTTCTATTTTATATATATAGATATATAACATATGACTAGTACGGAATAGTGTTGAAGTTTGACGACGAAAATCTTTACTTTCATTAATTTCATAAAAATAAAAAAATAATACAACGGTTCACTAGGAATGATCTTCAATCACTATCATGCATCAACACGCATAACAAAAATAAACCAAATTTGTTCTCCGATACAGTTTGTCCAGAATGTGAGAGCGCAAAACATGTACAATTCTTTATCTCTGCTTATTTGTCATGAATATTGCAAAAGCAAAACAAGATAAAATAGAAGAAAAAAAAGAAAATAATTTCGGATCTCGCCACAGATCCTCATCACTTCCCTTGTTTGTTGTATTTCAACAAGAAACTTTTTATACCCAAGTGTCAATTAATTGTTCGCTCAAATAGATACGTGTCCAAAACTTGCCGATCAGAGTGTTTCTTTGGACACGTATCTATTTGAGCGAGCAATTATTATATTATTATTTTTCAGCTTGGGTAATACAGAAGGTAGCACGTTTTCATTACTTTTTAATTCATATTACCCATTACAAATTAGTGTAATCAAGCTGCATTCTGCATTACCAGTAAGATGAAAAATAATGTGTTATTTCTTAAAAATATGAACTAAATAAATAGAATTCCAACGCACCTGTTATAAACAAGCTCTTTTTAAAATAATGGGTTAGTTGGGGGTTTTGTAAGTAGTTACGACTACTATAAAAACCCATTAGGTAGTAATGATTTTTTGTTGGATATGTATATGCAATATTTTCTACATTCCACTGAGCCTTACAACCTCCGACATAAATAAAAAAATGCATGGGTCGGATAGGTAAAAGATCACCACAAATATTCATGTTCACCATTGTACAAGGAGGAGAGGCATAAAGGAACATTTCACACGAAACCCCCTCTTACCAGTGAAGCGAAAATTTTAGTGGAGTGGATATCCCAAAGGGTTAGATGCCTATACATTTTGTTGACGGTCAAATAATATTAGGAGAGTTGTGGCGTAGGTGATCATCGGAGACCCCTTAAAATATGTACATATGTATATTATTGATCAACATAAAATTCTAAGTTGATATAACCATGTCCGTCCGTCCGCATGTCTGTTGAAATAAAGATACAGCTTGCTTTATAATTCGGTACAGTAGTTTCTAGTATGCCTAGGATGTTTGGTATTAAAAATGGTTATATCGGTACACGTTTTGATATAGCAGACACAGCACGAAATATAGACATCGGTAAGCTTTAATCACAACAGATAGCCACAGCATATTCCACTCAGCTGGCCCAATTACTTAATCAAAGAACTCCTCGTCCCGATAACATAACAAACAGCAAGCACAATGGCAAAGTATTGCCCACTCCACGCAAACAGCCGCAAAATCGATACTTGGATACCAGAGACCTCCAACAAGAAATACATTATATGAACACCAAGAAATCTTTCTATGAAAATTTCAAATGAAAAAATTGTTTTCATTTACGTTTTTATAATGACTTTTCGCAAAATCTAATTTTGTGATTCCGGTTTATTTTATGAAAACAATCAATGCAAATTTATATAAGGTAAATGCATGAATTACAACAACTAACAAATTTACAAAAACAACAACAAAACAGTTGTTTACCAGCAAACAGCTGTTTCGTAAATGCAGAAACTGTCGTCTGTTAGGTTAAAATTAAATGCCCATCTTAATGCAAATTAACGTAGCCGTCTGTCTAGGGTATATGGTAGCAAACACAGTCTATACAGTCGGACACTCAGCCCTAACTATTTAGTTTGCTGTCAAATACATTATTGTGACATAAAATACAAAGGAAACCAAATCACAATAATGAACAATCTATTATGTTTGTTGTCAAATGTTGTTAACAGAACTCTGAATGGCCCACCTTCTGTAAGCCTTGGCAAATTTAGAAGTTTCGAATTTCATGAATTTTGAAAACCAAATATACAAAAAAAGTAAAAATACAGCTGATTGCACTTCTACCTTATAAATACATATGTGCCTTGAAAACAATATTTCAATTCCATGTAGCAATAAAACTTTTGTTATTATTCAAATTTCAATAATTAATCAAACGTCAAAACAAAATTAAAAATATTAAACTTTTGGTAAAAATGTATTGCTTTTAATATTTATGAATGAAAAATATATATGTATTAGGGTTATGACATTTTGCTGTTTTTTCTCAAAAATGATTTCCTGTAGCGAGAATGAATGAACCTTTGCCTATTAATGCCAATAATAATTATTAAAAAGGCCAAGCACAAAACATTTTGAAAAAAAAAATTGAAAAAATACTATAAAATGAAAAAAAAATTCTCAAAAAATTATTTCCTGTCACAGGAATGAGTGACCTTTCGCCTATTAATAACTAAAATAACTTTTATTCCATTTAAATATTTAAATAGATCACGCACAAACCACGTTCAATTGATATGATATAGGGAATAAATTTATAAATGATATAAAATTATATATGTATATTGTTACGGAATTAGCAATTTGAAATTAATCCCGTGAGGCCGTTGTTTTATTCCCCAATACGATTTGTACCAAATAAAACAGGGTTCGTTTTGGATTACGATTCTACAGTGCTTTATTGACGTTATTCACTTCAGTTATTCACACCAGACTTTATTTCCCTACTAGCACAGAGCTTTTCTCCTGTAAGCACAAAGCCTTACTCTATTCAGGTTACATCTTTACTTACACTTACGGTTTAAAGCTCGCGGTTTATTCACAACTAACTCCCAGCCGCTCCTTTCCCCTATTTATGTGCGCCCGCTGCAACTTAGACTGTTCTAGTCCCCTTGATCTGGGAGATTCTACAATGTTCAGACGAACTGCTAACCAATAGGCAAATACACACATTTACGCACATACAAACAGACCGGTGAGTGTTTACAACTAATGGGACTGCTTTAGTAAATAAGTGAGTGAGAGAGAGAACTGAAAGCGTACAACAATAACAAGATCATAGAAAAGTAGTGATTGGAATTCTTATAGAGTAATTGTTGTTGTAAATGTGGTTTAAATGAACTAAATGCTTAATGAAATTTACGTTAAAGTAACAGAAATTCGTATAATTTAACTTAAGTCCTCCAGTTACATTCGTTACAATATCTTATGATATGACGATAAAATTGGTGAGAAACAAAAGCTTATGTCATTTTGGTTATATCGTGTGGCATTAAAGCTAGTTTTAAGTTATATATGTGCTTAAAGTGATACCAATTTTTTCAAAGAAGCTCATATATAAAACTTTAAAAGCTTTTTGTGAGTGAGCTTTTTTCATCGAATCACCTTATAATTAAGTTTTTATCTAATCTTGCATAAAAGCTCATCAAAATATGAAAAAGTGTTATGAGGTTGTAAAAAAGTCATAACCCTAATATGTATACAACAAATGGTCCGGGTAAACACAGCGCTAGAAATGGTAGTGGTCTTTTTTGATGCAATAAAGTGGCGATTATCAGCCGATTTTGCTGTCATTTTGGCACCTCATGGGCAAGTTCTCATATATGTACATATATACAAACGTATGTACGTATGCTCATCGTTTACACAAATATGTTCCCTGAAAAATGCCCAAAGCGGCCACCAATGAGTGAAGTCGATGCATATTTCCTAAATGCTATCGGACCAACTATTTATAGCTGAGTCCGAATGCAGTGTCTTACTAAACTACCTGCAGATAAGTTTTACATGTCTGAAATGTCATGTTCATAAAATAGTGACAAACTGTCAACAAAGTTCCATGTTATTCCAAGATATTGCCGTTATGCGCTTCAAGATTTAAGTTAAATATTTGTTTCGTCATTTGTAATCGAGATACACTTTGAACGAAAAACATCCAATCATGAGATTTATCGTCCTAAAAAATTCGCGATATACGCGTCAAAATTCTCAAATATATGTAAATATATTGCTAATATTAATTATAAGTGGAATATTTCTTCAAAGAATACATATACAAATTGCGGATAAACTTCAGATTCGATTTTTCAGTCATAGATTTCGTTTTCACTCAAAAAATATGAAAAAAATATTTTCATATGATAAAGTTTTTGAAATTTTATTCACAATTACCCAGGTTTGACATTTTATATTCGAACAGCTGGTGTGATACCACTATCTTGCTAATTGTGCCATGAAAGTAATATAGAACCCATGGCACAATTACTCAGGTAGTGGCATCGTAAAATTTTGAATATGTTATGTCAAAACTTTCTTTATGTTGTTGGGGAAATTACAACAAAAATAATTTTTTTATAAAGGGATTTGACTTTTCATATTCGATCAGCTGGTGTGATACCACTACCTGGTAGTTCTGCCATGATAGAACCTGTCTTTTTAAAATTGTGAATGCTCCATTTTCCCATTGTTCCTCTCATATGAAAACATGCAAACAGCTGTTTTGGCGTTTGCATGAAATCTGAATCAGAAATGGTGTGAAAACGTGAAAAAGCTTTTCATTTTACGTCTTCATAGAAAGGAGTGTCGTCCTGCTACCGAAGAGAAAACTGTAACAGTTTAGGGTTACTCTACAATCAGTATCACCGAGTAGCGCACAAGAGAGGTATCGGGGGAAAAAGAGAGAAATGGAAAAGTAGTGTGAAAAAAATCGAGATGTACAGGAGCCAGAATGAAGTTCGAAACTTCTACCAAAGAGTGAAACATCACTGATACAGATAGTGTGCTCAGGATATGGAAAGAACATTTTTCCAAACTGTTGGTATCCAATACTAGCTAAGACGACGAAAATACCACAGATCCAATCCCAGAATATGGTATCGAATGTATACCGCCCGGCCAAGATGAGGTAAAGACTTCAATAAACCGGCTGAAGAATAATAAGGCAGCAGGAGGCGATGGCATACCAGCCAAGCTGTTCAAATCCGTAGGCATCAGCTAGTTAGCACCATCTAACAGAACGCGTACTCGATGATTGAAACCTGAGCATCCTGTGTCCCGTCCATATGAAGGGAGATACAACTGTGTACTCTAACTACAAGGGCATATGTCTGCTCCTTATTGCTTAAAAGATAGTGTCAGGGATATTTTGCGAACGACATGGCCAACTAAATAATTGGGCCATACCAATGCGGCTTTAGACCTGGCTAATTTACCATTGACCAGATATTTACCCTGCGGCAAATCCTGGAGAAGAGCCAAGAGATGCAGATGGACCCCTACCACCTTTGTGATTTTAAAGCAGCCTTCGACAGCCTCCTACGTGCAAAGTTATTCCAAGCTATGTCCTAACAGTCCCCATCGATCCCATGTGTGTAAAAAAGTTATTCGGGGTCAAAGGTTAAATTTTTAGGTTTTTTAGGTTATCTACAAGTTTGGTCTTAATAAAGTTTTTCCAAGAAAGAACCATTTTTAAAATATAGCAGTTCTAAAAAACGTATCATTTTTATGCACATATAAGGAAAATATGCACATATTCAAGCGAACCGGCTAAAATAACCGGGGTAACCGGGACTGTCCCACCAAAAATATATGTTCCCTTGAAGAGCGCAATACCTATCTTTTAAAAAGTCCAACAAAATCGAAGAGTCTTTAGTCGAGTTATTCTATGTTAGATTAATTTTATGCAAAAAACTGAATAAGGCTTCCAAAACATGATCCTTGACCCCAAATAACTTTTTTTGCAAACATGGGATTGATGGGGACTTTTAATACATTGCTTCTAATATTAAACCCTAGCTCTCCACTTAAATTCATTTGTGGGAATTTTCGCTATTTCCCCCTTATACGCATGTCTATTCTGACTAAACAGCAAAGCAACAAACAGAGAGGAATGGAAATCTTTTCTTACTTCGGCTTATAGGACAAATGTTCTGTAAATGGCCAGCTAAGTAAGAAGTTAAATAAATTATAAAATATTTTTTATAAGAACAAGAAATGAAAAATCATTACAATTGTATAATGATATAAATAAGAGCTTCGTTCCAGTACTTTTTTAATGATAAAACTGTCAAAAGAGAAATCTGTTGAAAATGAGTCCAACACACACATTTTTCCAAAATGTACGGGAACGGAAAAATGGCAGAATGTCATGACAGAATGTCATAAAAATTGAAACAAATGTCAAAGTCGTCGTGTCAGCCAATCAGAAGCCGGCAAACATGTTGCAAATTTTTGCTCGCCCAAATTTGTCGTGTAAAAAGTTTCTAAAGAGAAAACTTTTCAGCGCTATTTTTGTTCAAAGAAAAGTGAACATTTTGCAACTTTTTTGGAGTACGGGAACGCACTTCGGGTAAAAATGTGTTAAGTCCCAATTTACATTAGGCGAGTTTACTTGCGGCAATTGTCAGTTTGTAGGTGAGAGAGGGTGCTGAGAGGCAAAGGGTTACCATATGCCTCACCTCTCTCTCCTACAAAATGACAATTGCCGCAAGTAAACTCGCCCAATGTAAATTGGGACTAAGTTTGTAAAAACTTTTTAGCTCTGAAACGAAGCTACGATTTCATTTAACAGAGTATATATTCTGAGAGCGCCATCTAATTCTCAACGTATAAACTAATGCTAAAATAAAAATAAAAATGACCGTACGAAGTTACTTCGGCGCTGTCGTGCGGTTTATGTCTATACTGTAGTCTTTCCTATCCGTGTTATTTTGACGAATATACAGCATACTTTAGGGCGCTAAGTTTGCCTTTAAAAAGTAACGCATTTATCAAAGACATACTCCCATTACTATAAAAGCCTGTTTCTGTATGTCGATAAGAAAACAGGAAAACATTGTGTGTGTCATTGTAGAACATTAAAATAAATAAATAATAAATTAAAATAAATAAAATAAATACTGCAACAAATACAACTCAACAACAAACACATAGAAATTTGTTTTTGTTTGAAATGTTGTCATCGGTATATGTAAACAAAACAAGGAAATGTCTAGAAATTATTGGAATTAAAAAAAAAACTAATATTTTTTACTTTTCATTGAATATTTTGAAAAACATGAATGAAAATTCGTTCCGTTTTCAATTTGCATGTTTCCATATCATTCCACTAAATGCATAATTTCTCGCAGAATTGCTGGAAAATCATTGAAAAAGTAGAAGGTATTTGAATCTTTTGTTTTTAAATCAAAAAACACATGTTTATTAGGGCTTTAGTTTTTTAAAATTTAACAGAATACCACACATATTAACAAATGTTGTCCCGCCTCCATAAGCGGGAGACTTGGAGAAGGTTACATGTCATTGATATGAAGAAGCCTCTCATATATACATATTTTCGCCCGATTTTATGTATTCGATGCACTAAACACGCAATGTATGTGAGATATTGATTAAATTAGGAAAATATGACGTAATTATCCGTAATTGAGTGACATCGGGCGAAATTATATATGGAAGCCATATTCAAACCTGAAGCGATAAGGACCAACGTTGATAATTTTCATTCCTGTGCCCTCATAAGTACTTGTGCAAACATTAATCAACCTAGGTCAACAGTAAAACTAAACAGGGGCCTGAGGAACATCCCATGTTAAATTTGAAGGCTATCATCTAAAATTGAGCGAATTATAGCAAAATCGGGGGAATATATATATGGGGGCTATATCCAAATCTGAACCGATTTTTACGAAAATCGGTGAATCAATTCAGGAGCCTAGAAAATATCAAATATACAATTTGAAGGCTATTCGATTAAAATTTACCGAGTTATAGCAAAATCGGGGATAGATATATATATGTATATGTATATATATATATATATATATATATATATATATATATATATATATATATATATATATATATATATATATATGGGGGCTAAATCCAAATCTGAAGCGATTTTTGTGAAAATCGGTGTAGGTATTCAGGGGCCTAAGTAAATAACACATATTAAATTTGAAGGCTATTCGATCAAAATTTAACAAGTTGTAGCAAAATTGGGAAATATATATGTGGGGGATATACATAATCTGAACCGATATATCTAAGAAGGTTTCAGGGATGGGCAGAATGTTTTTACACATTTCGTTTCGGAAGAGATGTCCAACTAACGGAAATGAAGAGCCAAGGTGGCAATAGGTGGCAATCAAAAGATATGCTCTACGAAATACTAACAGACAGTTTCTGTATGTCGAAAGAAGAATGTGTGCGCCCGAACTTTAGTTTTCGAAATAATTTTACCTTTGCTTTTGCTTCAAAACAAAAAACATATTTGAAAAACACACAAGAGTTTGGACGTTTTTCTTTCGCACACATTCTTCTCTCGACATATACCCACCCAGCATATTTTGAAAATTTTAATCAAATTCGAGTCTTTTTTGATCCGACTGCACGATTAAAAAGCTGGAATATGAGCTCATTTTCTGATCATAAATGACTCCTTTGTCGGTAGGGAAACATAACCTCAGGCGACTCGTCTAAGGAAATCACAAATGAGTCTTCCTCTGCATTACTTTCGAGTCATTTTTGCCCATTTTCTGATGGTATATAAAGTCTTTTTCGAGTCGAATTTCAATAATTTATTGGTGATTTATTGATTACTGGGACTCTTTTTCGAGTCTTTTTTGGGTCATGTTTATAATTGTTTATGAGTCTTTAGAGAGTCATTTATGAGTCTTTTTATTAGAAGAAATAAATTAAAAGACTTTTCTCTTTATTCTTTTTTGTTTCTTTCCTCTGTTTTGTTGTCTTTTCTTCTTTGTTATGCCCTTTAATTATCCTTTATGTTTCGTGGCTTCTTCATTTCACTGGGCAAAACCTGAAGATGTGTTGTGTTTGTCTATACACTTAATATTATACGTTACATTTATATCAAAGTTTTGTAGAAAGTGTATATGAGAATTATTTACAAACAAACAAAAATAAAACAAAACAATCAATTTTAATCACCTAACTGTACAAAATATGATAAGAAGATACATAATTATAATCACTTTTCAAACACCTGCACGACCCTTTTTTGATTAAGCATTTTTCAATCTTCCAGATGATCAAAATGTGACAATAAATAACAAAAAAATGGTCACATTTTAAACACCTGAACGATTTATTTGTGATTGCTACATATTTGTTGTTGTATTTTAAATTGAACTCTTTTTAATAATTATAGGGAGTCACTTTCGAGTCCCTTTCTGTTCATACAAGCGACTTATTCAATTTTTGATCACCAAAAGGACTCTAAAAAGACTCCTCAATGTGATTTTTGAAAAAACAGACTTCCAAATGCTAGCTGGGTAGAAACAGGCTGTAAGAATTTATATTTTTTATCAAATTTAAATTTGTAATTCTTGATAACGGTACTTTGCCCATGTGCAGTTGATGTCAACTTTTTTGTACTAAAATTTTATATTTATAGCCCACCCATCAAATCCCCATCCAAAACTTTAAATATAATTAACAAACTTTTCAGAAAATGTTATTTTAAATGTCGTCTAATTTTCATATGATTATCGCTTTAGACTACCTGGGAAATATTTTTCAAATTTAAAGAGCTATAACTTCATTATGGATGCACATATCGACAAAATTCTTTCAGATTCGTTGTACACATTGTACACACATTGTCAGTTTTGAATGACGATTTTTTTGCAATTATCGATAACTGTCCAACCGTCCAGCAACCACAAAATATTTTGTGGTTGCATGATGAATGACAAAAATGAGCGGCCACACTAGCAAGCAACAACAAAGCTGTCATTCAAAACTGACAATGTGTACCCAGCTTAAGAAAAAACATAAACATATTGGCCTGTTCCCGTACTTTATAAAGTGGTAAAAGTCGTAAAAGTTGTAAAAGTCGTAAACGATTTTCATATAAATTTTGTGTACGGGAACGCAAAATGTGTAAAAGTGGTAAAAATTGTAAAAACTTTTTAGTTCTGGAACAGAGCTTATGTAAAAGTTAACATCACATTTTTTTTATTTTTGTCCACGCGGCAACACTATGCGACGCCAAGACAAAACAAACACATTACGATTGGTCTGTTCCAGTACTGAAAGAATCTACTAATTTTTACTATTTTTTACAATAACATAAATTATAGTACACATTGACAAGCAAAACTGACAGTCATCGAGGTTTATTTCGTGAATAGTAAAGCCTAATTGAAAAATTTCTTTTATAATCTCTAAATAATACCGTAAATATTGTATTTCAAACGTTTTTAGCTAAATAAAAGTTGTTATTTGCCGGAAAATTGTCCTTAAAGTACGTTGATTGTCAGTTTTGACTGTTAGTGTGTACTCCCCTTAAAGGAAAAATTGTTATCGTAGTAACATAATATATCTGGCTATAATTTTATTAAACTGGGTGCACATTGTCAGTTTTGAATGACAGCTTTGTTGTTGCTTGCTATTGTGTCCGTTCATTTTTGTCATTCATCATGCAACCGCAAAATGTTTTGTGGTTTCGATATTACGAAATCTCGACGTTGACGTTGACTGACAATGTGTACCCAGCTTTAGTCTATGGCCCGTTCTTACACCTTGTCTTTAAAGTCCATTTTTGTTATACCTTACTTTAAGAAAAGTAAGGAATACAGTTCGCATTACCAGTAGTGGAATTCTGTGACTTTTTTATGTACAGAATCAACATTGTTAACTAAGAAAAAAGTCGGTTGCAATAACGATTATGCTATTCTCCAATTCTACCTTAGAGCAGTACACATTGTCGGTTTTGAATGTCGATAACTGTGAAACCATCCAGCAACCGCAAAACATTTTGCGGTTGCATGATGAATGACAATGTGTACTAGAGCTGGCAAACCATCGATATTCCCAAAATTAGATTTTTTCGATATAATATTTTAAAATATCGATTGCTATCGATATTATCGTTAAGTTGTCAACACCATTAATTTGGAGATGAAAATGGCGGAAATGTCAATGCGTTTCTTGACATTTTGCACAAGTAGTTCACAGAAATGTAAAAGAGAATAAACAATTGCTTCTATTTTACAAAAATATTAAAAAAATGCATTTTACTTTTCCGAAAAATGTGTACGTGTAACTACGGACTTACTTTCTCACACACACAAAACCGAAAAGCAGCGAAATTTCTATTTATTTCAATGAATTTTAGGCTGCGAATTTTTGTTCCGATAATATCGATAGGCAAAACTATCTATCGATATTTAATTTTTAAAATATAATCGATTTTATCGATAGTGCCATCGATTTTTTGCCAGCTCTAATGTGTACCCAGCTTTATGGTTGTAAAAATCGATAAGTCTAAACGACAAATATCTGTAAATATAGAAAAAGTAAAAAAATAAATTAAGGAACGTTTTGTCACAAATTAAAATAATCAAGAAGCTACTACTTTTTACTACGATATCAATTTTTTCCTTTATGTTATCGAAGAACTAGTAAAAATTTAGTAGATTCTTGCAGTTCTGGAAAAGACCTGTAGTGCGATTCTCTACAAATTTTTTGAGTTACCGACAATTCGGTAAAATTAAAATGCTTATAATTTCGGTAAATGAGTTAGAGAATCGCACTACAGACAGACAAATTTGGCAAGTAATCAGTCCGAATAGAATCAATAAAACATCTTATAAGATTTTTAGATGAATAATAAACGAAATCGCAAAACTTCCACTTGATTGCGGTGATGCATATGTGTAAATGTTTGGTTATGGATATCAAGAAAGAGCTTATAGTACGTTTATATATAACCGGATTTAACAAACCCACTGGGTTTCAAATGTCAATTCCTTTGCGTATACGTCAAATAAATCCTCATTAAAGAGCAGTACACATTGTCAGTTTTGAATGTCGATATTTCGCAGTTATCGATAACTGTCCAACCGTCCAGCAACCACAAAACATTTTGTGGTTGCATGATGAATGACAAAAATGAACGGCCACACTAGCAAGCACCAACAAAGCTGTCATTCAAAACTGGCAATGTGTACTCAGCTTAAGAAGGTTAACCCTGCAAAAGGCTATAATATAAACATGGTCTTATTCAACTAAATGAAAAGGCGAAAATCTGGTTTTACCTTCCCCCCTTAGAAATGAATGTTCCAGGACCATTTGTACCAGACTGTCTAATCTTAGAACGTGAAATATTTATATTTTCAAGTAGTTGTTCAAAATATCAATTGTGGGAATTCCCTACACAAAATGCAAATATCCATGTTAATCATCATTCACGGAATATGTTTTGGCTGCATAATGTGACATAGAGATTTTATATCTTTTTAGCCCTTTTATATAACAAAACAGATCGGCAATGAGTCTTCTGTATTCTACAATTTGAGAAGTTTGTTATCCGAAAATGATGTACAACAATCTCAAAAGGAAATGCAAGTTATTGTACTTAACTATAATGATGTTTCTCATCTGTCGCTTGATTTTTGCAGTAGGCTCTTCAATGGCAACCCTAATTCGCAAACTTTGTGCATGGGTTTCAATGGACATTCGATTTTGCATTCAGAAACTTTTGTCCAAAGCTTAATCTGACTGGTTTGTCACATATTGAATTGGATGCTTCACAAGAGGCCGGTTGTGTAATGTCATTAAATAAAGTATTTTGATACCCTATACCACAATGTGGAAAGGGTATTATAAGTTTGTTTTGGTAAAAATTAATGTAACACCGCGAAATATTCGTCGGAGACCCCCAATGTGGTATACCAATCTTCATATCTCGACGAGATAAAGCG
This sequence comes from Musca autumnalis, assembly GCF_047663935.1. Classification (NCBI taxonomy): domain Eukaryota; kingdom Metazoa; phylum Arthropoda; class Insecta; order Diptera; family Muscidae; genus Musca; species Musca autumnalis. The sequence continues at coordinate 83,419,786 of NW_027411755.1, read as the reverse complement.
ATTTAGAGATGTGTGTCCGTCCGTCCGTCTGTCCATTACAAATTGTAAACACGCTCCAGGCCGCAATTACGAAATTTTGTATGGAGGTCGGGTTCAGATCAGAATAGATCCCTATTCTTATTGGTGATGATCGTGAAATATTTAGCGGGTGAAATGGACCAAAAACATAATATTTATCCAATTTTCTAGCGGCTCTGTAGGTCTCAATAATAGTCCGATCAATGCGTAATTTTAAATAAGGTAAGAATATATCACAAAGGAGAAGCTTGCAATTTGAGATGGCGATCGGATAATATTTAGAGGGTTAAATGGACCAAAACTTTTGTGTGAAAATTGTGAAAATTTTTAATATACAGCTTATATCTTAATTCCTGGAAGTGACATTCCGGACAAGTGAGATATACTTGAAAGTGGAACGCTTGACCTTTCAATTGATGCCAATTATGTTGGTGTGCATGATCAGATAACAGAGTTACAGCCTAATATATTCCGTTATTTGTTTGTAGTGTAATAATAAACTCGCTAGAAGTCGCAATTATACATCAATAGTCACGAAATTTTGCAGCGGGTAAGAGTATAGGTCGAAAAAGATGCCTTCAATTTTGAATGATGATCTGATATTCTTTAGCGGGTGAAATGGACCATTACTTTTATATGAAAAATATAAAAATTTAATTTTTGTCGATATTTTAATTCCTTGAGGACATGGTTTCTGTGTAGAGAACCACATTTTTATCCCATGCTACTTATTGTCTCTCCAAAAGTTTATGTAACACCGAAATTCATATCTCGACGAGATAAAGCGATTTAGCGATGTGTGTCCGTCCATTAAAAATTGTAAACAGGCTTAAGGGCGCACTTATGGACCGATTATAACGAATTTTTAAGGAGGTTGGGTTCGGGCCACAATAGAAATGATTAGTATTTGGTGAAGATCGTGAAATGTTCAGGGGATTAAATGGACCAAAAACAAAATTTTAACCAATTTTCTGGAGGCTCTGTAGGTCAAAATATTAACCCGAAAAATTTTAAACATAGTTTGAGTTTATGATGAAGAAGAAGCGTACAAACCAAAGTGAAGATCAGCGGGTTAAATGGACTGAAACTTTTGTGTGAAATTGGTAAACATTTCAATAACGTAGCGGTTAAACAACGGAAGTAGTAGTACTACATAAGAGTTTCATTACATTTTAGTTTGTGTGAACTAAATTTTCCATTCCTGCTACAAAAATGTCTTTGTCATGCTAGATAACTTTTTGGTTTTGGTCATAAGTATTATACATTACATCTATTATATTTGATAATTAAATTTTCACAATCATTGAAAAGAAGTTCCGTGGAGAGCGATTGTCCAGGGATAGTGGTATAGGGTATCCCATGGTCGGCTCCGTCCGACTATAGACTTTTACTTGTTTTATATTTACCTACATACAATATGAATGTACTTACTACAATGAAATCATGAAAATAAAATATTAATGTGTATTTTGATGCTGTGATCGAAATAAAATTTGTGACGTATGGCACATTGTAAATGGTCCGACATAGAAATATTCATATCAAATGGCCTCTGATTTTCCGTGGTGTCCTCAGTGAAGCTATCTCCAACAATTCTGACCTTACACAATCCCACTGCAGCGGATTTTTCTACCGGATTGACCCGAAATTAAAAGCGTTTCTGCCAGCTGCTGTCTATCCATCATCAATCCTATGCTGCTACAACAACAATTCCTGACCTTACAATGACATTAAAACTGTTTCATCACTTTAGTTACCAAAAATGGAATGGATAAATAAATAATTATCAATGATATTGTAAGACGCTAAGAAAAAGGATCCAGTAGATACTATTTTCTAATTCCGCGAGACACTTCTTTATTATTAAACATAAAAAATGATTGCCGGTAAAGGCTATTTATGTTGTGTGAGAAATTTAATGTAATAGTGCAATATATATTGTACTAGCCGGCCCGGTCCGCGTTGCTGGCCCTTGAAACAGTTTTATGTTACCTTTTCTTAAGATAATTATATTTTTCTTGCGTCGCCAATTAGTCGGGATCAGCAAGTGACTATAAATAAAACATCTTCAGAAATTATGGTGTCTATATGAAATTTGCGGTATGTTAACTTATGACTTGAATATCTTCTTTCATCTGCTGGAATAGTATAACTGGCAGTGTTTGTCTGAAATCTAAACATGAAGTGCTCTTAAATCCTTCAAGAATCGTTCTAAAGCTTCTTGGGAATTTTTATGTGCCATCGTACATTCGTGCCAGATGATAATTTCCATTTAATATTGCATGTGTGCAATTCAATCAATAGAATGTCAGTCCTTGCACCTTCTTATAATGTATACCTGATGAAGCTATAGCTATCGATATGTTGCCTTCTAATCTAAAGACTTCCTTTCCAATAAGATCAAAGCTTCGTTATGCATAACATCTGTTATTTCCATTGATTTGTAACATATTCCCGAAATCGGGAGTAGTCGGGTCTTACGGCTAAAATATGTACCCAGGGTTGGGGATACGGACACGTTTGTAAGTTTATATAACATATTTCCACCAGGGACTATCCCTGCACATCATCTGAAAATGACATGGAAATCGGTTCAGAAGTTTTGGAGATATAACGTATTTAAAAAATGGGCGTGCTAAAAGGATTTGAAAAAAGGAGGGCATGGGGGAGGTCCCCCGTTCCCTCCAAAATTCAAAAAAAATATATAGCCTATTTTCACCACGGGTGTTCATGATGGCCATCGCTGTAAATTCTCTGAAATTTTAAAGAAAATCGGCTCAGTAGTTTCAGAGATATAACATATTTAAAAATGTGAGCATGGTCGGGTCTTTAAGCCCTAAATAAGTACCTAGGGTCGGAGATTCAACCACCGTTGTCTCGCAAATTTATTTTCTAAGCCATACATTAGTAAGTTTTGCAAAGACAGAGTTTTAATAAAATAGGGCAAATTCAACAAAATATATAGCCTATTTTCACCAGAGGTCATCCCTATCCATTCTCTGAAATTTTCAAGAAAATCGGTTTAGTAGTTTTGGATATATAAGATATTTAGAAAGTGGGCGTGGTCTGGTCCCAAATGAGTACATAGGGTCGGAGACACAACCACCATTGTCCCCAAATTATTTTTTCTCTCCGATACGTTCGTCAGTTTTGTTAAAATATCGTTTTCAAAAAATAGGGCATGGGGGAGGTTCCCAGCTCCCTCCGAAATTAAACAAAAGATATAAACTATTTTCACCACGGGCCCTCCCAGTAGATTCTCTGAAATTTTCAAGAAAATCGGTTAAGCAGTTTTGATATATGTATAAGCTATTTAAAAAAGTAGGCGTGGTCCGGTCTTTATGCCCCAAATCAGTACCTAGGGTCGGAGACACAACAACCATTGTCTCGCAAATTAATTTTCTCTCCGATACGTCCGTCAATTTTGTTAAAATAGCGCTTTTAAAAAATAGGGCATGGGGGAGGTACACCACCCCCTCCGAAATTCAACAAAATATATACCCTATTTTCACCACGGGTCCTCCCAGTAGATTCTCTGATATTTTCAAGAAAATCGGTTAAGCAGTTTTTGATATATTAGCTATTTAAAAAAGTGGGCGTGGCCGGGTCTTTAGGCACCAAATGAGTACCTAGGATCGGAGACACAACAACCATTGTCTCGCAAATTAATTTTCTCTCCGATAGGATTGTCAGTTTTGTTAAAATAGCGTTTTTAAAAAATAGTGCAAAGGGGAGGTACCCCGCCCCCTCCGAAATGCAAAAAATATATAGCCTATTTTCACCACCGGTGTTCCCTGTACATTATCTGAAATTTTCAAGAAAATCTATTCAGCCGTTTTTGAGTCTATTCGGAACATACAAACATAGTAACATACACACATTGTCTTTTATATATTAGATTGTCTGACGTGGTACCGACAATTCCAAGTTTTCCACAAGTCATCCATATATGACATTTTCGTTGCTTTATGAATTCATAAGCAATGCTTTGTATGCATCACATAAGACATTGTTAAAAACCAAAAATCCAAATTCTAATACATACTTATCTTCGAGATGTGCTCCAGTAATTCTACATGATCGCGAATGAATTTGAAGTGCATCCCATATTTCATTAAGTCCCGGTCCACACTAGCGTGAATTTCATTAAAAAATTTCATGAAATTAGGTGTTCCTTAATCGAATTCCCCACTACAGCAATTTTATGGTTTTACTCTACTATGGACGTCGATCTAGAGACGCATAATTTCATATCAAAATTTCAGTGAAATGACTGTAGTGTGGCCCGGGACTAATAGATAGCGGAATTTTATGCAACCCCTATTTTTAATCCGATTTATGTCAAATTTTGGGACTGGGCATATTTTTGGCTTCTGATTACATTGCAATCGAAACATATGACATATACAAAATTATGCAAAATGCATAAATTTTTGCATATGCAAAATTTATGCATTTTGCATATTTTCGTATGCAACAAATATTTCAAAAATGAAGGCCTGAACCTAAACCGACAAATATTAGGTGGAAAATGTTTTACCCCCAAGGAAGATTTAATACCACACTTCAGCCATTTCGGAGGAATATTGAGGGCACAACCTTCAAAATACCAGAAATCTAGAGGTACCGTTCTATGGGGGCTATATGAAGACGTGAATCTATACCGACAAATTTCAGGTGGAAAGTTTTATATCCACAACGAAGACAGAATGCCAAATTTCAGTCATTTTGGTGGGATATTGAGGCCACAACCTTCAAAATTCCGAAAATCGGGAGGTACCATTCTGTGGGGTCTATATGAAGACGTGGACCTTTGCCGATACATTTCAGGTGGAAAGTTTTATACCCCCAATGAAGACTTAATACCAAATTTTAGCCATTTCGGAGGGATATGGAGGGCACAACCTTCAAAATACCAGAAATCAGGAGGTACCGTTCTATGGGGGCTATATGAAGGCGTGGACCTATACCGACAAATTTCAGGTGGAAAGTTTTTACCCACAGCGAACACAAATTGCCAATTTCAGTCATTTCGGTGGGATATTGAGGCCACAACCTTGAAAATACCGAAAATCGGGAGGTACCATTCTATGGGAGCTATATGAAGACGTGGACCTGTGCCGACAAATTTCAGGTGGAATGTTTTATACCCCCAACGAAGACTTAATACCAGTTTTCAGTCATTTCGGTGGGATATTGAGGCTACAACTTTCAAAATACCGAATATCGGTAGGTACCGTTCTATGAGGGCTATATGAAGACGTGGACCTATGCGCACAGATTTCAGTTGTAAAGTTGCATACCCCTAACGAAGACTTAATACCAAATTTCAGCAATTTCGGTGGGATATTTAGACCATAAATCCTAGAATATATTTTTGCATATGGTTTTGCATATCGTCACCATAAATGCCGGAAGACGTAACCCACAAAAATAAAACTTTACAGGAGAAGCAAAAAACGTTATAAAATGAAAACGGTGTTATAAAATATCGAACATTTTTAGTATCTTGTTTTAAGACAGAGAAGAAATATATTTTTGGAAAAAAATTAAATTTATTTCCAGAATGTTAGAAGCTGTGTGGGTTACGTCTTTTGGTATTGTATTTTTCTGAAATGCTAAACGACGTAACCCACAATTTATTGAGTATAAATTTGAAGAAAGTAGAATAAATGAAAAATTATAATTAAATTAGAACTTGTTGATTGGCCTACGCGGCTAAGCGAACTTTTAACTAACAATCTGGCGGTGTTGGGTTCAATTCCCAATCTTAACGGTGATATATCAATGGATCACAATTAGGAGAACTGTCTATTCCAACCAGCACTGCAATTAATGTTGAGTGTTCCTTTCCTCCAAAGGATTAATTCATTAGCACTATGATTAGTGAGAATGTCCATTAGGAGCACGTAATGCATTCCAAGAATACTTAACCTAAAAATTTTTTTAACATTTAAATAGGCCAGTCAAAATAGACATGCGTATAAATGGGAAATAGCAAAACTTCCCACAAAGCTGGATTTTGGTGGAGAACTAGGGTTTACCATTAGAAGCAACGTCCAAGAAGTGCTCATCGATCCCATGTGAGCAAAAAAGTTTTTCGGGGACAAAGGTCATTTTTGGAGGCATTATTCAGTTTTTTTTTAATTTTTCTCAGAAACGGTAAGACTTAGCAAAAGCCGACTCGAGTACAAGTTGTAGATTTAACATTTATCTACAATACACAACTATAATAACTACACTATGTGTTAGGTATTTCCGGATCCGCCAACCGTGAAAACTATATTTATCCGTAATCAGCGCAACAAACCCTACCTTCGTTCCCGTTGGGCTTTCAATTACACATGTGGGTTAAATGGGCTATTTTTGCATAAAATTACTCTAACATGAAATAACTCTACTAAACACGCTCCGATTTTGTTGGAATTTGTTTTAAAAGATAGGTATAATTTCGCTCTTCAAGGAAACATAAATGTTTTGGGGAAACAGACCCGGTTACTTCGGTTATTTTAGCCGGTTCGTCTGTGTATGTGCATATTTCCCTTATATGTGAATTAAAATCATATGTTTTTTAGAACAACTATATCTCAAGAATGGTTCCTTCTAGGAAACGAATTATAAAGGCCGAACTTATAGATAAGTCTTCTGTCTACAATATTTACATTAGTCACTTTTCGATTAGATTAAGCGTTTTAAAAATAATAAATCCGAAAACCTAGAATTTCAATAAATTATTAAAAAAAAAATTAAAAATCACAGGTAGGTCTAGGGATTGTTGTATTGTACTCGCGCAATTATGCAACCAATAGATTTAAATTCCATTTTGTCTTATTCGTAGGCTATAACATTTATATAAATCAATGTCTATTTTATGTTTTTCGATTTCACGTCTGTGAAATGTATACACATAGGCTACGAAGTCAATATCCTTAAAAAAAACACTGTATAAATATAAATCAATTGTATAGAGGTTTTAGACGACGAAAATACTCAGGAAATGACACCTAAGTTATACTGGAGGAATATAAGAAGTAAATGTGGTAGCCAGGAAATAGACTCCCAGTTTTAAAATGGTCTCAGACCGCGATATTTATTAAAAATTAATAAATAAAAAATTAATAAATAAAAATTGCCATAAATGTAATGACAATCACTTGGAATTAAGTGTTTTAAGTCTAGCAGGTGTTGACATTTCTTTTTTGAAACTTTAAGCCTCTGTGCGTACATCTAAGGAGGACCCACTGCCCCAAGATCTCCGGATCAAACGCTAATTTTTGCAGTTTATTGGATCTCCTGTCTATTTGCATAAGTAAACAATACAGAAAAGTTGCGTTTTTCTCTGGACCTATTTGAATATCATTAAAAGCAGTTGAGTTTATTCAATCTCAAGCCATTATATATGTTATACCACGGGTTGATAAGAAATTTTTCGGCAAACTTACACTATAATCGTAGTTGTCTTTAAAAAAACATCTTTGTGTTAGACCGACGAAAATTTTGAGCATATACACCTTTTCGGGTCAACGTCTCATAAGACTTGTCACGTACATCAGTTTTTGTTGCCATTTGTCTTCAAAATAACCACTTACTTTTTTGTTGTTCTTGGGAGGTTTATTTAAATCATGGCATAGGTCGGTCTTCAGACATCATCTTCAATTAGACACTTCAATCACTTTTTATTAAAACTTTCGACATGTTACCAAACCTGGGTTTTGGCTATGACCTGCGTATAAGGGGAAATATCCAAAATTCCCACAAATCTGAATTTTGGTGCAAAAAGTTATTCGAGTTACAAAAACAGCCTAAAGTAAAAGTTGTAGCTTTAAAAATTAGCAACAAGAATGGACTTTATAATTTTTAAAACGGAATCACCAGTCATGAGGTATCGTCATCTGAGAGTCAAATTAAACATACAGGGAAATAAGCCGCATAAGAGTCGAATTAAACATATAGGGAAAAAAGCCGCATAAGAGTCGAACCGATTAAAATATAAATAACCACGCCATGTGATAGGTATTTCTATAAGCTTCCAAACGACACCCACTTTGTAGTAATAGGTTCAGTAGAACCGGGTCTAACCCGGTTTTTTAATCCGGACTTTTGGATCAAATAACCGGATAGCCGGATCCGTCCCAAAGGAAATTATACATTTCCGTAATCAGCTCAAAATACCCTCCCTCTGGCATTATAATTGCTGCAAAAATCAAAGACTAAATTGTTTGTACTGCTGTTTAATTATACCCTACACCACTATGTGGGGAGGGTATTATAAGTTGGTTTTGGCCAAAAAGTTTGTAACGCATCGAAATAATGGTCGTAGACCCATACTTATATATACCAAAATTAATGTCTCGACGAGCTGAGTCGATCTGGCTATGTGTGTCCGTCCGTCAGTCCGTCCGTCCGTCCGTCTGTCCGTCTGTCCATCTAAACCTTGTAATCACGCTACAGGTCGCAATTTTGATCGGATCGTCACGAAATTTTGGATGTTGATGGGGGTCCCGGAGGGGAAGAAGCCTATTGATTTTGGTGATGGTCGGATAATATTTAGGGGTCGGAATGGGCAAAAAAACTTATGTGGATAAAAAGACAACGTTTTTTTCCAAAGCGAATATCTCAGCTTCTATAAGGGGTATACCAAAAGCAAAACCTGAAAATAAAATCAGAAAATATCACCTTTCTAATGATGTATAGTAGGTTCTCGTAGGTGATCAAACAACGAAGATATCGCAATAGTCGCAAATAAAACCCAAATTTTAATTTTTGCGATTTTAATTATAATGACGAATATCACAGCTTTGGTTGGGGATCTTCCAAAAGCAAAGCCTGACTATGAAAGTAGAAAATTCCATCTTTACAGTGATGCAATGTAGGTTGGCGTAGGTGGCCACATAACGGAGATATCACAATAGTCGGCAATACATCCCATTTTTTAATTTTTTTGTAATCACGCTACAGGTCGCAATTTTGATCGGATCGTCACGAAATTTTGGGGGCTAATGGGGATCCTACAGAGAAAGAAGCCTATTGATTTTGGTGATGTTCGGATAATATTCAGGGGTCGGAATGGGCAAAAAACTTATTTGGAGAAAAATTTAACGTTTTATATCAAAGCGAATATCTCCGCTTCTAAAAGGGGCATATCAAAAGCAAAACCTGCTAATGAAAGTAGAAAATATCACCTTTGCAACGATGTTACGTAGGTTGTCGTAGGTGGTCAAACAACGAATATATCGCAAAAGCCGCTAATAGAAGACAACTTTTCATTTTTGCGATTTTAAAAATAATGACGAATATCACAGCTTTGGTTTGGGACCTTCCAAAAGCAAAGTTTGACAATGGAAGTAAAAAATCCCATCATTACAATGATGTAAAGCAGGTTGGCGTAGGTATCCAAATAACGGAGATATCGCAATAGTCGGTAATACATTCCATTTTTCCACTTTTTTGGAAATCACGCTACAGGTCGCAATTTTAATTGGATCGTCACGAAATTTTGGGTGTTATTGGGCGACCCACAGAGGAAAAAACCTCTTGATTTTTGATAATGGTCGGATATTAGTCAGGGGTCGGAATGTGAAAAAAAATATTTGGAAAGAAGACCAACGTTTTATTTCAAAGTTAATATCTCCCTTCTGTAGGAGGTATATCGAAAGCAAAACCTGGCAAGGAAAGTAGAAAATATCACCTTTACAACGATGTGAAGTAGGTTGTCATAGGTGGTCAAACAACATTTTGGGGGTTGATGGGGTCTAACAGAGAAAGAAGCCTATTGATGGTTGGCATACATCCCACTTTTCCATTTTTTATTTGGGTTGTACTGTCGATGCACTTAAATGCGTTTCAAAAAAATTGGCCTGTGTTAATGAAGACATTCAGAGCAAAGGCGCTAAGCTATCCCAATTTTAATATTTTGAATTTTATTAGTCAAAAGCTTATGAACAGGGGTAGTGGTGTAGGGTATCACATAGTCGGCCCCGACCCGATTATAGCCTTGGCTCACTTGTTTTCAAATAATGTGGGTTACGCCTTTTGTGTTTTATGAAAATTACAGTATGCTGTTACGTCTTTTGGCATTTCTTGAATAGGATCGCTATTTTTAAACGCAGAACTTTGAAATTTTGCCAGAGCATGTATTTTAGCTTAATGTATCAGTTTCCACCAAAAAACGAATTTCGATTTTCATGTCGGTTACGTCTTCCGGCATTTATGGTGACGATATGCTCATTTTATGCAGATATGTACAAATATGTCAAAATATGCACGATATGCAAAAATTTCTGGGCCTAATTCGTTTTATTTTGTAATAAAACGAGTTTCTGTCTAATCAGATTTTCTCTACGACCATCCTAACCATATATGCATTTGCATAGGATTCCGCTGTCTATTCATTAATTGTATCACTTTCAAGCAAAATATCAGAAAAAAATAACATCACTAAAGTTTCCTTCGTATGTCGCCACATTCGTAATTTCTCGGAACGGAAATTTGCAATATTATACGGATATAAATAACTTCTTTTTTGCTTTATTTTTCTTCAAAATATATTTGTTTTTAACAATTTGTTGTTGGGAATGTGAATGTACTTTCTGTCGGTAAGTTAGCGACTACTTTTTTTGTTAAGTTAACGATACTTTTAGGTAGTTATCGACTTTATATACAGAAAAAATCAGTAAAATAAGTGTACAGAATAGCACTTACCGATAATTATCGCTATCTACCGAAAAATAACTATTTCGCCTGCAATAATTAATAGTATAGTATCCTCTTTGCCTAAAAAATGTGCTTGTGTCTTCCAGAGTAGAAGATACGCAACGAAATATTGATTTCAATAGTTTTTGTTGTACCTCCAAGTAAGGGGTGCTTTAGTTTTGTTCGGTTATATTTCCGACCCAAAATGCTTTTTGAATTTTAACTTTTGTTTATTAAATTCTGAATTCCTCACTTTATGTTTTCCCAATTATAAAGATATAGATAAATAAAAAGAAAAATAAAAATTAAATTTATAACATAGTTTTCTTAAAAAAAGATCATTTTAAAAAAATGTGCAGAGGGGGTGTTTTGGTTTGGCCGACACTGTACATACAAAACATATTATGCTATGTTTACATTTACGAAATCGACTCGATTTCATCTGTCAATTCCATAGCTCAAACGTCAAATGAAATCTCATCTGAAATCCATTGGATTTCATTTGACGTTTAACCTATGGATTTGACAGATGAAATCGAGTGGATTTCGTAAATGTAAACATAGCATTATACGGTCTGTCATAGTTCAATTTGTTCAACTTGCAATTGAATGCGCTCGACGTATTTCGGTAGTATTCATAAGAATACATGTGTTCTAATTTTTTCACCACACACGCTTTGGATATACGGACATATTTAGGCATTGGCCTTATATTTTGTGAAAATATTTCAATATATTTGTATACATCAAGTCTTACCCGGCGTTTAAAAATGTCAGTATTGGCCCCAGTTGTTCGGGTAACTAGGGAATAACTAGCAATTTTGCTGGCTACTGGTAAACACCCCTAGTTACCACCCAATCTACTCGCAATGTTATAGACTGGTGAGTTTAACATGGGGATGTCATAGGAAGGGGTCTATTGTCTCCTCACCGCATAACCAGTAACCACCCAATTCGATAGTCCTATGAAGGCAATTGTCTTCTCACTGCATTACCAGTAACCACCCAATTCGATAGTCGTGTGAAGGCAATCGTCTCTTCATTGCATTACCAGTAACCAGTCAATTCGGTAGTCAGAAATTATAGCCAAAATTACTAGTAAGTTGAAGTCAGATAAATGGATAAATGCATATATGTATGCATTAGCCACACTTTATTTTATTGCATGGTGTGCAAAAATTTTACAAATTACAATATAATCTTGTATAGTTATGGATATGACAGGTCCATCTTGATTCTTGATACTAGAAATACAGCGTTACTACTTGATACAGCGACTTATGTTTATTTGGTCCTTGGAATGTTTTTTTTCGTGTGTCCTTCAGATCATTTAAAAGTTCCTGAAATAAAATGTATACAAGTTTAATTATATGACGCGATAATGTATTCCGTCAAGATAGATATCAATACTTACCACTGATATACTGTAAATATTCTTCTTAAATTGTTCATCCTTTATACGATTTAGCTCGTAACACGTTCTTTTTTGCCATCTTAAATTTTTGCACAACAAACGCATCAAAATACGTTTTTTAATTATGAATAAACAATATGACAGAACATTTTTTTTATATTTTGTTAAAAAAAAGAAATAATCAAAGATTTATAGGTCATTTAGATATGAAATCATTAGCCGGATTTAGCCCATTATCAGGTTTTATTTGCTAAATCCAGCCAAAACCTACCAGATTTCCCATACAAACATAAATCCTCCTATTGAGTGGATTTGTTTTAAATCTGGCATAGATCCTCGTATACAACTCTGTTTTTTGCAACATGTTGCTAGAAAATACAAAAAGTTGCAAGCTGGCACAAGAAACAAGGTAGATGCACCGGTGAATTGCTACACTAAAAATGATTTAAAATATAAAAAATTGTAAACAAGGCGGGACAATTAAGTTTTTTTTTTTTTTTTTGATGTACAAAGTTGATTTTAGTCAACCAAGACTAATATTTATGAGGTCTAAAATAATTCTTTATTTGCTCTTTAGTTAGCATTAGTAGCACAATGTGCTAACATTTTCAATATTAAACAATAAATTTGTAATTTGACGCATGTTTTTTGAGACGAATTCAATTTACAAAAAATTCTTTTGACGTTTTAAATTCGATCAGATGGGCTGATGCATTTACCTTGGTAATTGTGCTATGAACAAAAATCAGCTGACTGCCATTTAAATCCTCCAAAATGTATATCTAAATGCAATGATATTTGTACTGGATTTATTAAATCCAGTCGAGGATTTACGGCTAGTCTAAATGAGCTATTAAATACATAAATATTGAAAAACTCAATTGTTAACAAATGTCAATAGATGGAGTTAAGCTCTGTTGTTACGATATCATAACAGCATTCTGTTAAGTAGTTTACCATTTCAGGCGTTTTTAACCGCCAAGTTCATATTCAATGAACTGGAAACTGCTATGGAATACAATCCCGAGTCCAACTTTTTGCTTTCCTACAATTTGTATAAGTCGAATTACGCTTTAATGGGGTTTTTATCATTAACATAGCCCTGTTGTTGGTAAAATGTTTATATACTTTGTTTCATAAACATTTGCGCATTATGTATCTTTTCCAGTCTTTACAGTTCTATGTCTTTGAAAAAATGTCGAAAAGAGATTACAAGAGAGAAACATTGTCGATTACACTATCCATTGGTAGTCTATAAAATAGTCAATATATTACACGCCGCATTACCTGGAACTAGTGAATTGATATGATAGGCAGGAAAGCCCATTTCCAGTGTCAAAAGCAGGCTATAAGCTATTTTGGGTGCCATTTTTGGGTGTAAAGTAACTAGGTACATAACTATGCCAAAGTTGACAATTGCTATTTATTGAACAACTGGGGCAAGACAATAGCAAAAATACAAACCTTTTTCACAAATACTTTTATAAATTTTTATATATGTATAGAGAAAAGTATGAATGTATTGGTGAAAATGGTTTGTAACTTTGCTATTGTCTTGCCAATACTGGCATTTGTAAACGCAGGGTAACGGCCTAAAATATTTTACATACAGTGATACAGAAAAGTATACATACACCTTACAAAAATGCAGTTTATGCAAAACGTTTTGGTTTTTATAGCAACATAATTACACATATGTATTTTAATATAATCCGTTTATTTATTGCAATTAAAGAATTTCAATTTTCACAACACATAAATGTATACATACACCATAAAACTATTTGCATTTCTGGTAAAATAACTCAAAACAATTTCATTGTGATATCGTTCATTGTTTAGTATTAAGCGCATTTAATGAATTTTTGATCGAATAAATGCTTACCACTGCACCACCGAGTCATATAATCTTCAGATAGAAAAATGTCCCACATTTGTTCAAATGTGACTGAGGCATCACTTAGAAGTGTATGCACACGCGATAAAAGATAATCATAATAATGCTATAGGTATTGTTTGTGTAATTCGCCAACGATCATCTTTTATCTTCCTTGGCGTGTCTCCGGAGTAACGCCTTAGGTGAGGGAGTGAGAAACTCACTTCCAAATACTGGCAGGGTTAAGGTGCGAACACAATGAGAAATTCACGCTTATCCAAGCATCAATTTATGTAAAAGAATAAAGAAATGTAGGATCGCATTTTAATTAGGTAGTATCTCCCCTTTATTCTTTTACATGAAATTGAGCGTGAAGTAAGCGGCATATTTCATTGTGCTTGCAGCTTTACTGGGTATTAGAGGTGTTATAAGTAATGGCTTGATTTTGGTCATTGTGGAGGTAATATAGTGTGGGATATTTGTTTTGTTTCAAGAGTAGAATGGTCCGACAATGTCATTCAGACATTCCGAAGGAATTTATTGTTTGCCAGGTCATCGGAAATGGGTGGACTTAGCAGTAGAGTGTGGTCTTTTAGTATACAGCGATCTATGAGGAAAAATTTTCTACAAACTATATTATCACCCAGCCACAAAATATATTACGAAAATAACCGATATGAGTCCTTTAAATGGGAACTTTCCGTGAAGATCTATAGTCAGTAGACTTGATACATAGAAAATCGCTTTCATACGGGTCTGAGAGGGGAAACGTGATCCCCTGCCAAGTAAACTACTTATAAACTTGCATATTCGATGAAAAATGCATTAAATGCACTTAATACTAAACAATTGACGATATTCCACTGCAAAAGCGAGTCATATAATCATCAGATAGAAAAATGTCCCATATTTGTTCAAATGTGTTGAATTCTTAAATTAAATGTAAACCATCGCCTTTTAAGCGACTCACACGCGATAAAAGACAATCGTAATAATGCTATAGGCATTATTTGTGTAATTCACCAACGATCATCTTTTATCTTGTTTGGCGTGTCTCCGGAGTGACGTCTTAGGCGAGGGAGTGAGAAACTCTCTTCCAAATGCTGGCAGAGTTACTGCGTATTAAAGGTGTTACAAGTATTGCCTTGATTTTGGTCGTTGTGGAGGTAATATAGTGTGGGATATTTGTTTTGTTTCGAGAGTAGAATGGTCCGACAATGTAATCCAGACATTCCGAAGGCATTTATTGTTTGCCAGGTCACCGGAAATGGATAGACTAAGCAGTAGAGCGAAGTCATTTAGTATACATCGATCTTTGTTTGAGGAAAATTTTTCTACAAACTATAAATTAACACGATTTATCACCCAGCCGCAAAATATATGACGAAAATAACCGATATGAGTCCTTTAAATGGGAACTTTCCATGAAGATCTATAGTCAGTAGCCTTGCAACATAGAAAATCGCATTCATACGGGCCTGAGCGGGGAAATGTGATCCCCTGCCAAGTAAACTACTTATAAACTTGTATATTCGATGAAAAAATGCATTAAATGCACTTAATACTAAACAATGAACGTGAGTTATTTTACGAGCAATGCAAATAGTTTTAAGGTGTAAGAATACTTTTCTGAGTTGTGAAAATTGTAATAAAAAAAACGTATTATATTAAAATAAATTTGTGTAATTATTGTTATTATGTCACCAAGGAGCCACCGATATCTTCCACTATGTGGTAAGTTTTTCCTTTGAAAATTTAAATTTTTATGTTTATGACCATCTGTGCTGCAGTGATGCACTAAAGGCAATGACGATCCACATTTGTACACATATTGTCTGTATTTCGTCTTATTTTCATTCGAAAATACATGCCAACTCTAAAAAGTTATAAATGATTACCTTTTAACATGTTCATTTTACTTGGCTTACGTGTACTGCTATTATTTTGCACACAAAAAACCTTCCTGAGCAGAAAACGTTAATGGTGTTTCTTAATAGTTGCATATTAATGTAAACTATTTTAGTCCTTGAGGTCTGGAACCTTATAAGCATTCGCCTGATGCAGATTGCTTTAAGGATTTATAGCTGCATTATTGAAATTTTCGTGCATAGCAGTTCCGCATTGCTATTATTTTTCACGCAACTGTATGTTCAGTTTTATGTTTAGCAAATGAAAGATTCAAAATTTGAATTCATCTGCGAGATATGTACATACATATCTATGAGTAAAAAAATTGTGTTATAGTTTTTAGGGGATATTCGATTACGAACTTTGCATGCTGTACTTACATATGAAGTATGACTCAAAACACTTTGCAAACTTATTTACCAAATACAATTTATTTTTTTATTACTTTTCACATGTTGTTCTTTTTTTCGAATTAAGCTATAACTAACACCTTCTACCGCGATATCTACCATCAATCAAAATTAAATCTTCGTTTGCCATCAAAACGGTATCCGTAAGCAGCTGCGTTTTTTGTATCCACTAATGCTGGATTTCGATGCTTGAAGAAACTTCCATGAGCATGGGCAGGCCGAGAAGCACCATTTGGCACACCATCTACTTCTCTGGGATAGAATGCTTCAAACATTCCTTCTGGTGGTAACACAGAAGCAATTTTCTTATCACTTGGATCGTATGCATTTGTTGACGATATAAGACTCTTTAGTGCACAAATTAATAGAATGACATGCGTGAAACTTTTCACAGAAATCATTTGAAAGGCCTTGTTGAAAATGGAACTGGATTGCATATTAAAACGTCTTTCTCTAGTAAGCCAGTGAATGACAATATAAAAACTACTTTGTTTAATACAAAAACGTGTTACTTGGCTCCGTGGTGTCTACGAATGTAACTTGTTTGCTGGCGTGCGTCAGATAATCGACTGACTTACGGTCTACTTTCGGCGTTATGGTATTTCATTTTACCATATTCAACTCGATTTCGGTTTTTGGGCTCGGCGCAGTTTACAGAGTGAATTGTTGTTTGGTCGGTGGCGTTACCGTTGGCTGCTGTGTTTAAGTTGTATTCATTTGTAGCACAACATCAAAGACATTTATTTAATTTGCTAATTACTTTTGCCATTACGTAGTTGTTTCGGTTTCTTTAGTTGTGGCTAAAGTATTTTGTTGTTTGTATTTATATTTTACTGGTACACAAAACTATACAAAACAAAAGACTTAAGAAGCGAACACAATTGAAAACCGTCGTATAAAGGGAAATGGGTAAACATTTATTGTACATATTTTATTGAATAGTTTTACTTATGTTTTTTATTAATTTCAGATTTGATATGTGAATTAAAACAATAGACGGAAATAATTATGATTAAAAAAGAATTACAAAAAAACTAAACAAATTTTTAATTTATTCCATCTATCAAAGGGCCCACCTCTATTTTCTGGCATTACCTTTCCGCGAATAAAAAATCTTGAAATAGAGAAGTTACTGAACGTGGGGAAAAATCTTGAAGCCTGAAAAATAATAAGACATCAGCCATCTACTAAAGACTACTAGCTTTAGTATTTTTTTATTTAGATTAATGCCCTTGGTGTCTTCTTTAATAACCATGACACTCTGTTAGTGTACAACTCAATGAAACGTTCAAAATTTTAAGTTTTACAATATTTTCATATTGGGAGCCAAATTGAGAACCGCAAACATTCTGGATTGAAGGCCGACCACGAGGCCTTCAATCCAGAATGTTTGCGGTTCAATCTCTGACCAGAATATCTATATTTTCGGCGGTGTAAGTAATATTGGCTTATATGTATATCCCGAAGACACGCCGTTCGGACTCGGCGATAAATAGTAGGTCGGTTATCATTAAGCCCATATGAATGGACGCGCATTCATGATACGAGAGAAGTCTCCCTTGTACCTTCGGGGATGTTGTGGGATCATACATATGTATGTATGTATGTTTGTATGTATTTTTTTAATCAAATTTGCGCGGAAATATTGAGTTTCTTCCGGTGTGTGGTTGACCGTCTTTTAGGGGTCGATTATGGATAGCAACCCAACTCCAGTTGTATTGTCTACAGCAAATTTAATACTAGAAATTTCCTTTTCCTTTTTCCACTATATTATGGAGGGTATAATTAAATTTGTTATTCCGTTTGTATATATATCCCAGATGGGACAAGAGAGACTGATCTCATACCAATGAGTGCACCCCGATTCATATTAGCCCAATGAAATGGGACCTATCGCCGAGTCCGAACGGTGTGTCTTAAGACACCACTAGTAGAGAAGCTTTACATGGCTGAAATAATCAGAAAATGTCGCCAACATTACTGAGGGGTATTTTGCCACCGTTGATTTTTTTTTTTTGTACCACATCGAAATATTCGTTGGAGACCTTATAAAGTATACATATACTAGCAAATTACCCGCAACTTCGTATGCGGAAAGAAGATAAATACAAATAAACAATATTTAAAATGAAAATGGCGAACACTGTTTTTTACGGATACTTATTTCAATTGATTTTTAATTCCATTTAAGTGCAGTTCGTACCCCATTAGTTATTGATTTATCCGTTCGCTAAATACCCCCACTAAATTTCAAAATCCCAGCTCAACCACTTTACTCAATAACAATTTGTACCAAATTCTAATTCAACCATTTAGAAGTTCCATAGTACGTATTTCCAAAATAACATCAATTTCTCAATCCTATACACCAACACTGACCCTAATACCAATTTTTACAGCTCTATTTCTGCTTGAAATTAATACCATTTACTACCATACTCGTGACTCGTATTTCTATAAACACCTCCATCTCAACCCTACACACTAACACTAACCATAATCCCAAAATTCAGAATTCCAGTCTATATTTTAGAAAATACAAAATGGTTCCAAATTTATTTCTATTTATTTTGTACAATTTAGTACACATAAATTCGAATTTCCGAAACTACCTCTCTATAACAATCTTATTAGATAATCTTAATTCCTAAGTTCATGAATCCAGCTCTATCCAACCACCGGAATGCAAATTGTATCAAATTTTAGTACTTTTTGTACCCATAAGTACGAATTTCTAAAACGACCTCAATCCTACATCCCAACAATAATCTTAATTCCGAATATCAGGATCCCAGCTCTATCCTTTCACCAAAATACAAATTGTTCCAAGTTTACTTTTCGTACACATAAGTACGAATTTCTAAAATTTCCTCAATCCTATATACTAAAAATAATATTAATTCCAAATTTCAGGATACCAGCTCTATCCGATCACCCAAATCCGAATTGTACCATATTTGGTACCAATTATTACTTTTCGTACCCATAAGTAGCAATTTTCAAAAACTACCTCAATCTTACACTCCCACAGTAATCTCAATTCCAAATTTCAGGATTCTAGCTCTATCTGTTCAGTACTTTTCGTACCCATAAGTACGAAATTCGAAAACTACTTCAATCCCAAACTACAGCAATAATCTTAATTCCAAATTTCAAGATTCCAGTTCTATCCGATCTCCCATATACAAATTGTACCAAACTTAGTACCATTTTTTACTTTTCGAACCCGTAAGTAAGAATTTCTAAATCTACCTCAATCCTCCACTCCAACAGTTATCTCAATTCTAAATTTCAGGATTCCAGCTCTATCCGACCACCCAAATACAAATTTATTACAATTTAGTATTTTTCGTACCCATAAGTACGAATTTCCGAAACTACCTCCATATTTCAACCCTACAACCTAACAGTAAACATATGGTCTGTTCCAGAACTACAAGAATCTAAAAATTTTTACTATTTTTTCCGATAACATAAAGGAAAAAATGCTATCGTAGTAAAAAATAGTAGCTTCTTGCAGGTTCTGGAACAGAGCAATAATTGCAAATTTAAGGATTTCAGCTCTATCCATTCACCCAAATCCAAATTGTACCAAATTTAGTACCTTTCATATACATTCCCAACCCTACTTCTCAACCTTGATTCTCATTCTAAATTTCAAGCTATTAGCTCTATCCGTTCACATAATACCAAACGGTACCAAATTTAGTACATGTTAGCAGTTTTCGTACAGTTACCGTTCGAATTTCTAAACCCCTTTTGTACATCTATCGCACGTTCCTTCAGTGACTCTCATTTCAATATTTAGTACCTTTTAGTACCGTTCTAGTTCGAATTTGCAAAAACCCAGCCATATCTGATACCTTCGGACCAAGAGAGAACCTTTCCGAACATTCATAGAACGTAGGTTCTCTATCGTTTTCAGTAGTTTTGTCATTGATTCCGATAAAAAAAATGATGTTCCTGGTTCTGATTACTAAAATAGCATAAAAAGCGAAAATTTTGAAAATTATTAATCGATTATTGTGGCGCATCATTTTCAATGCTCAGTTTACAAATGCTCATTTTTTGTTTTCCGATAACATTTTAGTATAACGGTACTGTAAACGGACTATTTTTGTATGCCATTTAAACTAGTTTCCAAGTTAACAACGAATTCATTTTTTATTTCAGGTTGCATCATTTTCAGTGACAGTCACTGTATATGGTCAGACAAATAAAAGAGAGAATCCCTGTTCTGTAAAAAAAATTTGTCCACAAAAGCTCACAAGTTGTGCAATAACAAAATACACAAATATGTTCATAATTTGCAAAACCGCAGAGTGAAGATCGATATTGGTTGTATTTTGGAGTAGTTCATCTTGGAGCCAAACTTCACGGTGGCTAAAATACTTCTCGATATTTTTCTGAAGTAACGTCCTTATAAGTGGTGTGAGGAAGTTCGTTCGGTCTTTAAGAAGCTTCCATTGATATAAGCGAAGTCTTCCCGTTTTATCTTCGGAGATGTTTTTGGGAAATATGTAGTTTCTATTCTGAATGACATTGTTACGAATGTAACTGATATGTTTAAGGGATTATGGTCACTCGCAAATTTTACAAAATCGAAAAAAAATTTCTGGCTAATTTTAAAGTACAGGTAGAATAGAATATGTTGTATACAATTTCGAGTCGATAGGACAAAAATTAGCTGAGATATGAGCGTTAGGCCATGTTAATATTATAGCCTTTTGCAGGGTTAACCTTCTTAATGAGGATTTATTTGAAGTATACACAAAAGAATTGACATCTGAAACCCAATCAAGAAGGAAAATTTCAAGTTATATTAGGGGTATCTTTTTACTTACTAAATGTTGCTGAAACATTTTTTCAGCAACTTTTCCTTTATACAACTTTCAAAATCTGCAACATTAATAATAATTATTACTAATTATCACGTAAAAAGACACAGCTGTTATCAGAAGCGAACTGTGTGAATTCCAGGATCTGTTCAAGAAGAATTCCATGTCAATTGAATCGTTAAATTCGGTTAAATACGTACATGTCGTAAAATTACATTTGATCTGTTCCGTTACTTTTGAAAATGGTAAAACCCGCAAAAGTAGTAAAAGTTTTAAATTGCTCCCATATGAATTTCTAAAAAGGTTTGGTAGATTTCTTTCCTTATGTCCCGGTTCACACTGGCGTCACTTTCATTATAAAATTTCATGAAATTAGTCGTTCTTAGTCCCGGTCCACACTAGAGTGATTTCATTGAAAAAATTGCATGAAATTATGTGTCTCTAGATCGACCTCCATAGTAGAATAAAATCATAAAATTGCTGTAGTGGGGAATTCGATTTAAGAACACCTAATTTCATGAATCTTTTTAATGAAATTCACGTTAGTGTGGACCGGGACTTAGATCGAATTCCCCACTAAGGCCAAGTTTACACTTACGCTCCAAAATCCACTGGATTTCACGAAATCCTGAAATACACCCTGGTGTGTACACTAATTTTTTTCTTGATTTCAAACATATCACAATAATCAAGGTAGATGCAAATGCGCAGCTGATCGAACATGAATTTTCGAAAAAAAGTTGTTGTAAATTGAATTAATCATCAAAAAATTACAACAATATAGAACTTTACTGCTTTATTTCGAAAATGATCGTAAAATTACCTATATATCGTATTAATTGTTTATAATACTAAGAAATAAAAAACTAAAAAATGATTTTATCGTTGAGACATTACAATAATAATTTTTGATAGATAAAAGTTGTGTTCAGAAACTGCAAAATATTACTACTTGCAGTATTTTCCCCGTTTAGTGCTAGAAATACGTTCCAGTACTCCGAAATCTAGCAAGACTTGCACTTGTTTTTGAATAAAAGCCTCTTCTCCTGTTCTCTGCTATAAAAATTTGGCCAAGTAAAAACTAGCAGCATGTTTTTTGGCATCTGAACACGATGGCTGATACGCTGATTTTGGCATTTTTGCTGGAGTTTTTGCAATTTCCGTCATTTTTCGTTCCCGTATTTTTTAAGAAATTTGTATGGGGAAGCAATTTTTGACAATTCGGTCTATTTTCTAACATTACCATTAAAAAAAGAACGGGAACATAATGAAAATAGCATTGTAACAATGTAATTTAATATTTTTTCACATTGTTTACAAATTTTGATATTAACATATTTTGTTCCAGCAATTCGCACATCTACCTTGTTTATTGTGATACGTGAAAAGTGTTGCAACTTTTGGTACTTTTTAAGGCAAAAGCAAAGTTGTATATCATGTGTACTGTGATTTCGATGTTGATTTCGCTGAAATCACGAAATGAGATGATTTCATTTTTGTATGCGAAATCATGATAAATTTTGCGTGATTCCGCGCGAAATCACGAAACGCCTTCGAAATCACGAAAAGACGCCGAATGTAAACCAAACATAAAACAATTGTATGATTTTACTCTACTATGGAACTATGTAGATTTCTTTCCTTATGTCACGGTCCACACTAGCATGAATTTCATTAAAAAATTTCATGAAATTAGGCGTTCTTAGTTCGAATTCCCCACTACAACATTTTTATGATTTTACTCTACTATGGAAGTCGATCTAGAAACGCATAATTTCATGATTTTTTTCATGAACTCAATTAGCCTGGACCGTG
Organism: Musca autumnalis; assembly: GCF_047663935.1. Lineage (NCBI taxonomy): Eukaryota > Metazoa > Arthropoda > Insecta > Diptera > Muscidae > Musca > Musca autumnalis. The sequence continues at coordinate 83,396,815 of NW_027411755.1, read as the reverse complement.
TTTATATTATAGCCTTTTGCAGGGTTAACCTTCTTAATGCTGATTTATTTGACGTATAGGCAAAGGAATTGACATTTGAAACCCAGTGGGTTTGTTAAATCCGCTTATATATAAACGAACTATAATAGTAGCCATTCAAAATGTTATTATATAAACATGGCCTAAGTTAGATTAGATGAATTTTCGTCAATTTAAAAATTTGAATTGTAACGTATTGAGCAGTTAAGGCCTAGGTACATAAGCTGCTTTGCCTGGTTGCTTGCTTTCCTGCTTCATTTTTGACATAATAAAAATAAAAGAATAAAGGAGGCCGAGCAAATTTCGAACTGGGTTGCCCTTTTCTTTATTAGTATTTTATCAGAAGCAAGCAAGGCAACCAGGCTAAAGTAAAGCTCTGTTCCAGAACTAAAAAGATTTTTCCATTTTTACCGCTTTTACACATTTTGCGTTCCCGTACACAAAATTTATATGAAAATCGTTTACGACTTTATAAAGTACGGGAACAGACCATATGTTTACAAAAACAACTGCTGTGTAGAAGTTTCGCAACCCTTCAGGTTCTTTTCACGTCATTGGTGTGCTTTTGTTTCCATTTGTTTGGCATAACCATGCAATTATCGCTTATACCCTAGAAAGACGGCAGCGTTAATTTGCATTAACTGCCTTAATTCAAATTAATTCGTGCATTATCCACATTCTTAATGCACAAAATCGAGCTGCATTTAAAAGGCATTTAGGAATTTCAATATGGCAATGCCGTAGAAGAGAGCCCATATTCATATGGAGGAGAGAGCATATTCATGCTCTGAGACACAAGGAAAACAAAAAATACATTGCAAACAAGAACAAAACAGCAATCAGCTGTTTCGTAAATGCAGAAACTGTCGTCTGTCAGGCCAAAATTAAATACAGTTATTAATGCAAATTAACGCTGCCGTCTGCCTAGGGTATTAGTTTGTTTTTGTTGTACTCATGATTATGAGCAAATTTGAATGATTTGATGTAACACCTTCTTATTCCACTATGGTTGTACCATGGTGAAATTATAAGGTGGCGTAAAACGGCCAGCTGATTGGTTTCAATCTGTCAAATATTTTGTTATTGTGAATAAATTGTATGAAAACGTAAACAAACATTTTGACATATTGAAGAATTTTCGGCCAAAATAAAGTTGTTGTTGTGCTACTTACGTGACCTGTTAAATAGATCTTGGGTTGTACCCTTTCATGTTTGTTTTGATAGTTCAATGACATCATTGCTGTCTTTCGATTCTCTTGTGCTTATCGCCCTCTAGCACGAATATATGTGTGTGCGTCTATGTGTTAGTTCATAGTTGATTTCGAGCTGTTGCCAGATTTTCTACCCTGTAGGAAGTGTGGGGTCATGTGTTGACATGTCGCCACTTTGTCTACTTATATGGTGACAAAGTCAACACTTTGTCACCAGGTTGTCAACTATTGATACCTTTACCTTAATAAGAAGAAGCATTGTGTATATTGACAGATGATAGCCCAACGAAGCATCCTTTTTTATTTTCTTAATTGTTTGGCGTAAAATAATTTTTGCGGTTGAAGAAAAAAGTGCTTTTGTAAAAATCAATAAAATATCGTGAAAACTTAAAGCATATAATTTCAATAACAAGTATGAGCAAAAGAAAATATAAAAGACATGTGAAAAATAAACAATTCTATAGCAAAGTATGAATTCTGAGGCGACTAGCAACATTTGTGGTGAAATTTCGACAATTAGACATTATGTGGAACCTTTAGAGAAGATTGTGGAGCCTGATGTATATATTGTCCCGTCTCGCTGGAAATGCTGAATGCAACTAAACATAATAATGAATTACAATGTTGAAGAATTATTTGGCAAAAATCGATTGTGAGATTTTTCCAAACTTATACAGCTGTAATAGGCAAGCAAATATAAGGACATATTTTTTATTTATGTTTATTTATACATGTTTATTCTTTTCAATCCCTAGATGTTATATCAACATTCAGCGAATCGCCTGATAAAACGTTAAGTGCAACAGCAGAAGAACTATTTTAAGCAGACAAGTCATTGGTGCGACTTGGCCAAGAAAATAAAACGAAAACTTTTTATTATTTATATGTAGCCTTGAAAACATTGTCTTTATTTACTAATTTTTACTTATGTGGAATCTTTGGCTTAGCCATTTAAAAAGATAAAAATACTGTAATACGCAATTTGCACATTTTTAGCATTTTCAATATTATTTGTTTTATTCTTTAATGAAATATAGTATTTAAACAAATGTGTAGCTTCATCTTCTTATTAAACGTACTATATAGCTGTTTTATCTATGAAAACTTCCAAATAAGCTAAAAATTTAGTATTGAATATCTGGTACTATTGACTCACTACCTCCAATGTCTATACTGACTCACTACCTCCATTGTCTATACTGACTCACTACCTCCATTGTCTATACTGACTCACTACCTCCAATGTCTATACTGACTTACTACCTCCAATGTCTATACTGACTCACTACCTCCAATGTCAACACATGGTTCCTTAGGAACTACTGACTTACTATTGACATACTAGTTCCATTGTCAGTACTGACTTTCGAATGACACGGTCATACAAAATGTCTATAGGAAATTACATTAGTTGTCTACAGTTTGTCAGTAGTACTGTTGACAATGTCAGTAGTAAGTCAGTATAGATTCACTATTGACATTTCCTACAGGGTAGATACATCTGCAATGAGAAGCGATTGAGTATAAAATGCAAGGGAATTTCGACATAATCAGTAATTCTAAAGCCACACGTTTAAAGTTTCATATGAAAGTTCAAGGATCTACGAGTGGAAGACTTGTAGAAGGAGCTACGTAAGTTGGAATTGCCAAATATCGGAAATAAGACTGATCTACAGAAGCGTCTTGTGGAAGAATTCATGGACATCGGTACACATGAGTTTGACATTAGTAAGTCCCGGTCCACACTAGAGTAAATTTCATTAAAAGATTTTATGAAATTAGGTGTTCTTAGGCCGAATTCCCCATTACAGCAATTTTATGATTTTACTCTACTATGGAACTCGATCTACAGACTCATAATTTCATCTTAAAATTTCAGTGAAATTATTCTAATGTAGCCCTTGACTAAGGAGTCCTTAGAGGCAGCTGCGAGTATTGCTGCGAAAAAGAGCAAAGATGCCATTGATAGAGACTAAGATGAAAGTAAAGAATTATAAAATGATGCTGGGAATTGAGAAAATATTAGAGGAAGTTTCTGAAAGACTCAAAACGAAACTAAAAGAGATTTCTAGGAAATTTGTTGCAGACTTGAGGAGTTTAGAGGAAAAGCTATGTGTCAAACTTGACAATAAATTTGCTAAGACATTTTCTAGAAAAATCAACAAGGAACTTGAGAAAATCAAGTTAGTGATTGAAGAGGGAGTAGAAAACGTGGAGGTACAGAGCAAAGAGTCGTCTGATGGTGAGAATTATCTGCCCCACGACGAGAAGTTCGTGAACCTGGAGAGAGAAAATGAAGATGATCGCGACAGAGATCAAGAAGAAAAAACAACAAAATGAAGCGTGGTGAAGCACGGGATAAAGCCCGAGAAAAGGAAAAGGCTTATCAAGAGCATCTAATGCATTCAAACCAAAGAGAAGAACGAAAAGATGAAGAATACAGAAGAATGACCTACTTCATTATGTTTACAAAAACAACTACTGTATAGAAGTTTCTCAACCCTTCAGTAGCGCGATTCTGTAACTCCCTACCGATGGAATTAATGACAAATGTCGATAGATAGCAATATTTGTCGGTAAGTGTTACTCTGTATACAAATTTTAACGATTTTTGTCGGTATGTTATCGGTAATTATCGAAAATCATAGTTCAGTTACCGACGAAAAAGTAGTCGTTAAGTCTACCGACATAAAAGAATTTTCATATTTTAAACAAAAAATCTATGAAAGCACAAATTTTTAAGAAATGGTGTTGCAATATATTTAATTGCAAATGCGAGGGCTGCACGAAAACTATCTGGCCTTGGCAACACAGATTTACGCATGTCCGTCTGTCCATGTAAACAAACCCAGCAAAAAGTTTGCATCCGCGGATGCAGTTAAATCACTAGAACAATTGCCGCTTATTATTTAAATTTCTTTAATGTAAACAAAGCCTTAAGGCCAAAGGAGATGATTACATTATACAAGTACGGTAACTTCTTGTAAACGGCTAAGGTGTTTTGCACTGTACTGTAGAGTAAACGAACAACTTTCAGTAACAATTCGTGCAAATTTTGAGTTAACGAACACACATATTAATACATATTATTAAAAATCATACTAAAACCTAATGGTAGAACAAGAAAAAGTTGCAGCAATACCCAGCTGACTGAACTGGGCTGTAAAGTTAATGTCAAATTCCATACGACATTTTATATACATACATATTTATTTCTATGTTCGATGTATATTAGGGATATATACATATTTTTTGAAGAACAAATTTATTCATCAGAAAAAAACTGTTTCCCATAAAGACTGCTTCATATCATTGACATGTAACCCCCTCCAGGTCCGAACGACATGTCGCACACTAAAACACCGCCTATAGAGGCGGTAAATATTTGTTAATATGTGTGGTATTTTGTTAAACTTAAACAAACATGTGTTTTTTGTTTTCAAAAGCAAACGATTGAAACAGCTTCTCTTTTTTCAATGAATTATCAGCGACCCCAAACATTTTTGCAAGAATTCTACTTTCTGCGAGAAATTATGCATTTAGTGGAATGATATGGAAACATTCAAATTGAAAATCTAACGAGTTTTCATTCCTGTTTTCCAAAATATGCAATCAATTGTGAAAAATTATTAGTTTTTTAAATTCCAATAATTTATAGACATTTCCTTATTTTGTTTACATGTACGTTGACACTAACGTTTACAAACAAAAACAAATTTCTATGTGGTTGTTGTTGAGTATTTGTTGTAGTATTTACTTTACCTGGTTTGTTCTACCATGCTAAAACCTAGTGAGTTAAAAAATATTTTAAAGGTTACATGAAGGTAGGCCAATCAGAGTTCTGTCAACAACTTTTGACAACAAACATAATAGATATTACATTATTGTGATTTAAGTTTCTTTGTATTTTAAATCACAATAATGTTTTTGACAGCAAACATAACAATCAGCTGGGCTTATTGTCCGACTGTATAGTAGAGCTGGCAAAAAATAGATGGCACTATCGATAAAATCGATTATTTTTTAAAAATTAAATATCGATAGATAGTTTTGCATATCGATATTATCGAAACAAAAAACCCCCAACCTAAAATTCATTGAAATAAATAGAAATTTCGCTGTTTTTCGGTTTTGTGTACGTGAGGAAGTAAGTCCGTAGTCACACGTACACATTTTTCTGAAAAGTAAAATGTATTTTTTTAATATTTTTTATAAAATAACAGCAGTTCTTTATTCTCCTTTACATTTCTGTGAACTACTTTTGCATAATTTCAAGAAAATCATTGACATTTCTGTCATTTTCATCTCCAAATTAATGGCTATGACAACTTAACGATAATATCGATAGCAATCGATATTTTAAAACATTATATCGAAAATATCTGATGTTGGGAATATCGATGGTTTGCCAGCTCTAATTTGGAACCCAGTTGGTTTGTTAAATCCGGTTATATATAGACGTACTATAACAGAACGTTCACATTTACGAAATCGAGCGGACGTTTTTTATACCCTCCACCATATGGAGGGTATAATTAAATTTGTCATTCCGTTTGTAACACATCGAAATATTCGTCGGGGACCCTATAAAGTATATATATTATTGATCAGCATAAAATTCTATGTCGATTTGACCATGTCCGTCTGTCCGTCCGTCCGTCTGTCTGTTGAAATCAAGATACAGCTCGCAATTTTAAAGATAGAGAGTCAAAATTTGGTACAGAAGTTTTTATTACTTGCAGGATGGTTGGTATTGAAAATGGGATATATCGGTCCACGTGTTGATATAGCCCCCATAGAACGGTACCTCCCGATTTTCGGTATTTTAAAGGTTTTAGCTTCATTATCCTGCCAAAATGGCTAAAATTTGGTTCGTAGTCTTCTTTAGGGGTATAAAACTTTCCCCCAGAATTTTGTCGGTATCGGTCCACACCTTTATATAGCCCCCATAGAACCTCCCGATTTTCGGTATTTTCAAGGTTTTAGCTTCATTATCACACCGAAATGGCTGAAATTTGGTACTTAGTATACGTTGGTGGTATAAAACTTCCCCCAGAACTTTGTCGGTATCGGTCCATGCCTTCATATAGCCCCCATAGAACGGTACCTCCCGATTTTCGGTATTTTGAACGCTTTGGCCTCAATATTCCACCGAAATGGCTGACATTTGGTATTTAGACTTTGTTGGGGGTGCTCAAACTTCCCCCTTAAATTTGTCGGTATAGGTCCACGCCTTCATATAGCCCCCATAGAACGGTACCTCCCGATTTTTGTAATACTGAAGATTGTGACGTCAATATCCAACCGAAATGGCTGAAATTCGTTATTTGGTCTTCCAAGAGTTATAAAATATTCCAGAAGAGTATTATCAGTATAGGTCCACATCTTCCTATGTTCCCATAGAAGCGTACTTCTTGACTTTCGGTATTTTTTTAAGTTTTAGTCACACTCTTTCACAAAATATAGGAAATTTGGTATTTAGTCTTCTTTGAGCCTAAAAACTTTTCGTCAGAAATTTGTCGGTATAGATCGACATTTTGAAATAGCCCCCATAGAATGGTGCCTCACATTGTTTTACCAAAATTGCTGAAATTTAGTATTAAGTCTTCTTCATACACGAAAGGAAACTAATTATTCCATTTTACTTCAATACAACTTGTGGTGGATGGTATAACAAGTTCGGCTCGGCCGAACTTAACGCCGTTCTTACTTGTTTTCATTTGACGTATACGCAAGGGAATTGGCAGTTGAATTCCACTCGATTTCGTAAATGTGAACGTAGTATAACCCGACAAAAAGCTCTAAGGCCATGTTTATATTATAGCCTTTTGCAGGGTTAACCTTCTTTATGAGGATTTATTTGAAATATAAGCAAAGGAATTGACATTTGAAACCCAGTGGGTTTGTTAAATCCGGTTATATATAAACGTACTATAATGTGTGTGGAGTTTTAGATTTAGGAAATCGATCGGATTTTAATAGTCACTTCCATTGCGTATACGTCAAACAAAGATTCGCCAATAAATCCAGTGGATTTCATTTGACGTATACGCTATGTAATTGACATTTAAAACCCACCATTTTGATTTCAAATACAGGCGATGGAAAACTAAAGATAGTATCGATACAATCGATATTTTTAATGAAATATCGAAACTGTCGAATGGAGCGACTATCGATAGTTTGCCAGCTCCATAAACACACCCAATGTTTTGCTGGGTTTACATTCGGCGTCGTTTCTTGATTTCGAAGACGTTTCGTGATTTCGAGCGGAATCAAGCAAAATTTATGACGATTTCGCATACAAAAATGAAATCATCTCATTTCGCGATTTCAGCGAAATCAACATCGAAATCACAGTACACAAGATATGCAACCCTGCTTTTGCCTAAAAAAGTACCAAAAGTTGCAACACTTTTCACGTATCACAATAAACAAGGAAGATGTGCGAATTGCTGCAACAAAAAATGTTAGTATCAATATTTGTAAACAATAGGTGTGTTCGTTTACTCAACAATTTGTACAAGTTCAGTAACTTCTTGTAATCGGCTAAGGTCGTTTGCATTGTACTGTAGAGTAAACGAACAGCATCCAGTAACAATTTGCAAAAATTTTTAATAAACGAACACACATAATGTGAAAAGATATTAAATTATTTTGTTACAATGTTATTTTTCATTGTGTTCCCGTACTTTTTTAATGGTAAGGATAGAAAATAGAGCGAATTGTCAAAAATTGATTCCCCACACAAATTTCTTAAAAAATAAGGGAACGGAAAAATGACGGAAATTGCAAAAACTCCAGCAGAAATGTCAAAATCAACGTATCAGCTATAATATTAGATATCAATGAACATATGAACATGCTTGCTGCTAGTTTCTACTAGGCCAAAACAGGTGAAGAGGGTGTTATTCGGCACTATTTTTGTTTAAAAAGAAGCGCAAATCTTGCTAGATTTCGAAGTACGGGAACGCATTTTTAGCACTAAACGGGAAAACTACTGCAAATACTAATATTTTGCAGGTTCTGATCACCACTTTTATCTATCAAAATTTATTATTGTCTTTTTTATTTTTTCATTTGTTAGTACTATACACAATTAATATGACCCAGCAAAAACTTTGCATCCGCGGATGCAGTTGAATTACTACAAGTGTACAGTACAGTTGCCGTTAGAGTACATCTTTTCCTATGAATTCACTTATGAATTTTACAAGAGAGCGCGCACCTAGGATGCACTCCATTTTGCTTCCACAGCACACAGCTAGGATGCACTCCGTTTTCGATCCAAATCAAAACTTTTTATGTAGTAATTTGGATTGTATTTAAATGCAGTCTTCGGATTATGTTTTAATCAATCTAAAGGAGAACTTTAAATTGTATTTTATTATGCTTGGTTTACATTTACGAAATCCACTCGATTTCAACTGTCAATTCCATAGGTTAAACGTCAAATGAAATCCAGATGAGATTTCATTTGACGTTTGAGCTATGGAATTGACAGTTGAAATCGAGTGGATTTCGTAAATGTAAACTTAGCATAACTGTATTTAATTAAATTTAACTTTGTTATCATAGTCTGTAAGGAATTTATGTTCTAAAGACTGAAATAAATAAATAAAGATGCAGTAAAAATGCAAGCTATTGCGAAATATCCCAGAATAAATAAAATGCATTTATTATTTGTGTAAAACAATAACACAATGAACTTTAGTTAACACAAATTAAAAAAGTTTCCATTAAATTGAATCACATTTGAGTTTACTGTCTCCGTTCTCCATTAAATCCAAGCGCATCTGATTTTGCTTCATCATACTACAGTCGACTCCGGAAAAAATCAGCATATTTGTTTCAGTTATCCGAAGTTTGCGCTTAAGCAGAGTTCGGATAACTGCAATTTTTTCCAGTTATCCGAACTTCTTATAAGCGAAAATGTTTTCAGTTATCCGAACTTTGAATAAAAGTAAAAAAATCGGAAATCATACAATCATATACAGTTTTTAACAGTTAAAAAATAAAAAATACATTTGGCACGTACATCACCATAATTTACATATATATATAGAAACTGGAAGTCCCTATATTTTAACTGCTATATTTTGTATCGAATAAGTTGACCATATGTAGTATATAAGTACGGTAATCAGAACATTACCCTTCAAGAAAAAAATTAAATTAAATCTAACTACTTTATGATGAATAGGTACTTCAACAGTTTCTTCTGGAAGTCGCCCACTGTGAGTTATGACTGATACAATATGTTCTTCATCTTTTGACAATACCCGATTTGCATCTATATCACCGAATTTATTGTACATAAAGATATGCAGGTTTTACAAATAGACTTCAACAAGTAGGCTGCATTTTACAAATAGACTACATCCTTGCTGCACCTTGTAAAAATCATGGCTTCTTTAACGTAAAATAAGTGGTCATGAATCACATGCAGTCATAATGCAAGTATGTTTGGCCACAAATAGTTTTCTGCGATTTTACTTCTCCGTAACATCACTCATGTACTTCATTTCTAAAGTTCAAAAAACGTCGCCACTGAACTATAATTGTTACCTCTAGAGTCGTTATTTTAATACATTTAAAATAATGCAAAAATCTAAATCACTGACTTCCTTGTTGCCTGTTTAGGTGGCATTTCTGAACAAATTAGTAAAGCATTTGCAGTGTTTTTAGGTGAAACTGAACTATGTCCTTCCATCATTTCTTGTTGGATCCACTTCAATTGTGATCGTTTCTTTATTTTTAAAGTTCGAGTTATTGTCGTCGTACTTCATTTCTAAAGTTCATAAGTTTCTTTTCCTGATTTGATTTCACATTTACTTTATTCTTTAAACTTTTTTGTCCCACATACATATATAACTAAAAAGAAATTAGAAGAAGCAAGTTATAGAAATGTTGAAATTATGTTAATAATCTATATCAATACTAAACGTTACGCCATTCCCCTGTCTTCTAATAAGTTTACTTAGTTCAAGATCTATTTACCAGATCATGTAAGTAGCACAACAACAACAACTGTATTTTGACCAAAAATGCTTCAAGATGTCAAAATATTTGTTTACGTTTTCATACAATTTATTCACAACAACAATAAAAATGGCAGATTGAAACCAAGACGCTGGAGTTTTACGAAACCTTATAATTTCATCATGATCTAGTTATTGACAAAAATATGGCGACAATTTTTTTTCAGTAAAGCGGAGTGATTTCAATGGAAAGTCCAAAATTTTGCCAAAACTAAATTGCAGTTATCCGATATTTTCAGTTATGCGGAGTTTCACTAATGCGGAGTAAATAGTGAGAAATTTACCTAAAAATGTAATGGTGCAGGAACTCGATTTCAGTTGTCCGATATTTTTCAGTAAACCGACTTACAATAAAGCGGAGTCGACTGTAAAGGTTTTTTATGTTGACTTCCCATCACTAGTTCAGCTTTCGACATGGACTCCAACTGCACTTCACTCCATTAACAATTTCCGTCTCGTGAATTACAGCAAAAATGTTCGCAACTTCAGTTTTTATTTCTTTATTTTATAACAAACTCTCCGAAATGTATACACTCTTGTTTGTCTTTTGAAGAAATGTGTAGGGATCAACCAACTGTTTTTTTCTGTAGGGATCTCTACAGCAACTGCTTATAAAATGTATGTTACGGAGTGCATTTTTCATAACTCTGTTGGACTACATCGAAAGATGTTGTGAAATCATAACACCAACTGCACAACTTCCAAAATTTTTTGCAGATGAAATATATAGATAACTTTACGATAATTTTCCAAATAAAGTTGTAATGTTCTATATTGCCGTATATTTTTGATGATTAATTCAATTTACATCAACTTGTTTTGAAAATTCATGTTCGATCAGCTGCGCATATGCATCTACCTTATATTTTGAAATCAACCAAAAAATAAGTGTAAACACCGGGATGTATTTCAGGATTTCGTGAAATCCAGTGGATTTTGGAGCGCAAGTGTAAACTTGGTATTTGGGTAAAATTTTGCATTTGGCATTGACCCAAAAATTTCTCTTTGTTTTGCACACAACAACGCTCAGTATAAGACTTCAAAGTTAAACAATTTTGAATTTGGCGTCAAGGTGTTGTTTTGGCATTTCTTTGTTTACATGACATACAAATACATTGACACATTTTTAAGGCTATTTTTTTAAGTTTATTTGTTTCTCATTTTATTATAAAAATTATAAAACAAAAGTGTTTGGGAAGTAATTATATTATATTTTTATGTTTCATAAATGTTGATCGCCAAACTTATTTTAATAGGTGTGTTCGGTTACTCAACAATTTGTACAAATTTGTACAAGTCCAGTAACTTCATGCAATCGGCTAAGGTCTTTTGCATTGTACTGTAGAATAAACGAACAACATCCAGTAATAATTTGTACAAATTTTGAGTAAACGAACACACATATTGTTTACATAAACATATGGCTGACGACGGCGTTATAAAACGATTTATGATTGTTACCAATGCTCAAAAGTCGACGATGGACGACACGAAACTTCAAAAAACGTTGTATGTATCTAGAGCTCTAGTCGTTTACAAGAAGTTACTGGACTTGTACACATTTTTGAGTAAACGAACACACTTATAGTATAGTAGCATGTTTATATTGTTACGGAATTAGATTTAACTAATGTCCGTGTAGACGTTGTTTTATTCCCCAGTACGATTTGTACCAAATAAAACAGGGTTCGTTTTAGATTACGTTTCTACAATGCTTTATTTACTTTATTACACTCTTTCGTAACCGACTTTAATTACTAAGCACGCAGCTTGTCTCTAGTTAGCACGCAGCTCTCTTTTACCGATCTGTTCAGTTCAACGCTTAAAACACAACTCAACTCAATGTTGCCATTCGTAACTCTATTTATACCCAAAATCTCCTTGGTCTAGAAATATCTAGAACATATGGCAACCTCTCGAATCTGTGCAGCGAACACACAGACGCACATTCGCACTAAGCGAACATCCATACTCACATACATACAAGTAGGCAAGCACAGTAATGACGTAATTACAACAACAAACAACTACACGAAATACAAGAAGTAGGAACTAAACGATAATTACATTATTGTTGCAAAACAAAACAAACAAAAGAACATTAACAAAAGGTAATGTAACGACTAGAATGATGAAGAGAGTTCTACATGGTAGTTGTTGTTGCTTAAATAAAGTAAAGGCCTGCGTACATAAGCTGATCTGCCTGATTGCCTTGCTTTCCTGCTTCATTTTTGACATAATAAAAATAAAAGAATAAAGAAGGCCGAGCAAATTTCGAACTGGGTTGCCCTTTTATTTTTTATTCTTTTATCAGAAGTATGCAAGGTAAGCAGGCAAGGCAGCTTATGTACGCAGGCCTTAACTGCGTAATAAAAACTTTACGTTACAATTCAAATTTTTAAATTAACGGTAATTAAACTAAACTAACTTAAACCTATCAGTTACATTCGTAACATTGCCTCCCGCTTAAGCCTGTTCGTCCCGAATAGGCACAGTTCCCTCTCGGTGGTATGGGCATTGGTAACACTGCCTCCCGCTTAAGCCTGTTCCTCTTGACTAGACGCAGTTCTCGTTCCGTAGTGGTGGCAACCGATTTAGATGTACCCTCTACTGCGTCAGCTCTGGACTTCTGCTCTTCTGGACGTTGCTTTCTCTCCAGGAATCTTGACGTTATACCTTCTTTCTTTGTGGTCACCTTCCTAAGTGCCACCTGGTCTTCATCGGACTTGTCCTTCCTTGTTGTACGGCCGCTTTTCGATGGACGTTTTCTCGACGTACATCTTCGCTTTTTCCTCCTCGTTGCGAGATTTTTCCGCTTTCTTACTGACCATTTTTCGGCGGCTACCACCTTCAGCGTACGAACATCTACAGCGATTTCGTCAGATTCTGCGCTAGGACGACCCATGCTTTTCTTCTCTTCGTAGCCCACATTAATCGGTATTTCCACATTGGACCAAGTCATCACACGGTGCTTTATGTCCAGGTTTATATCGAAGGCAATCATGAAGTCTACACCAAGTATAACTTCGTCCATAATATCGGCCACTACAAAATCGAAATTTATAGATTTTCTACCCATGCTCAGCCTTTGGTAGGCCTTTCCATGCACCGTTGTAGTCTCGCCTGTGGCCGTCCGCAATTTGACTCCATTTAACGGCAATACCTTCCCTTTTACCAAATCCGGTCTAATAATGGACTTTGTTGCACCGGTGTCCAATGTCAAGGTACGTAATGCACCATTGATAAAGCCTTTAGCTGTTAAGTTGTGATTCTCCTGCTGGACTATGGCTATAGAGATTGTGGTACCATCGTTTTCATCATCTGCCAGCGGCGCTTCGTGATTGACGGAATTTACTTTTTTTGATTCACCTGATGTCTCATTTTTCGGATTCTTAGCCACAAGTTGGTCTTCGCTTTTCAAAGGCGGTGAGGCGGATCTGGTCCTTGGTCGTTGCAATCTGCATTCTCGTGCAATGTGTCCAGCTTTCCGACAGTTGTAGCAAGTCCTTCTCGTTTTGCCAGCCCTTCGTTTCACTTTATCTATTACCTGCATTAGTGCATCTTTCATTAGTTCGACAACGGTCTGAGGATTGTTGTCCTCAACTTCCAGCTTCCGCACATTGCAAGCCTGAGGTTTCACCATTGTCTCTTGCTTATGTCCGCCACCGTACTTTAGTTCGAGAGCTGCAATTATATCTCCATAGTTGTTTCTAGAAGCGGCGGGAATATTCTGTAATACGTCAGCAGCACCGCCCTTCAATGCCATAAGTAGTCGTACCGCCTTGTCGTTGTCGTTCCACGAATTTCTTGAAGACACCGCCTCGAATTGTAATTTGAAGACATCAAACGATGTAGATCCGTCGAATTCAGGAGGCTTGATTTTCAGAGTGTTATCAATAACTCGCACTGGTCCTCCTTTGATTTCCAGTTCAGACATTTTCTTTTCCAGATTCACAATCTTCTCGCCGTGGGCCAGAAATTGCCTATCCAATTTCTTTAAATGGTTTTCCATAACCTCGAATCGCTTTCCAATAACTTGCGTAATATTATCGAGTCTTTCGCTGATTTTCGCCTCTAATTCTTCCAATTTTTCGTCGAATTCCTCCGTCAGATATTTGAAGCTTTCATTTATTGCAATAGATTCCTCTTCCATTCTCTTATTAAATTCCTTCGCCAACGTTACTGCAATAACTTTTGCAACCTCCGTATAACTCGGAACCGCGTCTGAAGTTTCATCTCTAATATCAAACTCATATTCGCCGATGTTCATTCCACGGCGCTCGAACTCTTCCAACAAGCGTTTTTGTAGTTCGGCCTTGTTGCCAGTAGAACACAACTCCAACTTACTTAGCTCCTTCTTCAAATCTTCCTTTCGTAGATCCTTGAACCTCATCTTCTTTGTAGGATTATCGTAATCTCACTGCTGACACCAATTGTTACGGAATTAGATTTAACTAATGTCCGTGTAGACGTTGTTTTATTTCCCAGTACGATTTGTACCAAATAAAACAGGGTTCGTTTTAGATTACGTTTCTACAATGCTTTATTTACTTTATTACACTTCTTCGTAACCGACTTTAATTACTAAGCACGCAGCTTGTCTCTAGTTAGCACGCAGCTCTCTTTTACCGATCTGTTCAGTTCAACGCTTAAAACACAACTCAACTCAATGTTGCCATTCGTAACTCTATTTATACCCAAAATCTCCTTGGTCTAGAAATATCTAGAACATATGGCAACCTCTCGAATCTGTGCAGCGAACACACAGACGCACATTCGCACTAAGCGAACATCCATACTCACATACATACAAGTAGGCAAGCACAGTAATGACGTAATTACAACAACAAACAACTACACGAAATACAAGAAGTAGGAACTAAACGATAATTACATTATTGTTGCAAAACAAAACAAACAAAAGAACATTAACAAAAGGTAATAGGTCTGTACGATAACTCAAAAGTTTGTACAAATTTGCACAAACTTTTACAAAATGTTGTTCGATAACAAACTTGTTCAGTAAAAGAGAAATGAGAAGTAGTTGCAAGTAATTGCAAGAACTTGCAAATACTTTTTACTTGCGAAGTTATCGAACAGGCCTAATGTAACGACTAGAATGATGAAGAGAGTTCTACATGGTAGTTGTTGTTGCTTAAATAAAGTAACTGCGTAATAAAAACTTTACGTTACAATTCAAATTTTTAAATTAACGGAAATTAAACTAAACTAACTTAAACCTATCAGTTACATTCGTAACAATATTATAGCTTTGTGGAGGGTTAACCTTTTTATGGATATTTATTTATTTGATGTATACGCAATGGAATTGGCGTTTGAAACCCAGTGGGTTAGCTAAATAAGGTTAAATGTAAACGTACTATAACACTGGCATCTAAAACACGAGTTCTTGGAAAACATGTATTTCATTTAACATAGTATTGATTGGTGTAAATGCGCTTTAACCCTGCTAATGTATGGCCTTGGCCTTTCCCATCGTTGGCAACACTAACCGATTTTTTATTTATCGATTAACTGAATCTCGAATTGTATATCCCTTTGCATTCGTTTTCAAACTACATATCCCTAACTTATGTTGTTTTGTGTGTACGTAAAGAAAAAAACTAAATAAACGCGATTTGAACAAAATTAAGTGAATATCGGCAATAATTTAAATGAAATATTGAAGATTTATTGGTTTATCGTGTCGAATCCATAAACCACAAGAAGAAGTGAAGAGAATTTTTATGTGAAATCTCTAAAACAGAGAATAAGGAGGGAGTCCTCTACAATAGAGGGCTTGCAACTCATACAAGAATTTTTAACAAACAAAAAAGAGGGGAAAATTTTAGGGGGGAGTGTGTGTGTGTTTAAAAATTTATTAACCAACTTTTTTTATTGTGTTTGTGAAACAAAAAAGTATTAAAACAAGGAGAAAATACAATCCAGCTCAATAATGCAATAATTATGACAGCAACAATGGAAACACGGTCGTATACATCATCATCAACAGCTACTTCGGCGGCGGGGCGGAATGATTTTGGGATGCAAGGTAAATGTTTATGTGGAATATTGGCAGAGGGAGGAGATTTAATGGAGGAGACGCAAACACAACGCCAGTGGAATATCATAAAAGTAGCTAAAAGAGGCGAAAATAGGTCGATAACCTAAATTTCAAATAGACACAAATTTTTTTTCGGATATGAATGTAACTGAATGAAAAATTCGTAGGACAACATAAGCGCGTTCAAGTGAAAGTCCATGAAAATCCATGTACACAAAAACGAAAATGTTTAACCAGTTAAAAATATGACAAATTGAATTCTCTACCCTGTACATTGAAGTAATGGTGGTTGTGCCTGCGGTGGCGGTGACACCTGAGCCTCCTAATAATTTGTTAACTCATGCATTCAAATGAAATGCGCTGGCATACTAAATTCCTTTAGTGTTCATGTCTGAAATTCAATTGGACTATTTGCTTGTCTGTCTGCATATATAAATACCAAGAGAGGGGTAGTTTTTCTGTTGTTTTGCTTTTTTCTGACTATAACTATTTGCTGTGCATAGCAATATTGAGTTTGGTGGTTGTGAATGAAGCAACAATTGTTTTGAATTTCATTAAATCTTGTCGCGAAGATTCAAGCATCTCAACCAGGAATGTTTTATAAATTTTGTTTAATTGATCCATTGTCATAACAGACCAGTATCATCATCATCGTTATTGCCCATACTAACGCCATCATGTCTCCCATATAGAATATGTATGTTTTTTTGTATATAGACTGCTATATTAATTGGTTAATGACTTCAGCCTCCGAAATCTTTTAAACAGCTGTCAAAATTACTCTCACAAGCTACTGGGGACAACAACATATATTTAGTTTACTTGAGTCAACAAAACCAACTGGGATCAATATTTGTGTATTGTACCGCCATACTCTCTACAGCATCATACCACCTTACTTACCTATGATGCTCTTATTCCTAAACTATGGACTTCCGTTGTTTTATTCAGTTTTGTCTGGACACACAACTGATGACTGGCATCTGTGTTTGTGTTTTCACAATTGTCTTCATCCGCCTATTAAATGTATTCTATTTTTGTGTTTATCATATTTATGTTTCGTTTTCATATTTTTACCTTTGCAGAATTGACTCCCGAACAACAAAAATTGTTGCTGGAATTGCGCAGAAGGCGACAGGAATTGTTATTAGAGATACAGGTAATTTTCAGTGGCTTTGAAGTAAATAGTAAAAGGACAGTTTTTATGAATACTATTCGATTTTTTTATGTAGCCAGTTTTAATAATCTTCAGGAGTTTCAAAATTTTGATCAAGGGTTATTCTACTAAATGAAGCGCCGAAATCCCATGAAAAACGAATGCTAAGTAGCCAGGTAAAATGTCAACTAGGTATTGCTGCCAGCAATACCTGGACCAAGGACAGATACAAAATCTTATTTGGTTTTGGACAATTTAAATTCACATCTATGTTTTTGCCGCTAGAATTCCTCTTTTACTCAACCAATAGTTGGAAAATTAATGTTTTTCATATGAACAATTGTACGACACATGTTCCCGTCCGCGGTGATCATTTTTCTACCAAAATATATAGTTCATCATATAGTCCTTTGATGAAGAAAACTATTCTCTGTAAAATCTACTTGACATACATACATTCAAAATACATTCCTTATAGTATCTTAGGTTATAGGATGCACATCTACCGTCGCTTGTAGGCAGCCACTTGAATAGGAGATCAGCGGTCCACGGTGATCATCATGAAAACAGATAAAAGTGATTGGATCCGAAAAGGATGAGGACAGGAAAATAGGGAGGAGGAGACTTGATAAAACGGAGAGGTAGGAAAGAAAAATAGGTTAAAAGAATTTGTTGAGTCTAGGATGATCAGCAACAGGACCATAGGGTCTATGGAAAATAAGATATAGAGAGATAATCTCAGGGACACCAACCAGTCTGTGTCTTTTTGTTATCAGTCTAGGATACCGGTAGAGACGGCACTCTTGATTTTCACACTGCCTGCGTTACGTTATGTTGTTGCCCTTCCACTTATTTTTCGTAGTTATAATACCGCAATGACCCATGCACCAATGCTGATCTCTAATTTGCGAAGTGAGAGAAAGGACTTCGATACCTTTAATCCAGGTCTGTCCTGCCAGATCCTTATGATTTTCTCTGCTTAGAGGTCATCGAAGAAAAAACAAAGCAGCGACTTGAAACAGTCCTCCATCTGAAGGTCCGAAGACTGAGAACCTAGAATTGCCAGTACATCAACATAGCAGTAACCTGTAATGTTTAATATGAACCTACAATACCGAACAGCCTTAGATTTTATGGTGCCTTCAGAGTAGCCTGGCATAAAAATGTGTGGTGGCTGTCCTATCTACAAAGCCTGTCGCTACCATGGTTTCTAAGGTTTCAATACTGTAAAGACTTCTGTCTGAAAAACTCTGCAGTTGCGTAATTTCTCCATAGTGCAGTATGGAGACCCGGTGCAAATGTATGAAAAAAATTTTGGAGGATGTAGATCCCCATATAAAGTTCCGCCCGATTTCACGATTTGTGGTATGTTGACGATTTTTTTCAAGCAATTTGGATGTAGTTTTTCACTTTGAGTTCTGAGTAAACAAAATGTTTAATATAGGTCCAAGTTTTGGAATAGCTCCCATATAAATATCGATATTTTTAACCATTTTAGCCAATTTTCCAATCGATTTGGCTGTAATTGTGCATTCTGAGTTTTTAGTTAACAAAATAGCACTTCGGAATTTTTTCGATTTTGCAGGCGTGTAAGGGAAATAACTTACCGGATGGCGGCAGCTGTAATTTAATTTATTGTCAACTAAAGACTTTCCCATGTATTTTAAATAAAAACATGGAGAAAGTAGCCTACCCTGTGCCCACTCACTCTTATCAGGGATTATTACCTCACCTGTGTTAAACTCCATGGTTGGCTTTAGGTATAGAACCCTTGCATACCCAAACCTGGAACAACTACACATTTTAAGCTCGCTGAGGCTCAAAACACCTCGGGAAGTTTGATACTGAACTAGAATATCCAGGGATTGGATATTCAGTAAAGCAATTAATTCTGCCTGACGTGCTGGAGAGATTCCTTCTTGTTCATTCAATAAATGCATGATGAAGTTAGCGGGATTTGCTGGATCCACTGGTCTAAAGTATTTTTGCAAGTTCTAAAATCACAATTAAAGTATATCGTCTGCTCCGTCGGAAAAGGTCGTAAGTCCCTCTCAATAAATTTTTCAGGAGGAAGAAAAAACATTCCAGCGCTTTCTGTATTAAAGATTTTATTATGGTGGTAAAGGCAGTATTCTTCGTTAATTTATTTCGCTTCAATACCTGTACTTTGTTTGATAAAGTTCCGACGTGTTTGGGAGATAATTGGATGTCTTTGGACTTACGACCTTTTCCTTGTACAGTTTTGTATGTTTGTAGGGACTTACGACCTTTTCCTACAATTTACGGACGTTTTTAAAATAAAGTATTTTACTTTACAAAACAAAGTGGAAAGGGTATTACAAGTTTGTTTTGTCCAATATTCGTGTGACATCGCGAAATATTCGTCGTAGACCCCCTCCCCCTGCCATTTTTTCATATCATGATGAGATAAAGCGATCTAGCTATGTGTGCCCGTCTATCCATTAACAATTGTAATAAAGCTCCAGGCCTCAAATTTGGACCGATCGTCACGAAATTTTGTGGAGAGGTCGGGTTCCGACCAGAAGTGACCCCATTAGATGTTGGTTATGATCGAAAGGTGTGAAATGGACCAAACACACAATTTTTACCCAACTTTGTAGCTGTCCTGTAGATCGCAGTAATATTCCGATCGGAGCGAAATTTGAAAAATGATTTGAGTTTAAGACAAAGAATAAACTTGCAATTTAACATGGTGATGAGATAATTATTAGCGGGTTTAATGGACCAAAACTTTTTGGTGAAATCTTATCTATAAAAGACAATGTGTGTATGTTTGTATGTTCCGCATAGACTCAAAAACGGCTGAACCGATTTTTTTTTTTTTGAAAATTTCTGAGAATATACAAGGAACAACCGCAGTGAAAATAGGCTCTATATTTTTTTGAATTTGGAAGGGGCGGGGCAGGCCCTATTTTTTTAAAAAAACGCTTTTTTGCTAAAGTTATGAAAATATCGGTAAGAAAATTAATTTGCGAGGCAACTGTTGTTAAATCTCCGACCCTAAGTAATTATTCCATGTAATTTTCAGATTATGCACAGGGATGTACCTTGGTGGAAGTAGGCTATATATTTTGTTGAATTTCGGAGGAGCGGGTTACACCTGTGTCCTATTTTTTTTAAATGCGCTATATACATTTATAAAACTTACGAACGATTCCGTTTCCCCAATTCTGGCTACATATTTTAGCAATAAGACCGGACCACCCCTACTTTCATAAATATGCTACAAATCAATGGAAATACCAGATGTTATGCGTAATGAATCTTTGGTCTTATTGGAAAGCAAGTGTTTAGATTAGAAGGCAACATATCGATAGATATAGTTTCATCAGGTATATAAGATACATTTTAAGAAGGTGAACACAGTCGGCATGCCTCAAGTCATCAGTTATTTGGCGGTATGTTAAAATTATATATCGACACCAACATTTCTGAAGAGTTGTATACCCTCTACCATAAGATGGAGGGTATAATTAAATTTGTCATTCAGTTTGTAACATATCGATATATTCAGCGGAGACCCTATAAATTATATATATTCTTAATCGGAGTAAAATTCTAAGTCGGTATAACTATGACCGTTTGTCCGTCTTTTGAAATTAGGATACACCTCGCAATTTTTAAGATAGATCTTCGTGATTTGGTATAGAAGTTTCTATTACTTCTAGCATGTTTGGTATTGACGCCTTCATATAGCCCCCATAGAACGGTACCTCCCGATTTCCGGTATTTTGAAGGTGTGGCCTCAATATTCCTCAGAATGAATGTAATGTCTTCCTAGGCTTAGGAAGTTTATCATCAGAGCTTTCAGAATCACCGTGAAAACCATAGGAAACTAGACCCATGACAAACCATCGTCTAATTCCATTCCAAATTCATATTGCACTTTGTTAGCAAAAACCACTATGTCTTCTTAGTTTAATACCATTTCAATCAATATTTATTTTAGAATCATTTAATAATATAAACATTGCACTTACCCGTCCGTTAGATGGTATTACTTTATTCAATTCAGAATACAAACTAATCTCGTTATGTGAATAAATGTCCCTAGAGAAACCACAAATTACCAGCTAATAAAGTTAAGTAAGATATGCGACAGTAAAACAGTAAAAATCTTGGTTTTTTTTAATTTTTTTCAATATATGAGGTATTTGAACACATACAGCATCACAATTTGTATCAATGAAAAGGCCAGAAGTCCATCTTTCATAGTCAGTTCGCTTATAGGGGAAAATAGATTTCAAATGTAAATTTTCGTTGCAATAGAGAAATTATCACATTTTTGTCAAAAGTTTGGTCCAAAGGCTCTGCCAAATATTATCCGATTATCATCCAAAGGTGTAGGCTAGTTCTTTACATTGTACCCCAACCATGGATGACGTTAAACATTATATCTGAACTACATTAACTGTAGTATTATTTTAAAGTATAACTTTTCCTGTGGACTTACGACCTTTTCGTTCTCAAATTTGTACGTTTTGTGGACTTACGACCTTTTCCGACAAGGGCAAAACATATAGAAAAACGCGACGTACTACCATTTTCTTTGTATCATACGACGTGTTTTGACGTGTACTATCATCCTGTAACAAAAACGCGATTTCCAAAAAAAGTGGACTTACGACATTTTCCGACGGAGCAGACGATATGTATATAAAATAATGTTTGTTCAAAAAACTAAAATCAAAATTTTTCTTTATAAAAATGTTCAAAAGTCATTTAGAAATCTTAGTCGGCGCGGAACCTTTTTCAGCGAATCGAACTAAAACACGCGTTTTCGTTAACAGGACATTATTCCGCACATGGTACTGGCGAGGTATTTTATTTGTTTATAGCCCTAATATACGTAGATGTAGGTCTACGGCAGGAGTGTCATTAAAAGTTCGACAGGCAATGTCGGTCCTAATTATCGTTTTAACTCTAGTTACAACGGGACGTGCCCCACGCCCTTTTTAAAGCATCTAATATTTTTTAAACTGTCAAACGAAACTAATATCAGCAAATTGCGCTGCGGTTTTTATAAACATGATAAAGACTAGACAAACTATTTTTAGCATTGATAGATCCAACATCCTTTAAAAAATGTTCGTTACGGATCCATATTAGGATACAGCCCTATACAAGCTTCAATCACGTAGATGTATTTTAAATGTTTTTTTTTTTTTTACTCTGAGTTGGTAGAGTACTTTTGTTGTTCGGCTCCGGCTACCAGAAGGAGGTCCAATACCAAAATAAAATCGAGGTGTATGTACTCGTTCATATAAATGTGAGTATTGCCTTGCCCATTCTGGAATGTTCGTGGCAAATATTTTACCTTAAATAAATGGTTTACCTGGGAAGAAAATTCTGGACAAAGTTAAATTTCAAAATCTTTTCGAAATATTTCGTTTTTATTTGTTGCGACAAATCAGGGCTCACTCCTTCATTCAATGCGATATACGATGAATGTTCGGTGTTTCATTATCTACAATTCCCCAATGAATCATTGCGATAAATGTGGCTTCTACTGAATAACGTCAACACAGAAGGCAGACTGCTCTGCTTAATTACAATTAATTGAATGTTATTCAAGAAAAAAAGATGACACATACAAAGAAACAAATCCATGTTTGATGATCTTCTTCGCAATTATTTTTATCAACTTATTTTGTATCGCCAAGAGTTTGGAAATTATGTTAAATATTTGTTCCAAAAAATAAATATTTTTTTCAATGTACAATATTCAATTTTAGATGGTATAGTTCATAAGTTCAAGATACATTTGAAACAATTCTAACAATTTGTGTCAAAAACCTCACCCTCACAGTAACAAGCAATCAACATTATTCCTCCTAAACGGACACAGTGCGTCTTTTCTCTTGATGTCATAAGCTTCCAAAACAAGTGCTAAATGTCAAATAACCCATGTTATTTAAATTTCTTGTACTTTTTTGATTGAATATGTTTGTTTAGTCGTATTTGGGGTTTCCTATGCAAAGTTTAAAAAACAAATTCTTATAGTACCCATCCCCTCTTTTCCGGTTTGCAAACTGACTGTCTTCTATGTCAATCTGTTTTGTTGTTTGTTGTACTTTTTGCCGTTGTTTGGCAGCAATTGGGTTTACGATTTGTTTTTTATTGTTTATTTTTGTTTATAATTCGCTGTGTGCAGTAATTCGCTGCTTTGCGCTGTGGTTTTCAAAATATTCCGACACACACAAATCTAGCAATTCCAGTCCAGTTATATGCAAATTATTTTTATTGTCTTTTATTATTTTGTTAATTACTTGCAAAGTATCTTCAATGAATTGATGACCATTGCTGTTCACTATATTTCAACCAGTAGTAGGTTTAATCATATTTATTGTTTAATACACATTATCATTAATTTTTGAGTTGTAAATAATTATGAGTGGTTTGCCAGCTAAAAAATTGAGCTACACGGGATCATTCACCTTTGTTAGACTGGTTTTAATGAGCTTTTTTAACCATTTCTTATATTAGCTTGTTTCTTTCATCGTGAATTCTATTTTGTCCGTGTTTCTAATGATACTCAATTGCTTTTCTCTTTTGGTGTTTTTAATAATAAAACTGCTTTCCAAAAGGGAACCCAAGTTTCAGCACGCATACGAGGGTTACTATATTTATTTCTGGTCTAGGCAACACTTTGTGGCGCCATTTGACATTTCCATTATACAATATAGGATAATTAGGATAGCCGGTAACATCCGAGCAAATACTGCAAAGAAAGGATGTCATTGTTTTGCTGTACTGGAAGAATCTTTGTCTATTCATGCCAATGGTCTACTGAAGACATGAAAAGGGCACCCTGTTGCAGTTCTCAAGGCGGCATTATGAAAGGTTTAATATTTTTACATCGCGTTGCACTTATATTCGCGGAACAAACTGGTGTCTCATAGCTTTTTCACAGACCTACCTATCGCGTTACATGTGGTCAACAAGGCTTCTTTATCTGCGCCCCAAGTGCTGCCGGCTAGGACCTTGAGGATCTTGTTCCTACATCTTGCAGATAGCTGTGGCGTCAATGTACACAGGATTGAAACAAATATTCGCCTGTTTCTTCGGCAAAACTAATGAAAATTTCGACAGTCCCGGCACGGTTCCGCTTGAGCAACGTAGTAGTTGTATAACAAAATTCGAGAAACGAACAAGAAAAAACGAATGATTGTGCACCATGACAATGCGAGCTCTCTCCCATTGGCTCAAACCAGCGCCTTTTCGAACTGGCAAAACGTGGTATATGTGGATCATTCGCCGTACAGCCTTTTATTCCCTCACATAAAAAATGCATGGTCAACGATTTTCGTCGCCAGGAAAGCGTTCAAAAAGCATGCGTTGCAGGAGTCTGTAAAGAGTCGGGACATTCCAGGTGAAGTTTCGTACGTAGATCATTGTTCTTAAAGTCCTTCTCAACTTAGGGTGTTTGTTTTTTGAAGCGGGTTACTTACCCGACGCTATGTGGAGGCTGGTCAGAACAGGTGCTTAGTATCTTGCACTCTATACCTTGCTTTTAGTTCTATTTTTTTTTTCGGAATATAAGCTTGCTCATTTCCAATGATTCCTTTTTAAGCCAGAATATCTTTTGAATGTATTTATGCAAATCAAATCATCCAAATTGGATTATGGATCGCAAACTATTAAGTTCAATTACCGATATGCATATCGCTATGACATTAGCTTATTGCACTGTTGTCCCGTCAAGTTAAAAATCGAAAAAAAAACTGGGTGCAGTACAAATTTGAAAAAAATCCATATACTTAACGTTAGGTTAACGTCGAGAGGAGAGTATTCGATTTTTATTATTAATGTTATAGAAAATATAACAATATTTACTCATTATTTATTCTTTTAATAATTGGCATGCGGCTTTCACTGCGGTCAATTATATGATAGCAGTAATAGTGCCATGGAATAAAATAAATGCAAAATTCGAAGCAACCCACAGACAACTGTGGATAATTGGAATTTGAGAACTGGACCTGTTAGTGTGTGCTTTCTAATTCCAACATGGCTATTCTGAAAATTTTTCCTTTCAACTTACATCGAAAGACTAGTTAAAATATTTTCGTTTGTTTCAATTTTATAATTCGGTTTCATTGTAACTTCTATATATATAAAAAAAGGATGATGTTAGTTACTACGCTTATAACTCAAGAACGGCTGAACAGATTTTGACAATTCGGAATGGTCTCATGGCAGAAAAGGATAAAACCTAAAAAAATCGCGAAAATCTGCGAAAATTTTGCAAAAAATTTTTTGACACATTTCTATGTAGCTTCGTGTTAGGAGTATACCGTGACACTTTTTTACAGTTTTTGGTGAAATTGTATATGCACCAACTGTCAGGGTCCATTGTACTACTCTGTTTTGTCAATTTCTAAAAGTTGTATAGACATTTTTTATTAACAATCAAATCGATTTTCATTTATTTTTAAGCGCCTTTTTAGAAAATTAACAGCGAAAACTTTGTTAAAAAGAGAGAGTTTAGTTTAGAGTTTGTAAAGATTAGTAGTGGCTTCGGTCAGATTCCGATTAAAAAGATGAAGATGAAAACGCTGGAAATGGTTTCCACAGTTTTGAGAAAAAAGTACAAAATCCACAAAATTGGTGGGTTATTTGAAAAATCTAGAGCTCAGAGGTAATTTCATTGGAAATGAGGTTGTGGCATATATGGTAACATGGGGAGGGTGTGCCACGTTTTTGTTCAAAATGTTCCGATATCAACACCGTTAAAGTTTTTTTCAAATACTATTTTTGGAAAAAATATAAGCATATCTTGGCTATAAGTTTTGATATATAAATGTTTATAATTTTGATAATTAATTTGTCACCGACGTGGATACCTACGCCAAGGGACTCTAAATATTCATTTACCATACTTCTTCCTTAAATACCAAAATCTTAAAATAAAGGGACGTTTTATCTATTGTAAAATCAAAAATTATACTAAAATTGACAACAAGAAACATATCCTAGAATTCAATTGAATTAGGTATGTTGAATTTCGATACAAAAGATATAATATTAAGTCAATACGATACGTTTAGCATAATATTTGATTTTGGCTTCACATTATAGTGTGGTATATCTATAACATAAACAATATAAGTTAATCCCGACAAATTTCTCAAATTAACCCACCCCACCCCATCCTGGCATAGCCGCCCCACCCCCAACCTGTTTCATAATATGAATAATCTTGGCATTTATAATTATTTTTTAATACACATTAATTGGATTTCTATTCTTTAGGAGTTGTCTTTAAAAAAATGTAAAATGTATTTTGGATACCACCAAAGGCAAACCAGATGTAACAAAATATAAATACCATGAACTTTTTTCGCAATACCCTGAAAAACACAATACTGCTTGCATCCTCAATCATATATTTGATACAAATGCCAGCTTTTGGGGTATGATAGATCTTCGCTAAACTCACAATTTTCCTTTTAACGGTATTTATGTAGCATTTGTAGTTTTCAAGAAAGTCTGCGGTGGCAAAGCCGCCCCGGTGGCACAGCCGCCCCATATAACCATACATATGTATACTTTTGAACCGTAGTAAAAACATCTTCGAAAGACCAACTTCCGATTTATGTCGTATAAAAGTTGAGCAGTACCAGATATAATTGATACCCCCACTGAAAATCAGTTTAGTTCCCGCAGAGCTGGAACGCAATTCCAAATGGTCAAATATGTATATCGAAAAAGTATGATATTCAAAATTGGAAAGAAACAAGTAAGAAAGTATCAGTCAGCTGTACCCTCAGCCTTTGACCAAAAACAAAAAAGAAGCAAACACAAGTTTAAACAGCGAGCTTAAACCAAGTTTGGAAAACAATGTTGAAAAATTTGAGAGTTATCCGACATACTAGCAGTTTAAGCATGTGCCGGCAGGGTGTCATGGACTTACTCCGGAAAAAAATTGTACCGTTGTAATAGGAATCGTGAAAATAACCTTCTGCAAAAAAAAAAAAAAAACAAATACATCCGAGACGAGTCCTCAAAGTCCACTTTTCCCAAATTTTGTGTGGGAGGTACCCGAAGGACTGGACCGACTGGACTGAGTGAAATAATACGATGTGCAAAGTTTGGACCAATCAGAAACTCCCTGCGAGAGTTATCTTCAGGATTTGGCATTTTAGATGATGCCGACAGGGTTTCTTGGAGTTTTTAGGCCAGTATCTCAGGAAGTATGGACTGCTGAAAAACATTTCAAAACTATCTGAGAGAAGCTCTTAAACTTTATTTATGGTGTGGTAGGTACACGAAGGAGTAGATTGATATGGTCCATATTCAAACCCGATCTATATCCGGAAGGAGTAATACGATTTGCAAAGTTTGGACCAAATCGATTGCGCCCTTTTGTGGGAAGGAATGTACCAATATGGGTCAACTATGTTTGGGCAAGGTTTTTCGAAGTTCAAAATTCGGTTCGGTTGATCCGTTCGAGAGTTATCGTGCACACCAGCCAGACACACCAGCCAGTAGGAGGTACTGATAAGAAGAAACCCATCGATTATGAAACGAATGGGGGCGTTACGATACTACATTGTTTTAAATGTGCGTCGCAAAATATGTTATTTGCTTAATAAATATATCTTAGTCCCGATTTACAGTTGCCCAATTGTCGGTTTATGGGACAGAGATTCGAGGAAAATAGAAACACATTGCCTCTCAGTAGCCTCTTTCTTCGACAAACTGACAATTATAGAAAGTACAATTGTCTAATGGGCATCTGCGTCGAAGGTCGTCCTAAATAGTTCAAAACAAAGAAATATTTGCAATTGAACTCGACAACAAAGCCATCGACTTCAGTAATAATTCTAACAGACCGCGAGACGAAGTTCGCCGGGTCCCCTAGTATTTAATAAAGCAAGAATAATTTGCTAAAACTTAATGTAGACAGTAGTTACGAGCTTTTAGAAAAAGCCTGCAGTTTATTTTAGCCACAAATCGCACTAAAAATCTGAAATCTTTTAAAGACAATTTAAGTAAGGAGATAGATTACATTTTCCAATTATATGGTGTCGAGTGTAAGTCTCTTTTATTCTCGACCTTTTTTGTTTTCTCTTTGGTTTACAACAATGACACACGCCGGACATTTATTCATAGGTCCCAAAGGTTTTTAAATATATGAACGCAAATTAGTTTTTCTATTGCAATGAAATAGATGAAGTCTTTTCAATAAAAAATATTCAGTGCAAATTCATATAAAATAGTAAAACTTAATAAATAGTAAAAATAAAAATACATTTCGCCAAATTGTCTATAAAACTAAAATATGTGTGCTTACAATTTTAAAAAGTCCAGATATTTTAAAATTATTCTGATGAATACAATTGAAAATATATAAATGTACAAAAATTCAAGTGAATTATTTTGTGAATTGTGTAGAAAAAAAAATATAAAATACAAACATATTTTGTGCGGTTAAAATATGTGAAATTATTGCTATAAAATAAAGTGTTGTCCATTGCCTTAAAATATATAAATATACCAAAGAATAAATACTATATTAATATGGGTTCGTTTCTATCAATACTCAGATGGAGTTCAAATGCCGATGAAATTGTATCTGACTCAATACACGCATTATTTGAGGAAGTGTATCAACGAAAGGTAAGGCATCTAGAGAAAAATATCATCTATCGCAATGTGTTAAATTTTTTGCGATTGAAATTTTTCTTACCTTCTTTACAATTTTTATTTTAAAAATTTGTCTGTTCCGGATCTGCAAGAATATACTAATTTTTACTATTTTTTCGATAATATAAAGGAAAAATTGTTATCGTAGTAAAACGTTTGTATATTCTTGCAGGTTCTGGAACAGGCATAATGACTACTTCAATAAGTACAATTTCAGTAATAGGAGAGGATCCAGAGCAAAATACTTACATCCACAAACAGTTAAAGTTTGGAGTAGTTTATGGTCGGCAGTTATTTCAGGGACTACTTTTGAAAACGAAAAAATTAGAGTAAAGTATGATCGTGTAACTTGCCACACAGCAGGAAATAAAAAAGTTTTAAAATCAAGTTTTTCTGAAGGAGTCGCCGTTCGGACATTGGAGAATTCCATTACAGTTCCGGGATTCATGAAATTTTTAGCAACACTAATACGAACTAATTCCTAGTAAATTCAAATAAAAGCGCCTTAAATAACTTCCAAAAGCCTTTACCCCATTAGAATTAATATGACAAATCAATTCCGGTCACACTGTAAGTATCAAATACCACCCTGTAAAGAATGAAATATATAATAGCGGTATTCACTCATTGTGGTAGATTTACAACTCTTGTTAATGTACTATATGTACCAGGGTTTTTTACAACGAAGTGTGAATGTCTTTTTTTGTGAATATCGTAAACAAATCAAAGCATCTTAACATCGTCGTAAGTCTATCTTTTAGTTTCAGTTTTATTACACTTTTTTCATAAAAAATTGTTTTTTTTTTGCCTCCATTCTTTTATTATACTTTTATTCTTTTTATTTTTCCCATTTTTCAAACAAAAAACAAAACTCCTACATAAAATAAAACTCACAACAAAGTGACGGTACAACAATCAGCTGTTCTAACCCTTGTAAAAGTACAATGGAATGTTTACAATACTTTTAGGTCGAGTAAATTAACAACCCCGTGGTAAATTAAACTTTCGTGTATTTTGTTGTTGTGGAATTGTAAATACTTGTAGATCTACAATATTAACAAGATGTACAAGATCCACAATGTCACTTTACCAACATGAGTGAATACCGCTAATGTGTGTTCGTTTACTCAATAATTTGTAAAATTGTTACTGGATGTTGTTCGTTTACTATGGTATTTTGACATTTTTATCCACATTTTCGGACAGTATTAGCTATAATTTGGCAAGTGGTCAAAAAAATATTAAGCAAAGATTGTGGGCATAGGCCCATGTTTAGGAATAGCCTCCATATAACGATACCACACGATTTCGGGTACCGTTATATGAGTCACGGTACCTCCCAATTTCCAGTATTTTGCCGTTTACAGCAAAATTTTCAGACCGAATTAGCTAGCATTTGGCAGTAAAGGTTCAAAGTGGTCAACAAACTTCTCCACCAAAAATTGTGGACACAGGTCCAAGTTTTGAAATAGCCACATATATCCGTACCATACGATTTCATATATTTTATTGTTTTTAGCTAAATTTTCAGACCGAATTAGCTATAAATTGGCATAAAAGTTTCGAAGTGGTCAACAAACTTTCCCATAGGATTAAGTTTTGGATTTCAGGCATTGTGACGTTTTTAGCTAGACTTTCAGACCAAATTCGTTATAATTTGACATTTAAGGGTTCCTAATGCGTATCTTCCACAAATGTTGGAATTTTTGGAATAGCCCCATATAACTGTACAACCGGATTTCGGGACTTTTGACGTTTTAGTTATTTTTTAAAACCGTATTAGTTATAGAAGGGTTCTTAGTGGTCGTAAAACTTATCTACAAAAATTGTGGACATATGTATGTAGGTCTATGTTTTGGAATACCCCATGTATCTATACAGCCCCATTTTAAGTCATTTTGACGTTTTCGCTACATTTTCAGACCGAATTAGACGTAATTTGGAATTTGGAGTTCTTAGTGGTCAGAAAACTTTTCCACTACAAATTTTTTGTTGTGGCCTCCATAGTTATTTTGAAGTTTTTATCTACATTATCTATCTGAATTTATTGCAATGTTGAATTTATGGTTCAAAGTAGTTAAAAAACTTCTCCGCCAAAAATTGTTGACATAGGTCCACGTTTTGAAATCGTACTGAGGATTTCAAGGTTTTTAAGTGCTTATCAACATTTTCGGGAAACATGGATGTCATTTGGCATTTAAATAATCTATATTAATAAATAATAGCTTATTTTATTGTATAAAACATATTTAGAATTCCGTGCAAAAATTATTAGTGTTTGTTATTGTCACTTCCTATAGTCTTTAATTGTTATAAATCAAAAACAAACTTTGTATATTTTGACGGAATATTGCTTTGAGGACCAATAGCAAGAGATTTGCACAAAAAAATCGCATAGTTCTTACATAATTTGTTGCCATAAACGAATAATTAATAGGGAAAGTGCTCCTAATTCCGGCATGTGCCAGTAGTCGGCATCTTTTGTATTTGAACACAAAAAACTAAACATTACTATAACAAAAAATGAAAATGATTTTAAAATTGGTTCAATAATATTGTCATCTAGCTTTGTTTAAAATTTCATTGAGCTTATACCCCGGTTACACTTAACTGGATTAACCCATTGGGTTTGGATTTCAAATGTCAATTACATAGCGCAAACGTCAAATAAATCCTCTCGAAGTGGGTTAATCCGACAAAAAACTCTAGTGTAACCATACTATTAGACCAATTTATGTATCGAAATTTAACTTTTTGTTGGAGAGTGTTTTTCAACCAAAAATGCATATCTCTTAAGAAAAAATTAGTGGAGACGTCAACATAAAAATGTTTGTAATTATATTAAAATTATTAGGGTGCCACCGTGGTGCAATGGTGTGCACTCCCGCCTTGCACGCAGAAGGTCGTGGGTTCGATTCCCCGACTAGGCAACATCAAATTTTCAACGGTGGCAAAATACCCCTCAGTAATGTTGGCGACATTTCCTGAGTATTTCAGCCATGTAAAACTTCTCTACAAAAGTGGTGTCTTAGACACGCCGTTCGGACTCGGCGATAAACTGTAGGTCCCATATCATTGAGCTAATATGAATCGGGGTGCACTCATTGATATAAGAGAAGTCTCCCTTGTCCCGTATGGGATGTTGTGGAACAATGTTTTTTTTTTTGTTAATTATATTAAAATGAACAAATTTTCAATATCATTTTGTTGTGATAGTAGATAATATTCGAAAGAACACATACCCCCATTATTATAAGTATTCTTTTGTTATAGTTTGGATTTACCGAACAGATTTATAGCGTTCCGGTAAACTTAAAGTTAAAAGTGATGATTGAATTTCAAGGAGGAGCTTCTTGGAATTAACTTTCAATATAAAAATTATATTTTTAATGCCTTAAAATTGGATTATTTTGCGTTTTCAAATCCATCAGATAGTAAAAGAACACATGTAATAATGGCCCATAAAAAGAAATTATTAAAAAATTATATTAATTCTGTCATTTTAGGTGATACCGACTTTAGGGACAACAAAATGTAAAGTTTACCAGAAGTCGGCATGGGGTGAAAAAATTGCGCTTTGTCAATTATTTTTAGCTCGACATTGTAAAAATGTGTTAAATAAATATCTTAAAGTCTAATTAAAAAAATAACTTCAATAAAAAATTGGTTTTTATGCGATTTTAGGCTATATTAGGCCTAGTTTGAAGAGCGTGCGTTTGTGGCATTCCGACAATTAGGTAATAGTTACCTACTATAGACAACAACTAATTTATTTAAGCAACACATTTAATTTTTCTTACTTTTTGATGCAAAATAAATTGGAATGTGAACGAAAAATGCAAAAAATTATTGACCTTTCAAATAATTAAGGTCATGTTTTCAACTCCCGAAAAAAGAAATATAAACAGAATTCCAAATGTTACAAAAATATTAAAATTATTTAGTTTTCAAAAGCAATATGGATGAGAATAATAATTTTTTGTGTAAAAGTGCGTCTATTTGTTGTTTAAAATAAAAGAAATGGTCAACTTATAACATTTCTTTACTAAAATACGATATGTCGACTGCTGGAACATGTCATGTCGACTATTGGGAAATGGTGCCGACTACTAGCAAAAAAGACTATATCCCTAAATTCGAATTTTTCACAAGTTTTTACTCAATAATTTGTACAAATTTGTACAAGTAAAGTAACTTCTTGTAATCGACTAAGGTCTTTTGCATTGTACTCTAGAGTAAACGAATATTATATTATTTGTTGTATGTACTAATGAAAAAAGTTAACTAACGGTACGGCAGTATTAAACGCAAAGCATTGAAGTAGTTCAAATTCTTCCATTGCTAGCATTAAATGCTCATTTTTAATACAATCTGTTTTGAAAGTTCACTAAAATCAAACTATTTAAAAAATTATAATTTTATTATTTATTTATGTTTACTTTACTTTAAATAAAGCTCTGTATTTTTTGTTGGAGTAGATTAACATCCCTTCCATCGATTTTTGAGTTCTAAGTAAAAATCAAAATATCGAAAGATCGATTTTAAGTTTTTAACCAAAAATCAAATGATCGAAAAGTCGACTTTTGCTTGGTAATACGTATCCCTACTCGGAATGGTGAATGATTGAAGTTAGACAAATCCTTAAAGTGTCGACTATTGGTGCACTTACCCTATGATTTTTTTACAATTTTAAGTGGGGTACACACGATCAGTTTTGACTGTCAGTTTTGCTCAAATAATCGGTTGTTTGCCGGTGTGGCCGTTCACTTTTGTCAGTCATCAGGCAACCACAAAATATTTTGTGGTTGCTGGACGGTTGGACAGTTATCGATAATTCCGAAAAATCGACAGTCAAAACTGATCGTGTGTACCCCGCTTTAGTCTTTGCAATACTTTTGTTGTCTAACTGTATATTCATACGAGAAACATTTGTTGTTGTTAACACGTTCGCGGACGTGAATGCTATAGCATTCCGATGCAAAATGACGTGAATGCTATAGCATTCACATTGTCAGCCAATTTTTGTTCATTTACTTGCATACAATCTTAAGTTTTGGTGATTAATATACATAATACGATTTATTTCAACAAGATACATTTTATAATAAATAAAAAATAATAATAATAATCAATAATTAATAAATAAAAACAAAAAACTAATTTCGAAAATAATTGGGTGTCATTTTTTTCACCTCTCTAAATTTGGTTGCGTCCGCGAACGTGTTAAGGAAGATTCACTTGACACTTAAAAACTTCCCAATATAGTGCCATTGCATTGACCAAATGCACATCATTATCAAATTTCCTAATTATAAATTTTTTATTAATACTTCAATGCATTTTAGCACCATTTTACTATGATGAGTAGAGGTCATTATTAAAAACCATTTTATGTCATTTTTTCATGCTTTCACTGTCAATGTTCATTCAGCATACACTTTCATTCATTCACGACATTCAGCATTACATACATATCCATGTTTTGTATTTGCTTGTTTTTTTCTTTCCTTTGTCGTTTTACATTTAGTCGGTATTGTTTTTGCATTCAAGAACAGTTAAACTGTGTACTATAATTCATTTTCCTTCTTTCATGTTCCCATTATCCCACTCCGGTTCTTCTTTGTTGTAACATAATATTTACATTAAACCGGATCGAGAGAAAGGTTTATTTAAATTTAATTGATTTTTTTTCATAATAAGAGTTTCGGAAAAAATGAAAAAATCGTTTTTGTTACAGTCTTAAAATTTATGTTTAGTTTATTTCCTCATGTGCTAAAGACAGAAAATTAATTTTTTTATGAAAATGAGAAAAGAAAAGCAAATTGCCTATTAGGTTTAATGTATAACTCTCCTACTGAGGCGGGTTAATGTACCTTGCCGTTTTGTTTAGCTCTTTTTTTGCACAGTAGTTGCAGTTTTATTGTTGTATTTAAAATGCTGCCAAGGGCTTTCCATGTTAGCAGCTATTCAAACAATGAATGCGTGAAAAGTGTTCAGTTTGTTTGCACGTTAGTCCCTCTCAACATGGTTAAATTTGTACGCATTACGGGGTCACGTGTTTTATGTTGTAAAGCAGCATAAAAAAGAAGGGCGGGCGCAAAGACTTGTAAAAAATAAATTTTATTAAAATTTTCCAAAACATTACACCAAGTCTTTCTAGGCAAGCTTAATTAAAATGAACCAACAACCTAAATCATCTAAATGATAACATTCATAAAAAGCCAGAAAATAAGCCTTCATATCAGTACAAGTTACAAAATAGTCTGTTAATAAATATGCTGGACATATTTAAATATTTTAAAGCCAAAAGAAATGTTAAGTACACAATAAAGGTAAGTTGGAATATAGATACTGTTGTAAACACTTTTAAAATCCCTCACCACCCAGGTGTCTAACTTTAAAGAAGAAGGATAAGACTATATTCGGTGTATTCGGGCGGGGCCGACCATGTAATACAACAAATAAAAATTCAAGTACTGTAAAAATTCAGAAACTAAGAACGATATCAGTTTTCTCTATGCACATAAAACTCAAACGGTGTTTTATATAATTAGGTATGAGTTGTTGTTACAACGTGCTATAGTTGAGTAGGGAAAGGCAATTGAAAATTTCAGTGCTTCGCACTGTATCATCAATCCTTGCCATCTTGAATGTAGTTTGTCTTGGTTTGTGTTTGTCGTTGCATCTGAGGTTTTCAGCTGCGATAGATGTAGGATGAACTCCGAGGACAGCATTCACACGATAGTTGTTCATGGCATCTGTGACTGCATCCGTGTGAATGTTATTTAAAGGCCTGTTCTCTCTTGTAACGTTGGACTTCTCGTTCTAGATTATCAAGATCCCACCTGACATGCCTGGGTGGGAAGTCCTATCCACCATATGGTGATTAGGATGGCTTTCACGGTAACACCCGAGTTGGTACTGCAACGAAAATATGTCATTGCGTTGCGGTACTGGAAGAATATTTGTCCCCTCATGTAGATGATCTACTGCATCTCAAGTGCTGCCGGCTAGAGACCTGAGGATCTTGTTCCTACATCTCAGTTTGTCGCACATAGCTGCGCATGCGCTGACGACATGAATATGCTGTCAAATGTGACCCCTAGAATTTTGGGGTAATTTGTGGTCGGAATTCTGCTACCATCGGTCTTGACATTCAACTCTGTTCTCACATGTGCCGTCCATGTGGTAAACAGAGCGACCGTAGATTTAGTGGCGGATATTTGCATATTCCTCGCATGGGAAAAGTTGGTAAGATAAGTCGAAAAGGAGTTCACCTTTTTCCAAATGATACTAGATGACGTGTGGCGAACAGTGACCCTCTCCGCTAATTCTGGTAGAGACGTCCTCATGTCTTCATTGACCGTGCAAAACGTAGAGCTATATATCTGTTCAGCCAGGGCTATACCCCTTTGGTCGTTTTTGAGGACCGAATGCCACAACTCATGATAAACATGCAAGTCCCACAAGACTAGACTAGGAAATGAGTCCAATAAAATAAAAATTTAGTGTTGTAATTAGCCTGTTTTGGTCGGAAATCTAAGATATATAATTTGATGATTAATTCTATCAACAATCAATTAAAAACAAATTTTGTTTAATTTTATGAAATTTTTTTAGAATTAAAAAATGCGATCGGAGGATTTGTTTACCCTTCGAAATTTTATATTTTGCGCCGCTAGTTAAGTGATATCGACCAGGGAGTGCCGACTATAACCTTTCCAATCACCAACTCTTGTATATGGAGTTCTTCGAGGAGTAGTGCAAATCAATCGGTTGTGAGGCCTGCAAGGGGGGACTTCCCAATTATGTTCTTTGGTACCACATTGACCAATAAGTCGAAAACTTGTTTTAAACAGCTTTAGTCATATTTTCTCTTGTCGCAGTATGTACGTTATCAATGCATCCAGAGCTCAGCCGGGTTCTCATCACAGAATATCTATGATACATAGCTTGGGGTCACACTCTACTTGATGGTGGTACTGGATTATTAACACATGAGGTGATTCTACTCTTCGTAGTTGTTTAGGTTAGGTTGGGTCAAAGGACGCACAGCTGTCATAGTGGACAGCTGCTTCATTCGGAGACCTTATGGACCATTGTGTTCATCCTGGTAAAGTGGTTGGAGTTTTGAGTTATTGAGGATTGAAGTCTGTTGTTTTGTGTGGAGGTGGTGTTTATCATGTTTCCAGTTTGTTGGAGCTATATCAGGGCCTTTGCAAGGTAAAGTAAACTTGACAGCTCTTTTTCGCAGAATGCTGTTAGAGACTGGATTGTGTGTTCACACATGGTGCGCAGTCTTCTGGAAATTAGCATTGGACAGCGATACAATAGGTGCTCGATGGTCTCAATTTCTTCCTCATCATCGCAAAGCCTGCAGTGATCAGCCGAGTCACCTTCTTCCCATTTGCACGTCATTGATCTTGTTCTACAGTGACCAGTAATAATACCCACTGCTAGTTCCAGGTTGGACTTCTTAATCGAGAGCAGTGATGCGGTTCTTGGCTTGGATGGGACTGGCCAGATACCCCTTGATGTATTGCAGCTGGGCATATTTTGCCAGAGTTGACAGGACTTACCCCCGACATCCTTGTTCTATTATTCTCATGAAGTGACACAGTGATGGCTTGATGAAGTTGTAACTACTATGTTTGATGACGCCGATCCGCGGATTGCAACTTCATCGACTGCTTCATTCCCCTCGATGTTGCAATGTCCTGGGACCCAACACAAGGTGACAATTGATTCTAGTGACTCCAAAGCGATTTTGCAGTCCACAACTGCCGCGCACTTGATATTATGGGACTTGAGTGATTTGAGGGCCGCTTGGCTATCGACAAAAATAGTCACCGGTCCAGCTATGTCCCCTTTCATGTTGTTTATCAGTTCCGCGGCTTTCCTGATCGCAAAGACTTCGGCTTGGAAGACACTACAATTTTCGTTCAACTTGTTTGAGATTTGTATACCAAGGGAGTTGCTATAGACACCTGCTCCTGTGCCTGCTTTCATGCTGCTATGTGTCGTTGCCTCGATGCACATTTGTGGTTATATGTAGTCACTGATTTTCCCTGAGGCCATTGGTACTTCAAATCGACGTATGATTGCAGTTCGTCCAGAGCCGGAGTGCGCTCTTTGCTGCCAGTTCCTGCACTACTATGTCCAACGGATGTAGGCCGCTTGTGGAGTGCTCCTCATGGCATCATACCAGAGAGCCATAGGTAAGAATTGGGCGTACTGTGGTCGTATAGATCCAGTGGATGACCGTTGGTCTCAGACCCCAACTCTTGCCTATGGAATTCTTGCAGGAGTATAGAGCCATTAGACCTCTCCTGGCGCGCTCCTCGACATTGATTTTCCACGGTAATTGATGGCCCAGAATGATGCTGAGGTATTTGGCTTCCGAGGACAGTTCAAGAGGTGCTCCGTCCACCACTGGTTTGGTGAATGGTCTGACTTTCCCCTTGTTCGTAAACAGAACCAGCTCAGTATTCGATGGGTTCACACCAAGACCATTGTTGAGTTCCGAGAGTGTTTGTGGGAACTTTCCGCTAAACATAATTTCGACATCGTCGGCATATGCGATCGTTTCTATATGAAGTTTGTCAAATTTCTAAGTATCTCGTTTATCACTAAGAGCAACAGTAGTGGTGATATGACACCACCTTGAGGTGTACCTCTAGTGACATGCTTCCGAATGGAACTCCCACCGATGTTCGAATTGATTACTCGACTGCCAAGCATGCCGTCAATCCAATTGATCAGTGTGGAGGAGACACATAGATTTATGAGGGAGGTGTGTATTGATTCGAGTCTAACGTTATTAAAGGCACCCTTTCTCTATGTCAAGAAAAGCAGCTAACGTGTTCCATATTTCTCTCAATATACCCTACGACTTCATTCAGTTATGTTTCTGCCGATTTGCCTTTTAGATAGGCGTGTTGGGCGAAAGTTAAGTGTGTGGCTCAAATCTTGCCCCTATTTCCAAGATCCAGCAGCCTTTCTGGAGTTTTCAATAAAAAGGACGATAGTCCAATTGGTATATAGTCTTTTGGAAGAGTGTGGCTTGACTTCCCCGCTTTGGGAATGTATACCACAGTTACTGCTCTCCATAGAACCGGTATGTATGATAAGCTAAAACAAGCCCTGAAGATATGTTCCAGGTGTGGAATTAATACCTCCAATCTATTGTGTAACATTGCAGATATAACTCTGTCTGGTGCGGGTGATTTAAAGGGCTTGAAGGTGTTTATGGCCCACTTTATTTTTGTTCGACTTACGATCCCCTCTATAACACTCACATCTTCGGTGGTATGGTAGTGTACCGTTGGAACATCGGGATGTTCTGATACATCCATACAGTTGGGGAATTGAGTGTTAGCCAGGAGATTCCTGGGTCCCGGGTCCCTTGATAGTACCCTACGCAATCTGGATACGTCCTCGTCTCACTAAAGCAAATCTAAGATTTGCGCTTAGCCTTCTTGATTTCGCTGTTGTACTTATTGAAAGACACTTTATAGTTCTCCCAATCGGTGGAAAACTTTGACTTGTTGGCTTTATTATATAGTCTTCTACTGGTTTTCCTAAGATTGGTTTTCGTAGTTGTTTAACTTAGCACACACCACGCTTGATTCATTTTTGGTTTGCTGTTGTAATGTGTTGCTTCCTAAACCCAGGTTCCTCGTTGACAAATTAGTGGCACACTCTGATGCTAAGAAGGCTTATATAATTCACTGACATACTTGCTTTAAGTCTGTCAGTGAATCAGTATCCAAATTGCAGTAACTATTTCGTTGGCTAACTAATGACAGGAGATAAGATATTTAGCAATCACACGGTAGCGTGTTCTATAGTACCAAATTGAACCCAAATCCATAGTGTTCCGGCCAGCGGCTGCCAACCCAGGATCAAACCTATGCTTCTACGAAGGTTTCTATGCTGCTACAACAACAACATTTAGTCAGATTGTTTATTTTTTGTTTCTCAAATCCCACGGCCGACCATAGGTCCATTTGTAGGGATGAAACAAATAATTTTCCAGTTCCATATTCATATTATATTATGACAATTACACAGACGTTCCGGTATACTTGTTTACATACCATACGATGTTATATTATTATAACAAAACTATTGAATATGAAACAAATGAAGATAATAAATACAATTTCGTGAAAAAAGCGCGTTTAAAATAAATATTTAAAATTTAGAATTGTTTGTATTTACTTACCTATATTCGTTGTTGTTTGTATCACAACTTAAAATGTACTTGCCTTTGTGGAGGGAGGGAATTCCCTCTTTGTTTGCATTTAACTAATATTTGTTTCACTAAATAGTGAAACAAATTATTTACATAGTTTTGTGTATTTTAGTTATGGATGTTTACAATTTTTTCACGTCCCCCCGTAGGCCACACACGGAAATAAGCCGTTAAGATTGAAAAGTCACCCCAGCACTTTTAGTGTCGCCGCAAACACTTGTGGGATGTATGCAATAGTTCAAAGCTATCCACCCCTTGGTTTATATTTTCCAAACACGGCAAGAATTAATAGACAATACACGCCGGTTTAAAATTTCATTATATTAATTTTTATTATGTGGTTGTTTTTGTAACTCAGGTAGTTTAAAATGGTTTTTACTTTTACTAGCAATAATATTCTAATTCGTTCCGGGTGATTAGCTTTACACCAATAAATTAATTACATAAATTCTACGCAATGCAAAACCGCAAATTTTACGGGTCAAATAGTTTAAGGTCACGGGTGTGATTGATTTATTTTCTATATTTTCATTATTTGTTACAGTTACATATTCGTCCCACAAAAGAAGTTTTGCAATGAAAAACATCACACATTTGTATGGATATCCTTAAAACTATATTAGGGTGATTTTTGTTTATGACGCGGGTGCCACAGCAAGTTTATAGTATCGGGCGGTACTCATTTATAACGAACCCCATTTCAAACGATATTGGCTTATGGAATAAATGCAGTTGAAACAATATTGAGTCTTGTGTAAATAGATTTGTATACTTTTTTTAAATTGATAAGATATTCATTCACTATTCAATTACCAATTATTCTAAAGCCTAAAAGTATACTCTATAAAATACACATTTGCCGGAGTTGCCATTCATAGTTGAAGAGCACAATATGCATGAACAAAAATTACAAATGACTGGCAGGGCGAATACTCGAACGAATATGTTTTACACTTCTTTGAAGAATTAGCCAAGTGGTGACTAATAATGATTTCACAGAAACCTTTCACATTGAAGATCTCAGTTCTTTACAGAGATTATGCATTAATATATGATGAAAATTGGTTCCAAATCTAGCAAAAGTTTGTCGTTGTTCCTACATCATAGGTGACAGTGAAGTCACAGTCCTTCGATGGGAAGGATTCGTTTGTTAGATTCTGGTTTAAGGAGTAGAACAGAAAGAGATACAATGGAAGAGTCAGAAAGAAAAGAAAGTTAGTCGGCGTGTAGTTGAAAAGATAGATAGGACTTCAAATAGGAAGTCATCAAAGCTTGAAGGCGCTTAGTGTACTTTCTCAATAGCTCATCTAAGACTTGTTGAGAAAAGCACAATGACTGCTTGGTACAAGTCTGATAGGCATGAGACAGACGAGAACTCATTATAATCGAAGAGTCTGTGTCTCCTCATCATCCTCACAGATCTTGTTGTTGTTGTAACAGTTGGGTTGTACTCGGAAGTTTTTTTGCTGGAAGTTATTGAATGGAAACAAAGGTTAGGTTAGGTTTGGGGATGTGTAGTCAATATATATATATATATATATATATATATATATATATATTGACTACGCCATACGGAGACCTTTCGGTCCATTGTGGTCATCCATAAAAAAGAGGTTCAGAATTACCTGAAAAGACAAGAGAAGAGAAAAGAGAGAAGAATAAAGAAAAGAGGGTGTGGTTTGGAAAGTAGTAATAAATGAATTATTAAAAAGAAAAAATGAAGATATAATAAAGAAAGAGAGGGTGGTTTATTTGGTGATGGTGGAAAAAACTGTCAGAGAAGTAGTTACGCTTATGGGTCGCGCCGTCCCAGCCAATTCAAATTTTTGATGATGTTGTTTATGATTGTTGGTTCCATGTTTGAGTAGAAGGTTAAGCTTGGAGGAAAGTGTATTCCTGTTAATCTATATCGCTTTCGAGTTAACATCGGGCAACGACATAAAATATGCTCGATCGTCTCCGTTTCCTCCTCATCTTCACAGAGCCTACAATAGTCCACGCCATTATCCTGCCATTTGCCGATAAAAGCTCGGATGTTGCAATGGCCGGTAATGACTCCCGTCAATACCCTGATTTCAGACTTACTCAAACTTAAAAGTGAAGTTGTTCTCTTTGTTGAAAGATTCGGCCAAATGGCCCTTGACACGTTGCACCTTGGTTCATTATGCCATAGTTCCTTGGCTTGTTCTTCAAAGAACGTCTCCACCTTCCGAAAAACGTGACATATGGGTGGTTTGATAGAATCAGTGATAGCTTGACTTGTTGATTGAGATTCATGTCTTGCCAGTTCATCTGCCTTCTCGTTTCCCACAATGTTACAGTGTCCCGGTACCCAGCAGAGTCGGACAGCGTTAGTGAGGTTCGCCAAAGCAGTTCTACACTCAAGAACGGCCTCAGACTTGATATTGGGGGATTTGATGGCTTTAAGAGCCGGCTGACTATCAACGAAGATAGTCACCGGTTCAAAGATTTCAGCATCCAGACTTTTTATCAACTCTGCGGCCATTTTGATCGCGAAGATTTCTGCTTGGAAAACACTACAGTCGCTGTTCAACCTATATGAGTACTCGAGGCAAAGCTTCTCGCAGTGGACGCCAGCTCCGGTACCTTCTTGCGTCTTGGAACCGTCTGTATAGAAAGCCAGTCCAGAGAAGGGTTACTACGGATCCAGTCATCTCTACTAGGGATAACGACCTCAATGGAAACAAAAAGCATATAAATGTTTTAATTAGTTGTGTACATGGGAATGGATGTTGGCAGTTAAGTAGAGGCTACGAGTCGTGAAGGCTTTGAGGACAGGATGAGCACTAAGGCGGTTTAAGAAACGACAAACATTTTTTTTGAAATTCCTAATTTTTCCCCTAGTTTTTTCATTTGATCCAAAAACCTTATATATATTTTTATGGCGATCGGTTAACGTTCACCCGTGCCACCAGAGCGATCTTTGTTTCCATAGTAATTTGTATGGGACCATGGTGAAGGAGTGCCGAAAACAGGCGATTGTTCTTTCAGCGATTTTTTCCATAAATTGAGCACTTATTGGACAACTCAATGGATTTTGTAGACAAAAGCTTTAATGATTAGAGTGGTTTGATGCTCTGACCATTATCTCGAACAATACATAAAGATTGGTATCCCATAAATTTGTGTATTTTGATCCTCGAGCCAAGTTTGTCAGTAAGAGGTTAGGTGGGTAAAAGTTTATGAAGAAAATAATTGTTCTACGTGCAGTTAAGATGCTGAGGACCTCAAAACATTATTTGATCAAGAAATTAATGCCTTGTGGATAAACTTTTTTGGCCGATCCTTACATAAAGGGCTAATGAAAACTAGCTTTAACTTGGCTCAAGGATCAAAATACACAAATTTCTGGACTACCAATCATTATATATTGTTGAAGCTAACAGCCAGAGCATCAAACAACTCTAATCACTAAATGTTTTGTCCACAAAACCTTTGGGCTACTCAGTAAGTTATCAATTTATGGAAAAAATCGCCGCAAGGACAATAGCCTTCTTTGGCTACCTCCAAAGGACTTTTGTTTTCAAACAGCCGTCAAATTTATTGGATTAACTACTGTCATCTAAATTTTTTAAAATTTTGTTCCTAAGCTCAACTAAAAATATTTATATTGTCCTTTTCCTTCCGCACTACTATTTCTTTGAACAAAAAAATTAAGACGATTTATAATGTTGGTGTAAACAGGAAATAATTTAAAACAAATTAACAATTGGGATGTCAACAATGTTAAATAAATACAAAATAGGCCAAAATGGAGAAGTTTAACCATGTTTCTTCGACCATTCCCTTGGTGTGTGTGTGAGCACTCCTATTATTTTGAACACAGCTGCATATCGTTATCAATATCTCCTGGTCTTTGCCCCAGGAGAAGCCAGATAATCCTTTTAGGACTTCGTTCCTGGATTTCACCTTCTGCTTTATGTAGGCGGCGTGCGAAGAGAAACGAAGAATATTGTCGCCCGTCATCGACGAAAATATGTAGATGTGTATGGACTATGTGGACTTTTTGGGAGATAATTTTAGATTGCGCCGCCGGAAAAAAATTGTGATTGGGGTTAAGTAGTGGGACATTTTAACACTCACGTTGTCGATGTTTACACCGGATAAAATGATGATGCAGTCATCTGCATACGACACCGCCAAAATATCTGCTGGTGGAGATGGGATATTAGCAAGGTAGATGTTAAATAAAATGGGGGACAGTGTTCCACCTTGGGGTACACCAATCTTAGTCTTGCGGAACTTGGATTTTTGGCCTCGTAATTCAACGAAGGCTTGCCTACCATTTAGGTAGTTAGTTATCCAACGATTGAGGTAGTGGAGGAAAGAAGCGTTTTCAAAACGCGACTCCCCCAACATCCTAATCTCTGTGAGCCCAAAAGTGCTTCTGCAATGCTTATTTCTTACTAGAGAATTTTCATGCAAGGGAAATGCTTCTTTCCTCTTTTCCTTAGAGTCATGCAAAGATACGAAA
Organism: Musca autumnalis; assembly: GCF_047663935.1. Taxonomy (NCBI): domain Eukaryota; kingdom Metazoa; phylum Arthropoda; class Insecta; order Diptera; family Muscidae; genus Musca; species Musca autumnalis. The sequence goes on along the minus strand of NW_027411755.1, from coordinate 83,351,900 downwards.
TAGACTGCATTCTCGCAATGCTCTTCATTCATTATATTCATCCCATACTAACAGTTAGATATTGCTGAACTTTTTTATTTATTTACTTGTTAAGAAGTGACATTGGTTAATCATACAATTTTATGTGTTGACCTCATAGAATCCAAATGTTTACATTTGTTATCTAATGCTAGAGTTGTTGTTTTAGCTTTAATTTTCTGCAAGCAAACAATTTCATTACTGCCTTATTTGAATGGAGATTTTATTGATTTTATACATACTTAGTGCTACTATAAATATTCCACTTGAGTTAATATTTGCTTGACAACACTACTGTGTTTTTGGGAAACGCGACCGAACATAACACTTCTAAAATTTACACAACAAGCCAGTTTCTTAAGAAAAAGCGTAAATTCCTACGAATATTTTCAATGATTGCGGTTGATACACCAGATATAACAACAAATATTAATTTTCGCTACCTCATACTACCTTCATCGCTGCGACTTTAAATATAAATGAGCTGATTCATCGACAAGTGACGCTAGTAACAACTGGCTGTTCAAACGCCAAAAACTGTTATCAATGCAAACAGCTGTTAGTGGGAAATTTCGTTTGTGGGAATTGTGGTACCATTGAAATGTATTTTTGAGACATATCGTATATGTAGGTAATATTTATGTACAAAAAATTTATTTTGATGGCCTGGATCAATAATGCGCCAATAAATGGTCTTCAACGAAGTCGGTAATGCTTTTTTTCATCCTATTCTTCTTCTTCTGTTACCCTTCACTCCCTGTGGAGCATAGGGCCTGAACCATCATTGTTCGATGCGATGCTTGACTTACGTCGTTCCATCAATTCCGCCGAAGCGCTTGACGAGCAATGTTTTCGGCATGTCTCCGTAGCGTGTGGCCTATCCAGCGCCATTTCCGTTGACAGACCTCAACGGGAGCTGCAATTTGATTTGTGATGTTCAATAGTTCAGCATTCCGTATGCGGTTCGGCCACCAAATGTTTAAAATTTGCCGCAGACATTTGTTTGTGAAAGTTTGTAGACGGGCGTCTATTGAACTCGTGCGTTTTCAGGTTTCGCATCCGTAAAAGAGGACAGAGCATGCCGAAGGCAGCCTTTGCTTTATTTAATCGAACGTTGATATCTTCTTCCGCTCCACCATTTATCGTTATTTGGCTACCAAGGTAATTAAATTTTTCCATCCATTCGATGTCAACATCGTCAATGCGGATGTGTGAATCAGAGTTCGCTACATAGCCTCCCGGCGTGGACTTAGTTTTGGAGATGTTGATTTCGAGCCCGACTGAACGCGACTCTTTTTTAATGTAGTTTATTTTTTCCTGCAGGATACTAGTTACTTGGCTCAGTAGACATACATCATCAGCGTATTCCAAGTCTTCTATCTGTTTAAACGATGTCCACTGAATTCTACGTCTGCCATTCATCCTACAAAGTAGAAAAAAGCGAAGAAACGGTAGACTTGGGATCATTTATCCAAAATATATTTATAAGAGGCTGTGGTAGTATCAAATAATTTTTTACACTCAGTCGAAATTGTACAAAAATCACCAAACGGATTCCCTAAAGCATTTTTTGGTTACCGACAAAAATCGGTAAAATTAAAATGCTTATAATTTCGGTATTTAACAAAAGTTGTCGGTAAGTTAGCAACAAATATAAAGTTGTCGCTAAGTTTTACCGATAGTAACAGTGTTGCGAACTTTTATTCATAAGTTTCATTCAAAATTTTGTGTTTAAATTTTACCGATTTTGGTCGGTAACCAAAAAATGCGATAGAGAATACCACTACTGGTCTCATTATAAGGTTTCGGCATTGAGCCCTCGGTTGAGTATATCACGGCAGTTAGATTTGTGATTTATGGGTTGTGAAAAACTGTCATCTTCATTCGTTCCCGTATTTGACAAGTCGTCCCGACTAAATTTACGCCCATTATAATTGTTATAATTTCTTTTTTTCCGGGCTTCACTCCAAACAAAGTTGTATACCTAAAATAACTTTTTTAGAGATATACAAAAATACAAATTAATTTCTTTCCTATACCTATGTATGTACGAACATATTTGGAATATTAATTTAAATCATCATTCACTCCTCCTCGTGGTAAAAAAACCCAGAATGTTTATTTTTAAAAATCTTTGCTCACACTCTTGACGTTTTATACTTTTTGTTTTCTTTTTTGCATATTTTGTAGCAGCCGTTGTTTTTTTATTTTTATTCCTTATGTGGTCACTTCGTTTCAGAAAAAACATAAACATTATTGATTGTGCTGATTCGTCTTTTCATTTTGCGATATTTGTCTGTGTGCTGTTTAGCGGCTGTTTTGCCACTTGATCTTGTTGTTACTCAAATTTCTCCCAGAATGAGAGACTCGCTATCAAAGAAATGAGTAATTATCTGATAATATCGTAAACATTGTTGTCGATCAGTATTGGGCAGGGCTGTCAGATATGGCGATTTCTCGCCAAACGTGGCGATTCTTCAATGCGTTTGGCGACTTTATTTTTGACTTGGCGACATGGCGATTTTATGTCGGTTTTTAGAATAGTTTGCGATTTTGTTGGCTAATTGTGAAAATTACCTCTTCCTTCCCTTCATTTTTGTAACTTGTTGTTTTAAAAAAATACTTATTTCAATTTGTAATAAATTAACACAAAAAATTCATGAATATGGCTTAACATATTTTTATAACCTCCACCATAGTATGAGGGGTATATCAAGTTTCTCATTCCGTTTGTAAATCATCGAAATAATCATTTGCGATCCTTCGCATATTCGTCCGTTATCTGACCCCATTGAACCGATTACTGCAAGCTTATGGAAATACGTAACATATGGTATAGTTATTTTAATCGTTTCGGTCCGGTATTCATCCGGCTAATTTGAATTTCGCGATATCTCAAGAATGCTGACCAGTGTTGCCGAATTTGCTGATTTATCGTCATTTTGACGATTTTTTGGCCCAAAATTGAAAAATGACGATTTGACGATTTTATGGTCCAAAATGACGATTTTTCACGTAAGCCAGAATTGCATGAAATAAAAGATGATAACAACATTTTGACCAAAGTTTCACGAAAGATTTTAAGGAAAGCAATGTTTCAAACTCGATTGTTGAGCTTTTTTAATGTTTTATAGCAATTTTCAGACGGATTGGCTATATTTAGGCACATATCTGGCATATCTAGATACAGGCATTTCATAGTTTTTGCCCCACGTTCAAATTACATGAGTTGAAATTTTTCGTTTAGTTTTGGTAATGGATGAAAATCTTCTTTAAAAAGGTTTCGAGATAAAATATTAATTATATACATTTTGCTATAAAAAATATGATTCCAGCTTTTTATGCCCTCTTTAAGCTGTCAGCCAGTTTTGAAAGACAATTTTTATCGATTTTCGACTGCCCAACAACCAAAATGTACGTGTACGGACAAACATGGACGGTCACACTGTCAAGCAATCGATATTTGAGCTAAGCTACAATTTAAAATGACAATGTGTACCCAGCTTTACCATGCTGCATTACTTCAAACTCGATAACCATACCCAGCAAAAATTCGGATTCATTAGTCATTACGAAACCCTTAAATATGAATTTTAAGGAAAATCGGTTGATAGATGTGGGTATTACCGTTCTATTTCAATTGGATACTACGTACAATAACAACATGTATTAACAAAAAATTCTCCCATCTTTAAATAGAAAAATCAACTTTATTTTAACTGTGGCAAATTTGAGCACGATTTTACTTCTGAATTTATTAGTATTACATAGCAGGGGGTCTCTATCTTTCAAATTCAATTTGGAGGTGGACATTTTTTCAAAAGTTTAAGTATATTTAAAAAATATTTGTAAAAAATAATGTTCAATATATATAAAAACATTGATTTTATTACGCTAATTTTACAAATTCCATCTACCTTTTTGTAAATATTATGAAAGTACTCATTAACAGCTTCCCGATTCATAATAACTTTGGTCTCGCTTCTGTATATTTATGCAGCGACGCAATACAACAAAAATTGTATATTTTACAGCGCAAAGTCTGTTTTATTTTTACATAAAAAAGTGCCAACATTGGTACTGCGCCAATCAATGAATACTAACGTTATTTGCAAAAACTAATTATTTTCAGATGACTTGATGTGTTTTTTATTATTCTGTGCAAAAAAATTAAAATTTCGAAACTTCAAAAATAGGGTTTTGGCCAAAAATTTCCTGATTGAAATCTATGTGCAATCCAACAAACCAACATTACTCGAACAAAACATCATATTTGAAGCATAAATTCTTGTGTAGCCACTGGAGAATAAACAAAACTTGATTCTCTTGAAAATAATGAATGTGTATGCTAATTATTAGCTTATCCGTGTAATTGTAGAATGTATTGTTTTTCGTAAATTTTATAAACTCAGACTGAATGGTATGTTGGGAAACTATCAAAATGTTTGTGTTTCAAAATCAACACAGTAACAAAATATGTTTGTAGTTATGTGAGCAGCCCTAGTATACACTTGTAAAAGTTCAAATTTCAAATAGTGTCGACATGTACTTCTGGCTGCGTCCCTGGATCCAGAGAAAAACGCAATTTTTTATGAGTTTACTTATTCAAAAGATCTTACAGTCAATAAACTGCGAGTATTGGGGTATGATCCTAGCGGTATAATTGATTTTAAAACTGATATCAAAGACGACTGCCAGTAGAAATTTTTCCAGAGTTTTTGAAGCAGTGGATCCTCCGCAGATGTACAATTTTCCATGAGACAATTGCCCGTTTGTTAATGTGTTTCAAAATCAACACAGTAACAAAATATGTTTGTAGTTATATGAGCAGCCCTAGTATACACTTGTAAAAGTTCAAATTTCAAATAGTGTCGACATGTACTTCTGGCTGCGTCCCTGGATCCAGAGAAAAACGCAATTTTTTATGAGTTTACTTATTCAAAAGATCTTACAGTCAATAAACTGCGAGTATTGGGGTATGATCCTAGCGGTATAATTGATTTTAAAACTGATATCAAAGACGACTGCCAGTAGAAATTTTTCCAGAGTTTTTGAAGCAGTGGATCCTCCTCAGATGTACAATTTTCCATGAGACAATTGCCCGTTTGTTAATGAGGTGAGGTGTATGCGAATCCTTCGACTACAAACAACCTCTCTCACCAACAAATTGACAATTGCCGCAAGGAAAGTTTTATCATAAAAATTAATTTCTTTAAATAAGGAAAAAGAAGAACAACTTTAATCTTAAGGTAATAAAATAATATTTCTACATTAAAAATCAAATAGTATACTTATCCCTGTCTCAAAAAAATATGAAATAACGTTTATAGGAACACTGAGTTTATTTTCCATGAAATTGTTAACATTATAAATGTTGACGGTGGACATATGGGAGAAGGGGAGATGTATAAAAGGATTCCATGGGTGATATAAAAATCCATGCTGTATATTGTTATCATATTATTGTATTTAATAAAAGCAAAACTTACGTGATAGGCGTAAAAACGTGTACGAAAAAAAGCCAAACGGAAACAACCCTCTTTTATTATTTCTTCCATCCAAGACACGTTCACCCATTGTTTTTCGAAGGCGGAATAAAGACTCGTAAAGAAAACTCTATCTAATATAAGCTGCAGTACATCTCCTAAATAAAAAGGACCATAACCACACACGACCATCTTCAACAATGTTTATATACTAATGATTTTTAGGATACCCAATGATGATGAAGTTACATTTGTAAATAAAACGTAAATAATAAATAATGCTAAAAGGCATCTCTCGTAGCGTCAGTATGTAATGAACAACGTGTGCTCGTCGGTGGTAAGCATGGCATTTTCATGTTTGTGTATGTCATAGGAGTTGTATTTAGGAAGTCCAAAGCAAGATGTTACCAAAAATGTAATTTTTTGGACAGAGAAATAAAATTTAAACCAAAAAATATCATGTAGCCTTAAGAAGTTTTGAATCTAAATCAATTTAACGGAAAGAGGGACACAATTTAGGTTATGAATTACAACAAAGTTTTTAGTAAAAATGGTGGTATACGATGACTACGTTTTGGTGAAAAGTTTTCCTAATGTTTCGAAGTTAAATTTAAAAAAATTATAAAAATCCAAAAATTAAAATTCTGTTTTAAATAAACAAATCTACGTATATATCGTACTTTATACAGTGGCGGCCATATAATTAAGAACGTTTACGTATTAAAAAGTATTTGACTTGATACGTTCCAAATCGTCACCATAAATGCCCGAAGACGTAACCCACAAAACCAAAACTTTACAGGAGAAGCAAAAAACGTTATAAAATTAAAAACTGTTTTACGGAATATTAATCTTATGAAAGCGAGTATATGGGATATTATCGATCATATACGAAGGGGAATAAGTAGTGAAACCAAAACCGCTGAATTGCTTAGTTTTGAGATCCTCCATTACAACAAAATCTGCAATATTATCCCATTTTCCGAAATGCCATTTCTTGAATAGGACCGTTATTTTTGAACGTAGAAGCTTGAAATTTTGCCAGAGCATGTATTTTAGCTTTATGTATCAGATTACGTCAAAAAACGAATTTCGATTTTCATGTCGGTTACGTCTTCGGGCATTTATGGTGACGAAATATTTGAATACTTATATGGAATAAAATTTGTAAATAAAGTACACGGTAAGCACATTCAAATAAAGCCAAAACATGTTTTAATTCCCCCTCGTTTATAAAGGACTCAAAGAAGTGGAGTAAAAACCAATTTAAGGGTAAATAAGCGCCGACTATGGAACGACAATCACAGGGTATCGTTTAGAGCGTCATAGAGGGGATGAGAGGAAACCAAATTTGTGGCTTTAAATCCCAAAAATGTAATTAATTCGTCAAATTATGGGCTAATTTTTGAAAACGTTATGTATGCCCTAATTATCAAACTTAGACTCAATAATATGTAGCATTGAAGGACATTTGATACCAGAAATGGATCAAAGTAACCGAATTCTAAAATACATAACGTTATATTAACATATTGTGTATGAAAATTACCTTTAAGTAACCTTTACTTATATCGTTCTTAATTATTTGGCCAGGTCGATTTATAACTATTTTAATAAATCGTGGTTTCTTTCGTATAAACGAGGGGGAATTAAAACATGTTTTGGCTTTATTTGAAAGTGCTTACCGTGTACTTTATTTACAAATTATGTTCCATATAAATATTCAAATATTTGAAATGTAGCAAGGCAATTATTATTCAATACGATGTCGTTATTAATTATATGGCCGCCACTGTAAATACACTAATACCTCGATGTACGTTTTTTCGATTTGCATTAACAAAGAATAATAGATTTTGTTTCGATTTGCGTTATTGATTTAATTTGCGTTATAAAAAACAATATGTGTATGCTGCTTTTAATCTCGTAAAGAGGGCATTCATGAGTTCTTAACGTCACACGATGAAACAATTGGCAACGATTATTTATTTTCCATTATCTCAGAACATGTATTAGAGGAAGAAGCACCTGCGTCTTATACTGTTACCGCAGAAAAAGGGGTTTAAATGCCACTCAAATATAAGAAGCTTTGAAACCTATAAAAACTATAACCAAAGAAATTGTTATATTTGTAGACAAAGATCCAGATGAAAGTCACAGCGGCAAAGCGAAAAAGGCTATGGAAGATAAAGAAATTTATTTTCCAAAAATTAATTCAATCAATAAATAAAAGAAAAAAAAAATAGAGAAATAAAACTCTATGAATCATTCACATAATGTGACGATAGTTTAAGAAATCGAGATACAAAAACAGTTTTCCGCGGCGCAACTACAATTAGTTGTTCTAAGGGTAACGATGGAGGTTGTGGAGCTGAAGGCTCATGGATAACAACAGAAGTATAGGGGGATTACTTTGCGAAACCGAAGGTGAAGGACTCTCAGCTGGAGTAGGTAAATTGGTTATAGGTATATTGATGACAGAAATAATAGTATTTGTTTTATTGGTAGGAATAAGAGCCAAGGATGAAGAAGACTCAGGCAGAGTGCTAACTATTGATGATTTTTCAGAAGACTTGGAGTGATAGGAGGAGCTGAAGTAGCAATCGGGGAATTTAAAGCAATCAGATTTTCAAAGGTGGAAATGGTATTACTGACTGATAATTTTTTCCTTTTCGGAGAATCAACTGAGTAATCAAAACTATTTAACATTTTTTTCTATTTTTTCCAAATTGTTAAAAAGGGGATTGAATTTCTTTTTTAATTTAGAGACTTCTAATTTAGTTTCTTTAAAAAGACGAACGAAATTTATTTCTTTATCTCTACAGTCAGGGCACGACCAACGTAATTTCTAATATTTTTAATTATGTTTTTCGTAAATGAAATTGTTTTCATATGTTAATAATGATATTATAATATTAATATTATTTACATAGCATTTGTAAAATCACATTCGCTTGAATTTTTGTGAAAAAACTTAGAAAAAAATCCCAAAAACAATTTTTTGGAACCAATTATAAAATTCTTCATACAAACATGTGTTTCGATTTGCGTTGTTTCACATTGCGCTGAATGAAGTTCGCCGGAACCAATCATTAACGCAAATCGGGGTATTAGTGTAATCGGTTATACTATACAAACATACATTAAAATCAAAGAAATTCCTATAATCTTTGATCCATTTACGAATTCCGGAATACTACGCCATATACTTATACAGATACAAAAAATAAAAGAAAGAGGTTCTCCCAACCAATTTCTCCTTGTATGCATAACACACATAGCCATTTTTTATGTATGTTGAACGTGTATTCTATCTCATCATATGTGTTTATCGAATGATTGGAAAACAAATAACAAATTTAGGCAATATGTGATCAAAATACGTTAGTCACATATTCAATGGTAGTACGTACCATCATCATATCCCTAAGTCTTTCTCTTCTAGTGACGTTTATCTCTTTTTCTCTATCACCATTCACAATTTATCGAATTTGTCAATAAAGACCAAATATGAAGAAGATGTATTACACAGAGGTTATTGGCACAATTTAGAAACAGAGATACTATATCACATAAATTGACACAAATTCTATTAGAATAAAATGCTGCAATTACGTGCCACTTCTGTGACGTACAATTTTCTTTAAGGCAATTTTGTTTGTTTGGCAATTTTTGCTGCCAAAAAGAGTCATTTAAAATAATGACGTAGTTGGCAAACAATTGCTGATTAACTTATACCGTTAAAGGTATCAAATAAAGTCAAAATGTCAAATACAATTTGAAAAAATGGTAATTTAATTTCTTACGAATTGTCTATTAAATTTCTCGGATAAAGTTGATAAATGTTGACGTAGAGATATTTTGTGGAATCTTTTATAAAATAATTATTTTTAATAAGAAAAATACAAAAACTTATATGTGAAGTGTAACTTCGTGATTATTTTGAGATTTTTTATAGTTTTATTTTACAAATCATTCGGGAGTTACCCTTTGTGACAAATGATTTATCGGACCAGGACAAGGCAAATCGTCGTAAAACTGACAATCGTTGTTATATTTGGAGAAAAAGACCATTTGAGACAGGACATAAACTTACCTATAGAGACCACTTATAATTATTTTTCCGTAATTCAATGATGAGTCTTTAGAAAAGCTTCGGAATGCACAAACATGTATCATGTTTAGGAAAATGGGAAATCATGGGGATATCAATAGCTGAAATAAACAATTTTGTCGGCATCGTGATTGCATGGGCTACATTCGTTATCAAAGGCTGGGCATGTACTAAAAAAACCTCAAGCTGATACCAGCACAAAAGCACGGTATATACAGAAAAAAGTTAAGTGTTTTGGAAACTTCCATCTCTGTTTTGAACCCATGTTAAATTTTGTTTCGATCTGGCAACTCCTTCATATAGAAACAGGTGTTCAAAAAAGAAGCATCCGCATTTTTTACAATGGAAAAAAATGGAAATGCGTGCTGTCATTAAATATTTACATAAAAAAGGTTTATCGGGACAAGAAATTCATAATGATATGGTGAATGTGTTAGGTGAAAGTTCTCCTTCATATGCAACAGTAAAAAATTCGGTTGCTGAATTTAGACGTGGTCGTACAAGCATTGAAGATGAACCACGTAGTGGACGTCCAAAAACAGCAACAACAACAGAAATTGTAGCCAAAGAGCATGATATGGTATTAAATGATCGACGAATAAAAGAGCGTGAAATTGCTAATATCATGAGCATCTCAAATGATCGAGTCCATTTAATTTTGCATGAAGAACTACAGATGAAAAAGCTTTCTGCAAGATGGGTGCCGCATTTGTTAACAGTCGATCAAAAACGCATAAGAATGAACGTTTCTCAAGCTTGTTTGGATCGTTGTAAGCGAAATAAAATGGATTTTAAGCGTCGTTTCATAACTGTTGATGAGACATGGATCCACCACTATACTCCAGAGACAAAAGAACAATCCAAACAATGGACTGAAGCTGGAGGAAGTGTCCCAAAGAAGGCAAAAACAATTCAATCGGCTGGTAAGGTTTTTTGGGACTTCAAAGGTATTCTATTGATTGACTATCTGCAAAAGGGTAAAACAATAAATTCAGAGTACTATTGAAACCTTTTGGATCAATTAAATGTACAAATTCGAGAAAAACGTCCTAGCTTACAACACAAAAAAATCATTTTTCATCAAGACAACCGCACCAGCGCACAAGAGTGTTTTAACTAGAAAGCGTTGGACTAAGTGTATTGAAGTTTCAGGAGATTATATTAAACAAAATATTTTTGAAAAACTAACTATTCTCTTTCATTGATAGGCTAAGAAGTTTCCGAACAGCCCTCGTACCACGTTTTTAATCTCGTGGTTCATACGACGTCGATATTCACCGTCAACGCATATTGGTTCGTAGATCTCTCGAAGAATTTTTCTCACAAACATATCAAGTACTGTCTTATATGCTTGCGCAAGTACCCACGCTTCGGAACCATACATTAGCACGGGTAGTGTCAGTGATTTGCAAAGTGTTATTTTTGTTTAACGAAATGTGGTTTTGTTTTCAAACTGCTTACTTAAGTCAAAGTAGCATATGTTATTAATTATTCTTCTTATTACACGACTGATGTTATTTGTTGTGTTTATGGCGGTGCCGAGGTAGACAAAGTCTTTAACTTCCTGAAAATTATATGAACCAACTTCCACAGTTGGCCCGAATTCTAGGGACGCATATAGCTTCGATACCATCAGTTTGGTCTTATCGCAGTTTACTGCCAGACTTTAGCAGACTCTCCTTCAACATTCTTAAAGACATTCAACATTCCGTAAGACAAAAGAAAAGTTGCTGACAAAATCTTTTGATAAATTTAAAATCCTCAATGAATAACTCGGTTTGACAATGGACCCAAAGAAATTGAATTGTAAAACATAAAGTCCACAAAAAGTTATCATAAAAACTCAATACGGGCCAGCAACGCGGACCCGGGTCTGCTAGTTTCCAATAAAAACAAGATTCGTTTTTAGAAATATGTATATACTTCTATTTATTATTTATTAAACGCAAGAGAGTATTTTTATTGCCTGTTTCAAATTGAATGACATTGAATGGTAAGTAAAATATAGATGAATGGACGAATGGAATGAATGTCGTTGCACTTGAATATGCTTATTCAATTTTCTATACTCCATTGGGTCCTATCTTTAGCATCACTATTATGTTCCTGCCATTACTTGTTGTTATGGCTTCAAACAAATTGATTTATGATGTCTGCTTAACAAATGAAATATCTAAACAGCAGTACCAACAGCAGGGATAGCATGATGAGGACAACAATGTTGTAAGTAATGTTGGAAAATTCCTACAACATTTGCTTTGACTGTATGTATGGTTATTGAAATAGCTTCTCTCAATATTATGAATGCTGTGTAAGTATGTAATGGCTTAGTTGCCTTTCACGATGCCTCTATTTCATTGTGTTGATGTTTGATGATGATGATGATGAAGAATGTTGTGATGGTGGCTTAGCAGCAAATAGTTCTATCCGTCTACGGGAAATTTGGTATTTACTACAATGCGACTGTATCACATTGTCATGAATTTCCTTTTGCAGAAAGGAAATTCGATAAAAATGAAAGTGACAACAATTTATTTTATTAAGAAACTTCTATGGGAGCGAAATATGAGGCGCTCAGCGCCAAAACGGCCTAACCCACTTGTCCAAAACAAATCAAACTGACTATAAAGATCTAACCGGAACTTTTTAAATAAATAAAAGTAGATAAAAAGCCTTTCTTTTTTACAGATAATATATGGGGAATTCTCGAAATCGGACATTTTTGAAAAACGTGTTTTTTATTTTCTTTATGTTCGCTGCGTTGATGCTGCTCCTCAGAAAAACATTTCAGTACATTTTCAGATATTTTCGCTAAAGGTTGCGGAGATTTTGCACTTTGAAAAAGTTGAACTCTATAGAAGCTATGTAGCAAGAAATACACATAACTTCTTTCATATTATTCCAGTATGGATCGATTTGGATAATTCTTTTATTGAAATGTTCGCCATAACCCAACTTAGGTTTTTGTGCAAAGAAAATTTAAATTAAAGTTGTTTTAATAAAATATTAAAACAACGACTATGGAATTAAGCCTGACTATTTTGAAAAACAAAACAAAGATTAATTACAAAAAGGTAAAGTCCTATTTTGTGTTGAGATTCGAACAATTACTATTTTTCTTAACTTTTTAAAATTTGTCAATACAATTTTTCCATTACACCAGTATGAAAAATTTGTTATTAAAAAAAATAAATAAATGAAAAAAAAAAATAAAAAGTAAAAATAAATAAATCAATAAAAAACAATTTTTACACATTTGTATTGTTATTTTATTTAGGAATTTATTTAAAACATCTCACTCATTTTTCGATTTTGAAAATGGTTCAGCAATTATTGTACCAGCAGTAGTGAATATTACTGACTGCAGTTTTTTGTGCCCGGGATAATATCATTTTAATATTTGGTAGATTATTCGACTCATATGCACAGTCATATATGGTAACATGGGGCGCCTTCGCCACGTTCTCATATCGACATCATTAAAGTTTTTCCAAATATTATTTTTAGTAAGAATATTAGCATGTCTTGCAAATTTTGTTTTTAAAATATTATTTTTGAGAATTTACAAAATGTCTAAAAAGTGGCGAAGCCTCCCCACCCATGGGGTAGCTTCGCCATCGACATAGGACATATATCAACGGACTCTAAAACTGGCATTTACCATACTTCCTCCTCAAATATCAACATTATGCATAAAAGGAACATGTTTTCCATTTAATAATCAAAAATGATTCTAAAATTTACAAAAGGAAATATGATAGGAAATGAATTTAGGCATAAAAACGAAAATTTTGCCAAATTAGATAAGTTTAGCACAATATTTTATTTCAACTTCATATTATAGTGCGGTATATCAATAGCATAAGCATTAAGTTAAACCTGACATATTTCTCACATTAACCCACTACACCCCTAACATGGCATAGCCGCCCCACCCCCTACATAGTTCATAATATTAACCCACTTAGCGCCGAGAATTTTTTTTGCGAGAAAACTTAAAATTGTTTATGAAAATTATATTTTTGAGACTTTTTAAGCATTTTTTTATTTTTTAAAAAATAACTTTTTTCTCTAAAACGTATAGTTTTCCTGCAATCGGGTCTTCTTTTAAAAGTGCCAAAAACTTTGGAGGGTAATATTGGTGTATCCTTACATGGCAACTCCTTGGTTTTTGATTGAGAAAATACTCTTACTATATTCCTAACAAATCCCTGACTTTATATGATTCTAACATTTATGATTACATTTTTATCGCACATTTAAATTTTTCATCAAAAGTCGAAAATTACAAAAAAGTCGATTTTTTTGAATTACTTGGGTTTTAGGCCAATTGCGTGGAAATACGTAGGTCAAATGAAGCGTTATAAGCGTGAAATGACAGATAACAGACAATACTATAACAAAAAAAACCACAAAAATATTCGAAAAAGCCAGAGTTTTACTTCAATTTTTGCAACCATTTTTTGTGGCGTTTAAACGACCAGTGGCTTTATCTGGGTTAATATATTTACATTTATAATTACTTTTATCATGCAAATTATTTGGATTTATATTCTTCAGTAGTTGTCTATTAACGGTATAAAATATAATTTTGATATCACAAAAGGTATACAAGATATCACAAAATATACCTACCATGAATATTTTTCGCAATACCCCAAAAACATGAAACCGCGTGCATCAGCAATCATATATTTGATAGAAATGCCAATTATTGTGAGATGAAAGATCTTCGTTAAACTCATAATTTTCTCTTTAACGGCATTTCTCTAGCAGTTATAGTTATCAAGAAAATGGGCGCAGGCGAAGGCGCCCCAGTGGCGAAGCCGCCCCACGTTACCATAATTCCCGAGCTTTTAATATTATCACCAATTGAGATAGGTTATTGTCTGGCTAATTGCTAATCCATTTTCAAACTCGAAAAATTATGCAGTTTTTAAGATGTTTAAAATAAATTCGTAAATAAAACAACAAAACAAATGTTAATTTTTTTGTAAAATACCAAATGTTTCACACTAAAGACAACATTTTGTTGACTAATTTAAAAAACAAAATTAGTAAAAATAGTAATTATTCGAATCCGACTACCAAACAGGACCTTAACTTTTTGTAATTATTCGTAGTTTGATACAACATAAAATATCAAGAAAATCGAAGAGTACAATTATCGATAAAAATTGATTTTTAATATTAAATCGCGAAAATTGCTTCCAATCCCATTGTGCAAATTTGTTTCTAATTTGTATTATATAGCTAATAGAAAAACAAAATATACAAAAAGATTTTTTTCTATTTCGACCAATATTAAAGATATTATTAGTAATTCTTTGAATATGGTTTTTACGACTTTTTCAAAGCGCGATATCTCTGGAACCGTTAGTCAAAATCTGAAATGTTTAACTGAGGTTCAGCATCAACAAAGCAAAAAATAAAGGAAATCAAAAAAAAAAAACTTTTTGAAAAAGTGTCCGATTTCACTCAGAAATGCCCATATACAAATTATTATTTTCCTATTTTGAAGGTTCCGCAGATATCAATTATATGTACTTTTTGTGTTTTTAATTTTATATATTTATATTGACTAATACTTCTTTAAAGACCGATGTAATAATATGTTTAATGTAACTATTCTTATAAACCGTATCGACGCCTCCAAACAATAGTATGCTAAGTCGACTTAGCACGTTTTCAAGTTCTTTACATTTTTATATTTAAGGTTCTTTAACTTAAATTCTGTCAAATTTTGGTAATGATCGGACAATCCGAACAGAAGTTATAAACAAATATTTACTTAGCATAGTACTGAAGGTCAAAGAAATTTCCAAACTTTTAGAGCTTGTCCTGCAAAACTCGCTTTTCAGAATTAGCAAACTATTATTTGGAGGTGTCGAACGTCCTTTAACTTAAATTCTGTCTAATTTTGGTAATGATCGGTCAATCCGAACAGAAGTTATAAACAAATATTGACTTAGCATAGTACTGAAGTTCAAACAAATTTCCAAACTTTGAGAGCTTCTCCTGCAAAACTCACTTTTTAGACTTAGCATACTATTATTTGGAGGTGTCGATGTATGCTTTGTCCACAACCTGCAAGAATATACTATTATTTTTTTCGACAAATTTATTGTCAACATTTCAAAAATAGTAGTCTTTTGCAGGTCCTGGAACAGAGCATTAGATACGAGTTAATTATCTGGATTTAGCGTGTTATCGGGATTTGTTTGCTAAATTCGTCATAAACAGTCAGATTTACAAATCTAAATTATATTCTCAAATTTACAGGATTTACAAACCCAATACAAACAAATCTGAACACTTCCAATCACTAAAAATCGACAATATTAGTTACAATTATCTGAACTTTACTGAACAATTTCCATATTTTTCGGACTACTTGTCCTATATAATGGTAAAAATCATACGCATTGTAAAGGGTGTTTTTTTTAAACCCGATAGAACTTGAAATTGTAAAAAATAACACAAAAAATTAAATTGTAATCAACATTTTTTTTATTCGAAAGATCAATACGTGACATTAACATTTAAAAATGATTTCGGGCATATGGGTACCGCGGCTGTTCTTGACGAAGTGCATTCTGGACGTCCAATTTTTGGCCACTTTTTCGAGCACTGCTGGCCGTATGTCACGAATAACACGAACAATGCTGGCCTCCAAGGCATCAATTGTTGCTGGTTTATCAGCATAAACCAGTGACTTCACGTAGCCCCACAGGAAATAATCGAGAGGTGTCAAATCGCACGACCTTGGAGGCCAATTGACAGGTCCACTTCTCGAAATCAACTTATCGCCAAATTTTGATTTCAATAAGTCGATGGTTGCGTTCGCCGTATGGCACGTAGCGCCATCCTGTTGAAACCACATCTCCTCCAGATCAATGTCATCCATATTTTCAAACAAAAAATCATTGATCATGGTGCGGTAACGATCTCCATTGACCGTAACGCGAGCTCCGGCCTCATTTTTGAAGTAATAAGGTCCGATGATGCCACCAGCGTGAAAACCGCACCATACGGTGCATTTTTCTGGATGTAATGGCGTCTGTAGGGTCTCTTGTGGATTGGTCGCACTCCATATGCGGCAATTTTGCTTATTAACAAACCCGTTAAGCCAAAAATGCGCCTCATCGCTGAACACAATTTTGCGATAAAACAACGGGTCGAATCGACGACTGATTTTCAAAGTAAATTTGGATAATTTCATAGCGTTGTTCAAGCGTGAGTCTATTCATGATGATTTGTCAGAGTATACTGAAACAAACAAAAAAAAAGTTTCATAAAAATTTAATTTTTTGTGTTACTTTTTACAATTTAAAGTTCTATCTAGCTTAAAAAAACACCCTCTATAAATACCCCCTCGTTTATTTGTAAACTTTCTCCAAATCAAAAAGGAAACTAAACGAGTTGTTGTCCTTCCATTATCCTTACTACTTTTGAAGAAAAGTAGTAACATAAAAAATGATTTTCAATTACATTTGTTCTTGTTGTTATTACAACGGCTAGACAACGAATCGTAAGAAGATTTTAGTAGCAATACAATCCACGTGTGTTTCAACTCCCAATATAAACCAGCAGCATTTCAACTCCATCCTAAATAAAGGACTTACAACATATAAAATGTACATGACACTTTAAAAAAAGTTTGGTTAGGTTAGAGAAAAAGAGATGTTAACTAAGGGCAGTAACTTTCTGCGCAGTAGCTTCCCTCTCTATCTCTGTGTCACTCTTTTATAGGGATGTGATTATTTTCTACTTTTTTTATTGACAAGTAGCATAAAGAACTCCAAATGAAACGAAACCAAAAGTGCATGGTTACTTTCCCAACAATTGTATTTTAAGTTTTCTTTTTTGAAATAAACTTAAATGCAATAATAAATACATAATCTTACATACATAGTATGTCGTCGCACGCAAATGTCGTATGGTCCGGACCGGGCGTTTATGTCCCGTATACCATAAGGATTACTGAAATATTTGAGAGTGTATTTCACAGAATGTCGACCGAAATCTTTAAAAAAATAATAATGATGCTTGGAAGTATACATATTTTTCTTATACCAGCTAATCTGTGTTAGAGACCTAAATGCACGAAGAAAGTTCAAACTCGTGGAACAGAAATTTGTAATGTCTACAAATGTTAAAAATCTGAAATTTAATATTTTCACAGATTTTTCTATATTTTGCTATTTTTATTGCAATATGTTCCCACCTCTGATATCAATTTTCTTTTAATTTGGACGGTTTTCACATATAATAAATCTGGCAACCATTCCAGAGAGAAAGGCAAATAAGAGAGAAGAGAAATGTTGTAAAAGCTAATATCGTAAAATTTTGCTGTTTGCTTATGGCTGGTTTCTATTTTATTTCTGAGCATGATTGCTGACAACTGTCAGTTTGAATTCAAAAGTTCAAACGAACTGACGATGTAAATAATTGTTGTTTGGCTTGGATGTTCAACGTGTTTTTCCTATTGAACCATCATTACCAATGTGTGTACTTGATGTTATGAATTAAAAAAATCAAAACAAAAAAATATGAAAAAGTATGATAATTCTCCGATTTATCAACAAAAATTCTATAGTAAAAATTATTCACATAAAAAATAACATTTCCCAGCATTAAGTTCAATTCTTTCTTTCGAAAATGATACCTACTAAAAATTAATGTAAAAAGTCCCTCAAAAGCCTATCCCATCCCATACAGCCAACATTTGTTTAAGGTTTTATATTTTCATACGGTACACAATTTATGAGACTTATGACAAACTTTTTTATGCCGTGAAGAATTCATTAAAACCTTTAAATACTTTCGTCGTGGTGTTGAAATGTGTAAGTCTTTTTTGCAATACAAGACTAACGTAGTTTTCAGTCAATTACTTCTTACTCTTCATTATTTCCTTAAAAACTTAACAGCTAAAGTTTTTTTTTTTTTGAGTAGATATCCAAAATACAGTTAGGTATTACCCAAAACAAAGAAATGAAGTATAAAATAGCAACAAACCAAAGTACCTAGTCATAAACGAAACAATTCTTTTGCAAAAAAGTCTTAAGAACATTGGATTCACATGAAAACTTCAGCAAAGCTATTTCAGTTTGAGCTAAACGTCAAATACATAGTAGTAGTAAAAAACATAGCAAGAACAAAAACTGCAGTAGTAGTCGTTTTTTATAGTTAGCTATTACCATGGACATGAAAAAGAAACAGTATAAAATGTTCAATAGTAAGATTTTGGCAATATTCGCTAATGGAGTTGTCAAAAGGGACACATTTTCGTATACTACTTTTTGACATTTTTTCACAAAACTGATTTCCTGTAGTGAGAATGAATGAACTTTTGCCTATTAATGCCTAAAATAACATTCATTTCATTTTATTATATAAAAGGGTTCCGCACAAACAATTGTGAAAAATTTTTTAAAAAATTCTATGAAATGAGAAAAAATTTCTGGTAGGCTATACTAAAGAAGATTACATAAGAAAAATTGGTTCCTCTACGATTCTAGAAAGCATGCCACACCTTCCAAATGGAAAATTCTTGAAAGCGTTTACACTATGACCAAAAATCAAGTTACTAAAAATCCCGTATTTTTCAGTGTTCCGAACTCATTGATGATTGTGTTCTTATTATATAGGACAATCAACAAAGATTCTGCCATATAGTATCATTCATAACAAGTTTTTCAAAAAATGTATAGTATTTTTTTTTGTTTTGCCTTATTAAGGCGAAGGTAAATTTTTGAGTGATATTTGAATTAATTCTCTTTCGAGTTTAGCTATTTTGACCTAAGAAGTACATTGAAAAATTAGGAATCCACCGAAGCCCCACAAATTCAACCAGTGTGCTACGTTTCACGGTTGGTTAGGCCCACCGACGTAGTTGGTGTTAAGTTTTAAGGTGTTGTTTAAGCGTTTAATCGTAATTTTAGGCTGACTGTAAGTGTTACTGAGTTCAGAACAATACGTTTTTTTGTATTTATTGAATGTTTATAACACTATGCAACACTGAAAATTCAAACGACTTCTAGTATGGATTTTTGAAAGTACATATTTAGACTACAAAAGCCCTAGTTGGGTTTTGTCCTGTCAGATCCAGTTTGGATTTTACGGCCTCATCTAAACCGGGCTAAAACTACACTTTTTTTGCATTTATCAGGCCTTTATCTTTATCAGAAACGAAGAGGAATTTGGACTTGCTGTCTTTAGCAATAGGGCATCAAAATCGATAAAATATTGAAAAATTTACATAATTTCTGGAATTCTGGTTGGTATCAGCTAAACTATTGGGAGTTGAACCAAGTAACCTTTTGCAAAAATCATCCAAATAATGTTCTCAGCAATTCTTCAGAGCATTCTGACACTCTAAAATGCTTATTTTATGTTTCAGCAGTATTTGGTATCATATCTTTTACAACCTATGAATCGGCGTGCACTCATTGATATGAGGGAAGTCTCCCTTGTCCCTTCGGGGATGTTGTGGGAACATATGTATGTATGTATCTTTTACAACACCCATTTCAAACACTTTTCACACGAACACTTTATTTTCGCATTTGGGATTTCACGATATTATTGACATATTTATTAAATCGTCGTTGAAAAATATACTAAAAACCACGTGATAGAGGCATTTTACAACAATGGCATGTTCTGAAGAGTTGTGTATCACATTCTACAGAGCATTTTTTAAAAGAAAACATTAAGAAAAAACACAGTTTTGGAGTTATGGTGCGAAATGTATACAAATTAGGGAATTTTTAGATATATTTTGTGTAAACAACATCTAGAAAAAAAATTCTTGCGGTCTTTTGTTTTTGAAACTATTGATAAGAACAATAAGTATATTGTCTCTAACACGTTTTTGTAGTGAACTATTTTGAACATCATAACAATTACAAATTCTTAATTATGTTTGAAATTTGAAAACTATATCAACATTTTTTATGATATAATTTCTATTCCACCGCAGTGTTGTCCGTTAAGATTTTTTGAAACTCGCCTCCTCCCACAAATTAGTAAATGTCTACTGTACAAAAAGGATTTTTCTGTCGCATTTTTATGTTTTGTTCGATCTTTCGAATGTTAAAAAATCAAGATTATTGAGATTGAGGTCAATTTTTATATTTTATTTATTGCATATTATTTCAAATATTTCGAAATTACATTGAATTTCATCATCAGCGATTTTTCTGTCGATTACTCTTTGAATTTTATTTTGGGAAGTACTTTCAATGGCTATTACTTTATAACGTCAAATTAAATCAAAAAACTGATCGGAAACACATTCAGATTCATCAAAATCTCCACAAGTATCAGTCGGCTTTGCGGATAGGAATGTACCCTGAGCCTGTGTGAACTGATACTTTAATCTATGGACATATTGAATAGCGGCTACAGAACCAAAATTCTGACAGCTTTCGGGCCATTTTCTCTGGAAGTATGGACATGTCCCTGAAAAAAACTTGTATTGTAGTAATAGGGCCCCGATAACAATTGTTGCAAAAAAGCAAACCGCTTCGAGGGAGGTCTTTTTATTTATTCATTTCATATTTTTAGTTATAACAAAATTATTAGCATAAAGGAAGTGAAGCCATAAATACTGAGGTCTTAAGCTTATATAGGTATATTTACTAATTATACAGAGAGGTCTTAAACTGTACTTTCTCAAATACTCTGTGGAAGGTTATCGAAAGAGTGGATCGAATCGGTTGATGTGTTCGAGAATTATCGTGTTCTCCAGCCAGCCACCCAGAAGGACGAACATAGCTAAGTCGACTCCAAATTTTCTGAAACAGATTTCTTCCAAACACACTTTGGCCCTAACACCATTATTTCGATGAGGCAAATTTTGACTAAAGGCTGAGAGTATAAAAAATGTTGATTGGGAAAAATTGTGTTCATGGATTTTTGCTAAAATTCTGGGCGCCAGAATTTCATTTTAAAAATATTCAAGACTGACAAGACAAGAGTTTTCTTGGTTCCTGATCAAGTTATGTGAAAATCCAAGATAGGAAACAAGAATTTCTGTAAGAGAAGTCCGACGATTGGACACCAAAATATCGTTAGGGAATAACTTCCATGACAGTAACAGTAACAACGATTGGACACCTGCATTTCCGAAATTAAAAAACTGACCATATTCTGACACCGCAACGTGATAAAAGACAAAAAACAGAAGGCACGCGTCTCGGCACTTTTTCCTTTATTTATATAAATCCTAAACCCATCTGCAAATTTAAAAAATACTAGTGGATATCGCCATGATATCTGAACGTTCCCTCTGCATAAATCAATTCTCTACTTATCCAATTTTCCTTCCATAAAATTGGAGTGAAAAATTGAAGGAAGTAGGAAACAAAGCAACGGTTAAGATATTTCTAAGGTTTTCCGATTGTATACTCTTTCTTTTGGTCTTACCGAAGTGATATCACTGAATTACATAACATTCACTGTAGTTGTGAGTTATTCGATAAATGTTACACCTAAAAGTATATGCGATTATTAATATATCTATTGTTTGAACATATATTAACTCTGATATATTTTAAAAAAAGTTCTGAAAACAAAGGGAAATTGGCCAAAAAGTCTTACGTCATTTTAATTAAAAAATAGTCACGAAAATTATTTCATCAGTAATATAAGTATAAAATAAGGTTTACATCATTACTAAATAAGAAATGTTCGCTAACATGAACTTTCAAATTTTGGTCAGGTGGCCCCCCCCCCCCCCCTCTTGGGGAAGAAAGGCCTTGGTGAGTATATTAAGAACCCCGAAGGACAGATCCGCCGTGAGTCGAACTTTCGCGTTACGGCGCGATGAAGTTTTTGCTAGAGGCACCCTGTAAGCTGTCAGGAATTAGCGTTATATCTTTGTTCACTGTTGCTTTAGCCTATTTTTGAAATGACATATCTTCAGTCGAATCGAATGAGGATTATTTTCGTAGAGCACTTTGACCTTCTTACTTGCATCCTTCAATGTCCTTTTCGTCCTTTATTTTAAGAGCCGCTATAAGAGTACCACAAGATGACGTTTTTAAGCTTCGAAATGTTCTGCAAAAATGTCGCGCAGAAAATTTAGGTACGACTCTCATTGACAACCAATAGATTTTATCGCGTTTTTATAGTTATTTTGGACATTTACCCCTGTTTGCTCAGAAAAAAACTGTGTTTTGTGTTTTTTGTACGTTCTGTAACGAATATACAAAAAACAAAATATAGTATTTTTCTGAACAAAAACAGGGTAAATGCACAAAACGACCACGAAAACGCGTGGTACTTTTATAGCGGCTCTTAAAAAAAAGGACATTGAAGGAAGCGGGTAAGAAGGTCGAAGTACTCTACGAAAATAATCCTTATTCGATTTGACTGCAGACATGCCATCTCAAAAATAAGATAAAACAACAGTGATGCCTTACGGGGTCTCTAGCAAAAACTTCATCACGCCATAACGCGGAAGTTCGACTCACGGCGGATCTGTCCTTTGGGATTCTTAATATACTCACCAAGGGCTTTCATCTCCAAAAGGAATTATCTCTGCCCCAAAATTTGTGTTCACAGTGTTATTATAGCCTTTTTTAGCTTCGTAGAAAGTTTTGTGAGACTGTATGTATCTTTGTTTAATGTCTGTATAAACATTGCTTAAAAAAATGAAAGATAAACAAAAAAGTTAATTAATTGGCATCAATTTGTATATAAATTGTACACATATTTGGTGTTGTCTTCCTTTGTTAATCGGTCATTTGGAATGCTTTTTTTTTGGTTTAAAAACATTATATATTCAAAACCAAATTTGAATATGCATACATCTGAAGGTTTATAGCGTTTCTATCACTGTATTAAAACACAGACTCTGTTAAACTGTGGTACTTTTAACAAAGTTCATGACGTTTTGTCAGGAGTACATTTTTTCAGTTTTTCTCTATAAGATCTATTTTCCAAATTTGTATTTAATTTTATATTAATAATTTCATTGTTTTCTTAATGAGATTTCCTTTTTCCAATGCGAAACACAATGGAAAAATTCTATTTGTACGAAAAAACATTCATCCATCCGTTCGTTAAACTTGACATTGACTTTGTATCTTGTAAAGAGATTTTATTACGTTTTCTATTATAACAACTTTTATTTACCATTAGTCTAGAGACTATAAACAGTCAGACACTGAAGTCATGAAAATATTGTTTGAAATAGTTTTCAAAACTTTATAGACGAACTGTTGCTGCGGAAAAATTCGGTTGGTGGTAAAAAACACATTAAGCTATTTATAATTGGTTAAATATCAATTTTATAGCATTGCATTGTTTACAGACTTCTTTTGATCTTGTGGTTGTTGTATTATTTTTTCAACAATTTTTATTATTTCTTTCTATTTTTTTTTTAATTTTTCTTATCTTATGCCTCATTCCTTTGAGTATTAATCATCCTCATCATTGTGATTATTAGCGTAGTCGTCTCGTACATAGTCAATATTACCATAATGATTGTGGCTTGTTATTGTTGTTCAAGAGTTGAATGTCATTCAATTCATTGTTCAGCTCAGACATTAATCTGTCATGTGCATTCTTACAGTGAAGAGCAATCTATTGAATAACATTTCTATCCTACAGATGAAAATGTGTTTTTCTTTAATTTTTTATCAATCTCAATCTAAGATTAAATAAATTAATTAGTTTATACTAGAGGAAAAAGTTGTAGACCCAAAATATTTATCATTAAGTTTTTTAAACGAAATTCTTTTAGTATTTTTTTATAGAAATATGTTACATAGCTTTCTGTTGACTTGTGGCAACACGTTCTAATCAGCGAATTAGTTTCTTTTGGTTGACAATTTCTAAGCTTTCTAATGGTATATATACCGACCAAAATCGTTATAAACGATATTCACAAACGAGGTGACTTTTGGGTATAAATACGCTGTGTTATTAAATAAATAAAACTCAATTCGATTTTGTTCTTTTTCACTCTATATACATGTGTATATATGATAAAAAAAATTTAAAAAGTAATAAAATATAACGATATTAAATTCATTATGCAGCAGATATATTACATTAACCCACTTAACGCCGAGAATTTTTTTTGCGTGAAAACTTAAAATTTTTTATGAAAATGATATTTTTGGGACTTTTTAAGCATTTTTTAAAGAATATTTTTTCCCTAAAACGTATAGTAATCGGGCCTTCTTTTAAAAATTTCGAAATTTTGGAAGGGTAATATCTGTCCCTTGGTTTTTGGTGAAGAAAATAATCTTGCTATATTCCTAACAAATCCCTGACTTTATATGAATGTAACATTTATGATTAAAATTTTAATGCATATTTAAACTTTTCGTGAAAAGTCGAAAATTACAAAAAAAGAGTAGATTTTTCTTGCGTTTTACACAAATAACAGCAATACTATAACAAAATGCAAAAAACCACACAAAAATGTGCGAAAATACCCGAGATTTACGTAAATTTTTGCAACCATTTTTTGTGGCGTTTAAACGACCAGTGGCTTTAAGAGGGTTAATAAATGGTTCTATTTAAAATAGTCTGTTATTTTAGTTTGGGTGTTGAATATCGACATAAATTTTAAATTTAACTCAGATCTGAGTTCTGAAATGTTTTCCAAAACACATTCTTTGCTTTCAACATCTTCTAAGTAAATTTTTGAAGAGTTTCTACAGCTCGACACGCCTCTGACACTGACGGTAATTGAAATTCCGGCTCTGTAGTATCCTCAATTTACTTAAAACGATCATCGTAAATTTTTGTAGATATCGTTTTTTAGCCACAGCAATTGTACAAGTTCCGATACAGGCGTATGGACTTGTAGGGGTTCTAAATCTACAGAGTAGCTTTAGGACCGAAAATAATTGTTGTCCAAAGACGAACAACAACAACAACTTTTTAATGAATGTAGACAACACAACAAGTATTCAGGCGATACTTACGTGTTGTTATTGGGAAACTGGTGGTGTAGGTTGGTCAAAATAAAACACTAGGTTAATTTATAGACGCAGGCGGTCTTAACTTTGGTTTATTTATATGGTTTTATATCTTTGCGGCAAAATTGCTGCTTCTGCTCTCAAAGCTTTACAGATGATTTGTGGATGTGACGTTTTAGTGATGGGATATTTTGTGACATTTATATGGCGTCGATAAATACAATAGTCGAGGTTTTGGCAAGTATCGATATCGGCATGCGATTGGTTCCAAACCTCGACATGCTCCCCCTCTTGCACGGGTGCAATATTCGGAAAGGACTTGAATCAGTTTGTTATTAGCCGAACTCCTCTTTTGTAATGGGGATTAGGCAACAAAATGAGTTGTAGGATGTTGTTACCATTTGTCGAAAAGTTTTCCATTCGTTGTTGTGGTCGGTTCTGATGAGGTAGCATTCTCCGGGTTTTGTAATAAAGACATTGTTGCTGGTTTACATTAGAACTTTTTCTCCGGTCAATCTTCTTCAGGTGGATTTATTTGAGGTATACGTAATTGACATTTGAAGTCCATTGGTTTTATTAAAAAAACAGACACAGCAAAATTTTCCAACGTATCGCCGATGTATTGAAATTCGGTTCCAAATCCTTATTTGCCTCTGAAAAAACTTTGAAGCAGAAAAAACACCATACTCCATATGGTACACATATTAATACATATATACTAAACCCAATGTTTAATTATACTTTTTTGGCTGAAAGGTTTCGACCTTTCCCAAATTCCACCTCTAGTGGTCACATTTTCAATTTATTTATTTATTATATGTAAACCAAAGTATTTATGACGCTTTTCTGGCTAAAGCGAAGCCATTTTCTCTTCATAATCATTCAATTCTTAAAATCGATTTTTTAGAGTAATAACCACCTCTTGTAGTTATTCCCATAATTGGATCATTTACAAACTCAAACAAATTACTTTGCATTTTTTATTTAAATTTGAAGAAAATATTAATGAGACAAGGCAGAAATTTTCTTTGAAATTACCACCTCAAGTGGATAATTCATTCATTGCATTTTTTACGTTAAAAATCTTTTCATCTCTATCATTAATCTTGTCATTTTTTTATTAGTCACCTTTAGTGACATTTATTGTTTGCTTTTATTTTTATTATTCAGTCACCTCTAGTGCTTACATGTTTACTGTAGAACCATATTAAATTGATCTACGAATTTCAACTGTCACCTCAAGTGACATTCACTCTTCAAATCTTTTCTCATTACACGGGTGATTTGCCAATACCTAACCACCAGTTAATGTGTCCACGACACTAGGTCCATTTTGAATCATTGTTGCCACAAGAGACAACATTAAATATACTTTATATTCTTCATCAAATATCCCATATACAAACTCTATCTCTTTCTTTATTCTTCTTCATTTGTGCACTTACTGGTGCAATCGCCAGTGAACCTACAAAATTTGGCTTCTTCAATACACATCATTTTCAACATCACTTTTATCATCCTGTTATAATTACAAACACATTTATCCAATTCAGGCAACTGGAATTTGACAATGAACTCAATTTAATTTATCATGTCCTATTTTCAGAATTTTTCAACAAAATACAATAGATCATATTCTTTAAAATTATGATTTACCTTGTCCATCTGGAACAGTTACATTTTTCAGTTTATTTTAGTTTACAACATCTCTATTAATATTTATAGGACCGTATACATACCATCCAAAGATGGAATTTTGAGCTATCATGCTCCCAAGTATATTTCTTCTAGTTCCATTTAATATAATGGATGGTATCAAGTCACTGCCGATTAATATGTCCACTTGATCTGACTTTAGGAACCCTGGATCGGCAAGTTTCATATTATAAACTTCTCTCAAATTTGAAATATTATATGATTTATTTGGAACTGAATTAGTCAAGTTTGGAATGACTGCGACATTTGCTTTTATATCGG
The DNA here is from genome assembly GCF_047663935.1 of Musca autumnalis. NCBI lineage: Eukaryota > Metazoa > Arthropoda > Insecta > Diptera > Muscidae > Musca > Musca autumnalis. The sequence continues at coordinate 83,324,361 of NW_027411755.1, read as the reverse complement.
AGTTAGCTCCACACAAAGTTATGTTACACATTTCATTACTATGTGCAACCACTGACCCACTAAGTCCCCTTATATTAACAGCTTTGGTTCCTTTTGTTTTAATATCTATTTTCTTCACCATTCTATTTGTTATAAATGATCGTTTGGATCCTGTATCTATTAATGCCCTTGCAGAGAAAGTTTTTCCGGCATGTTTGATTTGTACAATTGCCGTTGGTAACAAAACGTCATCTTCACTCATAGATAAATGTGTTTCTACATTAGAAGTTTGTATTGGAGTATGGGAAGTACTAGGCATGTCATCTGTCGTGACATGTGATATTGTTTGTCTATTTGCCTCCGATCGAGGACTTTGGGAACCACGTATTGGTGAGTTCGTACTCGTTGGAACTTGTGACGCATTTCCAATATGCAACTTTGTATGATGCTTCTTTTTGCAATATGAGCATCTATGCATACTAAAACATTCTTGTGTTACATGTCCACTTTTAAGACAATTATTACACAAACAATTCTCACGTGAAAATTCAATTCTTTCATTCACTGACATATTATTAAATCTCACACAGTTCTTTAGTATGTGGTTTTTACCACACATGACACATCCATTAGATAGTGTCGTATGCGCATTTTGATGCGCTGTAAATTCGTATTCATTGGTCGGAGGTACTTCTCTTCTCAGACTATCGATTCGCTCAAGAACTCGATGTCTGTTTCTTAAGAAATCTTCCATTTGAGACCATTTGGGTAGCTCTGAATGTGATTCGAGCGATTGTTCCCAGAGGGTCAAAGTCTCAACCGGAAGTTTGGTTGAACACAAATAAATTAATATCGGATCCCACTGATCCACTTTTACATTGTGTGCCTTCAAAATAGCTAGACAGTCGCTAACTGTGGATTGAATTCTCTTTATATCTTCACTAGATTCAACCTTTGCTGGCGAAAGATTAAATAAAATTTTCAATTGGTTATCTACCAGAACTCTCAAATTCTCGTATCGCACAGACAGTGCTTCCCACGCTAAGGAAAAATTCTGATCTGATAATGGATAACGATCAACAATTCTCCCAGCTTCACCCTTTGTTTTGTTACGCAAATGGTAAAGTTTTTGCGCTGGCGTAAGTCTGGGATGATTACCATATATGGCCGTAAACATATCTCTAAAAGTTGGCCATTCTTCATAACTTCCGTAGAAGTCTTGAGTGTCACAAGGTGGTACTTTAATACAAATTTCCGACATATCAAAAGCAGCTGAGCTGTGAAATAGTGACGGATTTGTAACTTCGCCTCTAGCGGTATTATTTTGATTTTTGTCTTTTCTATTTTTCAATATTTCTAATAAATTGGCCTTCGTCGTTTGATACATGTCTCTGACGGACTCAAACATCTTTTTGGCTTTCAATTTATATTTTTTGTCTTCCTCATCTTCTGTTTCTACAAAAAAGACACATTCAAATGCACTACGTACATTGTGCCAATCTTCATCAATTGATTCTATTTTAGTTTCTATTAAAGAATCAGAAAGATCTTTCTCTGGAGTATTTCCTAGTTTTCTACACGTTTGCATAAGGCTATCAGTCTCATATTCAAATCTAGCACAAGATATTGAATCCATTTTAATATTAATATTGATTTATTTACTTTTTTGTTTATATTTTTGAAATGTATTTATGGTATTATATTATTTATTTTTATAAATTAATTGTTATTATTTATTGGTTATTATTATTTTATTTTTATACAATCAAACTTTAACTTTCAATTTATATTTATTATAAATAAATATATGAAGTTAATTCGGTAAGTTTTTTTTTTTTTGCGTTTGATGTACAAACTTGGACTTTCTCAATAAAAAATTTAAATATTTTTAAATTTTTTTGAAAAAAATTTATTTTTAATTATTTAAGAATTTTTTATTTTATTTCTTAATTTTTTTTATATATATTATATTTATTTTTATTGAATTTATTTATTTTTATATTAAATTATATGTTTTTTATTATATTTTACGGATTCACTAACCGTGCTATATTTGATACGTTACGTCAGCCAACTTTACGTTACGTCGTTAACTACTTTGATTTTCCAACACACCTAATGATCGATGTGGCAACAAATGAGAAGTGACAGATTGATCACACACAACATAAACGTATGGCAATACTCTGTTGCAAATAATAAAATAAAAACAAATGTAACAAAATGATGCGAAAAAGTGATGAGTGAAAATGATAATTGTATTATTTGAAAAAAAAATGATGTTAGTGTATGTGTTTTATTTGATAAATACACGCAAAATCTCTTTCTAATTCTCTCTTTTTATTCTAATTTCCACTCGGTATTTCTTGGTAGTGTATTGTGTACAACAATAATGCAAAGGGCCGCCACATTCAAACACTGAATATGGGCAGAAAATTTTAGATTTTTTTCATACAAATTTAAAAAAAAAATTTTGTGTTCTTGGCAAATCAGCCGATTCGTTTTTAAAGGCTCGAAGGACCATGTACAAGTTCCGATACAGGCGTATGGACTTGTAGGGGTTCTAAATCTACAGAGTAGCTTTAGGACCGAAAATAATTGTTGTCCAAAGACGAACAACAACAACAACTTTTTAATGAATGTAGACAACACAACAAGTATTCAGGCGATACTTACGTGTTGTTATTGGGAAACTGGTGGTGTAGGTTGGTCAAAATAAAACACTAGGTTAATTTATAGACGCAGGCGGTCTTAACTTTGGTTTATTTATATGGTTTTATATCTTTGCGGCAAAATTGCTGCTTCTGCTCTCAAAGCTTTACAGATGATTTGTGGATGTGACGTTTTAGTGATGGGATATTTTGTGACATTTATATGGCGTCGATAAATACAATAGTCGAGGTTTTGGCAAGTATCGATATCGGCATGCGATTGGTTCCAAACCTCGACAGCAATGAACTGGTAAAGTTTTTTTATCGATTGGACCATAAATATGGCCTCTAGAGGATTTTCGTGAAAGTTCACCTTTGGTCCCATACAAATTACTATGGAAACAAAGATCGTTCGCGTGGCACGGGTCAACTTTAAGGAGTTTCAAAAAAAAAAAAAAAAAAAAATAAAAATAAATAAATAAAATAAATAAATTTGTCGTTTATTGGGCCACCCTAATATATACACTCAGTCATACTTTGACCTATTGACAATATCGAATCGAATACCGGCTACCCAACCAAAATCCTTTTCCACACAGTCTTTGTGGTCCTTTTTGGACATATGAACTTGTCGATCAAAAATGGACTTGGATTAAAGCTCAAAAGTATTGCGGGAAGGTACCTGAATGAATGGAACTCATTGGCCATTTTGGAAGTGGATCTTATTTAGGGCGTCATTCTTTCGATAGATATTGCGCCCACCAGTCATTTTAGTTGGCAACCATAACATGTAGAGCTTTCGGACCATTACATCAGAAAGCATAGACTTGCTCTAAAAAAAAAAAAAACATAATAACGCTGTAAACAGGACCACAAGGAGTACGTACCTTCTGTAAAAACTCGAACAGACTTTAAACTGCACTTAAACAAAAAATCTGAAACTCAATTCGTAAGTTTTTGTGGTCATGATTGCATCAGGAGTAAGGATTTTGCAAAAAAAAAAAAAACATCGTAAAAGGGGACGCGAGCTCAAACTGTTACAAAAAAAGTGCAAATGTGACAAAAATTATGAAATTTTGTGTGGGAGGTACTCGAAGGAATAGAAGTTCAAATGGGGACAATGCACTGATTGTATCATCTTTATGAACTGTTCTTAGGTTGTACTATTTTTAAGATGTAGAAGTTCACTAACTCCCATCGTCTGTTTATAAAACACGGTGCGTCTTAACTAGCTTTAAATGAAAAGTGCTTACACCTGGGAAGGGATTCTGAAACAACAATGTTCATAGATGAGAAAAATCAAAAAACAATAAAAAATCGCAGGAGTGATTTTTAAATAAATCGCGGTCAAAGTTCAAATTTTTAGGGTTTTTATGTTTTCACGATTTTGCTTCAAAACGACAAGTACTATCGAAATGGGAATAGAGGAAATATTGTAGATGTGAACATTCTGTAAAAGATTAACCTATTGTTGTAAGGTAATTCGGATTAATCTCAATTTTGTTGTTTTTAAATTTTAAAAACAAAAATTGGCAATTTCATTGGTTTCCTTAGTCCCAATTTACATTAGGCGAGTTTACTTGCGGCAATTGTCAGTTTGATGGAGAGAGAGGTGAGGTATATGGTAACCCTTTACCTCGCAACACCCTCTCTCACCCACAAACTGACAATTGCCGCAAGTAAACTCGCCTAATGTAAATTGGGACTTAGTTTGAATACGACTGCTATCGAATTCAGTATAGAAATTAGCATTCGGTACAGGCAAAAATTAGAGTGTGATCAGGAAAATTGAAAATTGAGGCGTTATTTTCGACTGGTACCAACCTTTTTTTACCATCCATAAATTATATTGAATACAGATTTAAACCATTTCGGTTGGATGAAACTTAAAAATAACGAAAATCGGACGGTACTATTGTTTGGGGCAGTTTTTTGAGAAAACACAAACTCCCAAATTACAACAAATTATGTGGGCGCCAAGACTCTCAAAATGCTTTAAGTCGACGCGTTGCTTTATATGGTAGCTAAACCAAAACGTGGGTGCCACCGCCTTGCACTCAGAAGGTCTGTCAAGGTGTCAAATCCCCTCAGCGTAATTATGGCTTATATTTATTTCCTCAGTATTTCAGTATATGAAAAACTTCTCAAATAGTGGTGTCGTAAGACACGCCGTTTGGACTCGGCGTTAAAAAGTACTCTGCACCCCGGTTGACTACATTTCATAAAATTCCAAAAATTCGAGGCAGTTATGCGGGAAAAGCAGTTACGAAAATCCGCATAGCACCTCATGTGTGTAGTTATAAAAATCTCATCTCAACCTTACACAAAATTACAATAATGAGAATATAACCGTCAAAAAAACAAAACGGAGTATTAGAATAGTTCATTTCAAGTCTAAAAATCTATAAGTTTATTATTTGATGAATAAGAAATTTAGTCATCATTGATCTTAACACCATAACATAACACTGGACATCTTCATAACAATTCACGTAGTTATCGAAACTGATTGTCTCAGAAATACACCAGTGTGGGTAATAAACCGAAAAAAGTATTATTAAATGTTTTTTTTTTTTTTTTTTTTTTGGGAAAATATTTGAAGGGCAAATATAAAAATTGGGTACTTATAGAAAAGTAGTTAACCGAGAACTCATTTATATGAACTCATTTATATGAAAAACTTTGGGGATTTATATTGTGAGGCAATTAAAGGGCAAAAGGCAGTTAAGCAGAGAGGTAAATAACCGGAATGCAGTGTATATACCACATCATTGAGCTAATATGAATCGGCGTACGCCTCATTGATATGAAAGAAGTGTCTCCCAAAAATCTGTAATAACAACAATACCAAATCTCAATAGAGTCTCCGTAAGTCATATAGCTCGATTAATTAAATATCTCACAAATAAAGGCCTTCGTCCGAAAACATAAAACTTAAAAAACCAAAATGTTCCATATGCTTACTAGAATCTTTTTTTAATTCTGACGCTACGTTTTGAGACATTTTAGTTGGAATATCTTTATCCATTATTACAAGACCTTTTAAACAGTTCGTGGTCTATGGATTAGATTCGAATGATAATTATAAATATGTTTTCCCTGTCTATCTCAAACTAATTTTACTCTTTCTCATTCTGTTTCAACGGTACAGCGCAAATTTTCTAAGCCTTTAAATATATAATTGTCGCCAACTCATCCGATACCGAACATATACATACAAATCCACTTTGGCCCTATTGCCAAAAACTAGGCATCATTGCTGTCATTTCCAGTCAGGTAAAAGTTAATTATTAGTCTCTTAAGTGCACTTTACAATATTAGTTAGGTGGGTGGATGGCTGGCTGGGTTGCTGTTTCGTTGGTCGATTGAATGCATAGTGCACCAAAGATGACAACACCATTACCAATGAAATGCATTGGAAATTAGTAACCTGAGTGTATTTAAGTCTCTGTGTCTATGTCCATCTGTACTCTAAAAGCCTATGAATCAATTCTAATTTTATTTCACCGACTGGCGTTAGATATCTGCTGCGGGCTGTCTGCCCCTGTATAATAGCTATAGTTCCCTCATTGTTATTATCTTCATTGTTGCCCGTCATGTTTCCATGTTTTTTGGCTTCTGTTCTTCCATTGATTGTAACTAAACGAATAGAAATTAAGGCAATTTTTCTTGTTCGTAGTGTGTCATTTTTTTGCTATTGGAATGAATTCGTACAAATGTGTATTTGGCACCGAAATTCATTGAGAGAGTCACCATCACCACCCGGCCGGTCAGCCTGGTGACAGTAGCAACAACAATGAAAAATATTGCATACATTGCCACATTTACAACAATGAACAACAGCAGCAACAACTTTGCAATTGTTATTCGTTCAAATGGTGTGGCTGTTTACATGATTGTCTGTCTTTCTGGTGGACAGGCAGCTAGCTGGTTGATTGGTGCTGTTCGTTGTTTTTTTTTTTGAACATTTTCAAATGTAGTATCAAGTTTGTTTTTGCTGCTTGTTTGTTGCCTTTGCATATTCATTTTATGTTAAGTTGAATTGCCTTTTTGTCTGATTTTATTCGACAACCTTTCTATGTGGAAAAATTTATGCCAAAATGCACTTTGTTCGGCAAAAAAAGAACGTTGATAGTCAAAGGAGTGGTCGGTCTTATGTGGCATTATAATTTTTGTTGAAATCCATTCTTTGGCAAAACATTCAACCGACTCAATGTCGGATCGCCGCATAGTGTAAGATATGTCTTAAGTAATTGTTTCGAGATTTGTGTGATTTTTATGCAAAACTTTTTAAAATGTAACCAAAATGTAGATTTATAGTGTTGAAAAATTATAGTCTAATGCACATGGCGACATTTAAAAGAAAAGCAGGTAGATATTTAAGGATTTTATTATTATGTTTTTGAGACAAATATACCTTGATCCTAAAATTACAATATAAAATAAGATATAAGGAATAATTAGTATTAAATAATAATTTAATATATAATAAGTTCTAAGGAATAATGAACTTTAAATAATAATGAATTTCGAACAGTGTCCACTTGCAATTTTATACGTCTTATATTTTTGTGAGCTTATTTGGCAAAAAACTTCGTTTTTAAGGTAAAAATGACAGGTGACAGGTCCATCTGCTTCCAGCCACTTGTTGCCTCAAAAATCCGTCATTGGGCCCATAGTGCATGGCTTGGAATACGTTTGAACGTAGGGCGCTGTCGAAGGCTGATTTGTAATCGACAAAAAGGTGGTAGGTGTCGATCTGCATCTCTTGGGTCTTCTCCAGGATTTGCCGAAGATCAAAACCCGCATTGGTAGGACCCAATTACTTCGTTCACCATAGGCTTTTGTCGTTCGCACAATATCCCTGGCACTATCATGTAGGCAATAGCGAGAAGACTTATACCCCTGTAGTTAGAACATACAGTCTTCTCCCCTTTCTTGTGGACGGGGCACAGAATGCTCAGATTCCAATCGTCGCACATACGGGTAATATAGGCCAAAAGTTGATCAAAACTCAACATATAAAAATCGCGTTTTTAAAAACAAACTATTGGTAAACAGTCACCTGGCCCTTTTTCCCATTCGCTATGACCATCCGCAACTATCTGCGCCATTCGGAAAAATCACTGGTTTTTCTGAAGTAAAATATGGGTAAGACAACAAGTGCGCACTAGGGTTATAACTTTTTGCACTTTTTTGCAAATATCAAAAATACCACCACATAGCCGTGTAAAAATAAGGTAGGTAGGTTTGTAACAATTTTCAGCTTGATCGGACCTATACTACGCTTTTAGTGCATTATTTACCTCATATCCAATGCTAATCCTATCCAATCTGGACCGATTTTCCTATATCCAAATCTGGACCGATTTTCATTATTTTCTGCAAAAATAGTCCTTGGACCAAAGATATGATTTGTGCAAAATATTATGTCAATCGGATTATAAATGAGGTTTTTAGAAGTTTTAATCAACTTTCAACATACATTACTCCTATGTGCGTCGGGTACTCGCTCTTTGTGCCAGATGTTGCTAACTAGCTGATGCATACACCTTATGATGGCTGGTAAGTCATCGGTTCCTGCTACCTTATTATTCTTCAGCCGCTTGATTGCTGTCTCTACCTTATCTTGGCCGGGCGGTATACATTCAATACCTTATTATAGGATTGGATCTGGGGTATCTACGTCGTCTTCGCTAGTATTGAATACCAATAGTTTGAAAAAATTATGTTTCCATATCCTGATCACATTATTTGTATCTGTTACCGAATTATCTTGTTGGTCTATACAGGAGGATGTGTCAAAGCCATCATTTTGATGTTTCGCCCTTTTGTAGAATTTTCGGACATCATTCTAACTCCTGTACATCTCGATTTTTCACACGGCCACTTTTCAATTCTCTCTTTCTCCAGCTGAAGAGACGTTTCTCCTCTCTCCTTTTTTGACTTCCAAAAAGTACTATAAAACCCATTATTTGTTAAAAATTTTTTGCTGGGACGTACATCTGCGTACCATTCCATGAGCAGATTCGCAGATCATGGTCCTTAAACCGTTAGCGGGGGCCGTCAACTTTAGAGGGGTGTGTCTTTCTTTGTTTTCATATTATGTTGCTTTTGAGAGCGATGGTTATTGGCCCAACGGCCAAACCAAGTTTTTAACATTCTTATGGGTGAACGCTCGGAACACATTAGCTCACTACCTTTAACGGGGGTTAAAGGCAGCTCTCCAGGTGACACCACGGGGAGGTCAGTGTCCACTTTGCCATGTTAAAGCCATATATGGAAAATTTGTAGGATATGATATATGACCTCTAGAAGATGATTATAACGTAGCTAAGTTGAATGGTATAGTATATGACGATTTTATTTTTTATTTACTCACTACATTAACTAAAAATACATTTTTGATTTAATATTACATTTTCTTTTCACCGTCATTTCGTCTATTATTACTACTAGATCATTTACCACATTCCTTCAATATTTTTTTACATCGGCATTCCATTCACTTGACTCAATTTTCTGGCACCATGTCATTGCCCTACTCTCTCCAAACCGCATCACATATTGTGGCATTCTATAAAAAGATAAATTCCATTGGATTAATCATACGTTTAGGGTCACATATCCGGTCATATGTTCGCATTTAGCTGCACAGTAGCATCGGGGGCAAAATCTCTATATTGCTCGCAAAATTGTTACCTACCTTACCTTCCACTTCTGTACTTTCCTCTCATATATACGCATTCGCCTTTGTGGTCAAGTCTGGTTTTTAGTTTTTATGTAACTTAATGACCGTAAATGAAATACATTTTTCACACCAAATTAACTTTTTAGACAGCACACTCCGAGAAAAAATTAAATAAAAATAGAAAAATAATAAATAAAATTTAAATTTATCAACGCAAATGAGCCGAGCGTATGATTGACTACACATGGAAATTAACATAAGTATTATAAAAATGAAGGTCCATAATGTCGTAATACTTACTACTTACTTAGTAGGCCCATTACAGAACATTTGTTCCATAAACCGAACTAAGAAAAGATCTCCATTCCTCTCTGTTTTTCGCTTGACTTTTTGGAATTCCGCGCCTCTCCATTTCTTCATCCACTTGTATGCTCCATCGAAGCGTAGGCCTGCCGATTCTGCGTGCACCGCCATGTGGCATGTATTCATACGCCTTTTTAGCGGGTTCATCATCGCTCATTCTCATGATATGGCCTAGTCAACGCAATCGTTGCATCTCGATACGTTTAACTATATTCATGTCTTTGTATAGCTTATATAGCTCGTGGTTCATAATACGTCGATATTCACCGTCAACGCAAATCGGCCCGTAAATCTTTCGAAGAATTTTCCTCCCAAACACACCAAGCACTGCCTTATCTGCTTGCGCAAGTACCCATGCTTCGGAGCCATACATTAGCACGGGTAGTATCAGCGTTTTGTATAGTGTTATTTTTGTTTGACGAGATGTGGCTTTGTTTTTAAATTGCTTACTTAGACCATAGTAGCATCTGTTGGCCAATACAATTCTTCTTCTTATTTCACAACTGATGTTGTTTGTTGTGTTTATGGCAGTGCCGAGGTAGACGAAGTCTTTAACTACCTCAAAATTGTAGCTACCAACTTCCACAGTTGGTCCGAGCTCTATGGACGCTTTGCGCGTCGACACCATCAATTTGGTCTTTTCGCCGTTTACCGCCAGACCCACTTTCGCAGATTCTGCTTCGACCTTCCTAAATGTATCAGTTACTTCCTTTACTGATCGTCCCATGATGTCTATGTCATCAGCATAGGCAAGTAACATGTGGCTATTGGTGTAAATTGTGCCATTTCTTTTGACATTTGCATCTCGTATTACCTCTTCCAGCAAAATGTTGAAAAGATCACACGAAAGGCTGTCTCCTTGTCTGAAACCTCTTTTGGTACAAAATTCTTCGGAGAGGTTCTTTCCAATTTTAACTGAGGACCTAGTATTAGTTAAAGTCATCTTACAAAGCCGGACGAGCTTTGCGGGGATACCAAATTCAGACATTGCGTGGAATACCTTTGATCGTAGGGGACTGTCGAATGCTGCTTTATAATCGACAAAAAGTTGAAATGTGTCGATCTGCATCTCTTGGGTCTTCTCTAGGATTTGCCGCAGGGTAAATATCTGGTCAATGGTGGACTTGCCAGGTCTAAAGCCACATTGGTATGGTCCAATTATTTCGTTGACCATTGGCTTTAGTCGTTCGCACAATATCACTGACACTGTCTTATAGGCAATAGGGAGAAGACTTATGCCTCTATAGTTTGAGCATACAGTCTTATCTCCTTTCTTGTGGACGGGACATAGGATGCTCAGGTTCCAATCGTCGGGTACGCGTTCTTCCTGCCAGATGGTGCTAACTAGCTGATGCATACACCTTATCAGCGCGTCGCCTCCGGTTTTAAACAGCTCGGCTGGTAAGCCATCGGTTCCTGCTGCTTTACTATTCTTCAGCCGGTTGATTGCTGTTTTTACCTCATCTTGGCCGGGCCATCTTCTGGGATTGGATCTGTGGTATCACCGTCTTCGCTACTATTGGATACCAGCAGATTGGAGAAATGTTCCTTCCATATCCTGAGCACGCTATCTGTATCTGTTACCAGATTACCTTGCTGGTCTCTACAGGAGGATGTGCCTGTACCAAAGCCATCTGTTTGATGTTTCACTCTTTGGTAGAATTTCCGGACTTCATTCTGGCTCCTGTACATCTCGATTTTTTCACACTCCCGCTTTTCCATTTCTCTCTCTTTCTTGCGGAAAAGACGTTTCTCTTCGTAATACTAAATACAAAAGTTTGAATATGGGAATGTGCAGTAAGGTAGAATCAGCTCTTTAATACAAATATATTTTTTTTTTTAACTAAGTTATCTCTGTATGTTATTGTTAAAGTTAATATCTTCTAACACGTTTTTCAAGAGTGTAAATCAAGATTCTACACACAGAAAAAATTGGCCTCTCTAACATATGTCCCAAACATATTTTGCCGCAAACATATATTTGTTTGCAAGCAGAAAAAATACTGGTTTTTCTGAGAGATTAAAAAAAACAATTTTGGCGAGTTTTTGCCTTTATTGACTAACAAACCACTACACAAAGCAGAGACAAATTTTGCTGCTTTTTATTTATTAATTCTTTTATTTTTTAATATTGTAACTTACCGCTTCTTCAGATTTTCACTGTAGTTGTTATCGTCTTGTAAGCATAGCAGAACAATATGAATCATATGTACATACATGTTGAGTCTATCAGCGATAGGTTGAGCTATTAGATGTTGCCTTTATATTAAAGAAATTACAAATGTGTAGCTGCGAAGTATTTGACTATACGAACTTTGTTTTTTCGACACCAAACGCACTGAGATTGTTGTTGTGTGTGTGGTTTGTTGATAAAGTCAAAATGTTGTCGTGAGACGATGGTGCAAGTTCTGTTGTGGTTTGTTGATACATTGTGAATGTGATGACGATGAGACCGATGAAAATGTAGGGAAAAATACGTTCTAACATAAAAAATATGTTGGTAGCCAAACATATTTAATTGAGATATGTTACAAAATGTTGCAAACATATATTTGTTTGGACACAAACAAATTATGTTTGGATCCAAACATATATTTGATTGCAATCAGTCCTAAACAAATATTTGTTTGGATCCAAACATATTTCTAACATATATTTTTCTGCGTGTATTGATGTGAGTAGCATTTAATGCATTTCGTCATATATGTATGCCCCACAAAGTACCTACAGTTTGTGCTACCTTCTATCACCGGCTAGGCAAAGAGTTTAACTGCAAGGCGCAATCAGCCAAGAGATGAATGGTTTATATTGTTTGTATTCAAAGTTAAAACTGCAAAGTTTTGAATACGTTTACCTGGTTGTTAATTCAAAGTGGAAAAAAGTTTTTGCATTCTATTACAACACACACACACATAAACAAACGAATGTATGTATCATGGTCATGGCGATTGTTTTTTATGTTTATTATACGTTTCCAGTTACAACATTACCAGATATTAGTTGCTTTGGTTGGGGAACGGGTGGTTTGTAACGAAAATTTATAGGTGACAATGGTGGAACGATAGGCTGACTGGCTGCCGAGTTTTTAGTCGCATGTAAAAATATACATACCTATGAATGTACATATTTGTATATGTGAATGCCACCAATGTTCTCACAAGAGGGTGTGTGAAAAACTATTCATGCGTGCAAATATGTAAAAACGTATCTGCGGTGTGAATTGATGTATGGATTGGCTTTGGGTGTATCTATTGTTAATTCATTTACATGAATACATACATACATATGTGTCACCCACCGCGCGCCAATATGCACCAAAACGTTGCTGGTCGTGTGCGGTAAGGTATGCCTGTTGTTGTTGCATGTGTGGCATATTAGGAAAGTGCATACAACGTAATTTGCTTAGATCGCATAAAAGTCAAGATAAACTAAAAATATATTGCAATGTGTAGATATTGTGGGGTGAATAAATATACATACATACATATGTACGCAGCTCAATATGCAGTGCTCACAGAACAGAGACCATCGGTAACAATTTCACTATTATTAAGAACTTAGAATTTAATAAAAATTAGTTACTAGATTTCAACTAAACAGACAGACGACAAAGCAAGTCAAACAAAACACTGTACAAATTGTGTAATATGTACGTTACTTTAAAGCCACACGCTGAAACTTTCATACGAAACTTTCCCATTATTTTGGCGTTCTTAGGTCGAGTTTCCCAATACAGTAATTTCATAAAATCACTTTAGTACGGAACTCGATCTATAAACGCCAAAATAATGGGAAAGTTTCGTATGAAAGTTTCAGCGTGTAGCTTTAGAGTTATGCCGGGGCGATTTGAAAACTGAACTGAACGCAAATCTCAATGGTTTGGTTGTTATATGCCCAAAATATCCAAAAAATATCATTTACAAAAAACCTTCTGATGAATCAGCTCGTCTCGAAAGAGAAAAATAACAAAATTAAAACATATGATCATCATCGCCTTAACAGGTAAACATAAATAAAGCAAGCCGAGCCTGGCTTAAAAAACGTTCCAACATTAAAAAAAAGAAAAAATTGTAAATGAATAAAATTGTTAGAGTTGGCAATGCCAACTCTCCTAATTGCAAATTCGCAATAAATTCAGTATATAGAAGGAAAAATTTAGGGTAGAGACATGGTCAGATTGCCGCACAAGATACACCTGATGAGCACTTCTCACCAAAGTGCGAAACATGTAGTGTAGTGGTTTGTGATGACAATTTCTCTGACATTCTTTTTCATTTACAAAGACCTTCTGATGAATCAGCTCGTCTCGAAAGAGAAAAATAATAAAAGTAAATAAAAAACTTCAAGTCAAAATCGGGGGGCTAGATTTTAATCGTAGACATATGGTCCAGTGGACTTTTTTGCTCAATTCAATCCCAGGAATCAGAAACCCGAAGGGCCCATTAAGGTTTTTTCCTTCCACACAAATCGCCCCGGCCTAATGTACGTACTACTAAATGTCTGACAGTAAATACGACAAAATAAGACATAATAATAGGGCACGTAATAACCAAAGTATAATATTTAATTGGTTTTGAGACACTTTTCGAACAAATTGTAACTCCCGCAACACAACCCAAATCTATTACCTACTCTCCCTACCAAATAGAACATGCAAATAAACACCAAAGAAAATAATTTTGAAAGTCAACAACATCACCATCAAACTGCCAGGAGAATTGTGAAGTTGGTCTCCTTTCTTTTTTTGCAGTTGAAACATTTTAATTTTTAACACAAATATCATTCATTGTTCCGCCGCCAATGGGTACAAACCCTCAGCTATGACAATCGAATGCAAATTGTCATTTTCCTGTTTAGTTGAGTTTTGTTGGGTACCATTGTTCTGTTTTCCATTTCCTTTTCGGTCTGTTGGAAGTTATGGCAATTCACTTTGAAATTATTCACAGCATTTCGTAACAAAAAGAAAAATAAAGATTAATTTTTCTCGTTATAAAATTTAAGTTTTCTTTCTATATTTTTCATCGCTTCTATAGAAAATATTTTTTGTGAATACTTCTCTAATATAACAACATATTTTTACTTTTTCAGGTATGTTTGTAAACTACTGTTTCCAACTGAAATTATGAATTATTAGGAATGTTTTGAGGTAAATATAAAATTATGTCTTTATATAAATATGTATATGTATGTAAAAATTACAATCGTCAGAGATTATTTTTTTGTTAAGATTGATTGCGGTATTTGAATTAACGAGGTACAAATTGTTACGACAATTGACAAGTAACTAATTTTTCGTCATTATTCAGCCTTCATGAGTTAATAGCCGACAACGTAATAAGGCTGATAGATTTGCAGATGCAAAAAACAGGATTGGTTTGTTGTAAGAGTATATTTCTGTGGTTTTCCTACATAACGACATATTTGGGCTAAAAACTGTCAAACTTTCCAAACAATTTTCAAATTGGCAGAAAGTTTTGGTGCAGCTCTCGTGTTTAAAAAAAATATTGTTTTCGCTCTCCTGAAAATTTTGATTTTTAGACATGTCTAAACCACAGATTAATTATGTGTTTGTCAATTCGTGTTTCTGCTTAATCTGGCTATGGGTCTAACTCCAGTTCTAGAAATGGTGCTGCTTCGATGGGTTGTATCCACAAAGCTACTGGAGTTAGTTGAGTAATTGTTCAGTGTGTCATGGGGACCTGTGCCGCATGCTGGGTAGATGTTTTGCACGGTGCCATCGATCTTTGCCATATAGGAATTTAAACGGCTGCACCATCGTGAGTGTAGTTGAGCCAAAACTACTCTGGTTTGTCGTGGCAGCTGACGCTCCCAGCTGCTATAAATGGGGGATGTTCTCCGAGGACTACATTCACACGATAGTTGTTTATGGCATCAGCGATTGCATATGGCGAGCGGCTGCAGCAGTGATGATGTCTCGGAACGTCATTTCTGCTTCCCGAACATCAAAAAAGGTTAGGCAGATCTCTGAAGTGGTTATTAGCGAACTCTCAGAAACTAGGCCAATTAGCTTTCCCATGATTAATGATAATGCGGCGTTCAAAGGTGATAAAATCGGGCGGTCTGCTGATGACAATTATTGGGAGATGGTCTAACACAGGAGAAATGCCAGCTGATGTTATTTGTCAGACCAGGTGGCATTAGGCTTATGTTTGTGGAGCTCCTCATTGACCACGCAAAACGTAGAGCAATCTATCTGCTCAGCCAGCGCTATACCCCTCTGGTCACTTCCGAGGACCTAATGCAACCTCGGCAAAACCTAGACCTATCTACCTGCTCAACCAGCGCTATACCCCTCTGGTCGCTTCCGAGGACCGAATGAAACCTCTGCAATTCCACGCTTGACTGCTAACCCCATATATTCCATGTTCGGGTCATTAGAGCCAGGCTCAAGCGAGATAGCTCTGTATTGAACAGACTGGTGCAATAGGAAAGCAAATCCCCACCTCCACTTCTGGTGCTATCCTTCCTCAGTACGTTGTAACCATCGCTGCTGCAGTTGTTGTTAAGCACCGCCGTGACTCATGAAATCCACTATTTCCTCGATCTTACCTCGGAGTTCATTGCAATTAAATTGCAAAAATTGGGAACTGCGGTGGTGTCGTGTATTCAGATGACGACGATTTGCTGGGGGCTGAATTCACAACCTTGCACGCCGCAACGCAGTCACTCGCATGTACCAGTCCATAATAACCCATTAGATGCACCCACTCCCGGAATCTATTACATCTCACCGAAGGTTGAGTGTGGTAAATGCGGATGTGACAAATAGAGCACATCCATATTGATCCTTGGCTTCCCTCCGTCCTGGCACGGACCAAAAGAAGCCGGAGCAGGCATTCCGAGATATGCTGCTCCCAATAAAGAAAAACGATACAAATACAAACATGTGTCTACTACGGTGGCATTCGCCTCCTTAAAAATGTAATGAAAAGATCACTAAAAGTAAAAACACTGAAGTACTAATTTGGTGGTTTTTAAAAAAACTCCACAAAACTCTACAAAACAAATAATTTTGAGCAAAATGGATTTCGGATTGTAGCCGAAATTCTATCAATCCATACATACAAATTTCTAGCCGAAGGTCTGCCTCATACGGAAACTGTGATTTTAAGGTTGAATTTTGACGAAATATAATTCTGAAGAACTCCTGAAAATCCGTTCTCGGACAATGCCTATAAAAAATCATAGAATTAGCAGAAAAAAATTGCGGTAAAGAAAATTAAGTGTTTGGGTGAGAGCGGGGAGGAACGAGTACAGAGGGGCTCTTTCCTCTACGCTTTCTCCCAAAAACTTAATTTTCTTTACCGCAAATCAAATGTCGTTCGTTGGTAATGGCATCAGTTGAGAACGGCTGGGCCGATTTGTATAATTATTTTTTAGAAATATTTGTCATAACCCAACTTAGGTTTTTGTGCAAAGAAAGTTTGACCACGCCCAATTTTACGCTCACTTTTTCAATTTTTATCTTTTCTACAAAAACTACTGAACTGATTTTCCTGAAATTATCATGGAATGTACAGGGACGGCCCCGGTTAAAATAGGCTAAAAATTTTGTTGAATTTCGGAGGGCGAGGGGTACTTCCCCTATACACTATTTGTTTGAAAATTCTATATTCTATTCTATTAATTTAAGAGGCAATTGTGGTTGTGTCTCCGACCTTACCTAGTTTTTTAGAACCCAAAGACTTGACCATGCCCACTTTTTAAAATAGGTTACATCTACAAAACTACTGAACCGGTTTTCCTGAAATTTTCAGGGAATCTACAGTAATGGCCCTCGGTGAAAATAGGATTTATATTTTCTTGAACTACGAAGGGGGCGGGGTACTTCCCTTTGCCATATTTAAAAAAACGCCATATCTTTATGAATAAAAATCAAATGACGTGATAACCCTATTTAGGTATTTATGAAAAAAAATTATTCAATTTTCGATTTAATTTGTTTCTGCAAAACCCGATTTCCATCAAATTTGCAGCAAAAGCTCAATGTTTGCCGTTGTTATGTATATTTTATGAATTTCGGAGGAGGTGGGGTACCTTCCCCACGCCTTTCATTTAAACGCTATATGTATAAGCCAAACTTATGATTATATCAGTTTCAGCATACATTTTGGGAGGCAATAGGGTTGTGTGTACCCTAGGTACATATTTGGAGCCAAAATACCGGACCACGCCCTCTTTTTTTCAAATATGTTTTATCTTGAAAGCTGATGACCGCGTCCACTCTTCAATTCATTATTTTCTCAAAACTACTGAACTTAATTCATGAAATTTTCAGAAAATGTTCAGGAATGTCCCGTGGTCCAAAATGCTATATATTTGTAGACGAATTTCGGGGGCATATTGTTTTATAATCGCTATATTTGCTAAACTTATGAGTGTATCGGGTTGCAAATTAATTTTCGAGACAACGGCGGTTGCGCCCCGATCAAGAAAAATGATATAGTTACATATTTCCTTAAACGGTGAGGTTCAACGGTCCATCAGTCATGCAAAACTAATACATATAAGTCTCAATAAGAGGAAGAATTCGACTTTACCATTCTTTTAACTTTTATAATTAGATAGCTCTAGGATAAAGACAGGGGACATGGACGATAATAAATCATAAACAGCATCAATGGGCGAAAAAATCCGACAAAGTCCGTAAGAGAAAAGAAAGATTACACACAAAATCTGTTGATAAATTTAAAATCCTCCTTGGTTTGACAATGGATCGAAGAAGTGAAATAGGAAATACCTATTTTTGAATTGTCAAGCATAAATTCCATAAAAAGTTGTCATTAAAAATCATCACGACGGGCCAGCAACGCGGACCGGGGTCTGCTAGTTTATAATAACAAATCATATTTTAAATAGAGTTCTCGAATTAGTGATATATAAAAAGATTTTTTTTATTATTAAAATCCGAACTATTTAACTGTATTTCTTTTTACATTTTCTTTTTCAAACGTGTCCGTTTTCACATTATTCATTTTCATTAATTACCCATAGCTTGTGTCCCATGGAAAATACATCTAAGAAAAATATCATTAATTTTTGTTGTAATAACACCATTTTCTGTAACCACAAAAATCTAAAACTATTCTAAATTTTCCCCTTCAGCTGTAATTTAAATTTTCTTTTCCATGGGGTTTGAAGCCAGTTTTAAGAAACCCCCCACTTGCGTTGGTAATATTCTTACAAATAAACACAAGCAGAATAACCCTGTCTAACCCCTTTCTTTTGTAATGAATTCTAGTATCCCTTAAAGTCTTTAAAGCTGCAATTAGCCAACGGCTGACCAACCAAACTGCACCTTGCTGGGTCATTAAAGTTTCATGTTTCATTATTACCATTATGTGTTCGAAACAAATTATGTCATAAAACTTGAATATGTAGAAAAAGGCGGAGGGGGCTGGTTGGTTGTAAACAAAAAAGATAATATTCATATTAATTAACAGTAGAACCATAAAAGTAAAGGCTTATTACAATATACGACGGGGGTTATTTCTCTCATTCTGTCAAAAGCGCTTGAACAAATTACTTCAAACCTGGATGACGGCCAGACACATAATATCGCCTGTCAAAGAAGCAAATTATAAATAGTTGTTTTGTCTTGCTGACCTTTTTTTCCTGTATTGTGGAATATTTATTCTAAAAATAAAACAATTGCACATGCTTTCTTGTTGAGGAGACAGACTGGTTGTTGTTGTAGCAATTATTTAGGTTGGGTTGACTTTAAGCGAAATGGGATGTTTGTTCATGTACCGAGATAATTACATACATGCATATTTTGTTTTATTCATTTTTGTCCATGAACATGACAAACGTTGACGTTGCCAACCAACCAACCAACCACTTGAGTTATATCAATGACTTATAGCCGTTATTCTTTATTTAGATGCCAAATTAATTAAGGGACAGTGTATGGTTTATTCAAAATAAACAAAATGCTCAAGCCAATTTTGAGAGGAAACAGCAAGAAACCTACATACATACATACAATTTTTAAACAAAGTGAAATATTAAAACTTCACAAGATTTGCAATCATATTGTGGATGCAAGTTGTTATAATTTACCACTGGTAAACATTTTTAATTCTTTCTATTTTTAAAAGCATTATTTTGATCGCCTGTTTGTTTAATTGTTACTTCCGTTTTGAGTTTGCTTTGGAGATTTTTAGTCATGGGAAGTGTAACATATTTTTTAATTTTTTAATGAAAAATAACCAGTTAGGTTGACCGACAGCTATACAAGCGGTGGTGAACATAAATGTGCCTCGGACATATACGAAACTACCAATTGGAATGAAATCCATTTCCCCCAATTCATTTAAGAAACGGTATTTTAGTTGATGACAATAGAAGTTTTCGGATCTTTTAGGATCACGATGAATAACTGTTGTAAAACTCGCAACTACAATTCAAAGAATTATATTTAAATGGGAACACAAGACATACAAATGGAATAAATTTCCCAAATTATCCAAAACCGGTCCTGGGGGGTTACTCTGTATTGCGATGCGAAAGCAAATGCGATGCGAAAGTTAAATGCGTTAAGAGTAAAATTTGGTACTCTGTATCACAAACGCAAATGTTTTCGCAAAATAAACTGAAAATATGGCAAAGCTTTCGTAAAATAAACCGAAAATATGGCAATGCTGGCTGCACAATGTAAACAATAACGAAGAATGAGAAAAATAAATGTAAAAAAATTGTAAATAAAAACATTTTAAAACATTTTTTGTTCGGTACGTGCGTTTTTAGAACTTGCTAATCGTTTATAACAAAAAAATTAATTATGGATTCGGTGGCGGAACGGATTACAAGTAGAAAAAACGTTTTCGTCTCAATAAAGACGCGGTTATGTACATTTAGACCACTTATGTATTGCAAAAAACAAAATTTGAAAGTTTTCATTTTAATTGTTTGTTTATCGCAAAAAATTATGTAAAAGCTATACGGTTTCTTATGTAAATCTCTTGCTATTGGTCCTCAAAACAATATTCCATTTAAGTATACAAAGTGTTTTTACGATTTATAAAAAATAAAGTGAAAAATAAGCATTGTCATCTACTTTGGGTGACAAATAAAGAATTTGGAACAAGTGTCGTTCAGAAGCATCTCTCTGATGGGTCTGAAATTTTTACCAAACGAAGAATTTTCCGGAATGAAACCACTTTTGATTTTTCAAACGGAATTGTATTTTTATTTTTTAATTTGACACTTTAAAACACTCTGAAAACACTTAGAAATAATAAAAATGTTGTTTTATTAACAAATTTACATTTAATATCATATTTAAACTAAATAATGAAGATTTCCGGTTTCACAAAATCGATCGGAATCTGAAGAAGCTTAAACAAAAATGATCGAAATGAAATTACGGAATTGAAACCATACCGATCGGAATCTGTGACATGCCTGAATAATTGCAATTTGATTTTTTTAATAATAATTTATTAAATTATAATACGCTAACATTTTAACAACATTTCCCCAAAAAAATAAACAATTCTGATATAAATACAAGCATTTAATTGTGCTAACTTACATGATTCGTTTCTTTTGAGTTTGATATTTTGTTAACGCAAGATATTTGCGCTTACCGAACGAGTTTGACATACGCTTTCGTATTACAGAGTGCGGTGATACCAGATTTGCGAAAATTAGATGCGAAAGGAGATGCGAAAACGCATTTGAGAGTACCAATTACTTGATTCGGCACAATTTTTCTTACGCATCGCAATACGGAGTAACCCCCCTGAACTTGTGGATTTCTTGTGTTGGCTTTTCAGAAATTTCGTTCCATTATTCTCTGTATAGTAGATATGGATTTTCAGAATAACGGAATTATAGATACATTTTACATATCAAACAGCTATTCCGCGAATAAAATCGTATTTCCCTATTTAATGGACTTTTGTTCGCAGGTATCGTAAGGAATGGACTGGCATAGTCCCTTTTCAAACATGATATAACTTTCAGAGAAAGTGACGATATACTAATTTTGGACCAAATGGTTTGGATGGTTTTGCCTATAGCTTCCATGCAGATATTGCATTGACAACATCCTGTTGTGCCGACGCACAGGCAATGCCTTAGTCTCCTTATGTAAACGGTCCACTGAAATGAGGAGACATCCTGTTGCTGTTCTTAGGCCTGAATTCCGGCAAGTTTTAATTTTTTCCATTGCGTATCACTTACGTTGACAAACCGCACTGACCCCGCATAGTTTACCACAGATCGACCTATCGCGTTGTAACAAGGTTTCTTTACCTTGTTCCTACTTCTCATCTTATCGCAGAATGTGACCCACAGGACTTTGGGCAGTTAGTGGTCGGAATTATAGACCCATCGACCTGCAGATTCAGTGGGACTTTCATATTCGCCGTCCATGTGGTGAACAGTCTGGCTGTTGACTTAGTGGCGGATATGTTTCTGTTCCTCGCGCGGATAACTCAAAAAGATCAATGACATAAGCATTTAGCCTAACAGAAATATCTACAGTATGTACATAATTAATTCAATGCTGTCGAGAGGTCGTGCAATTATAGAAAGGTAGAGGTTAAACAGTTCCGGAGATATCACCCCTACTTGGGAACTCGTTGTTTCACTCAACGAGGATTGGACTATCGAAAGGTCCTGCAATTGCAGAAAGGTGGAGATTAACATTTCCGGAGATATCACCCCTCCTTGGGGAACTCCCTGTTTCACCTTGGTTTTTGGACTTCTTGTTTCTGAATTCAACGCGTGACTGGCAACCACACATACGAGGGCAGTTCGGAAACTTCTTAGCCTAGCACAAAAAGCGCGGTATAAACAGAAAAAAAGTTAAGTGTTTTGGAAACTTCCATCTCTGTTATGAACACATGTTAAATTTTGTTTCGATCTGGCAACTCCTTCATATAGAAACAGGTGTTCAAAAAAGACGCATCCGCAATTTGTTTACAATGGAAAAAACTTAGAAATACGTGCTGTCATTAAATATTTACATCAAAAAGGTTTATCGGGACAAGAAATTCATAATGATATGGTGAATGTGTTAGGTGAAAGTGCTCCTTCATATGCAACAGTAAAAAATTGGGTTGCTGAATTTAACCGTGGTCGTACAAGCATTGAAGGTGAACCACGTAGTGGACGTCCAAAAACAGCAACAACAACAGAAATTGTAGCCAAAGTGCATGATATGGTATTAAATGACCGACGAATAAAAGTGCGTGAAATTGCTAATATCATGGGCGTCTCAAATGATCGAGTCCATTTAATTTTGCATGAAGAACTACAGATGAAAAAGCTTTCTGCAAGATGGGTGCCGCATTTGTTAACAGTCGATCAAAAACGCATAAGAATGAACATTTCTCAAGCTTGTTTGGAACGTTTTAAGCGAAATAAATTGGATTTTAAGCGTCGTTTCATAACTGTTGATGAGACATGGATCCACCACTATACTCCAGAGACAAAAGAACAATCCAAACAATGGACTGAAGCTGGAGGAAGTGCCCCAAAGACGGCAAAAACAATTCAATCGACTCGTAAGGTTATGGCAACGGTTTTTTGGGACTTCAAATGTATTTTATTGATTGACTATCTGCAAAAGGGTAAAACAATAAATTCAGAGTACTATTGCAACCTTTTGGATCAATTAAATGTACAAATTCGAGAAAGACGTCCTGGCTTACAACACAAAAAATAATTTTTCATTAATACAACGCACCAGCGCACAAGAGTGTTTCTACAATGGCTAAAATCAACGAATTAAAGTACGAGTTGCTTGACCACCAACCTTTTTCTCCTGATTTATCTCCCAGTGACTTTTACTTGTTCCCAAATCTAAAAAAATTCCTTGCTGGCAAGCGTTTTACCTCAAATGAAGATGCAATTACAGTTGTAAACCACTATTTTGAAGACCTTGAGGAAAACTATTTTAATCAAGGGATAGAATTGCTAGAAAAGCGTTGGACTAAGTGTATTGAAGTTTCAGGATATTATATTGAAAAATAAAAATATTTTTGAAAAACTAACTATTCTCTTTCATTGATAGGCTAAGAAATTTCCGAACCGCCTTCGTATATAGTTGGTGATCCAACGTTTAAAACAAGGCCAGAGGGTATTATTTTTGATATCCTGGAACAACTTAGCATGGCTGACCCTATCAAAAGTTTTAGTCAGGTGCAATGCTACGATTACTGTTCTGCGGTACGGTCTGTTCTGGTTGAGACGTTGGCTAATATGTGTGGAAACGGCGTGCAGTGTTGTTGTGGTACTATGCTGCTTTCGGGACATGTGTTGATGACCCGCAACTGGATAACACGCCTCAAGTATCTTGGCTACAGGTGGCACGCTTCCACGCTTTGGGAACCATTAGAGTGGCTAACTATAGGTTGAGGACTTTACTTAGATACCCGACTCCTGGTTCATTCAGCTGATTTACCATCTCCATTGAAATTCCGTCAGGTTCAAACGCTTTGGTTGATTATGTGCCTCGGATAACATCTGCAACATTACCCATCGTAATTTGTGATGGTTCCTACTCGTCTGGAAGAGATCACAAACGATGTAAAACACTTCTCTTCGCCTGCTCGCTATCGAAGTGCTCAATAAATTGCTGGCTAATAACACGCGCACCCCTTCGGATCTGTAACAACTACGCCGTTAAGTATGACAGATGTCCGATCATCCTTTTTACCAGGGTTCGATAACGCCTTAACCGTTTTCAGCAATTTACTACTACCGGTTTCAATGTTTCATAATCTCAGATGCTCTAGCTACTTTTTCAGCTTTGCTCACCGACTAATCTACTGACTTTTTTGTCAGTTCTCTGACGCTATGGTTCATGCGCTCATTCGCTACAGCAGTGATGATGTCTAGGGAATTCGTCTCTGCTATCCGAACATCAGGAGTGGGCAGTTCTGTGAAGTGTTCGTTCATGAATTCTTAGAATCCTTGACAATTGGCTTTTCAGTTGTTAAGGAAAGTACAGCCGTTGTTCAGAGGTTAAGAAGTCGCGTGGTCTATTGATGGAGATGTGGATAGAGAGATGGTCCGACGAAAGGAAAATTACGGATTCCCAAGCCACGTCATTCGTCAGTCCAGGTGACACGATGGATATGACAGGTGAACTATGACAGTCTCCTCTAATCCTGGTGGTTGCGTCTTCGTTCACGATGCAGAATATAGAGCTATCTATTTGTTCAGCCATGCTTCTATGGTCATACCCTAAGGTTGAATACCATAAATCATGATGGGCATTGAAAGGATTAGCCGGTTATCACCTTCCAAAAGTTACCTCATGTCAGGCGAGTAAAACGGGACACGGTTATTAATCGGCGGAATATACACATTTAGCACATTTACCGCTGCCCCATACACTCCCAAGTATGGGTCACTAGAGTCGAGCTGCTATAGAATTGCAAGCCCACTACCTCCACTTCTCGTACGATCCCAGCGAAGTACGTGGTATCCATCACAGCACCGAATACTGTGGGTGTTGTTTTCTTGAATCGCCGCGACGATTATGCTTCCTCGACTCATAAAATTTACATTCATTCTTATTGATCTTGCCACGAATACCATCCCTGTAGGAAATGTCAATAGTGAATCTATACTGACTTACTACTGACATTGTCAACAGTACTACTGACAAACTGTAGACAACTAATGTAATTTCCTATAGACATTTTGTATGAACGTGTCATTCGAAAGTCAGTACTGACATTGGAACTAGTATGTCAGTAGTAAGTCAGTAGTTCCTGAGGAACCATGTGTTGACATTAGAGGTAGTGAGTCAGTATAGACATTGGAGTTAGTGAGTCAGTAGAGACATTGGAGGTAGTGAGTCAGTAGAGACATTGGAGGTAGTGAGTCAATAGTTCATAAAGGGTCATATGGAGACTTTGGTACCAGACTTTCCTTACTAAGTTTTTTGGCTTATATGAACTTTTTATAGATTAAAAGCTATACGGTACGTTTAATAAGACGATGATCTTACGCTTTTGTTTAAATAGTATATTTTATTAAAGAAAAATACATATTATTGAAAATGTTAAAAATTTGAATATTTAAATAATAACAAAGTCATCTTCATTGTCAGAAATATCATCGCCTTTTATTTTCTTGGCCATAAGACTTGGTGCGACTTGTCTGCTCAAAATATTTCTTCTTCTGCTGCACTTAATCTTTTATCATGCGATTCGCTGAATGTTGATATAACATCTAGGAATTGAAAAGAATAAACATGTATAAAAAAACAAAATGTCCTTAAATTTGCTTACCTATTACAGCTGTATAAACAGTGGACATTATAACTCATTATTATGTCGTGTTCAAATATGTATATTGGGATCAGCATTTCAAGCAAGACGGGACATTATATTTGCCAGGCTCCACAATCTTCTGTAAAGACTCCACAAAATGTCTAATTGTCGAAGTTTCACCACACATGTTGTCAGCCGCCTCAGAATTTGTATTTTCATAATTGTCCATTTTTTCACTTGTCTTTTATAATTTCTTTTGGCCATACTTGTTATTAGAAGCCGAATCACACGTTAAATTCAAGATATTTTATTGATTTTTCACAAAAATACTTTTTTCCCGAAGCGCCAAAATTATTTTACACCAAACAATCGTTGGGCTATCAGCTGTTAAAATAATCAATGCTTCTATCAATAGTTGACAACATGTTGACAAAGTGTTGACTTTGGCACCATAATAGTAGACAAAGTGTTGACATGTCGACACATGTCCCCATGCTTCCTACAGGGATTGAAGTTAAACTGCAGGAATGTTACATTATCAGAAACTGGAACAGCAATACCCGATGTTGAAGACTGCGGCTGGTACTGATGTTGGGGAGATTATGGGGGATTGTCACAATCCGATGCCGACGAGAAGTTTGTGCAGCACGAAGCAACTTAATAAGTGCGGTTCTGTAACTAGTAATTGACAGAATTACTGACAATTATCGATAACTGGAAATTTCTATTTGCTTATAATTTCGATAATTAACGAAAATTGTCGGTAAGTTATCGACCAAAATTAAGTTGTCACTAAACCCTACCGATACCATAAGGGCTTGATTTGAATTTTTCATTCATAATTTTGCTTTTTAATTATGGGTAATGCAAAAGTTACAGAATCCCACTACAGGTCTGAATAATTTCTGAAATGTACCCATTCATGGCATTTGTTGCTTCTCACCGACACCGACCTATGGTGGATCGGACGGAATAATTGAGCAGAACCACGGTCTGGGCCTACTCTTTATCTCGGCACGGACCGCTCCCAAAATACAAATAACGGCGAACATGAAAATTGTTTGTTAGTGTTAGGTTCCTGGCCGAAATGATGTTTCCTCAGGAAAATCCTGTACTCGTACATGGAATCGAACGTCGCGGGATTGAATGCTCAGCAGTAATTTTATTTGATGGCACCGATATCCAACAAATTCCGACATAGGTGCCGTATGCATGTATTATTACAAATGGCAAATAGGATTGAATATCAATACTGAAAACTGGCTACGCAAATACCTACATGTCTTTTGAAATGTTGTTTCTCATATTAATTTTCAATGGAAACTAATGGCTTGTTTTTTTTTAAAAATAATTAAAATTGAAATCAATGAACAAACAACAATAGTAAATAGAAAAAAAACAATTATAATTTTTTTATAAAACAACAAAAGCCAGTAACTTATTGCAATATTCAATGATTAGACTGATGATGGTCATTGTTGTTGTCTCTATTGTTGTTGTTGCATTTTAAAACAATAGAGACAACACTACAAACTGCCACTATTTGAACCGGCGACTGTAATGATGATGCCCTGCCCGGTGTATACTGATTAGAAAGCATGCCTACGGGAGTGAGTCGCTGTTGGAAGGGGACAAATGCGATTATAATTGCACCTAAAGCAAAATATGTTATTTAAATGCGAAATGAAATGAAAATGCGAACTTTTGCAATGTTTTTCTGTAACAACATGCGCGATATAATTGACGAATCGCAAAACGTTAATCGAAAAGAAAGAAATTAAATTAATCTACTTTCCATTAAAATTTTTTTTGTTTGAAAAAGCGTTAGTTATCACTGGCAAAAGGGCTTCTTTGTTGAATCAATCGATCACGACAACGGTCTTCCAAACGGTAGAGGTTTTGTAAACGATTGATGGGAAATTTTGCCTTCACTTCGTTTTCCAGTCTGCCTATCAGCGACAAACATAACCGCTTTAATATATAAATATGAGTTATGGCATACAATAGTCACTTCTCCAATACCACAAAAGTTACACGGTATCAAACTATTTTACATAATGTGTAACATAATAATAGAACGTATTGACAGCGGAAACCTTTTCATTCAGTGACACATAGGTAAATTGTACAGACGTTTCTATAAATTATAATAATGGCAATTCTTGACTGTTGATTTCATTCAACAAATGTACACAGCAAACTATTAAATGTTAATTGTGGCATTTAATTGTTGCGTAAAGTTTTACGCCATAAGAAATAACTCAGCCAATAGCAACACAAAACGTCGCATAATTGCTACATAAAAGTTATCAAAGTTCATTCAGTTTATGCAATAAAAAAGTTTGTTCATTCATTCATTCGTTAGGAATTCAGTAGATATTTAATAACTCTATAAATGACAGACGGGGATGGGGGCTACAAATTGCAGAACTCTGTGGGTGATATAGAAATGTTGTATGCACTTTTGCAATAAAACAAAATAAAAATGTTTAAAAATCATAAAAACATTTTATATCACTTGACATAGAAATAAAAATGGCATTTCATGCGCTATAAATATGCAAGTGAATTATGTTATAGTTTATAGTATTTTTATAGTGTTAGCAATAATAAAACCATAAATTGTTAAATATAAACTTTAAGATATTATAAATTTGAGGATCCAAAAGAATTTATTTTATTTTAATTAAGTCTATAGACATGAATGGGTTTATAAATCAGGCGGAATTGGAGAATGTTCTATAAGGTGGAAAACAGGCATAATAATGAAATACAGTATAGTCTCGATAATCCGGACACTCTTTAATCCGGACAACGCGGTAATCCGGACACTAGAATTTTTTACATTGTAGACTCGGTAATCCGGTTATCTCACATTTTTCGTACCTCGATAATCCGGACATCAATGTTTTTTTTCTTATCTTGAGCATTAGATTCTTATTTATTTCATTGATGTTTTCGTTCTTAGCAATAGCAATTGGTGTATAAATAAGACAAATTAAGTTTTTCGAAGCTTTCGGTCCACATCTCGTCTTTCTGGCTATCCACTGTTGACTCAGTATACAGTCAATACGGAATTAACTATTTGAATCTGTCGAATGATGTTTCTACCCTTCAACCATCGATAGGTGACTATGATAAGCAATAGTATTTTGAACCTAGTTTTGGGTAGCCAAGTTCCCTTAAAAATCGATGTTGGGCGTTCCTTTCCTCTAAAGGAATTAGTTCATTAGGCCTCCGATTAGTGAGAAAGTCCCTTGGAACTGTACTTAGAAATGTTTAAAACTTTTAAAGCATTGGGATTAATTAGTTTTAAGATTCTGTAACTCATTTTTGAGAAACTACAAAAAGCGGTAAAATTAAATGGAAAATTATGAATGAAAAGTTTAAATAAAATTTGACATTACGACCACTTTTTTGGTCGCTAACTTACTGAAAAATATCGTTAATTACTGAAATCATAATCAATTTAAGTTTATCGATTTTCTCGGTAACGCAAAAAAAGTGAGTTAGAGAATCGCACTTCTTGTATAGAAATTTCAATAAATTACTTAAAAAACGTGGACTCCTTTTATTTTCATTCTTTGATATACAAAATCACCGGCAACTACGGATTGTTGTATTGTTTTCTTGTAATTATACAACTAATAGATTTTAATTTATGTAATTATACAACCAATAGATTTGAATTGCATTATCTTATTCCAAGACTATAACATTTATATAAAACCTTCTTTTGGTTTCGACGACAAGGTAAAGTCAGTTGCTGATGTTCATAGAAATGACTAAAATATATTCACCATAATGAGATGAGTGCATTTAAATTCTGAAGTTATACCTCAAGTCGTAAGAGGCTCATGTCCCATGGTCACTGAAAATTAATATGTGTACAAGGGCAACAATGTTTACATCCTTGAAAAATATTAATAAATATACGAGTACACCAACTGTAGAGAAGTTTTAGACTACATAAATACACCGGAAATGTCTCCTAAATGACACTGGAAGAGTAAAATTAAGAAGTAAATTTAGTAGCAAGGTTAAGCTACTATAAGGGTCGCAACCCGTTATATTTGCTTAAAATAAATACGTTTACCATAGATTTCAGGTAATTGTCTAGAAAAAGTTCGATATTAATGATTTGAACTTACAAAATTATGTGCTTTTATGACTACTCGGTAATCCGGACAATTCGATAATGCGGACACCGCCGAAACATGTGGTGTCCGGATTATCGAGACTATACTGTATTTCATAATGATTTTGTATAAAGACACAATATTTTTGAACATAAAACAAAGTGTCTAAAGTACATTTTTTGCAAATATACTATGTACAAAAACTGTACCCTTTCTTTAGATATTTATTTTAGAAAATTCATACGAAAAGTTCATATCGTAATTACATATATTTTTTTTCAAAACTCCAGAAGCAATAAATGGTCGGATCTCTCTGTCTATTCCATTTTCTATTACTTGAAAAGTTCTTTATACAATTCCTAATGAAATTTTAAAGAATGCCTTTTTTATTTTCTAATTGATATTCTCCCGTCTTCATATCCAAGAAAAGTTCATCGTAACAAAGATGAATTTTATGCGATATGAAAAAATGAGTAATTAACATTGAAAACTACAAAAAAGCGGCAGCTATTAGAAAAAGCCTATCAATCCAATACAAGAACAAAAAACAAACACATTTTAGCTGCAATTGAATACTAAACAACTTGAAGTGCATGCAGTAAGCGCAACAACAATCAGATTCAAACTTACGAGTACATACAGTGCTGCTCAAAACATATGCAACTCAGATGCCTATATCACATTTAACCTATTTTTGGGGACATTTTATGTTTTGAAATATATTTATTTTTGCAGTTTGATTCTTTGTTGACCCTACTTTCAAGATTTTAAATGATTATTCAGTTTTTAATACTTACTTTAAAGAAATGTGTTAAATATCGGAGAATCACGTGTTTTGGCCTGCTCAAAACATATGCAACTCCGTGGTTCGAATATCTATTACCAAATTTTTGATGAGTTTTTTGCATTGATTGGCATAAGATGGTTTTTTGTCAGAAAAAGGGGACCAAAAGCTTTCATGAGGGATACATTTTATACCGCCTATGTTTAATTTTGACAGACAAGTATGCCGAAAACAATACATTTCCATTTTTTAAGAAAAACAAATGTTATGGTCCGATATTTGTATCAAAGACATGCAAAAATGTTTACTTCTCAAAATTGTGGATCCAACGCAGTCCAAAAATAAACATAAGGACAGTACAGTATTTAAAATTGAGCTGTATACCGCGTAAAAAGTACTAAAATAACCATAAAATGGGAAGGAGGTGAATGTACAACTATATCTACTGCAGGGGATAATGAAATAATGATGCGGATTATTAAGCAGAATTCTCAGAGTCTATCAACAGATTATAATTAAGGATTTTACATCGATAAATATATACAAAACTCTCCGATACGTGCCATAGATACCGGTGTACCAATATGGACACATTTTAGGAAAACAGTAATTTCCAGAAAAATTTCAATTTTTCGTACTAAATTTTTCAAAAAATTGTTGGAATCGGTTTTGAAGTTGTAAAATAGAGTACTTTTTGTCTACTTTAATCAATATTTGAGTTATATGACTTGAAAAAATGTACTTGATCACCAGGACGAATGATAATCGAATTTGTCCCCTTATACCAAAAAGTTGACCAAATAGGAATATGGTGTTTTATATCGACCTGCAGGTATTTTTGTGGACAGAGGTGGCACTGGAGGCATGAGGTCGAGATATTTATCGGATTTAAAAACTAACCGGACTTATAATATGTCGAAATCGCACCACGTACATACCACAGATGTCATATAAGAGGGTGTTTTGGCATAATACCTCCACTAAACGTACATATAACCACTTAAAACTTGTAATTTTTTGCAAATATTTTCTGTGTTCTTATCGGATACGTTCAGATTAAGTAATCTAAGATCATATAGAGGGTTCAGGGGCCCTAAATTGCACTCTAGACTGTTGAAAATCGAATAAAACCTTGGTATTTTACAATTATCCTTAGCGACAGGATTCCAAAGGATATATAAATTTATTTAGAAAACTGGATACCTTTATGATGTGTCCAGATAATAAATAAAAGGTTTAACTCACAATATATTATCAGACCAAAAATAATATCTTCAGATTTTGAATCAAATTTTCTCAGTTGCAAATGTTTTGAGCAGGACCAAATGTGAGTCCTAGCTTTGTTTTGTATATTTTTGTAAAATAAGTACAATTATGGTCAATTATTTTTTAAATCTTTAAAAAGCGGTCAATAAACAATCAATCTACAAAAATATTTGCATTTGAAATCCATAAATTACCTCAGAACTGTATAAAAAGTGAAGTAGTCATTCCAGTTGCAAATGTTTTGAGCAGCACTGTACATTTGTGTCGGATGCTAAACAGAAGAACTACAATCAGCAGCATTGGAAGAATAACAAACATACAAACAGTGGCGCTCAAAACATAAGCTACTGATCAGATTCAGATTATTATGAAATTTAGAGCATTGCAATGTATATATTTTTAATAGTTTTGTTGTTATTCAATCCCTTTTGACATTAAAATTATATTCTTAAGTTAATGACAGTTATATAAATTATTTTAAATAAACAAACAACTCACAAATTTCAAATTCCATTCAAATTTTCAAAAAATAATAAATATCCCATATTTTTATCAACAAAAACTGTATAGTTATGTACACAGTGTTGTTGATATTCATGTTATTATACCTTCTGTGGTAAAATACTTTCCTTCGTTATTATAAAGGTAAACTTCATCTTATTATTTGTAAAGTAAGTCAGCTTAATCTCAGATTTGGTGTTTCAAATTTAAAAACAACAAGTACATATATTGTTTTTATTAATTTTCTTTTTGAACAGATCTTCAGACTTATCGACTGTGGAATGGCTTTTATGTCCTAGAACTTTGGTTTTTCAAATGCAAATGTGTTTTTATACAATAACGGATATTTGGCCGTTGTATTTCTTCATGACAAACGCTTTTTTTGCGCTGCCTTTGAAGTTATGAGTTTTGGCTTCAAACGCTAACACGCCGTGGCAACATTTTTATATGTATTCAAGGGCGTGGGTTCAAATCCAAGCCGGGCTCAGCCTGTTTTTTATTTTTTGAAATTTTGCATGTTAGGGCGAAGATCATTTTTAATGATTTTTATTAATTTTCTCGTTTAGAGTTAAGCTTGATGATCGAAATTTTTTTGCAAGTGAAAAAGGAAAGCCAAGGACTCGAACCCACGCAGTCACCAAATTATGTAACCTGGTTTCGCTGTTAGTTTTTAATTTGGTTTACATATGTGGCTACGAGAGTTTTTGAATGTTTCTGTTGAATTCGCATTTAAACGAATTCATCGGTCACATTTATTCTTGAGCTCGAGTCGTCATAAAATTGGGGAAGAGTTCTTTGTTTCAATATAAAGAACTAAGAGAACTGATGAGTCCAAGTGGCGTTGGACCAAATTAGTCTTCTCTGCCTTTCCCGAAAGGAAATCAATTTTAACTACACCCATTTTAAAATACTTGTCGTTTTTAAATTTAAAAACAACAAATCTGAGATTAAGCTTATTTACTTTACAAATAATAGGTAAACACACATCTCAACAAAACTGGCAAAGTGAATCTAAGGGGGTTCGATTCCCAGGCCAGGCTACATCAAATTTTCAACGGTGGCAAAATTACCCTCAGTAGTGTTGGGGACATTTCCTGAGTATTTCAGCCATGTAAAACTTCTCTCAAGTGGTGTCTTAAGACACGCCGTTCGGACTCGGCGATAAACAGTACACACAGAGAAGAGATATTGTTGGAACAATCATATTCTAAGAACAAAATAGTGTATTTTAAAAATCTGAAAATATATATTGTTGTTTCAACCATATATTTTTTATTAGGGAACATGATGACACAAAATATATTGTTGCGCCAACAATACATATTTTAAGAATTTTAAAATACACTATTTTGTTCATAGAATATGATTGTTCCAACAATATTTTTTCTCTGCGTGTAGGTCCCATATCATTTAGCTAATATGAATCGTGGTGCACTCATTGATATGAGAGAAGTCTCGTTGTGCCGTCTGGGATGTTTGCAATTGCACCAAATGGATATATAAGGGCAGACTCTACAAAAGTTCTGGGCAGACTCTACAAAGGTCAGGGACCCTCCACGAGAAAACAATCTACTCTTTCAAAGTCAGCAGCTTCGTATATTTCTCCGCATGATGTCCTT
Source organism: Musca autumnalis (assembly GCF_047663935.1). Classification (NCBI taxonomy): domain Eukaryota; kingdom Metazoa; phylum Arthropoda; class Insecta; order Diptera; family Muscidae; genus Musca; species Musca autumnalis. The sequence continues at coordinate 83,290,109 of NW_027411755.1, read as the reverse complement.
TTGATTGAAACATCGTTTCCGATAGTTGGCTTCAATCCCAGGCAATAGGTTAAAATTCAATACAACTTTAGATTTTCCCCTGTATACTACGACGGTATAAAAATATATAATATATTTGTCGGTAACAAATATAATATATAGCGTGGATCCTAGAAGGAAGCCCTGGGGTAATCCTGCCGACACTGGTCTTTCGTCCAGCTTTATCCAAAATCGTCTTCCCTTGAGGAAGTTGGTCCAGTTCCATTGTGCCAGACCGAAGCAAAGGCTCTGGCCAAATCCGCCCCTACGCCGATTGTACTATGTTTTCGCTCGAAATCTTTTACCACAAAAACGGAGAATACTGTGAAACCATGAGACGTTGAGTGGCCTGTTCGGGAGATAGTGGTTAACAAGCATTGATAGAAATCCTAAGACGGCATGATCAGCTTTTTTCAAAGCGGTGTCGGGAATTCTTGTAGGGACGAATAAATGTTGCTTCATGCAGCTGGAAACACTGTCTATTAAAGAAGCATTCCCGAAAAACGTGTCGCTGAACGTCTCCATGCTATACCGATCGTCCAATCTCTCAGCAATTCGATTAACTGAACTCTTGAAGCAATGGTCGATCGGCCCCTCCGGACGCAGCACAACCTGCAAAGGGTCTGCCAAAGCTTCAGCCTTCAGTGTATCTACATATGTAGATGTGTTTGCCATTTAAGTCAGTTAGGTTAATCTGTCGAAAAGTTTTATTGTCTATTTTGATTCCCTCTAGGAAACTTTGGAAGAACTCTTGCTCGAACATTCGTATCGAATCGTCGATGATGTGGTGTAGATTTCGAATGTCAGAGCCTGCCGACTCTTCTTCGCTTTTGAAACCCAAGTATTCTGGGCGGAAGTTTTCCTAAATACACATTTCATAGATTTCTGTTTTAAAAGCGAAGCAATAACGATTTCTACGTTGTATTTTATCGTTATCCACCGGCATAAAGATTTCTGCCAAACCAAGCTTTATTCCTGCCCTAAAGCGATTACGTTAGAAATGTCCTGACTTTTCTTGTGGTAAACACACCCCTCTGGTCCAATTCGAAATCGAAAGCATTTGCACCGAATGTGATATACCTGGGGTCCGTAGAAAGACATCAATAAATGAAATTGGGGCAATCTGCCAAATATAGAGCGAAGGCCAATCCACCCCCAAGAAGGGTGTTTCTTGCATATAAAAGTCGAAAGATGGATCCATCTTTTGATTGCAAGAAGGGCAAGTTCGATTATGGGCTAATTGAGTCCACCTTTTAGTATAGACCCCATATAACGGTGCCTCCCGATTTCAAGTATTTTGACGTTTTCACCTACATTTTCAGACCGAATTAGCTACGTTAGTATATAATATAACGGTACCATTCGATTTCATTTTTGGACCGAATTAGTTATAACTAGAAGTCTAGAAGTTTTTTAACCTTCTCGGACCTTAAATTCCAAATTATAGCTAAATCGGTCTGAAATACCTGAAATCGGCCTCGTTTAAAGTTATGCTCCGTTGTTCACTATATTTACTCCCACAAAACCGAATTAATACGTACGAACAGTGTTGTTATAATTTTTGATTTTAGGTAAACAATTTATTATTACATATTCATTTTCAAACCCAATAAAGAAGTTTTAGGATCCTCAACTGAAAGCTTTAAAATAAATGACGCTTCAAAATCATAATATTTACAAATTGTCCTTAAGTTGTAAAATTCTGAGAGGTAAAATTAACACAATATTTCTCCAAAAAGGAGGTTTAAACAACAATATCTTGCCAGATTCTGGAAACATTTTAAATGTGTAGAGCTAACATCTCAGTTCCATATTTTTTATACCCTCCGTCATAATATGGAGGGTATAATTAAATTGTCATTCCGTTTGTAACACATCGAAATATTCATCGTAGACCCTATAAAGTATATATTCTTGATCAGGCTAAAATTCTAAGTCGATATAAACATGTCCGTCTGTCCGTCCGTCTGTTGAAATCAAGATACAGCTCGCAATTTTTAAGATAGAGCTTTGTAATTTGGTATAGAAGTTTGTATTACTGCTAGGATGTTTGGTATTGCACATGGGTTGTATCGGTCCACGTTTTGATATAGCCCCCACATAACGGTACCACCCGATTTTCGGTATTTTGAAGGTTTTAGCTTCATTAACACACCGAAATGGCGGAAATTTGGTACATAGTCTTCGTTGGGGGTATACAACTTTCCCCCAGAAATTTGTTGGTACAGTTCCACGCCTTAATACAGCCCCCATAGAACGGTGCCACCCGATTTTCGGTATTTTGAAGGTTTTAGCTTCATAATCACACCGAAATGGCTGAAATTTGGTACCTAGCCTTCGATGGGGGTATACATTTTCCCCTCAGAACTTTGTTGGTATGGGTCCACGCCTTCATATAGCCCCCAAAGAACGGTTCCTCCCGATTTGAAGGTTGTGGCCTCAATATTCCTCCGAAATTGCTGAAATTTAGTATTTAGTCCTCATTTGAGGTATAAAACTTTCCACATGAAATTTGTCGGTATAGGTCCACGCCTTCATATAGAACGGTTCCTCATGAGTTTCGGTATTTTCAAGGATGTGGCCACAACAACCTAGCGAAATGGCTGAGAGTTGGTATTTAGTCTACGTTGAAAGTAAAACCCTTTTCTGAACTGCGTCGGTATAGGTCCACGTTTTTTTATAGCCCCCATTGAACGGTACCTCCCAATTTTCGTAATTGTGAAAGATGTGACGTCAATATCCCACCGAAATTTTGTCTGAAATTTGTTATTTAGTCTTTCATTGGGTTATAAAATGTTCCAGAAAAGAATGATCAGTAAAGGTCCACGTCTTCCCATGTGTATCCAACACAGGAGCGTACCTCTTGATTTACGCTATATTTTTGGTTTTAACCACATTATCTTACTGAAATATCGGAAATTTGGTATTTAGTCTTCTTTGAGTCTAAAAACTTTTCGCCAGAAATTTGTCGGTATAGATCGGCGTTCTGATATAGCTCCCATAGAACGGTACCTCCCGAATTTCGGTATTTTGAAGGTTAGCGACATTGTTTTACCAAAATTGCTGAAATTTGGTATTGAGTCTTCTTCATAAACGAAGGGAAACTAATTGTTCCATTTTATTTAAATACCACTCGTGATGGAGGATATAACAAGTTCGGCCCGGCCCAACTTAAAGCCGTTCTTACTTGTTTTTTTTTACTATTTTTACCGTCACTATCATCACTAATATTGAAAATTCAGTTAATTAACAATCAAATATGAAAATAAAAACCTTAAAACTTTAAATTTTACCCAGAAATTTGTAAAATCTTAAATAGACCTTTTATTTCCAAATGTTTTGAGCAACGCTGTTGTACATACATAATATATCCATATTTACTGGCCGTTTACTACTGCTCCTCATTTGTTTGCTAGATGCGTTTAGTCTTGGTGTGGTGGTCTAGTTATATTGTGGAAAATTCTGACAGAATCTGTAGCAATTCATCATTTCCACATGAATGATGATACTTTAGCGCTGATAACAGCGTTAAGTTATAGCTTCGCATTTTACTATTATACATCGTTGATATTTTTTACATCGAAACGAATAATAATCATTATTAATGTTACTCTGCTATTCATGTCTACTGATACTCCTATAAGATGGGTATCAATGATCAATTTTAGTATTAGAACCATGATTACTATCCTATATTAAAATATTTGACTTCTATGAAATTTGACTTCTAGAAAATCAAAATAGCCTTATTGTATATATAGAAGATATATTGGAATTTTGACTATTTTGATTTTTTTCAAACGAATATGCAGAATTAAGGCATTTCGGGTTCTAAAGTTCTAGTTTTTTTATTTATATAGGTGATTAGGTATATTCAATGTTAAGATGTAATTTCGTTTTCTCAGCATTCATTCACGTTAGCCAAATGTGATATATTGGTTCCACAACCCATAGCTCTCCTACATTGCGTTAAAATTATGCCCCTGTTGTACTGTTGAAATTAACTCGTACCTATATGTTTCCACCTTTATTTTGTTTTAAGTTTTGGTCTTCTCTCAAACACATTTTTTAATAACAAATAAGTTTCATCTTGTTATTGTATACTAAATCTATATATATAAAAGAGTAGTGAGGTGAGTGACTGACTGACTGACTGATTGACTGACTGATTCATCAGCGCCCAGACGAAACCGCTGAAGCTAGAAAGTTGAAATTTTGGGTGTAGGTTGCTGTTGGTGTGTAGAGGTGAGATAAGGCTGGGTTTTTGGAAATTCGACCTAGAAGTGTACGAAAAGTACTAAAAGGTACTAAATATGGTACCCTTTGTATTAGGCAAACGGTAAGAGCTAGAATTCTGAAATTTGTAATGAGGGTAACTGATGGAGAGCTAGAAAGATGTACCAAAGGGTTTTTGGAAATTCGAACTACAAGGGTACGAAAAGTACTAAATGGTAGAGTTGTGTCGTTCATGAACGAACAGGCTCAAAGGAACGATTCCGCGAAAAGAACGAACGGATCCGTATCCAGCTCATTCTTTTATATCGTTCATTTAGATCCCCGATGGACGAGTCATTGCTGCTTCCAAAATTAGCAGCATTGGTTTTGCAGTCAAACTCTAAACAAACGCTGCGTTAGCGCAAGCAGCACAAATTTCCGCACAAAACAAACAATGATTCAGAGAGCTACTCTCGCTCAGTAACTCACCTCATTCAGTAGCACATCTCGGTCATATCTTTCTTTTGCATCATTCGTTCATCTGGTTCTTTCATATCAAAACCACCACCACTATGTTCAGAAACAAAACCACCTCCATTAGCACAGAAACAAGCAAGTAACACAAATGTTCGTGAACGAACATTTTCAAAAGAACGACGGAGTCATATGCAGCAGAGAACGAACGACTTCAAAAGAAAATAACACAGTCAAATGTATTGTTGAACGAAAAAGAGCCAAAAAACGAACTAAACGACCCGGATCTTTTTGGTGAACGGAATGAAAAAGATCGATCCGCTTAATGAACGAGAGTGCCCAACACTACTAAATGGTACTAAATTTAGTACAATTTTGATTTGGGTGAACGGATTGAGCTGGAATAATGACATTTGGAATGAGGGTCACTGATGAAGAGTAAAAATGAAAGGTTTTTGTAAATTCGAACTATAAGGGTACGAAAAGTACTAAATGGTACTAAATTTAGTACAATTCGGATTTGGGTGAACGGATGGAGCTAGAATCCTGAAATTTGAAATTAGGGTCACTGGTGGAGGGTAATAAAGAAAGGTTTTTGGAAATTCGAACCATAAGTGCACGAAAAGTACTAAATGGTACTAAATTTAGTACAATTTGGGTTTGGGTGAACGAATAGAGCTGGAATCTTGAAATTTGAAATGAAGGTCACTGATGGAGAGTAAAAAAGAAAGGTTTTTGGAAATTCGAACCATAAGTGCACGAAAAGTACTAAATGGTACTAAATTTAGTACAATTTGGGTTTGGGTGAACGAATAGAGCTGGAATCTTGAAATTTGAAATGAAGGTCACTGATGGAGAGTAAAAAAGAAAGGTTTTTGGAAATTCGAATTACAAGTGTACGAAAAGTACTAAATGGTACTAAATTTAGTACAATTTGGATTTGGGTGAACGGATTGAGCTGGAATCCTGAAATTTGTAATGAGGGTCACTAATGGAGAGTAGCAAAGAAAGGTTTTTAGAAATTCGAACCATAAGTGCACGAAAAGTACTAAATGGTACTAAATTTAGTACAATTTGGATTTGGGTGAACGGATGGAGCTAGAATCCTGAAATTTGAAATTATGGTCACTGGTGGAGAGTAACAAAGAACGGTTTTTGGAAATTCGAATTACAAGGGTACGAAAAGTACTAAATGGTACTAAATTTAGTACAATTTGGATTTGGGTGAACGGATTGAGCTGGAATCCTGAAATTTGTAATGAGGGTCACTGATGGAGAGGTGCAAAGAAAGGTTTTTAGAAATTTGAACCATAAGTGCACGAAAAGTACTAAATGGTACTAAATTTAGTACAATTCGAATTTGGGTGAACGGATAGAGCTTGAATCCTGAAATTTGAAATGAGGATCACTGATGAAGATTAAAAATAAATGGTTTTTGAAATTCGAACTATAAGTATACGAAAAGTATAAATGGTACTAAATTTAGTACAATTTGGGTTTGGGCGAACGAATAGAGCTGGAATCCTGAAATTTGGAATGAAGGTCACTGATGTAGAGTAAAAAAGAAAGGTTTTTGGAAATTCGAATTGCAAGGGTACGAAAAGTACTAAATGGTACTAAATTTAGTACAATTTGGATTTGGGTGAACGGATGGAGCTAGAATCCTGAAATTTGTAATGACGGTCACCGATGGAGAGTAACAAAGAAAGGTTTTTAGAAATTTGAACTATAAGTGCACGAAAAGTACTAAATGGTACTAAATTTAGTACAATTTGGATTTGGGTGAACGAATAGAGCTGGAATCCTGAAATTTGGAGAGTAAAAAAGAAAGGTTTTTGGAAATTCGAATTAAAAGTATACGAAAAATACTAAATGGTACTAAATATAGTACAATTTGGATATGGGTTAACGAATAGGGCCGGAATCCTGAAATTTGGAAGATGTACCAAAGATCGAAAAGGTCTAAATAGTAGTGAGTTTAGTATGTTTTGGATTTGAAGAGCTGGAATCCTGAAATTTGGAATTCAGATTACTGTTGGAATATAGAATTGAGATATGGAGGTAGCTTTGGAAAATCGTACTAATGTGCACGAAGTAGTACTAAATGGTACGAAATTCGCTATAATTTGTATTTGCGTGAAAAGATTATTGTTGGAGTGTAGGATTGAGGTAGTTTTGGAAATTCGTACTTATGGAAAAGTGCTAAATGACACAAAATTTGGTACCTTTTGGTATTTGCTATATGGTATAGAATTTTGTACAATTTGTGATTTTGTAAAGGGTAGAATTGGAATTTTGAAATTCGGTTTTAGATTAGCAATTGGTGTTTAGAGTGGAGGTAGGGAGGAGGTTTTGAAAATTCGTACTTATTTATACAAAAACTACTAAATTGTCCTCAAATGGGTTTCAGGGGAACTGGTAAAACTGGATAAGTGGATTGGGGTTAGAATATATGTTGAATGTAAGGAAGTAATTTTTGAAACGTTTACCTATGTGTACGATAAGTTGGGTAACATGTTGGTACCAAAACCATTTTAAATAGTTAAGGTACTAAATTTGGTGTTGGATGTAGGAACAAAACTGGGATTATATAATTTGGAAATACGCTATTTGTTCAAAAAATACGAAATGGAAAAATATTTGTTATGAAGACAGCTCTAAAATTTGAGACAAAGTTTTGAGTTTGAAAAATTGTACTGAATATTGTTCCATTGATTTGATGTTAACGCCAAGGAGTTTCTAAATAATGTACTGAAATTAAGTAGTCAAACGTGAAGTATCTTTTCAAAAAATGTTTTTTGTTCTGACCGCTTTGGTATGTAAATTTGAAAACGAGGTCCAATGCGACAATTTTGTTAACTAGAAGGTATTTAACCCCTGATATTAAAAAATCCTAAATTGAAATGCCTTCAAAAAATGTTCCGTTATATACGGTTGACATACCCGTGCACATTAAGTACAATTTTTTGTAAAGAAGTTTTCTAACCTTTCATGCCACAAATTCCGAATTTCGGTTGGAAAATGTGCAGAAGATTTTCAAAATATTCTAAATCTTCAAAATATCTCTTCTAATAAACGTGGATTGAAGTGAAGATTTTTTAAATTAAACTTTTATATCCTCTGAGTATTCAAGGTCCAAATTTAAAGAAAATTGGACAATATACATTTGTTCTTCTTTTAAAATACACTTAGTCGAGAGGTACGGTTATATGAGGATATCCGAAAACGTGGATTTTTATGGCCATTTTGAATGTCGAAAATTTAACGGACCTATTCGGGTTCTGGGCGAAACCGCTAACGCTAGAACCTTGAATTGTGAATGTGCGTGATTGTTGTTGTGAAGTGTTTGGAAATTCGTACTGCAAGGGAATGCTGTGTTAGTGAAGGGGTAAAACCAGGAGTCAAACCTGCAATTTGCAATATTATACGTAGTTTTGGAAATTCGAAATAAAAAATATGGTAGCTGTGTAGGGATGCGATACGGCAGATTTTTTTTTTTAAATTCTGGCTACAATCGAAAAAATATTGGTAATAAAAATAGGTCTTAGTACAATAGAATCTCCAGTATTCACCATTCCCGTATTAAATATTGTTTATATATATTTCGTTTCCTTTCCGCATACGAAGTAGCGGGCATTTGCTAGTGCATTTATATGTTCAATGGTTGTTGTTGTTTATTTTGTTATTCTCGTCTTGTTTATTTTCTGCTACTTCATATTCGTAGATATGACAGTATTGCAGAAAATGTAAAAGACTAGAAATCATGCTCATATCATACGACTATGACTATATGATGGACGGGGTTATAGAACGAAGTGCCTTGTCCAGATAATATGCCGCCGATTACGAAGTACATTGCCAGCAATAGTAGTCTACTATTGCTGCTTTACTTATTTACTAGTACCGCATGTCATAAATTACAATTTTTCTGCTCGCTTTTGCATTTTGTATGCTGGGTTAAAGTTGTTGTTGTTTTTGTTTACTTAAGCATATCTCTTTTAGTCCAACACAATACAGTTTTTAGAATACATTCATTGTAGCTAGCAAACGTCTTGTTCTTCGTTTTTTGTATCTATGAAAGAGAGATTCACTCCGTATAACCAACCCTTTTTGTTAAGAATACAAAACGAGGATCTTATGACTCAGACAATTAAGAAGTTTGTTTTATTTTTCTTAACATTAAGTCAATATTTTTGTTTAAAGAACTAAGCAAAAAATACAGAGCAAATTACTTGAGTGCAATATTTTTATACGAAATGCAAGACTGAACAATTCTGTTTGCATCAACAAGTGTCCACGTTTTCTTTGCTGCTAGTTCGGCCTGGCTCTGTGTATTGCACTACATGCAACAATTGCCCTTTAGCCACTTTTCACATACCCCAGAAATTTGCGTTTTATGATAATCCACTTTCCACTTGAGTATTTAGTTTAGGTACCTCGTGCCGGTTTTTATCTTTAACGTTGTATTGCTAAAAAAATAATTGTGCATTTTGTTGCAACATGTCTACTAGGGTGCATTGCTGTTGTAATTATGATGAGGTGCCGACTAGTCATAAAATGTTAATTCAACCAGGAGAGGGTGCCAAGAGTTAATTGTGCTGAATAAGGTGGCAACGAAGCATATATTACGTAATATTTATGTATATTCATATATAGTTACATTCATATACATACATATGTAATAAGTAAACGATTAATTATGTTCAGTTGCTTATTAGGTTAGGTTGAAAAAGGGGCGAGAAATCACCACTTATCCTGGTGAACACTCACATAAGCCATAGTAGGACTGTTGTGCACTCTATACTAGATTTTTTGAAGAAAGGAACTCTGCATTGTTTTACTTTAGGAAATATGTGCCCTTAACAAAATCCCTTATTTGTTTTAGTTAATTTATCATTACTTTATTAAGATCTGACATGGTGTCGTTCCCTAAATACTGGGATCTGATACATACGAAGGGCCGTCAATAGCTACACGGAGGAAAAAACGGCCTCTCTAACATATTTCCCAAACATATTTTGCAGCAAACATATATATGTTTGCAACAGTCCCAAACATAACATATGTTTGGGTCCTGCAAACAAATATATGTTTGGGTGTAAACAAAGATTTGTTTAGATGAAATATAAATACAAACCCAAAAGCCACATACACACACATTTATAAATGGTTGTGGTTTTTCTTTTATTAGAAATGCAGAAAACAACAGACGTACTCGTAGATGTCCATAAAAATTCCAAATACAAGAAATAGTGTCACACCGTTAAAAAGAAAAACAAATAAAATCTATTAATTATAAAATATAGCAACATCGTTGAACTCTTCTCGTTAGTTGTAAAATATAACACATTCTCCTCCAAATTGAAATCATCAACGGGAAATCGGCATCTGGAATCAAATGATTATATAATGTAATAAATAGGTGCATCCATATTTCAAATACATGCATATATATGAAAATTGTATCAATGTTATTGCCAATATTAAATGCGATTCTTCTTTGTGCAATAAAATATTTCCATTGACCTTTTTGATTCAATTATAAAACTTCCAATTATAAAATGTATAGGGTATTTAATTTACTAAAAAGCATTATTACTTTAAGAAAACACAAAACACTGACTTATTCACTCACATTACCGTCTTTACTCAACGACTGCTTTGGGAAACTGAAGAAAAATTGCTGTCTGTATTTCTCGGAAAAAGAACAAAAATAATTCATACCGTTTTCTTCATTACCTCTTCGATTGCTAGGTGGTAAACTGTGAGTTAAAGAAAAAAATTACTGCTTGTGGATAAATCGCAACAACAAGTAAAAAAGTATCAGTCGGCTTTGCCGACAGAGATATACACTCAGCCTGTGCAAATTGAAACACATTTTTCACAAAAAACTTATGTATTTAGGGGGTTTCAAAATGTTGGTCGTATGAACCGAAAAAATGTTGATTAGGATTAAAGTTCAAAAATTTTGCGGAAAAGATACTTAAAGGAATGGACCGACATGACCATGGGGGTTTTTACACCCTTCGGGCTGTTTTCTCAAGAAGTATGGACTTGCCCCTGAAACAACTTTTACCATCGTAATTGAGACAGCGAATGTAAGTTGCTACAACAAAAATCAAAGTGATTCGATAGGAGATCTTAAAGTGAACTTAGCCAAAATTTTGTGTGGGAGATACCGAATGGAGTGGACAAATGTAGTCCATATTCGAACCTGATCTATATCTGGTAGATATTATGAGAATGTGTAAAGTATGGACCAAATCGGTCACTCCCATCAAGAGTTATCGCGCACAACATTTCCGAACATTTTTGAACTTTTGTGGGGTAGGTACCTGAAGGAGTGGACCGATATGGCTTATCTACGAACTTAAACTATGTTTGGAAACAATATTACGAAGGCCAAATTTTGGCCGGAATCGGCATATCCGTTCGAGAATTATCTTGCGCTTCCACCCATAAACATGGTGTCATAGGGTTTGTTTTTCAACTTTCAGGCTATTTTCTCAGGAAGTATGGACTTGCCTCTGAGGAAACTTGTACCTTCGTATAGGGGACAGTGAATACAAGATGTTACAACAAAAACCAAGGCGATTCGAGAGCAGGTCCTAAACTGAACTTTTCCGAAATTTTGTGTGGGAGGTACTCGAAGGAGTTTACCGATTGAGTCCATATTGGAACCTCATCTAAGTCTGGTAGAAATTTCATAATGTGCAAAGTATGGACCAAATCGGTTACTCCCTTCAAGAGTTATCGTACGCACAAATTTTCCGAACATTTTCGAACTTTTGTGGGGGAGGTACCGGAAGGAGTGGACCGATATAATCCATCTTTGAACTTGAACTAAGTTTGGACAAAATATTATGAAAGCCAAATTTGGACCGAATCGGCACATCCGTTCGAGATTTATCTTGCGTTCCAACCACTACTCACGGTGTCATAAGGTTTTTTGTACCTTTCAGGCTATTTTCTCAGGAAGTATGGACTTACCCCTAATGAAACTTACAGCGTCGTATAGAGGACAGCGAATACAACTTGCGTAAACAAAAATCAAAGCGATTCGAGACCAGGTCCTAAACTGAACTTTTCCGAAATTTTGTGTGGGAGATACCCGAAGGAGTGGACCGATTGAATCCATATTGGAACCTTATCTAAGTTTGGTAGAAATTAAACGATGTGAAAAGTATGGACCAAATCGGTTATTCCCTTCAAGAGTTATCGTGCGCACAAGTTTTGCGACAATTTTTGAACATTTGTGGGGGAGGTACCTGAAGGAGTGGACCTATATGGCCCATCTTCGAACTTAAATCAAATCTGGACAAAATATTTCGATACCCAAAATTTGAACCGAATCGATTGATCCCTTCGAGAGTTATCGTGCGCACCAGCCAGACAGACAGACGGACAGACAGACAGACAGACGGACGGACATTGCTAGATCTACTCAAAATTGTCTGAAACGGATATCGTACAAACATACTTGGGGTCTAAAACCATTATTTCGATGAGGCACATTTTTGTTCGTATCAAAATGTAAATACCCTCTTTAGCCTAAAGGCTGAGGGTATAAAAAAGAACGAAACAAACGTGTTCGGGCGCATACCGTGTATCACCAAAATCGTCATCGCTTATATATATTTTTCTGCGTGTAGACATTCCTAGTATACGTAGATATTTTAGAATAGGGATTTCAAAGAAGTTTTCTCTCAAAAGTCCAATTTCTACCTTGAAGGTAATCCGTACGTCGTTGTTTTTATATAAAAGTGTCAAAAAGTAAATACTAATATTGATTATTTTGTTAATGGCTGTTCCCAAATTGACAAAATCCCTCATTACCTCAAACTTTAACTTCTGCATATAACTTCTTTGTAATTTCGGCAACTATAAAACCAGTAAGGAAAGGATCAAAGTCGGGCGGGGCCGACTATATGATACCCTACACCACTGTGAATATGTAAAATATATATCGGAGCTATATTCAGATCTAAACCGATTTTGATATAATTTGGCACATTTATTTCCAGACCGAATTCAGTCACACATTCCAAATATCATTGAAATCCGACTTATATAGCGTGTTTGGAGCAGCAAATACGCGAAATCGGCCGAAAATATATATGGGTGCTATATCCAAATCTGAACCGATTTCGATATAATTTGGCACATTTATTTCTAGACTGAATTCAGTCACACATCCCAAATTTCATCGAAATCGGAAATATATAGCGTGTTTTGTACAGAAAATACGTGAAATCCGCCGAAAATATATATGGGAGCTATATCCAAATCTGAACCGATTTCTATATAATTTGGCACACTTATTTCTATACCAAATTCAGTCAAACATTCCAAATTTCATTAAAATCGGACGTATATAGCGTGATTGGTACATCGCATACGTGAAATCGGGCAAACATATATATGGGAGCTATATCCAAATCTGAACCGATTTCGATATAATTTGGCACATTTATTTTTAGACCAAATTCAGTCACACATTCCAAATTTCATCGACATCGGACATATATAGCGTGTGTGTTACAGAAAATACGTGAAATCGGCCGAAAATATATATGGGGGCTATACCAAAACTTGGACCGATATAGCCCATCTTCGAACTTGATCTTCCGACGGCTAAAAAAATGGTATTCCCCAATTTTCAGCGAAATCGGTCAACAAATGCGACCTGTATGTTGCGAACGGACGGACGGACGGACGGACGGACGGACGGACGGACGGACATGCATAAATCGACTCAGAAAGTGATTCTATGTATATCCCTAGAAGGAACTATGGGTCTATCTCGCTTCCTTTTGTATGTTACATACAAATGCACTAACACATAATACCCCTTACCACATAGTGGTGTAGGGTATAAACACCATGGAACCGTGAGGGATATGAACAGGTATAAATAAGTGGACAACATGCGCAACAAGCCCGCTATTACGTGATTAATTTATCAATATAAATTGAATGAAAAATAAGTCAAGACAGCATTTCATTGAATTGAACTTGACATGAATAATGTATATGACATGTTTATGCTGTAGTTTATTGTATCGAAATAAGCTCTAATATCATCAATGCACAAATCAGGTGGAAAGATTTAATTGAAAATGAACCCACTCCCTATTATAATATTGTCTTAGATATTCGATAAAATTGTGGACAGAAATATTTTTTATGCCTTGAAAAATACTATGATCCGAGAGTAACGTGGATTCTTTCGGGGAAGATCACCTACTACCAATATTTTCTTATTTACATATTATTTTAACAACTGTTTAGAATATGGATATCAAGTATATTTTATCTATACCTTAAAAAACTTTTTTGGTACAGTTCAACATAACTTTCTTAATAAAAAATTAATAGATGAATTTTCAATTCATTTTAATCCCCGAAATGGTTCGTATATTTCTGATACTAGTTTTATATGTTCCAGTCCAATAGTAGAAAAATCAGAAATATCGCAAGGTAGTCACTTTGGACCTTACATTCCCTTAGTTTATAAATTATATGCCAACTATTTTGAGGAATTTCAGTTCCTGTTATATGCTGCTGACGACGCGTCAGGTCTCTTGTGGTCTGCATTTTATTAAGAAACGAAATAAATTTCTTATTACTACGGTTAATTATCTTTTTAAACTATTCAAATTCAATTTAATTAATTCAAATTCCATAAGCAATTGCCGTTTTGTATCTCTATATTTCTATACTATGGTTTCCAAAGATAACTGCGTTAAAGATCTGATTTTTAGACAGTACATTTTCTTTAAGCGGTCTATATGATCGTCATGGCTCAAAAGTTTTTAACACATCGAAATAACGGACGTTGAGCCACCTTCATATATTCCAAATCCTCAATCGATCTGGCTATGTGCTCCCGTCCGTCTGCCCGCCTAAACCTTGTAATCACCCTACAGGTCGCAATTTTGATTGGATTGTTACGAATGTTTTGGTGCAAGTGGGAGTCCCAGAAAGGAATACACCTATTGATTTTGATGAAAGTCAGATGATATTTTTCGATTTTAATTGTAATAATTATTAATAATAATTAATTGTAATGGGGCATTTCAACAAAAGGGCCTAATATTGGAGAAGGTCTTCTGAGCTTTAAATTGGTTCCAATCGCATTACCAAAAATTGCATAAAATAGCTATTACCTGCTAATGAAATCAATAGCAAAAATCGTGATGTTGATGGTCAAATATAAGAATTATTTCAAAACTTATTTGACTTATTTTTATGTTTTAGTGTTATGTACAAATACATATAATGTTCCTTGCAATACATTACATTTAACAAATATGCTATAGTCTACAGTTCTCATTTTATATGTACGAGTATAGCCACTGGCAGGCAGTGAATGACAAAATGCAACATAAAAGATGCGGCGCATCATTACCAGCCAAAAGGCAGCGAAAATAATATTATTTAATATTGGTTGGATATTCTGTTTCATTATAGCACAAAAACGGCTTTTGAAAGCAAAAGCCATAACCCATATCTGTCAACTTTTTTCTCTTTTTGGCGGCAAAACTTAAAGGTTATTATAATAATAGTGTTTTAAACTGTACAATGAACGAATTTTCTTATTTAAAAAATGTATCATATTCCTAGTTGGACTTTTCTAATTGTGTAAAAGATTATATTCCAGTTGAGCTTTCAGAATTGTATAAAAGTGAGCATTTGTAAAGTTGTTCTTAAAACTTTGCACGGTGCGCCTGAACTAACCTTAAATGGAAGGTGCTTACACTTGGGAAATTTTGCTAATTCTTAAACTACAATGTTCATAGATGAGAAAAGTCAAAAAATCGCCGGAGCGCTTGTAACATCGCGATCAAAGTTAACACTTTTAGGATTTTTGGGTTCTCACGATTTTGCTTGGAAACAGCAGATCCTATCGAAATGGGACTAAAGAAAATGTTAAAATTTTTCTTTAGCTCCATTTCGATGGAACTTGCGGTTTCAAAGCAAAATCGTAAAAACCTAAAAAACCCTAAAAATGCGAACTTTAATCGCGATTTATTTAAACAGCGCTCCGGCGTTTTTTTCTTGTTTTTTTTTTCGCGAATAAATCGCGATGATTTATTTAAAAAGCACTCCGGCGTTTTTTTGTTTTTTGACATGAACATTGTTGTTTCAGAATCCCCAAAAACTTACCAGGTGTAAGCATCTTCCATTTAAAGTTAGTTCAGGCGCACCGTGTTCGTTCATTATAACATAGACAGTAGTGTAACATTTTAAAAGGAACATTGGAAATTTAGAATTGAATTATTTAGATAAACTGAATAAATGTGTAATTACCCGAGCTGCGGAGTCGGAGTCTATGAGTCGGACGATTTTGCTGGAGACGAAGTCTGAGTAAAGAAATCAAAAACTATATTTGATATTCGGACAATAAATTAGAACTATTCTGTTTGTGATAAGTCGTGAAATAAAAATAGAGAGTAGAGCAAAATTCGATTTTAAGTTTGTTTCTGTTTTATTATTATATTTTTTTTATATTTTCAACCGATTCAGGTGTAAATCTTCTTTTCGTGTACTCGTTTGATAGGATACATTGGCAAAGGTTCACATTAATTTAGAACGTCCAGAATTGTCACATTAAAGGCTCTAAATTTAAAAACCCCGATATTTTTGTACATCCCGAAAAAAGTTAAGAAAATTCAAAAAATCGCCTAATAAATACCTTATACGACCTTTCCATAGATGATGACTGGTTTTCTGAACGAAAGTTGCTCAGGCCCACATATATGGTGTACCCCTATTATTATGTTTTATGTCACAGACTGTTTTGTTATTTTTTAATTATTTAATTTTTATACATATAACACGGTGCACCTTAACTAATTTTAAATGGAAGGTGCTTACACCTGGGAAGTTTTTGCAGATTCTGAAACTACAATGCTCATAGATGAGAAATATCAAGAAACAAAAAAAAAAAAAATCGCCGGAGGGATTTTCAAATAAATCGCGATTTAAGTTCACATTTTTAGGGGTCCTTTAGGTTTTCACGACTTTGCTTGGAAACCGCGAGTCCTATGTAAATGGACCTAAAGAAAATGTTGTAGCTGTGAAAATTCTCCACAAGATTGACCTTTATGATATTTTCGTAGGTTTTACCGTTTTGAAGATATTGAAGTTCAAATTGAGACAATGCACTGACTGTATCGCCTCCTTATAAAACAAAGTCATTACTGCAATGTCTCAAATTAAACTTATATATCCTGAAAATGGTATAACCTAGGAAAAAATAAATCATCCAATCTTGTAGAGAATTTTTACAGCTTTAACATTTTCTTTAGTCCCATTTTGATATGACTTGCGGTTTCCAAGCAAAATCTTGAAGACTTAAGATAAAAACCTAAAAATTTGAACTGAACCTCTATATCCCAAAAATGGTAAAACATACGAAAAAACCTAAAGGTCAGTCTTGTAGAGAATTTTCACAGCTACAACATTTTCTTTCGACTCATTTCGATACGACTTGCGGTTTCCAAGCAAAATCGCGAAAACCTAAAAAATCCTAAAATTGTGAATTTTGATCGCGATTTATTTCAAAACCCCTCCGGCGATTTTTTTCTGTTTTTTTATTTTTCTTATCTATGAACATTGCTGTTTCAGAATCAGCGAAATCTTCCCATGTGTAAGCGGTTTTCATCAAAAGTTAGTTAAGGCGCACAGAGAATGATATTGTTTTATAAGGAGGCGATACAAAAAAACCTGAAGAACCCCGACAAATGTGAACTTAAATCGCGATTTATTTGAAAATTCCTCCGGCGATTTTTTTGTTTCTTGATATTTCTCATCTATGAGCATTGTAGTTTCAGAATCTGCAAAAACTTCCCAGGTGTAAGCACATTCCAATTTTTATCTTTACTAGTAGGGGTCAATCACCCCTTAACGATACCACCAGATTTTGGATATTTTGACGTTTTTAGCTAGCAATAAATTGGCATTTAGGGTTCATAGTGGTCACAATACTTATCTACCAAAAATTGTGGGTATAGGTCCATGTTATGGTATAGTCCCCGTATAACGGTACCGCCCGAGTTCAGTGCTAAGAAACATTTTACACCAAAAATTGCGGATGCATCGCACCTGTTCAACAATAGGGTATTAATCCAAATTTTTGAAATTCACTTTTTATTAAAACACGATACATAATGAAAAATCGTCCATTATTTTGTTCTACTCTTTCGTCTGAGAATACTGTGGCATAATGTCTTTACAGCACCTAACTATGTATCAACAATTTTTTGTCTCCACTGAAAAATAGAAAATTTTGAGTTAATATCCTTTTGTTGAACAGGTGCGATATTACCACCTTTTGGTATGGTCACATATAACGGTACCACCGATTCCATTTTTTTAGGTTCGTTATCTACATTTTAAGGTAAAATTGAATGTCATTTGGCATTAATGGTTCAAAAACTTATCCTTCAAAAATTATGGTCATAGGCCCATGTTGTGGTATATAGCCTCCATATAACATTACCGTCCGATTTAATTTATTTTCAAGTTTTTAGCTGACCGAATTAGCAAAAATTTGTTATTTGCAGTTCTCAGTGGCCAAAAAACTTCACCACCTAAAATTGAAAGAATACATTCAGTAAAATTTTATACGAGTACATTACCTAGTTACAAAATATCTAGTATGTAGATACATATGAATGTGTATATAAATATATACATATATGTTTATATTGGCTTCAACCAGTTGAAACGAAGTATATGCTATTAATAAAGTATTTAAAGAGGAGCCCATCACAACCAATGACGCAGAAGAACACTTTTAACATATCATAATTCTAATTTATTGCTGTTGCATCAGATGTCAATGTCAATTAACCATATTTTTCTTGTTTTTATAAATTTTAATAACATTTCCCCAGCGGAGCAAATGGCGGTGGCACTTCTAATCAACCACCATTTCTTTATTTTCTTTTCCTACGTATGACAAACATGCATACGACAACAATGTTCTGCGTATGGTTGATTGTACAGAACCTATTTAGTTAATGTTGACGTTGTACTGTCATTTACGTAGTTTTTGTTGTTGCTCTTATACGAGTAAAACATACATAAATCGTTTAAGCAAACACCACATCTTTACACTAACCGAATAGAACACAACATGTATTATACAAAACAATTAATTTAATGGCTTTCAGACACGTTTCAACGCTCTGTACCTACCCAAGAGGAGGGTGAAAAACTAAAACACACACACGCGCCAAAATAATAATGAAAATCATATCACAACAACAGCAAATAAGTTAGAATAACTAAGGAAAAAGTTTTGCACAATAAAGCGCCATAACAAAAAAGAAAGTGAAAATGAAAGTACTGCAACTGAGATAGAGAGACACACTCAAGTTGTGGATGAAAAAGAGAATCTCAAAAAGTTGGGATAAGAAAAGAGTCTAGAAACTGAAAGTAAAATATAAGCATTATTATCCTTGTACACCAAATAGAAGGTAAAAAATAGTATATTTTGTGTTTTCTTCATAATGGCCTAGACATTCTTATTTTTTGGGTGGGGTCATGCGAAACATCCCAACATAAACGTCCTAAAGACATGCGCCACCAACCATCATACAGCCATATGACAAAAAGTCAAAGTCCTTGCGAACAAAAAAGGAGAGGAAACACAAGAAATTTAAGAACAACAATGGCATCTTAACTGTAATTCCCAACAGCAAGAACACAAGAAAAGGAAGAACAACAATTTCCAAATATATATTTATTTATTAAATACACACACACATACACACAATTTTCTTCCTTGTTCTTCAACAACAAAGTATGGTTGTTGCTTTTTATTGTCCATTTATTAGAGACCTTGAGGTTGTGTGGTTTTCGCCTAAGAATAACAAAAAGGTCACTGTTTCTTTTGTATACCCTACACATTATGTTGAGAGGAGACATTTTCCTGTAACCAGAGGCAAAGACCCTTGGATAATTTGTTAGCATTTTTCTGTAAGTATTGTCTAGAGGCCATATCGTTTAATGTAATCCTTGTAATCCTTAATGAAATGGCTAGACCTCAATCTTTCCAATTACAAATAAAAAAACCCGACATCCAATTTTACATATTGTGTTAGTTCTTTGTTTAAAAATACCCATGCTATTAATGGATTTATTAATGTAGAAATGTCGTTATGTAGCGCATTACATTGTCTTCCACTGCCACTTTTTCCTTCTTGTTTCTAGAATCCTTTTTAGTTAGTAGCCGCAGTTTTGACTTTATGTCAATTCTACGCATATCACCATAAAAATATATTATATTTGTGTGTCCTTTCACCTAAGGGACACAATCAAAAATTTAATATATATTTTCCTAGACTATCTTCATCTATCTAGCCCTTATTGTCCCATGCGGAAACAATTTTTTCATTAAATTTACTCATACTCACACCCAGTTTGTCGATTGGCCCATTAAAGAGTGTTGTTTGTTTGGGCGGAAGAGTCACGACCATAATGGGATATGAAATTTGAAATACTCCAGACTTAAGCAAATTTGAAAAACAATTTTTTGTCATGGGTCCGAATGACAAGTTTATATTAATTGACGGTGGTGATTAAACCTAAACATAAAGTAATATTTTAAAACAGCTATGATTGCACTTTTGCCATGCTGATGATGGGAAGCCGAAGGCCTACCCCATTATGAATCTCTATGGTGATAGTCACAAACGTATCGTATATCATTGAATTTACTGTATTTATATTTAATAGAATAGAATGAATAAAATGGTAAAGTGGATGAAATTTAATAAACAATGAGGACATTTTGTTCACCAACAAATTCTTCGATCGTGGGTTAGATTGTGAGTGGTTAAATCTCGGTATATGCGAAGTGAATTTTTTCGGTAAATGTTTGTCCATTGCTTGTTTGTGTTTGAAAAGGCAACTGAAATCAAAGAAATTTGATGCTTTATTGTAAAACTATTTGATGATTTTTTTAGATGGGGGTTAACGACCTTAAAACGGTTATGAGTTAAACTCAATTTTAGGTTATCTATAAAGTAGTAAGTAAATCCTTCGAAATTACTAATGTATATTATGGCCTGTTTCACTAAGACGATTCGAATTCAAATTCGTTCGAACTACTAATCAAAATTCTGTTTGTTGAAAAATATTTGACTCATTTGTGTTTTCAATAAAATAATTTTTTTGTACACAATAACAGGAGTTTAATCGTAGTTCGAACGAATTTGAATTCAAATCGTCTTCGAGAAACAGGCCATTAATCTATCTATCTAAACATATACATATTGTTCATTTACTCAAAGAGTGGCGTAACTCAAAAAATGCGTTTTCTGAGTTAGCATTTTCTATTTTTTCTACGACCTTTACTTTATCTTGTGTAAAATTTTCATGTTGATATCTGTAAAACTCAACGAGTTACAGCTCATTTACTACGAGTGTGCCATAAATCAACAAAAAAGTTTTTTGAGTTTATGGAGCACTAAAACAGGTCCATTCATGCTTGACCTTGCACAGAAATTTAACACTGATATCTGACTAGCTGTTTGCAAAACCTGGTCTATGTAGTTATTTTAGTTTTTGTGTAATAGCCTTTTAAAGTTGGGAAGTCAAATTTCCATCTCCAACTTAAAACGCGTTTTTATAGAAACCTTATTTGTGTCATGTGTCACTCTTTGAGTAAATGAGCGATATGTATATAAAAAATTCTCTATGACTGTCATGATGTTCGAAATTTAACTCATCCGAAACGGCTGGACTGAATTTTATAAAATTTTGTGTCTAGATTCGTGAGGTATGATAATAGGTTGTAAGCTATTTTTTATACCCCAAAAATAGTTCTTTCATTAATAGGTCCTCTGAGAATAGAATATCGCGGTCGTTTCGAATTTATGAAAACTTTACAATTAAAAATAAGATTTCTATATTTACTAAGGCCATGAACATTGATTTCAATACTTGGAATAACTCGATGAGGACAATGAAATCCCGATAATTCCAACTATCGTTTAAAAGTATTTTTTTATGAATTACACTGTGTGTAATTTTTTGAGTCATGTTTTATTAACCATATTCTGACTCCACAGTGTCATAGAACACCAAAAATGAGAAGACACGTGTCTTGACGTTTTTCCCTATCTCATCAACTTTCGCGGTTATAGACCTCCAAAGGTTTGAGGCTTTGATGTAAAAAGGGTCATTTAGTCAGGACTATATCTTTCAAACCGTTAAGAAATTTTAATTTATCTTAGAGGCAAAGTTGTAGATCTAGTCTTGAAGAACAAAAATTGTGAACACATATAACCCATCAAACTTCATCTGCAAGGTCAAAATCGCCATGGTCAAATTTCTTTTAAAATTTTTCTCAAGTTTTGTTATACAGATATCAAACCGATCAAATATGAAGCAAACAACCAACTACAAAAATGTACCTCAGATCTCAATAAACATCTTTCTAGAATATACGAACCCTGAAGTAACAGGTCTTAATGGTCAAAATAGCAAAACAATTGCGATTTTTATCCTCTTTTCTAGGATTATGCTCCATAGATATTAAACCGTTTAAAATTCAAGAAAACAATCAACCACAATAGTGTGGCAAAGGCATCAACAAGCAACTTTCTGGAATATGCGAAATGTCTATGAACGGTTCTTAATGGTAAAAAAGCACAATTTTTTTTTAAAATATCCAATTTGTATACTTTTTTCTCCGACTCTGGTCCAAAGATACGCAACCGCCAAAAATTAAGGATACAGTCAACTACAAAAATGTACCTTAGATCTCAACAAACAAGTTTCTAGAACAAATGAAGATTCTAGGAACGATTCTTCAAGCTCAAAATTCGACTGTTTTAGATCATTCTTTCCAGTTCAGGTCCGTAAATAGCAAACCTTTCAATTTTCCTTGAGTTTTTAAAAGTTTGTTATTTCCAAACCTGAGCCGGGGGAATGTTAAAAAATGTAATTGTTCGTGAATTTCAACCCTAAGAATCGTTCCTAGAATCTTCATATGTTCTACAAAGTTGTTTATTGAAATCATAGGAACATTTTTGTGGTTGATGGTATCCTTAATTTTTGGGCGGTTGCGTATCTTTGGACCAGAGTCGGAGAAAAAAGTATACAAATTGGATATTTTCAAAAAATTTGTGCTATTTTTACCATTAAGAACCGTTCATAGACATTTCACATATTCCAGAAAGTTATTAGTTGATGCCTTTGCTACACTATTGTGGTTGATTGTTTTCTTGAATTTTAAACGGTTTAATATCTATGGAGCAGAATCCTAGAAAAGAGGATAAAAATTACGATTGTTTTGCTATTTTGACCATTAAGATCCGTTTCTACAGAGTTCGTATATTCTAGAAAGATGTTTATTGAGATTTGGGGTACATTTTTGTAGTTAGTTGTCTGTTTCAAATTTGATCGGTTTGAAAGTTGTATAAAAAACTTGAGAAAAAATTTTAAAAGAAATTTGACCATGGCGATTTTGACCTTGCAGATGAAGTTTGATGGGTTATATGTGTTAACAATTTTTGTTCTTCAAGACAAGATCTACAACTTTGCCTCTAAGATAAATTCAAATTTCTTAACGGTTTGAAAGATATAGTCCTGACTAAATGACCCTTTTTACATCAAAGCCTCAAACCTTTGGAGGCCTATAACCGCGAAAGTTTATGAGATAGGGAAAAACGGCGAGACACGTGTCTTCTCATTTTTGGTGTTCTATCACACTGCGGTGTCAGAATGTGGTTAATAATTTTCGTGTTGCACAGTGTTACTTAGGATTTTATGTTAATGAGTTTAACATAATAGCGTATTAAATGAAACAACACATTATAATGAATCTACCTTATACCCTAGACAGACGGCAGAATTAATTTGCATTAAAGATTACTTAATTTGAATTAAATTTCACCCTGACAAACGATAGTTTCTGCATTTATGAAACAGCTGTTTGTGTTGTTTGTTTGTACCCAGCATATCAGTTAATAAAGTTTTACAAAAGTTCGCCAAAATATGCGAAACAAATATACTTTCTACCATTGACTTTTTCACTAAAACTAAATTTTCAGCAAAACTAAATTTAATTTATTCGCGATATTGAGTCTTTTTAATATTATAAAAATTTCGCAAAACTGTAAAGAAACATTTGAAAAAGATATTATTTTCGATAGAATTGGTAGAATGATAGATTTGATAGAAGGCGCGAAAGACTACTCCTTACTCCTTTTTTATTTTCATAAACGTGGAAATTTGACAAAAGACAATTGATTTTCAACAGCATTGCTATATTGAAATTGCTAAATTCAGTATAAATTCAGTTGGATTTTGTGCATTAAAATGGGGATAATGTTGAAATTAATTTTAATTACCATCACATGATTTATGTCAAAACGTGTATTTATATTAAGAGGTCTCAAGAAGAATACATAATCATGCTCAATTTGGTTCGGTAATAAAAATTAAAAATAAATAAAATCAGGGAACCTCTTGCATACTGATAAGGTTTTACAGGGAGGTTTCCCACTAGCAAAAGGCCAAAAATGCTAAATGAGATAGATGGATAAATTACTAAAGTTTACACAGAGAACCCGAACAACAACGGACCAGCAACGCGTATCCTGCACAGCTAGTATAATTACACTGTGCAACATTTCTAAGGTGATCTTGTGCAAACAATTCAAACTTAGGATTTTTTGAAAGTACAGACCCAAACGACAAGAAACTCTAGATGGGTTTTGTTGTGTCAGATCCACCTCGGATTTTATGGCCCCATCTAAACATGGTTAAATATTGAGTTTTTAAAGAAATTCGGGGCTATATCTCTGAAACCAATGCGAATCTTCTTCTGACCTCTGAAGCAAATTTGTAAATAAGGACAAGAATAAAATATTTGGAGAAATAATGAACTCGAAAAACTCAATTTATTGCCTCAAATTTCAAAATATGTATATGCAAAAATGCCACAAATTTTATACATTTCGCACCGTATCTCCAAAACCGTTAATTTTTTCTGAATATTTTCTTTTGGAAAAATATTCCCTGGAATGTAATACACAACTTTTCACAACATGCTATTGTTGTAAAATGCCTCTATGCTGTTGTTTTCAGTACATTTTTCAACGACGATTTAATAAAAATGTCAATAATGTAGTGAAATCAGGAATGCGAGATTAACCTGTTGGTGTGAATTGTGTTTGAAATACGTGTTGTAAAAGATATGAAGCAAAATACCGCTGAAACAACATGAAATAAGCATTTTAGAGTTTCAAAATGTTCTAAAGAATTGTTGAGAACTTTATTTGGAAGTTTTTTGCAAAAGGTTACTTGGTTCAACCCCCAATAGTTTAGCCGATACTGACCAGAATTTCAGCAATTATGTAACATTTTCTATATTTTATAGATTTTGATGCCCTAGATGGAGTTTTTCTTATGTGTTTTTTTCAAAAGATACGTTCTACTAGTATAGGGCTACAATATTGCTAAAGACAGCAAGGCCAAATTCCTATTCGTTTCTGAGATAAAAGCCTGATAAATGGAAAAAGTGTAGATTTAGCCCGGTTTAGATGAGGCCATAAAATCCGAATTGGATCCGACAGGACACAACTCTACTAGGGTTTTTGTAGTCTAAATATGTACATTCAAAAAATGCATACTAGAAGTTGTTTGCATTTTCAGTGTTGCATAGTGTTATTAAAAAATATATTCGGGCTCCATAACCAAAAAGATATGTCCCATATATGGATCTGATTGATACGAGAAAAATCTTATCCCTCCTGAGAAATATATTCTTAATAGAAATCACAAGAAACTTGTTACCAAAAACAAAATCAAAATGAATAGGGACGATATGTGCACCATACGAGGGGTACTATACACGCAGAGAAAAAAATATGTTTGATCCAACAATATTCCAAGAGCAAAATATGTATTGTTAACATATTGTTGGATTCCTCATGTAGTATTGTAAATCCAAAAATAGTTTGTGTCAACTGAACAATATTTCTCTCTTTTCTTCGAAAATTTGTTTCTCTTCTCTCGCTATTCGATGCCGTGTTGAAAAAACAATTTTGGTGAGTTGTGGTGTGTTTGTATGACATGCTGCCTTTACCTTTGTTTTTGTGTGTATGTACTTGTTAGACTCTTGTTTTTATTTGTTTCTGTTTTGTTTCATTCTTCTTTCCTTTTCATGTTTGTTATGGTGTTTAATTATTCCTTATGTTGTGGTGGGTTCTTGTGGCTTTTTGTTTGTCTTTGTTGTCAGCCAATGCAGCAAACCATGTATTGTGTTCATCAATGATTGCAATATTATACGCGACATTTATATCCAAGTTATGCGAAAAGTGTATATGAGAAGTATATGCACTCAAATCAAAAATTTCTGGGCTGGTTTTCTGTATTGACAATACTTTTTGTAAACAAAATTAGATTATGATAGTTCCTACAATCGGTATTGTTTACGATTTTAACAATATTGCGGAAATTCGAAAGTTGTTTTTGTTTTCTATGTTTGGAACAAAAAATTGTATTTTTGGATTTGGATTACAATGTTTGAACAAAACAAATACATTTTTGGAACCAAAACATATATTTTTGTTCCAACAAAAGCGAAAAATATTTTTTCTGTGCGTGTATACATTTCTAGCATAGGCAACGTCATTGGAATATGGAATTAACTCGTTAACATTTTTCTGCGATCATTTTTCTCCACTTTCGGTGTGAATTATCACGACAAAAGTTTAAATGTTTGTATGGCGATGAAGCACTATCCTATTGGACTGTGAAAGAATGATTTTATAAATGCAATTGTGACAGGCGTTCGAGACGAGAAAGGACCGATCTTCAAATATTTGGTGGGCTTATTAAATACACAAAAATATTTACTTTAAGCGAGACAGTTTTTTACGTTAAATTTTTTCGTTAAAATCGGATTTTGACTTTCACAGCACACAATTTCGTTTAAAATAAACTTTTTTAAAATTCTGATTCGCTTAAAGGCTAGATTATTAGATTCTTAAAACGCCCACAATAAATATAGAAGATCGGTCCATTCCTTTATGACCTATCGTTGGTACCGCAAAATACTTTTGCAAGAAAAGGGTTTCACAGGTAGACATTTACCACAAAGCTATACTATATTTTTCAACAACAAAAATTCCAAAAGTAGTATAAATGTGCTCTTTCAGGCGAAATTTTGCACAAGTACTTCACAGAATAATTAATTATTTAATATATATAATTGTCCTACAAACATCCCATACGGGACAAGGGAGACTTCTTTCATATCAATGAGTGCACCCCGATTCATATTAGCTCAACGAAAAGGGATCTACTGTTTATTGCCGAATCCGAATGGAGTGTCCTAAGGCACCACTTGTAGAGAAGTTTTACATGGCTGAAATACTCTCGAAATGTCGCCAACATTACTGAGAGGTATTTTGCCACCCTTGAAATTTTTTGATGTTGCCTGGCCGGGGAATCGAACCCACGACCTTTAGTGTGCAAGGCGGGTGTGCATACCATTGCACCACGCTGGCACCCTAATAATTATTTAATAAAAATACAGTAAAAAACAAAATCTTTTTATTTTTCAGTAACTACTACTGCTTTTTCACAATTGCTTAGTTTGAGCGCGTGCAAAATTGTATAAATCATACTTTGGAAAACAATAATTCCATTTTTGATGATAAATATTCGCATTTTCATTATTAGGCCAGAAACATATGTACATATATAGTAGACCTCATAGTACAGTAGAATCACGATAAATCGTAATATATTTTTTGCGAATTATCGAAGTTTTTGATGTATCAGGGGCCTAATTATGACATTCGATTCGATCGAGTATTTGCTCGTGAATGAGAAAATCGAACTATGAAAACCTATTCGAGCCGCCAACCGTACAGCAACGTTACAGCAATGTCAACAAGTTTTACAAAAATAAATCATTCCGTATATTTTTCTAGCACAACTTCATTCCGAAATTATTACCCAAAGTTTTATTCAACGATTTCAACAAATATTTTCATTTTTTCATTAAAAAGTTTGTTTTTAGTTTTTGTTTAAAAATAAACACATCCACTTTCTCAATATTCTTTGAAGAACACGTAGTCTTTCAAAGCTCGATTTTTTTTATTCACGAGCAAATACTCGATCGGATCGAATGTCGCAATTAGGCCCCACGCTTAAAATGAGAGGAAATCGCTTCGGGGGACCTACATTTTACTACGATTTATTGAGTTTTTCGATATATCGGGAGCGTGCCTCAAGTGGATAAGAAAGGGAGTAAATATTCAGAAGTTTGACCTACGGCATAACTGTCCTTCCGGGCTCGTAATATTATCTTCATCGACATTCATCGCCAAAAAGACCCCCTGCCGTTGAACTCCATATTTGCGCGTACTGTTTTTTTATACCCTACACCACTATGTGGTAAGGGGTATTATGTGTTAGTGCATTTGTATGTAACATACAAAAGGAAGCGAGATAGACCCATAGTTCCTTCTAGGGATATACATAGAATCACTTTCTGAGTCGATTTATGCATGTCCGTCCGTCCGTCCGTCCGTTCGCAACATACAGGTCGCATTTGTTGACCGATTTCGCTGAAAATTGGGGAATACCATTTTTTTAGCCGTCGGAAGATCAAGTTCGAAGATGGGCTATATCGGTCCAAGTTTTGGTATAGCCCCCATATATATTTTCGGCCGATTTCACGTATTTTCTGTAACACACACGCTATATATGTCCGATTTCGATGAAATTTGGAATGTGTGACTGAATTTGGTCCAGAAATAAATGTGCCAAATTATATCGAAATCGGTTCAGATTTGGATATAGCTCCCATATATACATATGTTCGCCCGATTTCACGTATGCGATGTACCAATCACGCTATATACGTCCGATTTTAATGAAATTTGGAATGTTTGACTGAATTTGGTATAGAAATAAGTGTGCCAAATTATATAGAAATCGGTTCAGATTTGGACATAGCTCCCATACATATTTTCGGCCGATTTCACGTATTTTCTGTACCAAACTCGCTATATATTTCCGATTTCGATGAAATTTGGAATGTGTGACTGAATTCAGTCTAGAAATAAATGTGCCAAATTATATCGAAATCGGTTCAGATTTGGATATAGCGCCCATATATATTTTCGGCCGATTTCGCGTATTTCCTGCTCCAAACACGCTATATAAGTCGGATTTCAATGATATTTGGAATGTGTGACTGAATTCGGTCTGGAAATAAATGTGCCAAATTATATCAAAATCGGTTTAGATCTGGATATAGCTCCGATTTATATTTTACATAAGCTTAAGACCTTAGTTGTCATAGCTTCTTCCCTATATATCAATTATAATTGTATTATAATTTGGTATAAATGAATAAATAAATAAATAAAATAAAAATAATATTTTACATATTCACAGTGGTGTAGGGTATCATATAGTCGGCCCCGCCCGACTTTGATCCTTTACTTACTCGTTTTTTCCTTAAAAACGGTTTAAGACAACGGGTTTTTGTTCTAGAACTGCAACTAGCAAAGTTTTCATAAGCGAATTAATTTAATTTGATTGACAACTCTATAAGTTTTTTTAGTGGTATACATATAAGTTTAACCAGTTACTTAAAACCGGTTCAAAAATCGGTTTAAATGTTGGAATATCCATTTCAAAAATTGAAATAACCGGATCTATCCTCTAAGAACATTTGTTATTAACGTGTTCATCATTACAAGAAATATTTGTGGTAAATATTTCAGAAGCACCCAATGTCAATGTTTATACATAACCAATGACGAATATACAGAAAAATAAAACATAGTTTAAGTCTGAACGAAGTCTGACAACGGGACAAAATCGATTAGTTTTCAAAGAGAACAGTACCTCAAATCTTCTGAGCAACATTTTTGTAGAATATTTGGATGCCGAAAAATCTCATCTTGTGGTACATTCGCTATGGTTCAAGAAATAAAGGACAAAAATTACATGAAAGGCATTGAGTTAGAAGAATGACATGTTCTACAAAAAGATTCACCAATCGATTTGAGAAATGTCACCTCAAAATGAAGCTACAACAACGCTAATCAGAGATATGGAGCTATTTTCCAAGTATTATAGGAAAAAAATCAAAAACTTCATCGCGCGAATCTCAGAAACTTGACTGATGCCGAATATTTCCTTTTGGGTTCTTAGTATACAAATGAAGGGCTTTCATCTCCAAAATAAAATTTCCACCCCCCAAAAATGCTGCTGCACAGTGTAATAAACATATTCGTAATTATAGAAACATTAGCAGTGTTGTATTCCGAACTGAATTACGACATCAAACTAGTCCAACATACGGCGAAATAACAACATTAAGGTTGTGTGCTTAGCAAAAATACCTAACATTTTCATTGGTTATACACTTTTTTATTTCTGTCAAAAATAAAATAAATGTTTATTTGAAAATATATTTAATACATATTAAATTGAATTTCTAAAACCATACATTTATAGCAATTTTTCCTTTTTTACTTTTAGGTATGTGAAAAATATCAATAAATTAAAAAATGTCTTTAAAAAGGTAAAAATAACTCATGGGTAATGTATAATAAGTCTTTCTAAATTTTCTCATATTTTGTTAAAAGTTATTCTTCATAATATGAACCTTAATTCCAGTATTCAATATGTTTTGTGAGCTTCATAAATATTTTCTTTAGTTGTTTTCATTTCAACAGTTGTAAATTGTTTTATCTTTCCTGTATTTAAAGTGAGTTTCGGAAAACTAAAAATAATTAATACGACCTATAACAAATTTAAAAATAAATATATGTATATGATGTTTAGGAAACTATTTCCATTAATTTGTTTGTTATTATCTTAATTTGAAAATTTTGGAAACATTTTGCTAATTGATTCATATCTACGTGACTCCTCCGGTTTGATCAGCTCGTCCGGTAAGAAATCGGTTCTTGTGGTCTCGTTACACTGTGTGTCCTTTTTCCTCAGGTCCGTAAATAAGAAACTGTTTAGAATTCAAGCACTTTAGCAGGAATATATGGGCTGGATTAATTGTGTGTAGTATTCTGCGGCTTTTTGTTGTGATTGTAGTTTTTCCTACAATTGAGGCAAATACATCTTTTCTTTCCTTGCAAATATATTTCTTTTCAAGGAACGCAAAAGACTCGCATTTTCTCTGAGACTTTTCATCCAGTTTGTTTCATTTGTAGCTGCCTAGTATATTTACTTGAATTTACACTTTCCGCAACCTGCATTACTAAACTAAACTTTTCGAATGGCGAAAAAATTACAAACTTTTTATTTTTTTAAATTAATCCTTTGTCCATTTTTTAATTGTCATAATAGTGGCATTTCAACTTGCAACTGTCCGTTTCCTGTTTCATTAGGAGGTGTCAAAGAGAAGCATGCAAACACAGGTCATTGACAGTAAATGAAATAATAGAAAACCGCCCTCTCCGCCAAATGTAATTCTAGCCCTATTCATCCCTTCTATTTAATTTGCTGTCTAAAATAGTGTCGGTGGAATCTGAAACTAGACAAACAGCAGATGTTTTTCATTTTTTTTCTGTCAGTGCCACAATAATAACCATAGTAAATGGGGTAAGTCTTTAATTTTGTTAACAGCTTTTTATCCTTCTGTAGGTCCTTTGGTTACAAAATAAATATTATTGGCAATATTATGGAACAGCTTAATTTTATTTAAAGCATATAAGAGGGTTGGAAATTGTATAGGGAACTAGGAAATATATATCCCATTCAATTTAAATTCCAGACATGGTGAACAATGAATGAAAATCCAATGAATTCGTATGCAAATTAAAGTTGGGGCTTCTGTTTTTGTTTTGTGTCTTTCTCTTTATCTGTTAAGGGACAACGCCTTTTTTGGCTAAAGAGCAGAACAGAGGCGGAATAAAACTCCCAGAGCTATTTCTGTATCATTTGACCTTTTAAAATGAGATTCACAATGCACGATAACAGTGTGACGATGACGATGCCGATGAAGATGTTCAACGATTTCTTCTTTTAATTGATGTCAATAAGAAGAAGCTTTGTGTTTTGTTTTTAGCTTTTGTTGTTTTAACAGCAAAATGTCAAATACAATACAAAATTAACGCAAGTTAACGACCTTTCCTTGTTGTCAGTGGCCGCTGCTGTCTGTAGAATTCGAATAAAAAACCAACAAAAACTACGCCATGAATGGAGGTTGACAGTTGCTTTTTGCGCTCGTAATCTTACACATGCTACGTTTTACGTTAAAATGGGAGTCATAATTCATTGCTACCGAATGTATGTGTGTACGTAGCATCATAGACGACAATGTGGTTTATCTTAGGACGAGTGATATGATAAGTTGAGGAACAATTTTATGCGTATTTTGATATACTCCCACCTAGAGTTGTGCCAAAGGAACTATATGGAACTATCTCGTTCACTTCGCAGTTCCAATGGTCCACATTTTTTCTTTGAACAAACTGCGTATACTTAATATCACACGTTATATTTCCTGATGTTACTCATACGTTTTGGAACTAGTACAAGGAACTAGGAACTAGATTACCCATGTCTACTCCCACCATTGAGTTGGAAATGCAACATATATATATTTACCTATGAATAGGTATGTATTATAGAATACCCGCGGTGCGCCTTAACTAAATTTAAATGATAGGTGCTTACACCTGGGAAGTTTTTGCGGTTTCTGAAAATACAATGTTCATAGCTGAGTAAAATCAAAAAAACAAAAAATCGCCGGAGGGATTTTCAAATAAATCGCGGTCAAAGTTTACATTTTTAGGGCTTGTTTAGGTTTTTCACGATTTTGCGTGGATACCGCAAGCCCCATCGAAATGGGATTAAAGAAAGTGTTGTACCAGTGGAAATTCTCTACATGATTGTCCTTTATGATGTTTTCGTAGGTATTACAATTTTTCAGATACAGAAGTTCAAATTTTGACAATTTACTGACTGCATCGTCTCTTATAAAACTAGGTCATGATTGCAATTTCTCAACTTAAACTTATATATCTCAAAAATGATACAACCTAGAAAAAAAATTACGAAAACCAATCTTATAGAGAATTTTCACAGCTATAAGATTTTCTCTAGTCTAGGGTTTTTGAAAATTCGTATTTTCAAGGTAACAAAAATTCTGCAACCTTGACGAAGGAAACAGGAGGTGAGTTGGGTTAGCTGCGCAGCTAAACAAATGTCACGTGTCGTGCGGTCCAAATACACATGGCATGTGTTGGATATCGTGCCATCAATTCGGGCCCAATTTGAATTGAGGCGGCTGCCTTGTTCGGATCTAAACTGGGCTAAAACTACTCGTGTCAGCTTTAGAGATGGATGGATGCTATTCAGACCTGCCTGATAGAATTGAGGCGACTGCATCGTTCGAATCTAAACTGGGCTTAAACGACTCGTGTAAGCCTCTGCGATGGATTGGGTGGGGATAATGGTCTCCGATTACGGTACTGTACATTTTTACTGCTTGTGCAACTGCATCCGTGTAAATACAATTCAGACCTTGCTTGATAGACTCGTTGCTCTAGAGGTTTTCGCTTGTACCTTTGGAAGTCTCTCTCTAGATCATGAAGATCTCTCCTGATGTGCCTGGGTGCGGAAACCTGTCCTCTAGATTGTGGCAGAGATGCTCACGGCGGTAAGACCCAAGTAGGTACTGCATCGACAAAATTTTGATGCGTTCATGTACCAGTAAAATCTTGGTCTCTTCATGAACATGGTCAACTTGTGTCATGAGGAAGCACCCTTTTGCAGTGCGTAGGTCGGCATTCTGGCAGGTTTGAATATTCTTCCACTGCATCCCACCCTGGATCCGCATGGCTTACCACAGACCCGCCTATAGCTTTGCAAAAGGTCAACAAGGTTTCTTTGTCTGCACCCCAATTGTTGTTGGCAAGCGACTTGAGGGCCTTGTTCCATCTTCTGATCTTGTCACAAATAGCTGTGGCTTGCGTGAACGATTTAAACATGCTATCTAACGTTACAAGCAAAATTTTAGGGTAGTTTGTGGTCCGAATCAGAATACCATCCTCCGTCCGTGTGGTTAACAGTGCGGCAGTGGATTTAGTGGCGGATCGTACAATCATCCACATAAGAGTACATTACGATCTCATTGCCGTCTGGAGGGTGTGACATTTTAGAAAGGCAGAGGCTAAGCAGTTCCTAAGATGTCACCCCGCCATGATAAAATCTCTGTTTCACTCTACTGGTCTTGGACTGTAAATTTCTAAACTCCACAAACGACTGATTATCCATCGTTTCAAACACGGCTGGAGGGAAGTCATCTCTATGTCTTCGACAGGAGGAAGATCGGACTATACAATTCTCTTCTGGTGACATACTTGCCTGGCTACAGTAGCGGGACCACCCTACATCGCTTATCGTAAATTGGGGAGGAGGACTCTTATACGACTTAGGGCACTCCTAAAAATTGTCGGTTAAAACAACGCGCGCGCTTCTTCCCAACTGTCACAATCACTCTGTTGAAAGTAAAAGCCGTGTTCTATCATACTTCTTTCCCGCATTCGAAATTGAATTAACCGCTGCCCACAATTTACTTTATCTTGTACCAAAGTTGCATTGCTTTAGCTTGTTGACCTCAAGTATAAGTTCCCTAACTCTTGGGTCTTTAGGGTTCGTACGACGAAACTCATCACCATCCTGTTAGCCCCTTCACCTCTGCTGGGAAATTTTGTTTAATTTCGGGTATTCGACGAAGAGGTATAGAGCGAGCAGCTCCAGTTTTTATGATCTCCCGGAAAATTCTCTCAGCTACCCGAAGATCGATCGACCGATTGGTAAATTCTCTGAACTCTTGTGAAGTCTGGTGGTCTGTTAACGGAGACGATGGTAGGAAGATGGTCGGAGCCAAGGGAAATAGCGGGTTGCCAGTACACGTAATTTATCAGACCAGTTGCCTGGTCTGGCGAGCTGACGTTATCTCCTATTATCCTCGTAGTAGCGTATTCTTTCAACGTGCAAAATGTGGAGCTATCAATTTGCTCGGTCAGCGGTGTACTGCTCTGGTCATTACCTTGAACGAAATGCCAAAGCTCGTAATGAGCATTGAAGTTCCCTAGCACCGTACGTTTAATGCTCTTCAAAAGCGGACTAATATCAGGCATATAATTCAGGATACAATTATTCATTAAACGCATTAAACAACTCTACCTTTGCAGTCCCACACTTTACAGCTACCCCCACATATTCTATCTACGGGTCACTAGAGACAAGCTCAAGCGAGATATGTCTGTACTGGATAGACTGGTGTATAAGGAAGGCATTTGTCTCTAGTAGGACCCTCCCACAAAAAATTTTAACCATCGCAACGTAGCAAGCTACAGGTGACGGTGAGCTTTTTTGAATTTATTTATATGCAGGCTAGTTGGTTGATTCTTCGGATAAAAAAGATTTAAGGAGAAATTTGAATCTTTCGCCAGATAGAATATTAATGCTGGGCTTATACAATGCATACTTCTTCGATATGTCCTTTTAGAAATATCTATTTGTAATGTAACGCGTGTGGTTGAAGACGCTGCTAGTTTATGCAAATGCCATATTTGTACTTGCTGGGATAACCTTCAATGGCACGGACAATATATCGCAGCCCAGGCAGTATAAATCAGCTAGTCAATAGGTCTGTTTTAGCATATTGGTAATTTGACGACACAACTTGCTGTCGATGTTAGTGCATTTCTACATTTTATGTATTCTAATATTTTCTCACAATTTTCAACTGCTTTTGAGAGCTTTCCTGCATTTGTAGATCCTTATTTTGGCATATCTACCACTTGAAAAAGCTAGAAAGTTTGAGCTTTGCTTCTCTGCGAATTTCGAATTTCTTTCCGACTATTAAAAGTACATTTCAAAAATAATTTACTTCACGTAACATACATCCCTCGTTTATTGTAGTGTGTGAAACTGACTGATAATGTTGGAAAACTGTTTTATGTACGGCAAGTACGTTGCCGGTCGCACGTTTCTGATTCACTAGCATTACAATGCGTAATAAATGGCATTTTCACAGTTCAAAATCTTTTTTTTTTAATTTATAGTTACTAGTGTGTGTCGCATTCTATTAAACTATTTGTTGTTCATTTCCTCCCGTACTTGAATGTGTCACTCAAGCAGTAGGCTATCTAGCAAATTACTTTAGAAAAATGTTTATACAGGAAAAAAACATTGTAATGTTTTCCCAATGTGGAGAAATTATTTCAAATTCTTTTGAACTCGATCTGATAAGTTGTACAGTGGATTTACACTTAGGATATTTGATTTTTCTTTTGAAATGTATGTATCTAATGATATTCCTCTTGTGCAACAATCAAGCCCTTTGTAACTGTTTGAAAACAATAGGTGTGTCTTTTCACGTGATAATTTGTAATAATTATTACGAAATGTTACTAAATGCTGTCTTTTTACACAAAAGTTCAGTAAAAGAGAGCGAAATAAGAGAACAATTTTGACAATTTTGTTTGCTGAGAACTTGCTAAAGGTTGCTAGAAGAATTTTTCCCAGCAACATTTAGCAAGGCCAATCAGCTGTTTTTCGGCCATCTGTTAATGGTCAGATGCTGAATGTTTATGTGATATTTGTGAAAAAATGCTGCAAATAATGTGATTCAGCTATATTTATTGATTATTTTATTAATCTTTTAAATGTTTCTTATTTTACTTAAAATTGAAGAAGTTTTTTGCTGCTTTAGATTTAGTTTTTCTTTCATACATTGGCGCCAATGTTTTTGTTTTGATAATCGACTGTTATCTTGCTAAATTTGACTAAATGCTGTATTTTTTACTTTTCTCTCTTTTTCCGTATAATTGTTCTTACTCTCTGAAAACAAGTTACTGAGTAAATCTTACTGAAAAAGTAAAAAGACGCAGCTAATATCATTTTGAGTTGTCAATCCCTTAATACTCTGCTCTTTGTTTGAATGTCAAAATAACATACAAACTAAGTAGCTGTTTTTATAGTTAACGATAGCATTAGAATAGTACAGATCTAACATAGGAACTTCGAAGGAAAATAAAAACAAAATATTTTGTTTGACTCATGGAAAGAAAGAATTATTTTTTTTTTTGTAAAAAATCGTAAGTCTGTCTTAAAATCCGACTACATAGATCACGTAATATCTATACGTGATCTATGTAGTCGGAATTCCGAATATTTATATTCCAGTGATCACAATTACAATCAATTAATGTCAACGACATTAAATACAATTGTCATAGGTCAGTTGACAAGTTTCTTTGTTTGTTTTATTTTTTGTCTTTATTGTTCATATCTTCAGTCATTTTACGCCTCAATTGATGCTCAAAACTGTGAACGCTTTGGGATAAGAAATACAAGAAACTGTGTGAGTTACACTGTTCTCATGAGAACCCATTTCCGCTATCAAAATTGTAGTTGATTTCTTCCTTTGAAGATACAATTTTTTATTAAAAAAAATATCTAGTTCACAATAATCGAGTCAGCAGCCCGTTATTTTAATGGGATATCATTGCATAATTTGTGTATAAAACTACTGGTTAATTAAGAAACTTGTACAACAACTGTAAAGTTGATTGATTAATTGATTTAGTAGTTAATTTATACTCTAAATCGTGTCAAAATAATTGAATAATCAAATAAATTCTTTGCACAAGACATTTAAATAAAAACAATCGTATTCGGTCGCGTGTATAGAGTCTTAACGATCTGTGTCAGACGGTCAGACATGTTAATTGTATAATATTTTATTTGTAATTGCCAAGCGTAATAAAGTGTATAATATCAACAAAGACATGTTAAGAAAATATAACAGTGTTTTTTTATACCTCCAGGAGGGTATATTAAATTAGTCATTCCGTTTGTAACTCCTCGAAATCAAGGCATTTTGAGCATCTTGGCCCCATTTGCCCACCGAATTGGTTGTAACTGTAGATTGTATTTTAAGATGTTAAGAAAAAAATCTAAAAATTTTATCATCAAAAGTTGTAGAAATATCTTGTCAACAAAATCATTATCACATAAAGAAAGTAGCTTGTTTACATATGTAACTTTGTAATGGGTTATTTGTCTTATGTGACTTTCAAAGTTATGCTCTATGGGTTCACATTTTGGTATAGCCCTATATAATCATACCGCCGATTTTCGATATTTTTAAGTTTTGGTCACATCGCCCAGCCGAAATAACTGAAATCAGGTATCAGTATAACTTATGGTGGAGGATATCAAAAGTTCGGCCCGTCGAACTTAACACCTTTTTAATTGTTATACATAGTTCAAAAAAAGTAGTATATTTCCCGACTACATCTGATTCGTTAATTACAGATATTCTTGTACAGGGAAATAATAATTTTTTTTAAATAATAATGAACTCCTTAAATGTCAGGAATATTCTCATTTGACAAATTATTACCCAGCAAAAATATTCATTACAAAACCTCTAACTAAGACATTATTTCAACAAGAGCATGTCGATCGAAATATAGATTATGTTTTGACCACTTAAATAAGTAGTAATATAACAAGTTACTAAAAGTCGCAATCCCACGGCAGCGGGTTCTCTCGTACCGGATTGACACGAAACCACACAACATCCGTGTCCTGGCCAGCGGCTGCCACCTCAGTTTACATATTTGTATCGCTTTTCTGTGTTGGGAGCAGCATATCACGGAATGCCTGCTACGGATTCTTTTGGTCCGTGTCGGGGCGGAGGTTACCCTAGGACCAATATATTTGTGCTCGGTATGTCACATCCGCATCTTGACCCGTATACAACCTTCGGTGAGACGCAATAGATGTCAGGAGTGCATCTAAGGGGTTGCTCTGGACTTGTCCAGAGACCAGGGACTATGCTGTTCCATGCTGCGAGAAAACACAGCCCCCAGTGGGTCGTCAGATTACGAAACTCCCCCGCAGTCCTCCCCAAAAGCAACCGCACCCGCAACATTTAACGACAGCCGTTGTTGTTCCAATCCCAGAAAATACATCCTTTTTGCAATTTAAATGCAATGTACTCCAATGTAAAATCGAGAAAATAGTGGACTTCGGAGTCGGATGAATATCAAGGTATCGGCGGTGCAGGAAACCAAGTTCAACAACAACTGCAGCTTACAGCGTTGTGATGGTTACAACGTACTGAGGAAGAATCGCACCAGAAGTGGAGATGGAGACAGGAATACCCTTGTTGGTATACCTTAGCAGATGCTGCATTAACAACATCTTATTGTGCTGATGTACTGAATGATCTTCGTGTACCCATGAGAAGGGGCAGTGTTGCATTACTCTACTGGGCGGAATTCAGGCAGTTTTGAATTCACTACTTTAAAATTTTAAAACAACGACATTGGGATTAGATCGAAAAGAAAAATGCAACATCTATTCCAATAGCGCTACCAATGTTCAGATTGAGAAACACAGGGATGGTTGTATGTTTGGTTTTTGCTATAATAAGCAGACCAACAACTTTTTTAATAAATTTCACGTTAGAATTGAGCTTAATGACTGTTTATTTTTGGAAGTGAAAAAGGAAAACCGAAGATTCGAACCCACACAACCACTACTATGTGACATGCATGTTTCGCCTTTGGTAGAGGCTCTTCATACATATCGGCTGTGGAGCGACTTCTCTGTCATCGAACTTTTCTTCTTTCAAATGCAATTTTTTATGCTGCCTCCTTTGTAATTTAACGACACATAACAGGTTTATCTTGTTTTTCAAAGACTTTCGTTGGGGTTATATGGGATTGCCAAAAAAACTTCTCATTGAGCTTGTTTCTTTTTCTTTGTCCTCTCGTATATTTCGAGCAGACGATTAATGTTTGGTTATAAAAAGCTTTATGTTGAAGAAGTTATTGAAAATATCTGCAAACAAAAAACAAGGGAACTTCTGATATTCTGTGGCGAGAATCGGAACTGTAGTCATCAGGGTTTAAAAGCCAGCATCTAAAACCATTAGCATTAGCTGTACACTTCAACTGCTACACAACATTGGCACACACGGCTAAATAAGCAACCGAACGCATATTCATTTTTGTACATTTTTTGCTTATTTCGTTTTTTACGCCTAAGCTTTTTTTCGTTAGGCATAATCGACAACAACGCTACATATTTAGCTCTCGGCTGACCAATCGTCGAAGGATGTTTTTCAGAGTAGTGTTGCCAGCGCAGTAATAAAAAAGGTGGCATTTAATGCCAAAATACCTCCATCATATGGAACATAAAAAATTCAAATTATTATTGTTTAAAAATAAAAAAAAATATATATTAAACGGCTTCACCAAAAATTCAGATGTTCTTTGAACGAAAAAGTGGAATTAATTATATAGTGATTTTTTTAATGCATTACACTGGTAACCCTGATCTCAAAAACAATTGTTTGCTGAAAACTTGACTAAGTTCAAATGTTGTCCGCTGGGTTCTTATCTTTTACGGCACGAATTAAAATAATTCGAGCAATCCTAGTTACGAACACATAAATTTAAATCTGCTTCTCCGGATTCATACTAGCTTATGGTTTCGCACAATGTATCTGTGGGCTTAGTCTGCAAGAAATTTTTCGTATTCCAATAATTGCACAATATGTACTGTCATTAATGAGATTAAGTAATGTGGATATTTAGTTTATTTTTATAGCATCGCATATTTCCAATTGATGTGTCTTTGGATAAAATTGTCACCATAGGTCCACAATCACCCAATGGGGGAGAAGAATGCAGCCATTCTATTTTTTGCTTAGTGATATAGGAACTCCTTCTTAAAGGAAATCGAACTTAGTACGACACTACTTGTAGAAAGTTCTTACATGGCTACAATATTCAGAAAATATAGCCACACGTTTCAGTACAGCCAATTTTTTTTTGGATGTTTAATATGTTTTGTGTGCTCTCAGTGAATCGTGGAGGTTATGAAATTTTCAGACAGTAAGTTGCTATAATTAAAATTTATAGTGTTTGATTGTTATGATTTTTTTGTTTGTTTTCCTGGTATAAAAAAACAATGGTCCATATTTTTATTTGTAATGAAAAAATAATATTAAAAAAAAAAATTAAACCCCTTCTGGGTAAAATGCATCGAAACTCGTAACATGGCAATATTGTAATTAAACTATTTTAATAAAAATACTCAAACAACAATAATGCATTGTTAGTAGCATTCATCTTAGCAATCCAAAAACGACCCCTTTTATGACCTTTTGTTATTCAAAGCCTTCGATGGATAAAGTTAATCAAGAAATGTTTGGTTGTTTGCCTAAGAAAGGCTTGATATGATCTTTCCGATGTCAGTTTTGGGATAAATTTGCGTAGAACATAAAACTAAATGACTTTGTTTACCCGTAATATATTTTGGCTGTGACAAATAAAAAACTTTCGCATAATGAAGTGGTTTTTTTGCACATATGTTGAGAATGGCTTTTGAGGTTCAAACATAAAAAACCAGTAATTCTTGTAAGGAAAATGTACCATAAAAAGGATTAGCAACTCTCACAGAGGGTAGATAAGATTTGTTTGCATTTCGAAGAGAAATATTAAATGTCCGACTCTAACGGATTATACCAGCTAGTAAATTTCAAAAATTTCTATTCTCATAGATCATACATTACCTATGTCATATAATTTGGGATTGACTATGTGAACGTATGTATGTATATCAACCTGTTCGTGTATTTTGTTTCAGATCCCTCCCTACGAATTCAATCGGTAACACAACAATCAAATAACTACTATTCTCTTGATAAAAAAAGTTATGTTACACGCGTAAAGTTGGTACCATAAATTTTATTGTTGCTGTAATTGTAACCTCTTTTTATATCCGTTTTAATTAACATACCCTACTCTCTTACAAAAAATCTCCCAAGGGACCCACAAAAGTTTTTTCTTTAGTTAGATAGGCTTTTCTTTATTGCTATACGTATGTATTTTGTTTGTTTGGTGTTATCAACTTCACGTCGCGTATAAACTCACTTAACTTTGATTTAAATTACCAAACGTTTTTATGTCTTTAAAATGTTAATGTTGTTGTGTTGGAATTGTTCTCTTAGTGTGGTGTCGGTGGCATTCCTTTTTCGTTTCATTTTGGTGTAATATTCCCTACAAATATGTCGTAGCAAGTGTTGAACTGAATTTTATTACTTTTTATGTAAATTTTTGTCGATATGTGCAAAACACGCTCTACCCGAAACTTATTTGGGTTCTTGATAGGCTAGCTGGATGGCTGGCGGTTAAGCCTCATTGAAATTCCTAATGTTAAAAAAATTTGTAGGAAATTTTAAAAACACTTTCAGAATACTACTTTTTTGTTGGTAGCTATCATTTTACAAGTGTCAAGAACTGGGAACATGTGAATACAGATGTGGTAATCTCAATGTATTTGGTGGCTTTTTGGGTATATTAGGTTGTCA
The DNA here is from genome assembly GCF_047663935.1 of Musca autumnalis. Taxonomy (NCBI): domain Eukaryota; kingdom Metazoa; phylum Arthropoda; class Insecta; order Diptera; family Muscidae; genus Musca; species Musca autumnalis. The sequence continues at coordinate 83,247,979 of NW_027411755.1, read as the reverse complement.
ATGTGAATTTATGGCTCAATAGAGTTAAAAACTGAAGTAATAAAGGAAATTGAAAATAAATTCTAATTAAAAATTAAAGAAGAAACTATTCATCAGAATAAGAATAAATGAGTCCGTTTTTCACTTTATACAATCTCGTTTCCCGGTATCATATTTTTAAGATTTTTTAATTGAAATTGAATAAAATCTTGTATATAAAGTGATTCTATGAAAAAAACCACACGCTCAAAATGATTTAAAAAATCATTTCAAAGTAATTTTTACATGATCTTTTTCAATATTTAAATGTCATAAACGTTATTTTATTCATTAGTAGGCAAATTTTCATTCATTCGTGCAACATAAAATAATTTTTGAGGAAAAAAGTCAAAGAGTTATCATCACATCTTTGCTATTTGATACCAAAAGTATACCATGGACTTTTATGTTAAAACATTTTCTTGAGCTGGACATTTTTTTCAGAATAGGCTTCTGCTATCAGACGTAGCCAGGGGGCCCGATCCCTCATCCTCCTCAAATGGTAGAAATCTTATGGACACAGATGGATCTTATCTGGTACCCAAGTTGATGGCAATAGGCGCAAGGGATTGAAACTTGAGATTGCAATTACGACCACAAAGTGCATAAGATGGCGGTTTATGGGGACGAAACTGAATGTAGACCTAGACGGACGTTCTTCGACTACAGAGGAATGTGCTGCAAAATACTATTTACTAGGAAACTGACAAACGATTCACTCTAAATCGATGCATGCATTGAAGGTTTTCCGAGACGCCATGGAATCCGCTCTTCTTAGAACAATTTCTTGGACTAAAGGACTCCGTAGACTTTTGTCAGATATATTATCCAGCCTATGAAAGTTTTACGTAGAAGATTGCACCTTTCACGAAACCCCGAAAGGTATTCAACTCTTATGGTAAAAATTTAATCTTTTGGCCATAGATGGGCCAACCAGAGTCGATGTGGAATCTGAATCCTGCAACGATTTTTGTTTGGTTTCATCTGGCATCCACGTTGATGTCAATGGGAGCGAGGAAGTGAAACTTTAGGTTGCAATTCCGACCACAAAGTGCTTAAGACTTTTGGAGACGAACCTGAATGTAGACCTAGGCGGACGTTCTTCGACTACAGAAGAATGTACAAAAGATTATTTACTAGGAAATTGACAATCGATGTTCCCAATTGTCAACTTCCTATTCACTCTGAAATTTATGCATGCATTGAAGCCACGAGTGAGGTTTTACGAAACGCCATGGAGTTCGCTATTCCCAGAACAATTTATGTGACTAGAGGACCCTGTAGACTTTGGTCAGAAGAAAATTCTACGGAGAAGATTGTACCGTACACGAAACCCTACAAGGAACGCAACACTTACGGCGCAAATTCGCAGATAGTTCATGGGTGAGATTCCTCAGTGTAGTCCAAATTGACGATGGTATGTACGGCAGGGTTGATGAAGCTGCGGGTATTAAACGCTATGCCACATTATCTGATCGTATCGGTAACGATGGGAGGTCGGTGAAGCTGCCAAGGTATATATAGTCTGATTATCATTTTGATTGCTGTCTTAAAACAAATTTTACCTTGGCCACCAAAACAAGTTATTTGGGTTATTTGTCACGTTATTTAAAACATAACTGCTTCTGAGTCCGATATAAACAATGTTTTACGACAGTGATCAAAACGATAGTCCGACTATCTATAGTTTGCAAACTCTAGAGCTTGTTAGCGGATATTGTACAAGAACAAGCCGTTGCCGACCAAATCTCTACTCTCAGCAATGCCGTCAGAAGTTATGTATCGATGTATAACTTTACCTTCCCACGGGTAACATTTTCAGGAAACTTTTCTAATAAGCGCGGATAATATTCGCCGACGAAATAAATTCCTTAAAACCTTCAATTTTAGGGCAAGGTTGAAAAGATCGCCAATTCACAGGACCGGATGGAATCCCTGACATCGTGTTAAGGACTGCTGGTGCGGCTTGGAAACATATTGCGATTATCTTCAATCACTGCATAAACCTGAACTATTTTCCAGTTTCATGGAAAAGGGCTATTAAAATACCCTTCTTGAAACCTGCTAAGGACACGATATTATGGGGTAGTTATAGACCATTTAGCTTACTCTCAGCGTCCGAACAGATATTTGAAGGAAGTTAGAGAATGGAGCTATCCTAAATGACAGTCAGTTTGGTTCAAATGCATTTAAATGTTGAAAAATGTGCGGCGATAACATTCAAAGGCAAGAAGAACTACTTATTCGCCAGCGCCAGGAAAATGGACCTACTCTTGCAATTGGAGGGAAAGTTATCCGAAATTTAGACCATGTTAAATACCAAGGCATTAATTTGCATACCAAATTTGAATTTGTACGGCATATTGATTATTTTTTAAGAAAGTTAAAAGTCGTATATTGGGCCCACCAGCTTGCTATCAGTGCAAATGGGTACAAACAGGTATTTCGGCCACAATTGGAAGGACTCCGTATAAGGGACGGATTCTTAGTTTCTGTTTGGGTCTTAGGCCGACAAAAGGGGAATATGGTTCAAATGCTGATGAAAAGATCGGATCTTTCACGACTTCCTTTGCATGGGTTCGAATGCTGATGAAAAGATCGGATCTTTCACGACTTTCTTTGCATTGGTTCAAATGCTTATGAAAAGATCGGATCTTTCACAACTTCGTTTGAACCAATGCAAAGGATGCCATGAAATCACATCATCGCATGGAACCCCTTCCTTCAAATTTTTCTGGGATGGAATATGGCGTCTACCACCCAACAAGGGGGTATATGATTCCATTAACTTCAGCCGTATAGGAAATTTTCTAATGACAAGCGCTCTAAAATTCCTAGAAAGAGCTGCAACTATGGATAACAGCCTAGTTAGAGATATCCTGCACCGCGGCCTCCTATATAGATAAATTTAGAAGCATAAGAGCTTATATTAAGTAGCTATTTAAGTTATATACCTAACAAGTGAGCAAAGGCTATAGTCGGGACGGGGCCGACCATGTGATACCCTACACCACTACCCCTGTGCATAAGCTTTTCACTGGTAAACATTTATTTTAGGGAACGTAATCCGACTACCACCAAACATATTTTGGTTTTTAATCAAAAAATATGCCTCTTTCTCTCTGGGACCCCCATTAGCAACCAAAATTTTGTGACCTTACTTACTTTGCCGTTGAAATAACCCTACTAGAAATCGATATATTCACAAAGAATAAAATTTTGAATTTGTCTCCACATGAGTTTTTCCCCATTCCGATCCCTAAAAATTATCCGACTATCGCCAAAATTAATAGGCATCTTCCTCTGTGGGGCCCCCATCAACCCCCAAAAATTCGTGACTATCCGATCAAAATTCGCCAACATACTTTGCGTCAATATAAAGGACATCTTTTCTTCTTCCATTGGCGGGCTTTCCTTTTGGAATACTCCTACTAGAAGCGGAAATATTCGCATAAGAAAAAAAAAGTTGACTTTTCTCCACATAAGCTTTTCGCTTATTCCGACTCCTGAATATTATCCGACCATCACCAAAACAAATAGGCTTCTTCCTCTGTGGGACCCGCATGAAATTCCAAAAACTTCGTGACGATCCGATCAAAATTGCGACCTGTAGCGTGATTACAAAAAAATAGGAAAATGGGATGCATTACCGACTATTGCGATATCTCTGTTGTTTGAGAAGCTACGACAACCTACTTTATATCATTGTAAAGGTTTTCTACTTTCCTTGCCAGGTTCTGCTTTTGATACACCTCTTAAAGAAACAGAGATATTGGCTTTGAAATAAAACGTTGACCATTCTCCAAATAAGTTTTTGCCCATTCAGACCCCTGAATATTATCCGACCATCATTAAAATCAGTAGGCTTCTTCCTCTGTGGGATCCCCATTAACCCCCAAAATTTCGTGACGATCCGATCAAAATTGCGACCTGTAGCGTGATTACAAAAAAAAATTGGAAAATGGTATGCATTATCAGCTATTGTCATATCCCTGCTATTTGACCACCTACGACAACCTACTTTACAAGGTTGTAAAGCTGATATTTTCTACTTTCCTCGCCGGGTTTTGCTTTTGATATACCTCTTAAAGAAACAGAGATATTGGCTTTGAACTAAAATGTTGACTTTTCTCCAAATAAGTTTTTTGCCCATTCCAACCCCTAAATATTATCCGACCATTACCAAAATCAATAGGCTTCTTCCTCTATGAGACCCCCATTAACTCTCAAAATTTCGTGACGATTCGATCAAAATTGCGACCTGTAGCGTGATTTCCAAAAAATGGATAAATGGGATGTATTACCGACTATTGCGATATCTCCGTTATTTGGTTACCTACGCCGACCTAGTTTACATCATTGTAAAGACGGGATCTTCTACTTTCATAGTCAGGCTTTGCTTTTGGAAAGTTTCCAACCAAAGCTGTGATATTCGTCAATATAATTAAAATCGCAAAAATGGAAATTGGGGTTTTATTTGCTAGTATTGTGATATCTTCGTTGTTTGATCACCTAAGAGCACCAGCTTTACATCATTAGAAAGGTTGTATTTTCTACATTCATTGCCAGGTTTTGCTTTTGGTATACACCATGCAGGAGCTGAGATATTTGCTTTGAAAAAAAACGTTGTCTTTTTATCCACCTAAGTTTTTTGCCCTTTCCGACCCCTAAATATTATCCGACCATCACCAAAATCAATAGGCTTCTTCTCCTCCGGGACCCCTATCAATATCCAAAATTTCGTGACGATCCTATCAAAATTGCGACCTGTAGCGTGATTACAAGGTTTAGATGGACAGACGGACAGACGGACAGACGGACGGACGGACGGACTGACGGACGGACACACATAGCCAGATCGACTCAGCTCGTCGAGACATTCATTTTGATATATATAAGTATGGGTCTACGACCATTATTTCGATGCGTTACAAACTTTTTGGCCAAAACCAACTTATAATACCCTCCCCACATAGTGGTGTAGGGTATAATAATTATTGTTAGAAAATAAGTTATTAAACAACATTGTCTAGGCATTTGATGAAAATATAAACTTAAAACTTCTCCTTCTCTCCACCCTAATATTCAACGTGGCTTTACTTCTTAAGGAATTTGTATTTAATTACCTTAATATGTAAATATTTCTTCTCTTGTTGTTTTTGTTGTTTTTGTTGTCTATTTGTATTGGAATTGACAATTCAATACTGAAAGATGTATACAAAATTCATTCATTTACATTTCATGACAGGTCTGGAGAAGATTAAGTCACATACATACCTAATTATTACACATGTCATTGTCACATACACACCACACACACACGGTGTAAGCTTATGGGAGAAAACGAAGAAAAAAGCAAAACAACAACTTCACTTCTTTACATTTCTTCTTAACCACTTGTGATGTTTGTGTTCGAACAAAAAAATTGTCAAGTGTGTTTTAGAACTTTTCAAAAGTCAAACATGTTCGGCATACCAAAATGACATAGGCGGTTTTATTTTGGCATTTTGAGTAAAGCAAATGGAAATATGTACGTGAATTCCTAGCAAAACATGTTGTAGCACGGTATGTGCCACTCCCACAAATTGTTTAGAAATTTGGTTATATCGGATTTCCCCGTTCATTGATCTAAATTACATTTAGAACATTAAGTAAACTTTATAAATTTCTATGAAATAATGATAACGTTTTTTTGGCTATAAATTAAAAGTGTGTGGAATCACTTCATACTATACAAATTTTTTAAGACTATTTTTAATTTTTTTCCTATTTTATCAACATAAATATGTTTGTATAATTTCATATAATTATTTGTTAGCATCAGGAACTCTCTGGTTTTAATAAAGATAAATAGAAAAAATAAAAATAAAAAATAAAATAAGACCAACCCATGGCTGGTCAGTCTTCTCACTATGTTTCCACTAACGCCAAAAATATATAGTTATAATATTTTAATACAATCAGCTGTGCTAAATGTTCTATCATAAAAAAGGAATCTCATAATTTAATTTCTTCCTCCCATAAATTTACCTCTTAATGGTAGAGGAGGCCATAAATATCATTTAGTCGTGCTTAAACGCTCCAACGTAATAAATGTCATAATTTATATCTTTTCAAATATTCACTTATGTGTTAAATATTTACTAAGTGCTTACCTTACAGCTCAATGTGATGATATTCTATGTTTCAAATAAAATATCACTCAAATGTAAACAAAGAAATGGAAAATTATTAGAGAAACATATGTATGTTTGTTGATAAATACTTTAAAAAGAAAAAATACAATGAAAATGTCATTATTTATACAGCAAAGACGACACGTTTTTTATGGCTACAGCGGAGATGAATATAACATTAAAATGACGTAAAGCCATCAACAATAAATGTCAAACAGAGACAACACACCTCCAGCATTGGTATAATATAAAGGAAGGGAATTGAATTATCAGGATATGCTCAGCGTAAAAAAACGGAGTATGTATAACATTTTAAACATCTGCAATATCCAACTCTGGTGCATGCATTTTCACCATCACCATGTGTGCTACTTGCGCAAAAATTTTAAACCCAGATACATATTTTCTAGCAGCTAGTCAGACGTGTGATGTTTTTGTCTGGTTTAAAGGAATTTCCTAAAAATATCCACACACACAATAATGTTGAGCATTTTGTGTTTGTACGTATCTATACTACGCTTGCGACTTATTTCGTAAATTCATATTTAGCATATGGTACCCTTAATTAAGAACTCACCAACAACAAAGAGAGCGAGAGATGCACCAAAAACAGACACATATTTTATTAACATTTTATGTTTGTTGTGCGTGCCAAAAATTCTATGGCATTCCAATGCTAAAGCATGTGGTAAAATTTTGTTAAAAATATCTCAAAATCCCAAATGAATATTATTTGTTGAGCAACAATAACAAGAATGCCACGAACAGAAAATACTGGTGGTCAAAAGTCAATAGATAACATACTTGATTTCAGTAATATTGTGTTTAGTGGAAAGGTGTTGTAAATGCTGGTTGTGTTAATTTAGTCCCTGATAATGATGTAGATTTACTTATCACAACGGTGTTGAATGAAGCCAAATACACTGTTATACCAGTTTCCGAAATATGGAGACTTTATGTACCCTCCATCACATGTTCATCATATGTTAGGCATTATGTTTGCATTACCTCTAAAGTTTCAAATACGATTTCAGCATTTCTAACATTCTGTACGTCTATTGGAATGATCGACCCAAGTTGCAGTTGATGGGACCTCTTGATAGAACATCTTTTGATTTCCTTCAAAAAATTATTGGCCAAATTAGAACAATTTTTGCTACAACCTCGAAGAAGCTGGGACAACAAAATTCAAATGGGTTTGCGACATAAAGCCTATTTAAAAATGTCTAGTTTGATAGAAATCAAATTTTGCTAAATCAAATTTGTTCATAAAGAATCAGGAGACAGGGTAGTGGGTTTAGTTGGACAGTTAAACAAATGTAGCGTGTTGTGTAATCCACATGCAGGACATGTGCTATTAATTCGGGTCTAATGCAAATCGAGGCGGCTGTATCGTCCGGATCTTAATTGGGCTAAAACCACTAACGTTTGCCTTAACAAACGTTAAGGCAAATAGGGATAGGTAATGAAAAGCAATAATCGATTTTTCGATTCTGGTCTAAAACTAAAAATGCGATTTTTCGATTAATCAAAAGTCGACTTAGCTATCCCTACTGCACAACTGCATCAGTGTGAACGTTCGACATAAAGCCTATTTTAAAACTGTCTAGTTTGATTGAAATCAAATTTGTTCATAAAGAATCAGGAGACAGGGTAGTGGGTTTAGCTGGGTAGTTGAACAAATGTAGCGTGTTGTGTAATCCACATGCAGGACATGTGCTATTAATTCGGGTCTAATGCAAATTGAGGGGGCTGTATCGTCCGGATCTTAATTGGGCTAAAACCACTAACGTTTGCCTTGACAACTGGCAACTAGGGATAGGCAATGAAAAGTAATAATCGATTTTCGACTTTTCGACTTTGGTCTAAAACTAAAAATGCGACTTACCTATCCCTAATGCACAACTGCATCAGTGTGAATGATATCTAAGCCTGCCTGCAAGGTTCGTTGAACTGGAGGTTATCGATTCAAAGACCTCTCTCTAGATCATGAAGATCTCTCCTGGCTACATCGACAACATCTTGTTGTGCTGTGCAGAGGCACCCTGTTGTAGTCATTTCGAGGACATTCACAAGTTTGAATATTCTTCCACGACGTAGCGCCATCGTTTGCATGCACCGGTAAAATCTTCATCACGTCATGAAGGTGGTCTACTAGTGCCATGAGGGGGCACCCTGTTCCAGTCCTCAGGTTGGTATTGTGGCAGGTTTGGGGATGGCAGCCTAATTTAATTCGTACGGGTGGTGAACAGTGTGACAGTGGATTTAGCGGTGGATATTTTCATATTACTTAGATAGAATAACTGCACTAAGTCGGCTAGGTAGATATTTAACCGGTCACATAGGACCCGACGCCAAGATCGTACAACCATCCGCATATATGTACATATTACGATCTCTATGCCATCTGGAGGGTGTTAAATTTTAAAACGGTAGATGTTAAACATTTCCAGAGATATCACCCTCGTTTTGGGGAATTCACTGTTTCACTCTACAGGTCTTAGTCTTCTGATTTCTGAATTCCAAAAATAACTGGCACCCACACTTGTATGATCTGTTGTGTGATCCAACACCTGAAAATCGATTGTTTTCGAATTTTTGACGAATTTATAATGAAAAAATTGACAAAATTTCCAAAATAGTGGTTCTGCAACAGATCAATAGTTAATTATACGACGTTTCAATCAGGGCTGGAGGGAAGCCTTTTTCTATGTCTTCATGGTTGACGGTATCTAAGGCCTTAGTGTATTTTCTTAAATCCATGCTATGTTGGGCAACTGGGAAACTTATTTTCATAATGGGGAGGAGTAGTGTCTCTAGGATCTTCGCTACTGTCGAAAGAACGGAAGTCGGACTGTATGATTCGCTTTTGCTGGCCCCCCTGCGGGACCACCCTGTCAACTGTTCAGGTTTCTCGTACAATATCATCAGTCTTTCTCTGGTTCGAGGGTGATTTAACCGGGTCTTCAGGGTTCGTACGACGAAGCTCATCACGCGACGGGACTAGCAAATGTCCCGTCGCCTCTGCTGGGAAATTTGGTATAATTTCGAGTATTTACCCGACAGGTATGGCTACATACCCGATGCAGCTGTGATGATGTCCCGGAAAATTATCTCAACTATCCGGGTATCGGAGAGAATAGACAGCTCTCTGAAGCGGTTATTGGTACATTTCCTAAATCCTTGCTTCTCCATGGTTCAGAAAAATACTGCGGTCACAAGTTATGAAGTTGGGTGGCTGCTAACGGAGTCGATGATAGGGAAGTGGTATGATCCAGGGGAAATGACGGACCAGGACACTTTATTTATCAGACCGGGTGCCAAAATGGTTATGTCTGGCGAGCTGTAGCAATCTCCGCTCGTCCACCGTGCAAAATGCAGAGCTATCAATTTGCTCCGCACCTTTGGCCATTGCCTAGCTCATGATGTGCACCGCTTTCTAAAAACGAACTAATATCGGGCATTAACGACAGTATGTCGTCACCTGAAATGCCCAAAGACGTGACCCTCACGTTACGTTGAGGGTTACGTCTTTGGGCATTTTATGTCACGATGTATACATTTAGCAACTCTACCTCGGCAGTACCACCCTATACTGCTACCTCCATACATTCCATGTATGGGTCACTAGAGTCAAGCTCAAGTGAGATAGGTCTCTACTGGACAAACTGGTGTCTTATAAATACCTCCGCTTCTTGTGCAATTCTTCCGCAAAAAGTTGTAACCATCGCAACGCTGCAAGCTACAGATGGCGGTGAGTTTTGTTTCCATGATGTTTCTCCGACTCATAAATTGTACTAGTTCGTTATTTCTCAGGCGTAGAGGGTTGCAATTGAATTACAGAAACGATACATTCCCAGGCGGTGAACAACAATATATGGTGTAAGATGCTGCGGTTGTTGTTGTTGGGGAGCCTGCGTGGCTGCCACGTATTCCGGCGTCGGCGATATATCCGACGACGAAGATGGAGGCATGCTGTTAGATATTCTAGAGCAGCAATGCATCAATAACATGTGGTGGATGCGGATCAGGCAAACGGAACAGATGCAGGTCCGCGGTTCTTCTCTATCCCTGCACGGGCCTAAATCGCTCGGAGTAGGCATTCCCGGATATATTACCGCTCCCATGGTGAATAATACACGAACACAAACACATACTTATTGAGGTGACTATAGTCACTATATATATTCATATCAGCATCAATGTCATTGTATAACTCACACATATTATTCATAGACTTCCGAGAAACGTTTGTATTTGTACGGTGTTTTATTTAACTTGCGTTGTTCTTGTATATGTATACTGGCTTCAGAATCATAAATCAACACGTGTGATTTTTATCGGACCAGAGGTAACATTGTTTTACTAACTATAATAACCTCCACAGAGGTTATGTAGTGTTTATAATTTCTATGACCTTAAAAACTAATATTATTGACACATTTAAGAATGAATTTTTAATTAATGCAATATTATATCATAGTCTAAATACATAACAAGTTTCTATTTTCAGTTTTAATCAAATTATAGGCAATTATCGAGTTAGTTTTTATGTAATCAACAACAACAAAACTCTTAGTTAATTAACTCATTTTTTTTCGCACATTTTTTAGAACGATTAAAATAATAATACAAAATACGAATGTTATTTATGTGTCACACTTTTGGCGCTGTGAACTATAACAAGTAAGAAAAGCGTTAAGTTCGGTCGGGCCGAACTTTTTATACCCTCCACCACAAATTTCAGCCATTTCGGTGGATTAATGTGGCCACAACCTTCAAAATACCGAAATTCGGAAGGTACCGTTCTATGGGGGCTATATGATGGCGTGGACCTATACCTACAAATTTCTGGGGGAAAGTTTTATACACCTTCTCTTCTTTATTTGCAAATCCGTTATCCGGATATAAGCGATCATACAATAGAATTTTAAATGTGTTAATATAATTTCATATTTATATTATAATGATTATTCAGGCATAAACAGCTCTCTATTTCTTGCAGCCGAAATCACATTTCCTTCATCTCGGCAGCCTGTCCAGTCTTGGATATTTTTCATCCAGTTCAGTTCTCTTCTACCTCTTCCTCTTTTTCCTTCTATTTTACCTTTTATAATGGTTTGCAGAAACTTATATTTGTCATTTCTCATGAGATGTCCCAGGTATGCAATTTTTCGAGATTTGGCATGTTGCAGCAGTTGTCTTTCTAATCCCATTCTTCTTAGAACCTCCTGGTTTGATACATGGTCGGTCCAGGGTATCTTTAAAATCCTTCGGTAGACCCATATTTCGAAGGATTCAAGCTTTTTCTCATCGGTAATTTTGATGGTCCACGTCTCAACTGCGTAGAGTAGTACAGACCAGATATAACATTTCACAAATCTGGCTTTTGTTGTGAGGCTTATGTCGTGGTTTGTTAATACTTTTTTATACTTGAAAAAGGCATCTCTGGCCATCTCTATACGTCGTTTAATTTCGTTTGACGAATCCCATTTTTCGTTTAATAATACCCCAAGATATGTACAATTTGTGACTCGTTCAATATTATTATTTTTAATTTTTAGTGTGGTGTTATATTGATCGTTCTTCCTACTCACAACCATGTATTTGGTTTTTTTAATGTTTATTTTTAGGCCATACATTTCGCTCGCACAAGTAACTTTGTCTATGAGCTTTTGTAGACCAGATATACTGTCAGCTATTATTGCAGTGTCATCTGCATAGCGTATGTTGTTGATTATTACACCATGTACTTTTACTCCTATTCGTTCACTTCCAATGGCTTCCTTAAATATTTTCTGGGAATAAATGTTGAACAGCAAGGGGGACAATATGCACCCCTGTCTCACTCCTCTTGATATTTCAATTTCGTCTGTTAGTTCACTGTTTATCTCCATCCGAGCTTTTTGATTCCAATACAAGTTTTTTATGCATCTTATTTCTTTTTCCCCAACTCCAATGTCCTTCAATATTTTGATTAACTTGTCGTGCTGAACGGTGTCAAACGCCTTTTCGTAATCTATGAAGCAGAGGAAAGCATCTTTGTGGACATCTCTGCATTTCTGCACCAGTATCAGCATGGACAGCAAAGCTTCTCTAGTCCCCATGCCTTCTTTGAACCCAAACTGTGAGTCTCCCATAGCTTTTTCACATGCAGGATATATTCTTGTGTGTATTATTCTCAGAAATATTTTAAGAATGTGGCACATAAGGCTAATGAGCCTGTACTCACTGCATTTCCTTGCATTAGACTTCTTTGGTATTGCTACAAAGGTCGATAGTAACCAGTCATGTGGATATTGACCAGTGTCATATACATAATTAAAAAGTTTTACTATTATTGGTATATTGCGTTCATCTACTAGTTTCAGCATTTCGGACGGAATTTGATCAGGTCCTGTCGATTTCTTGTCCTTTAGTGTAATAATTGCTTGTTCTACTTCAGACTCCGTTATTGGATTTCCAGCAATATCAATATTAACGTTTTCATTGCACGATCTGCTTTCATCAGTACACCTAAAGAAGACTAAATACCAAATTTCAGCCATATCGGTGTGATAATGAGGCTAAAACGTTCAAAATATCGTAAATCGGGAGATATTGTATTATGGGGGCTATATCAACACGTGGACCTATATAAACATTTTATGGTAGAAATGTTTCTTAGCCTCTGGAAACACAAAATACAAAGTTACAACCGATTCTTTGGTCAAATGGGTCTAATACATTCAAAATCTATTAAAATGACGCGTACTTTATAAGGGGTCTTATATGGGGGCTATACCAACACGTGGACCTATATAACGCAACTTTGGTAGGAATGTTTTCTGGCCTCTGGAGACACAAAATACCAAATTACAACCAATTCTGTGGTAAAATGGGCCAAATATCTTAAAAATTCCTTTAAACGACGACGCGTCACGCGTCATTTTGTATGGGGGCTATACGAAAGCGTGGACCTACATAGCCCGCTTTCAATACCAAAAGTCCTACGTAAATATAACATATTTTCCCAAAATTTCATCAACCTACGTCAATCCGTTCGCACGCTAGAGTGATTTCCACAGACGGACAGACAGACAGACGGACGGACATGGCTATATCGATGTAGAATTGCACGCTGATCAAGAATATATATACTTTGTGGGGTCTACAATGATTATTTCGAGTAGTTACAAACGTAGTGACAAACTTAATATACCCCCATCCTATGGTGGAGGGTATAAAAAGGAATTATAATAACTACATAAAAAGTCAAAAGAAAAAAATCTAAAAATACAGAGATTATTTTTGATGTTTGTGTTTATTATTCACCCATATTACTTTTATATCCAAAACAAAAATTCTACTCTAAACTTACTCTTAGTAAGCTCGTTTGTAGTTTGACTTTGGTATTGTATGGTGATTCCATGTGGTCAACATCCAACAACTTGTGAACAGGAAGTTCTGAATAAAAAATTACAATTTTATCAAAAACATTTTGTTCGCTTCGCCAGGCAGAGCTGGTTTCCAAACCAGATAAGCTATTCGAATAAACCCCCTTATTAAGCTGATAATATTTTAGCGAATTGAAAAGCGATGGAGAACATTGCTGAATTATATTTAAAGCTTTTGACAATCAGAGATTGTTTCTTATAAACATTCTACGACTTAAATTTGTGACTTATTATACATATATTTACAAAATGTAAAGCGGCATAATATTAATATATAAGAAAACATTTGCATATGGTCATATTCAAAATGATTTTTCTTTGTATCGAAATATCTTCTTAAACCCTTTTTATACACATTTAAATATCGCTAATGTTATTGACTCAAGACATTTGAATTTTATAAATGAACGATAATTAATAAAATATTTTATTATATTTTTTATCAACAAATCCAGCTGAACATTTTTGTAATATATTATTTTCTTCTTTTCTTCTAAAAGATCATAAAACTACACTCGATCAAATCTTCTAATAGTAAACAGGCGTTTGTTGTTGAGTGATTCATTTTTATAATATTTTGTAGTAGACTTCATGTTTTATATAGAATTAAAACAAAACTACAAGTCTATTCGAAACCAAATTATAATTATTCTAAATACTGCGTTCTTGTTCAGATCTATATTAGCTAATGCTTTGTTCGAATCAATATTTTATAAAATGTTTATTTGCCTGTTTCTTTAAACGATGTCAGTCCAAATTCGTTCAAATTTCGTTTTGTCAAAGTAGGATCATATGGCGCATACTGAAATTTTTTTTCGCAGGAATCTCCTAGGAATTCTATCTACCTAATTACCTAAAAAATAAAAATTTAGCTAAACTATGTACATAATTGAAATGACTGAATTCTGAAGGTTCTCTTGGATCGACTTTTTAATTAAAATGAGTGTAAACAGGACAAAAGTATACTTAGTTGACCCTCTACAGAGCATTTGTCCTATAAGACGAACTAAGTAAAGATTTGTTTTTAAACTGATAATACATGCCTAAGTAGCATATGTTTGGCAATACTATTATGTTTCCCATTTTACTTTTGTTCTGTTTATGGCGGTGCAGAGGGAGACTAAATCTTTAGCTACCAACTTCCACAGTTGGCCCGAGTTCTATTGACGCATTTATTGGGCGTCGATACCATCAACTTTTTCTTGTCGCATTTACTGCCAAGTCCACTTTAACAGATTCGCTTTTGAATTTTAAAGGTATCAATTAGTTCTTTTTGCGATCGTATTCACCGTCAACTCATACTGGCCCGTATATCTTTCAAAGTTTTTTCTCTCAAACACACCAAGGCTGTGCTGCAAGTACCTAGGCTTCGAAATAATACGAAAGCAAGGGTAGCATCAGTGTTTTGTAAATTGTTATTTTCGTTTGACGGGATGTGTTTTTTTTTTTTTATTTTAGGGATGTGGTTTTTTTAAACTGATTACCTAAACCAAAGTAGCCACTACTATCCTTCTTATTATTTCAAAACTAATGTTGTTAGTGGTGTTATGGCGGTGCCGAGGTAGACTAAGTCATTAACTCTCTGAAACTTATTGTTAAAAACGTCCACATTTGGTCAGAGTTCTATGGACGCATTGCTCGTCGATACCATAAACATGGTCTTGTCGCCGTTTACTGCCGGACCCACTTTAGCAGATTCTCCTTCGACTTTCTTACATCCTAAACAAGTAACATGCGGCATTGGTGTATATTGCGCCATTTATTTTAACGTTTATATCTCGTATAACCTTTTCCAGCAAAATGTTGAATGAGTCACACGAAAGGTTGTCTCCTTGTCTGAAACCTGTTCTAAGAGGTTCTTTCATAACATAACATTAACCTCAGTGTCGTCTTATAAAGCCGAATGAGCTTTGCGGATATACCAAATTAAGACATGACTTGGAATATCTTTGAAAGCAAGGGTCTATCGAAGTCTGTTTTATAACACTATGCAACACTGAAAATGCAAACAACTTCTAGTATGAATTTTTTGAAAGTACATATTTAGACTACAAAAACCCTAGTAGGGTTTTCTCCTGTCAGATCCAGTTCGGATTTTATGGCCTCATATAAACCGGGCTAAATCTACACTTTTTTGCATTTATCAGACCTTTATCTCAGAAACGAATATGAATTTGGCCTTTCTGCAATATTGTAACCCTAAACTAGTAGAACATATCTTTTGAAAAAACCACATAAGAAAAACACCATCTAGGGCATCAAAATCTATAAAATATAGAAAATTTTACATAATTGCTGAAAATCTGGTCAGTATCGGCTAAACTATTCGGAGTTGAACCAAGTAACCATTTGCAAAAATCTTCCAAATAAAGTTCTCAACAATTCTTTAAAACATTCTGAAACTCTAAAATGCTTACTTCTTGTTGTGTCAGCGGTATTTTGCATCATATCTTTTACAACACGTATTTCAAACACAGTTCACACCAACAGTTTATTCTCGCATTTCGGATTTCACTACATTATTGGCATTTTTATTAAATCGTCGTTGAAAAATGTACTGAAAACAACGGCATAGAGGCATTTTACAACAATGACATGTTCTGAAGAGTTTACATTATATTCCAGGGAATATTTTTCCAAAAGAAAATATTCAGAAAAAGTTAACGGTTTTGGAGATACGGTGCGAAATTCATTGTGGAATTTTTGCATATATTTTGAAATTTTAGGCAATAAATGTAGTTTTTGGATTTCATTATTTCTCAAAATATTTTATTCTTGTCCTTATCTACAAATTTGCTTCAGAGGTCAGAAGAAGATTCGCATTGGTTTCAAAGATATTGCCTCGAATTTCTTTAAAAACTCAATATTTAACCATGTTTAGATTGGGCCATAAAATCCGAGCTGGATCTGACACAACAAAACCCAACTAGGGTTTCTTGTCGTTTGGGTCTGTACTTTCAAAAAATCCTCAGTTCGAATTGTTTGCACAAGATCACCTTAAAAATGTTGCACAGTGTAATAAAAAAAGTGGTGAGTGACGATCTGTGTCTCTTGGATCTTTTGCATATCGTATAATCTTTTCCAGCAGAAAGTTGAATAGGTCACACGAAACCTCTTTTGGTATTAAACTGTTAAGAGAGGTTTGCATCTTTTGGGTCTTTGAAGGAAGCGAGTTAGAAGGTTGTTGTTGTAGCAACGCAAACGTGAATTATTTCAGTTACCAGGTTCCTCTGTATCCAGATTCAAAAATTCTGCAACCTGGACTGGTTGCGTCCATATACCTTTGGATCTCTCTCTCTAGATCATGAAGATCTCTCCTGACGTGCCTGGGTGGGGAAAGCCTGTACATTAAATCGTGACAGGGATGCTCACTGCGATAACACCCAAGCCGGTACCGCTTAGACCATCACAACGCAAGCTACAGATGGCGGTGAGCTTTGTTTCTTGGATCGCGGCGACAATGATGTTTTTTCGACTCATAAAATCTACAATTTCGCTGAACTTATTGCGGAGACCGTTGCAATTGAATTGCAGGAAAGATGCATTTCCGAGACGTCGAACAAAAACTTGTGGTGTTAGGTGCTGCATTTGTTCTTGTTGGGGAGACTGCGGGGGCGTCTCGTATTCCGACGACGACGTAGAAGACGCACTGGTCGAAGCGCTGACGCAGCAAGCAGCAACATACCTATCGCTGTAGTCCCGGGTGCTACTAAGGCCAGACCACCCACGAAAATGCACCCATTCCATACATCCATTACATCTCACCATTGTTGACATGTGGTGGATGCGGATTTGGCAAACGGAACTGATCCATACTGGCCCGGGGTTCATCTCTATCCCGGCACGGACCAGAAGAGCTCGGAACAGGCATTCCGGGATAAATTGCCGCTCCCATGGCAAAAAAACACGAGCATAAACACATAATTGTTGAGGTGACGGCCCCTGGTCGTAGATTCCTCCGAGTCAATCCGGTGCATAGAACCGGCCGCCGTGGGATTGAGTCGGTCGAAATGCTCTACTAAAATTATCCTCATTCGATTTGAAAGAGGACATGTCATCTCATAAATAAGCTAAAACAACAGTTAACAAAGATATAACGCAGAAAACTTTATCACGCCATAACTCTTCGACTCACGGCGGATCTGTCCTTCAGGATTCTTCATATACTCACCAATTATCTCTGCCCCAGATTTTCACCTCCTTTTTGTGTCACAGTGTTATTCAGCCGGCTTATTGCTGTGTTTATCTCATGTTTTTTTCACAGTCCCGCTTTTCCATTTCTCTCTTCTAACCTGTGGTAAAGACGTTTCTCCTCTCTTCTTTTCTACAGATACCTCACTCGTTGCTACTGATTGTAGTGTATTCTCTTCGTTAGCAGCACGACATTGGTTCCTTGGTGGAGGTATGTGTTATACAAGTACAGATTTTGCGTCTGTTTTCTTGGAGTGGACAATACTTTGCCCCAGTGTTTTGATATGTTATCGGAACGAAGGGTGGTTTCATTAACCCTTTCAGCCTCACTTTTTTCCGTAGAGATAAAAATATTTTTCATATTTATTATGATTTGCAGTCGCAAAAATAAGTCCTCTGCGAAAAAAATTCTTATCAATTCCTCGTGGTTAGGGAGTTACCAAATGTTGCCTGTGGGCAACATAATTTGTTTTTTGTTTTTTTTTTTTTTTTTTATTTGGAGACAGCCAGGTCTTCTTATGAATGTCGGCATGCCTAATTATGGTAACTACCGCATTAAAATTAGACAGGCAGAACAGCGGTCATATTTATCTTCTATGCGCTCGCAAAATATATCTTCGGTCTGCTCCTGCTTGTCTTTAGTAGGAGCATAAGCGCAAATAAAACTGATTTAAAAAGTTTGGCCTCCAGACGAATCCAACCAACATCTGGTTCTGTATCATGGCAGCTATAATACAGTACGGTACCTTTAGGTGTTGTTCTGATGCCTTTCTCAATCCATCGTATTTCCTGTATGACAGTAATATCGGCCTTGTACTTTGCAAGCCATAGAATAGGCTCCTGCTGCAAACATCGCTACGGAACGGTTCGGAGATGTTCTTTCCCGTGAATATATAGCGATTCCTCCACCGAAAAATAAATATATGTATGTACATGGCCTACCTAGTCACCGAATCATTAATCTATTATCTAACTATTTTGTGGAATGATATGCCTTTAAACAAAGAACAAGTTTAAAAGAAGCAAAACTTAGTGCAATGCCCTATGATTTTTTCACTTCCTCTAACAATCATAAATATTTATTACTCTCACTTCCAACAACGGCTAACGGTTTGTTGGCATTTCTTTTAAAATATTGCTTACAGTTCATTAACCACCTTTCAGTTTGGGAAAACAAAACTTTTTTATTCTAACATATCTCACTCGACTTTTGAAGACTGCCTGCATTTCGTTTGGTTTGCGGCACAAAGCGAAAACAAAACTTTCCTCATTTCCGATGGAAATCTCGACACTCAATTGCTGTTTTAAAAGATTCGGGGTTTCCTTATTGTAGGCTTCCTTCATGTCCTCATTCGATACACAGGAGTGCCACAATACTCTAGTTGCAGGATTTGGAAAAAAATGCTCAAAAAAGACACGAATAGAACAAAACATAAGTACAAACTTTCATAGTAAGAGCATTTTAAGAATGGCTTTTTGGTAGTTCCTCCTCCTTACACGTTCGGTTTATTCTTTTAATGCTTAGAATAACAACAACAACTAAAAAGGGAACCTCACTTAAAAATCAAATGATTCTATCGACAAAAAATGCTCTTTTTATGGCTTTATTTAAATGGGGTTGAGGACGATGATGTGTTGGTGTTTGTTTGTGGTGCAAGCCTAAAAGAAGAATAAGGATGTAGTTTATGAGGAGGGGATTTTGAATTTTCTAGTGCCACGAGTAGAAAGAAGCCTATAAATGAGCACACGACAACGTTGAATGTCGGTTAGTTTTGAAATGAATAACTCCATGAATGAACAAATTTATAAAAAAGTTGAAACAACTGCCACCAGAAAAAAACTTTCAATAGAAATTCACATAATATCTGGGCTAGCGTGTGTTTGTATGTATAGAGAGTGACAAAAGAGGGGGCCAGCGGGATATATGAGACCTAGAATTTATGAATGGGATGCATTAACATAATTTTTGCTGTTTGTTTTTTCCGCCTATAAAACACTCAACAACGCACAGCATACATGTTTGAACAAACCAAATGTACACGACAAGAACATGAAAATATTTCCATTTAATGTTTTCTATCACTTAAAGGGTTGAGTTGGTTACAAAATTGCCGGTTCTTTTGGTTTTCACCCTAACAATTTGGTCGGTCTCACTGTCGACCAAATTATTGGGAATTCAACAAAAAGAAAGCATATTCATTTTATTCGCTTTTAAAAATTCGAATTTTCATCATGAATTGCATCTACTCTAAAAATTTTTAATTGCAGTTAAAATGGTGAAAAACATTTGAAATGGCAACACTATTTATATGTTCGATTGTTTTTGTTGAGACAGTTAAGGTAGGTGAAGTGCCATTATTTCCATGTACTTTTCCTATTTGTGGCTCTTGTACTAGATTTTGTCATTTAGACCATTAGTTACAACAAGCAAACATGGGACACAATTTCCCCCTAGTATTTGGGTTAATTGCATTTGCTGAAATATGTGCGAGAAGAATAGTGAAAAACGACTGAGGGAAAATTAAACATTGTAAAATTTCCCAGAGACATTGTACGATTTATTATCCATTTCCAGGTGTAATGAATTTGTACTGGATGAAAATGAAATGTAACACTAAATCTTAAGTTTAAATTGATTTCTCGTTGGAGTCGAGCTTAATGACCGATGATTTTTTCCAAGTGAAAAAGGAAAGCCAAAGACTCGAAACCACACGACCACCATTATGTGACCGGCTTCGCCGTGGGCAGCGGCTCATCAGTCATATCGGCTGTGGAGTGGCTTCTCTGTCATCGAACTTTCTCTTCCAAATGCAATTTGTTTTTTCAGTGGTGAATATTTGTCTACTCAATCTGTATGGCTTCCGTGACAAACGCTTAGCACAGCCTTTGGAAGTTATGAGTTTTGGCTCCGAACGCTAACACACCGTGATAACACTTTTTTCATATGTTTTTAAAGGACGTGGGTTTAGCCCAGCTCAAGCTGATATTTAATTATCCTATTGATTATGTCTAGACATCGGATTTTTACATATTTTCGAAATTTTAAACAATTGTAACTACTTTATTATATAGAATTATATCGTTCCAATGATAGAAATTCAATGTCATATTGAAAAGCAATAATAGGTTCAAAGCTCCAAATTCTATTGTTTAATAAAAAAATCCGATGTCCAATTATTTCTAATGATTTGATATGTCCGGACTCTCAAAGCGCATGTACACCTAAGAGAAGAGAGTAGCGGAGAAATTGTTTTTTTGTGTCAAAAGGAAATTTGGAGGGACTGCATTTTGATTTGTATTCATAGCAAATGCAAAAAAATAAGATCCAGGCGGCGTTCTTCTGCTGCTATAGATGGGACGTCAAGATCGTACAATCATCCACATACATTACGATATCTACGCCGTCTGGAGGGTGTGGCATTTCAGAAAGTTGTAGGTTAAACAGTTTCAAAAATATCATCACACTTTGGAGAACTCCCTGTTTGACTTTACGGGTCTTAGACTTCTTATTTCTAAATTCTATAAACGACTGGCATCCACATATGTATCCTCGAACAGCTTGGCGTGGTTGACTGTATCAAAGGCATTCGATAGGTCCAGAGCCACCATAAATGTTCGCACGGCCTGTTCTGGTTCAATCCTCGATTGATATGTGAGGATGCTGTGGGGCAACTGGAAAACTGCTTCTCATAAGAGTGCCTCTAGAATCTTTGCTACTGGTATCAAGAGGGAGATCGGTCTGTACAATTCACCTCTGTTGGCACGCTTGTCTGACTTCAGTAGCGGTACTACACTGGAAACTTTCCAGGCTTCTGGTACAATATGGGTGGCTGATGATAGTTTGAGGACACATGTTAAATACTGAACCCCGAGTTCATCCTGTTGCTTAAGCGTTACTATTGAGATTCCATGCGATTCCAACGTTTTGGATGATTTCGCGTTACTAATGACATCTGAAACATCGCTCATCGTAAATTGGGTGTTACCTCTTCGGCTGGGGGGCTCTTACACGGCGTAGCACACTCCTCTTCGCCCTGCCGTTCTCGTGGTGCTCTATAAATACTTACTTAGCTGGCCCATTACAGAATATTTGTTCCATAAGCCGAACTAAGAAAAGATCTCAGACTCTCTCTGTTTAGTGCTTCGCTTTCTGGAATGCCGCGCCTTGTCATCTCTTCATCCACTTGTTTGCCCCATCTATTCATTGGCCTGTCAATTCTGCGTGCACCACCATACGGCCCGAAATTTATACGCCTTTTTAGCGGGTTCATCATCGCTGATTCTTATGATATGGCCTAGCCAACGCAATCGTTGCATCTCGATACGTTTATCTATACTGATGGCGTTGTATTGCAGATACTCTATACGAGGGCAGCACAAAAAACGCGGTATAAACAGAAAAAAGTTAAGTGTTTTGGAAACTTCCATCTCTGTTATGAACACATGTTAAATTTTGTTTCGATCTGGCAACTCCTTCATATAGAAACAGGTGTTCAAAAAAGACGCATCCGCAATTTTTTTACAATGGAAAAATTAGAAATACGTGCTGTCATTAAATATTTACATAAAAAAGGTTATTCGGGACAAGAAATTCATAATGATATGGTGAATGTGTTAGGTGAAAGTGCTCCTTCATATGCAACAGTAAAAAATTGGGTTGCTGAATTTAAACGTGGTCGTACAAGCATTGAATATGAACCACGTAGTGGACGTCCAAAAACAGCAACAACAACAGAAATTGTAGCCAAAGTGCATGATATGGTATTAAATGATCGACGAATAAAAGTGCGTGAAATTGCTAATATCATGGGCATCTCAAATGATCGAGTCCATTTAATTTTGCATGAAGAACTACAGATGAAAAAGCTTTCTGCAAGATGGGTGCCGCATTTGTTAACAGTCGATCAAACGCGCAAGAGAATGAACATTTCTCAAGCTTGTTTGGATCGTTTTAAGCGAAATAAAATGGATTTTAAGCGTCGTTTCATAATTGTTGATGAGACATGGATCCACCACTATACTCCAGAGACAAAAGAACAATCCAAACAATGGACTGAAGCTGGAGGAAGTTCCCCAAAGAAGGCAAGAACAATTCAATCGGCTGGTAAGGTTATGGCAACGGTTTTTTGGGACTTCAAAGGTATTTTATTGATTGACTATCTGAAAAAGGGTAAAACAATAAATTCCGAGTACTATTGCAACCTTTTGGATCAATTAAATGTACAAATTCGAGAAAAACGTCCTGGATTACAACACAAAAAAATAATTTTTCATCAAGACAACGCACCAGCGCACAAGAGTGTTTTAACAATGGCTAAAATCAACGAATTAAAGTACGAGTTGCTTGACACGCCACCTTATTCTCCTGATTTAGCTCCCAGTGACTTTTACTTGTTCCCAAATCTAAAAAAATTCTTGCTGGCAAGCGTTTTACCTCAAATGAAGATGCAATTACATTGTAAACCACTATTTTGAAGACCTTGAGGAAAACTATTTTAATCAAGGGATAGAAGTGCTAGAAAAGCGTTGGACTAAGTGTATTGAAGTTTCAGGAGATTATATTGAAAAATAAAAATATTTTTAAAAAACTAACTATTCTCTTTCATTGATAGGCTAAGAAGTTTCCGAACCGCCCTCGTAAATAGCGGATCTGTCACTGTCACAGCCGTTCTATTATCTTTCCTTTGCGGATTCGAGAGTAATTTTACCGCTGCCCACAATTTATTTAATCCGGTTCTAATGTTGCTTTGCTTCAAGTGGTCTAGGTACTTCTTCCGCTTGTTTATGTTCGCCTAATGGCATGTTGACGATTGTTCGACGAAGCTTATCACAATCATTTCCTAGTCCCGACGACTCTGCTGCGAAATTTGGTCTGATTTCGGCTATTCGACCAGCAGGCATGCGGTGAGCTGCTGCAGCTGTGATGATGTCCCGGAAAAATGGGCAGCTCCCAGACGCGATGATTGGTAAATTATCTGTGTCCTTTCCAATCAGCTTTTGCATGGTTCGTAAAAGTACGGCGATCTGAGGTTATGAAGTCAGGTGATTTGTTAACGGAGACGATGATCGGAAGATGGTCTGAGCCAAAGGAATTGACGGGTTCCCAGGATACGTCATTTATCAGATCGGGTACAACAATGCGGAAGTCTGGCGAACTACAGGTGACGGTGAGCATTGTTTCCTGAAACCCAAGAAGAGAGAGAAAAACATCAGTCTATTCACATGCTCTGATGGTCTGTATCTCCTCTGAATTGATTGGCGAAAATCATTATAACCTGTATATAGCAATTGTTTGTTTTATTTTCCTAAAGATATTGAAAACGTTATTTTCTTATTTCAGATATTTTCTTAGTTATGCATAATATTTACTATTTCCAACTTGATTATATATGTGGGTAAAATAATGAATGCAGAATACTGTAAATGAAAAAAGGAAACTATTATGGAACTTATGTTCTAGCATACATATATCTTCATAATTTCACATAAATCAATCGGCTTCCATTTCAAATGCTCTTCTGCGAATATACTTTTATTTGTTTATTTTTTCAATGGAATTTTTAACAAAACATCAAATTTCTATTGCTTTCAATTTTGAATGGAAGACAAAATTTTCATAGATTTTTCTTCTGTTTTTCTTTCTATTTTGCCATTATAACCTTGATATTAGTTCTTCACAACTTGAAGGCAATTTTTTATTAGTATTAACAATATTAAAATGTGATATACGAATTTTCACACATTATTTTTGTTTATGTGGAAATGAATATCTATCTATACACTGAAATTGTGAATCTGTTCGCTCGCTCATTTGCCGCTGTTCATTGAACCAATGAAATGACAAAACAGAAGCTGAACAAACTATAATGCAAAAAGCAGCTAGAGAAAACATACAATCGGCAGACAAAATCCGTATGTGAATGAACTTGAAAATGAAATTGTTGCCTGTCATTGTTATAATCGGTCAAGAGCAAATATTATGGCATGAAATGATGTGGAGGATTGTGAACACAACCGAATTTTTTGGCAATGACACAATAATTACATTACATTCAGCTCGGTTTTCTTTTGTTGCATATTCTTTCTCGTTCTGTTATCAAATATTAAAGTAGAATACAAAATTAAAAAATAATAGTAGTCGAAGAAAATGGTTGATGCATGTTTTTACTTGATATTATACCCTCCACCGGAATCTTAAAAATTATATATACATATATCCATATATTATAATATACATATATACATACGCAAATGATATTTGATTTTTAAAAATATTTCAAATCATTGTGTACTGTATTTGTTATGGAGATTTAAATTCTGTGCAGAAAAGATAAACCCTTTCTTGAAAAATGTATAAAATATTAAAAAACAGTATTTGCAAAATGTCCTTAAAAATTTAAGTTCTGTGACCACATTATTACGCCCAACTGTAATGCTTTCTCCCACATTTACAACAGTGTTTAATACTCAACGCATAATCACGCAACTTTTTCCGCAATATATTTTTCATAACGTGGCTATTTTTTAACATGCAATTGAGGTCCAAACTTTATTTTTGGTTTACTGCGAAATTGTTTTGTATTTTTCTCTTTCATTTGTAATTGCGGTCAAATGTTGTTGATAGCCACCTAAATGTTTTGTTGCACGATTCTCCTTCCCCCACAATTATGTTGTTCTTTAACGCGTGGCAACTAGCCGACCCAATTGTTAAATTGTGGCCAATATCTTTAGTGTGTGAATCCTGAGTTACAGTATGTAAAGCACGTATTCGTGCACCCCTCAAAAATGAATAAAATCTTTATATTTTTTTAATTTAATGTGTTTAAGAATGATTAACAAGAAACAAAACAAATGTTTAACCCAATCCCTGCAGAAATTTTAAGAAAATTTTTAAATTTTCCCGCAGTCCCCCCCAACAGCAACCGCTCACGCAGCATTTAACACCAGCCGTTATTGTTTGAGTCCCAGAAAATGCATCATTTTTCCAATTTCATTGCAATGGACTTCGAGGTAAGATCGAGGAAATAGTGGACTTCATGAGTCGGAAGAATATGAACGTCACGGCAGTGCAGGTAATCAAGCTCAACAACAACTGCAGCTTACAGCGTTGTGATGGTTACAACGTATTTGGGAAGGATCGCACCAAAAGTGGAAGTGGGGAGATAACTTTTCTTTTGCACCAGTTTGTTCAATACAGGCCTATCTCGCATGAGCCTGACTCTAATGACAAGTAAATAGAATGTATGGGGTTAGCAGTTAGGTGTGAAACTGTCGAGGTAGAGTTGCTGAACGTATATATCCCATCGATAAATAACTGTTCTCCAGGTTATAGGGCCAACATTAACCCGCTTTGATAGATCATAACCGTCTGGTCTTGGGGGACTTTATGAGTTGTTGTATATCGGAAACTACCAGAGCGGTACAGCTGGCTGAACATATTGATAGCGCTACGTTTTGCCCGGTCAATGAGGACGTCCCTACCAGAAATAGCGGAGAGTGTCACAGTTCGCCAGATATAACCATCGTGTCATCTGGTCTGACAAATGACGTCACCTGACAAGCCATCGTTTCTCTTGTATCAGACCATCTCCCCATAGTTGTCTCCATCAGCAGACCGACCGACTTCATCACCACTGAACGCCGCACTTACGTCAATCATGGGAAAGCTTATTGGCCAAGCTTCAGGGAGTTCACTAAGGCAGATCTGTCCAACCCTTCTAATTTTTGGGTAACAGAGAGGACGTTCCGAGACATCACTACTGCAGCCGCTCGCCATATACCCGCTGGTCGAATACCCGAAATGAGAACGATGGGATTTGCAAATAAGCGTGATGAGCTTCGTCATGCCAACCCAAATGACTAAAGAGTCAGGGAGCTGTAGCCCTATTCTGTAACTTTTATCGACTAAAAAGTTGTTAAAATTTATTTTGTTTTTGTAACAACTACAAAACAAACAAATGAAATTGTTGTAGAATAAACAATGAGTGAAGTTGTTAAAAAGTTACTGAATAGGGGGGCTGAACTGGAAGATAATAGGTTGGTCGGTGAGAATAAGCGGATCAAGTGTTTAAATCATCTGAAGAGTAGCAACATTGGAGCCGAAATAAGTGAATAAGGACATCGGTTAGTTAAGTCTCTCTCGAACTGTGGAAAGAAGGAAGATAGGAATGTCATGGTCGATGGATGCAGAATTCGGCCACACACAACCCGAAAATTCGAGATCGGTTTGTGGTAGGCAATGTGGAGCCCCTTTTGGTCCGCGAATATAAGTGCAACGCGATGGGAAAAATATTTAAACCTGTCAAAACGTCGCCTGAGAATTGCAACAGGGTGCTTCCTTATGTCTTCAGTGGACCATCTACATGAGGAGACAAAGATTCTTGCAGTATAGCTACACAATGACATGCTTTCGTTGCAGTACTTGCACGGATGTCACCGTGAGAGTCATCCCAGTCACCATATGGTGGATAGGACTACCCTACCCAGGCATGTCAGGAGGGAACTTCATGAGCTAGAAAGAGAAATCCAACGTTACAAGAGGAACCCCTAGATCAAAAAGCCTTACAAGCTGGTTTAAATAGCATTCACACAGTCGCAGGTGCCATAGACAACTATCGTGTGAATGCGGACATCGGAATACATCTCGCATCTGTCGCTACTGAGGAACGTCAGGTGCCACAACAAACCAAAAGAGTTTTGGCTCAACTAAGCTCGCGATGTCCTATAGGATCGATGTCACCGTGCAAAGCATCTGTCCAGCATGCGGCATGGGCTCGCGCAACATACTACACCTTTTCAACTGCCCCGCCATGCCTACTCAACTAACTTCAGTAGATCTGTGGTTACATCTCATCGAAACAACTACATTCCTAGAACTGGAGCCGGAAGACGAGCATACAAACATGACAAATACTGTTACAACAACAACAACCCTACTCCTATTTAAGGTTTCTGACCACATTGTCGAACCGAATTGACTGAAATTTCCCATTTTGGGATCTCAGTGATTAAGGATTAACCCCCTGTTTTTGTAACTATTTTTTGTTCGTTCGTCTATATTCGTAATAATTTGGACATCGATAGCTCGGCCCCAAGATGACATACAGACCTAATTCTTCGTAGATACGTTCTATATGTAGTTAAGAATTCCTCATTCAAAAATCAGCGTTCCAAATTTGCGCTAAGGCGAGAAAATCGATCTACAAAATTTGACATTTCGTGTGAGAACAATAAATTTTTTTACAAAAACAGGGGGTAAATATAGCTTGTTTCCTATAATTCGTTCCTAAATACAATAATTTTCATCAAAAATTTCATAGTTCATTTAAAAAATGGAATTAAAGACAATTTCTTAATTTTGGTGGAGTGTACGAATACGAACTTTGCATGCTGTACATACATACCACTCAGCATAAAAGGCAACAAAATAGAAACAATATAAAATAGAATAATGATGCCACACATTTCATATATGTGGCTGAGGGTACCGGTGCTGATGATGTGGCGGCGGCTATGGTGGTTTAATGTCTGAATGACCGCCTGTTACTGGTGCTGAATGTAGCCCCAATAGCACACGTTTAAAGATCATAATCATAATTTTGCTGGCTTTTAGTTCTTGTTGTTGTATTTTTTGTTTGAAAACGTCCCGCATGTGGCAATAAAAATAAAAAACGCACGCATTGTAATCCAACTCCAAAGGAAAAAACAATAAATTTCATAGTAGGCAAAATAACAAAAAAAAATCGTTCTAAATTTCGTTCTATGTTATGTCAGGAATGCAAAAATTAGGTCTTCTTCTTTCATTTGTTGTCGTTTCTACTTTAGTTAATTTACCATAAATCAGAAAGAAAGCAAATGCAGTTTTTGTTCTTGACTGGAAGATAATAGGGTCTTTGTTGTCTGCTGCTTTCTGTCTTTACGAGTATATACCATAATAAATAGTGTAGTTGTTGTGAGGAAAGGAAATTCCCTCGGAAAATAAGAAATTAAATTAAGTTTGTGAACATAAAAGGAAACTGTGAAATGAGTACGAACGGATAATGTGCTATAAAATTGTGTCAACATAGTTTTGCAAACCAAGAGTGTTGTTACAAAAATAAAGAAAGGGTTTATTCCTCGAAGGGTGGCAAAATCTATAAGGAAGATATAATTGAGGGCATTCAATGAGTCTTTAAAGGAATAAAAAAAGAAAATGAAATAGGACATATTAAAAACTAATTTACATGATTACTATATAAATGGAGACCTTCTTCACTCTGTCTATGTAGAAGATTCCTTTTTAGTCACAATAAATAAAAGTAAAACTTATTCAGATAGGCAAATATTTTTTCCTTGCTTATATGTATATTGTTACAAAAGTTATTTTAAAATGTGAATTGTAACGTAAATGTTTATAATGGCATTTACTTTATTAAAATAAAATTTACAATAAAAACTATGGTAGAGAATTCCACTCACTATTTCCTTGTTTATTTTATTATTGTTTTTGTTGAACTCGCTCTCTCTCTCTCATTTTGGTTTTTGTGTAATAATATTAATATTTCTACATTGTGATGTCATTCATTGTAATCCCTTCTACTCTCTCTTATTTATTACCTCTGTACCATTTGTTTGTATGTGTATTTGCGTATCGGTTAGCATTTCGCCTGAACATCGGAGATCCTCATAGATTGGGGAGGCTAGAACGGGAGAGTAGCAAGTGGGGGAGTTGAGTTGTAATTGAGACCGCGAATTAAAACCGTCACTGCAACCGTAACGTTAATAGAGTAAAACTGTGTACTTAGTAGAGAAATACATTTTTGCGTGAAAAAGTGAATAACGTCAATAATGCATTGTATAATCGTAATCTAAACGAACCTTTCGTTGTATTTGGTACATAGCGTATCAGGGAATAAAACAACGTCTACATGGGATTCAGTCAAACCTACTTCCGTAAAAATATTTTAATTTTAGAACTTTAAAAATTTCGTACATTCTTAGCATAAAAATAAATGAGCAAATGCTGAAATTTGTTCACAATACCTAAGAAAAGGATTTTCTATATTTGATATTGTTTCTCTAACGCCATTTGTTGTCATTTGCCCGTAGCTTAGTGTGAAAACTTCTGGTATGTTGTAGCAGAGAAAAAAAGTCCCGCCACCAATAGCCCCAAAAAATGTGTGGGTTCCCCCTTCCAAAAAAATATGGTGTCAAGTAGTTTTGTTGGTATTCTCTTCTGACATTTTCCCTGGCTGGCTTGTGACTGATGGTATTTTATGATATGGCTAAAGAGGGAAGACCAAAAACATTTTACCGACGACAGACAAAATCTCTTTTGAAATTTATACCAAACAAACTGCACACACAATCCCCTTTCTATTCGTCCACGCGTCCGTCCATTTGGCCATCAATCCACTCATCCATCCACCACACATATATTTGATGTTTATTTTTAGAAAATGCAGTACTTAAAAATGCATTTATTTCTCTGTGATGTATTTTCATGGATTGTTGGTTGGACTGTCACTTGCCTTTCTCTTCTTCGGTTGCCTCTTGGCCGATGTATGTTTTTTGTTTACCTTATTTGCTGCTATGCCAAGTGTTTTTTTTTTTTTTCAGATCTACTCCAACAGTTTTCCATTTGTCCCTTGAAAATTGTGTTAAACAACGAATCTCCACTCCAATTTTAGAATTCCAGTTCTTTGATGAAGTGGCAGTTTCCAGAGCGTTCATTATTCTTCATCTATTCATGTTTGTTGTTAATTTTCTTTTCTCTTCGAAATTTGTTCATATATTGAAGATTCGTTATTTAGATTAGATAACACTCTATGGAAATTTATGGTTTCATTTCATTTAGTGTGTTCAAAATGAAAAAAGTGTTAAGTACAAGTGGGTTTCAACTTCTTGGGAATATAAGGGAAGAGACCTCATTTTTTAAATATTACAGTGTTGGCGGATTAGAAAATGATTGATGTTCACATGATTAAAACGTTACAATAGGATTTACAGAATTAGAGCAAAAATGCGTGGGTTTGGAGGCATATATTTTCACTGCACTTAATGTCTAAAATGTAGGTTATTTTTTATTTAGTAAGTCATTAATAATAAAACAAATTTTTTGTATATGTATTTATTAACGTAAAAAATAAACAAAAGTGCCAAATTTTGTTCATTTTTTACGTCAATAAATATAATATACTTAATATGCTTCTTTTATTCACAACGGATTTCTATTGATCCTTCTTCCTTTTAAAGGGGTGAATAATTTCTTTCGAATAAGCTATTATTTTGAAATCGTTAAGTTATAGTGGTTGAAGTGTGAATATCTCAAATATACGAAATATAATGTATTTTGTTTTGTTCAAAAGCTGTCGAATGGGACCGCTAGAATTTTGGGGTAGTTTGTGGTCGGAATTCTGCTACCATCGACCACGACATCCAACTCTCTTCTTATCTGCGCCGTACATGTGGTGAACAGAGTGGCCGTAGATGTAGTGGCGGATATCTGCATATTCCTCGCGTGGAAAAAAGATCGGTCAAATAGGAGTTCAGTTTTTCACAAATGTCATCAGGGAAGCTACCTGACTCCAGGATCGTACGGAGGGGGCGGAATGCAAGAGAGGTAGAGGTTAAATAGTTCCCTGTTTCACTCTACGGGGTTTGGACTTCTTGTTCCTGAATTCACGTACGACTGGCGTTCACACAACGATTATCCAAAGTGCTCAATGACATCAAACAGTGTGGAGTGCCTGACAGTATCAAAGGCTTTTGATAACACTATGCAACACTGAAATGCAAACAACTCCTAGTATGCATTTTTTGAAAGTACATATTTAGACTACAAAAACCCTAGTATGGGTTTGTCCTGTCAGATCCAGTTCGGATTTTATGGCCTCATCTAAACCGGGCTAAATCTACACTTTTTTCCATTTATCAGGCCTTTATCTCAGAAACGAATAGGAATTTTGCCTTGATGTCTTTAGCAATATTGTAGCCCTAAACTACTAGAACTAAACTAAACTAAAAGCTAAACTATTGGGAGTTGAACAAAGTAACCTTTTGCAAAAATTTTCCAAATAAAGTTCTCAACAATTCTTTAGAACATTCTGAAACTCTAAAATGCTTACTTCATGTTGTTTCAGCGGTATTTTGCATCATATCTTTTACAACACGTATTTCAAACACAGTTCACACCAACAGTTTATTCTCGCATTTCGGATTTCACTACTTTATTGACATTTTTATTAAATCGTCGTTGATTTTACAACAATGACATGTTCTGAAGAGTTGTGTATTACATTCCAGGGAATATTTTTCCAAAAGAAAATATTCAGGAAAAATTAACGGTTTTGGAGATACGGTGCGAAATGTATAAAAATTGTGGAATTTTTGCATATATTTTGAAATTTAAGGCAATAAATGTAGTTTTTCGAGTTCATTATTTCTCTAAATATTTTATTCTTGTCCTTATCTACAAATTTGCTTCATAAGTCAAGAAGATTCGAATTGGTTTCAGAGATATAGCCCCGATTTTTTTTAAAAACTCAATATTTAACCATGTTTAGATGGGGCCATAAAATCTGAGCTGGATCTGACACAACAAACCCCAACTAGGGTTTCTTATTCTTTGGGTCTGTACTTTCAAAAAATCCTCAGTTCGAATTGTTTGCACAAGATCACCTTAAAAATGTTGCACAGTGTAAGTCAAGCGCCACCATCACTGTTCTATGATACAGCTTTCTCTGGTTGACAAATATGTGCGGAGATGGCGTGCAGCGCTGTTGTCGTGCTGTGCTGAATACGGAATCCATGCTGATGATCGGCAACTGGATAGCTATTTCTGACGCTGGGGATGACTAAGGCCTCAAGGGTCTTTGCTACGGACGACAAAAGCGAAATCGGCCTGTATGATGCTGGCATCCATGGCTGGCTTCAGTAGAGGTACCACCCTGCTCATTTCCAGATACTCCACTCCCGTCACATCCAACTGTTTCAGCATTACCATGGAGATTCCACCATGGCCCAACGCTTTGGATGATTTAGCGTTCCTGATGACATTCGTACCTCTTCGGCTCAGTCAACGTCACGAAACGTGACTGAGGTCCTGCCTTCCATCTTTTAAGGGTTCGAGAGTGGCTTAAACGTTTGCAACTCTTCAGATGATTTAACCACTTGTTCCGCTTATGCTCACCGACCGACCTATTAACTTCCAGTTTCCGTTGGCACGACGAATCTCATCACGCTCATTTGCTAATCCCGTCGCCTCTGCCGGGAAGTTAGGTCTCACTTCGGATATTCGGACAATATGCATATGGCCAGCGGATGCAGCAGTGAACGTCCGTTCTGCTACCCGAACATCAGAAGGGTTGGACGGATCTCTGAAGCGGTGATTTGTCAACTATCTGAAACACGGCCAATCAGCTTTTCCATGACTGACGAAAGTGTGGAGTTCACAGGTGATGAAATCGGGCGATCTGATGATGGGGACAATTATGGGGAGATGGTCTGATCCAAGAGAAATTACAGGTTGCCAGGTGATGAATTTGTCAGACCAGTCACACGATGGTTAGGTCTGGCGAACTGTGACACTCTCCGCTAATTGTGGTAGGGGCGTCCCGTTGACCGCGCAAAACGCAAAACGACCCCTCTGGTCGTTTCCGAGGACCGAATGCCACAACTCATGATGTGCATTAAAGTCTGCAAGGTTATGACCTGTCAGAAGCGGGCCAATTAGAGCTAGGCTTGTAACCTGAAATACAGCTATTTATTGGCGGGATGTATACGTTCAACAACTCCGCCTGACTGTTACACCCATACATTTCATGTACGGGTCATTAGGGTCTGGCTCAAGCGAGAACTGGTTGGTGCAATACGAAAGCTAATCCCCACCTCCACTTCTGGTGCGATCCTTCCTCAGTACGTTGTAACCTTCGCAACGATGTAAGCTGCAGTTGTTGTTGAGCTGGGTTTCCTGCACCGCCGCGACTATGACATTCTTCCGACTCATGAAATCCACTATTTCCTCGATCTTACCTCGAAGTCCATTGCAAAAGGATAAATTTTCTGGGATTGGAACAACAACGGCTGGTGTTAAATGCTGCGTGTGCGGTTGCTGTTGTAGGGACTGCGGGGGAGTTTCGTAATCTGACAACGACGACTCGCTGGGGACTTGAGTTTAATTTAGTTTAGATTGTTTGAGCATACAAGGTACCTTTACTCTCAGATTGCAATTAATGTAGAACTCACATTGCACAAGAAAATGAGCAAAAGTCATTTAATTTCAATTGTGTTTTGATATTTTCATGTCTTTATATCTTGTATACTTTATCGAGTTTCTTTCATACTTCACGTTTAATTATTGTTTTACAATTTGAGATGTTTTTCTGTTGTTGTCTACTATTTGTACCCAAACAAAAACAAAAACCAACCACAACGCTCGTCGAGTATATATAGTAAATGAGGCAAAATAAAATGTGACATTAATACCATCAACTACATATTAGAAAACAAACTCTGATTACTCGTATTTCTTCTAATGTTGTCATTGCTGCTGATGTTGTTTGTTGTGGTTTTCTTTCATTTCTCTCTTTATCACAAACATCATCTGTTGTTTCATTGATATCAGAATTGTGGAGAAACACAACCAGCCAGCCCATATTGTATTTATAAAAGGTTTTATAAGACTTCGTTTATATGTAGCAAAAGAAATAAGGTCTCATTAAAGCCTCCTCCTTGTTTTAGCTCAAATAGTTTCCACAGTAGACGTGAAACAAAAATAATAGAAATTGCCATAAACACACAGAAAAGTGAAAAAATAATACTTGGTAAAATTTTATACAACAAATTTGTAGAAACAACAGTACGACGCTACCTACGTTCATAAATATTCAATTGACAAGCGAATGTGAGTATAGACATTCTGCGACAAAATATTGTATTTGTAGTAAAATTGTCACAAAGAAAGTGAAAGCGTCTTTCTGTTTACATCAAGTGGTATTTTTTTAGGAATGATAGAGATCTTAATGTAGAATATCTTAACTGGAGTACGAGTGTAGAAATCAGATATCTGGCCTAAACTACGCATTTCATTGTTACACCACGGAGACATTAAGTTACAAAGAATAAAACATGTAATGGAAAATATTAGAGAACCCTTCTATCGACTTTTTGCAAATAAGACTCCAGTAGTGTGATTCTGTAACTCATTTTTTGGTTACCGACAAAAATCGGTCAAATTAAAACGCTAAATTATGAATGCAAAATATAAATGAAAGTTGACATCACTCTTGCTATCGGAAGAGCTTAGCGACTACTTGATTTTCGTCGTTAACTTACCGGTAATATCACGAACTTCGTTTTTTTTTGCGAGTGTCGACCACGATTGTATGGATTAAACCAATTTTTCATAGTGTTATAGGATAGTCCTTTATCGACATACAAATATTTATTTCGATCGAAGCACTCTTGCCGTGATTATCCACGTCGAAAGTTGTGAAAAATTATCGGACGAAAATGTTCACAAGTAAATTCCATTTTTTTTTTTTGCAAAGTGATTTTTTAAGTCACTGTAAACAACCCAACACATGGTCGTATGTCAAACTGGCCTGAATACGCCTTGGCTAGAAACTGTCAAACATTCCATAAAAAGCATTGTCTATGGTGGTATCCATAACACCATTTTAGATTTAAGGTCCAAACAGCTTCCAAACTTTTTGCTACATGTATAATATGCAACGGTTGCTTTATGAGCACTATGGTTACATATTACGTTTACGTGGCAATTTTAGGATAAAGCCTAGATCTAGGATAAAGCCTAAGAATTTGGGGTGATCTGAAAAGAGAATTTATTGATCTTGTAGTCGTGGTAAGATGGGCTTTGTCTATCGCTGGATAATAATGTCGGCTTCAATGTTATTTTTATTTGTAGTAATATTGGTTTGCTATTCGATGGTTTATATTCGTGGGATTTGAACCTCTTATCATAGCTTCACTCAGTCTCGCTGTAAATTTAGTGCTGTCTAACGATCCACAGAATTCAATCCAGGATTGTTTTCTGCTCTGGCTATAGCTTTTTGTACTCCTTAAGATTATCTTTCTATGGCTGCGAGGATCCGCTTTCGATAAAAGTATTTCGTAACTGTTTTGAGAGCTCGAAGTGATTCTTCTAGAGCCGTCGCACTGTGGGTGAAATCCAAATCTAGCGGAGAAAAATTAATAACTTTTAAACTAGTTAAGATAGACTATTGCAATTTTGATCATATGTTTTTTATGACCGTAGGCCCCATGTTATGGAATATGGTCTATATTGGCCCACATTTTGGTGTAGATCCCATATAGCGGTACCGCCGGATTTTCAGCGTTTTGAATAACTTTGCTAAATTTTCTGGCTGAATCAACTGTATTTTGACATTTCGGATTCCCTGAGGTCAAAAAACTTCTCCACAAAAATTGGGGACATAGATCCACGTTTTGGTTTAGCCTCCATATATAGGTATTGTCCGATTTTACTTATTTTAAAGTTTTTAACAAATTTTTCTGACCGACTTAGCTGTATTTTGGCATTTAGGGTAACCAGTGGCCAAAAAAACTTCTCCCAAAAAAAGTGGAGGCATAGCTTCACGTTTTAGTATAGGTTCCATGTAATGATATCCAAACTAAACGACTTTTTTACTTCAAAATAAAATGGCGATAAAATGAAGAGTTGCAAATAGTAGCAGTCGGAATTTTCGGAGTAATTACCTCGGAATATGTATTTTAAGAAAAACAATATTCGGAAGTGATCCTCGGTTATCCCCGGTTAGTTGTACTTTATATAAGATACTTAAAGTCGAAAAGTTTTGTCTTAATAACACTGTGCTACAGTGAAAATTTGCAGGGGTTCTAATGCATAAATTCGGTTTTGTGGGAGTCCACAGATGACGAAAATACCTTTGGTTTCTTTGGGTCACTTCGGTTTTTCATTTTATAACGGTAAATGTAGTGAAAAATGGGCTTTCTTGGATTTTCAACTTTAAACGGACATTACTTCTTTTTCCACAACCGATTTGCACACGCTGTTTTTCATTATAAAGGGGAGAGTAATGCCTTTCGAACAAGCCATAGATTTTTAAAATCGGTTAACAAGTGGCTAAGTAATAGTGGTTTAAGTGTGACAAAAACGCATTAAAAAACAGTAAAATGTTTTTCCTTGTGCTCAAGGCTGCGTAAACGACACCTAACAGTACAATTATTTACTGTTAGCTAGTAGGAAATTTAGTTGGCTTTCCAAAATGGGAAAAGCCAAGGAAATCGGTTGAAAAATGAATGCGTTATGGCATTTTTTGTTTTTCAACTTTTTGGTTTTTTTCATATTTTCCTTTATAAAAGATGGGCATCTCAGCATGTATGATTCTAATTGTGATTATCCTGCTTAACAATTACTCACAAGGTATCAATGTTTTATAAAAGAAAATATGAAAAAAACCAAAAAATTGAAACACAAAAAATGCCATAACGCATTCATTTTTCAACCGATTTCGTTGGCTTTTCCCATTTTGGAAAGCCAACTAAATTTCCTACTTGTTAACAGTAAATAATTATACTGTTAGGTGTCGTTTACGCAGCCTAGAGCACAAGGAAAAACATTTTACTGTTTTTAATGCGTTTTTGTCACACTTAAACCACTATTACTTAGCCATTTGTTAACCGATTTTAAAAATCTATGGCTTGTTCGAAAGTCATTACTCTCCCCTTTATAATGAAAAAAAGTGTGTGCAAATCGGTTGTGGAAAAAATATGTAATGTCCGTTTAAGTTTGAAAATCCAAGAAAGCCAATTTTTCACTACATTTACCATTATAAAATCAAAACCCGAAGTGACCCAAAGAAACCAAAGGTATTTTCGTCTTCTGTGGACTCCCACAAAACCGAATTTATGCATTAGAACCCCTGCAAAAAAATTTTGTCCACTTTTGTATCACAGTGTAATTAAAGATTATTTTTTTGAATATTTACAACAGTAAATAATTAAGCAATCACCTTCTTTTTAAAGCAGCACATCCAAACTGTTGGAAAAAATTCAATTATGCACTCTTTACTTTAATTTTTCCC
Source organism: Musca autumnalis (assembly GCF_047663935.1). Lineage (NCBI taxonomy): Eukaryota > Metazoa > Arthropoda > Insecta > Diptera > Muscidae > Musca > Musca autumnalis. The sequence continues at coordinate 83,210,092 of NW_027411755.1, read as the reverse complement.
ACAATTTTTGACGATCAAAACAAATACCAAAAAAGTCGATTTAGCAATCACAAATAAAAACTCCCAATGTATGTACCGCTATAACAGCCAACTACAATAAAATACAAATTTGTTTATTGTTTTCGGGTGCCGCAAGATGTTTAGGACAGGAACCCATTAATTATTTCCATATAACATAAGGTCAGTTTTCGGACTTTTGCTCCGCTGGATTTGAATTTCGCCCACAGTGCGTCGTTGGCATGTTAAGACTATATCTAAAGATTTATTTAGAATTTTTTCCATATCTGCTATAATGTCATTATGATTGCTTCATGATTTTGGAAGGTAAGTTTTTAATAATAGAAGCATGAAAATTTTTTGATTTTTTGTTAAAGTATTACAAAATTCCCGCCTTCCTTTTTGGTCTGTAACATTTCATCAATGTGCACGAGGGCTACTATATAAGTTTCTGGCCTAATAATGAAAACGCGAAAATTTATCATAATAAATAGTTTTATTGTTTCCTAAAGTATTCTCCAGCATGATTTATACACTTCTCAAACCAATTGTTGAACTACTGTTTCCACTCCCATTGAAACACCTCCAAAAACGTGGTTTTTGAATAGCATGTTCTGGGGATTGCTGTCTTTTTTCGGGCTTATACGCATACATCGTCATAATTCGTCACCTACGACGATCTTTTAAACGTCTTTTGAAGCACCGCGTTCGTATTTTTTCGAATTTTTTTGCATCGATCGACACCGAATCCGAATTTAATTTCATTGATAATCCAAGCCGAAAGTTTTGAAAAATGACCGGAAGAAAATGGCCACAAGTAAATTCCGTGTTTTTGGCAAATAGATTTTTCAAGTCGCTATAAACTACTCAGCACATACATGGTGGTACGTCGAACCGTACTAAGTACGTATATGCTAAAAAATGTCAAACTTTATAATGGAAATGTGAAATGAAGCCTGACAACAGGTATTGTTGCCTAGGCCAGAAACTTATGTAGTAGCCATCGTATATGTACAATAGTTTTGTAATATTTGCTACATGTCGATGATTTTGTTTTGGTTTTTTCTTTAATATTCATAGAGCATACCAAAAACAATCGTTATGAATACAATTTTTTAATTTGTTTTTTTATATATGTATAAATATATAAATTTTGTATAAATTTTCTTAATGTTTTAACTTATCTTTGTATGTGCGTTTTATATTTACACAAAATGACACATTTATATTGTTTTCTATGAAAAAGAACGGAGGAAAATGGAAAACACATGTACACTTGTGTTGTTTTTCGGTGAAATTTATTATAAAAATCCAATCTTCATAGAAATAAAAAATTTAAATAAATTTACATATGTAAGTAGACTTATGTAGTTTTATTTGGAAAGCACAGATTTGCTTGTGATAGCACCACAGGTTACACCATGCCGTGACCAGTTTCCACTTACGGTGAAGCGAAAATCTGTGTTTTATAGTGTTAAATCCAATTTGCCCTCTTGATATTTTCTGAAGTATTTTGGGTTATTGTTCGTTATCAAAATCTTTTCAGGCCCATTTTTTATTTCTCAAACTAGGGAACCTCAAGATTAAAGGAAAGGTCACATTAGGCAAATATTTGCTCTAGCGACCGGCATTGTGCGCTTACTGAGATCAAGTGAGTATTAATAATACATTAAACTTATGCTAACTTGCTCTCAGTAAGCGCACACTGCCGGTCGCTGGAGCAAATATTTGCCTAATGTAACTCTACCTTAATTTAACCAATTTCTCACTCATAACTAATTTTTTAACTAAATTAAATATTTATGTACACTTTCTTGTAGTACCTATCCCAGTTGTTATTTATTATATTGTGAAGGCCTCCCTCCATTGAATTCTTTAAATTGTGTAAGCAATACATGCGGATATTACAACTCTGCAATCAGTCATCAATGTGATTTGGCACGTGTCTAAAAACAGTGATTGTTCCTTTTTTGCCACGAAAATATTTTCTTGACAGTTAATATAATTTGTTGACAAACTAGAGAATTGATTTAGATCTTCTATTTCCCATACCGTTTTTGTTGGGGGCATTGGAAGCTTTGTGGTGATGGTAGGTGATTATTGTTACCAGTTGTTATGGTCATGACAATATTCTATAAATAGAATTTGTTATGGCAATTTCAGCGTGGACATGGTGGAGCTTATCATTGTTTTTGAATGGTTACTGCCATTGATGTTGTTGTTGTAGTTTGTGGGTAACTGACTGACTGACTGAATGACCGAACATAATATTTTGACAAGTGTTTTTCATTACTTCACCTTCAATTGTTTTCTATTGTTGTTGTTTTACCGGGCTAGGGTTCATTTAACTTACAAATCAAATTAAAATGAAATTTATCAATCTGTTTCGTTATTGTTGTACGTTTATCTTTGAAATTCCACTAGGCCCTTGGAAAATGCTTTTAGGCCTGATAATACACTTAAAAAGAAAGAAAAACAATGGCAAAGCCCTTCATCAATTTTATGTTAATACCCTATGTAAAAAACTGATTTTTTTTTTTGGTTTGAAGATTACAGTTAAAAATCATTAGGAAAGCGTTTTTAATAATCCCCAGTCATTAATCATTAGAAATGAAGGTAAGTGAGATAAAGGGAGGGAAGGTATGTTAGCCTTTGGAGATAGCGTTTAAAATTTCATGCCACTTCAAATATGTGGTAATGATACAAAACTCAATTTTGGAACAGCTGGAAGCTTTAGATAATGTAAAGAAGTTACATTTACAAAAATAAAACAAATTTATAATGCATATTACAGAAACAAGTGGGCAAGTCGGCACAAGTGGGAGAATCAGACTATAGTATATATACCCTTGATCAGAACATAATCTTCTTCAGGAATATGTCTTAATGCTTAATGAAATATCGATAGTGAGTGCAGTTTTGCTATATAGCAAAATTCCAAACAAATTCTCAGTAATACTGTTTTTTCTCTTATACTTCTATTTGGTAATAGGGCGGTCTCATATAATTGAGCTAGAAAAACAATCTGACATGAATTTAAATTTGTCCATATTTTAAATTACTATTTTGTAATACCAATTATTCCTTTAATATAGTTCTAATACTTATAAAACTGGATCGTTTCTACATATAATTACGAAGAAAAACTTCTTTCAAAACATATGGGTCAACTTTTCTTTTGCGTAAAATAATTTTTCTCACGTTTATTTAGAAAGAACCGTTCAACGTCTTTACCATTTCCCCATTACGCATTCTCACAAAACAGTGTCTGGAATACAGAAAACCACAATTAGTTTTTTATTTTATTTAAGTAGTTAGCGTTAAGTTCTTCAACTGGTTGGCATACAATAAAAATAAATTTATCTTTAATTAAGCTTTGTTTTAGCAAAATTTCATGGAACTGTTGAAATCAACATAGAGAAAGGTGTGGTATAAACTTTTTTCATTTGGAATGTTAATACAAAATGTTATTATAACCGAATAATACAAAATGTTATTATAACCACTCATTAAAAACCTCCTTTATTACAAGAAGCGGAATGAAAATGATGAATTTTATAAAAATAAATAAGAAAACGTTGTAAACAAAATATTAAATAGTTTTTCTTTAAGCAAAAAAAAAAAACGCTTAAGAAGCGATTAGCTCGTGTGACATTTTGTTTTAGTTTAAACTAAAAAACTATTTCCCGAGGAAAATACTCGTATAATATCGGCCAAAACCTTTTTAATTATAATTTTTCAAGAAAACAAAGCTATAAATTTATTTTTTATTTATTTATATCTTTGTTATAGAAAAACACAAAAGAATTCTGAATTTAAAAAAGTTAGAATTCAAAAAACATTTTAATTCCCAAATATAAGTGGCCAAAACTAAAGCACCCTTAATTTAAGGAAAAAACTAGTGAAATCAATATTTCGTTGCGTATCCTTTATTCTGGATGACACACGCACATCTTGTATGTGTAATGGATATTAAATGACTAATTATTTTAGGCGATATTGCTTCCCAGGCTACTTTTTTCGGTTTCAAATAAATTTTCTTTGGGCCTGTAATTGTTTCGGTTGATTTTTGAGTTAACGATCTGCCACGAGTCCCAATCGAGAGCTAAGATCACAGACCATTATGTTCCGCATCCCTGTTTTACCGAGCCTTTGCAATACTTAGGATTTAACCGTTGCCCATTTGGTCCACGCCTTATGCCATGTGACTACTTTAAATTAAACTTAGATTCATCAGAAAACAGCACAATCCTCCATATTTGGACACTCCAGTTCAGATGGGTTTTGACAAATTCAAGTTTACATTTACCGAAAATTAACTATCATCACTATCACTATTTTTCCCATAAATTGGGAGTGCTTTAGTTTTGTCCACTTATATTTACAACTTAAAATGTTTTTTGAATTTTAATTTTTTTAAAAATTCAGAATTCCTTAAGATTGTGTTTTTTTAATAATAAAGATATAAATAAATATAAAAAAAAATTAAAAAATAAATTTAAAACTTTGTATTTTTAAAAAATACCATTAAAACAATTTTGTTGCGGGTTGGTTTTATTTTTTAATTATCGTATAGATTGTGCGAAGAGAGACACTGAGTTTAGTACAAATTACTGCTTCTGGAGTAAGGGATTGGTGTTAATCTATGCGTCCTGGAAATGAAAAGATGGGACAGGTGTGAATAATGTGTTCTATAGTCTAAGAAGGGGCAGCACACACGCAGCTACCGTCATCGGAAAGGACCCACATTGTTAGAGACTCCGATGTTTGGGCTGTGGAAGTACGTAGATGGTTTGGGTTGCACCATGTTTTTTCGGGGAAGGTTGAATTCAGTTATCCTGTTATCAGGCTTAAATACGGCCGCAATCATTCCACCGGGTCGATCATTCTTGCTGTATATTAAAATTCTTGGTATGAAGTTGCTTAGCTAAGAACAAAGGTGGTTTTCTTGATTTTGGTCCCGATCCACAGTTTATCGATAAGTCTTGATTTAGCGATTTGCCACGATTTTTTCTACTCTTGGAGCAGTGAATATCTTCTTAAAGACGGAGGGGTTGGATATTAGCTAACATTGGCGACCAATCTGTCGGCCTGACCTTTATCGTTCCTGTTATAATTCTCATGGAGGAGTTAAATTGGATGTCGATGCGTCTTACGTGAGTACTATTCAGCCAGATTTGTGAGTCATATTCAGCTGCCGGGTACGAAAGAGCCAGAACAGACGTACGAAGGCAGCTGACGGATGCCCCCCAAGTTGTTTCAGCAAGTTTCTGAATAAAATTGTTCTTTGTCTTGATTCCTTCAGATGTTTCTAGGTGCTGGTTGAAGGATAGGGTTCTGTGACAGAGGTTGGGACCTTTAAAATTTTTTAATAGTTTCCTGTCTGCCTCGACGTGAGTGAGGTGGAAGCAGCAGATTTCTGTTTTCGAGAGCCGGGGTTTTAGTCTCCATTTGTGGCAGTAGGATGACATTAAAGTTAAGTCTGATTCCAGAATGTTCTCTATGATTTCAAATTTCATGTTTTGTGTTGCGATTGTCATATCGTCTGAACATTCAAGTTAAAATAAACGCTTGAAATTACGATTTGGCACAAATTATGAATAAAACTTTTGTAGAATGGTCCGAATTGAAGATTATATTCGATTTAAAAAATAGCTTTTTGATAATTTCTGTCGTAATGAAAAAAATAATTGCAAGGGAAAACCTGTATGCAATTCAAGCGGGAACTTGTTTTAACACGTTCGCGGACACCCAATTTTTTCAGAAGTTAGTTTTTTTTTTATTTATTAAATAATTATTAGTCCTATTACAATTTTTATTTATTATATTATGGATATTGATAAAATTAATAGTACTATGTACTTTAATCGCAAAAACGTACGATTGTATAGAAGTAAATGACAAAAAATTGACTTTGCAAATGAATGCTATAGCATTTACGTCCGCGAACGTGTTAAGGTTAGGGAAAGAAAAATGACCACGCATTTCCTAATATGTATGTATCTTTCATTGTTTCTTTTTTGCATTTGCTAAGGGCCCTACAATATAAGGGTTACAATATATACATATTTCTGGCCGATGCAACATTTTCTGTCGATTTTTTTTTTTAAATTTGCAAATGTATTTTTCGTGTGAATAACTAATTTGTTTTTCTAAAATATCTCTGGGCACCTATGATTAGATTCGCAAAAAGAAAAAGTTTAAAGAAATCCACATATATTCTGTACTTACTTCCATATGCTGCGGCTTAGCAAGGGAAATTCCTTAATTTTTAAGACTCTATTACCACTACCAATGCACGAAACACTTTAGGCAACTCTGCTCATCAACGTTACATTTTTCCAACACAAGTTTTTCCCTAGGATAGCTCTCAAAAAATGCTAATACTTATATATGTTATTTGGCAAAAAAGCAGCTGCTACAGTAGTTTTGTGTGTTTACAAAGTATTAAAATATGATTATTCAGTGAATTTTACCACAACATGTATTTTATTTTATTGGGTAAAACTAAATTGGATACAATAATATTTTGTTTTGTAAGCGCCATTTGTTATCGCCAAGTCTTATAAAGTAGAGGGGTGGGAATCCAAACAGACGCCTGTTTGCTTCCCCCCTTTAATAATTACTATGACTTAATGTCCAATGAGTGTTGGGTGGTGTGTAAATGCTTGGCTAGATATGATGATTTGATTACAAATGACGACGGACAGACAAACAAACAGACTAACACAAGTACTTGTTGAATGTTTCCCCCACTTCGCTAAATTTCCTCATAATTTTTAGGAAAACCCATCAACAGTAATGTTTTTCTCCATCCCCCCACTTAACACTTGTGTTTTGATAAACGTCAACAAATTTTTCCCATGCCTTTACCTGCTAACATAGTAAAATATAATTACTTAAGAATGTTTAATGAAATTAAGAAAATGATGATTATTTTTCTTTTTTTGTGTGCATAGATTCATTCGCCCAGTATTTTATTTCTCAATTACAAATTCTAAACACGTAGCGTTAAACTCTTTGATAATGCATTTAATTTTAATTTTAGTTTTATTATTTTGTTTTGTAACTTTAATATGGGATTCACAACAATCCCATGACAAGTGAGACAGACAGACAGTCAGGGTTTGGTTAAACCTTTTCCTTTATTATGAAAATATTGTTTATTTGGATCTGACTGATAGTAAGTAGGGAAGGGGGAATTTGTGTCGATTCACTTCGCAACTGTTTGTTGGAATTATTACTAAAGCGGTAATTGCTTAAATAATTACTAAAATTTTTCATGGTTTTATAATTTTTATTCAATCAATTTTTTCAAAGCATTGTAAGTTAGTTTGTTGTACTGACTGCATTATTTAATTACACACTAGTCACACATTCTTAATTGAGGTTATATAAATATTTAGAAAGTTTTTATGGCTGTTTTGATTTCTGTCTTTCGTTTTGATTTTATTTTAATTGCTAACTGAAATAATAAGAAAAAAGAACGGAATTATTTGAAGCATTAATAAAAAATGCCAACGGTAGTTTATTCTATTCCATAGTTCAGTCAAGTGTATCGGACAAGAACAGCATGGCATTTACTTTGGATTTTTTGCGCAACATTCCTTCAGGTGTTTTCAAAAGCAAAGATTTTTTCTGCTACAAAAATTGTTACAAAAAATTGACTATTATCGTGAAAAAAATATCAACATACCAAACATTTTTATTATGACCCAGCAACTTTTTCAGATAAGTCTTTATATGAGTCATGTTAATTTGTGTTGTTGTTGTTTTCATTAGCTTTGTTATGAATAAACAAGTGAACAAATATTCAAAGGAGATAGATACCTACATATACAAGCAATAAACGGAAAGAGGCGTAAGAAGTATCCGCATATTTTAATAAAAATACGGAATATCGCACAATGAACTTAGTGGGTGGTCAAAAAATAAGTTCAGTTTTAATTATTGGTTTGGCCAAAAAGTTTGTAACGCATCGAAATAATGGTCGTAGACCCATATATACCAAAATGAATGTCGCGACGAGCTGAGTCGATCAGGCTATGTGTTTCCGTCCGTCCGTCTGTCCATCTAGACCTTGTAATCACGCTACAGGTCACAATTTTGATCGGATCATCACGAAATTTTGAGGGCTAATGGGGGGTCCCATAGAGGAAGAAGCTTATTGGTGATGGTCGGATAATATTCAGAAGTCGGAATGGGCAAACAACCTATGTGATAAACATTCAATGTTTTATTCATATGCAAATATCTCCACTTCTAGTAGGCGTATTCCAAAAGGAAAGTCCGGCAATGGAAAGAGATAAGATTTTATTTACATTGTTGCAAAGTAGGATGGCGTAGGTGGTCATACAACGGTGATATCGCTACAGGTCGTAATTTTGATGGTTAATAGGGCTCCCAGATAGGAAGAAGCATATGGAATTTGGTGGTAGTCGGATAATATTCACGAGTTGGAATGAGCAAGAAACTTATGGTGACAAAAATTTAAAGAGTCATTCTTATGTGAAATCTCCAATTTTTGTATGCGTATTCCAGAAGGAAATCCCGCACGGTGCTCTTGAACAAACTTTAAATGAAAAGAGCTTACACCTGGGAAGTTTTTGTGGATTCTGAAACTACAATGTTCATAGATGAGAAAAATCAAAAAAAAACAAAAAAAATCGGCGGGGCGCTTTTTAAATAAATCGCGGTCAAAGTTCACATTTTTAGTTTTTTATAGGTTTTCACGATTTTGCTTGGAAACCGCAAGTACTATCGAAGTACGATCATAGAAAATATTGTAGCTACAAGAATGACTTTCGTAGGTTTTACCATTTTTGAGATATAGAAGTTCAAATTGGGACAATGCACTGACTGTATCGCCTCCTTAGTCGAAGGTCACACTAGAGTGGTTTCATTGAAACTTTTAGGTATTTATAGATCGAGTTCCCCACTACAGCAACATTATGATATCACTCTACTGTGAAACTCGACCTAGGAACCCTTGTTTTCATGAAATTGTTTCAATGAAACACTCTAGTGTGACCTTCGACTTATAAAACAATGTCATGTACGGTGAGCCTTAACTAAGTTTATATGAAAATACTCCCCAGGTGTGAGTATTTGAATTGTATTGACGAGTATATCAGCTTTGGTTGGATGTGTTTCAACAAAGAAGACATTCTGAGCTTCAAAATGTTCCCAATTGCGTTATCAAAATTGGTGATGTTGAAAAAGACGCTGGGATATCCCAACTTCCAATTTATGAAATTTTATTTCCATGTCATATTTTTCTGCTTCTGTTGGACATATTCTATGTAAAGACATGTAAAATGCTAATCAAGAAGACCAGCAAAGCTTTCAATCAGTGCCAAGTAGATGTCGAAAGTAGTCAAATATAAAATTAAATATTAATTATTTTGGTTCTGTTTGACTTAAGTCATTTGGTATAAAAACCAGATAGGTGAAAACTTTAGTGAAAAGCTTATGCACAAGGGTAGTGGTGTAGGGTATCACATAGTCGGCCCCGTCCCGACTATAGCCTTTGCTCACTTGTTTTTTCTAAATTAATATCCGACTAGCGGTGGTTTTGTAATCTTAATATCAAGGTATTACTTTGAGACACGTGCATTCAAGCTTAGGGAATGATTTTTAAGGTACTTTACGTATTAACATTTAAATCATATTCGTTGTACTACTTTTGGCTGGGTAAATATCAGAATATCTAAAATTGAACTGATTACCGCGGAAAAAATAGCTCCACTCTGATTGAGACACCTCCAAACATGGCTTCTGATCACTTTTACAGTATCTTCTTGCGACAAAAATCTATGACCTTGATGTTCATAGGATTCCAAGTCAGGGCTCAACGGCGGATGACCGATCGATTTCACGTCAAATAGGCGCTAGTTTGAATCGATGTGTGAGAGTTCGTATTACTAGGTGTGTACGATAACTTTCCCAGCAATAATTACTCATTACTAAGTAATTGTACTCTCTCTAACAAGAAAAATTGTAGAAAGTTACCGAACTAAATTTTGTAAAAAAAAAACTTGCAACAAAGTCAGCTGTCTCTCAACTCGCACTCTTTTACTGAACAAATTTGTTATCAAACAGCATTCAGTAAAAAGTTGTACAAATTTTTGGGTTATTGTACAGACCTACTGTCATGGTGAAGAATGATTCGTCTTCTCGTGTTCGTTTTTCGAATTTCTCAGGAGACTTCAGGCAAACAAATTTTAGTGTACCACTCAGAATTAAGCGTCCTCCATTTTCAAGCCATATAATCGCCACTTAGTCAGTTTTGCTAAAGAAACAGGCAACCGACCATTTACTTCGAAGTGCTTCTTACATGAACAACTTTCGTTGGATTTGGCTCGCTTTCGAAAACCCGTACGGTCGATTCCTGTTTTGTTTCGGGTTCCTAAAGATAGATCCAAGATTCGTATGTAACGACCATATAAACCTCGTTTGGAGCACCGCGATCGTTTTTATTCACAATTTCTTTTCGAAGCTTATATATGTTTGGAAGAAATATACGATGTGCAAAGTATGTACCAGATCGGATGGAAGAGTGAGAGAGAGTTATGTTGCGCACCGTTTTAGCGAAAAACATTGAACTTTGGTGGGGGATGTAATTTAAGGAGTGGACCGCGATATGGTCCATCTTCATACTCAAACTAAGTTTGGTTGATCTGTTCGAGAGTTATCGTGCGTTCGAGCCAGGCAGACGGACATGGCTAAATCGACTCCAAATTGTATGAAACGGATTTCGTCCAAACATATTTTGGGTCTTAAAACCATTATTTCTCGATGAGGCACTTAGCGTAAAGTCTGATTCTGGGCATTTTTTAGCAACGGACGTTCGTAAACGGGATACGTAAGTCGACTTTCGATTAATCGATTTTTTGGCTTGAAATGTCTAAAAATCGAATCCGATTTTTCATGGTTGTCTTTGGATTTTCATACCCACGATTTTTTATATATCAAGTTTTTGAATGACTCCCTCTGTTTACAACAATGGCATTGTTCCAGAACAACCTGCAAGAGTCTACTACAAATTTTGCATTTTTTAACATTTTTTCCTTTATAAATTTTATAGAAATTTACAAAATAGTAGATTTTTGCCGTTTCTGGATCAGAGAAAAATGTATTTAAAAAGTCTATTTAAGACGACTTTAATCACAATCAAAAGTTATAAAATTGTTTTTTTTTAGTTGAGGGTAAAAATTTTAAAATCGGAAAGTAAAATTTTTAATTTATTTGTCTCTTCGATAACTTTGCAAGTAAAAAGTTATTGCACGTACTTGGAAGTTCTCTCAGTTCGCTTTTATTGAATAAATTTTTTATAGAACAGCATTCTGTAAAAGTTTGTACAAATGTTTGGGTTAGCGAACAGATCTAATAGTACAAATCTGAAGCTCGAAAAATCGACTTTTGATATCGATTACACTGGTCAACAGGACTTTTGTTTCAACCGAAGTTGCAGTTGTTTCTAGATGAAATCGGCGAGTTATTTTCAAATCATGTCCCGGTTTTTCTCATCAGCTCTTGTTTTTGAGATATAGCTCAAAATCGGTTTTTACGAGTTTAACCCAGACTTTCGTTATTTTCGGATACAAACAAATATTTTTGTGGGTTTTTCAACATTAATATATTAAGGAGATGTTGTACGCTCGATACAAATCGTTTTTGAAATAGTATGGTGAGTATATATCAAAAAATATAGAAAATATACGACGGACCTTGTAAAAATTGCATATTTTGAGTACTTTAAGCTGTAATTACGTCATCGGGAGAAGTCATAGGATCTTCATATGGTACTCCGGATATGCTTAGGGTGTCTACTATATAATCCAGTATTCAAATGTACAATATAAAGTTCATAGCCCCCATGATTCGGCCATAACCTAAAAATCGCCATGAAGACTGCTAAAGGGAAATAATTTGCCAGTGATATCATTACCACATAAGCCATTTACTTTTCAATGGCAGTCTTCATGATGATTTTTAGGTTATGGTCGAATCATGGGCGGTATGAACTTTATATTATATATTTGAATACTGGACAATATAGTAGACACCCTAAGCATATCCGCATTGTCATATAAAGATCCTATGACTTCCCCCGATGACGTAATTATAGCTTAAAGTACTCAAAATAAGCAATTTTTACAAGGTCCGTCGTATATTTTCTATATTTTTTTGATATATACTCACCATAACTATTTCAAAAACGATTTATATCGAGCGTACAACATTTCCTTAATATATTAATGTCGAATAACCCACAAAAAATATTTGTTTGTATCCGAAAATAACGAAAGTCTGGGTTAAACTCGTAAAAACCGATTTTGAGCTATATCTCAAAAACAAGAGCTGATGGAGAAAAACCGGCACCGGATTTGAAAATAACTCGCCGATTTCATCTAGAAACAACTGCAACTTCGTCTGAAACATTCAACTTTTTCAATTTTGTTGAGCAGTGTTTCTATCTATAATTGTCTAATTTGCTGTCTAACAAATTACCAATTTAATTTTTCAATTTCAAATCAAATCACAAACATTTTGTCCTGTCAGGATCGTTATTTTTTTAAACAAGATTATTATTATTATTATTATTTTTATTATTATTATTATTTTTATTATTATTTTTATTATTATTATTATTATGATTATGATTATTATTATTATTATTATTATTATTATTATTATTATTATTATTATTATTATTATTATTATTATTACAATAAAACATTGGCAATCTTCTAAATTACAAAAATTAATTTGCGAAATGTCCAACACGTTAACTATTTTTGATTTTCGGTCGCTCTTTCCGATTTGCCATATTTACCATATTTGCAGAAAATATTTATCCAATGCATAAATAAATTGGAAATGCTAGTTTGTTAGGTATCTTAATTAAATATTGCTGGGTTTTTTCTTAAGGCGTGAAAATTCCTAGGCCAGAAATCTTATTGACAAACTTCTAAGTGACACAAATAAAATTATAAGCCAATAAGTTATTCCGCAAGAATATCTAAACTATAAACTACGCATTGTATGAAACCCTCACAATTTAGGTAGGCATGATTCTTTCCACATAAAACGGTTTATGACCTTCCGCTACAGGTAGAAAAAAACTGATTTTGTCTTCTTATTGCGGGAAAGTCAATCCAATTTGAATATTTGGGGGATTTTTGGGAATTTCCTTTAAAATTAAACTGTTTTTATTCACAATGAATTAAGTATGCTCACATCGTCTCATGATTTTTAGGATAAAAATGACTACGCATTATCGAAGACATGGTAAATCAACGCAGACAAATATCATTAAATCCCTAATAAAAGTCAAAAAAGGGTTTTATAAAACTGCAAACCTCTTCCGTTTCAAATTTACTCCTTATTTAATTTTATATATTCCAATTTTCCATCTCTGGTTTACAATCGTACCCAAAAGTACCTAGCCGGCAGGGCTGTCAGGTATGGCGATTTCTCGCCAAACGTGGCGATTTTTCAACACGTTTGGCGACTTAATTTTTGACTTGGCGACATGGTGATTTTTTGGCGGTTTACATAGTAGTTGGCGAATTGTAGAAAATGATTATTTTAATGATGAAATTCCAACAAATTTACTCGACTTTTGGCCAAAAGTTTATGATTACAGTGATGCGGCAGATACATATCACTTTAAAGAAATGTCACTAGCTGTTCTTAATATGTTAGTTATTCCAACCAGTAATGCCAGTGTTGAAAGGGTATTCTCAATTATTACCAAAACAAGGTTGCGGAATTCGATCCAATTTGAGCTCATGGATGCTCTATTGAGGGTAATAAATCATTTTAATACAAATAAAATATGTTGTAATTCTTTCACACTATGTTAAAAAGATTCAATACAAATAATATGTATGACACTGAAAACAAAAATGATACAGATGAAAATGAAATATATAATATTATAAATTTTTGTACTTAGTTTTACTACGTCCAAAAGTAACTATTGGTCTCAAATAGCGATTATATAAATTAACTAAGATTCAAATAAATCTTTAAATGTACGTCTACCTTACTAGTTTATAGTAAATAAAATTTTGATTCTAATAAATAAATTAATAATTATTAAAAAATAGCTAAATACAGTACATATAAATTTTAACAAAAATTGAAAAATTTTCGTTTTGGCGATTTTTGATACTTCATTTGGGGATTTGGGTAAAAAAACCGGCAGCCCTGCTAGCCGGGGAAACCACATCCATTTGCTCTCCGAGAACAAAACAAAAACAACTGAGTGAACGTAAATTGAGAGCGGAGAGGGTGAGATATAAATTTTACGATATAATAAATGGAGTGTTGAAACAAAACAACACACAGTTGTCTGCTTTAGTTGAATTTTGTACGCCGTGAGAGAAACATGTTTTTGCCGTTACGGCTATTTGGCCAATTCGAATGCGCGATTTTTCTGCGCTAAATTATAATAACAACAAATAAAATAATAAATAAGTGTACGTCAACCACACATTCTATATTATTCTGTGGAATTTTAAAACAAACGAAAATTTATACATATAACATCAAAATATTTCCTCAATATATTTTAAAAGTGATTCAGCGCTTAATTTTTTCGTGATTAACAAATGTGAAGTAAAATTTGCTATGATAATAGAATGATATTCTGTGCGAGCAGTGCAAAAAGGAAGTGCGAAAATTATAAACAAAGTACATAGATAAAGAGTATCAATTAAATACAAAGTGCAAAGAAAAAAAAGAGAAAGAAAAATCAAAACAAAATAAAGGTTTGAAAAATAAAATAAATATATGGATGGCTATTGTGTTAAATAATCAAGTAAAAATAAAAAAAAAATCATGATAGAATTCCATTGAAATATTTGAAAATTAAATATGTACTTATGAGAATTGCATAACTTATAATAAATAATTAATATTTAATTTCAAATAGTTATTGTCATTTGGTCAATGTCTGATAAATCGTGATACAAAAAAAATGTGTCAAATAAAAACAAATATGTACCTACAATTTTATGTGCGATTTAAAATGAAATGCAAATCATAATAAATCATCGACAAATAAAAAATAACCTCTTTTGTGAAGACAAAATCAAAAATAAATCAAAGTTCATATGAATTATGTTTCAGCACAAAGAATTCAAAATAAAAATATTCCATACACAGTAGAACCGGGTTATAAGGCATTTGTTTTATATCTGTATGCTATAAACGTGATTTACTGTATTTGAAACTATCGTTGCCCCAATATTCCCAGATAATATTCACTTGAAATTGTTGTTTTTTTCTGTGAAAACAAAAAAAAAAAATAATGTGTGAAATTACTCGGTACTAATGTTGTACAAGGGTCAAATACACTAAACGACAAATGTGTGCAAAAACGCAAAACAAAAAAAAATTAAATTAAAAATTTTAGTGGCATAAATTTATACCCTAAATTGGTATCAATTTTAATTAAAAAAAAACTAAATAAACAAAGCAAGCAAATGGTGTAGTTTTATCACTTGTTAGAATTGGAAATTTATCATAGCGCCGTATTGAATTACCTTCAAGTGTCCCTTCAACCATCAATATCTAAAGAATCGTGATAAATCGTACCCCCCGATAAATCGGAAACCTCAATTGTCATTCGTGTCATTCGCATTACATGTGATCCCGCTAAATTCGAAAACTTCGACAATAACAAAATCGCCGGTTCCATTGGATTACGAATTATCGAAATTTTACTGTAGACACATATAGAGGACAAAACTGCAATTCTATCTCGCGAACCGTATTTAAAAATAATTACACTATTTTTGTGGGAAATTATTGCAATATATGTAAATATATATTTCTCAGATAACAAAGATTCGTTCGGAATAACATGGATGGATAAATTATCTCAAATGAAGATATTTCAAGGAAATTAAAACATTCAAAATACTTGCAAAGTTCTGTGATACGGCGCAAATTATAACATATTACTTAAACATAAAACTTGTTTGTGCTCAGCGAATAATTGTCCAGAATGAAATTCAAATTAATACTATTTACACTTCCAATGGCAGAAGTCTATGTAAATCTCCTGGTTAATGCTTAAAACATGTTTCTGAAGAAACAAAACATGGAAAATTTACCTTTTTTTTCGTTTTATTCACCACAGCTGGATATTGGATTTACTACCTTTTTTACCACCGTGGTACAATGGTATGAACACCCTCCTTGCACGCATAAGGTCGTGGGTTCGATTCCCCGGCCAGGCAACATCAAAACACTTTTCAACGGTGGCAAAATACCCCTCAGTAATGTTGGCGACATTTCCTGAGTATTTCAGCCATGTAAAAGTGAAGTGGTGTCTTAGACACGCCGTTCGGACTCGGCGATAAACCGTAGGTCCCATATCATTGAGCTAATATGAATCAGAGTGCACTCATTGATATGAGAGAAGTCTCCCTTGTCCCTTATGGGATGTTTGTGGAACAATTATTATTATTATTATTATTATTATTATTATTACCTTTTATCTTTATCTAAAACCCATACGTGTGGCCAGAAAGGAAATCTGAACTATTTCCGATTTACAACTATAAATAATTTGAACCGACTATTAAGCTTGAGGCGTGAAGTGAGAGGTGAAGTGTGTCTCAGAACATATCCAATAGATATTTTCGATGGCTTCCAAATATCGACATTATCTATCGATTCTATGGCTTAATTTTTTGAAGAATTAAGCCGCATTTACCTCTATCAGGTTTTAAAGTACTTGCGTCATATAAGTTTTCAATCTAATTGATTACCTGTCAAATAAATGACCTATTTGCTCTAAATACTGGTTTTAGCTGCAAGTGTAAATGAGGTTACCTAAATTAATGCTCTGCAATATTCACATTAATTCCTATCCGTAGCTAGCATTTCACGATTCAAATTTTCATAGAACAAGAATTGAGCCCCTGGAGAACATAACAAATGTCAAAACGTTTAACTAACAGCTAGCAAGCAAAAATTCGTTTTTTAGCTTATTTTTCAACTTCTAGTGGGCATAGAATAACTAGTTATTTAGTTTGATTTGCCCTTATTAAAATAATGGGTTAGTAGGGGGTTTTGTAAGTAGTTACGACCCATTATTTAGTAAGATTTTTGTTTGCTCGGTAGTTCTGTATCGGAAACTCCCAGGGTTACAGTAACTAGTTCCACTTTAGACCCCTCACAGTGCAATCAACTGTAAATTTTAACATGGGGAAGTCACATAAGTTATTCAGAGCGACATGCCCTTGTTAAAATAATGGGTTAGTAGGGGGTTTTGTAAGTAATTACGACCCATTATTTAGTAAGATCTTTGTTTGCTCGGTAGTTCTGTATCGGAAACTCCCAGGGTTACAGTAACTAGTTCCACTTTTGACCCCTCACAGTGCGATCAACTGTAAATTTTAACATAGGGAAGTCATATAAGGTAACCAGTTGACTTTCTATGCATTACCCGTAGATGGTATTGTACTACTTTCAAGTTTACAGTAATATATAGAGTTGGGAAATCTAGTTTCCGGAGCGGAACGATCTTTCTAGTTGCTTTTCACAGAAGGAACTTACTTACTTACTTACTTAGCTGGCCCATTACAGAACATTTGTTCTATAGGCCGAACTAAGAAGAGATCTCCATTCCTCTCTATTTGTTGCTTTGCTCTCTGGAATACCGCGCCTTTTCATCTCAACATCCACTTGTTTGCGCCATCTATTCCTTGGCCTGCCAATTCTGCGTGCACCGCCATGTGGCATGTATTCATACGCCTTTTTAGCGGGTTCATCATCGCTCATTCTTATGATATGGCCTAGCCAACGCAATCGCTGCATCTCGATACGTTTAACAATATTCATGTCGTTGTATAGCAGATACAGCTCGTGGTTCATGCGACGTCGATATTCACCGTCAACGCAGATTGGTCCGTAGATCTTCCGAAGAATTTTTCTCTCAAACACACCAAGCACTGCCATGTCTGCTTGCGCAAGTACCCAGGCTTCGGAGCCATACATCAGCACGGGTAGTATCAGTGTTTTGTAGAGCGTTATTTTTGTTTGACGAGATGTGGCTTTGTTTTTAAACTGCTTACTTAATCCAAAGTAGCATCTGTTGGCCAATACAATTCTTCTTTTTATTTCACAACTGATGTCGTTTGTTGTGTTGACGGAGGTGCCGAGGTAGACGAAGTCTTTTACTACCTCAATATTATAGGAACCAACTTCCACAGTCGGTCCGAGCTCAATGGACGCATTGCGCGTCGACACCATCAACTTGGTCTTCTCACCGTTTACCGCCAGACCCACTTTAGCAGATTCTCCTTCGACCTTTATAAAGGTATCAGTTACTTCTTTTACTGATCGACCCATGATGTCTATATCATCAGCATAAGCAAGTAACATGTGACTATTGGTGTAGATTGTGCCACTTCTTTTGACGTTTGCCTCTCGTATAACCTTTTCTAGCAGGATGTTGAAGAGGTCACACGAAAGGCTGTCTCCTTGTCTGAAACCTCTTTTGGTACCAAACTCTTCGGAGAGGTTCTTTCCTATTTTAACTGAGGACCTCGTGTCAGTTAAAGTCATTTTACAAAGCCGGATGAGCTTTGCGGGAATACCAAATTCAGACATGGCTTGGAATACCTTTGAGCGCAGCGGACTGTCGAAGGCTGCTTTATAATCGACAAAAAGGTGGTAGGTGTCGATCTGCATCTCTTGGGTCTTCTCCAGGATTTGCCGCAGGGTAAATATCTGGTCAATGGTGGACTTGCCAGGTCTAAAGCCGCATTGGTATGGCCCAATAATCTCGTTGACCATTGGCTTTAGTCGTTCG
Organism: Musca autumnalis; assembly: GCF_047663935.1. Lineage (NCBI taxonomy): Eukaryota > Metazoa > Arthropoda > Insecta > Diptera > Muscidae > Musca > Musca autumnalis. The sequence goes on along the minus strand of NW_027411755.1, from coordinate 83,191,257 downwards.
CACAATATCCCTGACACGATCTTGTAGGCAATAGGGAGTAGACTTATGCCCCTATAGTTAGAGCATACAGTCTTATCTCCCTTCTTGTGGACGGGGCACAGGATACTCAGGTTCCAATCGTCGGGTACTCGTTCTTCCTGCCAGATGGTGCTAACTAGCTGATGAATACACCTTATCAGCGTGTCGCCTCCGGTTTTGAACAGCTCGGCTGGTAAGCCATCGGCCCCTGCTGCCTTATTATTCTTCAGCCGATTTATTGCTGTCTTTACCTCATCTTGGCTGGGCAGTATACATTCAATACCATCTTCTGGGATTGGGACTGTGGTATCTTCGTCTTCTTCGCTGCTATTGGATACCAACAGATTTGAAAAATGTTCTTTCCATATCCTGAGTATACTATCTGTATCAGTTACCAAATTACCTTGCTGGTCTCTACAGGAGGATGTGCCTGTACCAAAGCCATCAGTTTGATGCTTGACTCTTTGGTAGAATTTTCGGACTTCATTCTGGCTCCTGTACATCTCGATTTTTTCACACTCCCGCTTTTCCATCTCTCTCTTTTTCCTGCGGAAAAGACGTTTCTCCTCTCTCCTTTTCTCCCTGTATCTCTCTCGTGCGCTACGCGTTGCTACGGATTGTAAAGTAGCCTTATATGCCGCATTTTTCTCTTCGGTGGCAGCACGACACTCCTCATCATACCATGGATTCCTTGGTGGAGGTCTCTGGTATCCAAGTATGGATTTTGCGGCTGTTTGCATGGAGTGGGCAATGCTTTGCCATTGCGCTGATATGTTATCGGGATGAGGAGGGCTTTGATTAAGCAATTGGGCTAGTTGAGTGGAATATGCTGTGGCTATCTGTTGTGATTGCAGCTTACCGATGTCTAACTTTCGTGTTGTGTCTGCTCGTACTTTGTTTGCTACGTTTAAGCGGGTGCGTACCTTTGCTGCAACAAGGTAGTGGTCCGAATCAATGTTTGCGCCTCGGAACGATCGTACATCCAACACGCTCGATGAATGTCTTCCATCTATCACAACATGATCAATTTGGTTTCTTGTTTTCTGATCTGGAGACAGCCAGGTGCCCTTATGAATATCGAGATGATTAAATCTGGTACTGCTAACTACCATGTTTTTTGCAGCTGCAAAGTCTATCAGTCTCATACCATTGTCAGATGTTTCACTGTGGAGACTGAATTTCCCGACTGTTGGGCCAAAGATATTCTCCTTTCCAATTTTGGCATTAAAATCGCCTAGAATGATTTTAATGTCATGGGCAGGGCAACGGTCATATGTTTCTTCTAAGCACTCGTAAAATATATCTTTGGTCTGTTCGTCCTTTTCTTCAGTGGGAGCATGAGCGCAAATAAAGCTGATGTTGAAGAATTTAGCTTTTATTCGAATTGCAGCAAGTCTTTCATTCACTGGAGTGAAGCTGGATACAAGATGTTTTAGTCTCCGACTAACTACGAATCCACAACCAAACTCATGCTTTACGTCATGGCAGCTATAATACAGTGCGTCACCTTTAGGTGTTGTTGTGACGCCTTTCCCAATCCATCGTATTTCCTGTATGGCAGTAATATCGGTCTTGTACTTTTCAAGTACGTCTGCCAATGCGAAGACTGCACCTTCTCTATAAAGAGTGCGAACATTCCAGGTGCAGATTCGCAGATCATGGTCCTTAAAACGTTTGCGGGGTTCGTCAACTTTAGAGGGGTTTGTTTTTCTTTTCTTTCGTTTTTTCATAGTAGGCTGTTTTTTCTAGGGGAGGGTTACTAACCCGACGCCCAAACCCAAGTTTTTAACGTTCTTATGGGTGAACGCGCGGCACATGTTAGCTCACTACCTTTAACGGGTGTTAAAGGCAGTTCCCCAGGTGACACCACGGGGAGGTCAGTGTCCACTTGGGATGAAAGAGGGACCAAGATAAATCCTGGGCTTTGCCATGTTAAAACCGGTCAGGACCGTTCCTTGGTATCTTCCATCCCCTACGTCACCCAGAAGGAACTAGCTCCTTAATATAATTACATAGTTCCAAATAGTTACTAGTAGAGTTGGGCAATCTAGTTCCCGGAGCGGATGATCTTTCTAGTTCCTTTTCCCAAAAGGAACTAGTTCCTTAATATAGTTCCATAGTTCCAAATAGTTCCGAGAGCGATATAGTTCAATGAATCTTTCTCTTTCATCGTTCTTTCTGTTTCCTTCGTTCCAAACAGTTCCGAGAGCGATATAGTTCCATGAATCTTTCTCTTTCACAGTTCTTTCTGTGTGCTTCGTTTAAAAATAGTTCCGAGAGCGAAATATATCGTACCTTTTGTTTTCATTGTTTGTTGGAATTGACAAAATAATAATAATAATTAATTGCAGCGATGTTAGGTGTATGTCATTTGTGTTTATTAGGCAATCTAAAATAAAAAAAATTAACGCAACGAAAAAAGATCGACGTAGGTGAGGTGATACGTAAAGGAATGAGGTGAACAAAAGGAACTATGTGAACTAAGGGAACTATATAAAAGAAAGAGCTGGATATAGTTCCAATAGTTCTTCATTCGGAATAGTTCCTTGGAACTAGTTCGTTCCGGAACTAGACAACTCTAGTTACTAGACCGTTCTTTGGAACTAGTTGGTTCCGGAACTACACAACTATAGTACTGTACTAGTATATTGTATCGTTCCTCTCTTCTGTTGTTGTTTACAAAAGTGGTGGTTTTATTTGATATTTAATATTTACAACTTGGGGATAAAATGTGTCAATTGGTCCCCTTCGCATTATGTACGTAGGGGTCAATTTTGTAGTAGTACCGCTTAGAACAAGTTCTGGACTAATTAAATTGCGATAATTGGAATTATCATTGCTAGCAGGTAGTGTCAGCGTCTAGTAGAATGTGATAACCCAAGATTTTGTAATTTTTTTCAGACTGTTATTTGATAATAAAATTGTACATTAAAAGAAAGCGAGTTGACAGAGACTTTTTGACAGTTTTGTGACTGAGAACTTTCACATTTTTCCTTGAAAAGGTCCTAATAATCTTGTATTTAAGCGAAACAGAATTTTAAAAAATATGGTTTAAAAAATTTGTGTTGTCCAAGTCAAATTGTCGATTTTAAAGAAAAAATTACCTTACCGTCTTTTGTCCAAAAATCGAGCAAACAAATTAAAAGAAAAAAATCGTTCTCGCTTGTACACAAGATTTATGTATTTATTAAAATCCATTCGTTTTCGAGCTATCGTTGCCACGGACTTCAAAAATGTCATATTGAGAAAAAAACGCGTTTTAAGTAGCGCCTCTACACACAAAACACAATGGGTTCTTCATTTAGAACGGTCATACGTCAGCCAATTTTGCTCCGATCAACATATTCTGTACTACTTTTACTTCAAAATAAGTCAATAAAAATAATGTTTTTTTTTCGATTTTTTGAAAGTAATAAATAGGGGTAACCACTTAATAGCAGCTTGATCAAAAAGTTTGGGGCAACACTGCGTACAGACCTAATATTTTCTTTAAAGCAATCAATAACATTTTGTTGTTCCATTTTTTTGTCTTATCTAAAAACGGATGGTGTTTATGTTATTAATGAGGGCATCGATGTAGATGAAATCGATATTAACCATTTTAGCCTCCTTTTTCATTCATTCAGGATCTATAAGTCTGAAAATGATCTATGTCCTCAAAAATTGTGATAGACCCAGTTCTCCACTTTAATGTGTGTAATTCATTTCTATAAATTAAAATTTCTTTCATGTTAAACACATTTTCAAGCAAATCGTTTGAATGAGGAAAGTTTTTCACATTTTACATACACACTTTTCTTAGTGAGCAAATATAAGATTCTAGTCTAAAACCAATCACTGGTTTTGTGTTCTTGTAAAGGTAAGACACCATTTGTCATATTTTAAATGGTAACGAAGCCCCGAAGTATTTTACCGAGATCTTTATCTTCAGTAATTTATGTTCGACAAAAAACAACAAATTCTTTCAAATCAAAATCATCAGCAACACTCATTAATACTGCACTACCTTAATACAAATGCAAATTTTAATCCCTTTGCAGTCTAAAACGGGAGACATAAAGATCAAATGTAAATCCCCTGGCTACAACATTAATCTCAAGATTAAATTTAGCAAATCAAGTCGGCAGTCTCAATGTTGAAACCCTTTTTTGTTTATTGGCCACAAATCTTTTGTGGAAAATTTACGAGATTTAAATCAAGTAACAACTTTTCATAGCTATTTTGGTTGCCTTTGTGTGTGTGATGTTTAAATGTGTTTCTTGGGAAACGGAAGTAATTTCATGTCGAAATTTGTGTTGTTGCTGCAACTTTTCTATTGTAAGCCGGCCACAAACCCTTGAGGTGTTTATTTTTGTCTTTTACTCGGTCGGTTCTAGTGTCTGGTATGTTTTTCCCTTTTTTCTTTTGCTGCTTCGTTGCCTGCATTTGAACACGCATTAGCGTAATTTGTTTGTTTTCTGCGCTTTGATGACGACGACGGACGTCGTCCCCAAAGTCTGGGGAGCAACAAATCTAATTTAATGGTCAGATTCGGGTGTTGTTGTTAGGTGTTGTGTCTTTTGGTGTGTATTTTCTTGAACAATGACATTTTACTTTGTTTTGACTTTTATTTTTTTTTATATATATGAGCGACTTGCTTTGTCCGCTTGCTTTTCTTGTGGTAATAAAACGGAAACTTCCCAGGGGTAACATTTTCAAAGGAATCCAACTTTTCGATGAAGACATATTCGAAGAATAATTGCATGCTGTTGGTTTCGGTTTGATGTTTTAGCCAGCTAACTTACGGGTTTGGTAACAATCACAATCTTGCAGCTCTTGGCTTCTTCAGTATTATTTGATTTGTCCCAATGTTTGGACATGACGACAAAACGCTGAGCACAAGCAAAAGACAACAAGTGAAAAAGAATAATGACGTATAAGCGCAAAGTGTGAATAATATTTATGCGGTAAATATTTTTAACATTAAAGCAATGTTTCTCATCGTTTTTCAGAAAAAAATCAAAACTTGACCAAGAAATTTTTTAGACAAGAAATATATTGTGATATTAAACAACCAAAATAAAATTAAAAAAAAACTAGTTTTCCAAAAACAATAGTGTTCATTATAATAAAAACTATAAAGAATAAAAACAATAACAATAAACAAAATACTCAACATTTGGCGTTAAACCTTCTCATCAGCAACCACCAACCACCATGGCTTCTTTGCAACAAAAACGGCCTTCAATATCAAATTGGTTTAGCTCTCTAAGACGACAACCAAAGAACAAGAAATCTTCCAATTCTCTCTACGATGTGGATAAACAATATCAACGTAGTTGCATAGATTTACCCTCAAGTACATTCTATGTAAATCAAAAGCCATTTAGTTCTACGGCTGCCCCCGGTACTTCCACGGACAATTTAATTGACAATGAGCGAAAATCAAGGGCTGCATCCATATGCACCCGTTGCTGTTGTGCCATTACACCAAAATCCCGTTCCCATACTCCGCCACTTTCGCCAAATACGGTAACAAGCAGTAGCAGCAGTAGTAATGATACCAGCGCTACCATAACACCGGATTCCACAACGCCAACAACCTGTTCACCACCCAGATCTCCTTCGTTGAATCCCTATGACAGCGTAGCTTCATATAAAACACCCTCCACTGCAACAACACCTACCACACCCACATCGACGGCGTTCAAAGAACCTCCCTCGCCCTATGACAATGTGGTTATACCACCAGCGATACCCTGCAGTACGTATGAAACAGATAAAAGGCAAAATGTGGAAATAGTGCGTCTTGAGTCTACAGATTCTTCGACAAAATCATACAATGCCACTTACTCCCCCTCATCATCTACACCCTGCACTCCAAAATCTCCACTTTCACAGTGCAATAGTCCTCCCATATTAACGCATAAAACCGAATTTTTACGTTCCACTACCATTACCTCAACCCGCACTATTATGGTATCCCGTCCTGTAGAACTGATAATCAGTAAGAAAGGTGAACTGATATCGGCCAAAGCAAAAGCCATTGAAAAAACAGCACGTTCCAATAGTTTGGGTTGCGTTTTGGATGATCCAGTGGAACATATTATACCCATTTCCACACCCACATCACCACATTGTGGGTCTACGCCATTGATATTAGATTCTGCCAATGATGAATTTAAATTCATTGATGATTCTTCGACATCACAATCGGAAAATGAACGTAATTCTCAGCAAAGTGCCACCACCAACACGACCTCTAAGGATCAAGAAAACCAACAGCAATTTGAATCGCAACAGGACAAGGAAAATTATTACTATACACTGCCGTCGAAATTCAAAAAAATATCACGTGAATCGCAACGCTCCATGAGCATTTCCAATGGTATAGGCAAATCTAAAAATGTAAAGGCTGGCCTTTACTATAACAATAATATCGGAAGTTTATGTGATGACTGCCGGACTGTCATCGAAAGAAATCGCAATAATCGTGATATGCATCAACAGCCAAGCATGATGTTGAGAAATAAGGTAAGAGATATAGTCTAAAATATTAATATTTTTAATAGAAATTTAAGTATGTTTACAACAGTTAAATTATGGGAGTTAGCACCACTTGTCACTTTCGAAAAATTTAACTATTTTTATTAGATTATTTTAACAAAATGGAGGCGAAAGTCTGTGACACGGAAAATTCCTCATGGGGAAGTAAGACCTTGGTGAGTATATTAAGAACCCCGAAGGACAGATCCGCCGTGAGTCGAACTTACGCGTTATGGCGTGATGAAGTTTTTACTAGAGACCCTGTAGGCTGTCAGAAATTAGCGTTATATCTTTGTTAACTGTTGCTATAGCTTATTTTTAAGCTGCTATAAAAGAGCTGCTATAAAAGTACCACAAGACGACGTTTTTCAGCTTCGAAATGTTCTGCAAAAATGCCGCTCAGGAAAGTTTGGTTATATAAACGTACTATAATATAAGTATCATAGAATATGTAGTAAAAAGTTCAAATCGATCAAAACAAAATTAACTGAGATACTGGGGGTTTTTGAAGGCCATTAAAAAATGACCTATTTATGGCAAAAAAAAAAAAAAAAAAAAAAAAAAAAACTATTTTTAGACCCTCCAACATAATATGGAGGGTATAATTAACTTTGTAACACATCGAAATATTCGTCGGAGACCCTATAAGTCATATCTGAGTGAAATCAGACACTTTTTAAAACGTGGTTTTTGATTTCTTTTATTTTTTGTCGTGATGAGACAGAGACATCGCGCCTTGAAAAAATAGAATTCTGTAAAAACTATACGCAAAGAAATACTCATAATAAATAGAAAAAATATTTATTTAAGTACAAATGTTCCACACTGACATAAAGGAAAAATTGTGTTCACAAATTTTATAAAATTTAGAAATAATAGTAATTATTCGAATCCCAGTACCAAATAGGACTTACAATTTTTGTAATTAATCGCAGTTTAATATAAAAAAATCAAGAAAATCGTAGGCTACAATCATTTATTAGTAAAAATTGATTATTAACCCTCTCATCCCCGATGTTGCATATGTGCAACATTGTGTTTATGAGCTTCTAAGTACCGTTATTTTGCATATTTTTCTGTGAACCTTTCACAAAAATATAGCCTCATGTGATATTTAAGCTTACAACTAATTATTTTGTAGTCAGCTGTACACGTGTTCAATTATCGTGAGAGTGAAATTTACAAATTGATTTTGCAAAAAATCGTTGTTTTGTAAAAGGGTTAAAAAGCATTAATATAATTAATTAACCCTAGAACCAAGTTGAACAACTAAATTAAGAAAGGTAAGAGAGTAATTAGAAAAAAACACGACATGAAAATATTATTTAGATTGTCTGTAATAATTTTGTAAATGTGGTGTTGCGTATATGCAACATTGGTCCATTATGGTAATTTTGAAAAATAAGAACTTGTTTTTGTATGCACATTCTAAGATGCGCCCAAAAGGACTGACTGAAGCTTATATTGAAAAATAGCCAACTTTGATTGGGATGATTCGGCAGACGAGAAATCAAAGAGAGGCCGTCCATCATCATCACCAGGTCCATCATCATCACCAGGTCCTTCATCATCACCAGATCCATCATCACCAACTGCTTCTACGGGTTCTGAGTTAACCCCCTATAAAAGAGCATACGTTGAATTCCCTGAACAATCCATACGATTTGATGATAATAATCATTGGCCGGAATGGGGAACACGGGGCAGATGTAGGGTATGCAGCTCTGGGTTTCCACGCTATAAATGCAGCAAATGCAAGGAGCACTTGTGCTCTAATTCTCAAAACAATTGTTTTGTGTCCTACCATAACAAACAAAACATTGTTCCACAACATCCCATACGGGACAAGGGAGACTTCTCTCATATCAATGAGTGCATCCCGATTCATATTTAGCTCAATGATATGGGACCTACTGTTTATCGCCGAGTCCGAACGGCGCGTCTTAAAACACCACTTGTGGAGAAGTTTTTCAAGGCTGAAATACTCAGGAAATGTCGCCAACATTAGTGAGGGGTATTTTGCCACCGTTGAAAAATGTTTGATGTTGCCTGGCCGGGCAATCGAACCCCCGACCTTCTGCGTGCAAGGCGGGCGTGCATACCATTGCACCACGGTGGCATCCTGTGTGTCCTACCATACATCAATTTTAAATAATAAAATAAGTAAATAATAAATAAATTTGAAAAAAAATCAACTTGTATTTAAATTTATTCCACCATTGCCCAATGTTGCATATACGCAACATCCTGTAGCTCTTGAACCAGGACACCTAGGACGTTGAAATTTTTTTCAGTCGTTATTGAGGTTAACCCTATCTAATATGTATACTCAAAAAATTTTTCGCCACCCCCATTTTAATTCGGGGATGAGAGGGTTAACATGAAATCGCGAAAATTGCTTCCAAGCCCACTGTACAAAATTCTTTGCAATATTTTATTAAGATTAGATTTTTTCTATTTGGACCAATATTTAAAAAGTTATGAGTATTTCTTTGCATATAGTTTTTACAAAATTCGACGTTTTCAAGGAAATTAGTATAGCCCCCATAGAACGGTTCCTCCCGATTTTCGACATTTTGGAGGTTTTAGCCACATTACCGAAATTACTGAAATGTATTGCATTGACTTCTTTGGGGCTACTGCATTCTTGCAGAGAATTGTCAGTATAAGTCCACGTTTTGATATAACCTGTATAGAAAAATACCTCCCGATTTTGGTTTTTTTTTTAAGGTTTTAGCCACATTTCCTAGCGAAATGACTGCAATTTAGGTTTTAGTATTCGATATGGGCGTAGAAAATGCCTATAGAAAACTCAAAGTTACATTCTTATATCTTAGGAAAGTGGACCGACCGTTTGAGTTTTAATGAACCTTTGGCGGTCAAAACTACCTATAACAGAGCTTTGCTACCTTCCTATCTTGCCACGTGTCTCTGCACCACAAAATACCCCTTACTAACCCATTACTTTGACAAGGGCGTTTCATGGGTAATAAATGGTTATTTTTTGGCCACTAAAATAGGTAGTAAAAAATTAGTCACTTAATGTCGTAACTACTTATTTTAGTGTTCAAAAACAAGCACATATGACGAAAGAAATGATTTTGATAGAATAATGGGTTAGTAAGGGGTTTTGTAAAGGGTATTTTTGCTGGGTACTCGCTTAATCGAAGTCAACTGAAAAGTCGACATTTCGATCTATCGATTGTGATCAAAGTCGACTAAAATCTAGTCGATTAATCGAAAATCTACTTGCGAATTCCCATATCCACTAGCAAAATAAACTAGTTAGTTTGATATCGAAAACAATGAAGATTCCAATAGACGCATTTTGATTAATCCATAACTTTTTGGTAGTCGTAACTATTGACCTACTAAACTATTAACAAGGGCATGTCGCACTGAATAACTATTTAATATACAATCACTAGAATAACTAGTTAAACTATGGTCACTATAAGTTCTATTTTTTAGAACAGACGAGGTGGAATTTTGTTTTCAATTTCTACACACTTCATACCTTTGTTTTATTTTGCTCGCTGCTAGATTTAATCATGCGCACATCTGATATGTAGCCGAGCAAACTACGCAATGACGCGTACGAACATTTTCTAAGAAATAACCCATAATTTTCAGTTTATTGGTAATGCAGAAAATAGCTTGTTTACATTACTTTGTAATGGGTTACATAATGACTAATGGATTAAAATTTTTGCTGGTAGGCTCTAAGCCGTACTAGTACAAAACGGATCGCTAAGTAATGTGAAAGAAAACTAATGTCGCCTTTTTATTTCTAAGTAAAGAAAAGGCGTCAGTTGCGAATATTAACGCTCAAAGAAAAACCTTCAGAAGAGAAAGGAACTACAATCGAAATCGCTTATAACGTCGGTCAAGGGACCGACTGTAACCGATATGTCGTTATAAGCGATAGGGCTATAAAGGGCCCCAGAGATTTGGGACTTTGGGATATCGTCGTTATAACCGATATGACGTTATAAACGACGACGTTATAAGCGATTTCGACTGTATATAACATTCTGTAAACCTGGAACTAGTATAATAATAACTTCTGGAAATGTAGAGGGGAGAGTCAATTGGTTACCTCCTACGACATACCCATGTTAAAGTTCACAGTTAATTGAACTGTGAGGGGTCTAAAGTGGAAGTAGTAATGGTAACTCAGAAAATAAACGTGTTAACTAACTCGGCTAGTTTCCAATATCGGACCAGTAGTGCGATTCTGTAACTCCTTAACGACAGAATTAACGACGAATGTCGGTAGTTAACGATAATTTTCGGTAAGTTCTATTCTGTAACCAATTTTAACGATTTTTGTCGGTAAATATTGTCGTTAATTACCGAAAAATATTGTTAAGTTAACAACCAAAAAAAGTAGTTGTTAAGTCTTAACGACAGTACATGATTGCAATATTTAGCCAATTTCTCTTAACAAAGGCGGTTTTAGTTGAACATATGCTATGTTAATAAGAAGGCTATACAAGATAAATTCCGCCTTATTGAGAAAAAATCTTCTTAAGTCATTGACATAAGGGTTAACTACGTAGGATACATGGACAGCTCCGCCACTGTTGCTCTTTCGCCAGCGCCGATTTTATTGAAGCTACATAAATATCGTCAAAGGGAAATTTTTAGATCTTCGACGGTCTTTATGTAGCATCAATCAAATCGGTACTGCCGAAGCCCATTTTACAATACATATCAAGGTTACGCTAATATTTGTCTTTATTTTTAAAGTGGGAAAACGTTATCTAAAGTTTTAAAAGAACTCAAGTGTGGCACTTTTATATAAGACCTATACCAATGCTCTTAACACAATCTTTCTAGGAGACTTTCGTTGGCTTTAATGCCGTATTGAAGCCAAAACGTGTATAGTGTTCTTATAACCTACTTTGTTCTGTGGTAATCTTATAGATTTAAACTCAGCATCACTAACATTAAGAATGCTAAAAATGGCGTATACGTTCGGATATCCGAACTTTTCATACTCTCCACTATGAGAAATTCGATTTAATGTGAGCGTGAGATGAAGGTCTGAATATATAAACTCAAATGACGATAACGTGGATCCACGAAAATCACTGAAGGGACAGGCTTAAGTCATGTTTTATTTTAAATCTGAATCTTTATCTAGTTCTTCTTTTTATTGCGCTATTCAGAATTTGCTTTCAAAGCGCCACAATCCAAAAAATGACCCTACCTTTGTAATTAGAATAAATAAAACAGCGCTTTAAATACATACATATAGGATTCTACATTTATATTTTTATATCACACACACATGACCTTTTGAGCAACGATTCTGATTACATATATCTATTAATCTTCTTTCACTGCAAAACAGACGGTGTATACTTCCTGAGACTGCAGGCAAATTTATTGGTCCGCAAGACATGTTCCTGTCCACTTAAAACACATGAATCGGAGATATTCTATATTTTGCGTTGTGGTCCCTTTACGTGGAGATTCATGCAAAATATTCTGTAAAAAATACCAAAATCTATGATATGTATGTACTGTTCATTTATCTCCTAGAAGTACTTACATACAAACTTTACGTTGAAGTTACCCTTGGGAAACGCATTGTTGGGATACTTGCAAACACCCATTGTAAGCACATTACTTCCAAAAAGAGATACGTTTTCTTCCTTACGCGTTTTGTCTTCTGTAGTTGCGAAGAAATAACATTTTCAACTAAAAAATACAATAATAAATATTAAAATATAATTTTGACAATTTGTCTTTCTATCGATATTCGTCGGTATGTGCTACCGATTTATACAATCGGTAACATAAAGTTACAGAATAGCACATTCGTTAACTCAACCGAATATTTTCGTTACCTAACGATGTCGGTTCGTTATTAAAAAAAGTTACAGAATCGCACTACAGTTCATCCTAACTAGCGAAGAATTTCATTTCAGTTCAAGATTTGTTTAACTGCTGACATTATATTGTTATCTTTCTCTGTCAAGTTATCTATGGTAGTCTTGTTTGTCCTTGGGAGCATTAATGGGAAATATAATTTTATTGTACACATAGGTAGGTATATACCAATAAAGAAGAAGCTCACTTTAAACAAACCCTCTTTACTGCTATGAAGATGAGTTATTAATATAATTAATATCTGTAATTTAAATTGGTCATATAACTTCCGCATATTTTTAATTAGAAACCCATATTGTTGTTTATCAACTGGTAAACATGTAAACTTCTCCTGATCCTATATTTCATTTTAAACATCTTAAATAATTCAATAGTACCAATTAAGTTGTACAATAACAAGAAGTTCAAAGAACCTAATAAAACCGGTCCCTTGTCTTTAAGACTTAATTTGGAATTCTATATGGAATATTTTTTTTTTTTTTTCAAATAAAAAAAGAACCTGTCACTTCTTTAGTATCATTATCTGTGCTTGTCATCCAATCGTTCTATCTATTAAGTTGTTTGAACATTCCTTGGATATCTTCTATCTGAAGCTAAAAACCATCATCACAAGATATAAGCCATACAAGCTATGGTTATAATCAATTATTACTGATTATATGAAACGCTAAGGAATGAAATAACCCTACCGGTTTGTGTTGTAAACCATGCAGAGAGAAAGTATCTATCCGATGCTTGTTTAATTATGGCGATGACAGGTTTTATGATATTTCAAAGTTTACAGAAACTAACGGAAGAGGATCGTCCATCGTCCATGTATTATGTATCGAGTCGAAACTAGTTACACAATTATTTATGTTAACTAGTTTTAGAAATTATACTTAATTAATGAAGCTGTTGCATTTTAAATGTAATCTTAGCAGGAACAAGAACCACTTAACTTTAGTTTTTATTTACGAGGTATTTGTGAGATACCATACATAACCCTTTCTATATACATATTATGGGAACTGTGAGTATTTGTTTTAGTTTAATACTCTCATAAATGATATAGATTTGTATTTTTGGAAGCAAGTATTCAAAATACGTTTTGTAATTGTTTCCTTATATTATTTAACTCTAAAATAGCTACGTGCTCTTAAAATCTTTGCTCTTTATAAAATATGAGGTAATACATATTTTATCTTTCGTCCGTTTCCTCATGTTGCATGTATAGACAAATAGTACTAGTACGGATGTGGTCGTCGACCACGAACATTATTACAAATATCACTTGTTTTTGTGTTAGGACCATTTCTGTTGCCTGTCACATGTAATTATAAAATTCTTATTCTTTTATACCATTACTTGTTTGTTATTATTTTTATCATCATTTCTACATTTCTTTATATCATTAAAAATAATTTTGAATTCTTAGAATAACAACTACTATGACATGTAAGCCTAACTGTTTCTATATTTATAAATAGTTTCATTAAGATATTATGTCACACATTTGTCTCAAAATTTGTCCTTACTACAATTTATAACATTTATATTTTGTAGAATCTTACAGATGACTGGATGGTTTCCATTTTAAACTCACAAAAATTTTGTTAGTACAAATATTTGATGACGATTTGCTTTTGTCTTGATATAAATTAATGTATTCAAAAATCTCTGACGAGACAATGGGGGACTTCTTTTATATAAATAAATACAGGGCATAAAAAATTTTCCCAGTGGTAAAAACATTTGATGCTTCAAGATGAACATTTAAATTGCCGGTCTATAGATTTTTTCATATTCGCATTCCCCCATTCCCCCATTTTCCATTGTGTTCCCTTTTATTGTGCATAAATATCGTTCCTTCTGCCATTAAATTACCTTCCAAATTTATATATACCTTCCAAATTTATAGCGTTTATTTCATCATTGAACATTATTAATCTTACTAATAAATTCAAATCATCAACATATTATGTTCGTCATCATTGTCATATTTATGTGAGAATTTATATGTTTGAGGTTTTATTATTTCAGTGATTCGCTGGTTGTGTTTGTACAAAAATATTAATTTGAATAAAGTAATTGAGAAAAAAAATATTTTTATGACGTGTTTCTTAAAGTAAATATTCCATTATATTTCTTTCAAGCGTATTCTTCCCAAAACAAACTACAAAGGCTGTAACATTTGTATTTTCTTATTGGATTCAAGTATATATGAAGTCATTTCTATTTAAATACAAATTTCAAGTGAATAGCATTGCATTTTCTTAGTAAACACATGTCATTGCTTGAAATATAAAATACTTGACAGATAAATGATTTTTGGATCTAATGTAGCCATAAAATAGATAGCAATTTTAGTTTGTAATAAACATGATACTTGTACAAAAATTTAGCTGGATAAAAATGGAAAATTAGGTAACCAGCAATGTAAAAATGTATTTAAAAATGTTTAAATGAAAAAATTTTATAATTACGTCTCCCACAAAGTCTACCCAATACGGCTGAAACCTTAGTCAAAATAACTGCCGATCGTTGTTTGCGAAATTTTGAACGGTTAGAGTACGGCTTGTTTTAGGGTATGTTTCACTAAGACGATTCGAATTCAAATTCTTTCGACCTACTACCAAACTCCTGTTATAGTCCGCTCAAAATAGACATGCGTATAAGGGGGAAATAGCAAAAATTCCCACAAAGCTGAATTTTGGTGGAGAGCTAGTGTTAGCCATTAGAAGCAACGTCCTAAAAGTCCCCATCGATCCCATGTGTGCAAAACAAGTTATTCGGGGTCAAAGGTCATTTTTGTAGGCATTATTCAGTTTTTTTAATTTTTCTCAAAAACGGTAAGACTAAGCAAAAGCCGGCTAAAGTAAAAGTTGTAGATTCAATAATTGTCTACAAGAGTGCTCTTTATGACTCTTAAAAAAGACTTACCATTTTCGAGATATCGCGATCTAAAGGTCAAATAAAGAATTAGCCGCGTAAGTACAT
The DNA here is from genome assembly GCF_047663935.1 of Musca autumnalis. Taxonomy (NCBI): domain Eukaryota; kingdom Metazoa; phylum Arthropoda; class Insecta; order Diptera; family Muscidae; genus Musca; species Musca autumnalis. The sequence continues at coordinate 83,175,834 of NW_027411755.1, read as the reverse complement.
TATGAGGCGAACCGGTTAAAGTAACGACACTATGTGTTAGATACTTCCATAAGCTTTCAAACGATATCTTGCAGTAATCGGTTCAGTAGAACCGGGTCTAACCCGGTTTTTAAATTTGGCCTTTCGGGTCTAATAACCGGCGAACCGGATCCGCAACCGTTGAAAATTATACATTTCCGTAATCAGCGTAACAAACCCTACCTTCCGACAAAACTTGAAAAAAATCGGAGAGTTTTCGTTGGGGTCGTACCCGTTGGGCTTTCAATTATACATGTCGGTTAAATGGGCTATTTTTGCATAAAATGACTCTAACATTGAATAACTCTACTAAACACGCTCCGATTTTGTTGGATTTTTTTAGAAGATAGCTATAATTTCGCTCTTCAAGAAAATGTATATTTTTTGGGGGGACAGACCCGATTACTTCGTTTATTTTAGCCGGTTCGTCTGAATATGTGCATATTTCCCTTATAAGTGCATAAAAATCATGTGTTTTTAGAACAGCAATATCTCAAGAATGGTTCCTCCTAGGAAAAAAATTATAAAAGTCAAACTTGTAGATAATTTTCCTGTCTACAATGTTTACTTTAGTCACTTTTTGATTAGATCAACCGTTTTCAAAAAATAAATCCGAAAACCTAAAAAACCCTTAAAATTTGACCTTTTTGCACACATGGGATCAATGGGGACTTTTAGGACGTTGCTTCTAATGACAAACCCTAGCTCTCCACCAAAATTCAGCTCTGTGGGAATTTTTGATATTTCAATGTCTATTTTGACCGGACTATTATTGCAGGAACTATTGCGTTTGATTGAAAACAACAATGAATCAAATATTTTTCAAAAAAAAAAATAAGTTTGGTAGTAGTTCGAACGAATTTGAATTCTAATCGTCTTAGTGGAACAGACCATTAGACAATTGTATTCCGACAGCTTTCCTACGATCATTCCCAGCAAAAAATACTCATTACAAAACGCCTTACCGACCCATTATTTTAACAAGGGCGTATTAAGGGGAATATGTGGTTATTTTAGTGGCCGAAAAATAAGCACTTATTACGCATGACATGCCCTTGTTAAAATGTGTATTACTATCAGGTATGTGATGAACTTCGATGTGATAAATGTAATAAAAAACCTATGGAATTTCAATTCCACATTGTTTTAATTTTATTACATTTTCATAATGAAAAAAACTGACTAGTGAACCCTAATAAATGGAAATAAAGTATTTTTTAATTGTGGCGAAGACAAAAGCCGGAATAAAATTTTACAGAAATTAAAATAAATGTGAAAATTATTTTCTTTAATGCTTTGGAGTAATTTAAGATTTCAGAGTGAGCTGCAATTAAAATTAATCACGTCGTTTAATTTTTGCAATATTCCATATTAAAAACATAAATTAGAAACCCTCGAAAAATATTGTTAGAGTATTTTTTATTCTTTCTTTTTTTCAATATATCAACTATTTTCTATTTTCTTGAAAAAAAAAAAGAATCCAAAAACAAGTCTCAAACATACAAATAATAAGTGTTAATTTATTTTTTCTATACCAATGCTTATATATCAAACCTTTCTCCTAAAAATCTCTCAAAGTTCATTACATCGACCACAAAAAATTACAGTTTTCAAAACGAGAAAAATAAACCATCGGATTGAATCGCTTTTTGATCAACTTGTCATGAAACTCAATGGAATATGAACCCGATATCGAAAATAATTCGAAATAAGAAAATGTAGAGAGTTATAATAGGAAGAAAAATTCGGAATGAAGTTGTAAATCCCGAAAAAAGTATAAAAATTATTGCTTTGAAACTCTGAAATACAATTCAAATTGTTTTGTAATTTTAAAAGTCATCTAGGGATTATTAGGAGACGCCGATACTATGTAATATAGATTTTCATCGCAATACAATTAAAATTATTTTGTAATTTAAAAAGCCATCTAGAAATTATTAAGCGACTCTGATACTATGTAATATAGATTTTCATCTTATACCTGTTTAGCTTTAATATAGTATAGTCTCGATGATCCGGACACTTTTTGATCCGCACAGCGCGGTAATCCGGTAATTTCTCCATATTCCGGACATCACTTTTTTTACACTTAGAACATTTTTTACTTCTCTACTTAATTTAAGTGTTCGGTTTTAGCAGTTACAATTAAAAAGTATTATTATACCCCTAGAACGAGTGTCTCAAACGTTAAAAATTATTTATTTTTGGTGCTATTATTCCGGATCATTGAGATTATACTGTAGCTTTTCTGACAATTATAATGAGGAACAAAAATTTGGAATGAAGTTGGGAATCCCGAAAAAAATATATCTCATTTTTGCTTTAAAAGTTTTTGCTTTAAATAAACCAGGCAAAAATTTGGAAGCGACGTGAGTCGAATAACCCGTTACAAAGTAATGTAAAAAAGCCTCTTTCTACATTACCAGGAGGCTGAAAAATAATGTTATATTTAAAAAAATAAACAACTAAGTAGTACGAAACACACCACTCGTACGAATATGAAAGGTAGTTTAAACGCTTACATTTTCATCAACAACATATCAAAATTACGAAGAGTTGGTGGTGCACATGTAAGCGTTTAAACCACCTTTAATGTGTTTGGCTACAAATCAGAAGTTCGCATGTTGAAATCCAAATAAAAATGTGGAGTGTGTTAAATTTTAAATTTGAACATCAATTCACCTCAACTGTTCTAAAAATAGAACATATGCTTTTTAAGCTTATTTTTTTTTAACTTCTAGTGGCCATAGTAAAGGGGGTTTTTTTAAGCCCGATAGAACTTGAAATTGTAAAAAATAACACAAAAAATTACGTGACATTAACATTTGAAAATGATTTCGGGCATATGGGCACCGCGGCTGTTCTTGACGAAGTGCATTCCGGACGTCCAATTTTTGGCCACTTTTTCGAGCACTGCTGGTCGTATGTCACGAATAACACGAACAATGCTGGCCTCCAAAGCATCAATTTTTGCTGGTTTATCAGCATAAACCAGTGACTTCAAGTAGCCCCACAGGAAATAATCGAGAGGTGTCAAATCGCACGACCTTGGAGGCCAATTGACAGGTCCACTTCTCGAAATCAACTTATCGCCAAATTTTGATTTCAATAAGTCGATGGTTGCGTTCGCCGTATGGCAATGTCATCCATATTTTCAAACAAAAAATCATTGATCATGGTGCGGTAACGATCTCCATTGACCGTAACGCGAGCTCCGGCCTCATTTTTGAAGAAATAAGGTCCGATGATGCCACCAGCGTGAAAACCGCACCATACCGTGCATTTTTCTGGATGTAATGGAGTCTGTAGGGTCTCTTGTGGATTGGTCTCACTCCATATGCGGCAATTTTGCTTATTAACAAACCCGTTAAGCCAAAAAATGCGCCTCATCGCCAGAGATGGTCTGTCTGCAATAATGACGTATCTGACATACATTTCTGACGTATATTACATATGTCGGAAACGTCGTAAACCTAGCCAAAAAACAAGGTTTTTGACAGAATAAACAAACGAATTTTATAACCAACAAATCGATGTTTTTACATAATATACCTCATTTAATTATTTCATTTGAGATCCTATTATATTAAAAAACAGGCATAAAAAGATTTCACTCTTATATGTATACATTTTATATATATATTTTTAGATTATATGGAAATTATACATACATATGTTTGTTTAACTTTTCGGATGAAAGTTTCACCGTGTGGTTTTAGAGATATGTAAAGCAGTGGTAGTGTTCGAAATATATTGTAGATGGCGTGCTAAGTGGGTAATACAATTTATTCAATTATTTTAGTTATTTTAAAAATTAAAATATTAATAAAAATATGCTGTTATTTTCAAAAAAGGTACGAAGGCCCTTCAATAACACAGACAGTTTTGCAAAATTAAAATTAAGTGAAAAATATGATGGTAACACACATTTTTTGAGGTTTATGACGTTTTCTACTTTTTATACGTTTTCTACGGGTATATGACGTTTTCGACGTTTACACCTTTCTGACCGTCGAAAACCTGAAAAGTCGTCATACAGACCATCTCTGCTCATCGCTGAACACAATTTTGCGATAAAACAACGGGTCATTTGCCAACTGCGTTGCGCGAATCGACGACTGATTTTCAAAGTAAATTTGGATAATTTCGTAGCGTTGTTCAAGCATGAGTCTATTCATGATGATTTGTCAGAGTATACTGAAACAAATAAAAAAAAGTTTCATCAAAATTTAATTTTTTGTGTTACTTTTTACAATTCAAAGTTCTATCTAACTTAAAAAAACACCCTATATAACTAGTTACTTAGTGCGACACGCTCTTGTTAAATAATGGGTTAGTAAGTTGATTTGGAAGTAGTTACGACTACCAAAAATTAATTATTGGTTATGGGAATTTTTGCTGGCTATACATTTTTCTGGAAAATTTCACACGAATTTGTGGGAAAAATATTTTAACCCCTTGATGACGATCAACAAAACTAATCTCAAGACTTCTGACATTTGCAACTACACATTAACATTTGATCAATGAATCGTTATTTATCATTTTCATCTGCGTCCCATCTTCACTGTTATTATTTCCGCTTTTTATATATACTTTTAATTTGACGCCAATTATTTTCCGGTCTCTTCTTTGCACAAGAACCATCCACGACTTGATTTTAATGATATTAATTGTCGGGTACACCAAATATTGTTGAAGTCATACAAAAGAACATCCTCATCTAGAATAAGCCATGGAAAAGTAAAAAAGCCTCAAAGTATGAAGAATGTATACAATTACAGAACAATAAAATATATGTCATTATTTTCTTTTAGTGGTTCTGTAAAATAAACTGTCAAATTGACAATTTTACAACAAAGCTGCGGCAAACACATTTTTTGTAAGTTGGGGAAACAATACTGGCCGGCAGCGGGGTTTTTGTTGTCATGTCTCGTCAACGATATTTAAAAAAATGTAGATCATGGTTGATATGTCAATGAAGACAGACAGCCAACCAACCAACCAGCCATGCTGACAGACAGCCGTATAAACCAAAGAAGAATTGACAGACAAACGAACAAATTTGTTATTAAGAAGCCACTCAAGTTACTCTGGGAAAACGTCTGAAGCATTCTCCTGTTTACTCGTTGTTATGGATGGAGTGGGGGGTGCTACGTGTGTCATATCACAAATTAAGAATGCTGATTTTGACGGATATATGACAAAAAAATTAAGAAATCTGGAAAAAAATACAAAATTGGTAATAACATAAACATAAACTTCAAAAAAAAATACTTTATGTTAATATTTTCCGGTTTAATGTAATAAAAGAAGCATATAAAAACTTATGATTTTTTGTTTATATACATATTTATGTATATAATTTTTTTAATCAATATGTATGTGTAGTTTTGATATTGGTGTGAATTTGTACACCACGTTTTTACACATTCGCTTCTGGTTGGGAAAAAAATTAGTAGCGTTTTGGTTGTCCTCCTTGAATATATATATTTCAGTAAATTCTAGTAATACCATTACATACATTTTCTAAAAATATTCCAATTATATGCATATGCCTACTTTAAAATGGTTTATGTGTATGTATTCATTCCATTATATCATAAAAACCATTATTTATTGAGTTTATTGCACTTCACCTCAAAATCATGGGGAACTGACAAAACCGATTAAAAATATTGATTGAAGATTTAAATAAAAAAGTATCAGAAAACAAAATGAAATGACATAAAAACAATAGCAGCAACAAAAAACAAAACAAAACAGATAATAACAATTATATTTGACGTTTCGTCGTAACAGGTACGATGAGGCACATTCAATACAATTGCAACAACAAAAATACATAAAATATATCTATAAATATAATATTGCAAATAAATGCTTGAGAGATAATTAAACTTTTTTATTGGTTGGAATGTAGTTGAAAACAAATGCGCACTGATTGATTGTGCGTTTTACTGAATAGGGGATTTTTGTTATATGCAAATATTATTACATATACATATATTCGTTTTTTTTTAATAATTACCTCGGATATTTTGATTTCAACTCAATTTTTAAGTTAATTGCTATATATTTACATATGATAAATAAATATTATCAATGTCCTCAAAATTTTTTTAAAATTTGTTTTTTTTTATATTTTTAGCAAATCAAAGATGAACTATGTGAAGTGGTTTCCGAAATGGAGGCGCTCGATGTGCCCGAAGATTCTAAACATTCCAATAAAGATAAGCAAATGTCCATGGGACGCAAGAAATTCAATATGGATCCCAAAAAAGGTAAGTTTAAAAAAAACATTCATTAGTACCTAAACTGCTCTTATTTGTAAATATTCCGGACTCAGATATAAATGTTTACTGTTCCAATGAACGTTGTGCTAACAACTTTTATGGGAGGTCAGTGACCAGAGAGAAAAATAAGTTGGGAAATTTGCTGGGTTAAAATCAATTAAGATCGTTCCTTGTACCTGCAATCTCCAGATGTAATTAAGACCAACAATGTGTCACTAATTTATAAGCAGTTACCAAAATAACCAGGTCTTTAAGATAAAGCCCCTTATGAGTCATAATAATACTGCCAACAAATTCCGATTAAATTCGATACCTTCATTGAATCACACAAAACACGTGCTAAATAATTAATAATTTTTTTTAAAAGTGTTCGAATTTGTTATTGTTTTTTTTTTTTTTGTATTTTAATTAATCACACATGTGTACTAAGTTGTTGAGATATTACCAAAGCATTAAAAGATAAAATAAATCATGACATATTAATTGTTAATCTCGAATGACGTCAGACAATGTGTTTTTATGTGAAATTTCATTGTTTAGTTTTCCCCATTTCTGTAGTGTTTTCACACTCGCATAAATATTTATATTTATTGTAAACATTTGCTGCCACACGCATTTTGCACATATTTATGTTTATTTTTTGCATACATAGGGGAGATAATTTTTACAGTGGGGAAAAGAAAAGTTTATATAGGAAATTTTGCGATTTTTATATGGAACCAGGACAATTCGAGGTGATAATTTGTATAAGTCATAACATAAATTCTGATTGAAATAATTCATAATTCGGACACCACATATTTCGGCGGTGTCCCAATTATCCAAAAATAAATTATTTTCTATCATACGGGTATTTGATGAAAACCGAATCGACTCGATTTGCAGAATCGAAATGGTATATAATCGGAGTGCCGTTGATGATATATGTATATAGTTTTGCTTCGCAAAAGCCCCTTATTTGAATAATATTTTTAAAATCCATTTTCAATTTCATTAAAATATTCACCAAAATTAGAGATATACGATTTCGATTTATGGCAAAACGTGTCGAATCGTTTTCCATCACATACCCGATAAAGTCACTCGTAACTTTAAATGAAGGGTTCCTTCACCTGGAAAGTTTTCCCGGATTTTGAAACTAGAACACTATGCAACACTGAAAATGCAAACGACTTCTAGTATGCATTTTTTAAAAAGTACATATTAAGACTACATAAACCCTAGTAGGGTTTTGTCCTGTCAGATCCAGTTCGGGTTTTATGGCGTCATCTAAACCGGGTTAAAACTACAGTTTTTTGCATTTATCGGACCTTTATCTCAGAAACGAATAGGAATTTAGCCTTGCTTATCTTATCTTATCTTTTGCACAGACCACATAAGAAGAACTCCATCTAGGGCATCAAAATCGATAAAATATAGAAAATTTTACAAAATTGCAAAATTGAAATTCTGGTCAGTATCAGCTAAACTATTAGGAGTTGAACCAAGTAACCCTTTGCGAAAATCTTCAAAATAAAGTTCTCAGCAATTCTTCAGAACATTCAGAAACTCTAAAATGCTTACTTCATGTTGTTTCAGCGGTACTTTGCATATCTTTTATAACACTTATTTCAAACACAGTTCACACCGACAGTTTATTCTCGCATTTCGGATTTCACCACATTATTGACAGATAGAGGTATTTTACAACAATGGCATGTTCTAAAGAGTTGTGTATTATATTCCAGTGAATATTTTTTCAAAAGAAACAAATTAACTGTTTTGGAGATATGGCGCGACACGTATACAAACTATGGAAATTTTCGATATTTTTTGGAGTTTGAGCCAATAAATGTAATTTTTCGAGTTCATTATTTCTACAAATATTTTATTCATGCCCTTATCTACAAATTTGCTTCAGAGGTGAGATGAAGATTCACATAGGTTTCAGAGATATAGCCTAGAATTGCTTTAAAAAGTCAATATTTAAGCATGTTTAGACAGGGACAATAAAATCCAAGCTGCATCTGACACAACAAAACCCAACGAGGGTTTTTGTCGTTTGGGTCTGTACTTAGAAAAAATCCTCAGCTCAAATTGTTTGCACAAGATTAAATCGCGGCCAAACTTCACATTCTTAGGTTTTTTAGGATTCCAAGATTTTGCTTGGAAACTTGAAGTCCTATGGAAATGGAACTAAAGTAAATGTTGTAGCAGTGAAAGTTCTCCACAGGCTTGGACTTTATGATATTTTCGTAGGTAGAGAATTTTCACTGTTACAATATTTTCTTTAGTCCCTTTTCGATAAGACTTTACGTTTCCATGCAAAATCCAGAAATCCTAAAAAACCTAAAAATGTGAAGTTTGGCCGCGATTTATTAAAAAAGCCTTCCGTTTTTTTTTTAATTTTGTCATCTATGACCCTTATAGTTTCAGAATCTGCAAAATCATCCCAGGTGTAAGCACCCTTCATTTAAAGTTATTTCCGGCGCACCGTGAGGAGTAGAATAATATTTATACCCTACACCACACTGTGGTAAGGGGTATTATGTCTTTGTGCATTTGTATGTAACATGCATAAGGAAACGAAATAGATCCATAGTTCCTTTCGGGGATATACATATAATCACTTCCTGAATCGATTTATGCATGTCCGTCCGTCTGTCCTTGTATTTTTGTTCGCAACGTACAGGTCGCATTTATTGTCCGATTCAGCTGAAAATTGGGGAATATAATTTGTTTATCCATAGGAAGAACACTATTGCTTTTTATGAAAATCGGTTCAGTTTTAGATATAGCTTCCATAAATATTTTCGGCCGATTTCAAGTATTTGCTGCACCAAACACGCTATATATGTCGATGAAATTTGGAATATGTGACTGAATTCGGTCTAGTAATAATTGTGCCAAATTATATTGAAATCGGTGATATAGTTCCCATATATATTTTCGCCCGATTTTACGTATTTGTCTCACAAAACACGCTATATATGACCGATTTCGATGCAATTTTGAATGTGTCACCGAATCCGGTCAAGAAATAAATGTGTCAAATTAAATCGGTTCATATTTGGATATAGCTCACATATATATTTTCGGCCGATTTGAGGTATTTGATGAACCAAACACCCTATATCAATTCACATTTTTATCAAATCTGGAATGTGTGACGGAACTTGGTCTAGAAATAAGTGTGCCATCTCATATCGGAATCGGTTCAGATTTCGGTATAACTCCCATACATATTTTACATACTCACAGTGGTGTAGAGTATCATATAGTCGGCCCCGACCGACATTGATCCTTTCCCTACTGGTTTTTTAATTGGAATTGTTAAAACCGAAGATCTAAATAAAATACTGAATTAAGAAAATGATCATGGTACAAAAATAGTGAATATCGATATTTTTCTACTCGGATTAGCGTGTTGTCCGCATTAAAGAGGGTACGGATTGTCGAGTCCATACTGTTTTTGAATAGGTCCAAATTTGAACTCAAAATTTCCAACCGAATCCAACCGAATTTAATTGGGTTTAATTAAATACATTTTTAATTATCTTAAAATATTTAGCTATTTAAAAGTCCCTTATTTCAATTTTTATCTCCCACTGTAAATTGTCTTTTACATCCTGCAAAAGGGGCGAATGGCCCTTTTAACTTAAATGAAGGGTGTCATAAGTATGAATTCTTATACACAAACTACAATGTCATTGCATTTAACAACAACAACTTATCAAATTAACTCCAACATAAATTTAACAACTTAATAGGCATAAACACCCAAGGCAAAGAGAGGATAGCGGTGGCCAATTTTCTACCCCTTTCAAAAGAAGACAACATTTCACAAAGAATACCGACGCCGTTTGGTTAGCAAAGATCGGCAACCAACTGAAAAATTGTCGGCACAACTGAATGCATCCATATGGTGACATGTTATAATTCAATTACATTCAATCTCACAGAAAAAACTTTATGACATAAATATCTGTATCTCACCCACATTCCAAATATAGAAATCTTGTTTTTTGGAAAACCGAAAATTATAACATTCACCATTACACGACATCGTACACATGTGTATAAGTTTTTATTTTTGACAAATTTGACAGTTCGTTGACATTTGATTTTCTTTTAAAAATGCAACAATGACGGACGGACTGTTTGTTGGTTGTCCGTTTGCAAGAAGACGTGAGCCACTCCTTGCATTCAGTCGCGACAATATTTTTATTACTCTTTAATTGACAGGTACCATACAGACGACATCATCGAAACCATAATGGAGATGGTGGATAAATACGCTCTTTTGGAATTCTATGATTGATGACAGAATTATTATGCCCAACATGGAATGTGTCAATTGAAATATTGCGTAGATGATTATTATTTGATAAAATTCATGCCGCTGCCACTATGACAGAAACACAGTCGACAATCATCTTTAACCAACGATGTGACAATTTGTCATTTTATTCTCATTTTTTAATCTGTTGGGGGACAAGTGGGGAATTGTTGGTGACAATGACAATATAGTTTTGTTTAATTTATTATTTTTAATAACCTTAAAATGAAAATTATATTTTGCCACGATGTTGAAGAGTATTATAGGGGTCATTTGTCATTAGATTTTTATTGTTCACTAATGATGTTGGCAAATAGATACATTCATAAATTTAATATTCTCAGACCATAATGAATGTGATTTGTTAAAAATTTGTATACAGTATTGACAATTTGATATTTGTACAAATTTACAAGAACGAAATTTTAAATGTGTATCTACTACCAAACTTCTATTGTTGTAGAAAATTGTTCTTTGATTGAAAACAAAAGCAAATCAAAAGAATAACTTCTGTTAGCGCCCAATAATGTCCGGAAATACATCCTATGACTGCATATGCCATTTTCTAATCGTTAAGGCCAATTTGGCATTTTTCCGTGAACTTGCCAATAAACACTTAATTGAAGCTCCGTTATAATGATGAAAATGAATGGTCCTTGGCCGTTTGAAATGACATCTACACTATTTCTATACCATATACAGTAGTTTTAAACTGTCAAAACTAGACAATTATAATAATTTATATTTATAAAAAAAATACTATTAGTGACGAAAGACGAAGGTCTTCCTACATCGCTTAACATACTTTATAATCAATTAATCATTGGAAAAATAAGACATTGTATAACTTAAATTTTTACTTTAAACGTTTACCTTCTTAACAGTTAAAAACAATAACTACTGAGTTCAAAATCAGTTAAAATGTGCTACTGGACTAGTTAATTTAGTTAAAAATATTAACTATATATAACTTTTGTTGGATTATTTACAATGTAGAATGTATTGAATAGATGTCCTATTTGATATTTTATTCTTAGATTTATGTTAATAAAAACATAGACTCCAACGGCCATCCTTACGAATTTGTTTTTCATTGATTGGATTATAGCATTTTCGTGAAAGTTCTCCTTTGGCCTCATACAAATTACTATAGAAACAAAGATCGCTCAGTTGTCGTTGGCTAGCGTTAACCGAACTCCATAAAATTTCATATATGTATATGGAATTTGGATCAAATGGAAAACATTTGGGTCCAACATGCACGGCAAGAATGCCTATGTGAAAATTCACAATTCATTGAAATCTAACTAAAATGAATAGAGAGGGAATTATTATATTTGAAAAATTCCGAGAATTTTAGTATTCTTCGAAAATTAAGACACGATTTAACAATTAAAAGTGGCAATAAATAATTCACAAATAAATTTGTTTAGCAAATATGCCAAAAATAATATTTTGCTCACTTTTTCATTCTTCTGTTAAGCGATTTTCCCATAGCTCATTCTAATTTCTCGTTCAATTTATTGCCCTCCATGTTATTTGTTTGTCTTGTTTCAATGGTGAAAAACCTCTACACAAAGTTTTAACAATTAAGGAAATTCAAAATCAAAAGAATTCCACTACAATCATTTTATATTATACAGCTAAACACACGCCCCAAAACAATTTCAATTGAAATTTTTATTTGGCCACAATAACTTTTGCTAGGGACGGGATGAAAAATGCGAAATACAACAATCCTACAAAATCCAATGATGGCTCAAATAACAATGGCCGCCCAAATCAACAACGGTAGATCATCATAGCAATGGAGGGCAGAGGAGTAGTATTGGTGCTTGTCTTGTCAACAGTTTCCTGCAACAATTTGTCAATAAAGCTTTGCTACTGCTCCACAAACCGCTAGTGTGAGTCCAATAATTTGTGTGTGTTAAAAGAGCGGAAATTAAACCACCAGAAAAACGCACAATTATATTTTCAAACCGTAACGAATACGGCGGGAACACAATGGCAACGACAACAATACCATCATTTATCACAGAACCAATAACAAAGCTAACATTGTTATCCATTGTGACAACAAATAAAAAGGAGGCTTCACTAGAATTATTGAGCAGATTTTTATACATTTTTCTTTTCATTTTATAGATTGTCACTAAAATGTTTTAATGCTGCAATAACTTAAATATAATAAAATAATAAACTATGTGCTTCAAAATAGTCAGGCTTTATTTCATTATAGTTGTTGTTTTATTGAAATGACTATTTATAGTGGGGAAAATTTTAAAAACATAAAATGGATGTTATATCAAGAAAAAAAAAGAATGCATACCAGAACAAACGAGAACAATGCCCTGGAAAAATATTTGTTTTCTTTCTGCACAGCTTTGCATATGTGTATCGTGAAATTTAATATTTAATGTAATCCCCAGTTGGCGATATTAACCAATTTTGAGATATACGAGGAAGACTACATAAATTTCTGGCCTAGAAAACACTACATTGCAAAGATTAACATTTTTAGCATAAAAGTACGTTTGACGTACGACTACCTGCTTCGTTGTTTACAGTGAATAATCGAACTATGAAAACCTGTTCGCTCCACAAACAATTGCGTTTTAATAAGTGTGCCAAAACAACTTTACACTATGTTTACATTTACGAAATCCACTCGATTTCAACTGTCAATTCCATTGCTCAAACTTCAAACGAAATCCAATCGATTTCAGATGAGTTTTCATTTGACGATACACAAAGGAATTGACAGATGAAATCGAGTGGCTTTCGTAAATGTAAACATAGTATTACATTTATTAAGGTAGATAAATTATCAATATGTTACAATGTTAAAAAGTGTTACAAAAATAAATACATTTCGTACATTTTTCAAGCACAGCTTCATTCAATTATTACCCAAAGTATTGTTCAACGAATTCTACAAATATTTACATTTTATCATTCATATATTTTTTGTTTGTTTTTGCTTAAAATAAACTCATTTTATACAATCTACCATCTTAATGATTTTTGAAGAACACATCGGTTTTCGTAGTTTGATTTATTCATTCACGAGCAAATACTCGATTGTATAGAATTTCATAATTAGGCCCCTGGTTGTTCTCGTTGGATCCAGCACACGTTGACAATTTGCCAAGAAAAATTGAAAAAATACTATCGATTCTTCACAGGTGACAAATCATAGATCTATGCGTATGAGCCCGAAAAAAACAATTGGTCGTGTGGGTCTTCGAAGGCGAGCCAAATCCAACGAAAGACCTGTAGCTTTATTCAATTAAAATCAATTAGAAAGTTGTTCATGGAAGAAGCATTTTGAAGCAAAATGTCGCCTGTTTCTTCAGTAAAACTGACCATGTGGCGACTATACGGCTTGAGCAACGTAGGGCGGTTAATTCCGAATGGTACACTACAATTTGTTTGCCTGAAGGCTTCGAAGAAAATCGAAAAACGAACACAAAAAGGCGAATCATTATGCACCATGACAGTGTGAGCTCTCACACATCGATTCGAACTAGCGCCTTTTTGACCGGACTTTGTACCAAATAACTACATTTGATTCCGAACATCAAGAAAAACGAGTGGTCAACGATTTTCGTCGCCAGAAGATGCTGTTAAAGCGTTTGAAAACTATGTTGTTTTTGTTGTCCAAAAATCTATCAGTCTGGTTTTCATGGTGAAACTAAAGAATAATTTGGATATAGCTCCTATATAAATTTTCGTACGATTCGAGGTATTTACGCAACAACCCCACTATGTGTGTCTAATGTTAATGATATTTGGAAAATGTGTCGGAATTGGGAGAAAATATTTCGCCAAATTGTTGTGGTGTAAGATATCATATAGTCTGTCTGATGCTTTCCTTACTGGTTACTCACTATCATTAGTAGGTGATAAGGGTAGCTCAACAGGTGAAAACTTGAGGAAGTCAGTCTCGTTGCTACAAATTGTGTGCATTATCTTTGAATATTTCTACCTAAATATTCATAATATTGTGTAGTGCGGCATGTATGTACTTATATTCTTATATTTGTTCTTTAAACAATGTCATCTGGTTTGTAGTGATCATTGTTAATCATTTCAGCCACTGGAGACGCATGAAAGGCTCAATATCTAATACAATTACCCAAGGACACACAAATGTGGCTGTTTCTTACATATCTTAAGAACACAAGACAATTGACCGCATGTTGTTTTTTTTCTAAATATGTGTATCTCGGAATGATGATAATTATAATCAGAAACAAACTCCTATGTCATGTCCTTATCACATGTTGAAACACACACAAATAGATATTTCAGCTAATCTACATATATGCTATTTTTTGGAATTTGGTAAAATATGTCTTTTCACTTTTCGATACTTATACCTTATTAAAAAGTATTTTCAGTACTTTTTTATGTTTTACATTTCTATTGTAACGACAACATCGTAAATTTGCAGCCTGTCTTGCTGTAATTTTGCCTCTGTAGTTGATGGTTGCAAAGCATATTATTTGTTGTTACCATAAATTTTTCTCCATGAAAGTGTTTTAGTGCCAAATATTGATATTGCCAATAACTTTTCTGTTCTTTTATTAAGATAAAATATATTTCTTAACTCAAGATGCAACCAAATGATGACAATAAAAATACCACCTAAAATATATCAAGCAACTGTCATATATAAAACCAATACAAACAGCATCGGCATAAAAAACAACTTCAGTTGTCATCTTCACTTTCCTTTTACATATTACTTTATTCGTTCTTCTCCATAATCTCCAGTCATGAATTAATGTGTAAACATAAAACCACAAAATAACCAAAAATAACAACAGAACCATAAAGTATTGGTATAACCATTGAATGTTTATGCCATTTTGGGTTCTGGAGGTTTGCTGAATCTCCTTGTTTTATCCACAAACTTTGTCCTTTTGTATGTCTGGGAGCCGCCCGTTTTCCACTCATTGTGACAGGTATGAGTTTGTCATTTGAAACCATAGCTTTGCTAAAAATAAACTTTATTATCATATGTACATATACATATTTATACACAGACAGAATTATGAAAGGGTATAACGACGTATGCAGAAATATTGTTATGACCGATGACGATTTTGTTTTGATGATTTACTCATTCGCTTAGACAATGACGTCGGTATCTAATGAATTTTTTTTCTGTTAAAAAAACTGATAAAGTAAACAACCGAGAATGAAATTATGACGCCAATTTATTGGCGACTTCTTTTATTTTTTATCATTGTATATCATTTGCAATATTTGCCATAAATATGTTTTAGTTTTTTTTTTTATTTCTTCACTTAGTTTTTAGATTACACATTCACAGCATAATATATCTTAAAAAAAGATTTAAATTTTTTTTTAATCAGAAACAATTTCGTATTACTATGGCTACTATTTATACTTATGTATTTCTATAGTAATAATGAAAATGCGAATATTTATCATCAAAAATGATTTTATTGCATGCGCTCAAACCAATTGTCGAAGCACTCTCCCCACTCCGATCGAGACACTTGCAAAACAGGGGTTTTGGACGCTTCATCACCATCTTCGAGACGAAAATCGTTGAACGCTGATTTGTTTTCTTGATGTGCGGGAATATGGCGGAAAACCCATCAATTCTACGTTTCGGTCGGTCAAAAAGGCGCTATTATGAGCCGAAGTGTAAGAGCAAACAAGGTTTAATACCAATGAGACATTGATATTTTCTATTGGTCGGAAAATGTAGCTGAATTCCTCAAAGTACCGCGATATGATAGGAGTAATACCAAATGAGAAGCTAAACTCCGCAAAATAGCAAAAATCGGGATGTACCGTTATGTGAGGGCTATACTAAATGGGCTAAAATGTTAGAAAATGTGACTAAAACATTCAAAATACCTAAAATCGGTCGGTATGTCTACGAAACGTGCACTGACAAATATCTGGGGAGAAGTTGTGAGCCCAAAGGAATACCAAATCCAAATTTCAGCCATTTATAATGTGTCTTAATGAGGCTAAACCCTTAAAATTAACGAAAATCGGGAAAACCGACAAACGTTTTTAAACTCAACTCTGAAAATATCAATTTTTTATTTAAGACCTTCCTTGAGTAGTTAATTTACTATGTAATCATGTAAATAAATGTTAATGAACTTTTGTGATTGCTGTTTTCATTAAAGCGCATTCTTGTGCCCACCCGCATAAAATGCATACCACAATAACTACAAATTTAACATTAAGTCATTATAAATATTTTAGTCAGCAATGTGCTAAATAATAAACATCAGAGGAAGTCATTTATTTTATATTTACTTCCTGATAATCAATTACATTTTGGCAAACGTAAATTTATCGTTTTCAATAACATGAAATAAATACTTGAATATTTATTGTTATACACGCGTCTGCAGTTAGTATGAAATTTAAGTTTAGTCTATTGCATACAAACATTTTTGCCATATTTAAACAAAACTCATTGATTTGTATGAAGCTGTGAATACTGTTAGTCTGGTTGTTGTATTGTATATACCTACATAATATACATTTCATTCAGAGAAGTCGAAGTTCATTCAAATCTGGCTTCTGACTCATCTTTATGCAAATAATATAGCAATTTTTAATTTATTCAAGGTATTCTCGCTCTATCCTCAAACCTCACTTGTTCCGCTTTCACATTATCATTTTAAACGAAATATACTATGTGCTAATTAAACCACATGCACAGTGTGTTAAATAAATATTGGTTATGTGGTTAAATAATTATCATATAAATAATAAAATACAAAATATACACGCTTATTTTTAAACATTTTATTTTGTCAATAACTTCTTCATGAATTGAAAAATAACTTCGGTGGAGAATATCCACAAACAAGAAACAAGGGAACGGATTTTATTTTGTATTATTTATGATTTCCTTTGATTCCATAATATTAACTCATTTCTCTTCTTCTTTTCTATTCTTTCATTTTAGGAATCGAACACTTGGTTGAACATCGGTTACTACGGCACGATCCACAAGATGTTGCACATTTCCTTTACAAAGGTGAAGGTCTTAATAAAACGGCAATAGGTATGTATTCCCAATAACAAATCTCTATCAATTTGGTGGTGTCTGTTGATATTCATTTCACAGTTTATTAACAACGTCATTGTAAAACAATCAACACCCTATGCTTATGATGATGCATTCAATTGCAATGACAAAAACCACAAGAAAAAAAAAATAAAGTGTAGACGAAAAAAAAATCAAACTAAAGACTCATTTGTACAGTAAAAACAATAGAAGAATTCTTCTTGGCAAATCAAATAAACAAATTTAGCGATACAAGGCCACAATGAGAAGCAATATAAACAAAATACATCAAATAGAATTTACATAGAATATACATACATACATACATACGTATGTACATCTGTAGGTATGTGCATATAAACAAATAAAAAAAAACAGAACAAAACAATCAATACAAATCGAAATTATTATAATAGGTGGTAAATAATTACAAACATTTGAAATAACACAGAGATCCACATAGTCCTGTGTGGAGAATAGAAAAAATACAAATGTATTGATTGATATCGCTTCCAAAAACAGTTTATTGACCTTAACATTGTAGCTTTTGTATGTAAAGATATATAAATATTTCGAATTCTTTGTGGTTTTATCAAATTACTAAACTGATTCAAAGAACTGAACATTTTTTACCTTGCAATGTAATTAATTAAATAAAGCTGATTTCTATATGTTAAATTGTCTTCAAAATACTTGAGCCATATACATATGTAAATAATAACATTTTGATATTTCAAGCGAGTATTTTTTAGATTCCTTTAAAACCCTCAAGAATATATAATTGAATGGCATTATTGTGGTTGTCATGTTATTTCATATTTTTTCTCTCATTTCTTTCATTACAGGTGATTATTTGGGTGAAAATAATGACTTTAACAAAGAAGTTTTAAAAGCTTTTGTGGCATTGCATGATTTTACAAATTTAATATTGGTTCAAGCTTTAAGGTTAGTATCATTGGTTGATTTGTTGTAATTTTTAAAATAAAAAACTCTTTTTTATTTCTTTTCATCTACGATTTGCTGCAGACAATTTTTATGGTCCTTTCGGTTGCCCGGTGAGGCGCAAAAAATTGATCGCATGATGGAATGCTTTGCCCAGCGTTATTGTCAACTTAACCCTGATATATTCACAAATACCGATACCTGTTATGTTTTAAGTTTTGCCATCATCATGTTAAATACATCGTTACACAATCCATCGGTATGTCTTTGTTGTTTATATATGTAGAATATTAAGTGTATATTATTATCCATACCCCACAGCCAATATGATACCATCCTAGGGAGTTTTAGCTAAATTCTCCATAACATATACATATGTGTGTAGGAGTACATGCATAAATCCCTTTAATGCTAATGTTGTGGCAACGATTACAAAGCAGGAGACTTTTGGCCTAAACACTTTTCGTCGTATATCAACATTTGTGGTGTGCATAATTTTGCCATTTCTTCTTATCGTCACTTGGCTGATATTGGTATACGTCTACTTCTATCCTGTTCCCACTCACCTTTTGTTATTATATGACTTTTATGCATGCGTGTGTACTATATCAGCGTGTGCCAAAATTACTTAATTTGAACGTGGCATTTATACATAGATATATGCAGTTTAAACAAAACACATGCTTAGCATCCTATTATTTTTAACATTGCTGTTAAAAATAACTTGTCAGGATATTAAAAACAAGTAAAAAATGTTAAGTTCGGTTTGGCGGAACTATACCCTATACCTTGAAATATTACGAACTAATATCTAATTCGATCTGAACACTTCACAATAAAATACACATTTTTTGTGCAGAAGTTTTTGGATCACTAAGAAACAAATATTGTTGGGGGCCACCGTGGTGCAATGGTTAGCACGTCCGCCTTGCACTCAGAAGGTCTGCGGTTCGAATCCCAGGCCAAGCAACATCAAATTTTCAACGGTGGCAAAATTCCCCCTCAGTAATGCTGGCGACATTTCCTGAGTATTTAAGCCATGAAAAACTTCTCTACAAGTGGTGTCGTAAGACACGCCGTTCGGACTCGGCAATAAAAAGTAGGTCCCATATCATTGAGCCAATATGAATCGGCGTGCACTCATTGATATGAGAGAAGTCTCCCTTGTCCCATCTGGGATGTTTGTGGAACAATTATTATTATTATTATAAGAAACAAATAGATACAAATTTCATAATACTTGAAATCGGGTAAAATATAGGGCTACACCAAACGTGAACCTATGTATGTCCAATATTAGTGGTGCAGACGTTTTTTGGCCACTGGGAACCCTAAATGCCAAATTGCAACAAATGAAAAAAGTAAATAAAAACTTCAAAGTACATGAAATCGTCGTACATGAATGTGTCCACAACTTTTGGTGGAGACAGTTTTTGACTACTTCGAACACGAAATTTGCACATTTAGACAGAAAATTTAACTAAAAAAGTTAAAATAACTGACATCGAAGACGTCGGTAAAATCATGAAAGTACCAGAAATCAGGCGGGACCGTTATATACGGGCTAACAAAAACATGTACCGATATAGCTCATCTTCGAACTTGACCTGTCTGCAAACAGAAGACGGATCTTTCCAAAATTTCAGCGTCCTATCTCAATTTTGGTGGATGCTAGAGTGATTACCACGGAAGGACGGACGGACATTCTTAGATCGGCCCAGATTTTTACCCTGATCAAGAATAGAAATACCTTATAGGGTCGCAAATGATTATTTCAATTCGATACAAACGGAAAAGCAAACTTAATTTACACTCATACTATGGTGGAGGGTGTAAATATCATAAATAAGTTGTGCATGTGAATTCTTGAAGTTGGAGCTCCCATAGTATTTTTGGCTTTTATCCCTATCTAATCACATATCCATACACAGACCGAGCAATTGGTCGATGGAAATGGAAAAAGGATTGAAACAACAGAAGAAACTCTAGGCCTTCTGATGAAAACGCACTTCCCGCAGAATACCATGGTTAACACTGAGGCATCGACGGAATGTATTAACTCATCGGAAGAAGCACCAAAGATCGACAGCTTAATGGTCCAACAAGCCATTTTAAGCTTTTCACCATATAAAGCAGCTGGACCAGACCAGATCTTCCCGGCTTTATTACAGAGGGAAGTGGACTTTATTGCGTCCAAACTGGTCGGGATCTTCAATGCATGCTTAAAACTTGCATACACTCCTATAGCCTGGCAGGAGGCAAGGGTAGTCTTTATACCCAAACCTGGCAAGGCAAGTTATGCAACACCAAAATCTTATCGACCGATAAGTTTAACTTCATTCTTACTCAAAACAATGGAACGGACAGTCGACACCATGATAAAGAGTAAGATCCCCAACGATATGCTTAAATTCAAACAACATGCATACGTTAAAGGCAGATCAGTGGAAACCGCATTGCATGAGGTAGTACACCACATAGAAAGAACCTTCGAAATGAAAATGTACACACTTGCTGTATGCATCGACATCGAAGGCGCTTTCAATAACGTAAGCACCGAGACACTTATCCACTCCTTAGACGAGTTTCAGGTAGACAGGGCCTTAAGGAACTGGATAAACCACATGCTAAGGAATAGATGGATAAGCTGCGGGCTATACGACGTGAAAATAAGAGACAAAGTTGGACAAGGAACGCCACAGGGAGGGATACTTTCACCTCTGTTGTGGGTTACCACCATAAACAGTCTCTTGAGGACCCTAACCGAAGAAGGATTTGACCCAGTCTGCTACGCAGACGACGTTATAATACTTCTGAGGGGAAAGAATCCGAATCAACTCTGTCGTAGAGCAGAAACGGCTCTAAAAATTGCTTTTAACTGGGCCAGGCCGAGAGGTCTGAACGTCAACCCAGAAAAAACAGAATTATGTCTATTCACTAGGAAAACGAAAATGGGGCACTACGAGGAACCAGTTTTTCTAGATAAGACAATAAATATCTCTTGTACAGTTAAATATCTAGGAGTAATTCTGGATAGGAAACTTAAATGGAAAGACCATATACAAGAAAGGGCCAACAAGGCCCAAATATGTTGGTCAACCTGCAGAAGGGCGATAGGCTCAAAATGGGGGTTCAATCCTAGGATGATACACTGGCTATACAGAAGCGTAATTAGACCAATTCTAACCTACGCGTCTGTGGTATGGTGGACAGCCATGGACAAAAAATGCAATGTGGAAATATTGCAAAAGGTCCAAAGAACATGCTGCCTAAGCATTAGCGGAGCAATGAGGACCACACCGACTAGGGCTCTAGAAACAATTTTGTTTGTACACCCAATAGAGATTCAGGTAAGGTATGAGGCAGCCATCGCAGCTGTAAGGCTAAAGTCGATGAGCGAGTGGATCGAAAAGAGCCACCAAAACATATTAAAGGTCACAACGGGTGAATCTATAAATCAGGTAGTATCGGACCGTATACCTGAAACTAGTGAAGTAGCCTTGTGTGAAGTGTCAATACCTGACAGAGACATGTGGATCGAGGGAGCTCTAGCACAGATTCCCGCTGGAAGCTGTGGGTTTACGGATGGGGCTGTGCTAGGGGGGAGAACCGGACTGGGTCTTTATATAATGGAACCGGAAACGGAAATCTCCCTCCGTCTGCCGGATCATAACACGATCCTGCAGGCGGAACTCCGGGCGATAACAGAGTGTCTGCTTTGGTTTGATGCACACACAAGGCCTACCACTGTAAATATCCTTACGGATAGCAAAGCAGCCATTAGAGCTATATCAACCAAGACAGTGAAATCTAGAACTGTCTTGGAATGTATTAAATCTATAAATAATTACTCCCAACACGGTAAGGTAAACATTATATGGGTACCAGGGCATACCGGGATTAGGGGTAATGAAATAGCAAACTCCTTGGCAAAACAAGCCAAGGAGCAACCAACGGTAAGTCTAGAAAACGCTAAGCCGTTTAAAGCTACGCGACTAGAACTAAAGACATGGGCAAAAAATGCACATGTATCCCTCTGGAGTAGTGGAGAGAAGGGAAAAAACACAAAAATCCTATGGGGAAACCCAGACGAGGACAAAACAAAAGAATTACTTTTACTAAGTAAAAAAGATATTAGTAGACTGACAGGAATCCTTACAGGTCACCTAGGTCTAAAAGCGCACCTGCACAAAATAGGTTGTGCAGAAAACAGTGAATGCAGAGCATGCGGAGAGGACGACGAAACGTTGGAACATTACCTCTGCCATTGTCAAGCCTTCACAAATCTGAGAACCCAGTTACTAGGGAATGACATTATACCAGGACTCGACCAAATTAGGACAATCGAGTTCAAAAAGATCAGAGACTATGTAAATAGGACAGAGATCCTAGACTAAGTCAAAAAAAAGGATAATCCTTCCATAACCCAAAATTAGAGCGCACAACAGGCCTACTTATGGCTTAAGTGTATGTCCACATGGGCATGTGGTGATCTAGTATCACCCCTCTTATCAACCTAACCTAACCTAACCATCCCTATCTAATCACTATTCCAAAGAAAGGTATGTGGGGTGTGTCTTCCCACCACCTTTTAATGCTTCTTTATAAACCTATAAGCTAATTTATACATTTTTTAGTTTTGCTCTAATACTAAATCTATAAAATGTAGATATGCGACTAAAATCATAAATAATTTGTGCAAGTGAATTAAAAACAAATGGATCAAAGAATGAACTGTGGGTCAACAACTTCAAGTTAGAGCTCTCATAGTATTTTTGGTTATTTTCCCTATCTACTCACTATTCCAAAGAAAGGTATGTGGGGTGGGTCTTCCCCCACCTTTTAATTTTAGACGTGACTCTTAATTTACCTTTAAGCTAATTTAGACATTCCTTAGCTGTGTTCTAATACTAAATCTATTAAAATGTAGATATGAAAATAAATATTTTGATGTATTTTTAATTTTTGTAAAAAGTCAATAATGCATACTCCCTAATTTTTGTAGTCGTACTAAAGGATCCTTTGCTTGGTCCCAAAACCTAGACAATGTGTATGTTAGAAAAGTCTGAAGACGCTTTCGTTTAGCCTATGTTTCCTTGTTTGGGCCCATTATCCTTTCCCAATGGGCTCTTGGTTGTGATTTGTCAAGTTAAGTTTTCTATCCTAAATAAATTTAAGATATTTGGTTCATTAAAGTGTCCACTAATATTTTCCTGGTGAACGGAAATATTTCTGTTTTTCAGATTTACATTAGATTTAGTTCAGGTCTGGGTCTTCTTTATTTAATATTTAAATTGTATCGAGTATTATGAGATCTTCTGCATGGGATACTGGCTCAAATACATAACTGGATAAGATACTCAGTACCTTTAAATTTTGCGAACGTTCAGTATTAATGTTTGTAAAAATTTAACAAATTCCAGGCTTTTTCATAGGCAAACCGCAGTTCTTTATTTTTACTCTTGTTTTCGTAGTAACGCCTAGAACTGCACACAAAAATAAGAAGATAAAATACTTACCGTTTCCGATAAGATCTCTTCAAGATTGTTAACACGAAATTCAAAGAAATACCGCAATCCACAAACGATTTTTTAGTTTATAAAGTACTAGCTGAACCCGGTGCGCTTTGCTGCCCGACTACGATAAAATATAATGGAATGCCATAATTATATTAACGTTTTTAATATTTTAACGAATAAATATAGGAGATATGAAGGCGTTATATACCTATTCAGGGTTGTTATGGAGCTACTATGGTATTTTTGTATGTTTCAGGAGGTAACACTCCTCCGAAAGCATTTCTGCCTATAAGTATTACAAATGATTTAGATATATCATCATAAAACATCTTAAGATATGGTACTTAATAGCTGTAGCCTTGGTCAATTCCTTCCAAACTATAAGTACTGCTGTAAATAATGATCACTTATACTGACTGCTAGGTCTTCAAATTTTCATTAAAATTGAACATACGTAACAAAAACATGAAATCGACCGAAAATATATACATATGGGAGCTATATTCCTATATGAACCGATCTATTTGTCTAATTTATTTTTAGACCAAATCCCGTCTCACAATCCAAATTTCATTGAATTTGAATATACATTTGAATATACGTGTTTTGTGCATAAAATACAGGAAATCGTCCGAAAATATATATGAGAGCTATATGCAAATCTTAACCGATTTAGATATAATTTCGCACATTTATGTCTAGACCAAATTCCGTTAAACATTCCAAATTTCAGCGAATTTGGACATATATTGCGCGTTTGGTTCATCAAATACGGGAAATCGTCCGAAAATATATGTACACAGAATATCTGCCGAAAATATATATGGGAGCTATATTCAAATCTGCACCGATTCCGATATAATTTGTCCCATTTATTTCTAGAACGAATTCCGTCACGCTTTCCAAATTTCAGTGAAATTGGAAATATTAGTGTGTCCAAATCTGAACCGGCCTCGATATAATTTATTTTTGGAACAAATTCCGTCAGACATCTCAAATTTCAGCGACATTGGACACATATGGCGTGTTTGAAGCATCAGATATAGAAAATCGGCCGAAAATACATGTAGGAGCAATATCCAAATCTGAACCCATTTCGATATGATTTGGCACATTTATGTCTAGACCAAATTCCGTTACGCATTCCAAATTTCACCAAAATTTGACATATATAGCGACTTTGGTGCATAAAATACAGGAAATCGGCCGAAAATATATAAGGAGCTGTATCCAAATCTGAACCGATTTCGATATAATTTGGCACATTTATTCCTAGACAGAGTTCTGCATATATAGCGTGCTTGGTGCATAAAATACAGGAAATCGGCCGAAAATATATATGGGAGCTATATTCAAATCTGAACCAATCTCAATATAATTTGGCACATTTATTTCTAGAACAAATTCCGTCAGAAATTCAAAATTTCTGCGAAATTGGACATATATAGCGTGTTTGGTGCATACAATAAGGAAGTCGGCCGAAAATATATGTGTATGGGAGCTATATCCAAATCTGAACCGATTTTGATATAATTTGGCACATTTATTTCTAAAACAAATTCCGTCAGAAATTTAAAATTTCAGCGAAATTGGTTATATATATCGTGTTTGGTACATAAATAAGGAAATCGGCAGAAAATATATGTATGTGGGAGCTATATCCAAATCTGAACCGATTTGAATATTATTTGGTAAATTTATTTTTCATCAAATTCCGTCACACAAACAATATTTGGAGATTGTATCTGTAACACTTCTAAAGATATTTGCATACAAAATCTAAATTTTTTGGAGGTACCTCCGGTTTTGATTTTATATCTCCAGATCAATGCGAAATTTCAAAATATGATATAGCCTATTTTCATTCCAGGCCATGTAGCAATGTACGCTAAAAATTTCAGTAAGATCTGTTCAGCGGTTTTCGAGTCTATAAGGCACAAACAAACAAACCAACAAACGTACAAACAAATTTCAATTATATATATATATATATATATATATATATATATATATATATATATATAGATTCCGTCACACATTCCAAATTTCACTGAAATCGGGCTCATATAGCGTGTTTGTGCATCAAATACCTTAAATCGGTCAAAAATATATATGGAAGCTAAATTCAAATCTTAACTGATTTCGATATATTTTGGAACATTTATTTATAGGCCAATTCTATGACACATTCCAAATGTCATTGAAATCGGACAATATATGTGGGAGCTATATCCAAATCTGAACCGATTTCGATGTATAATGGAACATATAGTTATAGACCAAATTCCGTCACACATTCCAAATTTCATTGAAATCGGACATGTATGTATAGCGTGTTTGGTACACCAATACTTGAAATCGGACGAAAATATATATGGGAGCTATATCCAAATCTGAACCGATTTCGATATAGTTTGGTACATTTACTTATAGGCCAAATTCCGTCACACATTCCAAATTTCATTAGAATCGGACATATATAGCGTGTTTGGTACATCAAATACTTGAAATCGGACGAAAATATATATGGGAGCTATAGCCAAATCTGAACCGATTTCGATATAGTTTGGTACATTTACTTATAGGCCAAATTCCGTCACACATTCCAAATTTCATTAGAATCGAACCCATATAGTGTGTTTGGTACATCAAATACTTGAAATCGGACGAAAATATATATGGGAGCTATAGCCAAATCTGAACCGATTTCGATATAGTTTGGTACATTTACTTATAGGCCAAATTCCGTCACACATTCCAAATTTCATTAGAATCGGACACATATAGCGTGTTTGGTACATCAAATACTTGAAATCGGACGAAAATATATATGGGAGCTATATCCCAAACTGAAGTTATTTCGATATATTTCGGAACATTTAGTGATAGGCCAAATTTCGTCCCACATTCCAAATTTCATTGAAATCGGACATATGTAGCGTGTTTGGTATATCAAATACTTGAAATCGGACGAAAATATATATAGGATCTATATCCAAATCTGAACCGATTTCGATATTGTTTGGTAAATTTTGTTATAAGCCACGTTCCGTCACGCATTCCAAATTTCATGGAAATCGGACATATATAGTGTGTTTGGTACATCAAATACTTGAAATCGGACGAAAATATATATGGGAGCTATATCCAAATCTGGACCGATTTCGATATATTTTGGCACATTTATTTTTAGGCTAAAATCCATCACACATTTCAAATTTGGAGTTTGTATCTGTAACCGTTCTATAGATATTTGCATACAAAGTTTAGATTTAAATTGGAGGTACCTCCGATTCTGGTGCTATATCTCCGGATCAGAGCGGAATTTCAAAACTTTTTATAGCCTATGTTACTTTCAGGCGATGTAGTAATATACCCTGAAAATTTCAGCAAGATCGGTTCAGCGGTTTTTGAGTCTATAAATTTCAAACAAACAAACAAACAAACAAACAAACATACAAACATTTTTCTATTTTATATATATAGATTAAGGCATCTCAAACCATGGTTTACCATGGTTTGGTATAGAAATTTAGAACTGATATCTGGTCAGATATACATATGTTAAAGATGGACTATGCCATTAACTTCTTACTTATGGCTAGAAAATTTTTCACATTTGGTACCGAGAGCTCGTAAAGCCGTACATATATATTGTTTTCAAGAAGTCGTGGCCTCAAATCATATGCAACTTCGTGAAATATGTAACCGATTTTTAAAGTTTTCATATTGTAGGGAATTTGAATATACCATGTTATAAAAATTTAATGTTAATATTATAATTAACTAATGTTTAACAACAAATCTTTTAATTTGTTTCATTAGGTCAAAGACAAACCCACTGTTGAACAATTCATTTCAATGAATCGCGGTATTAACAACGGCGGAGATTTGCCTCGCACCCTACTTGAATCTCTATACGAATCAATACGAACGGAACCATTTAAAATACCCCAAGATGATGGTAATGATTTAATGCATACCTTCTTTAATCCCGATAAAGAGGGTTGGCTATGGAAACAGGGTGGCAGGTAAGTGATTTCGAAATATTTGTAATTTAGTATTGAGAATGATATTAACCTTTTTAGTATGTTCTCCAGATACAAATCATGGAAGAGGCGATGGTTTATATTGAACGACAATTGTTTATATTATTTTGAATATACAACAGATAAAGAACCCAGAGGGATAATACCATTGGAAAATATATGTGTAAGTATAAATACGTCTTGTCAGCGGGTTGTGCAGTTTTAGTATTTTTTGTTGTGGTGTATTGGTCTTCTACTCCTTGTATTGCTTGCATTCCTCTAATCATAACCGTATACATATCCCAGCCTTAACAGTCTGAACTCTGTTGTTTCTTTAACCTTTCAACATCCACAAACAATCGATTAACTTTGTCTCGTACTTATGTCGGAATATGTTCCATAGTATAGCAATAATTTGATGCTTTTGATATCTCCTTCTACCAAAATTCTTCAAACCCTCTACATGCGAGATTCCAAGTATAAATAAATTTCGTACATTCAGTCAACTAAATGGTGCAAACTTATTAAAATTCCATTCGAATTATATAAGAATGTGCATGTGGATGAATAAAGTAGTCGCATATTTTTCATAAAAATACCCAAATAAAGTTGTTTTTTAAGATAGAACTTATTGAGGATCGTATTAAAAAGAATAAAGTCATATAAAAAGAGCACCAAGGACATTAAATATTTTTTTTCTCATATCAATGAGAGAATTTGCAGGCTCTGTTTAGAGTATATGAGGAAAAGTCAAAATTTTTTAGTTTCCATGAAGCCAAGGTTTGCATTATTATAATACGCGAACTATTGTAGTTTACCAGTAACTATGACTATTGCTGGATTAATTTAGATGTTTTTGTACAAAGCTCAAAAATTTAGCAAAAAAATTTAATTTACGTGGTAGTTACGACCGCGTAAAGGAAAAAACATAGGCAAAAACACGTTGAAGCTAAACAGGTTTTTTACATTGCTATTCGATTTCTGATTAAACCATTCAAATGACGGACATCTGTCCAAAGTAAAAGTTGGAGAATACAAAATGAAGATTACACTTCTAATGTATCACTTTCCAAAATGTCCACTGCATCCACCTTTTATCGATGCTGACATTTTGAAGCCGGATTTCAGGTGTTTTTTGTATTTTTTATGTAACTGGGACGCGCATTCGGATATTTCGAAAAACCAATTATAGGATTAAAGAACTCGCGATTTCGCATAATCTGATATGTATACTGAGTATGTAGCCCACACAGCAGCAGAGTAATCTACTGCCAAAGGCCAAAATTTAGTGCGATATATTTTCTAAAAAATCTTTTTTTTAGGTACAGTATTTACAATATCGTTTTGAGTGTGCTGGTACCCCGCGATATTTTAGTTTTTTGACGATCCGGATCATATGAATCACAGATCGTAAAAATCCATCTACTAGAACGGCGGAAATGGCTACTGCAAAAATTGAAAAATTTGCGAAAAATGTTTTTGAAAATATCACGGATTAAATCGCGTTTTCTGTGGATCGTTTCCTTTTCAATGAAGAAACTGACACATCACTCGAGTTTTTGCGAAAACAGTGGTTTAAAAAATTTAGTGCCATGGGAGCTTTATCCGATTTATCCCAAAAATAGTGTGTGATGCTACATCCACGGTTCTTAATGGATTTTATCGAAATAGGTTTAGAACGATGTATTTTTTCATGGATGATAGTGAAATCGGATGCGCATAAAAAGTGTATGCACTTTGTGCAAATTATAAGCGTTATACAGTTTGTTGCACACTAAACTGCAGATGATGCTACATCTGAGCGGCCAAAGTAAATCCTAGCAAATGTGTACAAATTAAAAGAGAAGAATTCGCTGTGTTATTAAACCGCATGCGCATAAAGTGATTTTGAGGATTTCGCGTTTTACACGCATTTCAAAAAGAACATTACTCGATACAGTTTTATTTCAAGAGTATACCCCATTAAAAGGAACCCAACATTTATTTGAACGATACCCATATCTTCCGCTAGATGTTAGTGTGTATTCGAGAAGTGATTGGAATAAAAAAATCGATTTTTGCGTGAAATTTCTCTAAAATAGAAGAATAACTCCGACAAATGTTTCCTACATTTTTTCAACTAACTCACAAAATAAATTTTAATAAATCTTTTCTCTTTCAAAAATTTTTCTCAATATAATGATTAGAGTCTTTTAAAGATTTTTTTCTTTTTATCAGAATTGAAACCGCCATAACTTTTGCGCGCAACAACCAAATTTAGTATCTCGAACAGATTTAAGAATGGGATTTTTTTCCCAATCTATGTACCAAAAATCTTTCGTGTAGCTTAAAAAAAAAATTTTAATTTTTTTTTTTTTATGGAAAACTAAAAAAATTTGTCTTTTCTTCATATACATTTTTCAAATTACATATGTATGTCTACATAACGAATAAAATGAATATAAAAAGACATGAAGTATGTCTGTCCCATCTTTTTATTGATCCACAATACATGTGTTTAATTATGCGCCATTTAAAGAAACGTTTTTATCTAAAGCTTATATGTATGCTCATATATTATTTGTAAAATAATGGGATTCATTTTTATGAAATTCGATTTGATATCCAATATATTTAACAACAGTTGGTAAATTTGTATAAATCAGCTAATTTTCTGTTTTGTGAAGTCAAATTTTTGTATACCATTCTCCGTTCTTCTTTTGCAATCTTTTTATTTAATTTTATGTCAAAAACATAATTTTTGTTACTTTTGACTCGGCGATTAGGAAACACACGGTGTTCTTGAATTTAATTGAAGAAACCAAAAAAATCAATGGAGCGCTTTTTAAATAAATCGAGATTCAAGTTGACATTTTTAACGGTTTTTTAGGTTTTCACGATTTTGCTTGGAAACCGCAAATCCTATCGAAATAGGACTAAAGAAAATGTTGCAGTTATGAAAATTCTCTACAAGATTGACTTTTATAATATTTTCGTAGTTTTTACCCTTATTAAGATATAAAAGTTCAAATTAGGGCAATGGATTGACTGTATCGCCTCCTCATAAAACAAGGGCATGACTGCAATTTCCCAACTTAAACTTATATGTCTCAAAAATGGTACAACCTAGGAAAAAAAGGGTTTGCAGTTTTCAAGCTAAATCCTGAAAACCTAAGAAAAAAATCTGAAAGTTGGATCTTAACCTCTATATCTCAAAAATGGTAAAACATAGGAAAATATCAATTAGCCGATCTTGTACAGAATTTTCCCTGCTACAACAATTTCTTTAGTCCCATTTCGATAGCACTTGCGGTTTCCAAGCAAAATCTGAAAGCCGAAAAAAGCCTAAAAATGTGAACTTTGATCGCGATTTAGTAAAAAATCCATCCAGCGATTTTTTCATTTTTTTTTTTTTTGGATTTCTCTCATCTATAAACATTGCTGTTTCAGAATCCCCAAAAACTTCGCAGGTGTAAGCGGTTTTCATTTGAAGTTAGTTAGGGCGCACCATACGCGGCATTGTTTTATAATGAGGCGATACAGTCAATCCATTGTCCTAATTTTAACTTCTATATCTCAATAACGGTAAAAACTACAAAGATATCATAAAAGTCAATCTTGAGAGAATTTTCATGGCTACAACAACCCTTAAGAATGCCAACTTGAATCGCAATTTATTTAAAAAGCGTTCCGGCGATCTTTTTGGTTTTTTGTTTTTTCTCATCTATGAACATTGTAGTTTCAGTATCCGCTAAAACTTTCCAGGTGTAAGCACCTTCCATTTAAATTTGGTTCAAAACACCTTGAAAAATATCAACGGTATTGAAAAATAACCTTAAAATTCATCGTTGATTCGGCTATTATTAATAACATTTAATAACTGCATTGGAAAATATGTATTCTTCAATAACTTAAATATATTGACTTCCTTACATCTGCTTGTTATTACAAATCCCCTTTCCCGTTGGTTGGTCCAGTTTGTGAGCATGGGAACCGAAACTCTTGGAAAAAATTCTATAAACCTTATTGCTTTGTTTACAGGTTCGAGAAATTCATGATCGCAGTAAACCCAATTGCTTTGAACTCTTTGCTACTGGTGGAGCAGAAATCATTAAAGCATGTAAGACTGATTCGGAAGGCAAGGTAATTAAATAATTGAAAATTAAAATGTTTTTTTCTGACCCCCATTTAAAATATGAACTCTTTTCTTTACACACATTTAGGTTGTTGAAGGCAAACATAGTGTTTATCGCATGTCCGCTGCCACAGAGGAAGACCAACAGGAATGGATAAAACGGCTAACACAATCCATTAGTCACAATCCATTCTATGATATTTTAGTACAAAGAAAGAAAAAAGCTTTAAGTAAAAGTTAGTATTAGCTTTACAACAATGCAATAGGAACACGAAGAACAACAACAATACAAACAACATTAGTGGCATCCACAACCATTATATTATCCACAAGAGCAGTAACAACCAACAACACACCGAACATACCACAACAACACTGTCATTTTTCATTTTATTTTTACATCAATACAAAATTGTCTTAAACAAAAAAGTAAGGAGGAAAATCAACTCCAGCAACAAGAACTCTTCGAAACGAATTGAAAACAAAAACCAAGTGCAAAAACAAAATATTATATAAACTTTATTATTAATTTTATTATTTTTTATAGTTTAGTTACATATGTGTATATCCTTAATTTTTATTGTAATTCTTTTTTGGGATCTCATATGAATTTCGAATACCATTTCTATAATGGACACGACACACGAAAAAAGAAAAGAATACGCGAGAAACCACTTCATATTTAGCAAATGAAGCTGAGAAAATTTGTCAATTTTGAACGTAGTAATTGTTTTTATTTGTTAATTTTTTCCTAGATGTTTGAAATGAATTTAAAGTTTTGTTATTAAATCTTAGCTTGTTTGAAGAAGAAAACATTTCCCTGCTAATTCATAATTTGTCTATTGTCTGAATTATTATTTGTTTAAAAATAATTTATTAAATTATTCCGTTTTGTTTTTGATTATTCTGTGTATGTAATAACGTTTCTCTTTTCACGCTTAATTGTATTGTATTTTTGGTGTCCCTA
The DNA here is from genome assembly GCF_047663935.1 of Musca autumnalis. Taxonomy (NCBI): domain Eukaryota; kingdom Metazoa; phylum Arthropoda; class Insecta; order Diptera; family Muscidae; genus Musca; species Musca autumnalis. The sequence goes on along the minus strand of NW_027411755.1, from coordinate 83,142,557 downwards.
TTATTTTTTCGTGTATTGAATTCAATGTCGTCCTTTATATATAAATATTAAATGCTATTTTCCACTATTGTTTAGCAATTAGTTTAAATTAAATTAATTGCCATTCTCTTTTTGATATTGTTATATCCTTAAAAATATTCTCTAAACTTTAGAAAAGGTCTTTAGATAGAAATATTTCTCGTAAATAAAAAACAAAACAAATTTGTATTTAAAAAAGAAAACTGCATATTTTTTATTTTAGAAGATACCAAGAAGAATACTACAGAATTCGAGTTTATGTTGCTTATGTTTCCCAGAATACCAGAATTGAAGTATTTCCGCCTATATTTTAAATGTCAAAAGAGATAACAGCTGAATTTTTCAAATTGGGAAAAATACAATTTCACATAAGACTGTAAGAAATTTTACTGGACCTGTGGACTAGGTACCGCGTTTTTAATAAATTAAATTACTATTATTAGACCAGTACAATAATTGCGTAAAAATAAACTAAAACATAATACATCTTATAGTATGGTATTTCCCATGAACGTGGAACAGTTATATAAAATGGATTTTTTCTTATACTGTATATTTATTCGAGTTTGATTTTTCCTATAAAATTTGAAATCCTCCATTTTGAAGCCTCTATACTTTTTAATGAAAATCAGATAAAGTGTTAAGGTAAACATGTATTCAATTTAGAACAGTATCCGAAGATTTATTAATGGGTCGATTCCGTATTGCGACGCGAGTCGTGCCGCGTTGCCAGTTACATTTTTTTCATTACGTATGGCAACAGTCGCCCGACGACGTCAAATTCTGTCGCCATAAAGTTCATTTTCCGGCGACAACAAATTAGCTGTCGCCGTGCATTTTTACAAACAAATTGAAACGTAAGTAACATTTTCATTTATTTTAAATGAATTTATTTAATATTATATACGTTTTTTGGTGCTTCAGTACTTATATTGGTAAAAATTAATACAAAACAGCAATTTGAAATACTGCTTGAAAAAATGGAAGCCCACCCAAACGTAGCTCGTGGAGGTAGTCTTTTTGGGGATACTAAAGCCACTTTTGATGAAGTGTGGAAGGATGTTGCGGAGCAATTAAATAGTTGTGTGCGTACACCAGATGAATTGCACAGAGTATGGACTCATTTTAAATCCAAACTAAAGAAAAAATGTCCCAAAATAAGAAGAACATTACAGCTATAGGAGGTGGACCATCACAAGAAATATCTTTGTCGTCGATTGAGCAAGCGGTAGCAGACTTACTGCAAATTAATATAGTTTCAAATCCTGCAGGTGCGATCTACGATCTTACTCCGGATATAGCTACAAAAATTCTTGTAGACAAAATGTTTTTCTGTTGAGACAATTTCTATGTTTTCACATAAAACTAAAATTTGTACTTCAACATAATTTGCCCAATCGTGAATAATAGACTGGTTTTAACTCAAAGGGACAAAAATGATGTCGGATTTTTTTATGCGGCACCCAGACCCCCACCCCCCTAAAGTGTTTAGTTTTGTTAGATTTTAAGATCGCCAAAGTTTAAGTACAATCAGAATATGTTAACATGTGCCACTGGGACCCCAAAATTTCCATAGTATGTATGGACCCAAAGGCGAATCTCCACGAAATCGCGAAATCGATGAAAAATTTTACCAGTTCATTTCTGTGGCTAAACAAGTAATCCTACAAAAAATTTTGAAAATCGGGTCGGATTCTAATTTTAGCTATGTATATAGGGCAGCATCCACTTTCAACGCATATTGATTGGTCCATAAATCTTTCGAAGAATTTTTCTATCTCAAACACAATGCTTGGGATCATAGGTGCGGGTAGTATCAGTTTCAGGTAGTGTGTACTTTTGGTTTGACGAGGAGTGGTTTTATTATTTTGGGTGTTTACTTAACATCTGTTAGATACATTGTTATTATTTTTATTTCAAAACTGATGTTGTTTGTTTTATTTATAGCGGTACCGAGGTGATTAAAGTAAACTATTTCTAATTTTTTGGTTTCTGGAGTGGCTTTATATTCGATTAGGTGGTATGTGTAGGTCTCTTGTTCGTGGTCTTTTCTATAATTTAGCATTGAGTGAAGATGGTCTAAATGATTTCCTCTAGATTTCCCAGAACATTGGTTTGATCCAAATATTCCATTGGTCATAGGTTTTAGACGTTCTCACATTACGCCTGACAGAACTTTTATGATGGGTAAGAGATTGTAGTTGCACAAGCCCTTTTGTCTCCTTTCTTGTTCACGGGGAATAGCAGAGTGAGGTTCCAATCTTTTGAGTATGCATTCCTCCAACGAATTTTTATTAATTATATTTATTTACTCCTTATTAGTCGCCACCGACCTTGATGCAGCCCATCAGTATTACATTTTTTATTCTAACAAGTAATACTCTATGTAGTTTAAAGAATCCAATCGAAATTTAGCATCGTTGGGGTCTTACTTTGAAGTTGGTGTAATAGATGGTTAGCATCCAAATTCTGTATAATAAATTTGAAACATCACACATATGATTTGTGGCATCGCCGTCCCCGCAGTTAACAAATAAGATGAGTGATGGTAACGCTCAATTTAATGTAAATGAATAAAGGCCAGGTACTACCTAATTCAAATCCGATTTTGGATTTCTTTATTCTTTTACACACACTCAGGCTTTGATAAGTATGAATTTATCATTGTGTTCTCACCTTTAAGGCCTCGACACAAAGGAAGCATGGCATCCTTGCTTAAGTCATATCTGGTAAATGACTAAATACCAAGTTCGACCTAATTTAAATGTGATTCTGAAATATTTTTATTAGGTCGAACTTGGTCTTTAGTCTTTTATCAGATATGACTTCAGCATGAATGCCATGCTTCTTATGTGTCGAGGCCTTTAGTTGCTCGCGAAATCTTCACCACCACAGTTGTGGCAAATCGATCTAATTGAAATTATATTCCTTTTTCTAAATTAATATTAAATAAATAGTTTAAGATAGTTGTTAAGAGAAGTAACTGTCTTTTATTTCAAAAACACTATATAAACTATAGATTAATCTTATAAAATGGTCCTCACATCAGTTTTATCTATGTTCCAAGGCGACGCAAAAATCAACGTGCCCAAGAACTGCTATTCCTAAATTATTTTAAGACTTCTCAATAGCAATCATAGATTCTCACAATTAGCCCCTTTCTTACAAGACAACCAAACAGTCCTTCTAGGAATCTTAAATGTACAACATGGTGGCTGACACTATCAACAGGGCAGTAAAACCCAAACCATGGGGGACAAAATAGCAGAATTTATCCTACATCGGCACCTTCAGGTGAGAAAGTATTTAGACAAATCATTCGACACTCAGGACGAATGAAAAAGGTCAGGGATGCAAGGCTGACCAAAGGGATGCCTTAATAAAAGAAAACCCAGCGGAAGTCTCAACAAAGGGTTAGCTGATCACCAACAAATCTCGTGTTCATCTACAAAAGAGCAGTGTTCGAAAATAAACACTATGGTATCGTACCGTACCCGGCGGTCGGAACACTAAAATTTTTAGTGATCCGGCAGTCGGAGCACTACGATTTTTAGTGATCCGGCAGTCGGAACACTACGAGTTTTAGTGCTCCGCAGCCGAACACTACGATTTTTATTGTTCCATTGTTTCGATTTTTAGAGATCCGGCAGTCGGAACACTAAAATTTTTAGTGATCCGGCAGTCGGAACACTACAGTTTTTAGTGATCCGGCAGTCGGAACACTACGATTTTTAGTGTTCCGCAGCCGAACACTACGATTTTTATTGTTCCATTGTTTCGATTTTTAGAGTTCCGGCAGTCGGAACACTAAAATTTTTAGTGATCCGGCAGTCGGAACACTACGGTTTTTAGTGATCCGGCAGTCGGAACACTACGATTTTTAGTGATCCGGCAGTCGGAACACTACGATTTTTAGTACTTCGCAGCCGAACACTACGTTTTTTATTTATCCATACTCCAAAAATCAAATCAGGCGTTTTTCACGCGTTCTATTAAATTTTATTTTTTAATTTGTATTTATTAAAAAAAATTATAATATATTTAATTTTCCTCACAAATCTTAATAAACTCATGTATCCACAGTCAGAACACTACAATATGTAGTGCGCCATTGTACAACAACCGAATCAATGTTTTTCATATTTTTTACTTAAGTTCACAACGTTATTAATTAATATGTATACATACATGGATTTAAGAGGTGTATATGAGTTTTTATGCCTTAATCTGTACTTATCTCAAAACTTATAAATATTTAATTTTACTCGAAAATCATTATAACATTAATATAATATAATATAATATAATATAATATAATATAATATACATTATCATTACGTTATTTTTAGTGTCCCGACATGTGGTACACAACAATTTTTTTGTGCTCCGACTGCGGAGCACTACGATTTTTAGTGTTCCGACTGCGGAGCACTACGATTTTTAGTGTTCCGACTGCGGAGCACTACGATTTTTAGTGTTCCGACTGCGGTACCCAACGTTTTTAGTGTACCAAAATGTGGTACACTACGTTTATCGTTGTGCTCCGGAACAGTATCACTAAAATATTTTTTAGTGTTTGTGTTCCGGAACACTAACGCTAAAAATATTTTAGTGATACTGTACTCGGAGCGGTACACTATGTTAGTGTACTGTTTATTTTCGAACTCTGCAAAAGAGATTATTGCGCAAACAGTTGTAGGAATCAGATCTTTGATCCAAACGGCTTGGAACACTATTAGAAACCTCTCAAATCCCAGGCGATATTATAACAAAATCATTTGAAAAATGACTGTTAAATAAAATTAAATAACCCCCACAAAGGATCGTTATAATTAAAAAAATACATGAAGTGCATCGTGCCCTTAGATTCTAGAGTTTCTACTTTCATCACACTTTAAAGAGCACTTCCATCAACAAAAAACCGTCACTCTGTAAATTCACTATTAAAATCACGGAGGGTATAAACAGTAAGTCTAACATCCGCATCGTCAGATGTTTTGTTGGTTTTAAACTTCGTCAAAATATTTCAGTTGCATACTCATGCATTGTTCCTCGAAAATGCAACTAAGTGCATCAGAAATAAAAGTGATACATGCTTGCTTTTTACCTGCGTAAAAATACGCAATTGTGACGTTTTGAAATATATAGTTTCGCATTTGTATTACGGTGCTATGAATCACAATACTTCAGGCATTTGCAGTTATTTGCCAAGCATCTGACGATACCGAAGTCTGCCTAAGAGACCTCAAACGATATATACTTGTGGAGTTAGACATGTCAGAAACCATCGACACAGTTGGTCCCACCATACATTTCCGCATTTATGGAAATTACTGTCATTAACCAACCCCCTCAAAAAATGATTAACTAAAAGCAAAGATTTCTTTGTTATCAGAAACATGCATCTATCTGCTCCAAAATGCACAGCTACAGTTCTCACATACATATCTGACCAAAGAAATACATATGAATACAATATTCATGGCAAACACATACTCCGCACAAACTAAGAAGCTTTGAACACCCGTTATTTCAGATCTCTTCCTGTAGGAATCTAATATTTTAACCAGTTCAGACGCTATGTAATTTGCTATCGTATTGTTACGGGTAATAAAGAATAGATACTTTAAGATAACCTACTCTGCTAAAAGGCATGTGTAAACTCACCCCGATGCCGAAGCGTATTTTTTATTAGGCTGTTGCTGTTGAAATCAGGAAGGCAATCGCAGATGACCTGTACCGAGCATAATTAGTACGTTTACAAAGAACAAATACGGAAACAAGTAGCTGAATATAACCCAAGTCCACAATATTTAACTCTCGACAATTTTGGAAGACCTGTAAAAAAGTGGGTGGAAATCACATGACCGTCTTCAATGTCGGTATATACATACACACCGCATAGACCATACGATTCCGATAGTCACCGTCAAGTTGGCTCTATTACGTGAGAATATCCAAACTCAGAAATAATGCTCAAAGCAATCCAAAAAGTCCCGTACAATTTTAGGGTAGTTAGATTTAATTATAATTGCGTTTGTGAAATTTGATTTGTCATTGGGTTGGAATCTTTACAATTAGGCAGGAGTCATTGGTTCTGTTCCTGAATCTGCAATTTTTGGACAAAATTTAAAAATAGCATACTCATGCAGAACGGAACAATTATTGTAGTCATCTACATTGTTCATATAGAATATGGTGAGCGGGAAATCACAAAATCGTATCATATATCTGAATCACTACAAGCGCGAGAACCTAGGAAATGAATAAAGGGTGGCCGTGTAGGGTAAGTAATAAATAAATACATATATAATGTTATGACCGCATATATCCATCCAGTTTGGCCTTCCGACTGCTCTAGGGACTCTCAGGGAGGTTCTCAACCGCCAAACTCTCATCGGGTCTAACATCATAAAACAACTGAACAAAAACTTACAAACATCTAAACGATATTAACACAAATACAACACGGAGGACATTCGTCGAATATACTGAGGCTCCTTGATGTATGGAACCCCCACTCAGCCCGCCCAACCATGGTCCATAGCCTCCTTAGCATTTTTAAATGGACCCCACAAACCTCCTTCAACTAAACACCCCCTCACATGACCAAACCCATTCCAATAATTCAAATCACTCCATATTCATTATTAAACGTTATAATATAGTCACATATTTATTTATAAAACAAAAAAAATATAATAAAAGTTAAAACAAATAAAGTCGAAATGACATTAAACATGAAACATGTCTTTTTATAAACTTAGGTATCAAAAAATTTGAACAAAATAGGACTTACGATACTTTAGCAACGGGGTTGCTTACTGGTGGTCATGAATTTTGACCAGAATTACTTTTACGCTAAGATCCCTACCTAATCGAGCTCAATTAAGTGGTACTGATAACATAGAGACCATTAACGTCTCCAAATAAACCAAATAATAATGACCCCTATCACTCTTGTACCCTTAGTCCCTTACAAATATATATTATTGAACAAAAGATCAAAAAAATTATAAATATAATAAAATGAATATATAATGTTAATATTAAATCATTAAATGAAATTAAATCAAGTTTTAGTCGTCTCAAAAAAATATAAAAATCACGAAAATGTTGATGTTGGCAAAAAAATTAAATTTGACAAAATACGATCTAAGATTGGTCAATTTTCTTATGCGCCTAACGGCCGGCTTCACTTACTCTTCAGTTTAAAACTTTGTTCGATTTTTATAACACCTAGCTGCTCAGTGGCATACTAATTGCGTTCCCGAACCACTCTCATATGCCAGTTCAGCTGTCCCCAGAAGAAAACTGGAATACTACCATAGAGTGTTTCGACCATATGATGATTCTCCACTAGAGTTGCACTTTTTCAGCAGCTGACTTTTAGAACCTGTACTGCTCACACCAACAGGGTGTTACGTAATCTTCAATTCTATCCCACACGCTTTTAGCTGCCGAGCGTATCCCGCTGGAGCGTAAGGTAACAGCTTTTAAAATAATGTTGGGTTTAATACGAATTTAAACTGTTTTTGATGGTTTTTGGCGTTTATAAAGCTTAACCCCGTAAGCCTGCCTCTATTTTGGGACAATTGTTGTTGGTAATTACGCATATATGATTCAAATGTTGCTTACGTCAGGCTAACAATCACAGCTTTGTGCCTTCGGCAGCTAGACGTATGGGCATAATTCGCATACCAAACAGCCTAAGAAGTGAAATTAAGAATATTATAAGCCATTTGGTCTTAAACACTGATATTTCGGCAAGATTTACACTCACTTTCAACTTATTTTATCAGTTTACTTGAAGTAAATTTGATTGTTAACGTGTATCGCCAATAAGTTTGAGTTTATAACCTTATTTATGGTCTGAGTTTTAAAAATTATAACCAACAACACATAACTTATACGTTTGCACTTTGAATCGTTCACACAATTATGAACTTTTTCCCATGCTGCCTATCATTTTATATGAGAATTTTCCAAACGCATTATTATTCCCATAATGCATTTTATGTTGGTGTAAATTTTAAATGTTTTCTCTTTCTTTCCACATCTTCCATAAATATGCAGTTTTTTATATTTCAAACATGGCGTAAAGCCTCTCTCCCATACGTCGACATTCAGGGATGGAACGTTTGTCGCTAGAGGTAGTACTTTTTAGTACGGGTGGTTACTGACATACATTGCTTTGACAGCTGTTCTATGACAACTGACCAAATGTAAACAAAGACAGACACATTTAAGTCTATTCCTGCTGTGAGCAATTTTATTGTTTTAAAACTCAAAATAAATATATATTATTGCCATTCGGACACTCCAAATCATGGTAAGCCGCACCATCAATGGATTCGTGGTAGAAAACTACACCAGCCGCCACCCCCACACTGATATGTGGAATAATAAATGAAAATATTATTTTGCAGCCAAATGACCATTCACAATAAGGCAGTTTTGGTAAGTAAAAACCAACAACCAAACAAAACAATTATTTTATTTTAGTCAATTATTCTATTTCCAGACAATCAAATAATGTTGCCACGGGGTATTTCTTATTGTTTTGGTTAGCAGACAACCCATAATCTCTTGAAACTCTCAACTTAATTTTTTTTCACCCTTAATGCCTCGAAAAAACCGGCAAAGGGTTTGTTGTGATGGCATGACATATTTTCCTGTTGAGGTTTTGTATGACGGTTTTGGTGAGCCTCCCGCAACAAAACTCCGGATATACCAAGCCGGCGCAGGGATATACGGTGTGCGGAGGGTCCTATGTGTGAAATTTAATGTATTTCGAGATTTTGTTCTTAAGTAAACCATACCCAACGTGGGGAACTCCCACACCCTGATCGTTAGCCGGGCATAAGCTTCATATTTAGGGAAGTATTTAAGCCTTGAGATTAATTCAAAGAACTATTACTTTTTGGAAACATTTTTCAGGTTTTCTGGAGGTGTCTGCCCCGAACGTGTGACTCCGGAAACGCCTTGGAAGTGTTATTTTATTTGCAAGGGCTGCACTGGATAACATTAGCATTGATTTGGTGGTAAGTTAAATGTACATTTGGTTTATTATCGTTATGCTAACTAAATATAGGGCAGCCACGTTAAACAGACCTTATCCTATCTTGCACTTTACTGTATATTATTATACAGTACCATTTCCAAAGAGCATTTAACAATGACGTTATCACATTTTAAGGTCCTTCGCATGGGCTACACCTAAGGGCCTGCCCTGAAGGTCCTCCAGCTCATACATATTGTTTCCGATGACCTTCACAATTCTACATTTTCTAAATTTTCTCGCAAATTTTGCGTTAAAATTCTTTTGGAAGTCGCTGAGGTGGTAATTACGGCGGTAAACTTCCTGACCGGGTACAAACCTTACCGCTGTTGCTCTACGGTTATATCTTTGGGCACTAGCTTCATATGCTTTGTGCATATTTTGTTTAATTTTGTCTCGTATGAGCGTCAAACGGTCATTTCTTTCCAAATGTAGAATTTCGTGTTCCGTGAGGGATTTCAATTTACTTGCCAGTTTATAATCCGCGCCTTTAGTAAACATATGATAGCCGAACAGTGCAAAAAACGGCGATACTCCTGTCGCAGCATGCACAGATGTTCGGAGGGCGCTCTCAATTTCTGACAAATAGAGATCCCAATCCCTATGGTCGGTCTCTAAGTACGCTCTAATAGCCGCCAGAACGGATTGATTAACCCGTTCTGAGGCGTTCGATTGTGGCGAATATGGAGCCGTTTGAATATGGTTAATTTGATAAACATTAACCATATCTTTAAATTGCTTTGAGTTGAATTGGGCCCCGTTGTCACTGTGGACAGTTTCGGGTACACCAAACTTTCGGAAGATTTCTTCAACTAAAAACTGAACAACGTTACTGGCTGTGGCATCTCTCATTGCCTTTAGGCATACAAATTTTGAAAAATGGTCCATTACAATGAATATATAGGCATTTCCGCTTTTTGACCGGGGGTATTTCCCCAAAAAGTCTATATAAATCTTTTGAAATGGCCTATCAGTTTTAACTTCATCGCCTATTGTGGTCTGAGTGCAATAATTTACGCTTTTTGTTTCCTTGCATGTCGTACAGTTCCCGACATACTGTCTTACTTGCGCCGTCATATTCGGCCAGTAATATTGTTGCCTTAATCTACTTAATGTTTTTTTCATGCCTCCATGTGCTGACATGGGAGAATCATGAGCCTTTTTAATCAGGTTATGGGTCAAATGTTCTGGAACCCATAATCGCCATTCGTATTCCCCCAAAAACTCGCAATTTTCTTGCCGCAGACGTTTAAAGACCAAATTGTCTTTAATTTTAAGATCAGGAAGGTTATCTTTATTAGCTTCGATAGTCTTTTTGAGGTCTTGGTACTCTTCGGTATAGAAATCATCATTTTGTATCTCAAATATCTGGCCCATATCCAACTCTTCGATTGTGGGAAGTCGCGACAAAGTGTCTGCTACCACGTTATCCTTCCCCTTGCGATGTACGATATCGAAGCGGTATGCCTGCAACTGCAACGACCACCTGGCGAGACGACCACTCAAATCCTTTAAATTCATGAGCCATTGAAGACTGGCATGGTCTGTTATGACAGTAAAGTCCATGAGTTCCACGTATGGTCGGAACTTTTTTACTGCCATAACAGCCGCCAGACATTCTTTCTCAGTCACACTGTAATTTTTTTGGCTCGAATTCAATTTTTGTGAATAAAAGGCAATTGGGTGCTCGTCTCCCTGGTCGTTTAGTTGAAATAACACCGCTCCGATACCGTAATCTGAGGCATCGCACTGTATAAAGAATCGCCGGTTAAAATCTGCATGACGTAACACCGGGGCCTTGGTTAAGGAAGTCTTCAGACGTTCAAATGCCTCTATGGCTTCTTTAGTCATTGTGAATTTTTTTGATTTCTTTAGGGTGTCAGTCAAAGGGGCAGATATGGTGGCGAAATCCTTTATAAAGCGGCGATACCACCCCGCTGTGCCTAAAAAACTTCTCACTTCCCTCGCATTTTTCGGTATGGCTATCTTCCGGATGGCTTCTACCTTCTCCGGGTCAGTTTTCAACATCCCATCCCCAATTATAAAACCCAAATATTTGAGTTCTCTGAAACAAAAATGTGATTTTTTAAGACCAATAGTTAAATTGGCGTTTTTAAGACATCGAGCTACTTCCTTTAACAATTGAATGTGATGGTCAAAATCACTTGATATTACCAATAAGTCGTCAAGATAGACGAACACATTTTCCTTCAACTTACTCGGGACGACCTTATCCATTAAGCGGCATAAACGCTGAGCCGCATTGCATAGCCCAAAGGGCATCACTCGAAATTGGTATAAAGGTCGTCCGGGCACGGTGAAGGCTGTGTATTTCTTACTTTCATTGTCGAGCTCAATTTGCCAAAAGGCAAATTTGAGATCAACACTACTGATGTAGTATGTCTCATCAATACGACTTAAAATACCGTCTATATTTTGTAAAGGGTATGCGTCTTTCTCTGTGATCTTATTCAATTTTCTTGCATCGAGGCAGAACCTATTTTTCCCGGGTTTCCTCACCACAGTGGTTCGGTTACACCACGGGCTTTCGCTCTCCTCGATGACATTTAATCTCAGCATTTTGTCTATCTCTTCGTATGTGATCTGCTGTACAGCAGGAGACATCGGGTAATGCCTATCTTTAAATGGTTCTGCCCCTTCTACAAGCTTGATCACATGTTTTTCTAACTTTGTTTGACCTAACCCTTTCTCTTCGAAAGTATCAAATTCTCTTATTGCCTCATTTAACTTAGCTTGTTGTTCTTTTGTGAGTATGTGTGGCTTTAATCGGTGTTCCATACCCGTATCTTTATACTCATCTAGCACCTTTTCCATATTAATTTCATCCACCCCTAATATATCGGGAGCGAGATTAAACTTATGCCAGAAATCTATACCTAAGTACAGATTCTGTTCCAAATCAGGACATAGGTATAGTTCCATCTTATTTTTCGCGGCTCTAAACTCCACTTCTACCACGATTTTCCCGATAATACGGTGTTTTTGCCCGCTGGCCGTTGTTATGTTGTTGAAGATAGGACTTATTTCTATAGAAAGTTCTTCAAGAAACTCTCTACAACCTTTTCCAAGGAGGCTTACAGACGCTCCTGTGTCTAACAGTCCTTTAATCTTCTTTCCTTCAACACAGATTTCAGCATATGGTCTGGGATCTTTGCTTAGAACCTCGGCCCGGGTAATGGTCTCGACTATAGCCCTTTTAATCTTCCTTTTCTCAGTGATTTTTTTACGTATTTTCAGGATTCGATTCGGCATATTACTATCCTTATCGTCCTGGCCAAATATTCTTTGCCTAACACTGTCATAATTTCGTTGTCTATCTTCTAATGATATATAATGTCTCCTTTTCTTCCAGTAATTGTCGGCTTTAAGGCCATTTTTATAATTTTCATCTTTCTTTTCAGATGAAAACATAAAGTTGTTGATTATTTCGTGGGGTTCTCTGCCGGACGTGTCTCCCCCGAAGCTTCCACGCCCCTCCGGCGGTTTCCCGATTGGCAATTGGGACATGTAGGTGTTATCACCTTTGGCTTACCGCATTTATAGCAAAATACGGTTCTTTCAGTGGATGGGCAATCTATAAAAACATGTCCCGGTACACGACAATTCCAACATATGGCTTTATTGGACTGCAGGTTTACGCGCATGGCCGATATAGTATTTGCCAATTCTACCTGTGGGTCTGATTCATCCCCAACGTCGTAGTCGTAGTCCTCATAGCCTTCATAGGTGACTTCGTTGACTGGTCTCGATGGTCGTGAATATTGTGTCATAGGCCTAGGGTCCTTTCTGGGAAAATTCTTTTCCGCATCCTTACATTCCACTCTCAATAATTCAACAGTGGCAATACTCATGGGGTAAATAACCATTTTTATGTTTTCCCTGACATTACTTTTTATTATTTTTATCATATCTTCATCAGTAATAGGATGATGTAAACGGGACCGAAGTTTCCCCATTACATGGAAGTATGCGTCTATTGTTTCATTCGCCATCTGCTTCCTTTCTACCAGATCTCTCATGGCTTCCCACGGCGACTTCGTGGTCCGATATTGTGACAAAAGTGCGTCTTTTAGTCGGATCCACTGCGTAAACTTACGCATCTTTTGGGCTTGCCAAAACCACTCGAGAACGGGTCCAGAAATAAGCAATCGGAAATCTCTTAAAATTTCATCCCAGGGGATGTCATATTGTTCCTGAAGACATTCCAGGCGAAATATGAATTCCTCCACAGTTAATTTCAGAGGATTTCCATCAAAATTTATGCCGAACTTATCGACTCTAATGCGCAATGGTTCCATTCGGAAGGAAGGTGGAACATAACCTCCACTAGATGACGGTGTTCCTGATGTTAGTGGGTCCCTGTCTAGCCTTTGATTGGATACCGCAGGATGTTCAGGTTGAGGGACATCTACGTCCTTAGAACGATCCTCGAAACTGACAACTTTACTTGCCGTATTCACAGCTAAGTTTTGGACGGTTTTGATTAAGGTATCTAATGTTTTCCTTATATCATTGACTTCACTACTAACAATGTTTTTCATTCTTTCTTCTAGGTCCACATCTCTTGGCTGATTTCGTCTTGTTCCTGGGGTCAAGAAATTGTCACCTTCATTTTCAGCTCCAGTGGAAGCCGCATGAGGTTGGTTAGCCATGTTTCCCTGACCAGGACGGTTTATAATAGTAGCAGATAAGTCTATAAATTGTCCACTATTCTCCACCGGTTCACTACTTAACTCATTCATCTTCTTCTTCTTAGGTTTTATTTTATGCTGCTCTGGATTCGTATCAAAATGTAGTGGCCAATTTCTTTTATACGCTATTCCTGACCTGGTAGTCATTCCCCAGAAAATCAGTCTTTATATAGATGCCCTATTTCAACGTATGGACTTCGACACTACTATGTCTGAAACCCCTATTAAATTATACTTTTTTTTATTTTGTTTTGTAATTCGTTGTTAAATCACCAATACCATATATTGTTGTAGATTAAGTATGCTATCAAATTTTTATAATTATATGCTTTTTCTTGCCAATTATTTGTAAAATTATATTTCTTTGTCAATATTATCTATTCATGGAAGGTTTATGGTCATTTTGTGAGGGAAATGTTTTAGGAGTATATCAAAATCTATCCAAGCCATTCTAGAACAACTATTGTTCCAAAATCGCATACTTTATATACCCTTTATATCAGTTATATAGTTATCTGTATGAGTGATAAAATCCTCCGAATGTCCTAGATAACAGTTTACACACATAGTATAAATACCTCAAAAAAAGAAATTTGCTACCATAGCATACACTTTTCTACCTTTAATGACTGTGAAGATCTAATGGTCTTTGGCTATTGATACACTGACTTTCGCAAAACTTTTCCCGAAACGGCTACCAACATTATGCCTGACAAAAATCTTTCAATGAGATATATATATATATTTATGCTAGCTAAATAAAACACAAAAAAAAAACAAAAAAACGAACACAGGTCTATTACAAACATTCATAGTTACACACATACAACTAGAGATTGCATTATGACCCTTTTAACTAAACCTAGCCTTATCAATATACCTAAAACTATCATTGCACATTTAAACAGAACCTATTTAGATTTATAGATCTGGCTGCAATGCCAGTTAGGCATATAAGACTTAAACTAGATTCTGGGGCTATTTAATCTAAAAGGAAACTATTGTTAAGTGTTTCGCTGTTACTACACTTTATCTTTTCTTACCCCCAATAATCAAAAACATGATATAGGATGTAATTTTTTTAGTTTGGGCGCCATTTCTGTTATGACCGCATATATCCATCCAGTTTGGCCTTCCGACTGCTCTAGGGACTCTCAGGGAGGTTCTCAACCGCCAAACTCTCATCGGGTCTAACATCATAAAACAACTGAACAAAAACTTACAAACATCTAAACGATATTAACACAAATACAACACGGAGGACATTCGTCGAATATACTGAGGCTCCTTGATGTATGGAACCCCCACTCAGCCCGCCCAACCATGGTCCATAGCCTCCTTAGCATTTTTAAATGGACCCCACAAACCTCCTTCAACTAAACACCCCCTCACATGACCAAACCCATTCCAATAATTCAAATCACTCCATATTCATTATTAAACGTTATAATATAGTCACATATTTATTTATAAAACAAAAAAAATATAATAAAAGTTAAAACAAATAAAGTCGAAATGACATTAAACATGAAACATGTCTTTTTATAAACTTAGGTATCAAAAAATTTGAACAAAATAGGACTTACGATACTTTAGCAACGGGGTTGCTTACTGGTGGTCATGAATTTTGACCAGAATTACTTTTACGCTAAGATCCCTACCTAATCGAGCTCAATTAAGTGGTACTGATAACATAGAGACCATTAACGTCTCCAAATAAACCAAATAATAATGACCCCTATCACTCTTGTACCCTTAGTCCCTTACAAATATATATTATTGAACAAAAGATCAAAAAAATTATAAATATAATAAAATGAATATATAATGTTAATATTAAATCATTAAATGAAATTAAATCAAGTTTTAGTCGTCTCAAAAAAATATAAAAATCACGAAAATGTTGATGTTGGCAAAAAAATTAAATTTGACAAAATACGATCTAAGATTGGTCAATTTTCTTATGCGCCTAACGGCCGGCTTCACTTACTCTTCAGTTTAAAACTTTGTTCGATTTTTATAACACCTAGCTGCTCAGTGGCATACTAATTGCGTTCCCGAACCACTCTCATATGCCAGTTCAGCTGTCCCCAGAAGAAAACTGGAATACTACCATAGAGTGTTTCGACCATATGATGATTCTCCACTAGAGTTGCACTTTTTCAGCAGCTGACTTTTAGAACCTGTACTGCTCACACCAACAGGGTGTTACGTAATCTTCAATTCTATCCCACACGCTTTTAGCTGCCGAGCGTATCCCGCTGGAGCGTAAGGTAACAGCTTTTAAAATAATGTTGGGTTTAATACGAATTTAAACTGTTTTTGATGGTTTTTGGCGTTTATAAAGCTTAACCCCGTAAGCCTGCCTCTATTTTGGGACAATTGTTGTTGGTAATTACGCATATATGATTCAAATGTTGCTTACGTCAGGCTAACAATCACAGCTTTGTGCCTTCGGCAGCTAGACGTATGGGCATAATTCGCATACCAAACAGCCTAAGAAGTGAAATTAAGAATATTATAAGCCATTTGGTCTTAAACACTGATATTTCGGCAAGATTTACACTCACTTTCAACTTATTTTATCAGTTTACTTGAAGTAAATTTGATTGTTAACGTGTATCGCCAATAAGTTTGAGTTTATAACCTTATTTATGGTCTGAGTTTTAAAAATTATAACCAACAACACATAACTTATACGTTTGCACTTTGAATCGTTCACACAATTATGAACTTTTTCCCATGCTGCCTATCATTTTATATGAGAATTTTCCAAACGCATTATTATTCCCATAATGCATTTTATGTTGGTGTAAATTTTAAATGTTTTCTCTTTCTTTCCACATCTTCCATAAATATGCAGTTTTTTATATTTCAAACATGGCGTAAAGCCTCTCTCCCATACGTCGACATTCAGGGATGGAACGTTTGTCGCTAGAGGTAGTACTTTTTAGTACGGGTGGTTACTGACATACATTGCTTTGACAGCTGTTCTATGACAACTGACCAAATGTAAACAAAGACAGACACATTTAAGTCTATTCCTGCTGTGAGCAATTTTATTGTTTTAAAACTCAAAATAAATATATATTATTGCCATTCGGACACTCCAAATCATGGTAAGCCGCACCATCAATGGATTCGTGGTAGAAAACTACACCAGCCGCCACCCCCACACTGATATGTGGAATAATAAATGAAAATATTATTTTGCAGCCAAATGACCATTCACAATAAGGCAGTTTTGGTAAGTAAAAACCAACAACCAAACAAAACAATTATTTTATTTTAGTCAATTATTCTATTTCCAGACAATCAAATAATGTTGCCACGGGGTATTTCTTATTGTTTTGGTTAGCAGACAACCCATAATCTCTTGAAACTCTCAACTTAATTTTTTTTCACCCTTAATGCCTCGAAAAAAACCGGCAAAGGGTTTGTTGTGATGGCATGACATATTTTCCTGTTGAGGTTTTGTATGACGGTTTTGGTGAGCCTCCCGCAACAATAATTATTAATATTTTGTAGTATGTAACCCCATAACACCTAAATATTTAATATGGCATATTTAACTTATTATTGGAGTGAAAATCATTCACTTCTGTAAGAGTTATCCTTAGAGTAATTTTCGGATAACAACGGACTAGAGAAGAAACTGAGAAAATATTAATATTAAATACCGCATTTTTAATCATTCTTAGCGTTGAAGGTCGTAGATTTAACCTTTTTATAGGACATAGTAGGGTAGACTCAATGGGTGCTTACTTCAATCTATATCAGTGATGGTCAAAAACACACATTTGCAGATTATATATGCGCTAGTGTGAGTGGAAACGTAAATGCATTAACCGAACGAATGTGTAAACAGTGTGCGTGTGTGTCGTATGCCCGCGGGCATAGGAAAGTTGTTGTTGGTGGCCATCACTGATCTATATCAAACCCGTTCGTGGGTATTGATTTGGTTACGAAGTTTTTCGGCAACTCACACACACTCGACCCGAACGCAAAGTAAAGAGCAAATGTTTTGATTTTTTTACTTCAGTCTTGTACTGAATTTCATGCAAGCAGGTTGATGCCGCTTTATTTGTTTTTTTTTTGGGTACACTGAAAAGATTTTACAGTTGTACAGCATAATATTTTTAATGACGCAGAATGCCTAGTCTGCAATGCAAC
Source organism: Musca autumnalis (assembly GCF_047663935.1). Lineage (NCBI taxonomy): Eukaryota > Metazoa > Arthropoda > Insecta > Diptera > Muscidae > Musca > Musca autumnalis. The sequence continues at coordinate 83,124,593 of NW_027411755.1, read as the reverse complement.
AATAAAAAATGTATATCCATCTTACCTTAGGCGTCATTATAATACGCATACAAAATATCATTTAATACGGCGTTTATATTATAATTTTTTGCAGGGTTAACCTTCATTATGAGGATTTATTTGAAGTATATACAATGGAAATGACATTTGAAACCCAGACCCACTGGGTTAACCTTGTTATATGTAAACGGCCTATAATGACGGGAAATGTGCGAAAAAAATAATATGAGTGGATAATTTTCACTGTGAGGTAGAAATCGATGTTGTTTAACAATTTTTATTTTTTTATCTAAATTTCCCGAATTTCGTTAATTTTATTTTATTATATTTAAGTTAATACCCTAATGTACAAATATAATAAGAACGAAATCGCTATCATTAACCAACTCTTAGCAATCGCAGTTTTAATAAAAGAAACTGAAGTGGATACTTTTGACTGTGATTCACTGCATATTATTTTTAATTTTAGTCATACAAAGCGAACGCGCCAACAATATATTTTTTCTATTTGAAAATTTTGCCTTTTTAGGCGAAGATCATTTTTAGTATTAATTTTTTTTTTCTAATTTATTAATCGAGCTTTTTTATGATCTATAATGCAAATGAAAAAGGAAAGCCAACGATTCGAACCCACACACCCACCACTATGTTTGGCTCTGAACGCTAACACGCCGTGACAATTTTTTTCCTGTGTTTTTCATTTCATACTCAATATGAAAATCATCACCCTGTTCTGTTCTGTCAGTGTAATTTTACCCACACATAAACAATTTAAGCGCTCGCTCTTCTTGGTCGGCTATGATATAGATCTTCTTGGTCGGCTATGATATAGTATAGTTTACTTGCCCGGAATGTCTCTTCAGAATTTTCACACAAAAGTAGTGGTTCATTTAACCCTCTAAATATTATCTGATCGCCATCTCTATTTGCAAGCTACTTCATTGTCATATACTCTTACCTTATTTAAAATTTCGAGGCGATCGGATTATTATTGCGACCTACAGAGCAACAACATAATCGGATAAAAATTATGATTTTGGTCCATTTCAACCGCTAAATATTTCACGATCATCACCAATTAAAATAGCGATATATTCTGATGTGAAACCGACTTCCATACCTAATTTCGTGACTATCGGTCCATAATTGCGGCCTGGAGTTTGATTACAATTTATAATGGACAGACGGACACACGGAAGGACGGACACACATCTCAAAATCGCTTTATCTCGCCGAGATATGAAGATTGGTATACCACATTGGGGTCTCCGACGAAAATTTCGCGGTGTTACATGAATTTTTACCAAAACAAACTTATAATTCCTTTTTCACATAGTGGTGTAGGGTATTATTAAATGCATGTTTTTAAAAAATTAGAATTTGAAAAATATACCATGTTCAGATTTTGACTACTTTAAGTCTGAGAACAGACTTCAGTGCACCTTTCCCCAATGACATCATCGCAATCATTTATGTCTATTGTCAATAAGGTGTAAGCCTTCCTTTTGTTGGATAAATGTGGTGTAATTTTTAGGAAAACAATTAACACCGAGATGGTAAGAACTCCCGCCTTCCACACTTGGTGAGGAAACATCATGTTTCCAACGGTGGCTAAAATACCTGAGTAATTCAACAGCTTAATTACAAGTGGTGTCGGTAACATCTTTGTTCAAATTCCTCTATAAAAAGTAGGTTCTATGTCATTGAGCTGACATCCCTTCGGAGATACCGAATTTTCGAATGATTTGAAACGACAAGATTTGTTACACAGAATTAAAATATGATTACTGGAAAATTTCTTATTTTCTATTATATTAATAACATTTTGAACCACTTTTTTAGGCTTGAGTCAGCCATTTCGTCTGCTATAATAGTAAAGTGTGGACAGATGAACATATTATTCTGCTTTGTCACATGTTCATGCAATTTTAGGATAAATGGTTGGGCATAAGAATTATTCGGAAGCTTTTCTTCACAAACTAAACCAACCTATCGCCAATTAGAAGACAAAAACTCTTCAAAGTTATTGTGTTCTTGTCTTTTTAAGCAAATTGCAAACAAATCGTATTTAGCACTTGCATTATTTTACGTATGTCACGACCACTCGTCGAGCCCAGCTTAAAGAAATAGGATTCCTTTATGCTCACAACCAATTGTTTTGCATTGAATTTCTTTATTATCAATAAGAAACCAAATTAAAAATGCAAACAAAAACAAAACTGAAAGTAGAAGAAAAACTATGAGTGTCCGGATTATTGAGGTAAGAAAATTGCCGGGTATCCGGATTACAGAGTCTACAGTGTAAATATTTTAAGTGTCCGGATCACCGCGTTGTCCGGATTAACGAGTGTCCCGATTATCGAGACTATACTGTATACCAATACGGGAAGGGAGTTTTTTTGAAGGTTGATTCAAATAAAACTACGATTATGGGAAAATGTTTGATAAATAAGGTCAGATGTCACTTGGAATTTATCACAGCATAACAGATAAAAAAAAATAAAATGAAAAAGACCGCCCTACGGCTCCCACGATATGGGTGGAAGAAGGAAAATGAATGCGTCTCCAAACAAACTGTTAAATACAAGTTTTTATTACTAACATGTGCACAATGTGGCTATTTTGAACTCTTATTATAGCCTCCCCTATAAATTAGGTATATGTATTCGAACCAGATTTCAGCCATTTCGGTAAGTTAGTGAGGTCACACCTTCAAAATACCGAAAATCGGTAGGTACCGTTTTATGGGGGCTATATGAAGACTAGGTCCACGTCGTCATATAGCCCCCATAGAACTGACAAATTTCAGGTGAAAAGTTTAATGACCCCAACGAATACTAAATACAAAATTTCAACCATTTCGGTTAGATATTGAAGCCACAATCTTAAAAAAAAAACGAAAATCGCGTGATACTGCCCAATGGGAGCTCTATCAAAAAGTAGACCTTTACCAACCATTCTCTGTCGGAATATTTAGTATCTCCACCAGAGACTAAATGCGTAATTTCAGCGATTTCAGTTGGATAATGTGGTACCGTTCTATGGGAGTTGCACCAAAAATAAATAAAATATACAAATTGAACAAATATATCAATAAAACCAGTAGGAAAAGACCAAAGTCGGGCGGGGCCGACTATGTAATACCCTACACCAGTCGAAATATGTAAAAATGGAATAATTAGTATACATCCCAATACGCAAATTGGAGCCATATTTGGGGAAAATCGTTAAAATACCTAAAATCGGGAGGTACCGTTATATGGGGGCTACAAAAAAACATGGACCTATCTTAACAATTTTAAGTGGCGAAATTTCGTGGCCACTGGGAACCACATATGTAAAATTTCAGCTAGTTCAAGCAAAAAATGTGGCTAAGATCCCTAAAATACCTTAAATCGGGAGGTATCGTTATATGGGGACTATACCGAACCGTGGACCTATCTTGACAATTTTTAGTGGAGCAATTTCGCGGCCATTGAGAACCTCAAATGTAAAATTTCAGTTAGTTTGGGCAAAAAATGTGGCTAAGATCCATAAAATACATTAAATCGGGAGGTATCGTTATATGGGGACTATACCGAACCGTGGACCTATCTTGACAATTTTTAGTGGAGCAATTTCGCGGCCATTGGGAACCTCAAATGTAAAATTTCAGCTGGTTTGGGCAACAAATGCGGCTAAGATCCTTAAAATACCTTAAATCGGGAGGTACCGTTATATGGGGGCTATACCAAAACTTGGACCGATATAGCCCATCTTCGAACTTGATCTTCCGACGGCTAAAAAAATGGTATTCCCCAATTTTCAGCGAAATCGGTCAACAAATGCGACCTGTATGTTGCGAACGGACGGACGGACATGCATAAATCGACTCAGAAAGTGATTCTATGTATATCCCTAGAAGGAACTATGGGTCTATCTCGCTTCCTTTTGTATGTTACATACAAATGCACTAACACATAATACCCCTTACCACATAGTGGTGTAGGGTATAAATAGTAACATTGTCAATTTAAAGTTATTCTTATCATAATTATGGATGAAGATACGATAAAACATCGACATTTATTTTCTGTGCGCTGTTAGTATAAAGTTTGAGTCATGTGTACATTAGGGTTTTGAATTTTTGAAATTTTTTTCAAAAATGATTTCCTGTAGCACGGTTGAATGAACTTTTGGCTATTAATCACTAAAATAACGTTTATTCCATTAAAATATAAAAAAGTTCACGCAAAAGTCCATTTAAAAACATATTTTTTTGAAAAATGAAATGGAAAAGAATTTTTTTTTTTCAAAAATTATTTCCTGATGTACATATGAATAAACTTAAGCCTACTATTAACTAAAATAACGTTTATACCATTCAAATATTCAAAATGGTCATGCACAAACCACTTTGAAAAAAATGCTGTTTTTAATTACATCTTTGAAAAATGCATTTTCGACATTTTTCTTAAAGAAAATTTTTGAGAAAAATTTTATGTCAGTTTGTTTATCTCATGTGACTCTAAAGTTTATTTTCAATTATATATTCGCTTTCAGTGACTTCTCATAATTCTGATAAATTTGAGTTTAAAATCATTTTTTTGCGTGAGGTTTTTTCACCGAATCACCTTATAATTAAGATTTTATGTAATCTTATGTAGAAACTCATCACGCTATGATACAGGGATATGAGGTTGCAAAAAAGACATAATGATGTCATTGTATTGAGGGCTTCAGCCGGACAAGTCGGCATTGCCCCTGTCACCCGTAGCCTAAATCTAATAAGTAAATCATATCACGCGTATATTAGGATCAAATCACATCGAGAAGAACATACATATATGTATGTACATTAGATACACGACCTCGCTAAGACAACTGAACTAGGTCTGGGAGACCTTCTGAGGTTTCTAAATTCATCAGGCTATACATATATAATTTGACAACATATAACGGAATAACAATCAATAGTGGTATATTTAACATACTAATTGAGGTTATAAAGGTTATAGCCACCAAGTAAACCAACCACCCAGATTAAAACTAAGGTTGTCTCTTATTTCTAGGTCTAGTAGCCTTTCCAGAACTTTCAACAAAGGGAAAGAAAAGCTAATTGTTGTTTTCCAGACTTGGATATAGATCATCTTACCTCCTTCCACAGACTCGGTATGTATGATAACAACAGTCAGGCCGTATATATCTCCCTTAGTTCTGGGATAACGGCTCGAGCATGATGAAATTATAAGGTGACGTAAAACGGCCAGCTGATTGGTTTCAATCTGTCAATTTTTTTGTTATTATGAATAAATTGTATGAAAACGTAAACAAACATTTTGACATATTGAAGATTTTTCGGCCAAAAATGAGTTGTTGTACTACTTACGTGATCTTATAAATAGATCTAGAGACAAATATATCAGCATAACCGGGTTCATCTCATTTGGTTCATAAGGCTAGCATGTGTTTAACGCCTATAAAATTTTTGGGTCACTGATTAACTTATTGACTAGATTAACCTCCTTGTATGTATGGATTGGACATCAACGCCTCGATGTTGGAGTTGTCAACATCCTTACAGCCGGGGAAATAACTAGTTGGTATGTCTCACTATAATGCAATAATTGAAACAATTAGTTGTATCCCCAAAGTATATGTTAAACCCCGTTTGCATTATATCTTTTTGCCAGGTTAACCTTCTTGATGAGGTTGGCATTAGAACCTAGTGGACTTATTAAATCCGGCAATCCCCGGTTATCCGAAGACGAAACGGCTGAAGCTAGAATCTTGAAATTTAGTATGAGTTGGGAAGGAAGTATGGTTGATATAAGGAAATTTGGAAATTTGTATTTATGTGTACGAAAAGTATTAAATTGTACTAAAAGTGGTACAATTTGATTTTGTGTGAACGGGTAGGGCTGGAGTCCTGAAATTTTTTATTTGGGTTGTTGGCTGCTTAGCAGACACAACCAGTATACATACAAAATTACATTCGAGAAAACATAAATGTCAAAAGTTTTTCTGGATAAAGCTCAAATGATTTTTAGGTTACTATTCGACAACGCACATGTTAAGCGTTGGCCCAACACAGCGCCATTTTGCAAACTTAATTCTAAATCACGTAGGCGTAGTCTTTACATAAAAATTCAGGTTAGCTTAGTTAATATATGTATGAAGAAATGAAGAGCACAATTCCACGGTGGTCCTCCAACAAACACATGGATGGAAATTCAGGTTCAAGTTCAGGAAACTCATTTGAAGAAATGAAGAGCACAATTCCACGGTGGTCCTCCAACAAACACATGGATGGAAATTCATGTTCAAGTTCATTTGAAGAATTGAAGAGCACGGACTCGTCGGAGGTTCTCCGTTCTTTTTTGGATAAAGCTTGATTTTTAGTTTACTACTCGACAACGCACATACCAAGCGTTGGATTAACACAGCGACATTTTGTAACTTCATTTTAAAGCCCGTAGGCGTAGTCTCAACATTGAAATTTAAGTCTTCACGGCGAGTCGCCCGAAGACGAACTGTGAGTCCTGAAATTTGCAATTAAGATTAGTGATGGAGCGTACGCGACACAGTGTTGCCGCAGTGAACAAAAATCGAAAAATGTGATGTTAACTTTTATATATGTTTACGTTTCTTTCTTTCAGTAAACACATAAGATACGACGAATCTGAAAGAATTTTTTCGATATGTGCATCCATAACGAAGTTATAGCTCTTTAAAAATGAAAAATATATTTCCCAGGTAATCTAAAGCGATAATCATATGAAAATTAGACGACCACTAAAATAATTATTTCTGAAAATTTTGTTGATAATATTAAAAGTTTTGAATGGGGATTTGATGGGTGGGCTATAAATATAAAATTTTAGTACAATAAGTTGACTTCAACTGGACATGGGCAAGAATTAAAAATTTAAATTTGATAAAAATATAAATTCTTAATATTAAGTAGAGCATATCTATTGATTGCCACCTATCGCCACATTTACTCTTTATTTCCGTTAATTAAACATCTCTTCCGAAGCGAAATGTGCAAAAACATTCTGCCCATCCCTGCAACCTTCTGAGATATATCGGTCCAGATTTGGATATAGCGCCCATATATATATCTTTTCCCGATTTTGCTAAAACTCTATATCCAAATCTGAACCGATTTGAAAATCGGTGTAGCTATTCAGGGGCCTAAAAAATAACACGTATTAAATTTGAAGCATATTCGATCAAAATTGAGCTGTAGCAGAATCGGGAAAAGATATAAATATTTGATTGATATACATGTATTTTGTTTTTGTTTTTTTTTTTTTTAACGCAAAGTTATAGGTTTTGGCCTCATTCGACAGAAATTTTTTACTGCTTGAAACATACAACATTTTTATTCATAGGTTAAGGCATGTGAAAATGAAAATTTTCGTTTTTTTTTGCTCTGTTCCAGATTCTACAAGTATCTTTTCTCTTCTCTGATTTCTTTAATTGTTCAATTTTATTTTAAAACCAAAAGTTACTTGCTTATGACCACATTGCTAATTGTAGAAATTTAATTATATACATATAATCAATTTAAAGGATAACAGTGAGCATATTGCACACCAATATCATAATTAAATACATATAAATAAAAACGCAATTATTAGTGTATACAGATTAAGTTAATATGTATTAAAAACATTAAGTTTATATAAAACATATGTATGTATGTATATATGAACATCAATATTAAGGTGTCCCAAAAATGTTTATTGAAATGCATAAACCCAGTTTTTCACTTGATTCCAAAACTATAATACGAAATAATAGAGCAATCGGTTAGCGTCAATACGTGCCACCGGAGAGGTCTTTGTTAACATAGGAATTTGTACATACATATTTTTTAAATCAATGTAGAGTATCCCATATACATATCGCTCATTTACTCAAAGAGTGACACATCTCGAAAAATCAAGTTTCGAGAAAAACGCGTTTTAAGTTGGCGATTGAAATTTGACTTCACAACTTAAAAATATTATTACACTAAAACTAAAATAACTACTTGGACCATATTTTGCAACCAGATAGCGAGATATCCGTGCTAAATTTCTGTGCAAGATCAAGCATGATTTGATTTGTTTTAATGCTTCATAAACTCAAAAAACTGCTGTGATGAATTATGCGAAGCTCGTAGTAAATGAGCTGTAACTCGTTGAGTTTTAGAGATATCGGCATGAAAATTTGACACAAGATAAAGTAAAAGTCGTAGAAAAAATAGAAATTGCTAACTCAGAAAACGCATTTTTTGAGTTATGCCACTCTTTGAGTAAATGAGCGATATGTATATTTCATCCGATTTTATGTTTACTCCTCACTAAAGCCTTAATGGACATTGGGTTACGACATACTTACATATCCATTGATTTCAAGAAAATCCTAATGGATGTAATAAAGATCGCTCCTGTAAGCGCGCGCACTTTTTGTAGAGTTTTTAGATCAAATGGGAAAAATATATACGATAAATAATTGTTATTTTCGGGACACCCTAATACATATACAGATATATACACAATATAATCGATAAAACATATAGAACAAATCTTACAGTACCCTTTTACTAGCACATATTACCGTACTAAATTACTCTATCTCGATTTATTCGACATAAAATGTATGAAAAATTAATTAGGATAGATTAGTTTAACATGGTATTAAACACTCGTATAAATGTATTCTTATGCTTGGTTTACATTTACGAAGTCCACTCGATTTCAACTGTCAATTCCTTTGCGTATATGTCAAATGAAATCTCATCTGAAATCCATTGGATTTTATTTGACGTTTAAGCAATGCAATTGACATTTGAAATCGAGTGGATTTCGTAAATGTAAATTTACTATTAATTCATAATCATAAATATACTATTACATACATGTATCAAAAACATGCATACTAGTGTACTTTGTTGTTTTTCTACATAAGCTAATATTGTAATATTTATTTTTTGTTCATAAAAAATTTATATATTTTAGCTGTAAAATATTAAAATAATGATATAAAAAAATATTTTAATAGATAAATAAATGGTAACAAAATGTAAAAAATTTATAATAAATTGTAAAAGTTTGGAATATCATTAAAAATAAAGTCGATTTACAATAATATTGTATACCCATTTTATGAAAATACGCGTATTTAATTCGTATTCAAACGAAACCATAAAAATACCAATGAAATAAAATACAGGGTTCGAAATCAAGTCATTCCGCTTTTGCCCTTTTTAAAGTTGTTCCCAAAATACTACGGATAACTCACAATATGTGTGTTCGTTTACTCAAAATTTGTACAAATTGTTACTGGACGTTGTTCTTTTATTCTACAGTACAATGCAAAATACCTTAGTCGATTGCAAGAAGTTACTAGACTTGTACAAATTTGTACAAATTATTGAGTAAACGAATACACCTAATGCTATACCTAAAGACCTACATATGCATGTAGGTTGAATTTTTTATTTGCTAATTATTGTAAGTAAGCGCACACTGCCGGTCGCTGGACCAAATATTTGCCTAATGTGATCTTACCCCCTGTTTTTGTAACTTAATTCTGTTCGTTCCTTTATATTCGTCATAATTTAGACATCCATAGCTCAGCTTATAGATGACATACAGACTTAATTTTTCGCAGATGTGTTCCATATGTAGTTAACACTTATGTTACATTATTTTGGCGTTCATAGATCGAGTTCCATACAAAAGTAATTTTATGAAATTACTGTAATGGGGAACTCGACCTAAGAACTCCAAAATAATGGGGTTTCCTATGAAAGTTTCAGCGTGTAATATAAGAGTAAGAATTCCTCACTTAAAAATCAGCGCTTTCCATTTGCGCTAAGGCGAGTAAATCGATCTAGAAAATTTGAAAATTCGTGTGAGAACAATACATTTTTTTTACAAAAACAGGGGGTTACTTTTGGAATTATATTTGCTCGAAAACCATTGTATGTGCTCCCACACATGATGCTGAGATAAAAAAAAACCGGCAAACTCAAAAACAAAATATGCAGTGTAGAGTCTACACCTCATCTTCGAATTGAGTAGCTATGGTGTGCAAAAATAAAACCACTCAACACTTTGAGTATGTACCATCCACAAAATATGCTGGTGTGACATCTGTAGTGGGATTCTGTAACTCTCTACCGATGGAATTAACGACAAATGTCGATATTTAGCTATATTTGTCGCTAAGTGCTATTCTGTATACAAATTCTACCGATTTTTATGTCGGTAATTATCGAAAACAATCGGTCAGTTACCGACGAAAAAAAGGAGTCGTTAAGTATCATATTTTAAACAAAAAAATCAATGAAAATCAAATTTTTAAGAAATGATTTTGGAATATATTTCATGGCAAATAAAAAGGTAAGCTGAGATACATTTCTTTATAGCCCATTTAGATATGACTTCATTAGCCGGATTTAGCACATTATCAGATTTTATTTGCTAAATCTACCAGATTTCACATACAAAAATAAATCCTCCAGTTGAGTGGATTTTTTTTTAAATCTGGCATAAATCCTCGTTACAACTCTGTTTTTTGCAACATGTTGCTAGAAAATACAAAAAGTTGCAAGCTGGCACAAGAAACAAGGTAGATGCATCGGTGAATTGCTACACTAAAAATAATTTAAAATGTAAAAATTTGTAAACAAGGCGGAAAAATTAAGATTGATTTGATGTACAAAGTTGATTTTAATCAACCAAGACTAATAGCACATTTACATTCACGAAATCGAGTGGATTTCGTCTGTCAATTCTTTTGTGTATACATCAAATGAAATCTCATTTGAAATCCAATGGATTTAGTTTGACGTTAAGCAATGGAATTGACAGTTGAAATCGAGTGGATTTTGTAAATGCAAACCAAGAATAATATTTATGATGTCTAAATGATAAAATAATTCGTTTATTTATTTTAGATGGGCAAACTGCGATAAAATAATTCTTTATTTGGTCTTTAGTTAGCATTAGTAGCATAATGTGGTAACATTTTCAGTATTAAACAATAAATTTGAAATTTGACGTACATATGTTTTTGAGACGAATGTGAGGCCGATGCATCTACCTTGGTATTGTGCTATGAACAAAAGTCAGCTGACTGCCATTTAAATCCTCCAAAATGTATATCTAAATGCACTGGATTTAATAAATCCAGTACAAATCTGGATTTATTAAATCCAGTCGAGGATTTATGGCTAGTCTAAATGAGCTATAAGCTCCGCTATCAACATGTTTGTGTAATGTGTTGCTACGTGTTGCAGTTGTTGGTTGTTGCCAAGGCACATTTATACCCAGCAAAATGTTCGATGCCAAGGATGACATTCAATCATGGGTGCAAGTGATCTAGCATGTCATCTTTTTAGCATCTTCATCGATGAATTTTATATGAGCGTGGACCCCAAAAGATGACGTTCTTTTCTGGATCCTAAGCATGTCATTTTAACCAATGCGTTGACATGTCATTTCCACCAATGCTTTGGCATGTCATTTCCACCAATGATTTGACATGTCATTTTCACCAATGCTTTGACACGTCATTTTCACCCATGCTTTGACATGTCATTTTAACCAATGCTTTGGCATGTCATTTTCACCAACCCCTTGGCATGAAATTTCCATGTCTTGTTTGGAAAATGGAAATGCTGTATTGAAATATGGTTTTCATGAAAAACAAAACTCTTTATTAATTCAAACGAATTCATGAAATAGCTACAATTAATTTATCAGTTTAGTTTTTCAAAAGTTTACATCCAAAATTGCAATGTAATCACCACCGCACAGTGTGGCCAAAATGGGATTTTTGTGCCAAAAATCTGTATTTTCTAAACGGTAAAAGATAGAGCTATGAAATTTGGAGGAGATGTTTATCAGACAGTGGACTTATATTCCATGTAGTTACGTGATATTCGGTCAACGCCTTCCACAGAATTTTATTGAATAATTTTTTTTTTCATAATTTTTAAGTTTGTGTAATATATATGTATTTAAATCAAAATTTATAATTTTTAAGTGTTATTTAAAATAAAGATTTAAAGAAATAAAAACATAAAACAGAATTTTCTCTAATAAAAACAACTTAAAATAGTTCAAGTAAAAAGTATACTGTAACAAAAATACTACAAATAAACTCATATAAGACTAGTTAATTAACGTAAAAATGGTAATATTTCACTGTTTAAGTAATGTTTTTTAGTTTTTGAATTCTTTCTTAAACTACAAATAAATGGATCAGATGATATTAAAAGTCGATGTACCAAGTCCTCGTTTGTGGCCATTCTAGAAATCTTGCCATATATCAAATAAAATATTGTGTGGAACTTTAAGAGACATGGTAATACAAAAAGTGGAAATGGATAATAAATAGCAAATGATAACTTGAAGTTTTAAAGTAGCGGGCAGCTAAACAATCGAAATTTCAACTTTCGGGTAGGAACTGTGTTCACAACGTTTAAAACCCTTAATATGGGGCAGTACCGTTATATGGGGACTATATTAAAACGTGGACATACACTGACAGCTTTTATAATAAATGATTCTCACTTGCAGAGAACCCAAAATATAAAATTTCAGCCAATTTGGTTGGCAAATGTGGCCAGAAACACCAAAAACTCTTCAAATGGGCGGTACCGTTGTATGGGGTCTATATTAAAAAATGGACCCACTTTGACAATTTTTGGTAGGGAGATAGTGTACTCGTAAATAACCTTATATTTCAATTTTTAACTAAATCGGATAATTGTTGTAGGTAAAATCCTGAAAATATATAAAATCGCACGTGGTCGCAGCTAATTTATTGAGAAATTGATAGCTCAACAGCTCCTCTAAATTTGTGTACTATTAGAACTGCGGATAACCGCGGGGCTTTTTAGTTATATCCCATTTAAAAAGACCAATATAAGATATACACGTAGAAAAGGTTCCAAAACAAATCCGGGTTTTCTACAGAAGTGTTACACAAATGCAGTTACTTTTAAACATATTTTATTACGTCAGATTTCGTACTATAGTTTAGCAAAAAGAACCATTAAAATTTTTCAATAACTCGCGACAATATGGTCCACACAAAATCAACAAATTTCACTGTGTTTTTGAGTATTCGTTTGTCGTAAAAAAAGTCCATTTTATAGGTACCGTTACATCAAAAATAGCGGTACAACCAACGAAATTTTTAATTTTCTCTCATAGCTAGAATGTTTTCTATCCCTCCATGTAAAATTTTTGTAAATTTTTAAAAAAATTTTTTTGGCATTTTTGGCACAAAATATTGAATTTGGCCACACTGTGCACCGCTGCAACTAAAAAGATTACTTCCTCCGTTCTCCGCAACTGATATTCTTTCATCTTACAAAAGGTTTTTTCAATTATCTTCCCATCACCAGTTCAGATTTCAACATGGACTCCAAATGCACTCCTTTAAGTATTTTTATTTCGTAAATTACTTTTATTTTATAATTTTGTTATTTTATAACAACATTTTGGTAATTTATACTCTTTTGTTTAGTGACGGAAATATGTAGGGATCTACAACCCGGCTTGCTTTAGGGATCTCTAAGAACAAAATGTAACGAACGGGGAGGAGAGACTTTTTATGGAAAATACTATTTATGCTTAATTAATTTATTTTTAATCGTTTCTTTTCAAAAGTAGTTTCTTCTTTATTTTCAGATTCTTGTTCCTTTTCGTTTCGGATTTTTTTTTCAAATTCCAAGAAGCGAGATTTGATTGATTTCATTCTATGTCAGATTTAGAACAGACAAGGGTACTTTTAAAATAGCAATGTGTGCAGTCCGATTCTATTTTTAGCTCGATGGTTGGGACTTCATATAATACCAATTGTTTAGAAGTTTTAGTTGTTTGATATGCAGGAAATGTAAGACAACATCACGACGACAGTTCTAACAACTTTGGTCTGTTCCAGAAACTGCAAGAATCTACTTATTTTTACTACGATAACAATTTTTCCTTTATGTTATCGGAAAAAATAGTAAAAATTAGTAGATTTTTGCAGTACTGGAACATACCAAAATGAAAATAAACAGGTGTGTAAATAAAAACACAAACATCATCTCTATTGGATCGATGGAATGGGTACAAATGCTGATGAAAAGATCGGATCTTTCACGACTTCCTTTGCATTGGTTCAAATCCTAATGAAAAGATCGGATCTTTCACGACTTCCTTTGAACCAATGCAAAAGATGACATGAAATCACGTCATCGCAAAGAACCCCTTCCGTCAAATTTTGCTGGGTAGTAGTTAGAAGTGACAATCAGCTGTATTTTTACTTTTTTTGTATATTTGGTTTTCAAAATGTAATAGGGTCTACTCTTGAAATTTGAAACATAGAAATTTGTTATAATAAAATACTTATTTTCATCGTAAACGTGTAATAACAATCACCTGCGACATTTCTACATATATGCTCTATATTTACATTTTGATTCAAATTTGTTCTATTTTAGAGAATTTTCAAGATGTACTTGAACATAAAGTTTGCCTTGGTTGTTGCTATACATATTTTGAAGAATTTTTAGCAGACAAAGCTGCCAATTTCTAATGCTTTTGCTAATATGGCGTTAGCATTTTAAATCCTGAAAAAAGTATCAGTCTGCTTTGCCGACAGAGAGTACATCCTCAGCCTATGTGAATTGAAACAGTTTTTTTTTTTTCAAAACAAATATGGATTTGGATTAAAGCTCAAAAATTTTGTAAAGGATGTACCTAAAGGAGGGGTTTTATTTTGGGAGTCATTCCTTTCGATAGATATCGCGCCCACCAGTCATTTCAGTTGATTACCATATAATTTAGGCTTTTTCGACGAAAAATATAATGTCGATGTAAATAGGACCACAAGGAATATCTTCGATAAAAATTTCCAAAGGATTTGCAAACAGATCTTAAACTGCACTTAAACAAAAAGTTGAACTTTTGTAAGGGAGGTACCCTAAGGATTTCACCGATTTGGTCAATGTTTGAACTTAAACTAAATTTGAACAAAATATTAAGAGCTCCAAAGTTTAGACCGGTTGCTCCGTTTATGAGATATCGTGTGTACCATGTTAGCGAATATTTGTGGACTTTAGTGCGGGAGGTAATGCAAGGAATATCGGTCCATTCCATATTTGAAATTTGTTTAAGAATTGCCGAAATATTACGATATGCTAAATTTGGAACAACCTAGTATCCAGTTCGGAATTTGTAGTGTGCACCAGCAACAACGTACGGTGGGCGTACATCAGGAAGTATGGACTTTCCCCTGAAAAAAATTTTACCGTTATATTAGGGACCGTAAACCTTCAACAACGTTCTGGAACAATTTTAAATAGATCCGAGACAAGTGCTCAACTTGAACTTTTCCCAAATTTTGTGTGGGAGGTACCCGAAGGACGGGACCGATATAGCCCCTATACCAACCTGATACATGACTGGATGAAATAATACGATTTGCAAAGTTTGGACCAATCAGAAACACCCTGCAAGAGTTATTTTGGGAATTTGCCATTTTGGTTGGTGTCTTCAGGGTTTCCAATCTTTTACACTTTTACCGTTTTTAAAAGTAAATTTATTTATTTTATTTATGGCTGTTTTAACAACTGATGTGTTAAAACGTAGCCTAATCACAAAGATTTTTTAAAGTAAAGGAACAAAAAAATTGTTTATACAATTGAAGATTCTAGATTAGGGTTATGACTTTTTTACAACCTCATATCCCTGTATCACAGCGTGATGAGTTTTGCCATAAGATTACATAAAATCATAATTATAAGCTGATTCGGTGAAAAAACATCACGCACAAAATGATTTTAAAATTTGAATTTATCAAAATTATGGAAAATTTTTTGAAGTCACTGTAATCAGATATACAGTTGAAGACTTAAACTTTAGAGTCACATGAGATAATTAAACTGACATAACATTTATTTCTCACTAATTTTCTTCAATTCTGAGAATCGTAAAAATGTCGTAAACTCTTTTATTTAAAGATATAATTTTTTTAACAAAAAACAAAAAATTTAAATTTTTTTCAAAGTGGTTTGTGCATGACCTTTTCAATATTTGAATGAAATAAGCATTATTATAGTTATAAGTAGGCTTATATTTATTCATACGTTCAACAAAAAATAATTTTTGAAAAAAATTTTTTTTTTCATTTCATATATTTTTTCAAAATTTTTTTTTATAATCGATTTGTGCGTGAACTTTTTTATATTTCAATGGAATAAACGATAGCGTAGTGATTATTAGGCAAATTGTCATTCATCCCTGCTACAGGAAATCATTTTTGAGAAAAAATGTCAAAAAGTCATAACCCTATTCTAGATTTTATAGTGCCTGTTAGACTATGAACTTATACTATGATTTAAACTGTCAATCCCATACAATATACGTCAAATAAAATCCAGTGGATTTAGAACTACGATATATATAAACAGGCTATTAGGCAGAAAATACTACTAGATTTATTAAGATTTTGAAGTTTTATTATGATTTTGTAATTTCATGGCATACTTTTAGGCTTAAAAAAAAATACTGAGATAGTAATTGCTCTGTTCCAAACCCTCCAAGTATCTATATTGACAATATCGAAAAAATAGTAAATATTTTTTGATATTGTCGTTATCGCAGTAAAATTTGTAGATTCTTGAAGTTTGTGGAGACGGATCATATATTAAAATAAAAACTAATATATGACAACAATATCCTTATCTTATAGGCCATTTAGATATGACATCATTAGCCGGATTTAGCGCACTATCAGGTTTTACTTGCTAAATCCGGCGATAATCTACCAGATTTGCCATATAAAATTAAATCCTCGTATTGAGTGGATTTGTTTAAAATCCGGCATAACTCCTCGTATACAAATCTGTTTTTTGCAACATGTTGCTAGAAAATAATAATTTAAATGTCAAAATTTGTAAAGAAGGCAAACAAATTAAATTTGTTTTGATACACAAAGTTGATTTAAATCAACCAACCCCCATTATTATAAGTATTCTTTTGCTATAGTTTGGATTTACCGAACAGTTTTATAGCGTTCCGGTTAACTCAAAGTTAAAAGTGATGATTCAAGGGGGAGCTTCTTGGAATTAACTTTCAATGCAAACATTTATTTTTAATTCCTCCAAATTGGTTCATTTTGTGTTTTCAAATCCATCAGATAGTAAAAGAACAAATGTAATAATGGCCCCAAGTTTAATATTTATGATGTCTAAACAATAAAATAATTCCTTATTTGCTCATTAGTTAGCATTTGTAGCATAATGTGCTTACTTACTTACTTAGTTGGCCCATTACAGAACATTTGTTCCATAGACCGAACTAAGAAAAGATCTCCATTCCTCTCTGTTTTTCGCTTGACTTTTTGGAATACCGCGCCTTTCCATTTCTTCATCCACTTGTATGCTCCATCGAAGCTTAGGCCTACCGATTCTGCGTGCACCGCCATGTGGCATGTATTCATACGCCTTTTTAGCGGGTTCATCATCGCTCATTCTCATGATATGGCCTAGCCAACGCAATCGTTGCATCTCGATACGTTTAACTATATGCATGTCTTTGTATAGCTTATATAGCTCGTGGTTCATACGACGTCGATATTCACCGTCAACGCAAATCGGCCCGTAGATCTTTCGAAGAATTTTCCTCTCAAACACACCAAGCACTGCCTTATCTGCTTGCGCAAGTACCCATGCTTCGGAGCCATACATTAGCACGGGTAGTATCAGCGTTTTGTATAGTGTTATTTTTGTTTGACGAGATGTGGCTTTGTTTTTAAATTGCTTACTTAGACCATAGTAGCATCTGTTGGCCAATACAATTCTTCTTCTTATTTCACAACTGATGTTGTTTGTTGTGTTTATGGCAGTGCCGAGGTAGACGAAGTCTTTAACTACCTCAAAATTGTAGTTACCAACTTCCACAGTTGGCCCGAGCGTCGACACCATCAATTTGGTCTTTTCGCCGTTTACCGCCAGACCCACTTTCGCAGATTCTGCTTCGACCTTCCTAAAGGTATCAGTTACTTCCTTTACTGACCGTCCCATGATGTCTATGTCATCAGCATAGGCAAGTAACATGTGGCTATTGGTGTAAATTGTGCCATTTCTTTTGACATTTGCATCTCGTATTACCTTTTCCAGCAAAATGTTGAATAGGTCACACGAAAGGCTGTCTCCTTGTCTGAAACCTCTTTTGGTACAAAATTCTTCGGAGAGGTTCTTTCCAATTTTAACTGAGGACCTAGTATCAGTTAAAGTCATCTTACAAAGCCGGATGAGCTTTGCGGGGATACCAAATTCAGACATTGCGTGGAATACCTTTGATCGGAGGGGACTGTCGAATGCTGCTTTATAATCGACAAAAAGGTGAAATGTGTCGATCTGCATCTCTTGGGTCTTCTCTAGGATTTGCCGCAGGGTAAATATCTGGTCAATGGTGGACTTGCCAGGTCTAAAGCCACATTGGTATGGTCCAATTATTTCGTTGACCATTGGCTTTAGTCGTTCGCACAATATCCCTGACACTATCTTATAGGCAATAGGGAGAAGACTTATGCCCCTATAGTTGGAGCATACAGTCTTATCTCCTTTCTTGTGGACGGGACATAGGATGCTCAGGTTCCAATCGTCGGGTACGCGTTCTTCCTGCCAGATGGAGCTAACTAGCTGATGCATACACCTTATCAGCGCGTCGCCTCCGGTTTTAAACAGCTCGGCTGGTAAGCCATCGGCTCCTGCTGCTTTATTATTCTTCAACCGGTTGATTGCTGTTTTTACCTCATCTTGGCCGGGCGGTATACATTCTATACCATCTTCTGGGATTGGATCTGTGGTATCGTCGTCTTCGCTACTATTGGATACCAGCAGATTGGAGAAATGTTCCTTCCGTATCCTGAGCACGCTGTCTGTATCTGTTACCAGATTACCTTGCTGGTCTCTACAGGAGGATGTGCCTGTACCAAAGCCATCTGTTTGATGTTTCACTCTTTGGTAGAATTTTCGGACTTCATTCTGGCTCCTGTACATCTCGATTTTTTCACACTCCCGCTTTTCCATTTCTCTCTTTTTCTTGCGGAAAAGACGTTTCTCTTCTCTCCTTTTCTCCCGATATCTCTCTCGTGCGCTACGCGTTGCTACTGATTGTAAAGTAGCTCTATATGCCGCATTTTTCTCTTCGGTAGCAGCACGACACTCCTGGTCATACCATGAATTCCTTTGTGCAGGTCTCTGGAATCCAAGTATGGATTTTGCGGCTGTTTGCATGGAGTGGGCAATATGTTGCCATTGTGCTGTTATGTTATCGGGACAAGGAGTGCTCGCGTTAAGCAATTGGTCTAGTTGAGTGGAATATGCTGTGGCTATCTGTTGTGTTTGCAGCCTATCGATGTCCAACTTCCGCGTTGTGTCTGTTCGTGCTTTATTTGCAACGTTTAGACGGGTACGTACCTTTGCTGCAACAAGGTAGTGGTCCGAATCAATGTTTGCGCCTCGGAACGATCGTACATCCAACACGCTGGATGAATGTCTTCCATCTATTACAACATGATCAATTTGATTACTTGTTCTTTGATCTGGAGACAGCCAGGTGCCCTTATGAATATCGAGATGATTAAATCTGGTACTGCTAACTACCATGTTTTTTGCAGCTGCAAAGTCTATCAGCCTCATACCGTTGTCAGATGTTTCACTGTGGAGACTGAATTTCCCGACTGTTGGGCCAAAGATATTCTCCTTTCCAATTTTGGCATTAAAATCGCCTAGAATGATTTTAATGTCATGGGCAGGGCAACGGTCGTATGTTTCTTCTAAGCGCTCGTAAAATATATCTTTGGTCTGTTCGTCCTTTTCTTCAGTGGGAGCATGAGCGCAAATAAAGCTGATGTTGAAGAATTTAGCTTTTATTCGAATTGCAGCAAGTCTTTCGTTCACTGGGGTGAAGCTGGATACCAGATGTTTTAGTCTCCGACTAACTACGAATCCGCAACCAAACTCATGCTTTACGTCATGGCAGCTATAATACAGTGCGTCACCTTTAGGTGTTGTTGTGACGCCTTTCCCAATCCATCGTATTTCCTGTATGGCAGTAATATCGGCCTTGTACTTTTCAAGTACGTCTGCCAATGCGAAGACTGCACCTACCCTATAAAGAGTGCGAACATTCCAGGTGCAGATTCGCAGATCATGGTCCTTAAAACGTTTGCGGGGTTCGTCAATTTAGAGGGGTTTGTTTTTCTTTTCTTTCGTTTTTTCATAGTAGGATGTTTTTTCTAGGGGAGGGTTACTAACCCGACGCCCAAACCCAAGTTTTTAACGTTCTTATGGGTGAACGCGCGGCACATGTTAGCTCACTACCTTTAACGGGTGTTAAAGGCAGTTCCCCAGGTGACACCACGGGGAGGTCAGTGTCCACTTGAGATGAAAGAGGGACCAAGATAAATCCTGGGCTTTGCCATGTTAAAGCCGGTCAAGACCGTTGCTTGGTATCATTCATCCCCTACGTCACCCAGCATAATGTGCTAACATTTTCAATATTAAACAATATATTTGTAATTTGCCGTATGTTGTTTTTGAGACGAATTCAATTTACAACAACTTCTTTTGATGTTTTAAATTCGGTCAGATGGGCTGATGCATCTACCTTGGTAATTATGCTGTGAACAAAAATCAGCTAACTGCCATTTAAATCCTCCAAAGGTATATCTAAATGCAATACAATTATGAAATTTTTTTGGAATGATGTTTCTTACTTTTAGAGTATGTGAAGGTGCTTTAGGTCTTTCAGTTTTAGTTTCATTAATTCGTACACATGGAAATGATTACTTTCAAAGATCTACTAGTTTACAATGTTAAAAATTATTTTTATAGTTTTGTTGTTGTGGATAGTTGACCTGATGAGATTTACTTTTTGATTTTTGTTATTGTTTGGCTTTAAGTCATTAAAAAAACGAAGTTTTTATTGCTTTAAATTTTTATTATCCGATATTTCGATTACCATCGGTAATCATCTTCAGGGATATGTTTTTAGAGAGATATGCGGCTACTTGATTCACCATTTTATAGTTTTATTTTTATTTCCATTATGTTTTATTAAAAATTCATATTAAATGGTTCAAGGATTTTTATTTTTAATTTCTCTTGTTGTTATTTTAATAAATATATATTCAAATTATTTTATATCAATTTCTTATATATTTGGTTCCGATATAATTTCTTTTGGATTATTTTTATAATCTTTTGGATTATATTTATTATTTTTATTATTTTATTTTGGATTATTTTATTATAATATATAAAATATTGTTTCTTTAATATTAATGGCTAGAGAATCAGTTTTTAAGTATAAAATTATACTAATTTATTTTTATTCAATATTATTTTATTACTATTAATATCAGTATTAACTTTTAGAAGAATAAGGTTATTTATGTTTTATTTATTAAATAATTATATATTTAATTATGAAATTTTATATTTTTCATTAGTTATAGCTTTTTAGTAAAGATACCTATATTTTTAGTTCATTTATGATTACCTACGGCTCATGTAGAAGCTCCTGATTCTGGTTCAATGATTTTAGGTGGAATTATATTTATGTTAGGAGGTTATGGTTTATTACGAGTTTTTCCTTTTTTACAACTTTTAGGGTTAAAATTTAATTTAATTAAAATTAGATTAGTAGGAGCTGTATTAGTTAGATTAACTTGTTTATGTCAAACTGTTCTTAAGGCATTAATTGCTTATTCGTCGTGATATCTCCGAGACTAGAAGATATAGATCATTAAAAGTACACTTAAAGAAAAGTCGTGATATCTCCGAAACTAGAAGAGGTAGAGCATTAAAAGTACAGTTATAGAAAAGTCGTGATATCTCCGAAACTAGAAGAGATAGAGCATTAAAAGTACACTTATAGAAAAGTCGTGATATCTTCGAAACTAGAAGAGATAGAGCATAAGAAGTACACCTATTAAAATGTCATGATATCGCCGAAACTAGAAGAGATAGAGCAATTAAAGTACGCTTATAACAAAGTCGGGATATCTACGAAACTAGAAGAGATAGAGCATTAAAAGTACACTTATAGAAAAGTCGTGATATCTCCGAAACTAGAAGAGATAAAGCATTAAAAGTACACTTATAGAAAAGTCGTGATATCATCGAAACTAGAAGAGATAGAGCATAAGAAGTACACCTATTAAAATGTCATGATACAACCGTCTCGTTGGGTTGTAAATTCTATTCTAATTTTATTCATGATAAAATGAATCTTAAGAACTAAGTTACAAAATAATTCTTAGCCTATCTTCTCTTATTATATGCTCTTATCACTACAAGATCCTCTTCCCTTGCTGAGTGCATTATCACTTGGGCGATGCCTTTATTATCAATGCACCCCAGCCGTTCACATAAACTGCTATCTCTTATGCTCTACTTATCTAAAATACATAGATATTTATTGCCCATTCTACTTAAATATTTTATGATCGAACATATTAATAGAAAATGTTGCTGCTGGAAAACTGACTGATTAAAATATTTTCCAATATTACACGAAGTTCCCCAACAGCACAACCATTACTAAATCATGTACAAATAATTTGTACATTCTCCGGCGCGGCTTAAAGTGGGAGTAGTAGATTACACTGTGCGACAAAATGGAGCTCAAAGTCTGGGGGGTGGAAAATTCCTATTGGAGATGAAAGCCCTTGGTGAGTATATACAGAACCCCGAAGGACAGATTCGCCGTGAGTCGAACTTTCGAGATATGGCGTGATGAATATTTTGCTGGAGACCCTAAAAGCCATCTGGAATGAGCGTTATATCTTTGTTCGCTGTTGTTTAAGCTTATATTTAAGATGGCATGTCTTCAGTCAAATCAAATGAGGATTTTTTTCGTAGAACATTTCGACCTTCTAACATGCTTCCTTCAATGTCCTTTTCGTCCTTTATTTCAAGAACCGCAATAAAAGTGGCACAAGATGACATTTTTCAGCTTCGGAATATTCTACAAAAATGTCAATCGGAAGATTTTAGGTACGGTTGCCAAAGACATAAAATCGATAAAATCATGTTTAAGCGGTCGTTTTTCACTTTTACCCGAATCTTGCTCAGACAGCCCTATATCTATTTATTTCAATACATTATTCTTAACCTATTGATGATCTAGAATTCTCGGAGTCATTAAAACAGTTGTATCTTGTTTTGCTAAGCACGTTAATTTCATTATTTTTTGGAATAAATATCCGGATATCCGAATTATGGAACCGGTTATTCTGATATTAAAACCGAATTTTTATCCGGTTTTTATGAACCGAATAACCGTATATGTATATCATTAGAAAGCTATTAAAATTGTCCAACAGATATGACTAAAATGCATTAGACGTTTTAAGCGGTTATGGTGCTGGAACAAAAAAACCGTATTTTTGAACCGTTTCTTAACGTTTGTGAGGATACATTTCTGTGCGTGAAAAAAATTATGATCATGACCTGGGGGGTTAAAAATTCTATTTGGAGGTGAAAGCCCTTGGTGTGGACATACAGAACCCTGAAGGGCAGATCCGCCGTGAGTCGAACCTTTGTTTTATGGCGGGCTGAATTCTGGGATAGCGACCCATTATTGCAAGCGTAAAAAGTTACGTAACTGAATTTCAAGTGGGTTTAGGGTGCTACTGGGACAGTATGTGCTAAGTCAAATCGTTTTAAGACGATTTCTGTAGAACATTTAGTGTCTTACTCTTATCCTGCTTTGTTGTTTATGTCCTTTTTGTTGAAGAAGGTATACAAATATACTTTAAAGAAAAGGTAAGATACAATTTCAGGGTTAAAATATTAAAACAAAAAAAAACCTCAGCCGATTTGGCTAGGGCATATCACGAAAATAATCTTACGCCGACATAGCACATACTGTCCCAGTAGCACCCTAAACCCACTTGAAATTCAGTTACGTAACTTTTTACGCTTGCAATAATGGGTCACCATCCCAGAATTCAACCCGCCGTAACACAAAGGTTCGACTAACGGCGGATCTGCCCTTCAGGGTTCTGTATGTCCACACCAAGAGCTTTCACATGCAAAAAGAATTTTCCACCCCCCCAGGTCTTGATCATAATTTTTTTCACGCACAGAAATGTATCCTCACAAACGTTAAGAAACGGTTCAAAAATACGGTTTTTTTTTTGTTGCAGCGCCATAACCGCTTAAAACGCCTAATGCATATTAGTCATATCTGATTGACAATTTTAATAGCTTTCTAATGATATACATATACGGTTAATCGGTTAATATATTGAAAGAAATAGATATAGGCCTGTCTGAGCAAGATTTGGGTAAAAGTGAAAAAGACCGCTTAAACAAGATTTTATCGATTTTATGTCTTTAGGAACCGTACCTAAAATCTTCCGAGCGACATTTTTCTAGAATATTCCGAAGCTGAAAAATGTCATCTTGTGCCATTTTTATTGCGGATCTTGAAATAAAGGACGAAAAGGACATTGAAGGAAGCGAGTTAGAAGATCTAAATGTTCTACGAAAAAAGTCCTCATTTGATTTGACTGAAGATATGTCATCTTAAATATAAGCTTAAACAACAGCGAACAAAGATATAACGCTCATTCCAGATGGCTTTTAGGGTCTCCAGCAAAATATTCATCACGCCATATCGCGAAAGTTCGACTCACGGCGAATCTGTCCTTCGGGGTTCTGTATATACTCACCAAGGGCTTTCATCTCCAATAGGAATTTTCCACCCCCCAAAATTTCGGTTCACAGTGTTATCTAACATTATGTTACATTATAACAAAATGAAGAATGAAAAAAGTATTACTTAAATAAAAATAAAATCTAAATATAATTATTAGAAAAAAATTAAATATAATTATTCTAGGTCACTGCACCAATGACATTCTTTTTTAGAGCTCTTCTCCAACGATGAAATACGTTGTATACTCCTTCCGGTAATGACTCTCTCCTATGTTGCTTGAGTTTGATCGGTTCTTTATCGCCATCTCTTAAATAGTCTTCATTCCCGTCATCAGTTTTATCAGTTGTATCGAATATTTTTTCGTTCCCGTCATGCAGCCCGACTTCCGTTAATTCATCACTTGATCCTGGGGACATATTATTGGGATGTGTTCATTCACTGCACTTTTCCTGGCTGTGGGTTTCAATCAACGGTTGTATACATGTTCCGTTCTCCCTTCGTAGTTGTTCCATTAGTTCATTTTCATGTACAAATAATTTGTACATTCTCCGGCGTGGCTTAAAGTTGGAGTAGTAGATTATCTAACTTTATGTTACATTATAACAAAATGAAGAATGAAAAAAGTATTACTTAAATAAAAATAAAATCTAAATATAATTATTAGAAAAAAATTAAATATAATTATTCTAGGTCACTGCACCAATGACATTCTTTTTTAGAGCTCTTCTCCAACGATGAAATACGTTGTATACTCCTTTCGGTAATGACTCTCTCTTATGTTGCTTGAGTTTGATCGGTTCTTTATCGCCATCTCTTAAATAGTTTTCATTCCCGTCATCAGTTTTATCAGTTGTATCGAATATTTTTTCGTTCCCGTCATGCAGCCCGACTTCCGTTAATTCATCACTTGATCCTGGGGACATATTATTGGGATGTATCCATTCACTGCACTTTTCCTGGCTGTGGGTTTCAATCAACGGTTGTATACATGTTCCGTTCTCCCTTCGTAGTTGTTCCATTAGTTCATTTTCTTCTTCTAGAGTGTCTTGATTGACTGTATCTTTGATATTCACAAATTCATCCACAACTCTTTCTTCATCACTGCTTCCCGTGTCTGTTCCAGCCGTCTCATTCAAATCATCTTCACAGACATCGACCTCACTCTTTTCACTGCTGGTTACAAAATATTCCACTTCGCTAAAATAGTCCTTGCCACTCAATAGTTTGTTGTAGGCACCAATTTCTAGATCCAATTAACTGTCCGTTAGAAGTAGGTCATCTCGCATCTTTTGCACCATCGCAAAATTGGCTACATCCGAAACATGACTTGTACGCTCATTTTCTAGCAATTGCTCCAAATCAAGTATGCAGGCATTCAATGTAGCTTTTGTCGATTCCAATTCACTAACTCGACTATTCAAGCTATCAACACGTGTACGAGTCTCAAGTAATTCTTCGATAGCACTTTTGGTTGCAGCTTGCAGACTCTCCATCTTTTGCTCATACAGCATTTTAATTTCCTCACGAAACTCCTGCAAAGATTGTTGTAATTTGTTTTCACTTGCTTTGTAGACATCATTATTTTTATGTAATTTTTGATGGACTTCGTCTAGTTGTTCTTCTAATTATTGATTACGGTTTTGTAATTCTTCATTGGAAGACTGCAATGAATTAAACTTTACACGAACATCCGCAACAACGTTCTTAAATTCTGCTATCACCTCCTGGAGGCCTTTAACCTCACACAATAACGCTTTTTTGTCGGTGCATTCTTCATAGAGCTTTGCTTCCAGCTGTTGAGTTGTCTTCTTTTGAATATAATCAATTTGTTCGTATGATTGTTTCATTTCTGCTACATTCAATTTCAGTATCCTCACCTCCTTTACGAGGTGTGTATTTTCTTCATGCACAACATCGAGATTACATTTGGTTTCTTTCAGCTCTGTGCGCAATTTTTCCAAAAAACTATTCTCTTCATCCATGGCTCTTGTTTCCTCAACCTGGGAGGTACTTTCGGGTTGACCGTGTGTAACGTTCCTCTTAGCAGACTCTATTTCTTCTGACAAATGCTACCAATAGATCCGACCGTGCTCAGGGCTTGGGGGGTGTTCTTTTCAGAAGTAATAAGCCTCAACCAGTTACAATAATATTTAAGTTTTTGGTAGCAAAGTAAATACATATTATTCGCGATGGTCATTACAAGTACGAAGGAAACATCATAAAGTTTGGAATCTTAGTTGTTCAAGATTCGTCGGATTACCCGCCCTACCATGCCGACTGTAACTTTGTCAGCCCATTAAACATTCTAAACGTACATGGCTTCAATTTCGCGGACCTATCTCAAAATTTACATTGAATAAATCGCCATAATTTATAGATTAATTCTCAATATTATGAAATTAAGATTTAATATGACATTTTCGATGATATTAAGTTTAACAAATAGCAAGATTAAGAATATTGTGAGCAATATAAAATTCAAAGTTTATGATAATGACTTATAACAACTATACGCCAGTCTCGTTTGGTAATATTAAACAAATCGCGGTGAATAGTGTTAAAAATAATAATACTGATGGAAATACATGTAAAATACAGGAATTATAAAGTACTTACATTATATTTTGAATTGGAGGCTGCGTCGACAAGCGCTTGTGATTCAGCTGTCTCAATAAAATGATTATAATTTAATTAATATGTGTGTAGATTTGCGAATTATAACTATAAGTACTGCGTAATTATGATATAAAATTGTGACTTCTAGTTTGATCCATGTGATATGATCCTTTATGTTTTGTAATTGTAATTGATTGTAGTAATTCTTTTAACCGCGAATTTATACTTTAGATTCCATAAATTCTGAAATTCTGCCACCAAAGGATTGTATTCAGTTCAAAATTAGCAGATGTATTCGATCAGAGATATGAATTAGATGCTTGATTTGTATCAATTAGCGAATGACGATAAAACTCCCAAATCAGAATCAATAATAATATTAGGCAATAGATGAGATAGATTTGCAGGGGTTGTTCGAATTAAATTTGCGTTAAAGAGATTTTCAAAGGATTTACGAGCGTTTGGGCAATTAGAAACTTCATATTTGGTCCATATATAATATTTAGCAAACGATATAAAATTCCATAATTGAGACAATAATAAATAGCGATATATCCAATTGGCACGTTTATAGCAAGATTTATACTCTTCAGCCAATCTGCTTCTTTTCAGCAAATAAATTTTCTTCCAATTTCCAAAATTGTTAATAATATTTTACGTATTGTAATAACTTTTTGTCAGCTCGAAAACCAGAAATCGAATGCCTGAAAATTTTTCTGTCTTCCATTCAAAACTTTTTCCTGACTTAAAAACAAATCCAAAGCATTCCTTATTTTAGAAACACTTTTCTATAGAAGTATTTATGATACAAAGTAGTCACAAATTTACACCCCTTCTTCAAAAAAAAAAAAAGAGAAAAAAAAAAGATTTTTAGGTCCAAATGTCCTTAGCATGATACACACCTTTATTGTCGCTATTTAAATCCTGCAACTCATAATAAACATTTCCAACTTTCCGTATAACCTTTGCTATTTTCCCAACAGGAGCTAATTTCGAATTGAAGCTATCTACCTTAGAACTTTGCACAAAGTTACGCCTTACAACTTCCTGACCTACTTCATATTCTTTGTTGCGAGATCGTAAATTATATGTCCTTTGGTTTTTCTTGTAAGCTTTCTCCAAATGTTCTCGAATTGAGTTCCTAATCAACGAAAATTTGTCTTGCCTTTCTATGTGTATGTCCGTTTCTGCTAACAGGTTGAGACGTCTCAACACTGCATAATCCTGGCCATGGGTAATCATAGTCTGACCGAAAACGATTTCGTATGGAGTCCTTCCCACACTTTGGTGATGACTATTTCTTAATGAACAGTTCACAGTGCTTAAATATTGGTCCCATTCTCGCTGATCTTCCCTCACATAAGATCGTAGTGCCTCATTTATAACTCGATTTACTCTTTCACTAGCGTTTGCCTGAGGACTATATACAGCAGTAGTTGAATGTTTAACTCCGAACCGTTTTAAAAATTTTTCGAAGTCTTTGCTTCGAAATTGTGAGCCATTATCGGTAACAATAACCTCAGGAACCCCAAAACAATTAAATATATCTTCTCGCAAGTAGTCCACTATGGGTTTTGTCACGCATTTTTTCAAAGTCTTTAAAAAAGTGAATTTCGAAAAATGATCCACTATGATTAATATTCCAATGTGTCCGGATTTTGTGCGGGGTAAAGGTCCAATGAGATCAATATATAACCTCTGAAAAGGTCTATCTGACGTAATCATTCGTCCCATAGGAGGTCTTAAGACTGTTGTTGGTGTCTTCGATGTCTTACAAAACTCACAGTTTTGTATATAATTCTTAACGTCCTTTACTAAGCCTGGCCAATAAAAGTATCTCCTTATACGTTCAAGGGTTCTACTTATACCACCATGAGCAGCGTTCGGTACATTGTGACATGCATATATAACATTTAACCTCAATTCTTCGGGTACTAAAAGTTTCCAAGCATCAGACTCATTTCCGTCTGCTGATGCAAAACCTATGCGTTTATATATGAACTTATCTAATACCCTGAAATCCGGTAGTTTAGTACTTGAATATTCATCCCGCAATTTCTGATACTTCTCACTATTGAACGAAGCAGAATTCAAGTCAATCGAAGGTAAAATGTCTAGATCTACTGCTTCAACAGCAGCATCTCCCTCGTATACTCTCGATAATGTATCAGGTACAACATTGTCTTTCCCTTTTCTATGTTCAATTTTAAAATTGAAACCCTGGAGTTTTAAGGACCATCTTGCTAAACGCCCTGATAAATCCTTTTGGCTCATGAGCCATTTCAGGCTTGCATGATCTGTAACGACCTTAAACTCCTGTCCTTCGATATAGGACCTGTATTTTGCGATAGCCATCACAACTGCCAAGCATTCTAACTCCGTAATAGTGTAATTACGCTGGCTTCTATTTAATTTATGAGACATATAAGCTATTGGTCTTTCATTTCCTTCGTTATCCTCCTGAGCTAATACTGCGCCTATACCGTACGTACTTGCATCACATTGCAAAATAAAAGGCTTTTCATAGTTGGGGTTAACTAAAACTGGAGCTGATGTCAATTTCTCCTTTAACAAATCAAATGCATGCTGTGCATCTTTATTCCATACAAATGATTTTTTCTTTGAAAGAAGTTCTGTCAAAGGAAAAGTTATAGCCGAGTACCCATCAATAAATCGCCGGTACCAACCGGTCATTCCTAAGAACCGTCGAACTTGCTTAATCGATTTTGGAATCGGTAACTCCTTAATAGCTCGAATTTTATCTACATCTACCTGTAAGGTACCGTTTCCCACCACATATCCTAAGTATTTAACTTTATTTAAAGCAAAGCTACTTTTATTAACATTTATGGTTAATCCCGCCTTACGTAATTGAGTTGCCACCTTCATCAAATGTGATAAATGTTCTTCAAAATTTTGCGATACCACCAACAAATCGTCTAAGTAGACGAACACATGCGATTTTAAATAATACGGTATTACAATGTCCATTAGTCGGCACAAAGATTGAGGAGCATTACATAGCCCGAAAGGCATTCTAGTAAATTGATATAATGGTCTATTCGGCACTGTAAAGGCTGTCTTCTGTTTCGAATCCTCACTCAGCTTGATCTGCCAGAAGGCATCTTTTAGATCAATCTTCGAAATACAGTGTACAGGCGGCAGTCTTGCTAGAATACCATCAATGTTTGGTATTGGGTATGCGTCCTTCTCTGTGACCGAATTCAATCGTCTACTATCTAAGCACATGCGTACTTTTCCTGGCTTAATCACTACTACTATCGGAGATGACCATGGTGAGCTGGGTGCCTCTTCGATTACCCCTAGAGATAGCATACGGTCTAATTCTGTTGCTAGCTTCTTCTCAATAGCCGGTGATATTGGGTAATACCTTTGTTTTATAGGCTTCGAGTTCCCGGTGTCAATCTGGTGTTCTATAAGTTTTGTACAACCTAAACCTTCGATTTCGGAATTTGGAAATATGGCAATAACTGCGTTTAATCTTCTTGTCTGGTCGTCTGTTAAAGCAATTCTGTCCGGATCTGGCTTTTCTATGTCTGTACTTTCAATACAGGAAATCGAAATCCCTAAGCCAAATGCCTTCCAAAAATCAAAACCACAAATGACTTCTTGACATATCGAGGGCACTACTAAAAATTCAAACGAAACTGTCGAGTTTTTAAACTGTACCTCAAGGTCTATTGTTCCCGAAACTTCTTGTTTTTGTCCATCTGCAGTCTTAACATTGCCAATACATCTCTTAAATTCAGGCCTATCTTGTAGCGTCTTTGCTAACTGACCTCCTATCACACTTTTAGTTGCTCCGCTATCAAGTAAAGCATAATAACAAGTTTCTGAGATGTTAATTTTGATATAAGGTCTGTTATCAGAACCCATGTTAACTATAGAAGAAATTGTGCACTTTTTATACTTCTTAAGTCTTTTGAAATACTCACTTATTCTTTTGGCCGATCTGATTTTTCTTCTAGAAAGTGTCACACATTTTCTCGGTATGGTTTTCTGATATTGTTCTAATCGTTCGTGCAAGTGTATTGTCGGGTGAATATAGTTCGAGTCATTTTCATTGGAATTTAATTGTAGTTTTTCGGTTCCGGATGCCCGTTCTTCTTTCGGCGGACATCCGACTTGTCGTTTCCCTGAGACTTTTTTGAACATTTAGGACAAGTTGGTTTATAATTATCCAACAAACCACAACCATAACAAAAAATTCTACGTGGCTCCATGCAGTCAATAAAATAATGTCCTATTTTGTCGCAGTTCCAGCATTTCAAAATCTTCAGAGCACATGCTTCGTCCATTGGAGAATCTTCTTCTGCTTCATCGGATTCTTCATGCCTAATTTCGGCTACTCTAACCTTTCCAAATTTTGGTTCCCTAATATTTACTTCCTGCATAAATTTCTCATGTCTCCGAACTTCCTTTCGAAGTTGTGATAAACTCGTTATATTTATGTGCAAAAGTTCATGCCTGATCTCCGGCCTTAGGTTTCTAATTATGGTTTCGCACAAATCATTGTCTGTCATTGGATGCCTCATTCTACATGTAAATCTAGCTATTACTTCCAAATATTCGTCTATAGGTTCATTATATTTTTGTTTTCGTTTCCGAATGTCTTCCAAAATATCAAAGTCAGTGCATTCGTCCTTATACTGGTTCTTTAAAGCATCCGTCAATGTTTGCCAACTGAGGTCCTCAGTTTGGCGATGGTACCTCCAGAACCATTCCAAGGCTTTACCCTCGAACAAACTATGTGCATGTCTACATAACAACTGAAAATCGCCGTCTAGATTATTACTCGTTAGAATACTAACGCGGTATATGAATTCCTCAACTGTCATGTCACTAGTATGTCCTGTGAATTTGATTTTCCAATTTCGGATAATATTTAAAACTTTATCTGTGCCAAAAGTCTCAGCAGATCTGTGAGCTACTGGCTGCACAGTTGATGTCCGGGAAGGAATTTCTCTTTCTGGTGCTGTTTCGCTCTGTGCTTGTCGCGTATTACCAATTGTCGTACTACTCAAACTCTGTACCAGAGTCCGTACTTCACCAGTCACCATACTAACAATATCCTCTCGTAAACTGCTAACTGACTCGCTAATCAGTAATCGTATACGATTTTCATCAATTGTCCTATCGCCAATAGTACCATTTTCAACAGTATTACCGTTATTAGGATTTTCGTCCATTGCAGCTCTGGCTGCGTTATTATTTCGAGTCTGTGATCTGGTTAATCTCCTAGAATTTCCCGAATTTGACTGATTCATATCTATTGTAAAGCTGCAATTTGCAGGCTCATCCGACCCCAATAAATTTAAATTATCACGACTTCTGGTTAAAGGCATCGTAGGTTAAAAATATTTTTTATATATATTTAAGTATAAACAAATGGTTAATCGATTTAATTAAAATACTATTAAAAATGCAATATTTATTTGTCCACTACTCATGAAGACAAATACATTCAAAATGTTTTAACCGCAAGTTTGAATGTTCCTTCATACCAAAATTTTTGTATTGATGGAGTAGTCGATGTTTTGTTGGTTAACAGCCAAACCTTTTTTTTCAAACATGCTAAATACCTAACATAACACCGATTACTAAACTTAAATTTTTCTCCCACAATTTCCAAAAAAAAAGTGCCAAGCAAAGTAACATGAGTATAAATCTCGATAAAATTACACCAAGTTTCAAAATCTCAAACGTTATACTTTGCTGACTATTAAACATCAACATTCAGTTTAGACTTGGTAATGGTTTTGAATTAACTTACCGAACCAAAAGTCCATAGCCTAAAAAGAAAGTTCACAAGAATACCCAAAATATTTGGCCATCACTACTGTAATATAGGGCAATATCAGATGATCTAAAATAATTGATTTTCCCGCTGCGGTTGCGAGTTTCAAAAATTCTGGTTTAATGCAATCTATTCTTGTAAATCTATCTGACAGTGCCCCACGTTGGGCGCCATTAAATTTATGTAACGATCCTCATGAGTCCCTATTCCTTCTTGACCAATGCTACCAATTATTCCGGCCGTGCTCAGTGTTTGGGGGGTGTTCTTGTCTGAAGGAATAGGCCTCAACCAGTTACAGTAAAATTAAAATTATTGGTAGCTATATATATTAATCATACGCAGCGATGGACAAAACTAATATAAAGGATCATTAGAATCTAAGGTGTTGTTGATTCTACAAAGACTTCGGATGACCCACCCAACCTTGCCGACTGTGTTTCTGTCAGCCCACTAATCATTTTAAATGGTCATGTCCTCAATTTCGTGGAACTATTAGCTGAACTTAATTTGCAAAAACCGCCATCACCAATATCTTAATTTTCAAATCCAATTATATTTAAAAAAAAAAAATAAAATGTATAGATGACAATCAGATAACCGACTATGATTAATAAATGTAGTATATAGAAGATCTAGGATATTATCTAAATATTTATAACATGGAAATGTTGTATGGGTATAAAATTCTTAAGTTTTCACAGGTAAAACGGTGAATATATTTTAGATTATGTGTAATAGATTACAAAAACAGTTATGTTCATTTAATACTCACAATGATTAAAAATTGATGCTGCGTCGACAAGCGCTTGTTGATCGTAGTTCAGCAGACATAATTGTTTATAATAAAAATCGGAAGTATGAAAATGATGTGTGCAAAAATCCATTAGTTAAATGATACAAATCTAAAGATTATAATACTAAATTCCTGTATTATTCTCTGGATCACGTAATTTGAATCCAAACTTGTTATTATGGTAGCTTCTTCATAAATATAAATTCTCAAAATGATCATATAACTTTCGCATACAGGATATTGAAATTCTAAGAATATGTTCTCCAATGGTTTGAATAAAAATTGACTAGGCTTTGACTAATTCTCCATATAATAAATATTCAGAAATCCGTTGCAAGAAGATATTAAAAAAAGGAATCCTTTTTGAAGGATATAGGATGTGCCATCCTCAAATTCAAATTATTGTAAGGCAGGAATCATAGACCGATTTATTGTTGTTGTCTTCAATCAGGATATTAAAACAAAGGCGATCTCCTTTTTTGGATATTGTTTGTTCAATTCTTTTATGCAGGATATATTTCGGGTATCCTTTTAAAGGACAAAGGTTTCCCTTCAGATTCAAAATTTATTTTTCTTTGTTTATTTATTTCACTTAAAATAGTTCTCTTCAAACCGAAAGCCAGAAGTCGAATCCCAAAAAATTTTCAAATTTTCAATACCAAACCTTTTTGACACTCAATACAAAACCCAAAGTATTCTTTATAATAAATAACATATTATTTTCAGTAGAAGTAGTTCTGATACAAAGTAGTCACACGTGGTCTTCAAAATTTTCCTCAAAATGAGGACTTGCCGGCGGCCAACTCTCCAGCTCTTGATATTTTCGGCTGGCCACGGCAATGCACCCGTCACATTCACAGTTGTGGGGGTAGAAGATCCAATATCTTTCAGCCATCCAGAGTCTCTCCATTGAATCATCCTCCCACATCTTATCCTGTCTACCTTTGTCTACGGGACAGACAATTTCTCCTTGGAATAAAGCCTGGATCGCCTTCACCAATTCTCTAAGGCGGATTTGTACAAGTACACTTATAACAAAGTGGTGATATCTCCGAAACTAGAAGAGATAGAGCACTAAAATTACACTTATAGAAAAGTCGTGATATCTCCGAAACTAAAAGATATAGAGCATTATAAGTACACTTATAGAAAAGTCGTGATATCTCCGAAACTAGAAGAGATAGAGCATTAAAAGTACACTTATAGAAAAGTCGTGATATCTTCGAAACTAGAAGAGATAGAGCATAAGAAGTACACCTATTAAAATGTCATGATACAACCGTCTTGTTGGGTTGTAAATTCTATTCTAATTTTATTCATGATAAAATGAATCTTAAGAACTAAGTTACAAAATAATTCTTTGCCTATCTTCTCTTATTCTATGCTCTTATCACTACAAGATCCTCTTCCCTTGCTGAGTGCATTATCACTTGGGCGATGCCTTTATTATCAATGCACCCCAGCCGTTCACATAAACTGCTATCTCTTATGCTCTACTTATCTAAAATACATAGATATTTATTGCCCATTCTACTTAAATATTTTATGATCGAACATATTAATAGAAAATGTTGCTGCTGGAAAACTGACTGATTAAAATATTTTCCAATATTACACGAAGTTCCCCAACAGCACAACCATTACTAAATCATGTACAAATAATTTGTACAAGTACACTTATAACAAAGTGGTGATATCTCCGAAACTAGAAGAGATAGAGCACTAAAATTACACTTATAGAAAAGTCGTGATATCTCCGAAACTAAAAGAGATAGAACATTAAAAGTAGTACACTTATAGAAAAGTCGTCATATCTCCGAAACTAGAAGAGATAGAGCATTAAAAGTACACCTATAAAAAAGTTGTGATATCTCCGAAACTAGAATAGATAGAGCATTAAAAGTGCACTTATAGAAAAATCGTGATATCTTCGAATCTAGAAGAGATAGAGCATTAAAAGTGCACTTATAGAAAAATCGAGATATCTCCGAAACTAAAAGAGATAGAGCATTAAAAGTACACTTATAGAAAAGTCGTGATATCTCCGAAACTAGAAGAGATAGAGCATTAAAAGTACACTTATAGAAAAGTCGTGATATCTCCGAAACTAGAAGAGATAGAGCATTAAAAGTACACTTATAGAAAAGTCGTGATATCTCCGAAACTAGAAGAGATAGAGCATTAAAAGTACACTTATAGAAAAGTCGTGATATCTCCTAAACTAGAAGAGATAGAGCATAAGAAGTACACCTATTAAAATGTCATGATATCTCCGAAACTAGAAGAGATAGAGCATAAAAAGTACACTTATAACAAAGTGGTGATATCTCCGAAACTAGAAGAGATGGAGCATTAAAAGTACACTTATAGAAAAGCCGTGATATCTCCGAAACTAGAAGAGATAGAGCATTAAAAGTACACGTATAGAAAAGTCGTGATATCTCCGAAACTAAAATAGATAGAGCATTAAAAGTACACCTATAAAAAAAGTTGTGATATCTCCGAAACTAGAATAGATAGAGCATTAAAAGTGCACTTATAGAAAAAATCGAGATATCTCCGAAACTAAAAGAGATAGAGTATTAAAAGTACACTTATTGAAAAGTAGAAGAGATAGAGCATTAAAAGTACACCTATAAAAAAGTCATGATATCTCCGAAACTAGAAGAGATAGAG
Organism: Musca autumnalis; assembly: GCF_047663935.1. Classification (NCBI taxonomy): domain Eukaryota; kingdom Metazoa; phylum Arthropoda; class Insecta; order Diptera; family Muscidae; genus Musca; species Musca autumnalis. Next base: position 83,087,971 of record NW_027411755.1, on the reverse strand, counting down.
CATTAAAAGTACGCTTATAACAAAGTCGTGATATCTACGAAGCTAGAAGAGATAGAGCATTAAAAGTACACTTATAGAAAAGTCGTGATATCTCCGAAACTAGAAGAGATAGAGCATTAAAAGTACACTTATAGAAAAGGCGTGATATCTCCGAAACTAGAAGAGATAAAGCATTAAAAGTGCACTTACAGAAAAATCTTGATATCTCCGAAACTAAAAGAGATAGAGCATTAAAAGTACACTCGTGATATCTCCGAAACTAGAACAGTTAGAGCATTAAAAGTCCACTTATAGAAAAGTCGTGATATCTCTGAAACTAAAATAGATAGAGCATTAAAAGTGCACATATAGAAAAATCGAAATATCTCCGAAACTAAAAGAGATAGAGCATTAAAAGTACACTTATTGAAAAGTCGTGATATCTCCGAAAGTAGAAGAGATAGAGCATTAAAAGTACACCTATAAAAAAGTCATGATATCTCCGAAACTAGAAGAGATAGAGCATTAAAAGTACGCTTATAACAAAGTCGTGATATCTACCAAACTAGAAGAGATAGAGCATTAAAGGTACACTTATAAAAAAGTCGTGATATCTCCGAAACTAGAAGAGATAGAGCATTAAAAGTACACTTATAGAAAAGGCGTGATATCTCCGAAACTAGACGAGATAAAGCATTAAAAGTGCACTTCTAGAATAATCGTGATATCTCCGAAACTTAAAGGGATGGACCATTAAAATACACTCGAGATATCTCCGAAACTAGAATAGATAGAGCATTAAAAGTTCACATATAGAAACATAGAGATATCTCCGAAACTAAAAGAGATAGAGCATTAAAAGTGCACTTATTGAAAAGTCGTGATATCTCCGAAAGTAGAAGAGATAGAGCATTAAAAGTACACCTTTAGAAAAGTCGTGATATCTCCGAAACTAAAAGAGATAGAGCATTAAAAGTACACTTATAAAAAAGTCATGATATCTCCGAAACTAGAAGAGATAGAGCAATTAAAGTACGCTTATAAAAAGTCGTGATATCTACGAAACTAGAAGAGATAGAGCATTAAAAGTACACTTATAGAAAAGTCGTGATATCTCCGAAACTAGAAGAGATAGAGCATTAAAAGTGCACTTATAGAAAAACACTCGTGATATCTCCGAAACTAGCACAGTTAGAGCATTAAAAGTCCACTTATAGAAAAGTCGTGATATCTCCGAAACTAAAATAGATAGAGCATTAAAAGTACACCTATAAAAAAGTTGTGATATCTCCGAAACTAGAAAATATAGAGCATTAAAAGTGCACTTATAGAAACATCGAGATATCTCCGAAACTAAAAGCGATAGAGCATTAAAAGTACACTTATTGATAAGTCGTGATATCTCTGAAAGTAGAAGAGATAGAGCATTAAAAGTACACCTTTAGAAAAGTCGTGATATCTCCGAAACTAAAAGAGATAGAGCATTAAAAGTACACTTATAGAAAAGTCGTGATATCTACGAAACTAGAAGAGATAGAGCATTAAAAGTACACTTATAGAAAAGTCGTGATATCTCCGAAACTAGAAGAGATAGAGCATTAAAAGTACACTTACAGAAAAGGCGTGATATCTCCGAAACTAGAAGAGATAGAGCATTAAAAGTGATATCTCCGAAACTAGAAGAGATAGAGCAATTAAAGTACACTTATAGAAAAGTCGTGATATCTCCGAAAATAGAAGAGATAGAGCATTAAAAGTGCACTTATAGAAAAATCGTGATATCTCCGAAACTAAAAGAGATAGAGCATTAAAAGTACACTCGTGATATCTCCGAAACTAGCACAGTTAGAGCATTAAAAGTCCACTTATAGAAAAGTCGTGATATCTCCGAAACTAAAATAGATAGAGCATTAAAAGTACACCTATAAAAAAGTTGTGATATCTCCGAAACTAGAAAAGATAGAGCATTAAAAGTGCACTTATAGAAACATCGAGATATCTCCGAAACTAAAAGAGATAGAGCATTAAAAGTACACTTATTGATAAGTCGTGATATCTCTGAAAGTAGAAGAGATAGAGCATTAAAAGTACACCTTTAGAAAAGTCGTGATATCTCCGAAACTAAAAGAGATAGAGCATTAAAAGTACACTTATAGAAAAGTCGTAATATCTCCGAAACTAGAAGAGATAGAGCATTAAAAGTACACTTACAGAAAAGGCGTGATATCTCCGAAACTAGAAGAGATAGAGCATTAAAAGTGCATTTATAGAAAAATCGTGATATCTCCGAAACTAAAAGAGATAGAGCATTAAAAGTACACTCGTGATATCTCCGAAACTAGAACAGTTAGAGCATTAAAAGTCCACTTACAGAAAAGTCGTGATATCTCCGAAACTAGAAGAGATAGAGCATTAAAAGTGCACTTTTAGAAAATTCGTGATATCTCCGAAATTAAAAGAGATAGAGCATTAACGTGATATCTCCGAAACTAGAAGAGATAGAGCATAAGAAGTACAACTATAAAAAAGTCATGATATCTCCGAAACTAGAAGAGATAGAGCATTAAAAGTACGCTTATAACAAAGTCGTTATATCTCCGAAACTAGAAGAGATAGAGCATTAAATTTACACCTATAAAAAAGTTGTGATATCTCCGAAACTAGAATAGATAAAGCATTAAAAGTACACTTATAGAAAAATCGTGATATCTCCGAAACTAAAAGAGATAGAGCATTAAAAGTACACTCATGATATCTCCGAAACTAGAAGAGACAGAGCATTAAAAGTCCACTTATAGAAAAATCGAGATAGATAGAGCATTAAAAGTGCACTTATAGAAAAATCGAGATATCTCCGAAACTAAAAGAGATAGAGCACTAAAAGTACACTTATTGAAAAGTCGTGATATCTCCGAAAGTAGAAGAGATAGAGCATTTAAAGTACACCTATAAAAAAGTCATGATATATCCGAAACTAGAAGAGATAGAGCATTAAAAGTACGCTTATAACAAAGTCGTGATATCTACGAAACTAGAAGAGATAGAGCATTAAAAGTACACTTATAGAAAAGTCGTGATATCTCCGAAACTAGAAGAGATAGAGCATTAAAAGTACACTTATAGAAAAGGCGTGATATCTCCGAAACTAGAAGAGATAGAGCATTAAAAGTGCATTTATAGAAAAATCGTGATATCTCCGAAACTAAAAGAGATGGAGCATTAAAAGTACACTCGAGATATCTCCGAAACTAGAATAGATAGAGCATTAAAAGTTCACTTATAGAAACATCGAGATATCTCCGAAACTAAAAGAGATAGAGCATTAAAAGTACGCTTATTGAAAAGTCGTGATATCTCCGAAACTAGAAGAGATAGAGCATTAAAAGTACACTTATAGAAAAGGCGTGATATCTCCGAAACTAGACGAGATAAAGCATTAAAAGTGCACTTCTAGAATAATCGTGATATCTCCGAAACTAGAATAGATAGAGCATTAAAAGTTCACATATAGAAACATAGAGATATCTCCGAAACTAAAAGAGATAGAGCATTAAAAGTGCACTTATTGAAAAGTCGTGATATCTCCGAAAGTAGAAGAGATAGAGCATTAAAAGTACACCTTTAGAAAAGTCGTGATATCTCCGAAACTAAAAGAGATAGAGCATTAAAAGTACACTTATAAAAAAGTCATGATATCTCCGAAACTAGAAGAGATAGAGCAATTAAAGTACGCTTATAAAAAGTCGTGATATCTACGAAACTAGAAGAGATAGAGCATTAAAAGTACACTTATAGAAAAGTCGTGATATCTCCGAAACTAGAAGAGATAGAGCATTAAAAGTGCACTTATAGAAAAACACTCGTGATATCTCCGAAACTAGCACAGTTAGAGCATTAAAAGTCCACTTATAGAAAAGTCGTGATATCTCCGAAACTAAAATAGATAGAGCATTAAAAGTACACCTATAAAAAAGTTGTGATATCTCCGAAACTAGAAAATATAGAGCATTAAAAGTGCACTTATAGAAACATCGAGATATCTCCGAAACTAAAAGCGATAGAGCATTAAAAGTACACTTATTGATAAGTCGTGATATCTCTGAAAGTAGAAGAGATAGAGCATTAAAAGTACACTTATAGAAAAGTCGTGATATCTACGAAACTAGAAGAGATAGAGCATTAAAAGTACACTTATAGAAAAGTCGTGATATCTCCGAAACTAGAAGAGATAGAGCATTAAAAGTACACTTACAGAAAAGGCGTGATATCTCCGAAACTAGAAGAGATAGAGCATTAAAAGTGATATCTCCGAAACTAGAAGAGATAGAGCAATTAAAGTACACTTATAGAAAAGTCGTGATATCTCCGAAACTAGAAGAGATAGAGCATTAAAAGTGCACTTATAGAAAAATCGTGATATCTCCGAAATTAAAAGAGATAGAGCATTAAAAGTACACTCGTGATATCTCCGAAACTAGCACAGTTAGAGCATTAAAAGTCCACTTATAGAAAAGTCGTGATATCTCCGAAACTAAAATAGATAGAGCATTAAAAGTACACCTATAAAAAAGTTGTGATATCTCCGAAACTAGAAAAGATAGAGCATTAAAAGTGCACTTATAGAAACATCGAGATATCTCCGAAACTAAAAGAGATAGAGCATTAAAAGTACACTTATTGATAAGTCGTGATATCTCTGAAAGTAGAAGAGATAGAGCATTAAAAGTACACCTTTAGAAAAGTCGTGATATCTCCGAAACTAAAAGAGATAGAGCATTAAAAGTACACTTATAGAAAAGTCGTAATATCTCCGAAACTAGAAGAGATAGAGCATTAAAAGTACACTTACAGAAAAGGCGTGATATCTCCGAAACTAGAAGAGATAGAGCATTAAAAGTGCATTTATAGAAAAATCGTGATATCTCCGAAACTAAAAGAGATAGAGCATTAAAAGTACACTCGTGATATCTCCGAAACTAGAACAGTTAGAGCATTAAAAGTCCACTTACAGAAAAGTCGTGATATCTCCGAAACTAGAAGAGATAGAGCATTAAAAGTGCACTTTTAGAAAATTCGTGATATCTCCGAAATTAAAAGAGATAGAGCATTAACGTGATATCTCCGAAACTAGAAGAGATAGAGCATAAGAAGTACAACTATAAAAAAGTCATGATATCTCCGAAACTAGAAGAGATAGAGCATTAAAAGTACGCTTATAACAAAGTCGTTATATCTCCGAAACTAGAAGAGATAGAGCATTAAATTTACACCTATAAAAAAGTTGTGATATCTCCGAAACTAGAATAGATAAAGCATTAAAAGTACACTTATAGAAAAATCGTGATATCTCCGAAACTAAAAGAGATAGAGCATTAAAAGTACACTCATGATATCTCCGAAACTAGAAGAGACAGAGCATTAAAAGTCCACTTATAGAAAAATCGAGATAGATAGAGCATTAAAAGTGCACTTATAGAAAAATCGAGATATCTCCGAAACTAAAAGAGATAGAGCACTAAAAGTACACTTATTGAAAAGTCGTGATATCTCCGAAAGTAGAAGAGATAGAGCATTTAAAGTACACCTATAAAAAAGTCATGATATATCCGAAACTAGAAGAGATAGAGCATTAAAAGTACGCTTATAACAAAGTCGTGATATCTACGAAACTAGAAGAGATAGAGCATTAAAAGTACACTTATAGAAAAGTCGTGATATCTCCGAAACTAGAAGAGATAGAGCATTAAAAGTACACTTATAGAAAAGGCGTGATATCTCCGAAACTAGAAGAGATAGAGCATTAAAAGTGCATTTATAGAAAAATCGTGATATCTCCGAAACTAAAAGAGATGGAGCATTAAAAGTACACTCGAGATATCTCCGAAACTAGAATAGATAGAGCATTAAAAGTTCACTTATAGAAACATCGAGATATCTCCGAAACTAAAAGAGATAGAGCATTAAAAGTACGCTTATTGAAAAGTCGTGATATCTCCGAAAGTAGAAGAGATAGAGCATTAAAAGTACACCTTTAGAAAAGTCGTGATATCTCCGAAACTAAAAGAGATAGAGTATTAAAAGTACACTTATAAAAAAGTCATGATATCTCCGAAACTAGAAGAGATAGAGCATTAAAAGTACGCTTATAACAAAGTCGTGATATCTACGAAACTAGAAGAGATAGAGCATTAAAAGTACACTTATAGAAAAGTCGTGATATCTCCGAAACTAGAATAGATAGAGCATTAAAAGTGCACTTATAGAAACTTCGAGATATCTCCGAAACTAAAAGAGATAGAGCATTAAAAGTACACTTATTGATAAGTCGTGATATCTCTGAAAGTAGAAGAGATAGAGCATTAAAAGTACACCTTTAGAAAAGTCGTGATATCTCCGAAACTAAAAGAGATAGAGCATTAAAAGTACACTTATAGAAAAGTCGTGATATCTACGAAACTAGAAGAGATAGAGCGTTAAAAGTACACTTATAGAAAAGTCGTGATATCTCCGAAACTAGAAGAGATAGAGCATTAAAAGTACACTTACAGAAAAGGCGTGATATCTCCGAAACTAGAAGAGATAGAGCATTAAAAGTGCATTTATAGAAAAATAGTGATATCTCCGAAACTAAAAGAGATAGAGCATTAAAAGTACACTCGTGATATCTCCGAAACTAGAACAGTTAGAGCATTAAAAGTCCACTTATAGAAAAGTCGTGATATCTCCGAAACTAGAAGAGATAGAGCATTAAAAGTGCACTTATAGAAAAATTGTGATATCTCCGAAACTAAAAGAGATAGAGCATTAAAAGTACGCTGATATCTCCGAAACTAGAAGAGTTAGAGCACTAAAAGTGCAGTTATAGAAAAGTCGTGACATCTCCGAATCTAGAAGAGATAGAGCATTAAAATTACACCTTTAAAAAAGTCGTGATATCTCCGCAACCAAAAGAGATAGAGCATTATAAGTACACTTATAGAAAAGTCGTGATATCTCCGAAACTAGAAGAGATAGAGTATTAAAAGTACACTTATAAAAAAGTCATGATATCTCCGAAACTAGAAGAGATAGAGCATTAAAAGTACGCTTATAACAAAGTCGTGATATCTACGAAACTAGAAGAGATAGAGCATTAAAAGTACACTTATAGAAAAGTCGTGATATCTCCGAAACTAGAATAGATAGAGCATTAAAATTACACCTTTAAAAAAGTCGTGATATCTCCGCAACCAAAAGAGATAGAGCATTATAAGTACACTTATAGAAAAGTCGTGATATCTCCGAAACTAGAAGAGATAGAGTATTAAAAGTACACTTATAAAAAAGTCATGATATCTCCGAAACTAGAAGAGATAGAGCATTAAAAGTACGCTTATAACAAAGTCGTGATATCTACGAAACTAGAAGAGATAGAGCATTAAAAGTACACTTATAGAAAAGTCGTGATATCTCCGAAACTAGAATAGATAGAGCATTAAAAGTGCACTTATAGAAACTTCGAGATATCTCCGAAACTAAAAGAGATAGAGCATTAAAAGTACACTTATTGATAAGTCGTGATATCTCTGAAAGTAGAAGAGATAGAGCATTAAAAGTCCACCCTTAGAAAAGTCGTGATATCTCCGAAACTAGAAGAGATAGAGCATTAAAAGTACACTTATAGAAAAGTCGTGATATCACCGAAACTAGAAGAGATAGAGCATTAAAAGTACACTTATTGAAAAGTCGTGATGTCTCCGAAAGTAGAAGAGATAGAGCATTAAAAGTACACCTATAAAAAAGTCATGATATCTCCGAAACTAGAAGAGATAGAGCATTAAAAGTACGATTATAACAAAGTCGTGATATCTACGAAACTAGAAGAGATAGAGCATTAAAAGTACACTTATAGAAAAGTCGTGATATCTCCGAAACTAGAAGAGATAGAGCATTAAAAGTGCACTTATAGAAAAGGCGTGATATCTCCGAAACTAGAAGAGATAAAGCATTAAAAGTGCACTTATAGAATAATCGTGATATCTACGAAACTAAAAGAGATGGAGCATTAAAAGTACACTCGAGATATCTCCGAAACGAGAAAAGATAGAGCATTAAAAGTACACCTATAAAAAAAAGTTGTGATATCTCCGAAACTAGAATAGATAGAACATTAAAAGTGCACTTATAGAAACATCGAGATATCTCCGAAACTAAAAGAGATAGAGCATTAAACGTACACTTATATCTCCGAAAGTCGTGCTATCTCCGAAAGTAGAAGAGATAGAGCATTAAAAGTACACCTTTAGAAAAGTCGTGATATCTCCGAAACTAAAAGAGATAGAGCATTAAAAGTACACTTATAGAAAAGTCGTGATATCTCCGAAACTAGAACAGTTAGAGCATTAAAAGTCCACTTATAGAAAAGTCGTGATATCTCCGAAACTAAAATAAATAGAGCATTAAAAGTACACCTATAAAAAAAAGTTGTGATATCTCCGAAACTAGACGAGATAAAGCATTAAAAGTGCACTTATAGAAACATCGAGATATCTCCGAAACTAAAAGAGATAGAGCATTAAAAGTACACTTATTGAAAAGTAGTGATATCTCCGAAAGTAGAAGAGATAGAGCATTAAAAGTACACCTTTAGAAAAGTCGTGATATCTCCGAAACTAAAAGAGATAGAGCAATGAAAGTACACTTATAGAAAAGTCGTGATATCTCCGAAACTAGAACAGTTAGAGCATTAAAAGTCCACTTATAGAAAAGTCGTGATATCTCCGAAACTAAAATAGATAGAGCATTAAAAGTACACCTATGAAAAAAGTTGTGATATCTCCGAAACTAGAATAGATAGAGCATTAAAAGTGCACTTATAGAAACATCGAGATATCTCCGAAACTAAAAGAGATAGAGCATTAAAAGTACACTTATAGAAAAGTCGTGATATCACCGAAACTAGAAGAGATAGAGCATTAAAAGTACAATTATAGAAAAGTCGTGATATCTCCGAAACTAGAAGAGATAGAGCCGTAAAAGTACACTATAGAAAAGTAGTGATATCTCCGAAACTAGAAGAGATAGAGCAATAAAAGTACACTTATAGAAAAATCGTGATATCTCCGAAACTAGAAGATATAGAACATTAAAAGTACATTTATAGAAAAGTCGTGATATCTCCGAAACTAGAAGAGATAGAACATTAAAAGTACACCTTTAAAAAAGTCGTAATATCTCCGTAACCAAAAGAGATAGAGCATTATAAGTACACTTATAGAAAGTTCGTGATATCTCCGAAACTAGAACAGATAGAGCATTAAAAGTACACCTATAAAAAAGTTGTGATATCTCCGAAACTATAATAGATAGAGCATTAAAAGCGCACTTATAGAAAAATCGTGATATCACCGAAACTAGAAGAGATAGAGCATTAAAAGTACACCTTTAAAAGTTATTAAAAGTACACCTATAAAAAAAGTTGTGATATCTCCGAAACTAGAATAGATAGAGCATTAAAAGTGCACTTATAGAAAAATCGTGATATTTCCGAAACTAAAAGAGATAGAGCATTAAAAGTACACTTATAGAAAAGTCGTGATATCACCGAAACTAGAAGAGATAGAGCATTAAAAGTACACTTATAGAAAAGTCGTGATATCTCCGAAACTAGAAGAGATAGAGCCGTAAAAGTACACTATAGAAAAGTAGTGATATCTCCGAAACTAGAAGAGAAAGAGTATTAAATGTCGTGATATCTCCGAAACCAGAAGAGATAGAGAAATGAAAGTACACCTATAAAAATTAGTGATATCTCCGAAACTGGAAGAGATAGAGCATTAAACGTACACTTATAGAAAAGTCGTGATATCTCCGAAACTAGAAGAGATAGAGATTAAAAGTACACGTATAAAAAAATCGTGATATCTCCGAAGCTAGAAGAGATAAAGAATTAAAAGTACACCTATAAAAAAGTCGTGATATCTCCGAAACTAAAAGAGATAGAGCATTAAAAGTACAACTATAAAAAGTCGAGATATCTCCGAAACTAAAAGAGATAGAGCATTAAAAGTACACTTATAGAAAAGTCGTGGTATCTCCGAAACTAGAAGAGATAGAGAATTAAAAGTACACCTGTTAAAAAAAAAGTCGTGATATCTCCGAAACTAGAAGATATAGAGGATTAAAAGTACACTTATAGATAAGACGTGATATCTCTGAAACTAGAAGAGATAGAGCATTAAAAGTACACCTTTAAAAAAGTCGTGATATCTCCGTAACCAAAAGAGATAGAGCATTATAAGTACACTTATAGAAAAGTCGTGATATCTCCGAAACTAGAACAGATAGAGCATTAAAAGTACACCTATAAAAAAAGTTGTGATATCTCCGAAACTATAATAGATAGAGCATTTAAAGTGCACTTATAGAAAATCGTGATATCACCGAAACTAGAAGAGATAGAGCATTAAAAGTACACTTATAGAAAAGTCGTGATATCTCCGAAAGTAGAAGAGATAGAGCATTAAAAGTACTCTTATAGAAAAGTCGTGATATCTCCGAAACTAGAAGAGATAGAGCCGTAAAAGTACACTATAGAAAAGTAGTGATATCTCCGAAACTAGAAGAGATAGAGTATTAAAAGTACACCTATAAAAAAAGTCGTGATATCTCCGAAACCAGAAGAGATAGAGAATTAAAAGTACACCTATAAAAAATTAGTGATATCTCCGAAACTAGAAGAGATAGAGCATTATAAGTACACTTATAGAAAAGTCGTGATATCTCCGAAACTAGAACAGATATAGCATTAAAAGTACACCTATAAAAAAAGTTGTGATATCTCCGAAACTAGAATAGATAGAGCATTAAAAGTGCACTTATAGAAAAATCGTGATATCTCCGAAACTAAAAGAGATAGAGCATTAAAAGTACACTTATAGAAAAGTCGTGATATCACCGAAACTAGAAGAGATAGAGCATTAAAAGTACTCTTATAGAAAAGTCGTGATATCTCCGAAACTAGAAGAGATAGAGCCGTAAAAGTACACTATAGAAAAGTAGTGATATCTCCGAAACTAGAAGAGATAGAGTATTAAAAGTACACCTATAAAAAAGTCGTGATATCTCCGAAACCAGAAGAGATAGAGAAATAAAAGTACACTTATAGAAAAGTCGTGATATCTCCGAAACTAGAAGAGATAGAGCATTAAAAATACTGTTTAGGTCGCAGCTGTAAACTTATTTATGTTCATTTGGAGATATGATTTTATTGTATAGCTTAATTGCGAATTGCCTAAATTAATTGTTCGGGTGATGGCAATGCCACCGGAGATTTGATTAATAGGGCAGCAGTGCTGCCTGGTTAATAGAGCAGCAGTGCTGCCTGATCAATAGTTCTTTGGTGCTGCCAAGTCCGTGTACGAATGTGTGAAAGAGAAACGAAAATGGACAGCGGGCAGAGAAGCAGCAGCAGCCAACGACACTGTTTTTTTTTTTTTTTTTTTTTTTTTTTTTTATTTTTGCCTTATTAAGGCGAAGGCCATTTATAGTGATATTTTTTTTAATTAATTCTCTTTCGAGTTGAGCTGTTTGGCCTTTAGAGATACATTGAAAAATTAGGAGTCTACCGAAGTCCCACGTATCCAACCATTACACTACGTTTCACGGGTGGTAAATCCGATCTTCAGGTGTATTAGAATGTTGTTTTTGTGGCAGACGAAGGCAAAGCTTGGTAACTGGTATATATATCGAACTTCATTAGATAAATGTATATGCGAAATTATGTCAGTTAATTGAAACTCCAAACTTTTCCTATAGTCCTGCTTGGTAATCCCATTTTTCAATGTTCACAAATACTATGGTAAGTTTTATTCCTACATCATTAGTAATTGCTCTTCTATATCAGAAGATTTTTTATTTTTATTTTTTTTTTTTTTTTGATCATCAATTATTGTCTACTAAAGTTTTGACAAGTTGATGGTGGCTTAGAACGCTAAGACGCCGGCAACCTTGACACTCAGTTGTCGGAGACCCAGGTTCGAATCCCAGCCTGGCTCATGCTGATATTATTTTTTATTTTTGCCTTATTAAGGCGAAGGCCATTTATAGTGATATTTTTTTTTAATTAATTCTCTTTCGAGTTGAGCTGTTTGGCCTTTAGAGATACATTGAAAAATTAGGAGTCTACCGAAGTCCCACGTATCCAACCATTACACTACGTTTCACGGGTGGTAAATCCGATCTTCAGGTGTATTAGGATGTTGTTTTTGTGGCAGACGAAGGCAAAGCTTGGTAACTGGTATATATATCGAACTTCATTAGATAAATGTATATGCGAAATTATGTCAGTTAATTGAAACTCCAAACAATGTTCACAAATACTATGGTAAGTTTTATTCCTACATCATTAGTAATTGCTCTTCTATATCAGAAGATTTTTTATTTATTTTTTTTTTTTTTTGATCATCAATTATTGTCTACTAAAGTTTTGACAAGTTGATGGTGGCTTAGAACGCTAAGACGCCGGCAACCTTGACACTCAGTTGTCGGAGACCCAGGTTCGAATCCCAGCCTGGCTCATGCTGAAATAATTTTTTATTTTTGCCTTATTAAGGCGAAGGCCATTTATAGTGATATTTTTTTTAATTAATTCTCTTTCGAGTTGAGCTGTTTGGCCTTTAGAGATACATTGAAAAATTAGGAGTCTACCGAAGTCCCACGTATCCAACCATTACACTACGTTTCACGGGTGGTAAATCCGATCTTCAGGTGTATTAGGATGTTGTTTTTGTGGCAGACGAAGGCAAAGCTTGGTAACTGGTATATATATCGAACTTCATTAGATAAATGTATATGCGAAATTATGTCAGTTAATTGAAACTCCAAACTTTTCCTATAGTCCTGCTTGGTAATCCCATTTTTCAATGTTCACAAATACTATGGTAAGTTTTATTCCTACATCATTAGTAATTGCTCTTCTATATCAGAAGATTTTTTATTTTTTATCATCAATTATTGTCTACTAAAGTTTTGACAAGTTGATAAAAAATCTTCTGATATAGAAGAGCAATTACTAATGATGTAGGAATAAAACTTACCATAGTATTTGTGAACATTGAAAAATGGGATTACCAAGCAGGACTATAGGAAAAGTTTGGAGTTTCAATTAACTGACATAATTTCGCATATACATTTATCTAATGAAGTTCGATATATATACCAGTTACCAAGCTTTGCCTTCGTCTGCCACAAAAACAACATCCTAATACACCTGAAGATCGGATTTACCACCCGTGAAACGTAGTGTAATGGTTGGATACGTGGGACTTCGGTAGACTCCTAATTTTTCAATGTATCTCTAAAGGCCAAACAGCTCAACTCGAAAGAGAATTAATTAAAAAAAAAATAATAAAAAAAATATCACTATAAATGGCCTTCGCCTTAATAAGGCAAAAATAAAAAAAAAAAAATAATTTCAGCATGAGCCAGGCTGGGATTCGAACCTGGGTCTCCGACAACTGAGTGTCAAGGTTGCCGGCGTCTTAGCGTTCTAAGCCACCATCAACTTGTCAAAACTTTAGTAGACAATAATTGATGATCAAAAAAAAAAAAAAAATAAAAAATCTTCTGATATAGAAGAGCAATTACTAATGATGTAGGAATAAAACTTACCATAGTATTTGTGAACATTGAAAAATGGGATTACCAAGCAGGACTATAGGAAAAGTTTGGAGTTTCAATTAACTGACATAATTTCGCATATACATTTATCTAATGAAGTTCGATATATATACCAGTTACCAAGCTTTGCCTTCGTCTGCCACAAAAACAACATCCTAATACACCTGAAGATCGGATTTACCACCCGTGAAACGTAGTGTAATGGTTGGATACGTGGGACTTCGGTAGACTCCTAATTTTTCAATGTATCTCTAAAGGCCAAACAGCTCAACTCGAAAGAGAATTAATTAAAAAAAATATCACTATAAATGGCCTTCGCCTTAATAAGGCAAAAATAAAAAATAATTTCAGCATGAGCCAGGCTGGGATTCGAACCTGGGTCTCCGACAACTGAGTGTCAAGGTTGCCGGCGTCTTAGCGTTCTAAGCCACCATCAACTTGTCAAAACTTTAGTAGACAATAATTGATGATCAAAAAAAAAAAAAAATAATAAAAAATCTTCTGATATAGAAGAGCAATTACTAATGATGTAGGAATAAAATTTACCATAGTATTTGTGTACATTGAAAAATGGGATTACCAAGCAGGACTATAGGAAAAGTTTGGAGTTTCAATTAACTGACATAATTTCGCATATACATTTATCTAATGAAGTTCGATATATATACCAGTTACCAAGCTTTGCCTTCGTCTGCCACAAAAACAACATCCTAATACACCTGAAGATCGGATTTACCACCCGTGAAACGTAGTGTAATGGTTGGATACGTGGGACTTCGGTAGACTCCTAATTTTTCAATGTATCTCTAAAGGCCAAACAGCTCAACTCGAAAGAGAATTAATTAAAAAAAATATCACTATAAATGGCCTTCGCCTTAATAAGGCAAAAAATAAAAAATAATTTCAGCATGAGCCAGGCTGGGATTCGAACCTGGGTCTCCGACAACTGAGTGTCAAGGTTGCCGGCGTCTTAGCGTTCTAAGCCACCATCAACTTGTCAAAACTTTAGTAGACAATAATTGATGATCAAAAAAAAAAAAAAATAAAAATAAAAAATCTTCTGATATAGAAGAGCAATTACTAATGATGTAGGAATAAAACTTACCATAGTATTTGTGAACATTGAAAAATGGGATTACCAAGCAGGACTATAGGAAAAGTTTGGAGTTTCAATTAACTGACATAATTTCGCATATACATTTATCTAATGAAGTTCGATATATATACCAGTTACCAAGCTTTGCCTTCGTCTGCCACAAAAACAACATCCTAATACACCTGAAGATCGGATTTACCACCCGTGAAACGTAGTGTAATGGTTGGATACGTGGGACTTCGGTAGACTCCTAATTTTTCAATGTATCTCTAAAGGCCAAACAGCTCAACTCGAAAGAGAATTAATTAAAAAAAATGACACTGTTTTTTGTTAACATTCATTCCTTTTGTAACTCCGCACTGGAAAGATCGTTCTTGAGAACATTAAACAAAACATTGTAAAGCCGCCCAAGTTGAATTAATAAAGAATTGTCTTTGAACGGGCATATATTCAACTATCGAACAAAGCTGCTGTTTCATTAATCACAAAGGGTGTCTTGTGACAAACTACTGTTTCAGTTTGCCGGGAAAAACAGGCAGGCGAATTTAAAACTGAAGTGGAAACTCTTCAACAGCGTGTGCCAGCCAGAAGTGCCTCAAATTCAGTACGAAGTTAAGGGTGCTAGTCCAGCCCCCGAGTGAACGTTTGCTGTGAAAATATCCCGAAGAAGCCTGCTGCCATTGTGTGGCATTCCATTGCTGATACTTTAGTGCCCGTGGTCTACAGGCGGTTCTCAGCGAAGACACCAGCAACACCTGCCGCTGACAGGTTTGGAAGAAGAGCCCTATCTGAGGTAAACATTGGTCCTTCCACCGCCAGGAACCAGACAGTGGGAAGAAATTCAACACCAAAGTGGCCCAAAGTAAAAGGGTAAAGTACACAGAATCAGGTACGTACTTGGTGATTGTAGTGCTGTGTGGTTTGTTGAAATAAAACTATATTGTTTGGTGTCCCTATGAAATTTTGTTTTTTCATGAAATTTGTGTCTCAGAATGGGATCGTTTTGTGCCTCAATATTCAAGATAGTTTATATTGTGAGCTTTACGTGAAAAAGCGTGGCTTAAAGTAAGATTGTCGCCATTTTGGGAAAAGCGCAAATTGTGTTGGTGAACAATATTGTCATAACGGTGGCAGCAAGTATTGTTGTTTTCAAAACATTATATGTTGGTACATAAGCTGCTACATAGAAATATATACAATTGAGTGGAAATTGCTTAGCATATACATCGCTAGTGCGCAGTGGCTCGAGAGATGATTTATTCTGTTTGACTAAAAGAGTGACTGTTTATTCCAAACATTTGAATAATTTTGTAGCTTTGAAGGACAACTTCAATCTGTTGATTTAGTGCAATTTCTGAGAACCTTTATGTAAACATTTTTCGATTCTTTTGAAAATAATAAATTTTTGTGGCTCTTGGAGATAAATTTGTCTCGATTTGTAAAAATTGAGTAACAATTGGTTTGCATACCCTCCGGTGGTGAACAGTGTTTCAAAAGAATTTATTCTTGTTGAACTTTTGGATAGTTTTGGAGCATATAAAATAAAATTTGTTGGTCCAGTGCAATTTCTGAGAACCTTTATGTAAAAAATTTTCGATTCTTTTGAAAATAATAAATTTTTGTGGCTCTTGGTTGGCTCGATTTGTAAAAATTGAGTAAAAATTGGTTTGCATATCCTCTGGTGGTGAACAGTGTTTCAAAAGAATTTATTCTTGTTGAACTTTTGGATAGTTTTGGAGCATATGAAATAAAATTTGTTGGTGCAGTGCAATTCTTGAGAACTTTATGTAAACAATTTTTCGATAAATTTGTCTCGAGATAAATTTGTCTCGTTTTGTACAAATTGAGTAAAAATTGGTTTGCATACCCTCCGGTGGTGAACAGAGTTTCAAAAGAATTTCTGCTTGTTGAACCTGTGGATAGTTTTGGAGCATATGAAATAAAATATATTGGTTCTGTGCAATTTCGGTGAACTTTTTTGTGGGAAATTGTCGATTTTTTTTTTGCAAAAATAGCTTCTTGTGGCCCTGTGAGGATAAAAGTGAATCAATTAGTGGAAATTGATTGGTTCTTTGATTGCATCTAACATTGTTTTGAACATTTGAAAAAAGTGAGTGACTTTATTTGTGGGGCACATTACAGATAGCCATGGATAGCTACGATAAATGTATGGAAGCGGGTAATGAACTTGTTAGAATAGAGGTTCGACGAAAAGAAGAAGACTTCACTGATTATTCTAGTGAAGCTTTCGACTTTGAGAAATCAGAGTTGTCCAAAGCGTGGACGAAATATAAAAAATTATATGATGAATGTAGCTCAGAGGAAGGGAAGGAAAAGAAGGAATTGGTGGTACAAACAAAACACAAGGACTTTAGAAAGGTGTATATAAAGTGCATTAAAATTATAGCAGCAGCAAGAAAAACGATAATGGGGGAAAAGATTGTGACTCAAAGCCAAGTGCCTCAGCCAAGCCCAGGGTTTTCTTGCGCAGTACCTCCTTGTGATACAGGAGTTTTTCACGGAAGTTATGAAGCATGGCCCACATTCAGGGACATGTTTACCGCCATTTTCATATCCAATGCTCGGCTTAGTCAGGTCGAAAAGCTTTTTTACCTCTATCAAAAGACAGAAGGTGAGGCCCGCGAGATAAATAGAAATGTGGCCCTCACAGGTGAAAATTTTGAGATCGCCTGGAACAATTTGAAAGCTCAGTATGAGAACAAAAGGGTTTTAATAAATAGTCAATTGAAATTGTTATTCAATTTAACGCCGTGCAGACATGAATCAGCAGAGGAAGTCAAAAGACTTCAAAGAGAAGTCAATAACTGTATCTCAGTACTGAAGTTATACAATATCGATATCGATTCCTGGGATCCAATATTTGTTTTTCAATGTTCCTCGAGGTTGTCGGAGCAAACACTTAGTTTATGGGAACAATCAGTGAAGAATAAAACGCAAGTTCCGAAGTGGGCCGAACTGAATGATTTTCTCACTGATAGATACCACGCTTTAGAAAGTGTTTCAGAAATTTTGAACAGCAACCAGCCTCCCGCGGGTTCTCAGTCATTTTCCAATAGAAACAACCAAACCCAAACTAAACCCAAACAAATGAAATCTCATCATACTAAAGCTGAGATGGCTCAATGTAAATTATGTACAGGAGTTCATGCAATACAATCATGTCCAAAATTCTTAAGCTTTAATTTCAAGGGAAGAACGTCAGTCTTAAGAAAATACAAATATTGTTTTAATTGTCTCACATTAGGTCACATGTAGAATGACTGTAGTCGGCCAAATGGATGCTCCAAATGTAATAAGAAACATCACAATTTGCTTCATAGGGACTTTGTAAAGAGAAATGAGAAAAATAAGAAAAATGATGTAGCTCCAAGTACAAATAAAAACTTTTCTACCCAATTACAGTCCATTGAAAGTCCTAGTCCATCCAATGTAGCTCAAGTTCATCACACAGTGGTTTCAAAAAATGTAATGCTGGCAACAGCGTGGATACATATTATTAATTGCGGTGTTGCTTATAAAGTACGAGCACTTATAGATCCTTGCTCGGATAAAAATTTTGTTTCCGAAAAGATTGCAAGAAGGCTGAAGTTACCCACGGTACCAGTTACGGCTGAAGTGACTGGGCTAGGCGGGGAAATAGTGAGTCGATCAAACAAGTTGGCGAGCTTTACAATTGAGCCTATAAAAGACCAATATTTGTCATTGAAGGTGGATGCTTTGGTAGTCCCTGAAGTGACCGGTAAGGTACCGACTCACTCGATGAATTGTAACAACAATATGAGCTTGCCTAAAATTAATCTGGCTGATCCAGATTTTTATAAGAGTGGTCCAATTGATATTTTGCTAGGAGGGAATTTATATCCAGTGATTTTGCGGGGTGGTGTACAGCATGGGATTTTGGAATCTTTAGTTGCTCAAGAGACCATATTTGGCTGGATAGTTACCGGTCCTTCCGTGTCAAGAGTACAATCGTGTTGCACAAGAGTATGTCATGTGACAAATGTGTCTCTACGTGATCAGTTGGCGAAGTTTTGGGAATTAGAGGAGGTCTATCGTAGGCCGATTTGCTCTGAAGAGGATAAAATGTGTGAAGACATTTTTCGCTCTACGACAAGAAGGAACTCTGAAGGGAGATATGTGGTAGATTTGCCCTTTAAAGATAGTTGTCCTTCACTTGGCCCAAATAGATATGTAGCTCTAAGGCAATTTCAAAGGAATGAGAGGTCATTACTGCGTAAGCCCGACTGTAAATCCCAATATGATGAGGTTATGAGAGAGTATATAACTTTAGGGCATATGGAAAAGGTTGATGATTCAACGTATGTTCCTAGTTATTACTTGCCTCATCACGGGGTGTTCAAAGCTGAGAGTACTACTACACAGTTGCGAGTAGTCTTTAACGGCTCGAGCCCGTCTTCAAATGGACGAAGTTTGAATGATAACCTATATGTTGGACCAACTTTACAACAAGATTTAGTGGCTCTAATAACCAGATGGAGATTCTATGAGTTTGTATTTAGTGCGGACATTACCAAAATGTATAGGCAAATTTTGGTAAACTCGAAACATACTGATTTCCAGAGATTAGTGTACCGTTCCTCAGAGGAGGAAGTGGCTCAAGACTATCGCCTGAAGACAGTAACGTTTGGTATCAATTGTGCCCCATATTTAGCATTGAGGACGTTACTACAATTGGCCGATGATGAAGAAAAACGTTTTCCTATAGGTGCAAGAATTTTGAGGGAGGCAATGTATGTTGACGATGCCCTAGTAGGTGCGTACTCCATTGAAGATGCAATCGTAGCTCGAGATCAGCTGATTCACATATTAGGTACAGCTAAGTTTGAGTTGAGGAAATGGACTTCAAACTCAAAGAAAATTTTACAAGATATACCAACAGAAAACTTGCTGAGTGGCTCATTTCTGTGTCTCGAGGAGGATAGTAAGGCAAAAATGTTGGGCGTTAGGTGGAACGCTGCCACTGATAACTTCTATTTTGTAACTGAGGTCGTTCAAGTCAGATCGTCATATACAAAACGGCAAGTATTGTCATTGATAGCTAGGATATTTGATCCAGCAGGTTGGTTAGCTCCTATAGTAATAACAGCAAAAATTTTAATGCAACAGATGTGGCTCGATCAGATAGGATGGGATGAACCGATAAAGCCTTTAGCTCTTCAAAGATGGTTAAATTTTATTAAAAACTTTAATGAAATAGATCTTATATCAGTCCCACGATGGGTTAAATTTTCTCCGAATTGTGTGGTCCAATTTCATGGATTTTGTGACTCATCGGAGCTCGCTTATGCTGCGAACGTTTATGTGAGGATTAAAGTTGGAGATGAGGTCTTTTCAAACTTATTGATATCGAAGACAAAGGTTGCTCCTATTAAGAAGACATCTTTGCCAAGATTAGAGATATGTGGGGCCACTTTGTTGGCGAATTTGGTTGAGAATATAAGTCAGAAATATGATCATGGCCAATCCGAATTGTTTTTGTGGTCCGATTCAACTATTGTGCTTGCGTGGCTCAGAAAACCTCCCAGCTGTTGGAAAACGTTTGTAGCTAATAGGGTGTCTAGCATATGGGATAAAGTTGGGACAATAGAGTGGAGGCATGTGGTGTCACAGTCTAATCCTGCCGATCTAGCAACCCGGGGGCTGACTCCGGCGGAGTTACAAGATAATCGGTTGTGGTGGCATGGTCCTGAGTGGCTTTTATTGGACAGATCTAACTGGCCATCTAGTCAAGTCGCATTCCAAACATCGTCAGAAGAAAGAAAGGCTCAGGTTATGGTTGCAAAATCGGCAGCCAAAGGTAGTAGCTCATCGCAGGATACTGGGGAAGTTTTAGAGGAATCCGATGATTCACCAGAGGGCGTGCGGAAGAAAACTAAGTCCGAGGTAGAAGATTTTTTGAAGGATATATCCACTCTGCCCAAAGCTATTCATGTAGTAGGAAGGATATTCCGTTTCGTTGCTCTTGCTCAGAAATCTGCCGTCAATCCTGAAATGTTGCTCTCCAACGAGTTGTCCCTAGCAAGGAAAGGCATTTTTGTATGGACTCAGAAGCTGTATTTTCCGAAGGAATATGCGTGCCCTTCTTCAAAGACTAAATTAAGCCCCAGGAGTTCGTTACTCTCTTTAACACCCTTTTTGGACACCAAGGGCATCATTAGAGCTAACGGCCGTTTAGGTTCCACCTCAAGCTTGACATATAATGAACGCCATCCCGTAATTCTCCCATATCAGAGTCGGTTAGCAAGGCTTTATGTAGAGTTCATCCACAAAATGACATGCCACGGTGGGTTACGATTGGTAATGGCCACAGTCCGTCTAGAATGCTGGATAATAAGGTTGAAGAGCTTGGTGAAGAGCGTAGTCCGAAGTTGCCCAGTTTGCGTCCTACACCGAAAGAAACTGCAGAGTCAAATCATCAGTGCGCTGCCCCCAGAAAGAACAACGTTGGGTCGCCCATTCACCAATACCGGTGTAGATTTTGCTGGGCCCTTTGAGATGAAAAGTTTTACGGGTCGATATTGCCGAATCACAAAGGGCTATGTGTGTCTCTTCGTCTGCTTCGCCACCAAAGCGATTCATTTGGAGGCTGTCAGCGACTTGTAGACTCAAGGGTTTCTAGCGGCGTTGGCCAGATTCGTGTCTCGAAGAGGTTGTCCCAGTGCCATGTATTCAGGTAACGGCAGAAACTTTGTGGGAGCAGCCCGTGAAATCGATACAAACTTTGCGAAGCAAGTGAAAGAACTAAGAGATGAAGCTGTTAATAAATATGGTCACCAACGACTTTCTTGGCATTTTATACCCCCAGCGGCTCCTCATATGGGCGGGCTCTGGGAGTCCGGTGTAAAAAGTTTTAAAACCCATTTTAAGAAGCTTTCAGGCCAACTTAAATACACATTTGAGGAGTTTTCCACCTTATTGTCCACTGTAGAGGCGTGTCTAAATTCGCGCCCCCTTGGGGCGATGTCTGACAGCGTTGAGGACCTCCAGGCACTGACCCCAGGTCACTTTCTAATTGGGTCTGCGCTGTTCACTCCTGCTGAGCCTGAAGAAATTAAACCGATAGGGAGTATTCTCAATCGGTGGCGCAAATTAAAAGCCGTACATCACGAAATATGTCGCAGATGGAAGGAGGAATACCTGGTGGAACTCCATAAGCGTTACAAGTGGAAGAATCCTCAAACCGATATCTTAGTTGGTGACCTTGTAGCTCTAAAGGGCGAGGCTTCTTGTTCCTCTGACTGGCGGTTAGGTCGTGTGATTAAAGTCTACCCTGGCACCGATGGTAAAATAAGGGTGGTTGATCTGAAGACACAATTCGGCACTATAAAGAGACCAATTCACAAGTTGGTGCTCTTACCTCGTAGCTCGCAAATTTAAATTAATGTTTTCTCTTAATACCATAACCTAACTTAGTTGCTCTTTCCAGGTACCATCATGGTAGGCGGTCTTTTCAACCAGGATTACCTCTGCCCGGTCTGTGAGCGGCCTCATGCTCTACGGCAATGTACGGCTTTTCATGCCATGACCGTAGATGAAAAGAGTCTCTTCATTACGAATAATAAGTTGTGCCTTAATTGCCTTGCATCGTCACACCAGAGATCATCATGTCGTAGCCCGTATGCGTGTAAACAGTGCGGTGGTTTCCACCATAGTATACTACATACCGCACCAGAGGACCACATTTGGTTCCCGATGACGGCTATGGTAAGAATTTACACGTGTACCGGACGACGAGACCAAAATACTCGGGCGGTACTAGATCCAAACTCAAAATGGTCCTACATCGCTCTAGGAGAAGCCCGTGACATGCACTGTATTATTAGCGAAGGCCGTACCTCAGTCGTTTTGCAGCACCAGAGCGTGGACAGGCGCAGGGTTCGAGTTGATTGTGTGGTACGCAATCGTGTTTTTGGTTGTTCCCCTACGGCGAGGATTGATAAGCAGTTCAACATGCCATGTAACCCACCAGGGAACGTCATAGAGGCAGATCGGTACTGGGATAGATCCTCCCCGTATTTTATGATACTGGGCGCAGAAGCCTGTCGTGAAATTTTCGTGGGACCTACGATTTCCCAACCTGGTAAACTTTTTATGCAGGACTCTATTTTTGGTCGTCTGTACTTTGGAGAGGGCAAACGGTTACCGATGCATGCTCGGTTGAACTGAGCATTGGCATTTAGCTATTTACCATTGAAGATTCTACTTATAAACCATTGAATTGTAAGACTGAATTTGAATTGTAAGACTGAATTTGAATTTCATGTAGGATATTAGCTACCGTACCTTAATTTTGAATTTGAATTTTGTTAATTTTTGTTATATAAAACTTGTTTTTTCTTTCAGGTCGTTGGCTGTTTCTGCTGTCCGTTAAGCTTTCCATTATTGCACATGTCGTTCAAGGCTGGGTGGATGTTTAGGTCGCAGCTGTAAACTTATTTATGTTCATTTGGAGATATGATTTTATTGTATAACTTAATTGCGAATTGCCTAAATTAATTGTTCGGGTGATGGCAATGCCACCGGAGACATGATTAATAGGGCAGCAGTGCTGCCTGGTTAATAGAGCAGCAGTGCTGCCTGATCAATAGTTCTTTGGTGCTGCCAAGTCCGTGTACGAATGTGTGAAAGAGAAACGAAAATGGACAGCGGGCAGAGAAGCAGCAGCAGCCAACGACACTGTTTTTTTGTTAACATTCATTCCTTTTGTAACTCCGCACTGGAAAGATCGTTCTTGAGAACATTAAACAAAACATTGTAAAGCCGCCCAAGTTGAATTAATAAAGAATTGTCTTTGAACGGGCATATATTCAACTATCGAACAAAGCTGCTGTTTAATTAATCACAAAGGGTGTCTTGTGACAAACTACTGTTCCAGTTTGCCGGGAAAAACAGGCAGGCGAATTTAAAACTGAAGTGGAAACTCTTCAACAGCGTGTGCCAGCCAGAAGTGCCTCAAATTCAATACGAAGTTAAGGGTGCTAGTCCAGCCCCCGAGTGAACGTTTGCTGTGACAATATCCCGAAGAAGCCTGCTGCCATTGTGTGGCATTCCATTGCTGATACTTTAGTGCCCGTGGTCTACAGGCGTTTCTCAGCGAAGACACCAGCAACATCTGCCGCTGACAGGTGTGGAAGAAGAGCCCTATCTGAGGTAAACAAATACACTTATAGAAAAGTCGTGATATCACCGAAACTAGAAGAGATAAGGAATTAAAAGTACACCTATAAAAAAGTCGTTATATCTCCGCAACTAGATGAAATAGAGCATTAAATGTAAACTTATAGAAAAGTCGTGATATCTCCGAAACTAGATGAGATAGAGCATTAAAAGTACACATTTAAAAAAGTTGTGATATCGTCGAAACAAAAAGAGATAGAGCATTATAAGCACACTTATAATATATCTCCGAAACTAGAAGAGATAGAGCATTAAAAGTACACCTTTAAAAAAGTCGTGATATCTCCGTAACCAAAAGAGATAGAGCATTATAAGTACACTTATAGAAAAGTCGTGATATCTCCGAAACTAGAACAGATAGAGCATTAAAAGTACACCTATAAAAAAAGTTGTGATATCTCCGAAACTATAATAGATAGAGCATTTAAAGTGCACTTATAGAAAATCGTGATATCACCGAAACTAGAAGAGATAGAACATTAAAAGTACACTTATAGAAAAGTCGTGATATCTCCGAAAGTAGAAGAGATACAGCATTAAAAGTACTCTTATAGAAAAGTCGTGATATCTCCGAAACTAGAAGAGATAGAGCCGTAAAAGTACACTATAGAAAAGTAGTGATATCTCCGAAACTAGAAGAGATAGAGTATTAAAAGTACACCTATAAAAAAGTCGTGATATCTCCGAAACCAGAAGAGATAGAGAATTAAAAGTACACCTATAAAAAATTAGTGATATCTCCGAAACTAGAAGAGATAGAGCATTAAAAGTACACTTATAGAAAAGTCGTGATATCTCCGAAGCTAGAAGAGATAGAGCACTAAAGGTATACCTTTAAAAAAGTCGTGATATCTCCGAAACTAAAAGACATAGAGATTAAAAGTACACGAATAAAAAAAACGTGATATCTCCGAAACTAAAAGAGATAGAGCATTAAAAGTGCACTTATAGAAAAGTCGTGATATCTCCGAAACTAGAAGAGATAGAGTATTAAAGGTACACTTATAGAAAAGTCGTGATATCTCCGAAACTAGAAGAGATAGAGCATTAAAAATACACTTATAGAAAAGTCGTGATATCTCCGAAACTAGAAGAAATAGAGCATTAAATGTTAACTTAGAAAAGTCGTGATATCTCCGAAACTAGATGAGATAGAGCATTAAAAGTACACCTTTAAAAAAGTTGTGATATCGTCGAAACAAAAAGAGATAGAGCATTATAAGCACACTTATAGAAAAGTCGTGGTATCTCCGAAACTAGAAGAGATAGAGAATTAAAAGTACAACTATAAAAAAAGTCGTGATATCTCCGAAAATAGAAGATATAGAGCATTAAAAGTACACTTTTAGAAAAGTCGTGAGATCTCCGAAACTAGAAGAGATAGAACATTAAAAGTACACCTTTAAAAAAGTCGTGTGGTCGTCGAAACCAAAAGAGATAGAGCATTATAAGCACACTTATAGAAAAGTCGTGGTATCTCCGAAACTAGAAGAGATAGAGAATTAAAAGTACACCTATAAAAAAAGTCGTGATATCTCCGAAACTAGAAAAGATAGAGCATTAAAAGTACACTTTTAGAAAAGTCGTGAGATCTCCGAAACTAGAAGAGATAGAACATTAAAAGTACACCTTTAAAAAAGTCGTGTGGTCGTCGAAACCAAAAGAGATAGAGCATTATAAGCACACTTATAGAAAAGTCGTGGTATCTCCGAAACTAGAAGAGATAGAGCATTACAAGCACACTTATAGAAAAGTCATGATATCTCCGAAACTAGAAGAGATAGAGCCGTAAAAGTACACTATAGAAAAGTAGTGATATCTCCGAAACTAGAAGAGATAGAGCATTAAAAGTACACTTATAGAAAAATCGTGATATCTCCGAAACTAGAAGAGATAGAACATTAAAAGTACAACTATAAAAAGTAGTGATATCTCCGAAACTAGAAGAGATAGAGCACTAAAAGTACATCTTTAAAAAAGTCGTGATATCTCCGAAACTAGAAGAGATAGAGCATTAAAAGTACACTTTTAGAAAAGTCGTGATATCTCCGAAACTAGAAGAGATAGAACATTAAAAGTACACCTTTAAAAAAGTCGTGATATCTCCGAAACTAGAAAAGATAGAGCATTAAAAGTACACTTTTAGAAAAGTCGTGAGATCTCCGAAACTAGAAGAGATAGAACATTAAAAGTACACCTTTAAAAAAGTCGTGTGGTCGTCGAAACCAAAAGAGATAGAGCATTATAAGCACACTTATAGAAAAGTCGTGGTATCTCCGAAACTAGAAGAGATAGAGCATTAAAAGTACAACTATAAAAAGTAGTGATATCTCCGAAACTAGAAGAGATAGATCATTAAAAGTACACTTATAGAAAAGTCATGAGATCTCCGAAACTAGAAGTGATAGAGCATTAAAAGTACAACTATAAAAAGTAGTGATATCTCCGAAACTAGAAGAGATAGGGCACTAAAAGTACAATTATAGAAAAGTTGTGATATCTCCGAAACTAGAAGAGATAGAGCACTAAAAGTGCACCTTTAAGAAAGTCGTGATATCTCCGAATCTAAAAGAGATACAGCATTAAAAGTACACTTATAGAAGAGTCGTGATATCACCCAGACTAGAAGAGATAGAGATTAAAAGTACACGTGTAAAAAAATCGTGATATCTCCGAAACTAGAAGAGATAGAGCATTAAAAGTATACTTATAGAAAAGTAGTGATATCTCCGAAACTAGAAGAGATAGTGATAAAGAAGTAGTGATATCTCCGAAACTAGAAGAGATAGAACGTTAAAAGTACACCTATAGAAAAGTCGTGATATCTCCGAAACTAAAAGAGATAGAGCATTAAATATACACTTATAGAAAAGTCGTGATATATCCGCAACTAGAAGAGATAGAGCCGTAAAAGTACACTATAGAAAAGTCATGATATCTCCGAAACTAGAAGAGATAGTGATAAAAAAGAAGTGATATCTCCGAAACTAGAAGATATAGAGTATTAAAAGTACACCTATAAAAAAGTCATGATATCTCCGAAACTAGAAGAGATAGAGAATTAAAAGTACACCTATAAAAAGTTAGTGATATCTCTGAAACTAGAAGAGATAGAGCCTATAGAAAACCCGTGGTATATCCGAAACCAAAATAGATAGAGCATTAGAAGTACACTTATAAAAAAGTCGTGATATCTCCGAAACTAGAAGAGATAGACCACTAAAATTGCACCTTTAAGAAAGTCGTGATATCTCCGAAACTAAAAGAGATACAGCATTAAAAGTACACTTATAGAAAAGTCGTGATATCACCCAAACTAGAAGAGATAAAAAAATCGTGATATCTCCGAAACTAGAAGAGATAGAGCATTAAAAGTATACTTGTAGAAAAGTAGTGATATCTCCGAAACTAGAAGAGATAGTGATAAATAAATAGTGATATCTCCGAAACTAGAAGAGATAGAACGTTAAAAGTACACCTATAGAAAAGTCGTGATATCTCCGGAATTAGAAGAGATAGAGCATTAAAAGTACGCTTATAGAAAAGTCGTGATATCTCCGAAACTAAAAGAGATAGAGCATAAAAAGTACACTTATAGAAAAGTCGTGACATCTCCGAAACTAGAAGAGATAGAGCATTAAAAGTAAACTTGTAGAAAAGTCGTGATATCTCCGAAACTAGAAGAAATAGAGCATTAAAAGTACACTTATAGAAAAGTCGTGATATCTCTGAAACTAGAAGAGATAGAGCATTAAAAGTACACTTATAGAAAAGTCGTGATATTTAAGAATCTAAAAGAGATAGAGCATTTAAAGCACATCTATAGAAAAGTCGTGATATCTCCGAAACTAGAAGAGATAGAGCAGTAAAAGTCGGGATACCTCCGAAACTAAATGAGATAGAGCATTAAAAGTAAACTTATAGAAAAGTCGTGATATCTCCGAAACTAAAAAAGATAGAGCATTAAAAGTACACTAATAGAAATGTCGTGATATCTCCGAAACTAGACGAGATAGAGCATTAAAAAGGTCGTGATATCTCCGAAACTAGAAGAGATAGAGCATTAAAAGTACACTTATAATAAAGCCGTGATATCTCCGAAACTAGAAGAGATAGAGCAATAAAAGTACACCTATAAAAAAGTGTTGATATCTCCAAAACTAGAAGAGATAGAGCATTAAAAGTACACTTATAAAAAAGTCATGATATTTCGGAAACTAGAAGAGATAGATCATCAAAAGTACACCTATAGAAAAGTCGTGATATCTCCGGAACTAATAGAGATAGAGCATTAAAAGTACACTTATAGAAAAGTCGTGATATCTCCGAAACTAGAAGAGATAGAGCATTAAAAGTACACATATAAAAAAGTCGTGATATCTCCGAAACAAGAAGAGATAGAGCATTAAAAGTGCACTATAGAAAAGTCGTGATATCTCCGAAACTAGAAGAGATAGAGCACTAAAAGTACGATTATAGAAAAGTCGTGATATCTCCGAAACTAAAAGAGATAGAGCATTAAAAGAACATCTATAAAAAAGTTGTGATATCTCCGAAACTAGAAGAGATAGAGCATTAAAAGTACGACTATAGAAAAGCCGTGATATCTCCGAAACTAGAAGAGATAGGGCATTAAAAGTACACTTCTAAAAAAGCCGTGATATCTTCGAAACTAGAAGACATAGAGGATTAAAAGTACACTATAGAAAAGTCGTGATATCTCCGAAACAAGATGAGATATAGCATTAAAAGTACGATTATAAAAAAGTCGTGATATCTCCGAAACTAGAAGAGATAGAGCATTAAAAGTACACCTATAAAAAAGTCGTGATATCTCCGAAACTAGAAGAGATAGAACATTATAGAAAAGTCGTGATATCTTCGAAACTAGAAGAGATAGAGCATTAAAAGTACGATTATAGAAAAGTCGTGATATCTCCGAAACTAAAAGAGATAGAGCATTAAAAGTACACCTATAAAAAAGTTGTGATATCTCCGAAACTAGAAGAGATAGAGCATTAAAAGTACGACTATAGAAAAGCCGTGATATCTCCGAAACTAGAAGAGATAGGGCATTAAAAGTACACTTCTAAAAAAGCCGTGATATCTTCGAAACTAGAAGACATAGAGGATTAAAAGTACACTATAGAAAAGTCGTGATATCTCCGAAACAAGATGAGATAAAGCATTAAAAGTACGATTATAAAAAAGTCATGATATCTCCGAAACTAGAAGAGATAGAGCATTAAAAGTACACCTATAAAAAAGTCGTTATATCTCCGAAACTAGAAGAGATAGAGCAGTAAAAGTCGGGATACCTCCGAAACTAAATGAGATAGAGCATTAAAAGTAAACTTATAGAAAAGTTGTGATATCTCCGAAACTAAAAGAGATAGAGCATTAAAAGTACACTAATACAAATGTCGTGATATCTCCGAAACTAGACGAGATAGAGCATTAAAAAGGTCGTGATATCTCCGAAACTAGAAGAGATAGAGCATTAAAAGTACACTTATAATAAAGCCGTGATATCTACGAAACTAAAAGAGATAGAGCATTAAAAGTACACCTATAAAAAGTGTTGATATCTCCAAAACTAGAAGAGATAGAGCATAAAAAGTACACTTATAGAAAAGTCGTGATATCTCCGAAACTAGAAGAGATAGAGCATTAAAAGTACACCTATAAAAAAGTGTTGATATCTCCAAAACTAGAAGAGATAGAGCATA
Source organism: Musca autumnalis (assembly GCF_047663935.1). Lineage (NCBI taxonomy): Eukaryota > Metazoa > Arthropoda > Insecta > Diptera > Muscidae > Musca > Musca autumnalis. The sequence goes on along the minus strand of NW_027411755.1, from coordinate 83,058,289 downwards.
AAATGTACACTTATAGAAAAGTCGTGATATCTCGGAAACTAGAAGAGATAGAGCATTAAAAGTACACTTATAAAAAAGTCATGATATTACGGAAACTAGAAGAGATAGAGGATTAAAAGTACACTATAGAAAAGTCGTGATATTTCCGAAACAAGCTGAGATAGAGCATTAAAAGTACACCTATAAAAAAGTCGTTATATCTCCGAAACTAGAAGAGATAGAGCATTAAAAGTACATCTATAAAAAAGTCGTTATATCTCCGAAACTAGAAGAGATAGAGCATTAAAAGTACACTTATTGAAAAGTCGTGATATCTCCGTAACTAGAAGAGATAGAGCATTAAAAGTACGATTATAAAAAAGTCGTGATATCTCCGAAACTAGAAGAGATAGAGCATTAAAAGTACACCTATAAAAAAGTCGTTATATCTCCGAAACTAGAAGAGATAGAGCATTAAAAGTACACTTATTGAAAAGTCGTGATATCTCCGTAACTAGAAGATATAGAGCATAAAAAGTACACTATCGAAAAGTCGTGCTATCTCCGAAACTACAATATATAGAGCATTTAAAGTACACTTATAGAAAAGTCGTGATATCTCCGAAACCAGAAGAGATAGAGCATTAAAAGTACACCTATAAAAAAGACGTGATATCTCCGAAACTAGAAGAGATAGAGCATAAAAATACACTATAGAAAAGTCGTGATATCTCCGAAACTAGAAGAGATAGAGCATTAAAAGTGCACCTATAAAAAAGTCGTGATATCTCCAAAACTAGAAGAGATAGAGCATTAAAAGTACACTTATAGAAAACTCGTGATATCTACGAAACTAAAACAGATAGAGCATTAAAAGTACACTTATAGAAAAGTCGTGATATCTCCAAAATTAGAAGAGATAGAGCATTAAAAGTACACTTATAGAAAACTCGTGATATCTACGAAACTAGAAGAGATAGAGCATTAAAAGTACACTTATAGAAAACTCGTGATATCTACGAAACTAGAAGAGATAGAGCATTAAAAGTACACTTATAGAAAAGTCGTGATATCTCCAAAATTAGAAGAGATACAGCATTAAAAGTACACTTTTACACCTATAAAAAACTAAAAGAGATAGAGCATTAAAAGTACACTTATAGAAAAGTCATGATATCTCCGAAACTAGAAGAGATGTACCATTAAAAGTACACTTATAGCAAAGTCGTGATATCTCCGAAACTAGAAGAGAGAGAGCATTAAAAGTACACTTATAGAAAACTCGTGATATCTTCCAAACTAAAACAGATAGAGCATTAAAAGTATACTTATGGAAAAGTCGTGATATCTCCAAAATTAGAAGAGATACAGCATTAAAAGTACACTTTTACACCTATAAAAAACTAAAAGAGATAGAGCATTAAAAGAACACTTATGGAAAAGTCATGATATCTCCGAAACTAGAAGAGATGTACCATTAAAAGTACACTTATAGCAAAGTCGTGATATCTCCGAAACTAGAAGCGATAGAGCATTAAAAGTACACCTATAAAAAAGTCGTGATATCTCCGAAACTAAAAGAGATAGAACATTAAAAGTACACTAAAAGAGATAGAGCATTAAAAGTACACATATAGAAAAGTCGTGATATATCCGAAACTAGAAGAGATAGAGCCGTAAAAGTACACCATCGAAAAGTCATGATATCTCCGAAACTAGAAGAGATAGTGATAAAAAAGTAGTGATATCTCCGAAACTAGAAGATATAGAGTATTAAAAGTACACCTATAAAAAAGTCGTGATATCTCCGAAACTAGAAGAGATAGAGAATTAAAAGTACACCTATAAAAAGTTAGTGATATCTCTGAAACTAGAAGAGATAGAGCATTAAAAGTACACCTAGAGAAAACCCGTGGTATATCCGAAACCAAAATAGATAGAGCATTAAAAGTACACTTATAAAAAAGTCGTGATATCTCCGAAACTAGAAGAGATAGAGCACTAAAAGTACAAATATAGAAAAGTTGTGATATCTCCGAAACTAGAAGAGATAGAGCACTAAAAGTGCACCTTTAAGAAAGTCGTGATATCTCCGAAACTAAAAGAGATACAGCATTAAAAGTACACTTATAGAAAAGTCGTGATATCACCCAAACTAGAAGAGATAGAGATTAAAAGTACAGGTATAAAAAAATCGTGATATCCCCGAAACTAGAAGAGATAGAGCATTAAAAGTATACTTATAGAAAAGTCGTGATATCTCCGAAACTAGAAGAGATAGAACATTAAAAGTACACATATAAAAAAGTCGTGATATCTCCGAAACTAGAAGAGATAGAGCATTAAAAGTACACTATAGAAAAGTCGTGATATCTCCGAAACTAGAAGAGATAGAGCATTAAAAGTACACCTATAAAAAAGTCGTGATATCTCCGAAACTAGAAGAGATAGAACATTATAGAAAAGTCGTGATATCTTCGAAACTAGAAGAGATAGAGCATTAAAAGTACGATTATAGAAAAGTCGTGATATCTCCGAAACTAAAAGAGATAGAGCATTAAAAGTACACCTATAAAAAAGTTGTGATATCTCCGAAACTAGAAGAGATAGAGCATTAAAAGTACGACTATAGAAAAGCCGTTATATCTCCGAAACTAGAAGAGATAGGGCATTAAAAGTACACTTCTAAAAAAGCCGTGATATCTCCGAAACTAGAAGACATAGAGGATTAAAAGTACACTATAGAAAAGTCGTGATATCTCCGAAACAAGATGAGATATAGCATTAAAAGTACGATTATAAAAAAGTCGTGACTTATAGAAAAGTCATGATATCTCCGAAACTAAAAGAGATGTACCATTAAAAGTACACTTATAGCAAAGTCGTGATATCTCCGAAACTAGAAGAGATAGAGCATTAAAAGTACACTTATAGAAAACTCGTGATATCTACGAAACTAAAACAGATAGAGCATTAAAAGTACACATATAGAAAAGTCGTGATATCTCCAAAATTAGAAGAGATACAGCATAAAAAGTACACTTTTACACCTATAAAAAACTAAAAGAGATAGAGCATTAAAAGTACACTTATGGAAAAGTCATGATATCTCCGAAACTAGAAGAGATGTACCATTAAAAGTACACTTATAGCAAAGTCGTGATATCTCCGAAACGAGAAGCGATAGAGCATTAAAAGTACACCTATAAAAAAGTCGTGATATCTCCGAAACTAAAAGAGATAGAGCATAAAACTACACTTATAATAAAGCCGTGATATCTCCGAAACTAAAAGCGATAGAGCATTAAAAGTACAACTATAAAAAAGTGTTGATATCTCCAAAACTAGAAGAGATAGAGCATAAAAAGTACACTTATAGAAAAGTTGTGATATCTCCGAAACTAGAAGAGATAGAGCATTAAAAGTACACCTATAAAAAAGTGTTGATATCTCCAAAACTAGAAGAGATAGAGCATAAAATGTACACTTATAGAAAAGTCGTGATATCTCGGAAACTAGAAGAGATAGAGCATTAAAAGTACACTTATAAAAAAGTCATGATATTTCCGAAACTAGAAGAGATAGATCATCAAAAGTACACCTATAGAAAAGTCGTGATATCTCCGGAACTAGAAGAGATAGAGCATTAAAAGTACACTTATAGAAAAGTCGTGATATCTCCGAAACTAGAAGAGATAGAACATTAAAAGTACACATATAAAAAAGTCGTGATATCTCCGAAACTAGAAGAGATAGAGCATTAAAAATACACTATAGAAAAGTCGTGATATCTCCGAAACTAGAAGAGATAGAGCATTAAAAGTACACCTATAAAAAAGTCGTGATATCTCCGAAACTAGAAGAGATAGAACATTATAGAAAAGTCGTGATATCTTCGAAACTAGAAGAGATAGAGCATTAAAAGTACGATTATAGAAAAGTCGTGATATCTCCGAAACTAAAAGAGATAGAGCATTAAAAGTACGACTATAGAAAAGCCGTTATATCTCCGAAACTAGAAGAGATAGGGCATTAAAAGTACGCTTCTAAAAAAGCCGTGATATCTCCGAAACTAGAAGACATAGAGGATTAAAAGTACACTATAGAAAAGTCGTGATATCTCCGAAACAAGATGAGATATAGCATTAAAAGTACGATTATAAAAAAGTCGTGACTTATAGAAAAGTCATGATATCTCCGAAACTAAAAGAGATGTACCATTAAAAGTACACATATAGCAAAGTCGTGATATCTCCGAAACTAGAAGAGATAGAGCATTAAAAGTACACTTATAGAAAACTCGTGATATCTACGAAACTAAAACAGATAGAGCATTAAAAGTACACTTACAGAAAAGTCGTGATATCTCCAAAATTAGAAGAGATACAGCATAAAAAGTACACTTTTACACCTATAAAAAACTAAAAGAAATAGAGCATTAAAAGTACACTTATGGAAAAGTCATGATATCTCCGAAACTAGAAGAGATGTACCATTAAAAGTACACTTATAGCAAAGTCGTGATATCTCCGAAACTAGAAGCGATAGAGCATTAAAAGTACACCTATAAAAAAGTCGTGATATCTCCGAAACTAAAAGAGATAGAGCATTAAAAGTACACTAATAGAAAAGTCGTGATATCTCCGAAACTAGACGAGATAGAGCATTAAAAAAGTCGTGATATCTCCGAAACTAGAAGAGATAGAGCATTAAAAGTACACTTATAATAAAGCCGTGATATCTCCGAAACTAATAGAGATAGAGCATTAAAAGTACACCTATAAAAAAGTCGTGATATCTCCAAAACTAGAAGAGATAGAGCATAAAAAGTACACTTATAGAAAAGTCGTGATATCTCCGAAACTAGAAGAGATAGAGCATTAAAAGTACATCTATAAAAAAGTGTTGATATCTCCAAAACTAGAAGAGATAGAGCATAAAATGTACACTTATAGAAAAGTCGTGATATCTCGGAAACTAGAAGAGATAGAGCATTAAAAGTACACTTATAAAAAGTCATGATATTTCCGAAACTAGAAGAGATAGATCATCAAAAGTACACCTATAGAAAAGTCGTGATATCTCCGGAACTAGAAGAGATAGAGCATTAAAAGTACACTTATAGAAAAGTCGTGATATCTCCGAAACTAGAAGATAGAGCATTAAAAGTACACTTATAGAAAAGTCGTGATATCTCCGAAACTAGAAGAGATAGAGCATTAAAAGTACACATATAAAAAAAGTCGTGATATGTCCGAAACTAGAAGATAGAGCATTAAAAGTACACTATAGAAAAGTCGTGATATCTCCGAAACTAGAAGAGATAGAACATTATAGAAACGTCGTGATATCTTCGAAACTAGAAGAGATAGAGCATTAAAAGTACGATTATAGAAAAGTCGTGATATCTCCGAAACTAGAAGAGATAGAGCATTAAAAGTACACCTATAAAAAAGTCGTGATATCTCCGAAACTAGAAGAGATAGAGCATTAAAAGTACGACTATAGAAAAGCCGTGATATCTCCGAAACTAGAAGAGATAGAGCATTAAAAGTACACTTCTAAAAAAGCCGTGATATCTCCGAAACTAGAAGACATAGAGGATTAAAAGTACACTATAGAAAAGTCGTGATATCTCCGAAACAAGATGAGATATAGCATTAAAAGTACGATTATAAAAAAGTCGTGATATCTCCGAAACTAGAAGAGATAGAGCATTAAAAGTACACCTATAAAAAAGTCGTTATATCTCCGAAACTAGAAGTGATAGAGCATTAAAAGTACACTTATTGAAAAGTCGTGATATCTCCGTAACTAGAAGAGATAGAGCATAAAAAGTACACTATCGAAAAGTCGTGCTATCTCCGAAACTACAAGAGATAGAGCATTTAAAGTACACTTATAGAAAAGTCGTGATATCTCCGAAACCAGAAGACATAGAGCATTAAAAGTACACCTATAAAAAAGTCGTGATATCTCCGAAACTAGAAGAGATAGAGCATAAAAATACACTATAGAAAAGTCGTGATATCTCCGAAACTAGAAGAGATAGAGCATTAAAAATGCACCTATAAAAAAGTAGTGATATCTCCAAAACTAGAAGAGATAGAGCATTAAAAGTACACTTATAGAAAACACGTGATATCTACAAAACTAAAACAGATAGAGCATTAAAAGTACACTTATAGAAAAGTCGTGATATCTCCAAAATTAGAAGAGATACAGCATAAAAAGTACACTTTTACACCTATAAAAACTAAAAGAGATAGAGCATTAAAAGTACACTTATGGAAAAGTCATGATATCTCCGAAACTAGAAGAGATATACCATTAAAAGTACACTTATAGCAAAGTCGTAATATCTCCGAAACTAGAAGCGATAGAGCATTAAAAGTACGACTATAAAAAAGTCGTGATATTTCCGAAACTAAAAGAGATAGAGCATTAAAAGTACACTAATAGAAAAGTCGTGATATCTCCGAAACTAGAAGAGATAGAGCATTAAAAGTACACTTATAATAAAGCCGTGATATCTCCGAAACTAAAAGAGATAGAGCATTAAAAGTACACCTATAAAAAAGTGTTGATATCTCCAAAACTAGAAGAGATAGAGCATAAAAAGTACACTTATAGAAAAGTCGTGATATCTCCGAAACTAGAAGAGATAGAGCATTAAAAGTACACCTATAAAAAAGTGTTGATATCTCCAAAACTAGAAGAGATAGAGCATAAAATGTACACTTATAGAAAAGTCGTGATATCTCGGAAACTAGAAGAGATAGAGCATTAAAAGTACGATTATAAAAAAGTCGTGATATCTCCGAAACTAGAAGAGATAGAGCATTAAAAGTACACCTATAAAAAAGTCGTGATATCTCCGAAACTAGAAGAGATAGAGCATTAAAAGTACGACTATAGAAAAGCCGGGAAATCTCCGAAACTAGAAGAGATAGGGCATTAAAAGTACACTTCTAAAAAAGCCGTGATATCTCCGAAACTAGAAGACATAGAGGATTAAAAGTACACTATAGAAAAGTCGTGATATCTCCGAAACAAGATGAGATATAGCATTAAAAGTACGATTATAAAAAAGTCGTGATATCTCCGAAACTAGAAGAGATAGAGCATTAAAAGTACACCTATAAAAAAGTCGTTATATCTCCGAAACTAGAAGTGATAGAGCATTAAAAGTACACTTATTGAAAAGTAGTGATATCTCCGTAACTAGAAGAGATAGAGCATAAAAAGCACACTATCGAAAAGTCGTGCTATCTCCGAAACTACAAGAGATAGAGCATTTAAAGTACACTTATAGAAAAGTCGTGATATCTCCGAAACCAGAAGAGATAGAGCATTAAAAGTACACCTATAAAAAAGTCGTGATATCTCCGAAACTAGAAGAGATAGAGCATAAAAATACACTATAGAAAAGTCGTGATATCTCCGAAACTAGAAGAGATAGAGCATTAAAAGTGCACCTATAAAAAAGTCGTGATATCTCCAAAACTAGAAGAGATAGAGCATTAAAAGTACACTTATAGAAAAGTCGTGATATCTCCAAAATTAGAAGAGATACAGCATAAAAAGTACACTTTTACACCTATAAAAAACTAAAAGAGATAGAGCATTAAAAGTACACTTATGGAAAAGTCATGATATCTCCGAGACTAGAAGAGATGTACCATTAAAAGTACACTTATAGCAAAGTCGTGATATCTCCGAAACTAGAAGCGATAGAGCATTAAAAGTACGCCTATAAAAAAGTCGTGATATCTCCGAAACTAAAAGAGATAGAGCATTAAAAGTACACTAATAGAAAAATCGTGATATCTCCGAAACTAGACGAGATAGAGCATTAAAAAAGTCGTGATATCTCCGAAACTAGAAGAGATAGAGCATTAAAAGTACACTTATAATAAAGCCGTGATATCTCCGAAACTAAAAGAGATAGAGCATTAAAAGTACACCTATAAAAAAGTGTTGATATCTCCAAAACTAGAAGAGATAGAGCACAAAAAGTACACTTATAGAAAAGTCGTGATATCTCCGAAACCAGAAGAGATAGAGCATTAAAAGTACACCTATAAAAAAAGTCGTGATATCTCCGAAACTAGAAGAGATAGAGCATAAAAATACACTATAGAAAAGTCGTGATATCTCCGAAACTAGAAGAGATAGAGCATTAAAAGTGCACCTATAAAAAAGTCGTGATATCTCCAAAACTAGAAGAGATAGAGCATTAAAAGTACACTTATAGAAAAGTCGTGATATCTCCAAAATTAGAAGAGATACAGCATAAAAAGTACACTTTTACACCTATAAAAAACTAAAAGAGATAGAGCATTAAAAGTACACTTATGGAAAAGTCATGATATCTCCGAAACTAGAAGAGATGTACCATTAAAAGTACACTTATAGCAAAGTCGTGATATCTCCGAAACTAGAAGCGATAGAGCATTAAAAGTACGCCTATAAAAAAGTCGTGATATCTCCGAAACTAAAAGAGATAGAGCATTAAAAGTACACTAATAGAAAAATCGTGATATCTCCGAAACTAGACGAGATAGAGCATTAAAAAAGTCGTGATATCTCCGAAACTAGAAGAGATAGAGCATTAAAAGTACACTTATAATAAAGCCGTGATATCTCCGAAACTAAAAGAGATAGAGCATTAAAAGTACACCTATAAAAAAGTGTTGATATCTCCAAAACTAGAAGAGATAGAGCACAAAAAGTACACTTATAGAAAAGTCGTGATATCTCCGAAACTAGAAGAGATAGAGCATTAAAAGTACACCTATAAAAAAGTGTTGATATCTCCAAAACTAGAAGAGATAGAGCATAAAATGTACACTATAGAAAAGTCGTGATATCTCCGAAACTAGAAGAGATAGAGTATTAAAAGTTTACTTATAGAAAAGTAAAGATATCTCCGAAACTAGAAGAGATAGAGCAATAAAAGTACACCTATAAAAAGTCGTATTCTTATAGAAAAGTCGTGATATCTCCGAAACTAGAATAGATAGAGCATTAAAAGTACACTTATAGAAAAGTCGTGATATCTCCGAAACTAGAATAGATAGAGCATTAAAAGTACACTTGTAGAAAAGTCGTGATATCTCCAAAACTAGGAGATATAGAGCAATAAAAGTACACTTATAGAAAAGTCGTGATATATCCGAAACTAGAAGAGATAGAGCACTAAAAGTACACTTATAAAAAAGTCGTGATATCTCCGAACCTAGAAGAGATGGAGCATTAAAAACACACTTATAGAAATGTCGTGATATCTCCGAAACTAGAAGAGAAAGAGCATTAAAAGTACGCTTATAGAAAAGTCGTGATATCTCCGAAACTAGAAGATATGAAGCATTAAAAGTCCACTTATAGAAAAGTCGTGATATCTCCGAAACTAAAAGAGATAGAGCATTAAAAGTACACCTATAGAAAAGTCGTGATGGTCGTGAAACTAAAAGAGATGGAGCATTAAAAGTATACTTATAGAAAAGTCGTGATATCTTCGAAACTAAAAGAGATAGAGCATTAAAAGTACACCTATAGAAAAGTCGTGATATCTCCAAAACTAGAATAGATAGAGCATTAAAAGTACACTTATAGAAAAGTCGTGATATCTCCGAAACTGGAATAGATAAAGCATTAAAAGTACACTTGTAGAAAAGTCGTGATATCTCCGAAACTAGAAGAGATAGAGCATTAAAAGTACACTTAAAGAAAATCGTGATATCTCCGAAACTATAAGAGATTGTTTTGATGGCGACAGTTAGGGATTTCTGATTGCTCGTTGTTTGTAGAGCATAAATATTGGATTTGTATGTTATGAATAAAAACAGACATTTTATTTAATTTTTAGTTATGCAAAATCATGAATTAAATATTCTTTAGCTGATGGATTCTTGACTGTCTCGTATTGGTGACAACTAATTAATGCAAGCAATTGTTGTTGTATGATTATGTCCTTTATGAAGAACAAGAAGAAGGAGAAAAGGATTTCTTCATATAAAAATTATATTCTTCTTCTTCTTTATTTGCAAATTCGTTTTCCGAATATTAGCGACCAATACAATTTAGTTACATTTCAAAATTGTACATAATTTGATTTCATAAATTATTTATTAAATCCGCAAATCCTTCTCTGTGTCTCGCCATGCTGAATAAGTTTGTCTCATCTCGAATACCAGTCCATTCTTTGATGTTATCAAGCCATGTTAATTCCTTCCTTCCTCTAATCGGGTTTCCTTAAATTTTTATGCGGGTTATGTTTTGTAATAATTTATATTTTTGGTTCCTCATGATATGTCCCAAATACGCAGTTTTTCTCATTTTTATGTTTGATATTAGCTCTCTTTCGCAATGCATTTTCCTCAATGCTTCAGCATTTCAAACATGGGCAGTCCAAGGAATTTTAAGTATCCGCCTATATATCCATATTTCAAAAGCTTCTAGCTTTTTAATGTCAGTAGATTTTACGGTCCATACTTCCATTGCGTACAGTAGGACTGACCAGACATATGCTTTAATAAATCGAGTTTTCGTGTCAAGATTAACGTCATGGCTGGTAAAAACTCTCTTGTACTTCAAAAATGCATCCCTCGCCAATTCTATTCGGCATCTTATTTCCTTCGACGAGTCCCATTGCTCGGTAATTGTGGCTCCGAGATATTTAAAACTCTTAACTCTCTCTACGTTTAAATTATGAATTTTTAATACTGAGTTATTATGTCCTTGCTTTTTGCTTATAACCATAAACTTGGTTTTCTGGATATTAATGTTTAGGCCATACTTTTCACTACAAGTTGCGAGGGTAGCCACAAGTTTCTGAAGTTGAGATATGCTATGTGCCATTAAGGTTGTATCATCAGCATATCTAATGTTGTTTAAAATCGAACCGCTTATATTTATACCATATCGCAGTCTGTTGACCGATTCTTGAAATATTTGTTCGGAGTAAATATTGAAAAGCAAGGGAGACAGTATACATCCCTACCTTTGGATATAGGTACACATTCTGTCATTTCTCCGTTCACCTCGATTTGAGCAATCTGATGCCAGTAAAGGCTCTTTATACATTGAATTTCTTTCTGCTTTATGTTTAAAGTTTTCAGAATATCTATCAGTTTATCGTGTCGGACATTGTCGAAGGCCTTTTCGTAATCTATGAAACATAGAAATACATCCTTTTTGACGTTTCTACATTTCTGTATCAAAGTTTGTATGGAGAACAGAGCCTCTCTGGTTCCCATACCTTCTTTGAAGCCGAACTGGGACGTTCCCATTACATTTGCGCAATTTGGATATATTCTTGAATGAATAATTCTAAGGAATATTTTTAATGCGTGGCTCATAAGACTAATTAGTCTGAATTCATGGCAATATTTGGCGTGAGATTTTTTGGGGATGGTAATAAAAGTTGATTTTAGCCATTCCTGTGGATATTGACCTGTATCATATATCTTGTTAAATAATTCTGTTAAGAGATCTATACTGTCATTATTAATCAATTTCAAGATTTCAGAGGGAATCTCATCTGGGCCACACGCTTTCTTATCTTTTAGCGACTTTATTGCTGCTTAGTTTTCGAAAATACATAGTTCCAAAACATCATTCTAATCACCACAATTCCTTCAAAAAATTTTAAAGAAGATTCCTTAAAAACGTTAAACAAAATAAATAGTAAGTCGAAGGCAATTGTAAAGAGTAAATCATACATTACTGAAGACTATAAGAAATTAGACTATCGCAATTTAAGTAGTCCAGAACTAGTTCTAATCAGTATTAGTACAAATATTGGCCCCTAAGTAATGCGAAGGGGACCAATTGTCACCTTTTTATCCCCAAGTAAACGAGGAGGCGTCAGTTGCGACTTAATTAGCTTAACTTAAACGACGAATTGTATAAATAATTCACATTTAAAATTTCTTCATAACTTTAATATAAATGAAGCATCCAATAACAGAAGCTAGTGTTGATGGACTGAATAATTATTCATATTGTTCTGGTATCAAAAGGAATACGAAGGAAATATGCAAATCGCCCTCTTCTTCTCTCTACCCGCTAGCAATTCCAATTGTCGCAATTTAAATAGTCCTAAACTAGAGGTAAGTGGTACTAGTTCACAATTGACCCATAAGTAATGCGAAGGGAACTGGAAGTAGTACAATACCACCTACAGGTAATGTATAGAGTGCCAATTGGTTACCTCCTATGACATCACCATGTTAAAGTTTACAGTTGATTGCACTGTGAGGGGTCAGAAGTGGAACTGCCATGAATCGACGCTAGAGTACTGATTTGTTCATAGCTGGTGTACGAGATCAAATTGCGGAGTAAATGCAGATGTGTGGCAGAACTTTAAGCTAAGTAGAAAAGTATTATTAAATGTAAAAGCTTTTAGGTTTGGAAAAATATCAAGCTTTTTAAATTTGAAAACTCGCTATACTTTGAAAAATTAAATGTTCCGGTCAATGATAAACAAACTTTAAAAGTTTAGTGCAGACAAGAACCAATGTTAATGTTACAATTTGAGAGTTTCGATTAATACAAATGGATAGTTTAATAACAAAAAAAAAAAACAGTTTGAGAATTCAAGTTTATTTACGTATTGTCATAATTGAATGTATATGAAGTTAATGTACTTTGATTAAAATTAACTGTTTTCTTTAAGAGTTTAATTTAAAAAATAATGTAATTTATTCTAAATTACTATTTTCTATTAAATTTAAATAACTAAAAACTAAATGGATTTAAAGAAAGCGTTAGAATTCTGAGTGAATGATTTGGAAAGGGGTTAGAGTCGGTGGGTTTAAAAACAAATGGCCAAAAATCCGATTTACAAAGAAGAGTACTAAAACATTGTAGACTTGTGCACGATAATTCAGAATCCGACAACGATGATGCAGCTTCAAGTAATGTACCAAAGCCAAAACAGTACAGTTGTCTTATTACATTGAGGGACGTAGAAGATTCGTTTACACCATTTTCGGGAACAGATGGTAATAACATCAACAGCTGATTAAAGGACTTTGAGGACAACGCGCAGACTTTAGGTTGGAATGATTTACAAAAATTGTATATTGTAAACAATTACTTAAGGGTGCAGCTCGAATGTTTATTCAGTCGGGAATAAAAAGCTGGGTCACAATTAAAGAGGTTCTGTATAAGCTATTTGGTACAAAGTTAACGAGTATTGAGGTCCATATGCTGTTGAGAAACCGAAAAAAGGAAAATTACGAGAGTTTGCGGGAATATTTGTATGCGCTCATGGAGATTGGAAATCAAATATCAATAGATGAAGAGGGCATCATACAATATTTCATCGAGGGTATTCCAGATTCTAAATTTGGCAAGACTGTATTGTATCAGGCCAAAAATATTAGCGACCTAAAGGCGAAGATGCATATTTATGAGCAAATTAGGGGTTCACCTAATCAGGCACCAACCTTAAAGTTTACCCCTAAGTTGGAAAAAGAGAATGTGATTCGTGATAGCAGAAGTGATAGTAAATCCTTTGAATGTGGTGATTTGGGTCATATAGCTAATGTTTGTAAGTCCAATGACATTTTGAGCAATGTTGATACTGTTATGACGTCAGAGGGGTCAACAGTTACACGAAAAGGGAGCCATTTTGAGGAACGAAAATTAAGACAAACATCGGAAAAGTGTCAGGGGAAGGGCACAGAGCACAAACAAAAGGGGAGTGTATTTGAGAAAAATAATAAACCAACGTGTATTTCAGTGAAGGTGGACAATTCTAGTATAAATGAGTTACAAATGAGTAAGAATGAAAAGATAAATGGAAGGGAAGTAAATGTTATAAAGGTTGTTCAGGAAAAGAAATTTGCAAAAGTTGATCAGAAACGAGACAAGGAGAGGAACGGTTGTTGCGAGAATAGAGATAAAACTCAAAATAAGAGTAAACAAAGAGAATTTTTCGGTAGCACAACTAAGGAGAGTATTGATAGAGCCAAAGTCAAGAATGGAGGAAAACATTTTGACAGAGAAAAGCCGGAAGTGCCTAAACAGGGTGAATTTGTCGCCATTAAGCATACACAGTTTCGACCAGGTTTCGAAAGGCATTGGGCAGAAAGGTTAGGTAAACGTGAAGGAAAAGATTTTGTCAAAATAAAGACAAGGACTCGACGCCATTAAGCGTTTTAAGTACCAACCAGGGTTAGGTTTTAAACAAAAGCATAAAAAAACAAGTGAGCAAAGGCTATAGTCGGGACGGGGCCGACCATGTGATACCCTACACCACTACCCCTGTGCATAAGCTTTTCACTGGTAAACATTTCTTTTAGGGAATATGAACCGACTACCACCAAAACTAATATGCCTCTTTGTCTCTGGGACCTGTAGCTTGATTGCAAAAAATGGAAGAATTGGATGCATTACCGACTATTGTGGTATCTCCCTTGTTTGACCACCTTCGCTAACCTGTTTTACACCAATGTAAAGGTAATATTTTTTTCTTCCATTGACAGGCTTTGCCGTTGGAATACCCCTACTATAAGCCAATATATTCGCAAAGAATAAAACTTTGTATTTGTCTCCAAATGAGTTTTTCCCCATTCCGACCCCTAAATATTATCCGTATATATATATATATATATATAGGCTTCTTCCTATGTGGGACCCGCATCAACTCCCAAAAAATTCGTGACGATCCGATCAAAATTGCGACCTGTAGCGTGATTGCAAACAAATCGGGAAATTGGATGCAGTACCGACTGTTGCGATATCTCTGTTGTTTGAGCTGCTACGACAACCTCCATTACATCTTTGTAAAGGTGATATTTTCTACTTTCCTTGCCAGGTTTTGCTTTTGATATACATCTTAAAGAAACAGAGATATTGGCTTTGAAATAAAACGTAGAGCTTTTTTCCAAATTAGTTTTTGCCCATTCCGACCCCTGAATATTATCCGACCTTCATTAAAATCAGTAGGCTTCTTCATCTGTGGGACCCCCATTAACCCCTAAAATTTCGTGACGATTCGATCAAAATTGCGACCTGTGGCGTGATTAAAAAAAAAAATCGGAAAATGGGATGCATTATCGATTATTGCCATATCTCTGCTATTTTACCACGTATGACAACATAATTTACATCGTTGTTAAGTTGATATTTTCTACTTTTCTTGTCAGATTTTGCTTTTGATACACTTCTTAAAGAAACAGAGATATTGGCTTTGAAATAAAACTTTGACCTTTCTCGAAATAAGTGTTTGCCCATTCCGACCCCTGAATATTATCCGACCATCATCAAAATCAATAGGCTTCTTTCTTTTTGGGACCCCCATTAACCCCCAAAATTTCGTGACCATCCGATCAAAATTGCGACCTGTAGCGTGATTACAAAAAATTCGGAAAATGGGATGCATTATCGACTATTGCCATATCTCTGCTATTTGACCACCTATGACAACCTACTTTACATCGTTGTAAAGGTGATATTTTCTACTTTCCTTTCCAGGTTTTGCTTTTGATATACCTCTAAAAGAACAGATATTGCCTTTGAAATAAAATGTTGACTTTTCTCAAAATAAGTGTTTGCCCATTCCGACCTATAAATATTATCCAACCATTACCAAAATCAATATGCTTCTTCATCTGTGAGACCCCCATTAACCCTCAAATTTTCGTGACGATCCGATCAAAATTGCGACCTGTAGCGTGATTTCCAAAAAAATAGAAAAATGGGATGTATTACCGACTATTGCGATATCTCCGTTATTTGGTTACTTACGCCGACCTAGTTTGCATCATTGTAAAGACGGGATCTTCTACTTTCATAGTCAGGCTTTGCTTTTGGAAAATGTTCAACTAAAGCTGTGATATTTGTCAATATAATTAAAATCGCAAAAACGAAAATTGGGGTTTTATTTGCTACTATTGCGATATCTTCGTTGTTTGATCACCTACGAGCACCTTCTTTACATCATTAGAAAGGTGCTATTTTCTGCTTTCATTGTCAGGTTTTGCTTTTGGTATACCCCATATAGAAGCTGAGATATTGGCTTTGGAAAAAAACGTTGTCTTTTTATCCACCTAAGTTTTTTGCCCTTTCCGACCCCTAAATATTATCCGACCACCACCAAAATCAATAGGCTTCTTCCCCTCCGGGACCCCCATCAACATCCAAAATTTCGTGACGATCCGATCAAAATTGCGACCTGTAGCGTGATTACAAGGTTTAGATGGACAGACGGACGGACGGACACACATAGCCAGATCGACTCAGCTCGTCGAGACATTCATTTTGATATATATAAGTATGGGTCTACGACCATTATTTCGATGCGTTACAAACTTTTTGGCCAAAACCAACTTATAATACCCTCCCCACATAGTGGTGTAGGGTATAATTAAAAAGTTCAGAGAATTAAACCGTGGGAGATACGAACTAGAGATGATCGGTGAGTTTGAGGGCCCAGAGAAGCGTAATACTGAGGCTGAGTACTTGAAGTGGTGGAGTACGTCATTCGGGTCGAATGAATTATCAGGATGGCCGAATGTGGGAACTGGGTATAATATACTTACTGCACATAGTGGTATAACATTAAAATACAACTCTACATGTAAAATATAAAATGTAAGCCCGCCCTCTATATTTTAGTATTAACAATTTGGAAGCTTTTGTATTTTTATTTGTCATTTTAATATAGTGATTTTTTTTTTATTATTTATTTTATTTTCAAATTCATTACATTCAGTATAAAAAAGGTCCCGCGCCAGGAGGCATAGATGGGACTAGTTGGCAAATTATTATTCAGAAATGAAAAATAAAGTAAATATACATACATATATAAAACTTCAATTATCTATATATAATAATAATTATTATAGTAATGAAAATATTTTAATTTGTACTCAATATAATAGCAGAAGTGACTCAAGATCATCTGTAATATATTTTTTTGATGCAGATTTAAAACTTGAAATCGTTTGTATCGTTTTCAAATTTAAAGGGAGGTTATTGTAAGTCAAGCCACCAATATATTCAATACGCTGTTTGGTTTTTTCAAATCTACATCTTGGAACTCTTAAGTTTATCATATTTCTAGTATTGAAATTTGCTTGATTTTGTCGGAAAACTATTGTATGATAGCCAATATTCATTACAGATTTAAAAACATATTTTAATATTCCATATTTGTACAATCCATAAATTGGAAGTATATTTGTGCATACATTCTTAAAGAGTTGCAAAGTAGAAAAATTCATTGGTACATTGAACACTAATTTCAGTGCTTTGTTTTGCAATCTTTGTAAAGCTTTAAAATTTACATTATTTCTGTTATGCGCGTAAGCAGTTATCAAATAATTCAAATGCGACTCTATCAAACAATGGTATATCATCGATTTGGACTTGACATCCAATTTATTTTTAAACTTGTACAATACTCCTAAGGCAGGGGCAATTTTCATCTTAAGTGAGTTGATATGCTTATCCCAAGATAAATTGTTCTGTAACATAACTCCAAGATACTTGACACAGTCTGTTTCATGTATTATTTCTCCATTAATGAAGACATTAAAATCATTATTAGTAGGATTCGATCTAAATCGTATAAGTTTTGTCTTACTCGGATTTAATACTAGTCTATTTAACCTAGCATATTCAAATAACAGGGCAGAGTCTCGTTCAATGCAAGCCTTTAAATGCATATCATATTTATAGGGATAAAAGAGACAAATGTCATCTGCAAACATAAATAATTTACCACTTAACTGGAGATTATTAATATCATTGAGGAAAATTGAAAACAATAATGGACCAAGACAACTTCCTTGTGGTACACCATAACCAATACATCCTGTAAAACTTTGACACTCCTTTATTGCAACATACTGCTGTCTATTAGAAGGAAACTTTTAAAAAGTTGAACATCTTTATCCTGTATACCGTAGAAGGGAAGCTTTTCCAATAATATATTGTGATCTACAAGATCAAACGCTTTCGAAAAGTCAAAGAATAATCCAGCAACGCCATAAAAACCATCATCCAAGCCATTGCATATATAATTCATGACATTTAAAACCGCTTCTTCCGTACCACATCCCTTCCTAAACCCATATTGATAATCATATAATAGGTTATTATCTGTTAAGTAGCTATATATTTGGTCGTGAATAATTCTTTCAAAAACTTTGTCAATAGTAGAGAGAAGAGCTATAGGCCTGTAATTACATACTTCAAACAAATTCATAGTCTTTGGAATTGGCACTATCTTATGTACTTTTAAGACCTCGGGATATATAGATTCTTCTATCATACTATTGAAGATATCAACAAGTCTTGATGAAATCTCATCAGTACATCTCTGCATAAATAATGTTGTGATATTATCATCTCCGGGACACTTGTTGACTTTCATGGCCATAATAATTTTCTTTACGCTACTTTCATTAACGCACTCCAATGTAAACCTGCTATTACACCTCCTAAGTGTTCGGAAATAATTAAAATCATCATCAGGATGAGTTGTGATGTTTTGTTTTAAATCCTCGACTGATTTCAAGAAATAGTTATTCAAATAGTTAGCCTTTTCAATGTCGTTCTGAATTCTTTCACCATGTTCATTATTAACAAAAAGGTCTTTTTCCTTTGATCTGCCAAGAATTCTGTTTAAAAAGGTCCAACCTTTCTTGGGATCATTGCCTGCTTCAGCCATATTATTATAATAAAAATTGTCTCTACTATTGCGATTAGCAGTTCTAATAACTTTGCTTATCCTTTTTAAAATTACATCATTTCTTTTACCTTTTTTCTTTCTAGCCTTCAACAAGGACTGTTTTAATAATATTAACTGTTGAAGTTCGTCATTGATCCAAGGAGTGAGTTCAAAGCGAACGTTTTTCTTGACTGTCGTTGTTACCGTTGAACTTATGACTGCATTCTTCATATCAGAAATTAAATTCTCAGTTTTATCTGATACACTCAAGTCATTTGTATTAATTGCTATATGACGCTGCATAAGCATTCTAGCAGAGTCATAATCGCAATGTGATTTAGTTGCTACAATATAATTCCTTTTCCGTATCTCATTTTTTATGAAGCAATAAATTAAGTTATGGTCCGACAAACTCCACTCAATAGAATAAACTGAGATATTTTTGCCAAAGTTGCTAAAAACGTGGTCAATACAAGATTTACTTTTTGGTCTAGTTATCATACTGTGAACACTGTCACAATCAAAACTAAAAATCAACGTCAGCAGTTCATTACTGTGCCCACTTTTTAAAAGGTCTACATTGGAATCTCCTACGAACAATATTGGACTGGAGCCATAGTTTTCTAAAGTCAACTCAATTAAAGACAAAAATTGATCAAACCCACATTTTTGAGACCGATAAAAAGAAACCAATCGTAAAGGTTTAGATTCTATTTTCAAGTTTAAAAATGAAATTGTTATAATTTCTACAAAATTTTCGCTCTTGCAAACATCAACAGTGAAATTGAAATCTTCTCTTATGTACAGCGAAGTACCTCCATAACCGTCACTTCTACAACAATGAATTTCTTTGTAACCAGAAATTGTATAAATATGGGACACATTACTCTGAAACCATGTTTCTTGAATGGCAATAATATCAGGCAGTACAGGAATACTAGCCAGTAAACTTTTAAAACGATCAAACTTTCCAATCGATGAGACACTTCTGCTATTTATACTTAGAACTTTCAAATCTGTTGTTTCACAATTAGAAATATAATTTTTAAAAGATAATATATTTTTAAAATATTTATTATTATTCATATTAATTCAAAAATTAACTATAAAACAGCAAAAAATTAATAGACTGTTATTATTTATACTTTTTAAGGGGATAGATAAGCATCATTTCCATCATCATTTTCATCATCATTATCATCATCATTTTCTTCATTAGCATTGTTATCATCATTTAAAACAACAGATCTTCCTTGCACTTCTGATCTTCTCTTCCAATGTTTATTTGTTGTTGCATTTAGAAGTATTGCATCAACATCATCTTCTCGCAATACCAGCTGTTGCCTCGATAACTCATTTTTTTTACAATATACTCTTCCATTACGAGCATAAATGTATTGATAGCCAATGGATTTCAAAGTTTTGGCGTATTGCAATAAATGTAATGTTTCTTTACTAAGGTAGTCGTTTATATAGATAGTTTTTGTTTTCTCGTCATCCTTAAGCTTTTTCTTAGCTGCCATAAGCTTTTCTTTAGAAGCTCTAGCAGCAAACTTGACTACAATTGTTTTTTTCTCATTTGTTCCCCTTTTATTTCCAACCTCATACACTTCGTCAACCTCTCCCGCCGATATATTAACACCAATGCTGTTTGACATCTCTATAACTGCTTCAATTGGTTTGATATTATTCTCATATTTAAGACCACTAATCAGACAATCGTTTTTTACACGAAAATCATTTAGGGTTTTCAACGAATCTTTCAGCGAAACTATCTCTTTTTTAAGTTTTTTGTTTTCGTTTTCTATTATGTTTATTTTCTTTGTGTTTTCATTTACATGTTTAAACATTTCGTCGAATTTCGACGACATAAACTTTATGGACTCTGAGAGTTCATCTAACTTCTCCAATTTTTTAAGTTGTTTCAGTTCTGTTTTTATGGTTTTTAGTTCTTTTCTCACGTCGCTCTCCTCATCAGTTTCTTCTTCTTTACAATAACAACAAGTAAAAACGGCATTCTCATTGTCAACAAACTTCTCAAACTCTCTTTTGGAGAGACCGGAACATTTGAAATGAAACGACTTCTCGCACTTGTCACATAAAATATAATCTTGCGTTTCTTTCTTTATCTCCTGTTCGCATTTGAAACAAATTGTTTTCTTTTTTCCGTGACTTCTTCTTGCTGCACTTTTTGGCATTTTAAACTTTCAGATAGCAGATACTTTATTGTTTATATGCGTAAATTTTCAAAACGTGACAATCCCTTTTTTAGTAGATAAAACTCAAATTACTGGAGCCGATACAAGAGCGGTTAAAATGCACGTCTTATTGCTGATAAAATTTAACTTTAACCGACGAAATGCAACACTGTAAAATATATTTAATACTACTAGTTTAAGCAACTATAAAGTACTAATTAAATCGTATGATTCTATAGGATTCTCATGAGATGTACTTAAATAGAGTGAATCTCAAATTTAAACACTTTGCAATCGGCAGTCGATCCACTTGTAGTCTCGTCCATTCTTGAAAAATACATGCAGCTACAATGGTTTCCATTGTTGAACAAGCAAAGTAAGGAACATCAATTCCGAAAACGAATTGTTAGGATTTTATAATTAAAAAAGCAATGTTTAAATAATTCACTAAAATTATTACATGTGTTTTAATAAAATCCTATATATATATATAAATGTCATGCCCAAAATTGTAAAGATAAGAAAGGGTCCATATTTAAAGATAAAAAGGATGATGGTCATAAATTATGTATTTTTATTATCCACTACACGTATGCCTGCAGTGTAGGTAATTCACTTTGCAGATAGCGTTTATAAGTACAGCGTGCATTTCTAATGTGCCTCCAATTATTAATACATATGTTCTATTTAAGGTCTAGTGGTAAATATTTTGTACTGAATAAAATGATTCTCTCTGTTTTCATTTTGTTTCGGTTTCCCTTAGGTTTCTTAGGTTGCACTTAATGATGTGAAGAGGAGTTTGTCTCATCATTTGGTGACCCCGACGTGACAGTTTCGCGTGCAGTGACCTGATAGGCGCGTTGTTAAAAATAACTCGTTAGGCCTATCCATTTTCAGTGTTAGTTATGTGAAGTGATAGTTCACGTAGGTAGTTCGCGTTGGATTTATCCTTTAGTTACGTGACGTGATAAGCTCGCAGATTGTGAGCGAAATTTGTGTAGTGTATCCGTTTCGTGTTATAACGTAATAGGAGCGTAGTAAAAAGTGACTACGTAAGGTTTATTCCTTAGGTTATAGAGAGGCGCTCAGGCGAAACAAAGATTGTGTTAGGTCAGTTTTTATAGCTAATAAAAAAATAAATAAAGTGACAAAAAGTGTATTTCGTAAAAATGAATCTTAAACATTTCATCCAACATCAAAGGATGTTGGTCGAATACATTGTGTCCCTGGAATTACAACTGAGCAAATTTGCTCAAGGTAGTTTGATAGAGGAGGCTAGGAAAACGGCGCGTTTATACTCTCCACCATACTATGGAGGGTATAATTAAATTTGTCAATCCGTTTGTAACACATCGAAATATTTATCGGAGACCCTATAAAGTATATATATTGATCAGGGTTAAATTTTATGTCGGTCTGACCTAGTCCGTCGGTCCGTCTGTTGAAATCAAGATAAAGCTCGCAATTTTTAAGATAGAGCTTTGTGATTTGGTATAGAAGTTTCTATTACTCCTAGGATGTTTGGTATTGGCACTTTGTCTTGTCTGGTGGTATAAAACTTTCCCCCAGAATTTTGTATGTATAGGTCCAAGCCTTCATATAGCCCCCATAGAGCGGTGCCTCTAAATTTTCGGTATTTTGAAGGTTTTAGCTTCATTATCTAACCGAAATGGCTGAAATTTGGCACTTATTCTTCGTCGGTATTATAAAACTTTCCCCTAGAATTTTGTCTGTATAGGTCCACATCGTCATATAGCCCCTATAGAAGAGTACCTCCCGATTTTCTGTATTTTGGAGGTTGAGGCTCCAATATCCCTCTGAAATGTCTGAAATTTGGTTCTTAGTCTTCATTATAGTATAACACTTTCTCTCATTAATTTGTCTATATATATATATATATATATATATATATATATATATATATATATATATATATATATATATATATATATATAGAACGGTACCTGCTGACATTCGGTACTATGACATTTGGAACTTAGTCTGGGGTTATAACATTTTCCCCAGAATTTTGTCTATATAGGTCCACGCCCTCATATAGCCCCTATGAACGGTACCGCCCGATTTCCGGTATAATGAAGGTTGTGGTCTCAATATTCCACCCTATTTTCGGTAATTTGAAAGTTAGACCCATTGTTTAGTCTTCTTCATAAACGAAAGGAAACTAATTTTACCACTTTACTTCAATACAACTCGTGGTGGTGGGTATAACAAGTTCGGCCCGGCCGAACTTTACGACTTTTCACTTGTTGTTTTTAGTTTTTCCAGTTTCTATTGGTGCACTTTGTGATGCGACGAGGAGTCCGTATATATATATATATATATATATATATATATATATATATTAGGCCGGGGCGATTTGTATGGAAGGAAAAAAGTGTTATCGGGCGCCTGGAGTTTCTGATTCTTGGGATTGTACTGAGCAAAAAAGTCAACTAGACCATATGTCTACGGTGAAAATCGAGCCCCCGGATTTTGACTTGAAGCTTTTTTTTCGGGGATTTTCGGATATTTTGGCATATAACAACCAAACCACTGATATTTTCGATCCAACACAAAGACAACAATTGTAGCCAAGACAATAATAAAGAACTCTCTAGTACATCGCAAAAGCATTGGAACGCTCCTTCAAGCAGTTATGGCCTCGAGAAGGTGCACATTTTTCTGAAAATATCGATAAATGACACTGCGCTACAAAATGGAACTCAAATTCAGTGGGTGGAAAATCCCTTTTGGAAATGAAAGCTCTTGGTGAGTGTACTAAGAACCCAAAAGGAAATTTTCACCATAGGTCAAGTTTCCGAGATATCGCGTGATTAATGGTTTAATTTTGTCCCCTTAATTTGCGAGAAAAAAGCTTTATATCTCTGTTAAGCGTTATTGTAGTTTCATTTTGAGATTACATGTCTTCAGTCAAATCGAGTGGTGAATCTTTTTGTAGAATATTTTATCCCTCTAACTCCATTCCTTTTATGTCCTTTTCGTCCTTTATGTTTTGAACCGTAGTAAAAGTACCACAAGACGAGATATTACAGCATCCAAATATTCTACAAAAATGTTGTTCAGAAGATTTTAGGTACGGTTCTCATTGATGACCAATCGATATTTCCCCGTTTTCATGGTCCTTTTTGACATTTACCAGTATTTTGTTGAGAAAACTATGTTTTGTTTTTATGTATATTCAATATTGGTCCGTGGTGCATCTGAAATACTTACCATAAATAGCTCTTGTAATGACGAACACGTTAATAACAAATTTTATTGAAGGATAGATCCGGTTATCTAAATTTTTGAACCGGATATTCTGATATCAAAACCGATTTTGGAACCGGTTTTAAGTAACCGATTAATCGTATATGTATATCATTGGAAAGCTAATAAAATGGTCAATCAAATGACAGCAAGCAGCTGATTACAACTTTCTTGGTTCCAATGCTAGAACAAAAAACCGCTTTCTTAAACCGATTTTGATGTAAAATATCACTGGGTTGACGTTGTTCAAACTTCTGAGTTATGGCGAAATTAATTCATTCTTGATAAACTTTAAGTGCATGATAACAAACATCTCACAATAACTCAGCAGTTTGACCTATGGCATAACTGTCTTTCCAGATTTATAAAATATCTTAATCGACTTTCATCGCCAAAAAGAATTTTTCAACCCAGTGATATTTTACATCAAAATCGGTTTAAGAAATCGGTTTTTTGTTCTAGCATCGGAACCAAGAAAGTTGTATTCAGCTACTTGCTGTCATTTGATTGACAATTTTATTAGCTTTCCAATGATATACATATACGATTAATCGGTTACTTATAACCGGTTCCAAAATCGGTTTTGATATCAGAATATCCGGTTCAAAAGTTTAGATAACCGGATCTATCCTTCAATAAAATTTGTTATTAACGTGTTCGTCATTACAAGAGCTATTTATGGTAAGTATTTCAGATGCACCACGGACCAATAACGAATATATGTATATAAAAACAAAACATAGTTTTCTCAACAAAATACGGGTAAATGTCAAAAAGGACCATGAAAACGGGGAAATATCGATTGGTCATCAAGGAGAACCGTACCTAAAATCTTCTGAACAACATTTTTGTAGAATATTTGGATGCTGTAAAATCTCGTCTTGTGGTACTTTTACTACGGTTCAAAACATAAAGGACGAAAAGGACATAAAAGGAATGGAGTTAGAGGGATAAAATATTCTACAAAAAGATTCACCACTCGATTTGACTGAAGACATGTAATCTCAAAATGAAACTACAATAACGCTTAACAGAGATATCAAGCTATTTTCTCGCAAATTAAGGGGACAAAATTAAACCATTAATCACGCGATATCTCGGAAACTTGACCTATGGTGAAAATTTCCTTTTGGGTTCTTAGTATACTCACCAAGAGCTTTCATCTCCGAAAGGGATTTTCCACCCACTGAATTTGAGTCCCATTTTGTAGCGCAGTGTCATTTATCGATATTTTCAGAAAAATGTGCAGCTTCTCGAGGCCATAACTGCCTGAAGGAGCGTTCTAATGCTTTTGCGATGTACTAGAGAGTTCTTTATTATTGTCTTGGCTACAATTGTTGTCTTTGTGTTGGATCGAAAATATCAGTGGTTTGGTTGTTATATGCCAAAATTTCCGAAAATCCCTGAAAAAAAGCTTCAAGTCAAAATCCGGGGGCTCGATTTTCACCGTAGACATATGGTCTAGTTGACTTTTTTGCTCAGTACAATCCCAAGAATCAGAAACTCCAGGCGAGCGTGATGGTGTTCAAATCGCCCCACTCTAATATACATATATATATATATATATATATATATATATATATATATATATATATATATATAAATGATATGATATATCATAAAGGTATACAGTGTATAAAATGCGTTTGATGGAACAAGATACAAACATCAATGTGAGAAACTTTGATTTTAAGAAAAATAATAGCGGAAAGACGGGAAAAGTGACCTATTGCCAAACTCTATTAGAGTTGTAATAGTTGGTGCCTCTAATTGTGGGAAAACAAACATTATGAAGAGTTTAATAGAAAGTCCTAATGGACTCAAATTTGAAAACATATACATATTTGTACTCAAAGTCACTTCATCAACCAAAATAAAAATACTTGGAAGCGCTTGTTACACCAATAAAAGGAATTGGGTTCCATACGTTTTCTGAAAATACAAATGTAATACAACCAAAAGACGCAAAAGAAAATGCCGTAATGGTATTTGATGATGTTGCTTGTGAAAAACAAAACAATATTCGCGCGAATTTTTGCATGGAGAGGCATAAAAACATCGATTATTTTTATTTATGTCAAACATATACGAGAATTCTTAAACATTTTGTACGAGATAATGCAAATTTCCTGTGTACAAACAAATGTTGTACATACTTTTGGTTGAGTATTGGCCGCTGGAAAATCCACTTATAAAAGTAGATTTTGGGAATTATCAGCTCTCCAGCAGGCAAAGAAAGTATTGAACAATTCAGTGATCTTGTACTCTTGTGCATACGATTGTGTATTACCATAAAGGTCTTGACCACACACATGTCGTTGCACTCAAAAAGTTGAAAAGACCACTTGACGGATGGTACAAGCAGCATTTCAGTGTTCTCTGTTTATTATTAGAATAGATAAGGATTATGGTTGTGTTGCATTAGGTTAAATTACATTTTCATAAGTAGCTCCTAAGTAGAATTGTATTCAATAAAAATCAGTGCCTTACCCGCAATCACTAAGAATAGACCTCCGTGCATGGCAGAACAATACGACATGTCATTTAACAATAAAAACTAAATATATTTTGTTTATTACTTTTTTGTGTGGGTGTTTTTTCTTCAAAGAACAATTTTTAACTATTGCGGCTATTCCTCCGACTCGAATGTATAGGCATCGTCACATAAGAGGATTTCTTTAAGTTACATGTTCTTCCGGCCTTAAGTCAAAAGTCAAAGCATACGAAAATCGTGTTTCAGCACACATTCAGCCACGTATGGATGCGGCAACATTACGCGGCTGAATGTGTGCTGTTGAAATCAGATGTTCCTAGGGAACAGCTAATTAAATAGACAAGTTCCGGCGGGACCCTTCTGCCCCATCCCAACAAAAAATGTTTAGTTTATTTTATTCAGGTCTTTCATAAATATTCCGACCTTCGGTAATGAGACCACAAAATCATATTATCTCTTCTATGAGAACTTGCCGGATTCAGTAATAATCTGTTCAATAACATCTGTAATGCAAAAACCTCTTGTTCTTAAAGAAGAACTTCTGTAGTGCGATTCTCTAAGTCATTTTTTGAGTTACCGACAATTGTCGATAAAAATAAAATGATTATAATTTCGTTTTTCAAAATAGTCAGGCTTAATCCCATAGTCGTTGTTTTAATATTTTATTAAAACAACTTTAATTTATTAGTGGGAAAAAATTTTTGCGGTGTTTACCAAGGGGTAAGGCAGGGAATACTATAGTTTCAGATCTATAGTATTCCCTGCCTTACCCCTTGGTAAACACCGCAAATTTTTTCCCACTAATAAATTAAAGTTGTTTTAAAAAAATATTAAAACAACGACTATGGGATTAAGCCTGACTATTTTGAAAAACAAAATAGAAGCCGTCATCCCAAACAAAAAAACGCCAACCCTCCTGATTATAATTTCGGTAATTACCGATGTTTTCATAAATATGGATGTCGATGTTAGGTCTGTACGATAACGTCGAAATAAAAGCTACAAAGTAAGTTCTCAATTATTTCTCATTAACTTTTCTCAATCAATTTTACGCTCTTGCAGCTAAAAATTTCCAGAATGTTATCGAACAACAATTTGCCAACCCTTGCAAGATGTCAGCTGATATTCAAACAATAAAATTGGCGTAAAAGATTTAATTTAACAACTGATAGTAGTTTCCGAAAAAGAATGAATTTTTCATTGAAAATTGAAGAATTGTGAGCTATAGAAGGAAACTAGATCTAATGTGTTCTCCAGGAACGTATAAGCGAGTTTAGATGGTAAGTTTTAGTAGCATTTTTCTGTTTGTACATTGAAGCAATATGTACAGTCGAACTTCTCTATAACGTAGCAGTTGCGGAACGAGGAATGACTACGTTATAGATAAAAATCATAATAGATTTTGGGTATTATCAGCTCTCCAGCAGGCAAAAATGTATCGATCTATTCAGTGATCTTGTAGTTTTGTGCATACGACTGTGTGTGACAATAAAGGTCATGACCACACAATAAAGGTCATGACACACACATATGTCGTTGCGTACAAAGGGTAGAAAAGACCACTTGAAGGATGGGACATGCAACATTTCAATGTTCTCTATTTATTATTAGAATAGATAAGAACTATTATTGTGTTGCATTAGGTTAAGTTACATTTGCATAAGTAGTTCGTAAGTGAAATATTCTTGAATAAAAATCAGTGTCTTACAAGCACTCACTAAGAATAGACCTCCGAGTCTTTTCTTCTTTACACAAGTGAACTAGATCTAATGTGTTCTCCAGGAACGTATAAGCGAGTTTCAGATGGTAAGTTTTTGTAGCATTTTTCTGTTTGTACATTGAAGCAATATGTACATTCGAACTTCTCTATAACATAGCAGTTGGGGAACGAGGAATGACTACGTTATAGATAAAATGTTGATTTTCCAAACCCTCTTAAAGACCTAACTTCAGTAGAGGAAGGATTGGTAATTGTAACGCTTGGTTTTGAAAGGCAAAGTACCATTCGGGGTGCCGTAGTCAATGTTCCCATATCGGTTAATGAAACCGTAACATCTCTTCCTAGTAATTTTGATCAAGCTCAAGTAATTCATTAAATCTTAAACGCCGTATGGAATACCAGCTTGATTATATGACTGAAACCATTAGACCAGCAAAAGTAATTGAAGCAGCCAGATATTTGATCAACACAGAGTTATACATCAATCATTATATTACTATTGATGAGCGGTGGTTTGATGGATTTAACTCTTCACAGGCCGTACCTTTTGGGCCAACCAAGATACCAAGTGGCAATTCATGAAATTTTCCACAACCAAATTACAGGTCGATGAATATTCTACAGAAAACCTAAATCCTGGTTGGCAAGACACTATGCTCGAAAGTAGAGCTATTGAAAACCAACGTGTGGTTATGGCTCCAGGTGAAGGTCGCAGTCCCGTCGATATGATTATCGATTCGGATTCCGAAGAGTAGGCTTATGTTTCAATATATTGTGGGCAAAAACGTTCCTGCACGGAAACTTATTCAAAAATTTTTCGATCGGAGCGTAGACGGTATGACAGAAGATGCTGTAGGGTTGATAAGATATTATATAGCTACAAAAAGCTAGAGTTGTTGACAATTAAAAGTGCTATGTCGATTGCTTTGAGTAAAAACATGCGATCCCGAAACGTAACAGATGAAAATGCTTTGAACGATACCTATATGAATAGCCTTATTCAACATGATGGTGGGTACCGCATCCTAAAGGGTATACGCACTTCGCCTGCCCACTGGGAAGGGGAAAAGAAGAAAGCCGTTGCAATGTAAAGACAATTTGGTCCGTCCACTATTTTCGTTACTTTATCTGCAGCCGAAACCAAATGGAATAAACTATTGGTAATACTGTCGAAAACTGTTGACAATATTGATATTACCAAAGAAGAAGCATCTAATCTATCCTTTTCTGAAAAAGCTCGGTTGATCCGAAGCGACGCGGTTACATGCTCCCAGTACTTCGATTTCCGTTTCTGGCAATTATTTTCTCTTTTCAAAATGAATAATGGTATTTTCGATAATCATTTTGTAGAGAAATATTACTGGAGAGTTAAATTCCAACAACGTGGGTCTCCCCACATGCATGGCATGTACTGGCTTAAGGATGATCCCAAAATTAATCTTAATGATTCGTCTTCTTTTCCGTCTGTCATTAGATTTATAGATAAATACGTATCTACAAGAGGTGATGACGATAGTTTGCAGGTATATACATATATATATCCTAGCAGAGACACAACCATAATCACTCTTGTTGTATAAGTTAGATACGCTGGCCTTCAACTTCTCGAGCCCAGTCGATCACGGATGCTGATTGACAGCTCGGGTATCACCTCTACAAGTTCCCTCTGCGGAGACCGGGCGACGGTTGTTGTTGGTTTGCTCATTTTGATACATAGGAGAGACTGTTCTCTCACTGGAATAATTGTAGTTGTATTAGTAATAAACGAAGATCCTCTGCGATCACTAAGATCCTCTGCGATCCATGTGAACCTTTGCGTTCACTTTTGTTTTATCTCTCGAAGCGAAAGCATCAAGGCCTCTGCGCCAACCCACGATTACAAAAGGTAATCTTTGTTGTAGTAAGAAAAGAAACACAATAAACAGCAATCATATTTATATAAAGAATTAATACTGGTTGTTTTTATTTCACTTGTTCTTTTCTCCCTCCACTGCTCATCATCTACGGTAACTGAGAAATATACCTATGGATCACCCCTCCCTCACCTCAACATTTTATCCTATCGAACTGGAGATTTTGTTGTTGCCCAATTAAACATTTGGTCGCATCGAGCCGAATAGAAGCCAGCCCTTTTGTTGTCGCTGCTACAGTTGCCTATTCCCCCCCTCTTGTATTGTGATACAACGAGATTTGAAGCCGTTGTTGTTGTCTTAGGACGGACAAATATTGAAGAAAATTGCATCTCCTCTAAACCAGGGTTTCGGAGTCGAGGTATTTTTGGCTCGACTCCGACTCCGACTCCAGACGAGTTTTTTTCACGACTCCGACTCCGACTCAGACTCCGGGTCGACTCCGAGTGTGAATTCCTGAATTCGTATACAACTAAAAATGAATAAAATGTTCACAAATTTTTATCATTTTCCTATATATTGGCCTATATAGGCTAATGGCTTAGTTTTTCGTTATATATTCATTGGAAAGGGCATTCATTGGAATGCATTCGAATATTACATTGAAAAATAGCAAAGTTAGAAAGGTTTTGTCGGTTTTCCTTTTTTTGCAAGAGTATATTCTGGACGGAATTCTTCCGCGTGAGAAAATCTTTAAAGTTTCAAAATATCTGAAAATGGAGGGGCAATACAAATCATAAGGACTACATGCAATAAAAATTATAAACAATTCATGACCGAGTTTCAGAATGGATGTAAGCCAACATTTTAGTGTGCTTAGCCTTAAAAGGAGACCCCCATTATAAAGCTCAATAAAAGCCATTTTTCATGATTTTTTTTTGAGAAAACTACGTAACTTTTTGGCAGATTTTTTTTCTTCATCTAAAATAGAATAATATTACGAAGTTCTGAGTCCGTCTACGAATCCCTGTTTTTATTAAAACATTTTGCGGTGCCAATTCTAGCTTGAAAACTAATAAACCACTTGTGATATATTTTTGCGGCCGATTTCGAGAAAAACACCGTTTATATGCCTCATACAAAATAAAATAAATTGTTCCCATCCAACGCTCATACTAAGGCTACATTGTTCCGATCGGCTTAAAAATTTGAAATTTATAAGTAGGGATCACCCCTTAAACTAAAATTCAGCTCTTGCATTTTAAGCGTTGGTGTGTTGTGGATATTTTATTGAAATACTTGTGTACACCATCCAGCACGAAGGCAGATGGATGTTTTCTGGAACTGAAAAATTCGCACACGATGAGATTTCGTGCATGAAAATATTCTACAAAAAATTTTTTTTTGAAAATTTTATGTAGGACGAGAAATCTATATTGTCATGTTTTCATTGTCCTTTATCACTTTTACCCGATCCTTTCTTATGAAAACTTAATGATTATGTATTTAATTGAATTTCGTGCATGCTGGCGGGCGGATCCGGTTATTTGAATGTCTGCATCTAAAGCCCTCATATAGTATACAATGAATCCTAGAAGAAAGATTCGCCGTTTGTCAGACTTCTGAGTTGTGGCGAGATGAATCTGTCGTTGACCAACAACGAATTTATGATGCTCTAATTCAGAGGCGTAACCATCCGAATTTCATATATAGTTAATAGATTTTGCGAAATTTACCGAAATACATAAACATACGGTTTTTTAGAGAAAGTAACGAGTAAAACTGATAAAGGGCTTTGAAAACGTGACAATATCGATTTCTTGGATAAGGGAAACCTAAATATAATTTTCGGTGGAACGTTTTTGTAGAAAATTTCATTTTGTTTTACTTTTTGAGTTCAAGAACAAGAAGGACGTGGGGACAGCATATTCGAGAGAAAGGTTCCTCATTCTATTTAACTGAAAACATGTAATCTAAACATTATGAAACAATATCTCAATGATTGATGGGGGTCGATCAAAAAATTCATTATGTCATAACTCAGAAATTCCAGCTATGAGATCATTCGGGGCTCTCAATTCGTGCTTTCTTGACTTCCATTTTGTGTCACAGGGTATTCAGTAAGATTTCCCATAGAGACCATAATGTCTTTAATAAAAGACAAGGATGACTCATCAAAAACAGAAGATGAGAATACCAATAGACCTTTGTGAGAAGACAACTGAGACTTCTGACGAAAGAGGTTAAAGGTTAATCTAAATTCTATTGTCATAGAACTTTACTCTTGTTTGCAAAACTGCAAGGAATCAATTGGATCAACAAAATAGGGTTGAATAGACTACCCTGTGAATGGTCCTTTAACTTAGTATAATATACCGTTTGAATATATGTTTTCTTATACCAAATTGAATGTTATATTTCTATAACGTGGAAAAAATTTTGCCCGGAGTCGGAGTCGAGTTATTTTTTTCGACTCAGACTCCGACTCCGACTCCAGCAAAATTGCTCGACTCCGACTCGTAGACTCCGACTCCGACTCCGACTCCGAAACCCTGCTCTAAACAACAAATTACAATACTAACACCAGGTACGTAAACTCAGATTTCTATCAGAAGTGAGCTACCGCGAGTGTTAATATTTTTCGTTTGAGCAGTAAATAAATCATTGGTCGAATTTCAATTGCCCTGCGCGAGTGCATTTAATTCGTTGCTTTCCTTCCCCCATCATACAGGCCACACAAAACTTATTGAAATCATTGTTGTACTGATTATCCAATGTCGGGTGATCATACAAATTATTATCCGTGTTGTTGTTGTTATTCTTGTTAGATTTGCTCCAAATCATTTGGTCTCACCATAACAACACACACATAAAACCAATTGCCTTTTCTCATTGCAATTTCTAATTGTAGCTAAAAATCACTCTGGTCGACTATTAACATCACTACGTGTGTTAATTATTTCGTTCCTCCATTTGTTGCTAGTTTTATTTTGTTGTACTGATCACCCTACGTCGCGTTGATCATACAAAACGTCTTCGTTTTTCTTCATAATATCACACAACTCGTTTAGTTGTTGATCTCATTTGAAAGGCCGATACCTTTAGTGAGAATTCGCTGTGATATTTACAAAAACAAAGCTCATCAAATTTCCAATCGGATTTGCATCGGTTATTGAACTCTCGCTTTGGTAAATAATAACTCTCATTGCACCGACTGTTGTTGTTATTCCCCAGGGTTTTTTTTCTAACGAAGCCCTTTTGTTGAGAATTTGCATTGGCAAATTTACAATAACAACATACATTGCCTACAGTCACATATTGTCGTTTGGTTTACTTTGTTATTACGATCATCTCCAACCAACAAATATTTGGCGTTGTTATTTCTCCTCGTTTTATTTTAAAACTCTTTGAAAATTTGCATTGGCAAATTTGCAATAACAACACTCCATCCAAATTCTCATTCCATTGGTTTATTTGTTGTAGCGATCGTACATCGCCAACCAAACACATTCGTCTGTTCTATTCTCCTACCTTTGTTTAATAGGTAATTATTCTAATTTGAGAAATTACATTGTAATTATACCAACAACTTTCCCGCCTTTTTAAGCGTCCCCTAAAAAACTCTGCTGATCCTCAGCACTCACTTGCTTGGTCGTTTGCAACGACTGTTGTTCAGTGGGAGCTTCCCTGTTCACACATATCCATTTCTCTGCTAGCGCCACTTGTGTTGTCGAGTCCTCTTTGTGCTATATTCGTTGATGGTTTAGCACAGTGGGGTAAAATAGCACAAATAGTTTTTTTTTTTAATAATTAATTTTGAAAATTATTTTTCGATAATTTTTGAAACTATAATTAATTGGCAGTAGGGTTTTTGGAATTTTTGGACAAATTCACCCTACATTCGGCATTTATTGCACCTATTTCGAGCAGAGAATATATGCGAAAAATACTAGTTTTTCGACATTTTAATATTGTTTTTGGCAATATTACTTAAACATTTCGGAAAATTGTTTGAGCCCCCGTAGGGTTTAGGTATTTTTGGACAAATACACCCTACGTTTGGCATACCTTGCACCAACGTGTCAACCAAATAAGATATATTTCTGACAAATTATTTTATCTGCGTAGATTTTCTTGGGCAAACATTTCTTTTTCAGACAAATAGCATATTTGTCGTTGGAATTTGGACAAGTACACCCCAGCATTGGAAAATCTCACCTTTTCATACACCCTACACTTGGTAGCGCCATATACACTTTTGTATAATTGAGACTTTTTAGCATATTTTGGCTACATTAAAGCAGTTTTTTTCGCATTGAGAAAGTTTCTTGAACATATCTTCCATTTCCCTCTACTTTAATTTCAAATATAATTACACCTTGCTAAGATTCTGTTGTATTCTTAGAATTCTGGAGGTTTTTGTGGAAATTTCTTATTTCCCTTGAGCTATAGCAATTTGTGCTTCAACTGAATTTCCTCTTTTCAGCATTCCTCATAGTTTGTTGCAAATTCAATTGTAGAATTTTGGTAATTTCTGCGCATTATAATTTAAAAATGTCAGTCACCCCACTCACTCGTTTTGTTAGAGCTTCTGAAATCTTTTTGAGACGTGTGGCTTCCTTTGAAAAGAAAAGTGAAACCAACTATAACGTACATTATCTCGAAATCCACAATTCAGAACTTCGAAAATTGTGGAACAAAGTTCATTGCACTTACGAGGAGTGCAAAAACTGCCTCTCGACATCCGAGACTGCACAGACTGATGGTATTGATGTCGTTGAGGAAAAATATGGTACAACCTACATGACCTATATCCGGTGCTTGTCTACCATTGACAAACATCTTAAACGCCTAAAATCTTCAGGCACTGATACTCCTTCCCCTGCTATAGCTTCTCCCATCTCGCCACCTCCACCAACTGATTTGTTGAACATTTCAAAAGAAACGCAATCTTCAGGTTTGCTTTCGTGTGAACCTTTATCTCCGGTTGCTGTGCAGTCTACTTCTCCCTCCGTACCTGGCCCACCTGAAACTTTTTGCAATCCTTGCAATTGCTCTAGTGACCCTGTTGCTAACTCCACATCACCTGTCGATACCCACAGCTTACCATTGCCACCAATCGACATTGATGTTTTTGCTGGCGATTTTATGTCCTGGCCGTCTTTTCGTGATCTATTCACCACTCTGTACATCAAAAATGTGCGCCTTTCTGACATTGAACGTCTGTGCTACTTAGTACAGAAAACCCCCGGTGAGGCCCGTGAAATCGTTTCGAGATTTCCACTCACCAATTGTAGTTTCCCTTTAGCGTGGAAAGCTTTGTCGGATGCCTATGATAACAAACGCATTCTGGTGGATAGTCACATAAAACAATTGTTTGCTCTCCCAACTCTAGAAAAAGAAACAGTTTCAGGTTTGAAAATTCTTCAGCGCGGTGTCAATAGTTGTCTAGCTGCAATGACAGTCTATGACGTCGTCACGGATCATTGGGATCCAATAATTGTGTATATTTGTTTGCAGTGTTTGCCAAAATTGACTTTGACTCTGTGGGAGCAAAGCATCACAAATAAGTCGTCGTTGGCTTCTTGGAAAGACCTAGATGCTTTTCTCACAGACAGGATACAAACATTGGTGTGTATCCAAAGCGTGTATGGAAATCAGGTCGCAAAATCATCACCCACGAATGTGGTTTCATCCAACTCCTCCAATAAATTGTTGTCGGTACAAAAATCCCATAATGTATCACCCCTTCCATCCACTAATTTGTCGAACACTTATTGCCCAATTTGTCCTAACCAGAGCCATGTTCTGCGTCTCTGCCCCCAATTTGGCAAACTGTCATTTGAGGACAAATTCTCGTTGTAAAAAAGTATAAGTATTGTATAAATTGCTTATCGCGTGGCCATGTATTTATTTATTTATTTATTACAGTCTATAGAACATACATTCCTTACAGACTATGATTTAAAAGTACAAATATTGTAAAATTTAATTAAATTTAGTTAAAAAATACAATTTGAAAACATCTTTCGAGTTGCAAAACTCTATATGTTTATTGAATCGTTTTTGGTAATTTATGTTGGTTTCATTAATATAAGAAAAAGCTCGTGTTAACGGGCTGTGGGAAGCATAGTTTGTTCGATGCAGCGGAACATTAAAAACGTTAATGTATCTTATTTGCCTTGGAGGTACATACAGCGGCACCAATGATAATAAGTCTGGCGAAGTAATTCGATTATTCAACAAATCAAAAATAAAAAGAGCTGACTGTATTTTACGTCGGAGCTCAAGGGTTTGCATACCCAACAACAAACATTTGGATTCATACGTGGTAGCTTCAACAAACATAAATGGCCTGAAAGCATATTTTATAAAAACGCGCTGAACTCTCTCAATACGAGATATATGGCTCTTACTATATGGGTTCCATATAATTGCAGCATACTCAATTTTAGATCTAACATACGCTGTGAAAATTACTTTCAAAGTATGAGGGTCGGAAAAGTCTTCGCAATTTCTTTTTATGTATGCCAACATCTTGTACGTTTTCGGGAGGATGTAGTTTATATGTGGCAAAAATGTTAAAGCAGAATCATAGATAACCCCAAGATCTCGAATGGAAGTAACTGTTTTAACTGTATCTTCCCCCAATTTAAAAGAACACTGAATTGGATGATGTATCTTATGAAATGATACATGGAAACATTTTGATATATTGAGCGGTAGTTTATTTATCTGACACCATACATAAAGATTGTTTAAATCTGACTGTAATCGTAAGACGTCTAGTAGCGAGTCTACCCTAGAGAATATTTTAAGATCGTCAGCATACAGAAGAAATTTAGAGTTATGAAAACATGATGAAATATCATTTATAACTAGAATAAAAAACAAAGGTCCCAATATACTCCCCTGAGGAACTCCTGATGTTTGGATATATGGATAGGATTCATAACCACCAACTTTAACTCTGCATATTCTGTTAGATAAATAGGATTCAATCCACTGCAAAAAAATAGAATGAAAACCCAAGCATCTAAGCTTAAATAACAAAACCGTGTGCGAGACCTTATCGAAAGCTTTAGAAAAGTCGGTATATAACGTTTCCAATTGGCTACCTCGTTCTAGCGTTGAAATACAATATTCACTAAACGTTGTAAGATTAGTAATGGTAGATCTGCCCGAAACAAAACCATGTTGATGGGGAGAAATTATAGATTTTGATAAGAAAAATATTTTTTTATAAACAATATGCTCAAACAATTTTGAAATGGAAGACAATTTTGAAATAGGCCGATAAGACAATACATCATGTTTATTGCCGTCTTTAAAAACCGGAGTTATTGACGCCGACTTCCAAGAATTAATAAATATTCCTTCCTTTAGGGACATGTTGAGAATGATTGTGATAGGATGGCTAAGACTGTCATTACACTTTTTTAGAATGTGTGGACAAAGTCCGTCAGAATCAATTTTAGTGCCACTTTTTAATTCATTAATTGCTTAATACACGTCATCACTATTTATGACTAAGAAACCAATGTTTAAATTAGTTTCAGATATATGACTAACATTATGGAAACCCGTAGGAGCCTCAAAATTAGATTTGAAGTAATCTGCAAAAAGATTTACAACATCAATACCCGTTTCAAACGCCTTACCATTATAGTTTATTGTTGAAGGGATATCTGTATGCTGCGTTTTGGACTTTGTAAAAGTCCAAAATGCTTTTGGATTTGACTTAATTTCACTTTCTCTTTTAAGTAAGTACTGCTTGTATAAATACTTGTTTAAGAAGTTATATTCGCGTTGATAGTGACTAAGCATTTCTCTGTCATGTAAGGAGTTGGATTTGACAAATTTCTTCCGAAATTTATTTCGAAGGTTTTTAATTTTTTTAAGATTTTTGTTATGCCAAGGCTGTTTATAAGATTTATGTTTCTTACGAGGTACATGCTCATTGAGAATAGACACAACTTTTTTCAGAAATAAGTTATACGATTGCTCTGTAGAACATCCAGCAAACAATGCTTCCCAATTAACGGAATACAATATAGAGCTTAGCAGCTCGAAATTACACATATCAAAATTAAAATATGATACATCATTATCTGTGGAATAACGTAGAAACTCAAATGATTTAATTTCCACTGTAAGTGGACTGTGATGAACATTAGATGGGGATAATGTTGTTACTGATTCATACAAATTGAACAAACAATTGTCAGATACAAATATCAGATCGAGGAATCGGTTCAGTCGATTGCATATGCTATTAATTTGAGTTAAGCTCAAAGCAAGAAATGTGTCAACAAAATTAATTTCATGTTCCTTTGTAACATTTATAGGAGATAAACAACCATTATGATCAAATTTGATCCAAGAAATATTAGGTAAATTAAAATAACCCAAAATACAATACACTGCATCTTTTAAAGCGACCCCATTTAATGTTGTAATATTAGAAACATGTTTGTCATATAAACTTCCTGAACTAAGATACACACACACATACAAATTAATTTTTAAACCGATAATACATATAACCAATTGATCAAGAAGACCATTATCATCGTTGATAAGAACTTGCGTTGATTTATACTGCTTATTTACAGCCACTAAGACACCACCACCTCTTGAACAGCCAGTAATGTCAGCATTACGATCTTTCCGGAAAACATTAAAAAGGTTTTGATCAAAAAATTCAGAACTTAAAAAATCCGCATTAATTAGTTAAATCTTGCCAGAGCAAACATAGTTGCAACTGGTGTAAACAAAGGCATCATAGCGTTCTCCACCGGCCACATGTTAGAAGAG
The DNA here is from genome assembly GCF_047663935.1 of Musca autumnalis. NCBI lineage: Eukaryota > Metazoa > Arthropoda > Insecta > Diptera > Muscidae > Musca > Musca autumnalis. The sequence goes on along the minus strand of NW_027411755.1, from coordinate 83,019,270 downwards.
CTCCGGCCACATCAAAACTGTTTCCGTCTTTTACTGATGTCAAAAGTCGAGATCGCAGTTATGTTTTGTCGCAGCCCAGACACCCTCCAGGCAGTTCTACTTTGCCATGCACTTCTCCGGCTTTTACAAATGTCAAAAGTCGAGAGTCTAAGTGTACTGTGTCGACTTGCTCTTCTTCCAAACGCCGAAGCAATCATACAGACACTAATACCTTGCGCAATAGTAAAGTTCTTGCTTCGCCACCAAGCTCCGCTCCGGCTTTTAAACATTTCAAAAGTCGAGCCCTTGATTGTAAGTTGTCGCCACAAAATTCCGCTCCGGCTTTTACAAAGGTCAAAAGTCAAGTATTTACTTCTTCTTTGTCGCGCTCGAATACCTCTCTGGCTTTTACCAAGGTCAAAAGTCGAATATTTAGTCCTTCCTTGTCGCGTCCAACCCCCACTCCGGCTTTTACTGATGTCAAAAGTCGAAAACTTCGTTTGTTGGATCGGTCTTCGAACAACACCAAACTCCTCCTCAGATAATAGTTTGCTTTTGGGAACGGCCAAAGATAGTTCTGAATTCGTAGCTTCCCAAAAATCTATTTTCGGGTACCTCCTTACGGGTTCAGTTCCTACCGTCTCTAGAACATAACCTCACAATCGATAGTACTATTGAAAATCGACCACTATACTCAATTGTAGAAACATTCACTACTATTATATCTTGAAAACTAAAATTGAATTGTTCAGTGACTCGTCTCCACATTCTTGAATCGAGCTAATATCGGAGTCGATCATTTCTTAATTACTCGTTTATAGAAATCGCTAATTTGAATTATAGCTCACTTGAAATCTGAATTTACGTTCATTCTTTTTACAATTATTTCTAGCTTTAATTGTTGATACACGCTTACGTGTATCAAGGTGGGCGGCAATGTATAAGTTAGATACGTTGGCCTTCAACTTCTCGAGCCCAGTCGATCACGGATGCTGATTGACAGCTCGGGTATCACCTCTACAAGTTCCCTCTGCGGAGACCGGAGAGTGTAGATACCAACGGGCGACGGTTGTTGTTGGTTTGCTCATTTTGATACATAGGAGAGACTGTTCTCTCACTGGAATAATTGTAGTTGTATTAGTAATAAACGAAGATCCTCTGCGATCAACACGATCCTCTGCGATCACTAAGATCCTCTGCGATCCATGTGAACCTCTGCGTTCACTTTTGTTTTATCTCTCGAAGCGAAAGCATCAAGGCCTCTGCGCCAACCCACGATTACAAAAGGTAATCTTTGTTGTAGTAAGAAAAGAAACACAATAAACAGCAATCATATTTATATAAAGAATTAATACTGGTTGTTTTTATTTCACTTGTTCTTTTCTCCCTCCACTGCTCATCATCTACGGTAACTGAGAAATATACCTATGGATCACCTCTCCCTCACCTCAACATTTTATCCTATCGAACTGGAGATTTTGTTGTTGCCCAATTAAACACTTGTAGTAGAGAATTCCGTGGTGAAAAAATATGTAGATATGGTGTGCCACATCCCCCGATGCCTGCAACTGAAATCTTGTTGCCACTTCCCGAAGACTTTGAAAATATCCAGGAATATAAGGCCAACTACGATAAAATTCAAAGTATACTAAATGCAAATTTGGACACTCAAACAGTTTCGTAATTAAATAATTTCGAATATTTCCTGGCCCATGAAAGTCTTACTTTCAACGGATACATGTTATCTATTCGATCTTCTTTAAAAAAGACGAAAATTTTTCTGAAAAGGAAATTCAAAGACAAATTGGTGAATGCACACAATCCAACAATATTGTCAGTGCACAGAGCCAATATGGATATTCAGTATATCCTAGATCCACAACGTGCATGTATTTATATTATCAACTACATTAATAAATCAAATCGAGGAGTATCAAGAATTCTTCGGGATGCGGTGGAAGAAATTAGTGCGGGCAATTATTCTGTAAAACAAAAGCTGCAGCATATTGCTCATAAATTTTTTAACCTAGAGAGCAACTTCAAAATTTGGTATTTTGGAATATTATGATGAACTGGATGATTTATGTCTAGCAGATTTCGCGGCCAAATATAAATATTCCAGATCACGCCGAAGCAATGCAACAGAGGATAACTACGATGAGCAAGATAATGAAGAACCTGAACGTATTTTACATACTTTTCGGCTTAAGAATGATAGTGGGTTCATAAAGAAAAAAGTTATGCCTCATGTAATACGGTATAGAAGATATAACGTTAATACCCACAGAAGCGATTACTTTCGAGAACTCGCGATGTTATTCAATCCTTGGAGAAATGTGGAAGTTGACTTACTGCAAAATGACAAAGAAGCTACTAGCAATGCTCTGAAGGATAGTATCGAGATGAACAGGAAAAAATATTATGTATTTGAGGATCGAGAACTTGAAAATGTTCTACAGCGCCTAACCGAAGAACTATCGGGAGATCATATAAACGAAGAAGCTGGTAACCACAATATTGATTATGAATTTAGAGTTCTTGGTGTACCAGATATAGATCCGAATGTAAATATTTTACGAAGTCAGAACGATGGTACAACAGCACAAACTACAGAAACATCGATACGCGTTATCAATCTTCCTCCTTTGATTTCTTAACCTGAACTGTTAAACATGGTTCGTACGTTAAATGCAAAGCAGAAGCTTTATTTAACACATGTTTTTCCATAATATAAAATGTGATCAACATTTTATGAATCTATAGGTGGAGGTGCCGGTAAAAGCCGATTAATATCAGCGATTTATCAATCCGTTAATAGGAGGCTAAATAGCATACCAGGCTCCGATCCTACATTAATAAAAGTTTTACTGACAGCTCCTACATGAAAAGCCGCTTTTGGCATTGGTGGTGCCACATAACATTCGATGTTTTCTCTTTCAATAAACCAGTCAAGTTCTGAGTTGAGACCTTTATATGCAGATGCCTTAAACTATGTTTATACCAAGCTAATGAATTTAAGATTACTTATTATTGATGAAATTTCAATGGTTGGTACAAAAATGTTTTCGTATTTGGATGAAAGGCTTAAGCAAATCTTCAAAAGTACAGCATCGTTCGGTGGTATTTCGGTTCTCGTGTTCGGTGATTTAAAGCAATTATCACCCGTTGCTAATCGCTGGATATTTGCACCGCCAACAAATGATCCATATAGTGTAATTTATGGAACTACGACATGGGATCAATTCAAATATTTCGAACTCACTGAGATTATGCGTCAAAAAGAAGATCAGTCATTTGCAATAGCTCTGAATTATATCACTGTGCAACATTTTTAAGGTGATCTTGTGCAAACAATTCGAACTGAGGATTTTTTGAAAGTACAGACCCAAACGACAAAAACCTCTAGGTGGGTTTTGCTGTGTAAGATCCAGTTTGGATTTTGTGACCCCATCTAAATATGGTTAAATATTAAGTTTTTAAAGAAATTCGGGGCTATATCTCTGAAACCAATGCGAATATTCTTCCGACCTCTTTGGCATTGGTGGTGCCACATAACATTCGATGTTTTCTCTTTCAATAAACCAGTCAAGTTCTGAGTTAAGACCTTTACATGCAGATGCCTTAAACTCTGTTTATACCAAGCTAATGAATTTAAGATTACTTATTATTGATGAAATTTCAATGGTTGGTACAAAAATGTTTTCGTATTTGGATGAAAGGCTTAAACAAATCTTCAAAAGTACAGCATCGTTCGGTGGTATTTCGGTTCTCGTGTTCGGTGATTTAAAGCAATTATCACCCGTTGTTGATCGCTGGATATTTGCACCGCCAACAAATGATCCATATAGTGTAATTTATGGAACTACGACATGGGATCAATTCAAATATTTCGAACTCACTGAGATTATGCGTCAAAAAGAAGATCAGACATTTGCAATAGCTCTGAATTATATCACTGTGCAACATTTTTAAGGTGATCTTGTGCAAACAATTCGAACTGAGGATTTTTTGAAAGTACAGACCCAAACGACAAAAACCTCTAGGTGGGTTTTGCTGTGTAAGATCCAGTTTGGATTTTGTGGCCCCATCTAAATATGGTTAAATATCAAGTTTTTAAAGAAATTCGGGGCTATATCTCTGAAACCAATGCGAATATTCTTCCGACCTCTAAAGCAAATTTGTATATATGGACAAGAATAAAATATTTGGAGAAATAATGAACTCGAAAGACTACTTTTATTGCCTCAAATTTCAAAATATATCTAAAAAATCCCTAATTTGTATACATTTCGCACCATATCTAGAATGTGATACTCAACTCTTATGAACATGTCATTGTTGTAAAATGCCTCTATCTCGTGGTTTTTGTATATTTTCAACGACGATTTAATAAATATGTCAATAATGTCGTGAAATCCCAACTGCAATACTAAATACCGATGAAACAACATGAAATAAGCATTTTAGATTTTCAGAATATTCTAAAGAATTGCTGAGAACATTATTTCAATGATTTTTGCAAAGGGTTACTTGGTTTAACTCCCAATAGTTTAGCTGATACCGGCCAGAATTCCAGAAATTATGTAAAATTTTCTATATTTTATCGATTTTGATGCCCTAGATGAAGTTTTTCTTGTTTGATGTGTTCAAAAGATAAGTTCTACTAGTTTAGGGCTACAATACAAAAGGGAACTAGATCTAATGTGCTCTCCAGGAACGTATAAGCGAGTTTCAAATGGTAAGTTTTTGTAGCATTTTTCTGTTTGTACATTGAAGCAATATGTACAGTCGAACTTCTCTATAACTTAGCAGTTGGGGAACGAGGAATGACTACGTTATAGATAAAATGTTGATATTCCGAACCCTCTTAAAGACTTAACGTCAGTAGATGAACGATTGGTAATTGTAGCGCTTGGTTTTGAAAGGCGAAGTACCATTCGGGGCGTCGTCAAGCTCAAGTAATTCATTAAATCTTAAACGCCGTATGGAATATCAGCATTATTACATGACTGAAACCATTAGACCAGCAAAAGTAATTGAAGCACCCAGATATTTGATCAACACAGAGTTATACATCAATCATTATATTACTATTGATGAGCGGTGGTTTGATGGATTTAACTCTTCACAGGCCGTACCTTTTGTGGCCAACCGAGATACTAAGCGGCAATTCATGAAATTTTCCACAACCGAATTACAGGTCGATGAATATTCTACAGAAAACCTAAATCCTGGTGGTCAAGACACTATGCTCGAAAGTAGAGCTATTGAAAACCAACGTGTGGTTATGGCTCCAGGTGAAGGTCGCAGTCCCGTCGATATGATTATCGATTCGGATTCCGAAGAGTAAGCTTATGTTTCAATATATTGTGGGCAAAAACGTTCCTGCACGGAAACTTATTCAAAAATTTTTCGACCGGAGCGTAGACGGTATGACAGAAGATGCTGTAGGGTTGATAAGATAGTATATAGCTACAAAAAGCTAGAGTTGTTAACAATTAAAAGTGCTATGTCAATTGCTTTGAGTAAAAATATGCGATCCCGAAACGTAACAGTTGAAAATGCTTTGAACGATACCTATATGAATAGCCTTATTCAACATGATGATGGGTACCGCATCCTAAAGGGTATACGCACTTCGCCTGCCCACTGGGAAGGGGAAAAGAAGAAAGCCGTTGCAATGTAAAGACAATTTGGTCTGTCCACTTTTTTCATTACTTTATCTGCAGCCGAAACCAAATGGTATAAACTATTGGTAATACTGTCGAAAACTGTTGACAATATTGATATTACCAAAGAAGAAGCATCCAATCTCTCCTTTTCCGAAAAAGCTCGGTTGATCCGAAGCGACGGGGTTACATGCTCCCAGTACTTCGATTTCCGTTTCAGGCAATTGTTTTCTCTTTTCAAAATGAATAATGGTATTTTCGATAATCATTTTGTAGAGAAATATTACTGGAGAGTTAAATTCCAACAACGTGGGTCTCCCCACATTCATGGCATGTACTGGCTTAAGGATGATCCCAAAATTAATCTTAATGATTCGTCTTCTTTTCCGTCTGTCATAAGATTTATAGATAAATACGTATCTACAAGAGGTGATGACGATAGTTTACAGGTATATATGGTAAATTTCAAATTTCTTTTGCAATTCCATTGGAAGAAATCTTAAAAAAATATTCGCAAGCACATCCGCAATTTTTGGAACATAGATTAAGAAAAAAGTCGTGGTTTCAAATCTGTTCGCGTTCACAAAATTGGATGCTGCGCTTCAAAGTTGTGTGGGGTTTTATTTCCTTATAAAGAACAAATATTTAAAAATTCCATTTTTGCTGTAATAAAAAAATGTATATATAACGCGTTAACAGCATTTAATATCTATCCGTAGATGCCTAAATATTTACTAAATGTATTTCTATTTTCGCGGAAAATCAAGAAATACTGAAAAAATCTTGGAGTAAATTTAATTTATTCTAATTTAGAGTCCAAATAAAACCCGAAAAAAAATAAATTAAAAATACGTACAGATTCTAGACAACGGGTAGAAAAATATAAGACCAAAAATTTAAAGATAGGATTTATAACTGCCATATTACAGCAACAACAAAAGACGAAAACTAATTGTTGGAATATTATTTCAAAAATATATTTTTTTTTGTTTAATACGAAAAATAGAATAAAACATTTTTGGGAGTTATTCTACTATTTCGCTAAATTTCGATGCAAGGACTGACGGACTTCGCTGAAACTTCTTCAGGGAAAATGCGATGACAAACCCGAAAGTGCATTTGCTTACTTTGATAAACAATAGGATTATGAAATAGAAAGTAATATTGAAATTACAACCAAAGAAAAAACATAAAAGTTAAAAAACGTATAATTCGCGAATTCGTTAAAATCAGTTAAGGCGCATGCGCTTTTCAGATACAGCGAGTGCATCTCTATCAATATGTAGCGATTTTTCCACTTTTCATTCAGCGGCCAAAGTGTGCCGTCAGCTGCATCTTACTGTTCAAAAAACCTTTATGTGGGTAAAAATTGCGCGATGTACATAAGATTATAAGGCGCATCCGATTTCAGTGACCGCCTATAAAAAATACGTCATTATAAAAAATTTTAAACAAATTCGTCAAGAACCGCGGATGTGTACCAAATTCTATTTTATACGAAATACGAATATTACTCCAGAATCTCGGTAATTTATGCCACACGGTATTGGAAAATAATATAATCGCGTATAATGGATTCCATTTATGTAAAAATAACCAAAGAAAATCGCGGTTCAATGCGCGGAATCATCAAAATATAATTTTGCAGAATTTCCTACTTTCAAGGTATCTATAACCGCCGTTTTAGTGGATGGATTTGAAAACGGAAGGGTTCATTAGATCCGGCGCGTAAAAAAACTAAAATCACGCGGGGTTCAAGGGAACCTGAGTCACAGTTGTAAATTTTGAAGCCAAAAAATAGGATTTTGAATAAAATGTACGCACCAAAATTTCGACTTTGGACTCCTATTACTAGGGAGCTGTATGAAGCACACTCATGAGATATACATCAAACGACGTGGAATCACGAGTTCTACAATCAAGTATATAGGTTAGGTCATTATCTGGTTGCGCCCTCTAATTATAAGAAAAATTCAAAAAACCCAGATTTCAAAACTTCAAAATGTCAGCATCGATTTTAGGGGGATGCAGTGTATATATCGAAAAGTCATACATTAGAACCATGTTGCCCAAGGGGTATTCGTCAATTCTTTTTTTGAGCTCAGGTCTCAATTTTCCATCGTTTGACCAGAAATCAAGAAAGAACACAAAAAAACTTGTAAACTTCAACACATTTTTACCCATTTTTTAATATTACCACCAACACAGCTTCCACATAAATTATTTGTTATGGTTCATTTTATGCGACCATTTAGAACCATGTTGCCCAAGGGGTATTCTTCAATTCTTTTTTTGAGCTCAGGTCTCAATTTTCCATCGTTTGACCAGAAATCAAGAAAGAACACCAAAAAACTTGTAAACTTCAACACATGTTTACCCATTTTTTAATATTACCACCAACACAGCTTCCACATAAATTATTTGTTATGGTTCATTTTATGCGACCCCGGCTAAAACACTTCAATTAATATAAATATATTCATATTGTATAAAATATATTGACAGTTCGCGACTTATTAAATGGTGAACCTCAACTTCAACGATTGTAAAACATTTTTGAATATTACCATATATCCTAGCAGCGACACAACCACAATCACTCTTGTACTAGAGAATTCCGTGGTGAAAAAATATGTAGATATGGTGTGCCACACCCCCGATGCCTGCAACTGAAATCTTGTTGCCACTTCCCGAAGACTTTGAAAATATCCAGGAATATAAGGCCAACTACGATAAAATTCAAAGTATACTAAATGCAAATTTGGACATTCAAACAGTTTCGCAATTAAATAATTTCGAATATTTCCTGGCCCATGAAAGTCTTACTTTCAACGGATACTTGTTATCTATTCGATCTTATTTAAAAAAGCCGAAAATTTTTCTGAAAAGGAAATTCAAAGACAAAATGGTGAATGCATACAATCCAACAATATTGTCACTGTACAGAGCCAATATGAATATTCAGCATATCCTAGATCCATATGCATGTTGTATTTATATTATCAACTACATTAATAAATCAAATCGAGGAGTATCAAGAATTCTTCGGGATGCGGTGGAAGAAATTAGTGCGGGCAATTATTCTGTAAAACAAAAGCTGCAGCATATTGCTCATAAATTTTTTAGGTACTGAAATATCAAGACAAGAGGCCGCATACTGCTGCTTGGGAATGCGTTTGTCAGAAAGTAGCAACGCAGAAGTCTTTATAAAAACTGGTAGTCCTAAGGAAAGAGTTTTTTTTTCGCTTTAACCTAGAGAGCAAATTCAAAATTTGGTATTTTGGAACATTATGTTCAAAGACCAGATGAACTGGAAGATTTATGTCTAGCAGATTTCGCGGCCAAATATAAATATTCCAGATCACGCCGAAGCAATGCAACAGAGGATAAATACGATGAGCAAGATAATGACGAATCTGAACGTATTTTACCTACTTTTCGGTACATCGATACGCGTTATCAATCTTCCTCCTTTGATTTCTGAACCTGAACTCTTGAACATGGTTCGTACGTTAAATGCAAAGCAGAAGCTTTATTTAACACATATTTTTTCCATAATATAAAATGTGGATCAACATTTTATGAATTTATAGGTGGAGGTGCCGGTGTCGGTAAAAGCCGATTAATATAATAGGAGGCTAAATAGCATACCAGGCTCCGATCCTACATCAATAAAAGTTTTACTGACAGCTCCTACATGAAAATCCGCTTTTGGCATTGGTTGCGCCACATAACATTCGATGTTTTCTCTTTCAGTAAACCAGTCAAATTCTGAGTTAAGACCTTTATATGCAGATGCCTTAAACTCTATTTATACCAAGCTAATGAATTTAAGATTACTTATTATTGATGAAATTTCAATGGTTGGTGCAAAAATGTTTTCGTATTTGGATGAAAGGCTTAAGCAAATCTTCCAAAGTACAGCATCGTTCGGTGGTACTTCGGTTCTCGTGTTCGGTGATTTAAAACAATTATCATCCGTTGTTGATCGCTGGATATTTGCACCGCCAACAAATGATCCATATAGTGTAATTTATGGAACTACGACATGGGATCAATTCAAATATTTCGAACTCACTGAGATTATGCGTCAAAAAGAAGAAAAGTCATTTGCAATAGCTCTGAATTATATCACTGTGCAACATTTTTAAGGTGATCTTGTGCAAACAATTCGAACTTAGGATTTTTTGAAAGTACAGACCCAAACAACAAAAACCCTTAGTTGGGTTCTGCTGTGTCAGATCCAGTTCGGATTTTATGGCCCCATCTAAATATGGTTAAATATTGAGTTTTTAAAGAAATTCGGGGCTATATCTCTGAAACCAATGCGAATATTCTTCCGACCTCAAAAGCAAATTTGTATATGAGGGCAAGAATAAAATATTTGGAGAAATAATGAACTCGAAAGACTACTTTTATTGCCTCAAATTTCAAAATATATCTAAAAAAGCCCTAATTTGTATACATTTCGCACCATATCTCCTAAAATGTTAATTTTTTCTTAATGTTTTCTTTTAAAAAAATGTTCTCTAGAATGTGATACTCAACTCTTCAGAACATGCCATTGTTGTAAAATGCCTCTATCTCGTGGTTTTTGTATATTTTTCAACGACGATTTAATAACTATGTCAATAATGTCGTGAAATCCCAAATGCGAAAATAAAGTGTTCGTGTGAAAGGTGTTTGAAATGGGTGTTGTTAAAGATATGATACTAAATACCGATGAAACAAGATGAAATAAGCATTTTAGATTTTCAGAATATTCTAAAGAATTGCTGAGAACATTATGTAAATGATTTTTGCAAAGGGTTTAACTCCTAACAGTTTAGCTGATACCGGCCAGAATTCCCGAAATTATGTAAAATTGTCTATATTTTATCGATTTTGATGCCCTAGATGAAGTTTTTCTTGTTTGATGTGTTCAAAAGATAAGTTCTACTAGTTTAGGGCTACAATATTGGTAAAGACCACAAGGCCAAATTCCTATTCGTTTCTGAGATAAAGGCCTGATAAATGCAAAAAAGTGTAGTTTTAGCCCGGTTTTGATGAGGTCAAAAAATCCGAACTGGATCTGACAGAACAAAACCCAACAAGGCGTTTTGCAGTCTAAATATGTACTTTCAAAAAAATCCATACTAGAAGTTGTTTGCACTTTTTAAGTGTTGCATAGTGTATGTCGTCAGGGCAAATGACAAATGAAGATGTGTCTCTATTGCGGCAGCGCATTGTATTGCCTTGTGTAGTTCCCGATGAAGCCATCCATCTATTTTATTCCAGCGATGAGGTCAATGTGTACAATACCTTGAAGTTGAATACGATTCCAACAAACGAAGTGATTGCTAACGCATTTGATGCTGTAAAATCCACTGGATTAACCAATGATAATATAAATAGAATCATCTAATCAAAATCTACGCTAAGCAATGGGAATGATTAAAATGCGTCATATTAATGCACAGACTTTAATAATAAGACGGACGAATTCAAATATATATTTCAAAAAGCTCCTGATGTCCTAATCAGTTTACAAGTTTCGACGAATGATAGCGTTAGGGCTCTACACATTTTTCATCTCCAGCTAACACAAATTCCTGAATTTCTCTTTTATCAATAATGCCAAATTTACACTTACGCTTCAAAATCCAATGGAGTTCGCGAAATCCTGAAATACATCCCGGCGTTTACACTTATTTTTTTTGTTGATTTAAAATATATCACAATAATCAAGGTAGATACATATGCGCAGCTGATCGAACATAAGTTTTCAAAAGAAGTTGTTGTAAATTGAATTGGTCATCAAAAATACACAATAATATTGAACTTTACAACTATATTTCGAAAATTATCGTAAAATTATGTATATATCATATTAATTGTGTATAGTACTAACAAATAAAAAATAATTTTTACGTTGAGACATCATAATAATAAATTTTGATAGATAAAAGTTTTGGCCAAGTAGAAACTGTCAGCATGTTCATTGGCATCTAAACACGATAGCTGATACGCTGGAGTTTTTGCAATTTCCGTAATTTTTCCGTTCCCTTATTTTTTAGAAAGCAATTTTTGACAATTCGCTTTTTTTTCTAACATTACCATTAAAAAGTACAGGAACACAATGAAAAATAGCATTGTAACAAAGTAATTTAAAAATTTTCTCACATTGTTTACAAATTTTGATACTAACATTTTTTGTTGCAGCAATTGAACATTTACCTTGTTTATTGTGATACGTGAAAAGTGTTGCAGCTTTTGGTGCTTTTTTAGGCAAAAACGGGGTTGCATATAATGTGTACTATGAGTTCGATGTTGATTTCGCTGAAATCACGAAATGAGATGATTTAATTTTTGTATGCGAAATCATGATAAATTTTGCTTGATTCCGAAAAAAAAAATCCGAACTGGATCTGACAGAACAAAACCCAACCAGGCGTTTTGCAGTCTAAATATGTACTTTCAAAAAAATCCATACTAGAAGTTGTTTGCACTTTTTAAGTGTTGCATAGTGTATGTCGTCAGGGCAAATGACAAATGAAGATGTGTCTCTATTGCGGCAGCGCATTGTATTGCCTTGTGTAGTTCCCGATGAAGCCATCCATCTATTTTATTCCAGCGATGAGGTCAATGTGTACAATACCTTGAAGTTGAATACGACTCCAACAAACGAAGTGATTTCTAATGCATTTGATGCTGTAAAATCCACTGGATTAACCAATGATAATATAAATAGAATCATCTAATCAAAATCTACGCTAAGCAATGGGAATGATTAAAATGCGTCATATTAATGCACAGACTTTAATAATAAGACGGACGAATTCAAATATATATTTCAAAAAGCTCCTGATGTCCTAATCAGTTTACAAGTTTCGACGAATGATAGCGTTAGGGCTCTACACATCAAAGACATAAAGTAATAAAGACCTGACAAAATGCATGCAACAAAAAAATGTTTACGAAACTTTGTATAGAAACATTACCCTTAACAGGTTGCAGTTAATTCAAAATCGCAACCAAGGAGGAACATTTCATGTAATGGTATCAGAAACGAAATTTATGAATTCAAGGATCTATTCAAGAATAATTCTATGTCAATTGGATCGGTAAATTCGGTTAAATACGTAAAAATGTATAAAAGAAAAAAATGTTATATCACCATATCGTAACATAACATTATGTTAAATTCAAAAGCCATTCACTGAAGAATGATAGCAAAAGAAATGTCTTATCTTGTTGTATTTATGTCTTTGTACACATTTTTCATCTCCAGCTAACACAAATTCCTGAATTTCTCTTTTATCAATAATGCCAAATTTACACTTACGCTCCAAAATCCAATGGAGTTCGCGAAATCCTGAAATACATCCCGGCGTTTACACTTATTTTTTTGTTGATTTAAAATATATCACAATAATCAAGGTAGATACATATGCGCAGCTGATCGAACATAAGTTTTCAAAAGAAGTTGTTGTAAATTGAATTGGTCATCAAAAATACACAATAATATTGAACTTTACAACTATATTTCGAAAATTATCGTAAAATTATGTATATATCATATTAATTGTGTATAGTGCTAACAAATAAAAAATAATTTTTACGTTGAGACATCATAATAATAAATTTTGATAGATAAAAGTTTTGGCCAAGTAGAAACTGTCAGCATGTTCATTGGCATCTAAACACGATAGCTGATACGCTGGAGTTTTTGCAATTTCCGTAATTTTTCCGTTCCCTTATTTTTTTAGAAAGCAATTTTTGACAATTCGCTTTTTTTCTAACATTACCATTAAAAAGTACAGGAACACAATGAAAATATCATTGTAACAAAGTAATTTAAAAATTTTCTCACATTGTTTACAAATTTTGATACTAACATTTTTTGTTGCAGCAATTGAACATTTACCTTGTTTATTGTGATACGTGAAAAGTGTTGCAGCTTTTGGTGCTTTTTTAGGCAAAAACGGGGTTGCATATAATGTGTACTATGAGTTCGATGTTGATTTCGCTGAAATCACGAAATGAGATGATTTAATTTTTGTATGCGAAATCATGATAAATTTTGCTTGATTCCGCACGAAATCAAGAAACGACGCCAAATGTAAACCAAGCATAACACTGCTAATATGTTTTTATACCCTACACCACAATGTGGTAAGGGGTATTATGTGTTAGTGCATTTGATATAGCTCCCATATATATTATCGGCCGATTTCAGGTATTTGATCCACCAAACACGTCATATCTGCCAGATTTTGATGAAATTTGGAATGTGTGACGGAATTATGTCTATAGTTAAATGTGCCAAATAATATTCATATCGCTTCAGATTTGGATATAGCTCCCATATATATTTTCAGCCGATTTGAGTAGAGGGATAATGGGGCTTCTAGATCACAAAAGCGCCTTTTTGCCTATTCAGCCCACTGTGCAGGCTATGTGTGTGTGAGAGAGAGTGTGTGTGTGAGAGACAGAGCAATACAGAGAGAGTATTTGGAGAGCAGAGCTTAAATGCAAACATAGCTTAAATATAGTCATTGCCACATTTATAGATTAAGTTAAAAAATGTTACGTTGAATCGTGAAATATTAGTTCCCCAATGTGAGAGTTAGGATAAAGACCAGCCAAAAGATGAATATTCAAACAAATGTATGAATTAGAGAACATATAAGAGAACTACAATTATAGAGAGAGAGTAAACTAATAAAAGGTTATACATTTACCCATTTACATGTATGTATCTCCAGATAGTTAGACTGAAAGACAAGACACGACAGGCAATTTTTGTCGATTTGAACCACTGTGCGAATCAGTTGGAGTAAAACAAATGATTGAGTGGAGTATATCTAGAGGGTCACATTTAAACTGCATATGTGTGGGAGGGAACCATACCTTGATTTCGGGAGAGAAACACATTTATCCTGTATATGTGTGGGAGGGAGCCAGACCGAGAAGTTGAGAACCACATTTGATGGCTAGTGTAAACAAAATACATGTCAATATATGTCTGTCTGTAAGCATGCCTAATCATGATCGTAATTAAAGTAGATGATTCCGTCCACCCGTCTGTCCGTGAGCATGTCCAATCACGCTCATACCCTTATTTGTAATTATTGTGGAAATTCTTTCAATGTTAAACGTGAGTTTTGTGACGGCGGAAGTCGCAGGCTCGTTTCCGCCACACAATACCCTGCGCTGACATGCTGCCTTCATTTTTTATTTCCTTTAATGTTTTTTCTTTTAATTCTTTTTCCTCATTTATTTTTCTTATTGTCATTTTTTTTTCTTATTATTATTTTACAAAGTTGAAATTGTTCTTATTTTTGTTACCTTTTAATTTTTGAATTATTAAAATGAATTACAAACCATAATTTAGTAACATGTTGCCGTGAATTATTGAATGCGCCTCGTTGCATATTTTTCCCGCCTGAGTGAGTGGCCCTCATTGTTGTTTACGCCAAAATTGCATCAAAGCAACATACCGTTACACCACAGTGCGATCACCAAAAAACCATCAAAACAAGTAGCAACAACGCACATGTGTAAAGGGATCGATGCAAATGATGGACGAAAACAACAAGCAACAACATACATGCGTAAAGGGCATCGGTTGGCGACTAGTAGGTAAACAACTAGCAACAACGACCATGCGTTAGGAAATCTAATGTATGGCATGAGAACACCTGAGAACGGACAGCATAGTGGTGTTGTTGCTAGCTATAGAAGAGTGATGTTATTAACGACACTATAAAAGGAAGTTGATGACACTGAAAATGGACAGTCAGTGAAAGTGTTAAGTGCAGGTCACACATCAGACAGTTCGAGGAATAAAGTGCAACCCCTACGCGTAGTGCAGCCGAGACGAAGTACCCTGGGAATTATTATTGGAAGCTGGTGAGTAGAGTGTCAAGTGGAACCCGGGAAGACGACGAATTATACTGACGCGAGTGCCGACTACAAACCAAGCGTGTGACCAAACGGATAAGCGTGTTTCGTTCGCCGCTTATCACTGTGTTCAGGTTTTCGCCCCGGATAAGCGTGTTTCGTTTGCCGCTTATCGCAGGCTTCGGGTTTTTGCTTCGGATAAGCGTGTTTCGTTTGCCGCTTATCGCAGTCTTCGGGTTTTTGCTTCGGATAAGCTTGTTTCGTTTGCCGCTTATCGCAGTCTTCGTGTTAGCGCCTCGGATAAGCGTGTTTCGTTTGCCGCTTATCGCAGTCTTCGCGTTAGTGCCTCGGATAAGCGTGTTTCGTTTGCCGCTTATCGCAGTCTTCGGGTTTTTGCTTCGGATAAGCGTGTTTCGATTGCCGCTTATCGCAGTCTTCAGGTTTTTGCTCCGGATAAGCGTGTTTCGTTGCCGCTTATCGCAGACTTCGGGTTTTTGCTTCGGATAAGCGTGTTTCGTTTGCCGCTTATCGCAGTCTTCGGGTTTTTGCTTTGGATAAGCGTGTTTCGTTTGCCGCTTATCACAGTCTTCGTGTTAGTGCCTCGGATAAGCGTGTTTCGTTTGCCGCTTATCGCTGTCCTCAGGTTTTTGTTCCGGATAAGCGTGTTTCGTTTGCCGCTTATCGCAGTCTTCGGGTTTTGCTTCGGATAAGCGTGTTTCGATTGCCGCTTATCGCAGTCTTCAGGTCTTTGCTCCGGATAAGCGTGTTGTGTTTGCCGCTTATCGCATGCTGCGGGTTTTGCCTCGGATAAGTGTGTTTTCCTGGCCGCCTGTCCCCAACTACGTAGTTCCGACGTAGGAAACGTGTTTCGCACGCCGGCTAGTGCAGACTCGGCATTTGCGACTCGGACAGACGCGTTGCGCACTCTACATGCTACGGCCTCTGTGGGGACCTCCTTTAAGCGTGTTGTGATACGCCGCTTACGCGTGACCACGGCCCGGACGGACGTTCCCCGCACGCCGCCTAGGAAGACGATCAGGCCTACATCCCGACTAGCGTGTGCCTTACGTCGCTTACCGTCGGTAGAAGGACGAACCCGGATCGGACTGCTGAGGACGCCTGAACAGAGCCCAAACAGCACCCGTGGAGCAGCCTAGTCACGACCTGAAGCGTGTTCTCTACGCCGCTTCCGTCGTCAAGACAAAGGAGTTCCGTACCAGGTCTCCTACCGGTTGCGCCGGACCTCTCCAGGACAAGTGATCTTCTTCGTTAATATATACGATATATCCCTCAGCCAATAAACAGAAACAGATCCCAAACAAAGCGTGTTTCCTTTACTCAGGTCACTGAATCAAACAAATTTTCTGTGACGTAACCTTGGCCACCGCGAGCTTACCCTAGCAAACGGAGGCGATTGTGTCGTTACAGTGGCGCCCGAGCAGGGACCAGAGTAAAGAATAAACCGTTTCAACCACGAAAGGATTGTTTCTGTGTTGGCACGATGGCAATGCGCACCTCGTGGGCTTATAGTCTGCGTAAGGAGGAGTTGGGAAATTATCTAAATGAGTTCAGCCTCGTCGTCAGCGGGACTGTCGAAGAACTTAGGAAGAGATTCGGCCAGTTTCTGGGCCAAGACCACAATCCCAAAGATTTAGCGAGATTGTTACAATTACAGGACATACACGAGCAGAGCACATCGAAAAGTGATAGCAAAGCGGGCGTATCTCCCAATAAGGGCCCCACGCTCGCTGTCACCGATCCCCCCGGTACATCTACGCCTATAGTACTCGGAACACCGACGCAGTCTACCTCACCGGCGCCGAGAAGAGAACTTCCGGATCCCATCCGTCACCTAGACATACGCTCCATCGCTGATCAAGTTCGAAAATGGAACCTTAGCTTCGAAGGAGGCCCGGACCCCTTAGAATTCTTAGAAAGGGTGGAAGAATTGGCCGATATGTACGCCCTACAATTGGATGTACTGCCAAAGATGATTCCAGAGCTTATGAAGGGCAAAGCTTTGGTTTGGTTCCGAAATAACAGCCGGCCCTGGCCTTCCTGGACCGACTTCCGGGAGACTTCCATAGGTTCTTTCTACCCGCCCGGTACTTTGAGCAGCTCGAGGACGAGATACGTAAGCGACGACAGAAGCCCAGGGAGAGATTACTCGCTGAGTATGCAGAACATCATGCGACACAGCAATTACAGCGAGGAACAGAAGCTAGAGCGCATTTTCCGGAACGCGCTGCCGGAGTACCTTTGGTACATTAGGCGGAGGGACTTCCATACTCTTCACGAGTTGCTGGAAATGGCAGACGATCTCGAAAGTCTGCCGCCGATCAGTACGTCATCCAGAGAACAACACCGTCGTCTTGACCCCAGTCTCTCACAGCCAGCCCCACAACAGTTGCCGCCTATAAATCCGAGGACGGCGTGTCGTCATTGTGGGCTTGAGGGGCATTTCGCCGCGCGCTGCCGAAACGAACCCATTCTGTTTTGCTGGGAGTGCGGACGCCGAGAAATACGTACCATCGACTGCTGCCGTAGGCGTGCGGGAAACGCGAGTCGGGCCCGTCCGAACGCAGGGGAGACGGGTCCGCAGAAGTCCGGAGAACCCCGCCAGTAGACTCTGCCCTACACATTGAACCTACCCGTCTGGTCGCCACGATCGGGATAGGTAGACTGCGCGTCTCCGCCACCGTTGATACTGGCGCGACAAGCTCATTCATTAGCGAATCCCTCGTTGCCATGCTCGAGGACAGCCTACATCGCCTCCCCATTAGTACGACTGTAACCTTAGCCGATGGATCACAGCGGTTCGTCCGACAGGCCGTTGAAACTACGATTGATCTCGGCAATCAACTCGTCTCTACGCGTTTGCTGGTCATGCCGGATGTCACGGAGGATGTCATCATAGGCCTGGACTTTCTGGCTGAGCCCGGATAACGATGGCGGGACTCTCTTGTGTCTTTTCCAGAACTGCACAATACCCGAGCGGGGTCGCCCCAGCGGAGAAGCTTTGTTGTCTTGACCACACGTGCGAAGGTGAAAGCACGGAACCCCGTGGCCGTCGAGCGACAGGAACCACCCAGGTCGCTGGGGACTCACAACTGGTAAGTGAACAAGCAAATGCTGATCGACAGAGGATACAAAGTTTTCTCGATATTGAGCTCCAGAAGTTCAAAGATATCCATGGGCCCTCAACAGCTGCCACTCATCGCATCGTAATGACTGATGATCGGCCTTTCAAACTGCGCTACGCAGCGAGAAATCCAGCCATGCAGGCTATCAAAGACCAAAATCAACGAGCTCTTGGCCAATGGCTACATCGAACCGTCCCACAGTCCCTATAGCTCTCCAATCACCTTGGCTCAAAAGAAAAACGGAAATTGGCGACTCTGCATGGACTTCCGTCACCTCAATAGCAAGTCGGATCCGGACGCCTATCCCCTTCCCCGTATCCAGTCAATTCTAGATCGCCTGCGTGAGGCGAAATATGTTAGCAGCATAGACCTAAAAGGCGGCTATTGGCAGATTCCGCTGGAGGAGGGAAGTAAAAAGTACACGGACTTCATGGTTGCCGGCAGGGATTTATTCCAGTGGCGCGTAATGCCATTCGGACTGCATTCAGCCCCGCGACTTTCCAACGAGCCCTGGATGGAGTCATCGGACCGGAACTAGAGCCATTCGCGTTCGCTTACCTGGACGACATTATAGTGATCGGCAGAACTCTGGATGAACACCTGGCTAACCTCCAGGAAGTATTCCGGAGGCTACGGGCCGCAAACTTACGAATCAACCCGGAAAAGTGTCAGTTCTTCCAGAAGGAAACTAAGTACTTAGGACACGTAGTGTGTGGCGATGGCAGCCAGACAGATCCCGAGAAGATAGCAGCTATTCTGGAGATGAGACCACCAGGAAACGTAAAAGAGCTACGGCGTTTCCTCGGCGTGGTGTCCTGGTATCGCCGATGTGTCCCAGACTTCGCAACCTTGGCCAGCTCGCTGACTACGATGCTAAAGAAAGGGAGACATTGGCGCTGGACAGAGGATCAGCAGACTGTCTTCGAGATACTGAAGGCCAGATTAACCCAAGCTCCCATCTTGGCCTGTCCGGATTTTGGTCGGATGTTCATGCTACAGACGGACGCCAGTGATTGCGGACTCGGAGCGGTGCTTACGCAAGAATTTGAGGAAGGGAAACGTGTCATCGCCTATACCAGCCGCACTCTCAACGGGGCCGAGCGGAACTACTCAGCCACAGAGAAAGGGTGCCTAGCGATCGTGTGGGGAATCCGGAAGATGAGGCCGTACCTGGAGGGATATGAGTTCCAGGTGGTGACAGACCATCTGGCGTTGAAGTGGCTGAATTCAATTGACAATCCGACAGGACGATTGGCTAGATGGGCCCTGGAGCTCCAGCAGTACCGCTACACAGTCAGATACCGGAAAGGAGGCCTTAACGTGGTGGCAGACGCGTTATCCCGACAGCCCGTGGAATCCCTGCAGCGAGCAGTGGCGGAAGCAGTTGCCGAATGCCCTTGGATACGTGCAAAGATGGGGGAGATCGAGAGTAACCACCATAGTGGGATCGCAATTGTACCGGCATATACCCAGCCATCCGAACGACGCAGACAACGTGCCGTGGAAGTTGTGCGTACCGAACCAGTTGAGGGAGCGGGTTCTGCAAGAAAACCACAGTCAGCCAGCCGCCGGCCACTTGGGAATCAGGAAGACCGGTAAACGCATTTGCGAACGCTACTATTGGCCAGGGATGATGCGCGACATCGCGAAATTTGTAAAGAACTGCACCTCCTGTCAACAGTACAAACCAAGTCAGATGGCCTCTGCAGGAGAGATGTTGATTTCCATACCTGAAGAACCCTGGGCCACTGTGTGCGCCGACTTCGTTGGGCCATTACCCCGCACTAAACATGGTAATACGATGCTCCTGGTGCTGTTCGACCGCTTCTCAAAATGGGTGGAGCTGGTACCGATGAGGAAAGCGTTGGCGAGCGGAGTGGTCAGGGCATTTCGAGAGCGGATACTTGCCCGTTTCGGAGTTCCCAAGGTTCTGATCACCGACAATGGAAGTCAATTCACCAGCCGGGAACTGGAGAAATATTTGAAGGGGATTGGTGTCCGCCATCAGCTCACAGCGCCGTACTGTCCCCAGGAAAATCCAACCGAACGAGCCAACCGAACCGTTAAAACGATGATAGCCCAGATTTGCCAGAATCAACATAGCAAATGGGAAGAGCATCTGCCCGTGGTAAATCTTGCTATCAACAGGAGCGCTTCTGACACCACGGGTTACAGCCCCGCCTACCTAGTACAAGGACGACAGCCCCGCCTTCCGGGAGCTCTCTGCGACGAAGTCACTACTGGGAACGTAACACTGATACAAGACCCCAAAACGAAGGGGGAAGATCTGAAAGATGTGTTCGCCTTGGTCCGTCATCACTTGGCCCGCGCCGGTGAAGATCAACGAAGACATTACAATCTCAGACGACGACAGTGGAAACCGAGGATAGGAAGTCTGGTGTGGGTTCGTCAGCACCCACTGTCAAAGGCGGTTGAAAGTTTCGCCGCAAAGTTAGCGCCGAAGTTTGACGGTCCGTATGAAGTCGTAAGCTACACATCCCCGGTAATAGTTAAAGTGCGTGGAGTCATCAAAGGCGACCTGAGGTCCGAACACTTCAGAGAGCTAAAACCATACACATCATCGGTAGACCGCCAAACCGGACCAAGCAACTCTTTATTAATTGATAGGAAAGGAATCGATATTGATAATAACGCCTCTTTTGTTTCTCCCGTAGATCTAAACCAAGCAAACAGACGCATAATTATGGAGAGCCCTGCGACCACCCTAAAGACGAAGGCTTATTACAAGCAGCAATGGCAAGACGAGGGGAAGTCGAAGCAAGCGGGTACCTCGAAGGCGAAGAGTCGCTCGAAACAACACCGCCGGAGCTCAGGCAGGAGCACCACAGCGCAGCTGGCAGCAATGCGGCCCTGTTACGTACGGCTCGACAAACTGGTTTTAAAGCCAAAACTGAGGCCGGTGGCCGTTATCCAGCCGATGCGTGCCCCAGTTGTCCGACCACCGCAAACCCCAGAGGTCACACCGACACGATCCGTTGCCCCAGCAGTTTCCTCCGTGGTAATAGAAATTTCGGATGACGAGCCGTCCACACCCCCACGTCGGAGATGGGTGGCATCCAATCCATCAACGCCGCCTCCGGTAGTACCACCTCTTCCCAGCCTCATAGTCATCGACGACGACTCAGGGGATGAAATGCCCATTACCCAACACGCCAGCCCGGATGTTACTGTCGAGGTCGAAGAAACGGGCCAACAGACAGAGTCGACCGTAATCTCCCTCGACCTGGACGGAGACAGCTCGATGGAAGGGTCCTCGGGCGTGGCGCCTAACCCCCTGAGGGTCAACACATCTCCGCGATATGCCGACTCCACGGAATCGGAGGACGGTGGGAATTTTGCCAGTTGGAACCCACGCCTGATCGCTACGAGGAACGAGCCAGTAAACCAGACCAAACTGTGCAGCGTGGTCGTGGTTCCCGAAGCCCGAGCGCCAGGATACCAGATCTCCTGCCACGAAGACCTACCCATCAAAGTCCGACAAGAGTTGCAATGGCACATCCGCGTAGGGCTGGAGTCGCGGTTACCCGGAAGCAACATAAAAGGGTGGTCGAAGTCTGTGGACGGCGGTTTGGGCTGTTAATCAACCGACAAGGGAAAATAATCATCAAGCCCAAGTAGGAGTTTTTTCCCGAGAAAGGGGGAGCAATGTGACGGCGGAAGTCGCAGGCTCGTTTCCGCCACACAATACCCTGCGCTGACATGCTGCCTTCATTTTTTATACCCTCCAGCATAGTATGGAGGGTATATTAAGTTTGTTTTTCCGCTTGTAACGCATTGAAATACTCATTTGCGACCCTATAAAGTATATATATTCTTGATCAGGGCAAAATTTTTAGTCGATCTGTGCACGTCCGTCCGTCCGTCTGTGGTAATCACTCTAGCATCCACAAAAATGGAGATAGGACGCTGAAATTTTGGGAAAATGCGTCTTTTGTTTGCAGGCAGGTCAAGTTCGATGATGGGCTATATCGGTCCACGTTTTGGTATAGCCCCCATATAAAGGTACCCCCCGATTTACGGTATTTTGATGTTTTTAGCTACATTTTCAGACAGATTTAGCTAAAATTTGACATTTAAGGTTTCTAAGTGTCAATAAACTAATATAACAAAACTTGTGGACATAGGTCCACGTTTTGGTATAGCCCCCATATAACGGTACCCCCCGATTTACGGCATTTTGAAGTTTTTAGCTACATTTTCAGACCGATGTAGCTATAATTTGACATTTAGGGTTCTTAAGTGTCAATAAACTTATATAAGAAAACTTGTGGACATAGGTCGACGTTTTGGTATAGCCCCCATATAACGGTACCCCCCGATTTACGGTATTTTGATGTTTTTAGCTACATTTTTAGACAGATTTAGCTAAAATTTGACATTTAGGGTTCTTAAGTGTCAATAAACTTATATAACAAAAGTTGTAGACAAAGTTCCACGTTTTGGTATAGCCCCCATATAACGGTACCCCACGATTTACGGTATTTTGACGTTTGTAGCTACATTTTCAGACCGATGTAGCTATAATTTGACGTGAAGGGTTCTTAAGTGTCAATAAACTTATGTAACAAAGCTTGTGGACATAGGTCCATGTTTTGGTATAGCCCCCATATAACGGTACCCCCAATTTACGATATTTTGACGTTTTTAGCTACATTTTCAGACTGATGTAGCTATAATTTGACATTTAGGGTTCTTAAGTGACAATAAACTTATATAACAAAGGTTGTGGACATAGCTGTACGTTTTGGTATAGCCCCCATATAACGGTAACCCCCGATTTACGGTATTTTGACGTTTTTAGCTATATTTTCAGACTGATTTAGCTATAATTTGACATTTATGGTTCTTAAGTGCCGTCCACACCCCCACGTCGGAGATGGGTGGCATCCAATCCATCAACGCCGCCTCCGGTAGTATCACCTCTTGCCAGCCTTATAGTCATCGACGACGACTCAGGGGATGAAATGCCCATTACCCAACACGCCAGCCCGGATGTTACTGTCGAGGTCGAAGAAACGGGCCAACAGACATAGTCGACCGGAGATTACGGTCGGAGATTACCTGGACGGAGACAGCTCGATGGAAGGGGCCCGGGCGTGGCGCCTAACCCCCCGAGGGTCAACACATCTCCGCGATATGCCGACTCCACGGAATCGGAGGACGGTGGGAATTCTGCCAGGTGGAACCCACGCCTGATCGCTACGAGGAACGAGCCAGTAAACCAGACTAGACTGTGCAGCTTGGTCGTGGTTCCCGAAGCCCGAGCGCCAGGATACCAGATCTCCTGCCACGAAGACCTACCCATCGAAGTCCGACAAGGGTTGCAATGGCACTGGAGTCACGGTTACCCCGGAAGCAACACAAAAGGGTGGTCGAAGTCTGTGGACGGCGGTTTGGGCTGTTAATCAACCGACAAGGGAAAATAATCATCAAGCCCAAGTAGGAGTTTTTTCCCGAGGAGGGGGAGCAATGTGACGGCGGAAGTCGCAGGCTCGTTTCCGCCACACAATACCCTGCGCTGACATGCTGCCTTCATTTTTTATACCCTCCACCATAGTATGGAGGGTATATTAAGTTTGTTTTTCCGTTTGTAACGCATTGAAATGCTCATTTGCGACCCTATAAAGTATATATATTCTTGATCAGGGTAAAATTCTGGGTCGATCTGTGCACGTCCGTCCGTCCGTCTGTGGTAATCACTCTAGCATCCACAAAAATGGAGATAGGACGCTGAAATTTTGGGAAAATGCGTCTTTTGTTTGCAGGCAGGTCAAGTTCGATGATGGGCTATATCGGTCCACGTTTTGGTATAGCCCCCATATAACGGTACCCCCCGATTTAAGGTATTTTGATGTTTTTAGCTACATTTTCAGACAGATTTATCTAAAATTTGAGATTTAGGGTTCCTAAGTGTGAATAAACTAATATAACAAAACAAACATGCAGCAAAACAAAACGTGGTTCGTCAATACCACGAACACTGACATTCCCACCAATGTTGAGTGGTTGCTCTCACTAGGGCCAGAATTTGCACTCCCATCAACAACAACTACTTTTCCTTTATTTAACACTATTGCAGAGGGAGAAGACTGCATCCAAACATTAGATAGCAGAGAATCACAAGTAAATGCGAGAATAAGTTTCATTACTCCCATCAACAATCATATAAGAAACAAATCACTAAACCAAAGAGATCCTTTTATATTAGAGACAGTGGGTCAAACCACAAGGTTCTTAAAAGAAAATAAACACATTTATATACTAAATGCTGATAAAGGGGGCAAGACAGTGGTCATGTTAAAAACGGAATATGACACTAAAATGCAACAAATTCTCAATGACATTTGTACTTACAAACGTCTAAGGAAAGATCCTACTACTGGATTACAGTACAAATGCAATAAGCTAATCACAAAACTCTACGATTTGAAGATAATCAATGAAATAGATAAAAACCAATTGATTAGCAGAACGTCGGTATCTCCAAAGATATACGTACTTCCAAAAATACATAAGGAAGGAACTCCATTGCGCCCCATATGTTCATTTGTCAATTCGCCGACATATGCCTTATCCAAATACATTGGAACAATTTTGAAAGTCCTAACAATGGAATCAAAATAAAATATTAAAGATGCAATCGACTTCAAATCTAGAGTCAGTAATCAGTACATTGATGACGACGAAATATTAATATCTTTTGATGTTATATCCCTATTTCCCAGTGTTCCAGTAAACCTGGCAATCAACGCCATCAAAGAAAAGTGGAACATCATTGAAAAACATACAAATATACCACAAAATCTTTTCATAGAAATCTTAAATTTGTGCATCAAGGAATCGAGATATTTTCTATACAATGACAAGTTCTATGAACAATTAAAAGGGATGCCCATGGGCTCACCATATCCCCAATCATTGCGGACATTATTATGGAAAAGCTTCTTGACGAATCGATGGAAAAACTAACCATCAAACCCCGGACGTTAACAAAATATGTTGATGACATATTTTGTATAGTAAAAAAAGATCAGATCGACAAAACCATTGAAACTTTAAACACATACCACAAACAAATAAGGTTCACAATGGAATGTGAATCCAACAATCAACTGTCATACTTACACTCAATTATTCTTCGAAAAAGAAATACATTGCTATTGGATTGGTATCAAAAACCAACATCATCGGGCAGGCTAATTAATTACCACTCAAATCACCCTAGGAGAATAAAAATAAACACAGCCACGAATTCCATAAGAAGAGTTTTAAACATTAGCGACAACGTTTTTTATTCAAAAAACATAAATATGATACGAAAAATCTTAAGGATGAACGATTTTCCCTACATAACCATCAATGAATTGATACAACAGGTAACATTAAAACCCTCCAACAATAATGAACAAAAGGAGTAGAAAATATTTAAAAGGTTCACATATATACCAGGATTTTCCGAAAGATTTTCCCATTTAAATTTATATGACATAAAACGATACCAATTGGCACTAAAAAATAACTACACAAACAAAAACTTCTTCAGTCAGACAAAATCAAAAACCCCCACAGAAGAAAAATCCAATGTTGTCTACAGAATAAAATGTAATGGTGACTCGTCAAACTCGTGCGAAAAAGTATATGTTGGCACAACAAAGAATAAGTTGAAGACAAGATTGTGTGGCCATAAATCGGACCAGAGAATGAAAAACAAGCCATTGGAGCAAAAAACTGCCCTTGCAGCACATTGTGCACAAACTGGACACACACCAAACTTCAAGGATGTGGACGTTTTAACACAAGAGAGCAATAGTAGACGCAGATACATGCTAGAAATGCTGCACATAATTAATGTACCAGCGGAAAAGCGTATGAATTATAAGGTAGACACAAAACACTGTGCCAGAATCTATAGAAAACACAAAAAACTTTAGTTGGATATCAGTTGTGAACAAAAAGAGATGTGCCGATAGTCGATAAAGAAAAAACCAAAAATGTAATTATTTTTTACATAAGTCGTCTATATATATATATATATTTATAACAAAATGTTATTTGTTTTTTCAAAAGAAAATCCCTGATGATGAACACGGATGATGTTCGAAATATTGGAAGAATAAAAATAAAATAAAAACAAAAAAATTTTGTTTTATTTTCTGACCTAAAAGCCAAACTAAACCAACAGAGATATATAACAAAACTTGTGGACGGTACCCCCCGATTTACGGCATTTTGAAGTTTTTAGCTACATTTTCAGACCGATGTAGCTATAATTTGACATTTAGGGTTCTTAAGTGTCAATAAACTTATATAACAAAAGTTGGGGACATAGGTCCACGTTTTGGTATAGCCCCCATATAACGGTACCCCCCGATTTACGGTATTTTGACGTTTTTAGCTACATTTTCAGACCGATTTAGCTAAAATTTGACATTTAGGGTTCTTAAGTGTTAATAAACTTATATAACAAAAGTTGTAGACAAAGTTCCACGTTTTGGTATAGCCCCCATATAACGGTACCCCACGATTTACTGTATTTTGACGTTTTTAGTTACATTTTCAGACCGATGTAGCTATAATTTGACGTGTAGGGTTCTTAAGTGTCAATAAACTTATATAACAAAAGTTGTGGACATAGGTTCACGTTTTGGTATAGCCCCCATATAACGGTACCCCCCGATTTACGGTATTTTGACGGTTTTAGCTACATTTTCAGACCGATTTAGCTATAATTTGACATTTAGGGTTGTTAATTGCCAGCAAACTTATGTAACAAAGCTTGTGGACATAAGTCCACGTTTTGGTATAGCCCCCATATAACGGTACCCCCCAATTTACGGTATTTTGACGTTTTTAGCTAAATTTTCAGACTGATGTAGCTATAATTTGACATTTAGGGTTCTTAAGTGACAATAAACTTATATAACAAAGGTTGTGGACATAGTTATAGGTTTTGGTATAGCCCCCATATAACGGTAACCCCCGATTTACGGTATTTTGACGTTTTTAGCTATATTTTCAGACCGATTTAGCTATAATTTGACATTTATGGTTCTTAAGTGCCAAAAAACTTATATAACAAAACTTGTGGACATAGGTCCACATAGGTATGGGGGTATAGCCCCCATATAACGGTGCCCCTCGATTTTGACGTTTTTAGCTACATTTTCAGACCGATTTAGCTATAAATTGACATTTAGGGTTCTTAAATGTCAATAAACTTATACAACTGGTGGACACAGGTCCATGTTTGGAATAGCCCCCATATAACGTTACTGCCTGATTTTTTTCTTATTATTATTTTACTGAGTTGAAATTGTTCTTATTTTTGTTACCTTTTAATTTTTGAATTATTAAAATGAATTACAAACCATAATTTAGTAACATTTTGCCGTGAATTATTGAATGCGCCTCGTTGCATATTTTTCCCGCCTGAGTGAGTGGCCCTCATTGTTGTTTACGCCAAAATTGCATGAAAACAACATACCGTTACACCACAGTGCGATCACCAAAAAACTATCAAAACAAGCAACAACGCATATGTGTAAAGGGATCGATGCAAATGATGGACGAAAACAACAAGCAACAACATACATGCGTAAAGGGCATCGGTTGGCGATTAGTAGGTAAACAACTAGCAACAACGACCATGCGTTAGGAAATCTAATGTATGGCATGAGAACACCTGAGAACGGACAGCATAGTGAAGAGCTATAGAAGAGTGACGTTATTAACGACACTATAAAAGGAAATTGATGACACTGAAAATTGACAGTCAGTGAAAGTGTTAAGTGCAGGTCGCACATCAGACAGTTCGAGGAATAAAGTGCAACCCCTACACGTAGTGCAGCCGAGACGAAGTACCCTGGTAATTATTATTGGAAGCTGGTGAGTAGAGTGTCAAGTGGAACCCGGGAAGACGACGAATTATACTGACGCGAGTGCCGACTACAAACCAAGCGTGTGACCAAACGGATAAGCGTGTTTCGTTCGCCGCTTATTACTGTGTTCAGGTTTTCGCCCCGGATAAGCGTGTTTCGTTTGCCGCTTATCGCAGGCTTCGGGTTTTTGCTTCGGATAAGCGTGTTTCGTTTGCCGCTTATCGCAGTCTTCGGGTTTTTGCTTCGGATAAGCTTGTTTCGTTTGCCGCTTATCGCAGTCTTCGCGTTAGTGCCTCGGATAAGCGAGTTTCGTTTCCCGTTATCGCAGTCTTCGGGTTTTTGCTTCGGATAAGCGTGTTTCGATTGCCGCTTATCGCAGTCTTCAGGTTTTTGCTCCGGATAAGCGTGTTTCGTTGCCGCTTATCGCAGACTTCGGGTTTTTGCTTCGGATAAGCGTGTTTCGTTTGCCGCTTATCGCAGTCTTCGCGTTAGTGCCTCGGATAAGCGTGTTTCGTTTGCCGCTTATCGCAGTCTTCGGGTTTTTGCTTCGGATAAGCGTGTTTCGTTTGCCGCTTATCACAGTCTTCGTTTTAGTGCCTCGGATAAGCGTGTTTCGTTTGCCGCTTATCGCAGTCCTCAGATTTTTGTTCCGGATAAGCGTGTTTCGTTTGCCGATTATCGCAGTCTTTGGGTTTTGCTTCGGATAAGCGTGTTTCGATTGCCGCTTATCGCAGTCTTCAGGTCTTTGCTCCGGATAAGCGTGTTGTGTTTGCCGCTTATCGCAGGCTGCGGGTTTTGCCTCGGATAAGTGTGTTTTGCTGGCCGCCTGTCCCCAACTACGTAGTTCCGACGTAGGAATCGTGTTTCGCACGCCGGCTAGTGCAGACTCGGCATTTGCGACTCGGACAGACGCGTTGCGCACTCTACAAGCTACGGCCTCTGTGGGGACCTCCTTTAAGCGTGTTGTGATACGCCGCTTACCCGTGACCACGGCCCGGACGGACGTTCCCCGCACGCCGCCTAGGAAGACGATCAGGCCTGCATCCCGACTAGCGTGTGCCTTACGCCGCTTACCGTCGGTAGAAGGACGAAACCGGATCGGACTGCTGAGGACGCCTGAACAGAGCCCAAACAGCACCCGTGGTGCAGCCTAGTCACGACCTGAAGCGTGTTCTCTTCGCCGCTTCCGTCGTCAGGACAAAGTAGTTCCGTACCAGGTCTCCTACTGGTTGCGCCGGACCTCTCCAGGACAAGTGATCTTCTTCGTTAATATATACGATATATCCCTCAGCCAATAAACAGAAACAGATCCCAAACAAAGCGTGTTTCCTTTACTCAGGTCACTGAATCAAACAAAATTTCTGTGACGTATCCTTGGCCACCGCGAGCTTACCCTAGCAAACGGAGGCGATTTTGTCGTTACAGTTTTTTAAACACGTAAAAATGCATTGTAAAGATTGTGGACAATTGTTCGGCGATGCTAGTCAATTAAAATTCTACCAATTGTCACCACATAATCGGGCCAACAAGTTATGTGAAGAGTGCAACGTTACAGTGAAGCATATGATATCTCATATTCGTAGTAACAATCATCGCAGTGTTGTTAGAAAAAATTTGGAAAAAATATAAAAATTATAAAAAGTGCATTCAATCAGAACATTACTTGATATGAAGTAGAAAATACTAAAGACATTATATTATTCCGTGATTTTCTAAAAGACGCAAAAGACTCAATAATAAAATGTTTAAAATTTCAGTTGGTTGAAAAAAAATTGTATCAAAGTCAATATAGAGCTACAGGGACAATATGTGAAGCCCACCGCTGTAAAAGAGAATCCGTCAAAATCTACCGAGTCGACAACAACAGAGCCAGTGTTAAATTACATGTCTAAATCGGTGATAATGTCCCTAGCCTTTACCAACCATGAGAATGAGCTTGTCGACAAATCAGATGAGTTTCAAGAAAGAGGTTCTGGAAGCGCCTTGGAAAAACTTTTAAAAATTGACGTCAATATTAACAAAGTCAATTTAACATGAGGTTCGCAATTCATCCCAACACCAACATCATTAAGATCAAAACATGCATGCATAAACATTCAAAATAAAAATGAATACTGCTTTAAATGGTGTATGATAGCGGCACTAAGTTTTCCGAGAAACCATCTACATACAAAGTTGATATAAAACAGGATGTCATACGTCTAGAAACTGGAATAACATTAAATTTATTAGGGTTATTTTTTCCGGTGGGACTTAAAGATGTAAAACTATTTAAAAAGGCCAATCCCGAATTTAGTGTAAATGTTTTCGGATATGAAATAGATTCCATCGAAGGTCCATACTACCTTACAAAGGAGGAAAAGAAACATCATGTTAATCTGATGTTGCTCTACGATGGGGATAAATTCCATTACATATGGATAAAAAACATGTCACGTTACATTACCGTTAACATTTAATAATACTAAATAAATTATATACTAATAATTGTGTATTTATTTCGGCCTTTTGAGATCGCAGTTAGCAACCAACCCTTTCATAAGGAGAAGGACCACGATGTTCACAAAAAACAATGTGGGGGTGTAGTTTGCAGCATGCCCAAGACGAAGAAGGATGCCATACTCAAATTTGGTAATTACAAAAAGATGCAGAGGGCGGGCATTAGTATATAGCATTTCCAAATTAAATGAAACCTTTTCCAAATCAAATGAAACATTTTCCAAATCAAATGAAACCTTTTCCATATCAAATAAAACCTTTTCAAAATCAAATGAAACCTTTTCCAAACTGATTTGGAAACCTTTATTTTTATTGAAAGAAAAAACGCCAGAATATATTAAAAAGAGAATATTTTGAAGAGGTTTTCAACAATTTTTTACTTAAATTCTAATCTTAAGTAATGACATAAAAGTGTAACTCGCTGCATGTTTTGCTTCCTTGCACTTAAACATTTTATAATTTTTGGGCATCAATTAAGGTTATACCGAAATAATGCTAAAGAGATAATTAAGGTTTAAAAATTTGTAATAATAACAGGGGCTAATTGTATTATCTAATGAAGTGGTTCACGATTTGCTGCATGTGGAATTTTCAATGGACACGGTCATTACATAATTGGAGCAGTCCTGTTTATTGAGCTGTTGGTTACTATCAATCACGTCAACGACATTACGATCTATTGTCTGATCGCGTAGTACCACTCTGGCACACAATTTTGTTTTTGAAAATGCCTTTACTATTGGGTTCAACATTGCTGAATATGGCATTAAAAACTTAAAATTACACTGGTTTAATTTCATTATTATGTGTGTTCGCTTACTAATTAAGTTATTGCATAAAAATTATACTGAAAAAAACTTTTCAAAAATAAAATTGTGGACCAGAGCGGTACTACGCGATCGGACAATAGATCGTAATACCGTTGACGTGATTGAGCATAGTATCTAACAGTTCAATAGACAGGGCTGTTCCAATTATGTAAGGAACATGTTCATTGAGAATACCCTAAGCAGCAAATCGTCAACCACTTCATTAGGTAATACAATTAGCCCATGTTATTATTAGGAATTTTTTAAACCTTAATTCTCTCATTAGGATTATTTCGCTACAACCTTAATTGATGCCCAAAAATTATGAAATATTTAAGTTCAAGGAAGCAAAACATTCAGGGAGTTACACTTTTATGTAGTTATTTAAGATAAGAATTTAAGTAAAAAGTCGTTGAAAACCCATTCGATTTTTATTTCTTTCTCTTTTCAAAATAGTCTGTCCGTTTCCAATTGAAATGAAACCTTTTCCATTTGAAATGAAACTTTTTCCAAATTAAATGAAACTCTTCTTTTTTATTATAATGATATTGATTTTTATTGTTTTAAAATAAAATAATAACATCAATTGATGTTATTATAACAAATATAGTTATAGGTATTCTTGTTTTTTTTTTTAATTTAT
Organism: Musca autumnalis; assembly: GCF_047663935.1. NCBI lineage: Eukaryota > Metazoa > Arthropoda > Insecta > Diptera > Muscidae > Musca > Musca autumnalis. The sequence continues at coordinate 82,986,744 of NW_027411755.1, read as the reverse complement.
TTATTTTTGTTTTTTTGAGTTATTATTTCAGAGTTTTTACTTCAGTCTTACCAATAAAAAAAATATGTTTTCCAAACCTTAAAAATGAAATACGGAAATTGAAAATTACTTTAAAAATAGCCTCAGTCGATTTAGAACGAGCCTAAAACGTCGGAGTTAAGAAAAAACAGGCTCTGTATTTTCCAAAATGGATTCTTCAACAAAGGGAACATTTAATATTTATAGAGGATAGTGGATTTAATCTTCAGTTTGTGCTGCCTACGAGTACATTATAAGATCGATATGTAACTCTAATGGCAGTAAATTAAATCGGGGGTTTTGTGTACCATAATATATTTTCAAGTTTAAGTATGAATGCAGACAAATTCAAAAACTAATAGAAGGTATTTTGAGCCATATTCCCAAAGTTCAACCGATTTAGAATGCATTTTCAAAAATAAAATGCTGCGCTAGAGCTGAACTTCGCGATCCTTCATCTGACCATAAGATAACTGAGGCGATAGAGCGCAGCATTCAACAGAAAAATCAGCAAGCAAGGCCATTGTATTGCAAGTTTCCCAAGCAGAAAACTGAATGGACGGTTTTTCGTTTATTGATAAAAATAAAGTTAAAATTATGATTTAAGAGCTCAAAAAGAGTCGAAAAAACCAATCATAGCTGTAGTGAGATTCAGTAACACATTGTTGTCCTTACCGACAAAAGTCGTTAAAAATAAAATGCCCATAATTTCGGTAATTAACGTATTTTATCGTTAAGTTAACGATGAATTAAAAGTGGTCTCTAACCTTTACCGATAGCAACAGTGATGCCAACTTTTATTGAACATTTTCAATCATAATTTTTCGATTTAATTTTACCGATTTTTGTCGGTAAAGGTAAAAATTAATTACAAAATCCAACTACTGTAAGGTTTATTCACAAATAAATACCTATATAACTATATTTGTTTTAATTACATCAATTGATGTTAACATTTTAATTTAAAACAAAAAAATAATATTATTAGTTTCAAGTTCCTTATAATAAAAAACAAGTGAGCCAAGGCTATAGTCGGGACGGGGCCGACCATGTGTTACCCTACACCACTACCCCTGTACATAAGCTTTTCACTGGTAAACATTTCTTTTAGGGAATATAATCCGAATACCATCAAACATAATATGCCTCTTTCTCTCGGGACCCCCATAAGCAACCAAAATTTCGTGACCATCCGATCAAAATTGCGACCTGTAGAGTGATTGCAAAAAATGGAAGACTTGGATGCATTAAGGTATCTCCCTTGTTTGGCCACCTTCGCCAACCTTCTTTACACCAATTTAAAGGTAATATTTTCTTCTTCTATTGATAGGCTTTGCCGTTTGAATACCCCTACTAGAAGCCGATATATTCACAAAGAATAAAACTTTGAATTTGTCTCCATATGAGTTCTTCCCCATTCCGACCCCTAAATATTATCCGCCAATCACCACAATCAATAGGCTTCTTCCGCTGTGGGGCCCGATTACAAAAAAAATGGATATATTACTGACTTTTGCGATACCTCGGTTGTTTGCCCACATACGCCAACATACTTAGCATCAGTATAAAGGAGATCTCTTCTTCTACCATTGGCGGGCTTTCTTTTTGGAATACTCCTACCAGAAGCGGAGATATTCGCATAAGAAAAAAACGTTTACTTTTCTCCACATAAGCTTTTTGCTTATTCCGACTCCTGAATATTATCCGACCAGCACCAAACTTAATAGGCTTCTTCCTCTGTGGGACTCGCATCAACTCCCAAAAAATTCGTGACCATCCAATCAAAATTGCGACCTGTAGCGTGATTACAAAAAAATCGGAAAATGGAATGCATTACCGACTATTGTGATATCACTGTTGTTTGACCACCTACGACAGCCTGTGTACATCGTACATCGTTGTAAAGGTGATATTTTGTACTTTCCTTGCCAGGTTTTGCTTTTGATATACATCTTAAAGAAACAAAGCTATTGGCTTTGAAATAAAACGTTGACCTTTTCTCCAAATAAGTTTTTGCCCATTTCGACCCCTGAATATTATCCGACCATCATCAAAATCAATACGCTTCTTCCTCTGTGGAACCCCCATTAACTCCTAAAATTTCGTAACGATCCGGTCGAAATTGCGACCTGTAGCGTGATTTTGAAAAAAATTGAAAAATGGGATATATTACCGGCTATTGCTATATCTCCGTTATTTGGCCACCTACGCCAACCTGCTTTGAATCATTGTAAAGGTGAAATATTCTACTTTCATTAGCAGGTTTTGCTTTTGATATACCCATTATAGATGCGGAGATATTCGCTTTGAAATAAAACGTTTACTTTGTCCCCAAATAAGTTTTTTGCCCATTCCGACCCCTAAATATTATCCGACCATCACCAAAATCAATAGGCTTCTTCCCCTCCGGGACCCTCATAAACATCCAAAATTTGGTGACGATCCGATCATAATTGCGACCTGTAGCGTGATTACAAGGTTTAGATGGACAGACGGACGGACGGACGGACACACATAGCCAGATCGACTCAGCTCGGCGAGACATTAATTTTGGTATATATAAGTATGGTTTCATTTCAATTGGAAAAGGTTTCATTTCCGTTGGAAAAGGTTTCATTTAATTTGGAAAGGGTTTCGTTTAATTTGGAAAAGGTTTCATTTAATTTGGAAAAGGTTTCATTTAATTTGGAAAAGGTTTCATTTAATCTGGAAATGCTATATATGCTGATGCGGAGAGTGTTCTTCGAAATGTGGATGGAGATCCCAATAATAGTGGAAAAACAGAAAAGATAAAAAAAAACATTCCATGTGCCTTAAGTTATAATATAAAATTTAGCTTTAATTCCAATTTAAATAAGTTCTTTAGTAATACTGGCCCCGATGCGCCAAAAGTCTTCTTAGAAAATTGAATTAATGATTGCAACTTTTTTATAATAAAAGTTAAGTTAATGATCGCTTTAACACCCGAAGAAGAATCACAATTTAAAACAAGTGTCAGATGCCAGATGTTAGGTGGTGATAGAGTTCGTGATCATTGCCACCTAACTGGTAAATATCGCGTCCCTGCACATAATCGCTGCAATCTGCAGTACCAACTGCCTAAATTCATACCCATGTTTTTTCCCCGTAATTTCTCATCTTATGACTGTCATCTTTTTATTAAAGAATTAAGTAATTTTAGTGGAGATATAAAAGTAATTCCCCAAAATAAGGTACTTTATATATCCAAGTACTATTTTATTAATATGAAAGTGGAATAGCACAACTAGTTCCAATAGTAGTGTTGTTGTAGAAGAACAGGATGAAGAAGAATGGAGTGATGAGGAAGAGGATTCAGTTGAATTAGAGGGGGGGAAGAAAGACAAAGTTAAAAAGACAAGAAGAAAAAGAAGAGTCAAAATAGACTTGAACTACGTTTCCTGGACAGTTTAGATTCATGTCTACAAGTTTAGACAAATTGGCAAAGAATCTGCCTAAAGAGGATTTTCTTGCGGTGAAATCACAGTGTTGTTAGAAAAAATTTGGAAAAAAATATAAAAATTATAAAAAGTGCATTCAATCAGAACATTACTTGATATGAAGTGGAAAATACTAAAGACATTATATTATCCCGTGATTTTCTAAAAGACGCAAAAGACTCAATAATAAAATGTTTAAAATTTCAGTTGGTTGAAAAAAAATTGTATCAAAGTCAATATAGAGCTGCAGGGACAATATGTGAAGCCCACCGCTGTAAAAGAGAATCCGTCAAAATCTACCGAGTCGACAACAACAGAGCCAGTGTTAAATTACATGTCTAAATCTGTGATAATGTCCCTAGGTGATAATCTAGAGGAAATCTTTACCAACCATGAGAATGAGCTTGTCGACAAATCAGATGAGTTTCAAGAAAGAGGTTCTGGAAGCGCCTTGGAAAAACTTTTAAAAATTGACGTCAATATTAACAAAGTCAATTTAACATGAGGTTCGCAATTCATCCCAACACCAACATCATTAAGATCAAAACATGCATGCTTAAACATTCAAAATAAAAATGAATACTGCTTTAAATGGTGTATGATAGCGGCACTAAGTTTCCCGAGAAAAATAAATGTTGATAGACCATCTACATACAAAGTTGATATAAAACAGGATGTCATCCGTCTAGAAACTGGAATAACATTAAATTTATTAGGGTTATTTTTTCCGGTGGGACTTAAAGATGTAAAACTATTTAAAAAGACCAATCCCGAATTTAGTGTAAATGTTTTCGGATATGAAATAGATTCCATCGAAGGTCCATACTACCTTACAAAGGAGGAAAAGAAACATCATGTTAATCTGATGCTGCTCTACGATGGGGATACATTCCATTACATATGGATAAAAAACATGTCACGTTACATTACCGTTAACATTTAATAATACTAAATAAATTATATACTAATAATTGTGTATTTATTTCGGCCTTTTGAGATCGCAGTTAGCAACCAACCCTTTCATAAGGAGAAGGACCACGATGTTCACAAAAAACAATGTGGGGGTGTAGTTTGCAGCATGCCGAAGACGAAGAAGGATGCCATACTCAAATTTGGTAATTACAAAAAGATGCAGAGGGCGGGCATTAGTATATAGCATTTCCAAATTAAATGAAACCTTTTCCAAATCAAATGAAACATTTTCCAAATCAAATGAAACCTTTTACAAATCAAATGAAACCTTTCCAAAATCAAATGAAACCTTTTCCAAACTGATTTGGAAACCTTTATTTTTATTGAAAGAAAAAACGCCAGAATATATTAAAAAGAGAATATTTTGAAGAGGTTTTCAAAAATTTTTTACTTAAATTCTAATCTTAAGTAATGACATAAAAGTGTAACTCGCTGCATGTTTTGCTTCCTTGCTCTTAAACATTTTATAATTTTTGGGCATCAATTAAGGTTATACCGAAATAATGCTAATGAGATAATTAAGGTTTAAAAATTTGTAGTAATAACAGGGGCTAATTGTATTATCTAATGAAGTGGTTCACGATTTGCTGCATGTGGAATTTTCAATGGACACGGTCATTACATAATTGGAGCAGTCCTGTTTATTGAGCTGTTGGTTACTATCAATCACGTCAACGACATTACGATCTATTGTCTGATCGCGTAGTACCACTCTGGCACACAATTTTGTTTTTGAAAATGCCTTTACTATTGGGTTCAACATTGCTGAATATGGCATTAAAAACTTAAAATTACACTGGTTTAATTTCATTATTATGTGTGTTCGCTTACTTATTAAGTTATTGCATAAAAATTATACTGAAAAAAAACTTTTCAAAAATAAAATTGTGAACCAGAGCGGTACTACGCGATCGGACAATAGATCGTAATACCGTTGACGTGATTGAGCATAGTATCTAACAGTTCAATAGACAGGGCTGTTCCAATTATGTAAGGAACATGTTCATTGAGAATACCCTACTAAGCAGCAAATCGTCAACCACTTCATTAGGTAATACAATTAGCCCCTGTTATTATTAGGAATTTTTTAAACCTAAATTCTCTCATTAGGATTATTTCGCTACAACCTTAATTGATGCCCAAAAATTATGAAATATTTAAGTTCAAGGAAGCAAAACATTCAGGGAGTTACACTTTTATGTAGTTATTTAAGATAAGAATTTAAGTAAAAAGTCGTTAAAAAACCCATTGGATTTTTATTTCTTTCTCTTTTCAAAATAGTCTGTTTTTTTTCTTTCAATAAAAATAAAGGTTTCCTTCAATTTGGAAAATGTTTCATTTGATTTGGAAAAGGTTTCATTTGATTTGGAAAAGGTTTCATTTGATTTGGAAAAGGTTTCATTTAATTTGGAAAAGGTTTCATTTAATTTGGAAAAGTTTCATTCAATTTGGAATGGGTTTCATTCAATTTGGAAAAGGTTTCATTTAATTTGGAAATGCTATATATGCTGATGCGGAGAGTGTTCTTCGAAATGTGGATGGAGATCCCAATAATAGTGGAAAAACAGAAAAGATAAAAAAAACATTCCATGTGCCTTAAGTTATAATATAAAATTTAGCTTTAATTCCAATTTTAATAAGTTCTTTAGTAATACTGGCCCCGATGCGCAAAAAGTCTTCTTAGAAAATTGAATTAATGATTGCAACTTTTTTATAATAAAAGTTAAGCTAATGATCGCTTTAACACCCGAAGAAGAATCACAATTTAAAACAAGTGTCAGATGCCAGATGTTAGGTGGTGATAGAGTTCGTGATCATTGCCCCTAACTGGTAAATATCGCGTCCCTGCACATAATCGCTGCAATCTGCAGTACCAACTGCCTAAATTCATACCCATTTTTTTCCCCGTAATTTCTCATCTTATGACTGTCACCTTTTTATTAAAGAATTATGTAATTTTAGTGGAGATATAAAAGTAATTCCCCAAAATAAGGTACTTTATATATCCAAGTACTATTTTATTAATATGAAAGTGGAATAGCACAACTAGTTCCAATAGTAGTGTTGTTGTAGGAGAAGAGGATGAAGAAGAATGGAGTGATGAGGAAGAGGATTCAGTTGAATTAGAGGAGGGGGGGGGCGGGAAGAAAGACAAAGTTAAAAAGACAAGAAGAAAAAGAAGAGTCAAAATAGACTTGAACTACGTTTCCTGGACAGTTTAGATTCATGTCTACAAGTTTAGACAAATTGGCAAAGAATCTGCCTAAAGAGGATTTTCTTGCGGTGAAATCACATTTCCCTATTAAAGAAGATTTCGAACTCTTGACTAGGAAAGGTGATTTCCCTTATGATTATCTTTCATCATTTGAAAAATTAAAAGATACCCAACTACCCCCCAGTGAAGAATTTTATAATTATATGACAGATTCTGAATGTTCAGTAGAGAACTACAACCATGCAAAAGAAGTTTGGTCACATTTTCATCGTCAGACTTTGCAAGATTACATGGAGTTGTACCTGAAAACAGATGTCCTCTTATTAACAGACGTCTTTGAAAATTTTAGAGATGTCTGTATGGATATTCACAAGTTAGATCCTTGTCAATATTTCACAGCTCCATCTCTACCTTGGGATGCAATGCTTCTCTGCACCAAGGTTGAGCTTGAACTTTTTACAGATATAAATATGTACAATTTAAGTAAAAATGCGATTACAGGTGGACTAACCCAGTGTTCAAATAGACATTCTGTAGCCAATAATGAACATGTTCCCAATTATGACAAAAATAAACCAGAAGTAAACATATATTACTAGGACGTGAACAATTTATATGGAACAGCCATGACAAAGGACTTGGAAAAATTTAATGGCCCTAAGGTAATAGAATCAATTCCAGATGACAATATAACGGGATATATTTTAGAGGTTGAACTCGATTACCCTCAGCATCTTCATGACAAACATAATGTCTTACCCTTTTATCCAGAAAACAATTGTTTTGGGGGTTCAAAAACTAAAAAGTTGATTGCGGACTTGACGGACAAAAAATCATACACAATTCACTACTCACCTTTAAAACAATGTTTGCAACATGGACTGATTCTTAAGAAAGTGCATAGAGTTTTGTCATTCACACAACGGTTAGCTCCCTATATATTAGAAAATATTATGCACCGAGAAAATGCTAAAAATGCATTTGAAAAAGGTACTTTTTTAAATTATTAAGGCAGTGAAAAATATAGACAAGATAAAAACTGTCAAAATTGTAACAGAGAAAGAGGAAATGTAGCCAGCAAACTAATTGCGAAACCAAATTTCCATAGTCTTTCTATATTTTCTGAAAATATGGTAGCTATCCAGATGCGAAACGTAAAAGTAAAATATGATAACCCATTATATTTAGGCTTTTCCGTTCTAGAAATTTCAAAGCTGTTCATGTATGCTTTCCTTTATGACTTTCTGAAAGCAAAATTTGGTGATGCTTTTATTTTAAATTATATGGGCACGGACTCTTTCATGATTACATTTATCGGACTGAATCTGTATTCGGTATTGACTTTGAAAGATTTAGATGATAGATTTCACACCTCAGACTTCTAACCTAATAATAAATACAGTATAGTCTCGATAATCCGGACACCACATGATTTGGATTACCGAGTAGTAAAAAATACATTTTTTTAATTTAAAGCACGGTGTAGGTACATTTATTTAATAAACACTTAGTGTGTAGTATAAACGAATTCATATATAAATGGTTACGTTAATAGAAATGTTTTTTTTTAATTATGTGAAAAGTACAAATATATGATATATATATATATTCATATTCTATTACTTATTGAATTACTTGTAATTTATTTTATGTAATTAGTCATTTTAGTTTGGCGAAGTCTTACTTCATATTGTTTTTTAATCGCACGTTCTCTAAGACTATAGAGTTTTAACTTATCTAAATCTGAAAATTCCTGCTCTTCAGCATACATGATACATACGTTAAACACATATATTTACATTTTGTATATTTACATTTTGACTACGTTCTGTTTGAGAACTATCTTCGGTGCTGCTTTCCTCACTGTTATCATCGAAATTATCTATTTCGTTTATATCATTAACCCAATCTTGAATTTCGTAATGGGTGTAAACATCAGGGGCAATATTCACAAGCATGTTTTCCACCTCTGCAACATGTCTTCCTCTTAGCACTTCTAGTGGAACGTCATCATCTGAACTCTAATCTTCATCAACAACATGTATGTAATGCTTTATTTCATTAACAAATGAATTTTGGAACCAACTCTTAAAGATAGTGTCCGTCATCCAAGCATTTCGACTGGTAGCATAGTGAATTTGTAAATTCACATTTTTTAGAGATTGTGGAATTTTGCTTTTCCAATCATCAATGGCTTAAGTTTATGTTCTCCTGTTGCATTGCTACATATTAATAGAGTAACTCGTTCCTTCCCAATTTTATGCCCTGATGCAGTTCACTCCGAATGTAGAGCGAGTGTTTTTTCTGGTAGCTTTCTTCAAAACAATCCCGTTTGCTTTTGCTTGAATTATTTCCGAAGACACTGGCACATTATAAGCTCTTTTATTTATAAACCAATTGTACAGACAATACAATACAAAACTCATTAGGCCATGTTAGCTCGATTAATCCAATTGTACAGACGTTCTTCCGTCAATCCATATTGCGCGCTTCTCATTGTTTTACGTTTGCCAATACCACTCTCAGTCTTCTCAACGTACCTTAAACAAAATGTGATTGAAAAATCTGAATTAATTATTTGTTTCACAACTTACGAATTAATTTTAGCTCCTTTAAATTTAATATCAGCAATTGTAGATTTACCGACACTGTATTCCATTGCAAGCGTTGGAATTGAAATTCCTTGCGAAATTTTGCAAAGAATTTCCTTTTTGGGTCCATAGTTAAAAAGTTACGTTTATTTTTAATTACTGGTGCCATTATCACAAAAGAGATGTTAAGCGAAGCGATCAAACAAATATTTCACGATATAAACTGAACGCACGTGATAAATATTTCACACTACAAATTGCTGGTAATTCTCACTCTGGACTCCAGCATCATCGACCTAAAACAAGAAAATATAACGGGACAATTTGTCTAGAATCTCTAAACAAATCAAATAACAACAACAATACAATAAATTATAAAAACAAGGTGAATTTAGGAGAAAAAAACTAGTGTCCGGATTATTGAGGTAAAAAAATTTTGGGTGTCCGGATTACCGAGTCTACAGTGTAAATATTTTTAGTGTCCGGATTACCGCGTTGTCCGGATTAACGAGTGTCCTGATTATCGAGACTATACTGTATAACATTTCTCTCATTAATAAAAAGAAATTGGGTATGATGAAAGACGAAAATAATGGCAAAACCATGATTGAGTTTGTAGGACTTCGTCCTAAAGTCTATGCTATCAAAGTGGTTGTTAGCGAAGATGTGAAAAAATCTATAGGTGTTAAAAAATCCGTGTTGAAAAAATATACAATAGATATATATAGAGAATGTCTAGAAAAGAAAATGGTTTTGTATGGAGAAATGTTGTCATTTAGGTCTAGAAATCATACAATAAATACTGATAAATATACAAAAATATGCTTAAGCCATCAAGATGATAAACGTTTTATAATAGAAGATGGTGTAAGTACATATGCTTGGGGTCACTATGAGCTAAATCAATTTGAAGAGGAATCAAACTTAGACAATTTAGATTCGTCTGTCCCAATTGATGTTGATTAAAATGTAAATTTATTTAAGGTTTAAATTAAGTAAACTCATATACATATATCTCTATAAGCCATAATTAAAATGTAAATATTAATTGCCTTACTGCTAGTATTTCAACATATTAACTTTAACAGTTTCATATTACTCTTTAGAAATTACACATGGTATTTGTACTAACCTTTTAGCAATGTTTTACTAAATAACTATATATTATTATTAATATTACTAACATTACACATAAACACCATTATTTTTACTAAATATCTATGTACTACTACTAACTACATACATTTATAACGTTTTTTGAAAAAAAAAAAATAAAAATAAAACAATCCTTTTTATATTTGAAATTACAAAACTATGTGTTTTATTTCATTATTGAGTTTACATGGTATAAAGGTAAGTATACAAAGAACTTATACTATTTTTCGAACGATTCCAGTCAATGGAACATACTCCACCAGACGATCATGGATAATTAAGCAATATGCTAATGTATTTGAGGAATTGGTGTATTGGTTTCAAATTGAATTTTTAAATCGATGGTTCCATTCTTCACCGTTTCGTATTGATTGCTGATATCAATAACAGCAATTGGCTTCTCTTTAAAGCCTGAATATGTGAGAAGTGGTTGTAGTTCCCTCATATAATACGATTGTTGAAACTTGGCATACATGTCATAGAGTACTGCATAATTTTCTCCAAACTTTAGGTTCAAATCATCATAGGGATACGTTTCAGAGTTCAAGTGAACTTTAATGTTGTGAGGTTCACAATGTTGTAGCTTGTTGTCTCTTTCAAATATCAAAGTAACGTATCTAGGTCTTTCATGATGGCAGACAATCTATAACTCCAGCTGTGTTGTCTTCCACCAGCAAAAGTTGGATTAAAGTAGCAGTCCCAGCTGCGGAAAGCTATCGGTAAAGTTTTTCCAACCTTGATTGTTTTCAAGAAACTGATTTGTCTATAGCCTGACAAAAGAATGGGTTTTACTTTCCAAGCAATTTTTGTAATGGTGAGTTGAATTTCTTCGTTTTCAGCAGTTGAATAACATACATTTTTATCGTTGGCGCATCTCAAGAGAATCAAGTCATGTTTACTGTTGCAAATTACTTTATTAAAGTCCTCTGCAAAGCCCAGTAGACGATTCAGGGGCACACAAACATTGAATGAGCTTGTATTTACGTCACCATCTGGAGTCCATCCTGCATTACTCATAGTCTTGCTTTCAGATTCACTTAGAGAAATCCAATTTTTAACTTTTGTTGTGGTACCCGGATACCGAGTACGATAAATTTCAATTCCATTTAGTTCATAGCGAATGTCATCAAACATTTAACCCACACAGTTATTCCTTACTTAAGCATTCTACGAAACTCCCTCCTTTAAGTTTTTCAAATTTCCTTCAATGTATAGATGCTCTCCGATGGTAGTATGTAAAGATCTTGATTTTTTTGTACTTATACAAATTTCATCGTTATTTTTAAATGATTGAATATATGAAACATAGCTATGATAGTCTCTCTTCACAATATTCTCATCAGAGAGTGGACGATCATTAATACCCAGTATTTCAGACATTTGGTTTGAATTTTAATTTTATAAGCTTTAAAAATTCTTTATTTTCCTTGCTGAGAGGAGCTCTTGACGGTGTGGCTCCTTGATGATGAATGGTTGTATTTATTGTAAATAATCATGGCTATCTGGAATATATATGAATTCGTTGCGTAATTTCTTCTCCTCTAAAGTTTATCAAGAGACCTTCCTGATCTAATATGAGTATCTCCAGATGACTTATTTCTTATTTCTCTGCCAATTTATAGCCTGGAGGGACGTCAAGAGCGAATTCGTGCAGAATATGAGCAGACGATCCATTCATGATTGAGCCGGTAACAATGTTGCAATGTACTTGTATGGCATTGACCTTTAAAATGTTAACTGGAAGGTTTGAAGTATGCTTTCTGCCAGGTTCCAAAATTTTTTCGGTGAAACCAAATAGTTTTGCTATAGACTTCTCTTTATCAAAGTATATGGGATCATGAGAGGATAAGATCTCTATTTGTAGCGTATTATTGTTGGCTTTAATCTCAACTCTGTTATTGTGGATTGTTCTATACTGTGTCTCCAAGTAGTGAGCAATGTCTTGTAGTTCACATGAACCTATGGGAATCTTTACAATTTTGTCTCCAATATGGAAGAGATTATTATCATTATCCACATCCATCACTAATACCGAGTATTTCAGACATTTGGTTTGAATTTTAATTTTATAAGCTTTAAAAATTCTTATTTTCCTTGCTGAGAGGAGGTTTTGACGGTTTGGCTCCTTGATGATGAATGGCTGTATTTATTGTAAATAATCATGGCTATCTGGAATATATATGAATTCGTAGCGTAATTTCTTCTCCTCTAAAGTTTATCAAGAGACCTTCCTGATCTAATATGAGTATCTCCAGATGACTTATTTCTCTGCCAATTTATAGCCTGGAGGGACGTCAAGAGCGAATTCGTGCAGAATATGAACTGAGAACTGAGCCGTTAACAATGTTGCAATGTACTTGTATGCTTTCTGCCAGGTTCCAAAATTTTTTCGTTGAAACCAAAGAGTTTTGCTACAGACTTCTCTTTATCAAAGTATATGGGATCATGAGAGGATAAGATCTCTATTTGTAGCGTATTATTGTTGGCTTTAATCTCAACTCTGTTATTGTGGATTGTTCTATACTGTGTCTCCAAGTAGTGAGCAATGTCTTGTAGTTCATATGAACCTATGGGAATCTTTACAATTTTGTCTCCAATATGGAAGAGATTATTATCATTATCCACATTTGGTATTGAGTTGTATGATTGAAAATCAATTAAATAGTGAATAGTTTGAGTGTAAAAATGCTGATTTACTCGTCAAAGTAATCGTTCTTGACATTATAAGATTCTTTCTAGTAATAAGTAAAACATCACATATACATATGTTTATATAGGTTTTTTATTTATTTATTAAATTACTAAAAAATATAAAGTTTACAATACATTTGTCTTATCTATCCAGGAATTACACTTGTTTGAAAATCGCAGCCATTTAACAAAGACTTTATCACCCTTAGTTTTTAATATTTTCTCAACTAAGTATGTGTTGGGATATTTTGTGGGTAAAAGTTCTTCTTTGTAGGAACAACCATGTCCGGGATTTCCTTCGTAGTCTCCCAGTAAATAAGTAGCAGGGTTGGTTAATCGTATTCCTCTTATTTTGAATATTTCGGTAGTCCAATTTGGTGTATACCCCTTTTCAAATTCATGTTTATATTTGCTGATGCGAACATGATCAACAGCACGAAGATTTTGCCTCTTAAAGATTTTTATCGACGAATTTACTTGAATAGGTGCTATTTTTATTGTTCGATGAGGTGTTCTGTTGTATTGATCAACCTGGTCTCTATAAATATCAACCCATTGATAATATTCATTGTAGCTAAACTCCTTCCACATCATGCCCTTTAAAGTTCTATTGAAGCGTTCAACAATTGAGACTTTCAAGACACTGTATGTAGAGTAGTGGTTTATGGAATGTTTCTGCATTAATTTTTCCTTGTTGAAAAATTCTTTCCCATCATCGGTTTGCAAATTCTTTGGAATTCTTTCATCTTTCAAAGATTGTTTCAATTGCTTTATATACTTCCGTTGCTGTTTTTGTTTTAAGTGCTTCACACCATGCAAATTTCGAAATGTGTCGATAACAGTAAGCATAAATCTGTATCCCTTGTTTGTTCCGGAATAGGTACCCATTTAAACAAAATCAGCTTGCCAAAGATCATCGATTCCATTTGTAATAACCCTTCGTCTTTTAAAATTTCTTCGTGCTTGAGAGTGAAGTTCGTTTACAAATCCCCGCTTTTCCATTATTCAAGTTTTGGGGGATATATTAGAGCAATTGAGTTAAATGGGGGTTGAAATAAGAATTTAAAAATTTCCTTATGTGATTGCTTTAGTACGGATATTTCTTCCCTTTGTTGAGTACACTACTGAAAAATATTTTGTTTTAATACTTCTTGTATGTGCTTGATTTGTGAATGTACGTATATTGACCGCATGCGCTCCTTATGCTGGGGGTGCAACGTTCCTATTTTTTTATTTTGTACGTCAATGTTGCTATCTTCGTCAATATTAATTCCCAGTATTCTCGAAACATTTTCTCTTACTCCTATTGGGTGCGTTTTTGGATTATAATGATAACCAAACTTGTCAACAGTCATGGGTTGTTTGTTTCCTATGAAATTTACTTAACTTATTATGTTGCCTTCTCCCAGTTCTTCGATAATGGAAACAATTTCATTAGTATGATAATTTTTCCCGGCTTGTTGTGATGCCATCAACAGCTTTAATCGTTCTACCAACTCGTTGGGATCGTCCCAGTATATATAGTTGGGTTTACCAGGATTTATTGTCATTAAGCCTTTGCCACTGTGAGTATCCCCCATTAACTTTTTAATTATCCGCTTATATTTCTGACCTTTATTTCCCTTGATTCGACCATTAGGATCATAGTTTATTTTGAATGCGTTTGGGTCCAACAAGATTGTTTTATATATGTCGAGTTCTGTATTATCATATTTTGTTGGGTTCTGATAAAATAAGAGTTCGAACAGTCCAGGTGTAAATGCCCAATTTTTATTTCCAATCGTAATATTCTCATCGGTGATTTTCAGTGTTTTATCTCCAAATTTCCATTCACCATTTTCGTCTTTATGCGCTCCATATACTGTGTCTAGTGTTTTATTTTTCTTCAAGATTGTTAGACTAAAACTCTTTACCAGTCGAACTTCATCTACCAGGTTATCAATTTTACGGTCCAGGTACAAAGCTAAGACAACGATTACAAAGAGGAGATCTAGGTATTAATCTACTGGATGCTGCTGGTAGAGTACATGATATTGCATATTCACAGAAAAAAGATGTTGAACAGCGACATATTGCTGATCGTGAGCTAACTGAACGAGCTTGGAAACGAATAAAATCAAAGCATTGGAGAAAAAATAAACGCATATCTTGTAACTAATATAATGAAGGCCAAGACAAAGCATAGCATGGGATTGGGTACCAGAAAACACAAACGTTTAATAGGGCAGCAAATTTTTAAAAATGCTGTAAAGTATGCTACAAATACCTTTAAAAGCGTTAAACCAACTGATATTAATGCTGCCATAAAAATTGCAAGGAAGGAAATAAACACTTCGAGGAAAAAGTTAAAGGTGGTCATACCAAGAGTAATAAGGGTACCCAAAAGGGGTGGATTTCTTCCTCTCACACCTATTCTAACTGGATTAGGTGCACTGGGATCCTTAGCTTCGGGCAGTTCAGCGATAACCAATGCTGTTTTAATGCTAAAAAAGCTAAACAAGAGTTGCAAAAGCAGACCAGACATAACAAAACCATAGAAGCTATAGCTATGGGTAAAGGTCTCTATCTCAAACCATACAAAAAGGATATGGAATTTATGTTGATTAAAATGAAACGCCAGAAAGCTATTAAAGCAGCTACCCACTTACCGACACGCATATAAATACCTTTGGAAAGAAATACAGCCCGTACTTTAGAGGTGTTTATATGCGAGATAAACTAAAAAACCTTATCGAATAGAATGTATATTGACAGTGGGCCTGGCACACATTGGGTGGCATATTATAAAAACAATAACATCATCGCCTATTACGATATTTTTGGCAATCTTCAACCTCCAGATGAAATTTTACGTTACTTGGGATCAGCTACAACATATAATTATAAACGAGATCAACAATACAACTGTGGTCATCTTTGCTTAAAATTTTTGATGCATATGAGCAAGATTTTATAAACAAAATACACCAACAACAAAAGTACTCACTACAGTCTAATACAACTAATCCAAGATGTCGTATCTAATCCAAAGATCGAATGTCGCATTTGCCGACTTTCAATATTTTCATGGAAATGATAAAACCATTTTCATGAAGGAGCTATCATTTATGTGTGGAACTTCTGTTATTCCGAATCATTTTTTGTTCCGTCCACCTTATAGTGCAAAGGAGCTTGATGGAGAAGCACCCAGAACAATCAACTTCACCAAAGCACATCTTAATGGATTAGACTGGACCGATGGCGAAATCTGCTACAATGATATCTAGGATGCTCTTTCACAATTAAACCACTATGAATACGTTTTTGTAAATGGGAAAGAGAAGAAATGCTTTTTGGAAAACTATCTTCAAACTAATATTGTTAATTTAGAAAGTAATATTAGAAAGTATAATATAAATCTTAGAACTTGCCAAGATTATTTCAGCAACTGTCCAATACATTTAGACTCTATGTATAAATGTGCTGTTAATAATGTATTTGAGATATTTGTATTCATTGAACAGATATGGTATTATATTCGTGATATAATACAAGATGGATTATAAACCACAAAAATAAAATAAAATAAACAACAAAGATTTGAGTGTTTTAATTTTTCTCAAATTTTATTAATTTTATACATGTAATGAATGTAAACAACAATACTAATATTGTTTAAAACTCTCTGATGCCGCAAACATCTAGACCAATTTCAGGGAGGATATCATCTAAACTATCTTGATTGATGGGAATATTGTTTGTAAAGAGTCTTCTCATTAGCGGGCAGCTGTATGACATTCGTAAATGCTCTGCAACAGGACAGTCAGTTTCTTCCCATTGATGAATAACTAATTCACAAAAATAAAATCTGGTCAAATCTCCTTTCCCAATATACTAAAATCCAACTGCATCCATCGCCTTTGTATCTGGATATGGTAATGGCCAACCATTAAAGTTTTTTAAACGTTCGTCTTTCATACTGAAACCTCTATCCCCCAAATTTAAATAAGAAGCCACAGAAACTTTAAATTTTATAAAAATTCTTTATGTGTTACTTTATTTTTGCTTAATACGGTGGATAATAAAATGTTGGAATTTCCAATTGCTTTAACTCTAATTTATATACATCTGTTCCGCAAGAATCTTTCAGTGTAGATTTTGTGATAGCATATCCTCCACCATCTAATTGTTTCACATGTTCGTCTCCTAGTGAAAGAAATCTTGCGGGCAAGTAAAGAATAGAGTCATTTATCCTCAATACAATTCTCTCCCCATATTTTGTTTTGCTCTTGAGTGCGCCAGTGATAATGTAATCCTTGTTGTCCTCCATATCCTTCAAAGGAATTATTGATTTGATGTTGAAGGAATTGAAGAAATTAATTAGATCTCGCCTCGTCATGCCTTCACTTGTACTTTAACTTTTATACTGTGAATCTTACTTTCAAATTTTTGCTTTTTATAAGGAATTTGTCAACTGACCACCATCAATAATTTCACAATATTGTGAATTTAATTGGGCATACAGATGTTAAGTTATGAACATAATTGGACATGCTCATGGACAGACTGGCGGACGGACGGAAAAATCCTCTTTGATTATGTGCATGATTAGGCATGCTTACACACAGACATATATTGAAAATTATTTTGTTTACATTAGCAATCAAATGTGGTTCTCTCTCAATTTCTCGGTCTTGCTCCCTCCCACACATATACAGGACAAACGTGTTTCTCTCCCGAAATCATGGTCTGGATCCCTCCCACACATATACAGCTTAAATGTGACTCTCTAGATATACTCCACTCAATCACTTGTTTGACTCCAACTGGCTCGCACAGTGGTTAAAATCGACAAAAATTGCCTGTCGTGTCTTGTCTTTCAGTCTAACTATCTGGAGATACATACATGTAAATGGGTAAATATATAATATATAATAATAAATATATAATTGTAGTGCTATCATAATTCATACTTTTGTTTGAATACAACTCTCTCGCACAATAGGTCTGTTAAGACAAAAATTTCATCTTTTGGCTGGTCTTTATCCTAACTCTCACATTGGGGAACTAATATTTCACGATTAAACGTAATATTTTTTAACTTAATCTATAAATGTTGCAACCCTAATATTTTGACTATATTTAAGCTATGTTTACATTTAAGCTCTGCTCTCCAAATAGTCTCTCTCTTTCTTGTTCTCTCTCTGTAATGCTCTCTCTCACACACTCACACACACATATATAGCCTGCACGGTGGGCCGAATAGGCAAAAAAGGCGTTTTTGTGATCTAGAAGCCCCATTACCCCTCTACTGATTTGAGGTATTTGATGCACCAAACACGCTATATCTGCCCGATTTGAAATGTGTGACGGAATTAGGTTTATAAATAAATATGTAAAATTATATCGAAATCGGTACAGATTTACATTTAGCTCCCATATATATTTTCGGCCGATTTGTGGTATTTGTTGCACCAAACACCCTATATTTGTCCAATTCGATGAAATTTTGAACGTGTGACGGAATTTGATCTATAAATAAATATGCCAATTTATATCGAAATCGGTTCAGATTTTAATATAGCTCCCATATATATTTTCGGCCGATTTGAGGTATTTGATGCAACGAAGACGCCATACCTGCCCGATTTTGATGAAGTTTGGAATGCGTGATGGAATTCGGTCTATAGATAAATGTGCCAAATAATATCGAAATCGGTTCAGATTTGGATATAGTCCCAAGTAGTATAATAATGGGGACATGAACACCTAAAAATTAGCGTTGCCAACCGTTCCCAACTAGCATAGCGAATACAAAAACCAAACGTA
Organism: Musca autumnalis; assembly: GCF_047663935.1. Lineage (NCBI taxonomy): Eukaryota > Metazoa > Arthropoda > Insecta > Diptera > Muscidae > Musca > Musca autumnalis. The sequence continues at coordinate 82,967,836 of NW_027411755.1, read as the reverse complement.
GGTGTTGCCAACTATGTTGCCACCAGTGTTGCCAACCAAAATAGTAAAGACACAACCCAAAAGGTGGATTAGTTGTTCGAAAGTTGGCCACTAGATGGCGCCATTTTGAACTTTTGGAGTGTTCGGTTGCTGACCAATAGATGGCAACACTGTATATGAATGATTTTACTGAAAAATCCGTGGATTTCAATGGATTTCAATGTGGCGACATCTAGTGGTCAACTGTCGAACTACTGAAAAATCCATCGAAAAAAGCATGGGGCCATGGACACATGTCCATGCCCCCAAATTGCTAGTTGGAGTAACCAACAAATGAGCATGGTGACATGGAAGGAAATTACCACCGTTGAGTATGTGTTTAATATGTTTAAGCGAAGGCAAGAACTAAAAGATGATGTTCAGTATGTGCAACTAAAAGATGTTCACAATATTACCACCGTTGAGTATGTGTTTAATATGTTCAAGCGAAGGCACGAACTAAAAGATGATGCTCGGTATATTTAACTAAAAGATGTTCACAATATTACCACCGATTGCACTGTATTACCACAACATGGTATCCATGCGGATCTATACGATGATCACAGTATTACCACACTGTTGTATTTTGTATCAACAGATCTGAAAGCAAAGACAGAATCCCGAACGGTGAATATCCCTGTGGAATTTCAACATATTATGAAACGGTTGTTGATCCTAAAAGTATGCTACGCATTTAAATGTTAGTTAGAGGAATCAACAAATGTATTTCAACGCAGTACACCAAAATGGTGTCAATTGAATTAGATCTGCGCTCTATGTAGGCAAATGCTTTGTCTTTCTGCTTCGAACAAAGAAGTCAAATGTGGACCGCTGATCAAGCAAAATTGAGAGTTTGCTGGTTCACATATTGATGTATCCATTTCAAAACAATCTTCAGTACTGCCGTTGCCTGAGAATTTGTTTACAGTACGACACAGTTCCACTTCAGCTCTTAACAATGAAGTGGGGTAATAAAAGTAGGGAAAGGGAGACTGTGCAATGTACCGGGGGGGAAGGCTTGTTGCAGAAGTTCATGACAAACTCTAGATCAATACTAATCTTATGAAATTTAATGTAAACATTCAACAAATCTGGCTGAGGGTTCTTAATAATATATTGAAGGGATAGAGGAAAGGAAAGTCAGTACTCAACAACGATCGGATAAGCCAACATCACGTTCCAAAGTTTCGTGTCCCTATAGTGAAAAAGTGAAGTTAAGAAAAAATGTCTCAATCAATAGAACAAAAGATTTGCTGGATTTGTGACAGCTACTACAAATCAAAGAGAGAATTTGCTAAACATATGAGTAATCATTGTATGTTTTGCAAAGTTTTATGTAAAGATAGTAAAGATCTTGAAGCACACCGCGAAGCCTACCATGTAGATGAAAATCTGATTTATCAAATACGACGAGAACTACATCATCAACAGAAACATGAGCAACTACATCCACAACATCAACAAGATGAAATTGAAAATGAGCCATCTACCAGTATGCGAAAGTTTTGTGAAGACTGTAAGAAAGTGGTTAATAATATAAGAGCACACGTACGTAGTGAAGATCATCGCACTACCGTTAGAAAAAATTTCGATTCTAACATAAGAGTCATTAAGAGTGCATTTAACGAAAATGTAATAAGCTATGAAATAGTTAATAAACACGATATTTTGATACCTAAAGACTTTTTAACAGCTATAAAAGAAGTAATCATCAAAATTGTGAGGAATGAGTTGAACGGAAAAACCAATATCAAATTTAATCTGGAACTCCTAGGAAATTATGTGAAGCCTAATAATACTAAAGAAAATGAAGATGACGATGATGAAGCCTCAACCTCTAAAGGCTTAACAGTAGAAAAAAGTTTCAATCACATTTCGAAATCAACATTGGTATCAATTGGAGATAAGTTGGACGAGACTGTTGAAGATCATATGGAAGATATCATTCATAAATCGGAAGAGTTTCAGGAGAGGGGATCTAATTGGGCCTTGGAGAAACTGCTGAAATTGGATATAAATATATTTAAAACCAACCTGACTCGAGGTTCATATTTTATTAAGACACCAAAAAGTTTAAATAGGAAACATGCATGTTTGAATATTGAAAATTATGATGTATATTGTTTCAAAAATGTTATGATCGCTGCAATGGGCGAAACTGCATATGGAAACCCCAGCTCACCCTTATCATACATCCATGATGTAAGAGACGATATTATTACTCTAAGCTCCGGATTAACATTAGACTTTAGCGGATTGACGTTCCCACTGAAGCTTAAGGATATAAAAATATTTGAAATGAAGAACCCCGAGATAAGCGTAAGCGTATTCGGCTATGAGAGAAAGTCTGTTGAGGGACCATACTACCTCACAAAAACAGAAAAAGCCAATCACGTCAACCTAATATTGCTTCATAAACAAGACAAATTTCATTATATTTGGATTATGGACTTGTCCCGGTAAGAAAACACAGTTGTAACATAAATAAGATATATATATATATATATATATATATATATATATATATATATATATATATATATATATAATAACTTCATATTACTTCAATCTTCCAGACTTATACGAAGCCAGCTTACATCGCATAAAGAGAGGGTGTATATTTGTAATATGCGTATGCAGTACTTCCATGATGAAAGCAAACTTAAATTTCATAATGAATATTGCGGAGGTAAAGTATGTAGTCTACCATCTAAAAAGGAGGCCAAGGCGAAGTTCATCCATCACAACAAAAAGGTGAAAGTAGGTTTCTCCATTTATGCTGACTCGGAAAGCATACTAAAACGTAAAGAACAATATGATACGTTCACCGGGAAAACAGAACAAGTTAATGAGCACATTCCATGTGCCTTTAGTTATTATATAAAATGTAGTTTCAACAGCGAATTAAATAAGTGGTTTAGACATACGGGTCCCGATGCAGCAAAAGTCTTTTTAGAGAATTTAATAGAAGACTGTAAATTTTTATATAGAAACTATCTAACTAAGATCCAACCCTTGGAGTCGTTAACACAGATGCAAGAATTAGAATTTCAAACATGTGTTAGCTGTCATATATGCGATGAGCCGTTAGGTGACGATAGAGTTCGCGATCATTGCCACCTAACTGGTAAATATCGAGGCGCTGCACATAAGCAATGCAATCTGGATTACCGACAACCTAAATTTATCCCAATTTTTTTTCATAATTTTTCATCCTACGATTGTCATCTATTCATTAAAGAATTATCTGAGTTTGGAGGTAGTATAAGCGTCATTCCACAAAACAAAGAAAAGTATATTTCATTAACTTATTACATAGATATGGAAAACGATGAAACGAATAATGTAGATACTCCAAATAGTATGCATGATGTAGGACAAGATACAAGTGAAGAGGAGGAGGAAGAGGAGGATGAAGAGGAGGAGGAAGAGCTGAATTCTGATGAAGAATATGAAGAAGAGATTCATGAAGAAGATGAGTTCGCAAACAAGAAGAAAAAGAAGAAGTCTAATAGACTAGTGCTTCGTTTCTTAGATAGTTTTAGATTCATGTCTACTAGTTTAGATAAATTAGCAAAAAATTTACCTAAAGAAGAATTTCATGCTATAAAATCCTACTTCCCTGAAGAGAAATCATTCGAACTTATGACAAGAAAAGGTGTATTTCCATATGAGTACATATCATCATTTTCTAAATTAGAGGAAAGGCAACTCCCACCCATAGAAGAGTTTCATAATAAACTAACGGACACTAATTGTTCACCGGACGACTATAGACATGCACAAGAAGTTTGGAGGTATTTCGGTTGTCAAACTATGAAAGATTATATGGAGCTATATCTTAAAACCGATGCTCTGTTGTTGACAGACATCTTTGAAAATTTTAGAGAATTATGTATGGGTATTCACAAGTTAGACCCCTGTCAATATTACACAGCACCATCTTTATCTTGGGACGCGATGCTCCTATGTACCAAGGTTGAACTTGAGCTGTTTACGGATATTAATATGTATAATTTCTGTAAAAGTGGACTTCGAGGTGGACTTACCCAATGCTCAACTAGACACTCGATAGCTAATAACGAAGATGCTCCCAATTTTGATAGTACCAAGCCTAAACATTATCTCTATTATTTCGATGTCAACAACTTATATGGTACAGTTATGACTCAATGTCTCCCTGAAAAAAATTTCAAATGGGAAGAAGACTTGGAGGAATTCACTAAAGAATTTATATTATCGATTCCTAACGATAATGCTACAGGATACATTTTAGAGGTTGACCTTGAGTATCCCCCACATCTGCACGATCAACACAATGATTTACCGTTTTGTCCTGAAAACAAATGTGTTGGGGGATCCAAAACCAAAAAATTAATAGCAGACTTAACTGATAAAACAAAATATATAATTCACTACAGAGTTTTAAAACAATGTTTGGAATATGGTCTTATTCTGAAGAAAGTTCATAGAGTTTTGTCTTTCACGCAGAGGGCTTGGTTAGCACCCTACATATTAAAAAATAATGCAGAGAGAGAAAAGGCAGACAACGCCTTCAAAAAAGATTTTTTCAAATAATTAAATAATGCTGCTTTCGGAAAGACCATGGAGAATATAGATAAAAGGAAGACTGTGAAAGTTATAACAAAGTGGGAATCGGATAGAAACGAAAGAAAGAAAAAAATGTTGCGAGTAGATTAATATCACACCCAAGTTTTCATAGTCTTTCAATAATATCAGAAAATATGGTTATTATACAAATGAATAATGTTAAAGTAAAATATGATAGACCATTATATTTGGGCTTCTGTATATTAGACACATCAAAGGAAATTATGTATGAATTCTTTTATAAGTTTCTAAAAGAAAAATTCGGGGATGACTTCTTTTTAAACTATATGGATACAGATTCATTCATAATAACCACAATCGGGAAAAATCTATATCTTGAAATAACTGCAGCTGAATTAAGAGCAAGATTTGATACATCAGGTTTTCCAAAAGACAACAAATACAATCTTCCACTCATAAACAAGAAAAAACTTGGTATGATGAAGGACGAAAACAATGGGAAAACAATGATTGAATTTGTTGGGCTTCGTCCAAAAATGTATGCTTTCAGTACAGTTGATAGTGAAGAAGTGAAAAAGTCTAAAGGTGTTAAGAAAGCTGTACTTAAAAACTATACTTTAGATAAATATAGGGAATGTCTTTATCAGAAAAAGATTTTCTATGGGACAATGTATTCATTTAGATCAAGACAACATACTATAACCACAGACAAAATAACAAAAATATCTCTAAGCTATCAAGATGATAAAAGATTTATTCGAGAAGATGGGGTTCATACTTATGCTTGGGGTCACTATAGGTTAAATAATATTATTGATGCTGAGATGAATAACTCAAACACACCTATTGCAATGGAAGTTGAATCAGAGTTAAGCAATCCAATTTTATCATCTAATACCATGGATGATGATTCTGAGGTAAACAACCAAGTTGGATCTGATGCCATGTCTACTGATTAAAATTAAAATTTTGAAAAATAAATAAATAATGCTAATAATAAAAATATAAACACATTACTAACATAAACATATAATATTCTTTCAAAAGTTCAATTCTTTTATCAATGTATTATTACTAACGAAGACATTTACAACTTTATTAACCTGAAGAATAAAACAATGCTTTTTATATTTGAAAATAAAAAAAAACTTGGTATTTTATTTCTTTTGTTGAGATTGTAAGATACAGAGGTGAGTATACAAAAACTTATACTATTTTTCGAACGATTCCGGTCAATGGTACATACTCCACCAGACGATCATGGATGATTAAACAGTATGCTAAAGTGTTTTGAGGAATCGGCGTACTGGTTTCAAATTGGATTTTCAAATCAATTGGTCCATTCTTAACAGCTTCATTTTGATTACTGATATCAATAACAGCAATTGGGTTGTCTTTAAAGCTTAAATATGTGAGAAGTGGTTGTGGTTCCCTCATATAATACGATTGTTGAAACTTGGAATACATGTCATAGAGTACTGCATAATGATTTTCTCCAAACTTTAGATTCAAATCATCATATGAATAAGTTTCAGAGTTCAAGTGAACTTTAATATTTTGAAGTTCACAGTGTTGTAGCTTGTTGTCTCTTTCAAATATCAAAGCAACGTATCGAGGTCTTTCATGATTGGCAGACAATTTAACACTCCAGCTGTGTTGTCTTCCACCAGCAAAAGTTGGATTAAAGTAGCAATCCCAGCTGCGGAAAGCTATCGGTAAAGTTTTTCCATCCTTGATTGTTTTCAAGAAACTGATTTTTCTATAGTCTGACAAATGAATGTGTTGTACTTTCCAAACAATGTTTGTAATGGTGAGTTGAATTTCTTCGTTTTCAACAGTTGAATAACATACATTTTTATCGTTGGCGCTTCTCAAGAGAATCAAGTCATGTTTACTGTTGCAAATTACTTTATTAAAGTCCTCTGCAAAACCCAGTAGACGATTCAAGGGAACACAACAATTGAATGAGCTTGTATTAACGTCACCATCTGGAGTCCATCCTGCATTACTCATAACCTTGCTTTCAGATTCACTTAGAGAAATCCAATTTTTAACTTTTGTTGTGGTTCCCAGATAACGAGTACGATCAATTTCAATTCCATTTAATTCATAGCGAATTTCATCAAACATGTAACCCACACAGTTATTCCTTAGTTTAGCATTTTGCGAAACATTTCCCTTTGAGTTTTTCAAATTTCCTTCAATGTATAGATAGCTCTCCGATGGTAGTATGTAAAGATCTTGATTTTGTATACTTATACGAATTTCATCGTTATTTTTAAATGATTGAATATATGGAACATAGCTATGGTAGTCTCTCTTCACAATATTCTCGTCAGAGAGTGGGCGCTCATTAATATCGAGTATTTCAGACATTTGGTTTGACTTTTAATTTTATAAGCTTTAAAAATTCTTTATTTTCCTTACTGAGAGGAGGTCTTGACGGTTTGGCTCCTTGATGATGAATGTGTTTTGGTGTTTGTTTATGGGTGTATTTATTGTAAATAATCATGGCTGTCTGGGTCTTATATGATTTCGTAGCGTAATTTCTTCTCCTCTAAAGTTTATCAAGCGGCCTTCTTGATCTAATATGAGTATCTCCAGATGACTTATTTCTTTGACGTTCACCGGCAAATAAATGAGATTCATCGGTCTCTCTGCCAATTTATAGCCTGGAGGGACGTCAAGAGCGAATTCGTGCAGAATATGAGCAGGCGACCCATTCATGAATGTACCGGTAACAATATTGCAATGTATTTGTATGGCATTGACCTTTAAAATGTTAACTGGAAGGTTTGAAATGTGCTTTTTGCCAGGTTCCAAAACTTTTCCGGTGAAACCAAAGAGTTTTGCTATAGACTTTTCTTTATCAAAGTATATGGGATCATGAGAGGATAAAATCTCTATCTGTAGCGTATTATTGTTGGCTTTAATCTCAATAGATCTGTTAATGTGGACTGCTCTATACTGTGTCTCCAAGTAGTGAGCAATGTCTTGTAGTTCATATGATCCTATGGGTATCTTTATAATTTTGTCTCCGATATGGAAGAGATTATTATCATTGTCCACATTTGGAATGGTATTGTAGGATTGAAAATCTATTAAACAACACTCATAACTACCCTCTCCCAATTCAATAGGAGGTGAATAGTTTGAGTGTAAAATTGATGATTTACCCGTCAAAGTAAACGTTGTTGACATTGTCAGTTCCTTTCTAGTAATAAATAAAAACAACAAACATACATGTGTTTATATAGATTTTTTATTTATTTTATTCAAATTATTTAAATGTGTCAACTTTACAATACATTATTCTTATCTATCCAGGAATTATGCTTGTTTGAAAATCCCAGCCATTTAACAAAGACTTTATCACCCTTTGTTTTTAATATTTTTTCCACTAAGTATGTGTTGGGATATTTTGTGGGTAAAAGTTCTTCTTTATAGAAACATCCATGTATGGGATTTCCTTCGTAGTCTTCTAGTAAATAAGTAGCAGAATTGGTTAATCGTATTCCTCTTATTTTGAATATTTCTGTAGTCCAATATGGCGTATACCCCTTTTCAAATTGGTGTTTATATTTGCTGATCCGTACATGATCACCAGCACGAAGATTTTGCCTCTTGAAGATTTTTATGTGGTTGTATACAGTTTTTAACAACATCTGCTCATTCGATGAATTTACTTGAATAGGTGCCATTTTTATTGTTCGATGACGAGTATTGTTGTATTGATTAACCAAATCTCTATAAATATCAATCCATTGATAATTACCATTGTAGCTAAACTCCTTCCACATCATGCCTTTTAGAGTTCTATTGAAGCGTTCAACAATTGAGGCTTTCAATACACTGTACGTAGAGTAGTGGTTTATAGAATGTTTATTCATTAATTTTTTAAATTCTTTATTAAAAAATTCTTTTCCATCATCGGTTTGCAAATTCTTCGGAATTCTTCCATCGTTTAAAATTTTTTCAAATGCTCTATATACTTCCGTTGCTGTTTTTGTTTTAAGTGCTTCACACCACGCAAATTTCGAAAAGGTGTCGATGACAGTAAGCATAAATCTATATCCCCTGTTTGTTTTGGAATAGTTGCCCATTTCAACTAAATCAGCTTGCCAAAGATCATCGATTCCCTTTGTAATAACCCTTCGTCTTTTAAAATTTCTTCGTGCTTGAGAGTGGAGTTCGTTTACCAATCCTCGCTTTTCCATTATTCAAGTTTTGGAGGATATATTAGAGCAATTGAGTTGAATGGAGGTTGAGATAAGACTTTAAAAATTTCTTTATGTGATTGTTTGATAACGGATATTTCTTCTCTTATTTGAGTACACTCTTGAATGATATTGTGGTTTAATGCTTCTTGTATGTGCTTGATTTGTGAATGTACGTATGCTTGGTTGACCGCATCCGTTCCTTGTGCTGGGGGTGCAATGTTCCTAATCTTCTTATTTTGCACGTCAAGGTTGTTATCTTCGTCAATATTAATTCCCAATATTCTCGAAACATTTTCTCTTATTGCTATTGAGTGGTTTTTTCGATTATAATGGTGACCAAACTTGTCAACAGTCATAGGGTTTGTGTTCCTTGGATGTTTACTTAGTATATTATGTTGCCTTCTCGCAGTTCTTCGATAATAGAAACAATCTCATTAGTATGATTATTGTTCCCGGCTTGTTGTGATGCTATCAACAGCTTTAGTCGTTCTACCAACTCGTTAGGATCGTCCCAGTATATATAGTTGGGTTTGTCAGGATTTACTGTCATTAAGCCTTTGCCACTGTGAGCGACATCCATAATTTTTTTAATTATGTGCTTATATTTGTTTCCTTTATTTCCCTTAATTCGGCCATTAGGATCATAGTTTACTTTGCATGCGTTAGAGTCCATTAAAATTGTTTTATATATGTCGAGTTCTGTGTTATCATAATTTTTTGGGTTCTGATAGAATAAGAGTTCAAACAGTCCAGGTGTAAATGCCCAATTCTTATTTCCAATCATGATCTTTTCATCAGTAATTTTTAGTGGTTTGTCTCCAAATTTCCATTCTCCATTTTCATCTTTATGAGGTCCATATACTGTATCTAGTTTTTTATGCTTCTTCAAGAGAGTTAGATTGATAGGATCGAAGTCTTCTTCATTTTCCGAATAAAATGTATCGTCTTTTGTTGTGTTATAAGTATCCTCGAACTCGTCCAGAGGAATTGGTTCTAGCTTTACATCTGGTTTATATTTTTTAATAGGTGTGCTCGCAACAAAAGATTCTCTATATGAATCCGTCTTTGACGGTTTCATATTACTTGCACTCTCAGTTGAAAGCTTTAGTAGTTTGTTTATTGGCTCCGTTATTGGTTTAAATGTATTATTTAATTCTATAGTTTTAGCGTCTTCACCCATTTTTATACTTTGAAATTTTCTTTTCAAAACATTTTTGGACTTTACAAGTCGTTTCAACATTTCCTCCTCCATGGTTGCTGATGTACTAATGCGCATAAACTATATCACGTCTTATTAAATAATGTTATGGTTCAATGAATGTATGAAAGCCTTTTCGATATCTCCCAGAGTGAATTTCATCATCTTTCGAAATAGTCAGAAATCCATACTTTTCCTTCCAGCATTCATGACAAATGTCTTTGAGTTTATCAAAACTCATATCACATCCAACATGATCGTTGTATATATGTCTCAAATTCAGATCGTCTTGTTTAAACATGATTATCATATTTGCATTATCACGCAACCAATGCTTTGGTATACGGGTGTATGTTTGACATAAGTAAAATGAATCAACATCCTTATGTCGCCCCATGCTAAAGTAGGTTTTGATATTGTTTTGCTTATCGCATGATACATCGTCAAAAATCATGATTGAGTTTGGTTTTATATCGTCCGTCTGTATAACATCATCATTGTTGTTGAAAGTAAACATTCCCATTCCTTTTACAGAGGAAATCAGTTTCTTTAGATACTCATATTTCGGCTGATACAGCGATTTTGAATAAATGTAAACATTTTCAAATTTTAATCCATTAGAACTTTCAATCAGACTTAGCATAACATTCGTCTTTCCACAGTTTGATGGTCCCACTATTAGGGCTCTAATAGTGTCAGGCAGCAAAATACTATGTCGGGGTCTTTTCCTTTGTACAAAGTCCACATTTCGCACATCTATTTTGGCTTGTTGTTCAACTAACCTCATGTTTATAACTAATGATTAATATTAAAAACATGATTATTTATAATATGATTATAATCAATCTCTATATATTTTTTTTTATCTAGTGTCTGTGAAAAAGTATAAAATGATTGTTTACAACGCAAAACGAGTTATTAGAAAGAAAACCGTTAAAGGAAGAGGACTTGTAAATAAGTTGATAAACACTTTACCAGTTGAACTTCATCTACCAGGTTATCAATTTTGCGGCCCAGGTACAAAGCTAAGAAAACGATTACAAAGAGGAGAACAAGGTGTTAATCCATTGGATGCTGCTTGTAGAAAACACGATATTGCCTATTCGCAGAATAAAGATATTGAACAAAGACATATTGCTGATCGTGAGCTAACTGAGCGAGCTTGGGAACGAGTGAAATCGAGGGATAGTAGCATTGGAGAAAAAATAAGCGCATATCTTGTAACTAACATGATGAAGGCAAAGACAAAGCTTGGAATGGGGTTGTCTAATAAAAAAGCCAAACGAGTAATCGGTCAACAGATTTTTAAAAATGCTGTGAAAAATGCAGCAACTTCCCTTAAAAATGTTAAACCATCTGATATTAATGCTGCTATAAAGATAGCCAGGAAGGAAATACAAAAGTCTTTCAGAGGAAAAAAGTCAAAGGTTATCCTACCAAGAGTAATTAGGGTGCCAAAAAGGGGAGGCTTTCTTCCTCTCATACCTATTCTAACAGGATTAGGTGCACTGGGAGCCTTAGCTTCAGGCAGTTCAGCTATAACCAACGCAGTCTTGAATGCTAAAAAGGCTAAACAAGAGTTACAAGAACAAACAAGGCATAACAAAACCATTGAAGCCATTGCTATGGGTAAAGGTCTCTATCTCAAACCATACAAAAAGGGATATGGAATCTATGTTGATGAAGATGTGAACACTACTACTTCTACTACTACAAAAAACTAATAAAGCAGCTACCCAAAGGTCCACTTACCGATATACATATAAATACATTTGGAAAGAAATACATTCCTTACTTTAGAGGTGTTTATATGCGGGATAAACTACCTAAAAAACCTCACCAAATAGAGTGTGGTGTCATAAATTTAGATAATGACAGTGGACCAGGCACACATTGGGTGGCATATTATAAAAACAATAACATAATTGACTATTACGATAGTTTTGGCAATCTTCAACCTCCTACTGAAGTTTTGAGTTACTTAGGTCCAGCTACAACATATAATTACAAGAGAGATCAACGATTTAATACATACAACTGCGGACATCTTTGCTTAAAATTTTTGATGTATATGAGAAAGATTTTATAAATAAAATACACTAACATCAAAGTTATCAACTGCAGTCTAATTCTGCTTTTCCAAGATGTCGTATCTAATCCAAAGATCGGATGTTGCATTTGCCGATTTTCAATATTGTCACGGAAATGATAAAGCAATTTTCATGAAGGAGTTATCATTTATGTGTGGAACTTCTGTTATCCCAAATCATTTTTTGTTTCGTCCACCTTATAGTGCAAAGGAGCTTGATGGAGAGGCGCTCAAAACAACCAACTATACCACTGCACATGTGAATGGATGGGACTGGAACGATGGTGAAATCTGCTACAATGACCTCGAGGATGTTCTTTCCCCATTAAACAAATATCAATACGTTTTTGTAAATGGAAAAGAAAAGAAATGCTTTTTGGAGAACTATCTTCAAACCAATATTGTTAATTTAGAGAGTAATATGAATCTTAGAACACGTCAAGATTATTTCACCAACTGTCCAATACATTTAGATTCTAAGTATAAATGTGCTGTTAATAATGTATTTAAGATATTTGTATTCATTGAACAGAAATGGTATTATATTCGTGATATCATACAAGATGGATTATAAACTCATAAAATAAAGAATATAAGTAAAACCACAAAGACTTGAGGGTTTTTATTTCATAAATATTTTATTCATAGAAATGCATACATGAATGTGAAATACACTAAGAATATTGTTTAAAACTCTCTGATGCCGCAAACATCTTCACCAATTTCGGGGAGGATATCATCCAGTATATCTTGATTGATGGGAATATTGTTTGTAGGAAGTCTTCTCATTAGCGGGCAGCTGTATGACATTCGTAAATGTTCTGAAACAGGACAGTCAGTTTGTTCCCATCGATGAATAACTAATTCACAAAAGTGGCATCTGGTCAAATCTCCTATTCCAATGTAATAAAATCCTACTGCAGCCATTTTCCTTATATCTGGATATGATAATGGCCAACGATTGAAGGTTTTTAAGCGTTGCTCTTCCTTATTCAGCTCAGACATCTTTATAACTGAAGGTATGTTTTCAAACTAAAACTTCTTTACAAAAATTTAAATAAGAACACGTTGAAAATTTGTACTTTATAAGTTTTGTTTATTTATTTTTTCTTTGTATTTTATGCATCCAAATAAGAAGGAAAATAAAAATTGGGTTTCTCCACTTTTTTTAATTCTAAATTATTAATAGTATTTCCATTTGCATCCCTCGAAGAAGTTTTCGATATTGAATATCCGCCGCTAGCCATTTCCTTCACATATTCATCTCTAAGATCATCAAATTTCGAAGGTAAATACAGGATCACATCATTTATTTTGACCACAATTTTGTTTCCGTACCTCGTGACGGTTCTGAATGCACCCTTGATAATATACTCCTTGTTTTCCTCCATTTCCTTCAATGAAATTGAATTTTTATAGTTATACGAATTGAAGACGTATAGTAAGTCCGCCATGATGCTGCTTTTGATTTTATTGAAGTACTGTGAGTCTTCCTTAAACTTGTCTGCTATTTATACGTGAATTGTTTTACATATGATATGAATTTCATAATTTTTGAGAGTTGAGAGTGCACATATTCTCAAATTAAATATCTTCAACAGCATTTGCTCATTTACAGCATTAAGCTTGCTCTCATATTTCGCTCTCAGTTCTTAAAGCTTAGTCATTCCATAGTATTGATGCAGAGTTTATTCTGCATACACAACATTTTATCATTTGCATGATTAAGCTTGCTCTCAGTTCTCAAAAATGTCTTTGGACAGACATCTAGCTTAGTCATTTCATAGTATTGATGCAGAGTTTATTCTGCATACACAGCATTTTATCATTTGCATGATTAAGCTTGCTCTCAACTCTTAATGAATTCTTTGAGAGCAAGCTTGAACTGAGTACTGACTTTCCTTTCCTCTATCCCTTCAATATATTATTAAGAACCCTCAGCCAGATTTGTTGAATGTTTACATTAAATTTCATAAGATTAGTATTGATCTAGAGTTTGTCATGAACTTCTGCAACAAGCCTTCCCCCCCGGTACATTGCACAGTCTCCCTTTCCCTACTTTTATTACCCCACTTCATTGTTAAGAGCTGAAGTGGAACTGTGTCGTACTGTAAACAAATTCTCAGGCAACGGCAGTACTGAAGATTGTTTTGAAATGGATACATCAATATGTGAACCAGCAAACTCTCAATTTTGCTTGATCAGCGGTCCACATTTGACTTCTTTGTTCGAAGCAGAAAGACAAAGCATTTGCCTACATAGAGCGCAGATCTAATTCAATTGACACCATTTTGGTGTACTGCGTTGAAATACATTTGTTGATTCCTCTAACTAACATTTAAATGCGTAGCATACTTTTAGGATCAACAACCGTTTCATAATATGTTGAAATTCCACAGGGATATTCACCGTTCGGGATTCTGTCTTTGCTTTCAGATCTGTTGATACAAAATACAACAGTGTGGTAATACTGTGATCATCGTATAGATCCGCATGGATACCATGTTGTGGTAATACAGTGCAATCGGTGGTAATATTGTGAACATCTTTTAGTTAAACATACCGAGCATCATCTTTTAGTTCGTGCCTTCGCTTGAACATATTAAACACATACTCAACGGTGGTAATATTGTGAACATCTTTTAGTTGCACATACTGAACATCATCTTTTAGTTCTTGCCTTCGCTTAAACATATTAAACACATACTCAACGGTGGTAATTTCCTTCCATGTCACCATGCTCATTTGTTGGTTACTCCAACTAGCAATTTGGGGGCATGGACATGTGTCCATGGCCCCATGCTTTTTTCGATGGATTTTTCAGTAGTTCGACAGTTGACCACTAGATGTCGCCACATTGAAATCCACGGATTTTTCAGTAAAATCATTCATATACAGTGTTGCCATCTATTGGTCAGCAACCGAACACTCCAAAAGTTCAAAATGGCGCCATCTAGTGGCCAACTTTCGAACAACTAATCCACCTTTTGGGTTGTGTCTTTACTATTTTGGTTGGCAACACTGGTGGCAACATAGTTGGCAACAGCTACGTTTGGTTTTTGTCTTCGCTATGCTAGTTGGGAACGGTTGGCAACGCTAATTTTTAGGTGTTCATGTCCCCATTATTATACTACTGTCCCATATATATTTTCGGCCGATTTGAACTATTTGATGCACCAAACACGCCATGTCTGTCCGATTTTTATGAAATTTTGAATGTGTTACGGAATTATCACTAAAGATAAATGTCCCAAATAATATTTACATCAGTTCAGATTTGGATATAGATCTCATATATTTTTTCGGTCGATTTTTGGGGTTTGACAATTGTCGGTAAAGTTAAAGTTTCGGTAATTACCGACGTTTTTCGGTAAGTTAGCGACGAATGAAATGCAGTCGTAAAGCTCTACCGATAGCAAGAGTGTTGTCAACTTTTAATTGAACATTTAATTCATATTTTTGCGTTTTAATTTTAAAGATTTTTGTCGGTAACTCAAAAATGTGTTAGAGAATCGCACTACTGATTTTCCGAATCCTCTTAAAGACTTAACGTCAGTAGAGGAACGATTGGTAATTGTAGCGCTTGGTTTTGAAAGGCAAAGAGCCATTCGGGGCGCCGTAGTCAATGTTCCCATATCGGTTAATGAAACCGTAACATCTCTTCCTCGTAATTTTGATCAAGCTCAAGTAATTCAATTACATCTTAAACGCCTTATGGAATATCAGCATGATTACATGACTGAAACCATTAGACCAGCAAAAGTAATTGAAGCAGCCAGATATTTGATCAACACAGAGTTATACATCAATCATGATACTATTGATGAGCGGTGGTTTGATGGATTTAACTCTTCACAGGCCGTACCTTTTGTGGCCAATCAAGATACCAAGCGGCAATTCATGAAATTTTCCACAACCAAATTACAAATGAAGCCTCTTAAGACAATCTTGCGCAGGTCGATGCATTTTCTACAGAAGACCTAAATCCTGGTGGTCAAGAAACTATGCTCGAAAGTAGAGCTTGATGCGACGGACTCCTCGTCGCATCACAAAAATGTACCAAGAAACCTTAGGGGAAAAATACAAGAAAAGAAAACACGCGGGCTGATGTTGTCTGTTTGATGGTTTTAGAGAGACTCTTTATTTACTACAAAATATTTAAACCTAAATCTTACAATCTAACAATAACACACATACACATAAATTTTGTTCACACGCACATTAGAAATACACGCTGTGTCTATAAATACATCATGCAGTCATGCACACACACGTTGCGTTGATAATGGAAAATACATCTTTTATTATAGACCCTTTCTTGTCTTTACTATTTTGGGCATGACATTTGTTCCATTATTTATGACAGGCAGTTGGTAATTTTTAAACATAGATTCTTAGACCACATGCATTAAAAAGAAATCTACCTGACTCTATTTACACAGAAAAGAGTCTTCTACAAAATTCACCATTCTCCCCGCCTTAAAAGATCCTAATCTTTAAACAGACATTGAACATTTTCTAGCTTGCTATCTATCTGACTTCATTTACATAGACTAGTTTAGATACAGAACTAAACAGTTTTCTGGTCTTAAAGCAATCTAATCCTTTAACTATAATGTATGTATATTATTTTTTACTAAATAGGAATATTATCATAATGTAATATTTTTCATTTTCAAACTGATGAAGGCATTATTTAATTTCTAAATGAATAATAAAAAATATAGAGAATTATCATGACTTAATTCTAGGTGATGGCACCCAACACCTTCAGCAACCAGCTAGGATGAGGACTTCTTTTCCCTCGATGAAATACATGGTATATACATTTTCTTCGTGAAGGATATTTCTCGCCACTAAAACTTTCTTCGTTAATATGATGACTTCACACATGACGTATAATTGTACACTTGATATGACCAGCAACTTCTTCTTCATGTGTTGCACTCGATACATACCATTGAGACACGGAGCAATTTTACCTTTAAACCGCCTGCCGTCGACTTGCACTTCATCGGTATGTATCTTTTTTCATACTACGCAGTATGTATCTTTTTTCATACTGTTCCAATGGACTTAAGCTGTCCATCTCAGCTATATATTTAAACCTAGAAATAATTCGTGTCCCTAACGAATCCTTCTTTGATTCGATCCCAAAATCTATCCTTACTTGATGATTTAAGAAGTCGAACTTTTTTATTGCATACCGCACACCTGAGGCGAATATGCTATGAATTTCATATGGAAATTTTCCCATATCGCGGAGCTCCCTACATTGTCTAAAAAATCCCTTCTTGCTTCCGTGAAGGAACTAACAACTTTAAACAATTTTTCCCTTGTTTCCCTGGTTACACTTTTCTGAGCAATTTTGCTCAGTTCTAAATAAAGCGAAACAATGCATTCGCCCAACACCCTCTGATGTTGGATGAAATCTTGAAAATTCATTTTCACGAAATACACTTTTTGTCACTTTATTTATTATTTATTAGCCATAAAAAGTGGCCTAACACAATCGACTGTGCGCCTTTCTATAACCTAACGACTAAACCTAACGTGGTCACTTTTCACTACGCGTCTAATACGTTATCACACTGACGGAAAAACTACAGCACTTTTTTTTTTTTAAAAATGTCAGCCTAATACGTCACTACACTAAACACGGATAGGCCTAACGAGTTATTTTTCACTACGCGCCTATCACGTCACTAAAATAGCGGATAAGTCCAACAAAGTAACTTTTTACTACGCGCTTATACCGCTCCTATTTACGCGAACTATATCGTGTCTTTACTATACACGAAGCTATCACGTCGGGGTCACCAAATGATGCGACGGACTCCTCGTCGCATCACAAAAATGTACCAAGAAACCTTAAGGAAAAAACACAAGAAAAGAAAACACGCGGGTTGATGTAGTCTGTTTGATGGTTTTAGAGAGACTCTTTATTTACTACAAAATATTTAAACCTAAATCTTACAATCTAAAAGTAACACACATACACATACATTTTGTTTACACGCACATTAGAAATGCACGCTGTGTCTATAAATACATCATGCAGCCATGCACACACACGTTGCGTTGATAATGGAAAATACATCTTTTATTATAGACCCTTTCTTACGTTTACTATTTTGGGCACGACATTTGTTCCATTATTTATGACAGGCAGTTGGGAATTTTTAAACATAGATTCTTAGACCACATGCATTAAAAAGAAATCTACCTGACTCTATTTACACAGAAAAGAGTCTTCTACAAAATTCACCATTCTCCCCGCCTTAAAAGATCCTAATCTTTTAACAGACATTGAACATTTTCTAGCTTGCTATCTAGCTGACTTCAGTTACATAGACTAGTTTAGATACAAAACTAAACAGTTTTCTGGTCTTAAAGCAATCTAATCGTTTAACTATAATGTATGTATATTATTTTTTACTAACTAAGAATATTATCATTATCATTATCATAATGTAATATTTTTCATTTTCAAACTGATGAAGGCATTATTTAATTTCTAAATGAATAAAAAAAAAATATAGAGAATTATCATGACTTAATTCTAGGTGATGGCACCCAACACCTTCAGCAACCAGCTAGGATGAGGACTTCTTTTCCCTCGATGAAATACATGGTATATACATTTCCTTCGTGAAGGATATTTCTCGCCACTAAAACTTTCTTCGTTAATATGATGACTTCACACATGACGTATAATTGTACACTTGATATGACCAGCAACTTCTTCTTCATGTGTTGCACTCGATACATACCATTGAGACACGGAGCAATTTTACCTTTAAACCGCCTGCCGTCGACTTGCACTTCATCGGTATGTATCTTTTTTCATACTACGCAGTATGTATCTTTTTTCATACTGTTCCAATGGACTTAAGCTGTCCATCTCAGCTATATATTTAAACCTAGAAATAATTTGTGTCCCTAACGAGTCCTTCTTTGATTCGATCCCAAAATCTATCCTTACTTGATGATTTAAGAAGTCGCACTTTTTTATTGCATACCGCACACCTGAGGCGAATATGCTATGAATTTCATATGGAAATTTTCCCATATCGCGGAGCTCCCTACATTGTCTAAAAAATCCCTTCTTGCTTCCGTGAAGGAACTAACAACTTTAAACAATTTTTCCCTTGTTTCCCTGGTTACACTTTTCTGAGCAATTTTGCTCAGTTCTAAATAAAGCGAAACAATGCATTCGCCCAACACCCTCTGATGTTGGATGAAATCTTGAAAATTCATTTTCACGAAATACACTTTTTGTCACTTTATTTATTATTTATTAGCTATAAAAAGTGGCCTAACACAATCGACTGTGCGCCTTTCTATAACCTAACGACTAAACCTAACGTGGTCACTTTTCACTACGCGTCTAATACGTTATCACACTGACGGAAAAACTACAGCACTTTTCTTTTTTAAAAATGTGAGCCTAATACGTCACTACACTAAACACGGATAGGCCTAACGAGTTATTTTTCACTACGCGCCTATCACGTCACTAAAATAGCGGATAAGTCCAACAAAGTAACTTTTTACTACGCGCTTACACCGCTCCTATTTACGCGAACTATATCGTGTCTTTACTATACACGAAACTATCACGTCGGGGTCACCA
This sequence comes from Musca autumnalis, assembly GCF_047663935.1. NCBI lineage: Eukaryota > Metazoa > Arthropoda > Insecta > Diptera > Muscidae > Musca > Musca autumnalis. Next base: position 82,948,100 of record NW_027411755.1, on the reverse strand, counting down.
AATGATGCGACGGACTCCTCGTCGCATCACAAAAATGTACCAAGAAACCTTAAGGAAAAAACACAAGAAAAGAAAACACGCGGGTTGATGTAGTCTGTTTGATGGTTTTAGAGAGACTCTTTATTTACTACAAATATTTAAACCTAAATCTTACAATCTAAAAGTAACACACATACACATACATTTTGTTTACACGGACATTAGAAATGCACGCTGTGTCTATAAATACATCATGCAGCCATGCACACACACGTTGCGTTGATAATGGAAAATACATCTTTTATTATAGACCCTTTCTTATGTTTACTATTTTGGGCACGACATTTGTTCCATTATTTATGACAGGCAGTTGGGAATTTTTAAACATAGATTCTTAGACCACATGCATTAAAAAGAAATCTACCTGACTCTATTTACACAGAAAAGAGTCTTCTACAAAATTCACCATTCTCCCCGCCTTAAAAGATCCTAATCTTTTAGCAGACTTTGAACATTTTCTAGCTTGCTATCTAGCTGACTTCAGTTACATAGACTAGTTTAGATACAGAACTAAACAGTTTTCTGGTCTTAAAGCAATCTAATCGTTTAACTATAATGTATGTATATTATTTTTTACTAACTAAGAATATTATCATTATCATAATGTAATATTTTTCATTTTCAAACTGATGAAGGCATTATTTAATTTCTAAATGAATAATAAAAAATATAGAGAATTATCATGACTTTATTCTAGGTGATGGCACCCAACACCTTCAGCAACCAGCTAGGATGAGAACTTCTTTTCCCTCGATGAAATACATGGTATATACATTTTCTTCGTAAAGGATATTTCTCGCCACTAAAACTTTCTTCGTTAATATGATGACTTCAAACATGACGTATAATTGTACACTTGATATGACCAGCAACTTCTTCTTCATGTGTTGCACTCGATACATACCATTGAGATACGGGAGCAATTTTACATTTAAACCGCCTGCCGTCGACTTCCACTTCATCGGTACCTTTATTCGGCACCTTCAAAAATTTAACCTTCGCTTAACATTCGGAAAGGCCGATGTCATCCTTTTCACTGCCACACACTAGTTTCTTGTAGGCAGCAACTTCGAAATCCAATGAATCCTTGATACCCATTGGATCTTGTTGTGTCATTTCATCACGGCACCGCTGTAATTCGGCTTCCACTTTGGCAATATCAGAAGCATGGCGTCTTCGTTCATTGGCGAGCAATTTTTCCAAATCACAATTTCGGGAATTTAATTCAGCATTTGTAGATTCCAATGCAACAATTCCGCTCTTCATGATATTATTTTCTGCACGATTATCCCTCATTTGAACTTCATGTTGTTCTCGTAACTCCTGCGATGATTGGTCTAATTTGAACTCATACGGCTGTTAACTTCACAGATTTCGACTTGGTGACGTGAACGTATTTCATTAACTTCTAGCAAATTATTGTGCTCCTTCTGCGTAAGTTCTGAAGGTAGAACCAAAATATTGTTTCTCAGCTCCATACGAAGCAGAGATTCATCTTTGAGACGTTTACGGGCTTCGTCCAGCTCTTTGCGTAAAGACTCCAATTCTGTCTGCACTTCACAATAATCTTCCACAGCCTTCTCCTTTTCAGCATAAGCAGCATTGAATTTGGCGCTAAGGTCTTCAGCTCGTGACTCATAGAACCGAGTTGTTTCTTCAGCCATTCGGCAGTCCTTTGTTTTTTTACTCAATTTGGACTTTAGTTTTTTATTTTCCTCTCTTAGCCGGTTTATTTTACTTTCAAACTTTCGCGGAACATCACCGCGACCGTTCTCATTTTCAGTTTCCGTGTGCCCAACTACTTTCTGACTGAACCCTACACTACCTGAAAACTTCACATTTATGTTCACCTTTTTTTGTGCTATTCTTGAAATGTTCCCACTTCGCACTAAGTGGTAACAAAGCTTTAAAAAGTTAGAATTTTTTACGAGATCATCGTCTTTGGGAAATTCCCCCAAATATTCCATCAGTCTTGACGATGCAATATCGTATCTATCTTTTATATATTCTATGTCTGGAAACTCAGTCCTGATCTCAGTCTCCAAATCGTTCAACGAATACTCAAAGTTTCTTATTAACCCACCTTTTACTGTTTTTGAATGGCGCAGTACGTATCTCTTTTCATACTGTTCCAATGGACTTAAGCTGTCCATCTCAGCTATATATTTAAACCTAGAAATAATTCGTGTCCCTAACGAATCCTTCTTTGATTCGATCCCAAAATCTATCCTTACTTGACGATTTAAGAAGCCGAACTTTTTTATTGCATACCGCACACCTGAGGCGAATATGCTATGCATTTCATATGGAAATTTTCCCATATCGCGGAGCTCCCTACATTGTCTAAGAAATCCCTTCTTGCTTCCGTGAAGGAACTAACAACTTTAAACAATTTTTCCCTTGTTTCCCTGGATACACTTTTCTGAGAAATTTTGCTCAATTCTAAATAAAGCGAAACAACAAATTCGAAATTCGAAACAACGAAAAACAAATTCGTCCAACAACCTTTGATGTTGGATGAAATCTTGAAAATTCATTTTCACGAAATACACTTTTTGTCACTTTATTTATTTTTTTATTAGCTATAAAAATTGGCCTAACACAATCGACTGTGCGCCTTTCTATAACCTAACGACTAAACCTAACGTAGTCACTTTTCACTACGCGTCTAATACGTTACCACAGTGACGGAAAAACTACAGCACTTTTCTTTTTTAAAAATGTGAGCCTAACACGTCACTACACTAAATACGGATAGGCCTAACGAGTTATTTTTAACTACGCGCCTATCACGTCACTAAAATAGCGGATAAGTCCAACATAGTAACTTTTTACTACGCGCTTATACCGCTCCTATTTACGCGAACTATCTCGTGTCTTTACTATACACGAAACAATCACGTCGGGGTCACCAAATGATGCGACGGACTCCTCGTCGCATCACAAAAATGTACCAAGAAACCTTAAGGGAAAAACACAAGAAAAGAAAACACGCGGGCTGATGTTGTCTGTTTGATGGTTTTAGGGAGACTCTTTATTTACTACAAAATATTTAAACCTATATCTTAGGTTAGGTTAGGTTTAGGATGCGTGGCTGTCATACTGACAGTCACTCCACTCGGAGACCTTGAGGTCCATTGTGATCATCCAGACTATTGTTGTTGTTGATTGATGATGCTGTTGTTGTGATGTGATTATGTGTATGTGTTGTGCTTGTTAAATGTATCCGGTTATTGTGTATGATTATATGGAGATGGTGTGCATGATGATATTGGTTTGTTGCTGATTGAAATGATGGTGATCCTGTTGTTATGATGATGGAAGTTGAATTCGGTGGTTTTTGCCAAGAGGTTGTTTGGAGGTGTTGATGATGTGCGGGTTCCAGTGTTATGTGCTATGGGGAGATGGTTGATTAGGTAGGGGGTTTGGATAGGGAGGGGAAATGGAAATGTATAGGATAGGAGAGAAGAGAGAGAAGAAAATAGAGTAATTAGTGTAAGTATAGCTGATGATCATAAAGTAGGGAGAGAGAAGTTGGAAATAGAGGAAAATATATATATATATATATATATATATATATATATATATATATATATATATATATATATATATATATATATAAACATATATATATATATAAATATAGATAAACTACAAGGGAATATTGCAGATTTCAAGTCTGCACTGACCTGCCCCAGAGCCACTTAAGGCTCTTGCAGTACGATACCAGAATTGTTGGGTTGACAGAGGAGAAGTAGGAAAGAGATTCAATCACATGTACACCAAAAAGTAAATGCCTTTTGACAATTAGTCTAGGACATTTACATAGAAGGTGCTCAATTGTCTCCGTTTCCTCCTCATCCGCACATAGCCTACAGTACTCAATGCTGTTGCCATCCCACTTGCATGTCATAGATCTAATGCCACAGTGGCCAGTTATGACTCCTGTGGCGATCCTGATCTCCGACTTACAAAGTGAGAGAAGGGACGCAGTTCTACGCCTCGAGATTGCCGGCCAGATTGACTTTGATACCTTACAGCCAGGTACGTCCTGCCATGTCCTTTCGGTTTTCTCTGCGTAGAACTGGCTAAGCTTGCCGAGGAAGTAGCAAAGCGGGGGTTTAACGTAGTCCTCTACCATGAGGTTAGAGGACTGGGAGCCACGTCTTGCTAGTTCGTCAACAATCTCGTTTCCCTCAACATTACAGTGCCCTGGCACCCAACATAGCCTAACGCGTAAATTACATGTTTTTAATAAGGACCTACAGTTTTGAACAATCCTAGATTTAATAGTGTAAGACCTTAGCGCCTTAAGGGCGGCCTGACTATCTACGTAGATCGTAACTGCCGTGCCTGTTTCGTCCGTCAGTCCTACTATTAATTCTAAGGCCTTCAATACTGCGAAGACCTCCACTTGAAAAACACTGCAATTCGTATTAAGCTTGTAAGAGCGTTTAACGTTCAGCTCCTCGCAGTACACCCCCGCACCAGTACCTTCGACCATCTTAGAGCCATCAGTAAAGATGGAAAGGCTATCGGGTAGTGGCCTGCCATGCTCCCTTCACTTCCGTCAGGGATATAGACCTCCGCTGCATCGAAGTCCAGCGAAGGCGAGATGTAGTCTGTTACAGACCCTCCGTCACGTAGTTCGATCTGCCTGCTAAGATGTAAAATGCTAGCATGTCCAGACCCTGAACAACGCCATAGATTAAGCTCCTTGAGCCTCAAGGCACTACGGGATGGTAGATACTGAACAGAAACATCCAGAGGCTGGATGTTCAGTATTGCACTCAGTGCTGCTTGAGGGGTGCTCTTCATTGCCCCCGTAATAAGAACTGAAGCAGATCTTTGCACACTAGCTAATCTAGACAGATTTGACTTACTGTTTAGGGCCTGCCACCAGACAAGACACCCATAGGTTAAAATGGGGCATACCACTTACCTATCGAGTTCTTGCAAGAATAGAGTGCAATTAGACCCCTTTTAGCGCGCTCCTCTGTGTTCCTCTTCCATCTAAGCTGATGGTCAAGAATCACACCCAGGTATTTCGCCTCTGTAGAGAGATTCAACTGCACTCCATCTAGTGTTGGTGGTACGAACTCGCTGATCTTTCTTTTTCTAGTAAAGAGCACCAGCTCTGTCTTAGCCGGATTCACACCCAGTCCATTGTTGTGAGCCCAGCGCGAGAGTTTAGCAAGTGCCCTTTGCATTAAATCAGATAATGTGGTTAAAAAAATTTCCCGCTAATCAGGATTACCACATCATCCGCATAAGCAACTACCTTTGTTCCTAGATTGTCGAATTCCATGAGTATCCCATTTATCACCAGTAGCCAGAGCAAGGGGGATAAGACTCCCCCTTGAGGTGTACCCCTGGTGACAGATCTCCTAATAGAGCTCTCCCCAATATTAGAATTGATAAGTCTGCTTCTAAGCATGCTGTCAATCCATTCTATCAAGATAGAGGGGACACCAAGAGATTCTAGAGCGAGATGAATGGATTCGAGCTTCACGTTATTAAAGGCACCCTCTATGTCCAGAAAGGCAGCCAAGGTGAAGTTCGAATCCCCCATATTCTTCTCTATATAACCTACGACACAATGTAGCGCTGTTTCTGTCGATTTACCTTTAATATAAGCGTGTTGCGAATTGCTTATAAGGTCACTGCTGAAGAAAGTTCTAATTTCTAAGTCTAACAACCTTTCCAAAGTCTTCAAGAGAAAGGAGGAAAGACTAATCGGCCTATAGTCTTTAGGCAGCGAGTGACTTGGTTTCCCAGCTTTGGGAATATAGGTCACTGTCACCTCTTTCCATAGTGCCGGAATGTGCGATAGTAGTAAACATGCCTTAAAAATCTTCTGAAGAATGGTTGTCAGCACAGCCGGTGCATTCTGAAGCATCGCTGGAATGACACCATCAGGTCCAGGAGACTTATATGGCTGAAAAGTACTTATCGCCCATGAGATTTTGGGATAGCTTATTAATCTGTTGACAAGAGCCACCTCCTCGGGCGTGCGATTCATGCTTTCGTACACACCCGGTGTACTCGAGCTGACATCCTCGCTCCCAGGGAAGTGTGTTCCTGTCAGCAGATCTAGAGCAAACCCGTTCGTAGGTATTGATATGGTTACGAAGTTTTTCGGCAAATCACACACACGCGACCCGAACACAAAGTAAGAGAGCAAATGTTTTAATAAATGAAACTGAAGTGGATACATTTGACTGTGATTCACTGTATATTGTTTTTAATTTTAGTCATACAAAGCGAACGCGCCAACACTATATTTTTTATATTTGAAAATTTTGCCTTTTTAGGCGAAGATCATTTTTAGTATTATTTTTTTTTAATTTATTAATCGAGCTTTTTTATGATCTATAATGCAAATGAAAAAGGAAAGCCGACGATTCGAACCCACACACCCACCACTATGTTTGGCTCTGAACGCTAACACGCCGTGACAACTTTTTTCCTGTGTTTTTCATTTCATACTCAATATGAAAATCATCACCCTGTTCTGTCAGTGTAATTTTACCCACACATAAACAATTTAAGCGCTCGCTCTTCTTGGTCGGCTATGATCTAGAGTCTCCAGAGCGGAGTTAGTCCAGGTACCGTCATCCCGTTTGATACTCCCGAAGGGTTTTGGGTCCTTCGAGATCACCTTACGGAATCTCGCCGCTGCATTAACCCCTTCTATCGACTCACTAAAGCTTTTCCAAGAGTCCCTTTTAGCTTTCCTGGTTTCACTCTTATACCGATTGAAACTCTCTTTATAGAGATTCCAATCGGTATCAGATTTTGTTCTGTTAGCTTTATTATATGCTTTCATACAGCTTTTCCTAAGCTTAGCCAGCTCCTTGTTCCACCAAACTGGTTGAGTTCTCCTACCAGGATAAGTTAATGGGCAGGACTTCTCATAGCAACCCAGGAGGACACGCGTGAGATCTTCAACTTGGCCATCTAATTCCTCCGTTGTACGTGGTTCGGGGAACCCGCACAACCTCGAGGAAACAAGGGAGTTGTAGATTTCCCAGCTAGTTCTCCTTGGATTCCTATGAGGTGGTTGCCTTTTACTTCCATAATGCACTCGAAAGTGTATCGCCCTGTGATCTGAAAAAGAACACTCATTCGATACTCTCCAGTCCTAAAGCCCTACCGGTAACCTCGTCCAGTCTCACCACAGTCGTATCACCATCACTGTAATTGTAGAGTTGAATAAGATTTAAACTTTTTCTAGCTACAATACAGGTTCTTACTTTATCTCCATTATTCGCGTAGAATAATGAGAAGTGCTTATTGTTTAGCCCAGAAACCCTATTTTTATATAAATAGGGTTCCTGGACCAAAGCAGTATCTACTGCAGAGTCTGTGAGGGAGAGAAGGAGTTCAGCAGCTGCGGCCTTACAGTGGTGCAGATTGATCTGCAACACCTGAAGTCCATGCTGCTGAACAACCTTACTGTGACCCCAAGAACCGGAACGGAAGTCCACCGGAACCGAAGTACAGCACTCCCCCACAGTCTCTGATGTATTCAGCACTCTCACTATCGACGGTGAAACGCATCACCATGCCGTCTCTCTCCCTGAAGTGCTTCAAAAGCCTCCAGCCGTCGAAAGAAAGACCTCTGTTTTGCTTCCGCAGCATTTTAACCACTTCCCCTGCATCAGAGTCAGGAGGCGGCACCCACGTAGTGGCCACAATCCTCTTGGGGATCTCCTCAACAGGGACAGCAGCTAGCTTACAGCCTTCCCAGAGGTCACCAGAACCCTCTATTAGCTGGACGAGGAAGTCTCTTGACTCCACGTCCTCACAATAGAGAATTCTGACTCCCCTTTGGATGACTGATCTGCCGAAGCCGGTATTACTAGCGTCAACCTCATCAGAGGTGATAGCCTTCCTTAGCAGGCGTTCCACTGCAATCCAGTGTGCGTCGCTGATCCTCCCATCCAGATCAGCCTTGTCAATAATCGCCACCCGGAGATTCTCCGGGGCGATCACACCTTCCCGGCTAACTGGCATCGGGGTCTTGTCATTGGAAGACCGTGGGTATGACATGCCTGGGTCGGCTTTACTAGCCTTCACGGGTTGAGCCCCTTCAGACTTCCCATGACCGGTCGTCCCCTGTGAGAGCGGGCCCATATGGTTGTTCGGGCGACGATCCACCACCCTCTTAGCAACAGGATGCGGATCCTCAGAAGATCTGACCCTCTTGACGCATTCCTGCGCAGATGTCCCTGAGTATCCGCTCTGTTTAGAGGTCGATGGTCCATCATCCGCCACAACCTCATGGCCCTTCACGCTGCCAGCACCTCTCCTTACAACAGAAGAGTGAGCTCCAGTAGGTATCGATGGTCTTACAGTTGTCTGTTGCCCAGTCAACTGTAAGGTCGTCGCGTCTACTGGATCTACACCCTTCTTTCCCCCGGCAGATACGGTGGCAGACACTGGCAAGACAGTCGGCATAGGCGGTACCTGTGGCGGTTGTCTAGCTGGTGGCTGCAACTTACCCTGCGCCAACTTCGAAACGGAAGGGATCACACCAGTGTTTCCTTTACGCTCCGTAGTCTTCGGGGCCAGTGAAGTCGACCTGTCCAATCCTGCCGCGGCTGTCGCAGACGTTCGCAAGGGGTTGGAGCAGATTCACAGCACTGGTTTTGCATTTTTCCCCATAGAGGTTGTCATTTTCTCAGCCGCTGAGCCGGAAACTGCAGCCTCCACTGGGATCGGGATCTGGTCAATCGGCAGGGAGATCTTTTCAAAGTGAGGATATTTCCGTTCGAAAAGCCTCACAAATCGGATCTTCAGGCCGATTTCCCTAGATTCCGACGGGGTCACCTCGGATGGGTCCTTGCCAATAAATCTCCGACAGTAGTAGATAGCTCTACGGTAGTTGTACCTATCCTTCTTCTGCCGAGATTTATTGGCTCTGGTGGAGGGAGACATGGGGGAGGCCGTTGACGTATCCTCCTCCACAGCATCCTCTACCAAGGCGCCTTGCCTGATTAGGGGTGGTTTGTCGGAACCGACCGACATTTCAGCCCCTGAAGAAGAGGGAGCCTCGACCGTTAGGTTGGAGCTCTCCAAAGCACGAGAGAGAGTAGATGATTGAGATGGAATAATTGTAATATCCATCTCATCATCCTCCCAACTCTCCCAGTCCAATGGAGGGGGGCCCTCCTGACTAAGTCGTAGACTCTCGCTGTCCCTCAGGAGCTCGAGCAATTCCCTGCTCTGCTTATTGATCGCGTCGCTTACACTGTCCAGTGTCGGTTTGCAGACGTCCCCGCCCAGGGGTTGGGTGTTCGCACGAGGTGCGGCATTGTCCGGGTTCAAGGCAAAGGTCGGTGATGAGGGTGGTTCGGAATTTTTGTTTTTATAGTTTTTATTGTTGTTGTCAGTATTATCCATGAAAGATGAACGGTAATGGGGGAGCTGAGTACAGCCATGGCATAGCCCTCCACTACCATGACTGGGGCGCTAACTACTCGCTGAGGTGCCCAGGTATCAAGCGAGGCTCCGTTCGAATACAGTTGGTACCCTAACTGCAAACCTTGGAACACCGATAGGCACGAGGTCGCTTAACACCCCGGTGTTAGGGGATCTTCCTTAAGGTGGACGATCAGAGACCTGGGATAATCTTAGTCGTGCACATCTTCCTATAAGCACAGTCAATGTATCTGAAAGCAGAATGTACTTTTAGAGGTACATTGCCCGGACAGAAAGGATAAAGAAGCACACTTAAGCCCCCACATCGCTTCAAGATTGTTATCCCCGGTGAGGGAAACCTATATCTTACAATCTAACAATTACACACATACACATACATTTTGTTTACACGCACATTAGAAATGCACACTGTGTCTATAAATACATCATGCAGCCATGCACGCACACGTTGCGTTGATAATGGAAAATACATCTTTTATTATAGAACCTTTTTTATCTGCGCGGAAACTTATTCAAAAATTGGTCAACCGAAGCGTAGACGGTATGAAAGAAGATGCTGTAGGGTTGATAAGATATTATATAGCTACAAAAAGCTAGAGTTGTTAACAATTAAAAGTGCTATGTCAATTGCTTTGAGGAAAAATATGCGATCCCGAAACGTAACAGCTGAAAATGCTTTGAACGATACCTATATGAATAGCCTTATTCAACATGATGATAGGTACCGCATCCTAAAGGGTATACGCACTTCTCCTGCCCACTGGAAAGGAGAAAAGAAGAAAGCCGTTGCAATGATAAGACAATTTGGTCTGCCCACTTTTTTCATTACTTTATCTGCAGCCGAAACCAAATGGTATGAACTATTGGTAATACTGTCGAAAACTGTTGACAATATTGATATTACCGAAGAAGAAGCATCTAATATCTCCTATTCCGAAAAAGCTCGATTGATCCGTAGCGACGCGGTTAGATGCTCAAAATGAATAATGGTATTTTTGTTAATCAGTTTGTAGAGAAATATTACTGGAGAGTTGAATTCCAATAACGTGGGTCTCCCCACATTCATGGCATGTACTGGCTTAAGGATGCTCCCAAAATTAATCTTAATGATTCGTCTTCTTTTCCGTCTGTCATCAGATTTATAGATAAATACGTATCTACAAGAGGTGATGACGATAGTTTACAGGTATGTATATCTAGCAGCGCCACAACCACAATCGCTCTTGTACTAGAGAATTCCGTGGTGAAAAAACATGTAGATATTGTGTGCCGTATCCACCGATGCCTGCAACAGAAATCTTGTTGCCACTTCCCAAAGACTTTGAAAATATACAGGAATATAAGAAAAAAAACCATAAAAATTCATAGTATACTAAATGCAAATTTGGACACTCAAACAGTTTCGCAATTAAATAATTTTGAATATTTCCTGGCCCATGAACGTATAAGTCTTACTTTCAACGGATACTTGTTATCTATTCGATCTTCTTTAAAAAAGCGGAAAATTTTTCTGAAAAGAAAATTCGAAGACAGAATGGTGAATGCAAACAATCCAACAATATTGTCACTGCACAGAGCCAATATGGATATTCAGTATATCCTAGATCCATATGCATGTTGTAGTTATATTATCAACTACATTAATAAATCAAATCGAGGAGTATCATGAATTCTTCGTGATGCGGTGGAAGAAATCAGAGCGGGCAATTATTCTGTAAAATAAAAGCTACAGCATATTGCTCATAAATTTATTTCAGAACGCAGAAGTCTTTGTAAAAACTGGTCGTCCTGAGGAAAGAGTTTTTTTTGTTTAAACCTAGAGAGCAACTTCAAAATTTGCATCCCTATTCTTCTGACATTTATGCTGTTGGTATTTTGGAACATTATGTTCAAGACCAGATGAATTGGAAGATTTATGTGTAGCAGATTTCGCGGTCAAATATAAATATTCCAGATCACGCCGAAGCAATGCAAGAGAGGATAACTACGATGAGCAAGATAATGAAGAATCTGAACGTATTTTACGTACTTTTCAGCTTAAGGATGATAGTGGGTTCATAAAGGGAAAAGTTAAGCCTCATGCAATACGGTATAGAAGATATAACGTTAATACTCACAGAAGGGATTACTTTCGAGAACTTGTGATGTTAAGGATGATAGTGGGTTCATAAAGGAAAAAGTTAAGCCTCATGCAATACGGTATAGAAGATATAACGTTAATACTCACAGAAGGGATTACTTTCGAGAACTTGTGATGTTATTCAATCCTTGGAGAAATGAGGAAGTTGACTTACTGCAAAATGACAACTAAGCTACTTGTTTTGCTCTGAAGGATAGTATTGAGATGAACAGGAAAAAAATATTATGTATTTGGGGATCGAGAACTCGAAAATGTTCTACAGCGCCTACGCGAAGAAGAATCGGGAGATGATATAATCGAAGAAGCTGATGACCACAATATTGATGATGAATTTAGAGTTTTTGATGTACCAGATATAGATCCGAATGTAAATATTTTACGAAGTCAGAACGATGGTACAGCAGCAGAAACTGCAGAAATATCGATACGCCTTATCAAACTCCCTTCTTTGATTTCGGAACCAGAACTCTTGAACATGGTTCGTACGTTAAATGCAAAGCTTTATTTAACACATATTTGCCATAATATAAAATGTGGATCAACATTTTATGAATTTATGGGTGGAGTGCCGGTGTCGGTAAAAGCCGATTTATATCAGCGATTTATCAATCCGTTAATAGGAGGCTAAATAGCATACCAGGTTCTTATCCTACATCAATAAAAGTTTTACTGAGAGCTCCTACCGGAAGCTTTTGTCATTGGTGGTGCCACATAGCATTCGATGTTTTCTTTTTCAGTAAACCAGTCAAGTTCTGAGTTAAGGCCTTTATGTGCAGATGCCTTAAATTCTGTTTATACCAACCTAATGAATTTGAGATTACTTACTATTGATGAAATTTCAATGGTTGGTGCAAAAATGTTTTCGTATTTGGATGAAAGGCTTAAGCAAATCTTCAAAAGTACAGCATCGTTCGGTGGTATTTCGGTTCTCATGTTCTGTGATTTGCACAATTATCACCCGTTGTTGATCGCTGGATATTAGCACCGCCAACAAATGATCCATATGGTTTAATTTATGGAACTACGACATGGGATCAATTCAAATATTTCGAACTTACTGAGATTATGCGTCAAAAAGAAGATCAGTCATTTGCAATAGCTCTGAATTATATGTCGTCAGGGCAAATGACAAATGAAGATGTGTCTCTATTGCGGCAGCGCATTGTATTGCTTGTGTAGTTCCCGATGAAGCCATCCATCTTTTTTATTCCAACGATGAGGTCAATGTGTACAATAACTTGAAGTTCAATTCGATTCCAACACACCAAGTGATTTCTAATGCATTTGATGTTGTAGAATCCACTGGATTAACCAATGATAATATAAATAGAATCATAGAATCTATTAAAACATTTAAAGTATCGGAAACTCAGGGATTACCATATCAGCTAATTTTAAAAACAACAGCTAAAAATATGGTTACTGTGAACATTGACACAGGTGACGGATTAGTAAATGGAGCTACTGGTCAACTCATGGAGGTCAGTTGACGATAGCTACGTCATTTATTCTAAACAACGCACGAAAACACCATACAATAACAAAAGTGAAAATAAATAGTTAAAACACTTGCAAAACTTATGTTTTTTTTTTTTGTTTTTGAAATAAGTCAAATTAGTTGATAAACATTCGTGTTGTGAAATTCCTGGTTTTTTTTTTCTTTTATAAAAAATATTGTGTACATGTGTACAGACACAAAAATGGAATAACGCTACATTTTACGGGCTTGAATTTTCTATTTAAACTTTCAAATATCAAAATTTTTGAAGAGCGTAATCCTAACATAAGCAAGAATGTATTTGGATTTGATTACTCGAAAAATTGTGTTGTAGGGCCATACTACGCCACTCAAAAGGAAAAAGCACACAAATTAATTTGCTTTTATTGGAGGGCGAATGTTAAAGTGCACTACATTGTAGTGAAGAATATTTCAAACTTAGAAGAAAAAAAAATAATATTAATATTAAATTGTTAATCACTCGTTATATTGTTTTTTATTTTATCTTTTTTAGATTGTTAAAAAGCCAGTTAACCAAATCGGATAATGAGGTGATGATTTGCAACCAATGTTTGTATTACACAAAAAACATGGTATTAATTACACAACAGAAGAAAGGTTGTAGTTTAGTAACAACCAAGGCCTATAGAAGGTCGGCCATTCAGAGTTCTGTTAACAACTTTTGACAACAAACATAATAGATTTTACATTATTGTGATTTAAGTTTCTTTGTATTTTAAATCACATTAATGTTTTTGACAGGAAGCATAACACTCAGCTGGGTTTAGTGTCCAACTTTATAAACTGGGGTAACAACAGAAATGCCAAAGTCTGGTAGGGTTTAAAAATTTAAATAATCAGATGGGTGTTCCGTGCGTTATTTACGCATACTTTGCTTGCGTGCTAAAACACACGAGAGATGCAGGAAACAATGTAAATAAACATGTGCTTTTAGTTTATATATAAAATGTACTTTTGACAGCAAGTTAAATAGATTTCATATATATATATACCGGTGGGGATGCTTCTCAGAAATTTGTTGAACTATTGGAAAGGGAGTGTAAAGATATTTATAATATATATCTGATTGTTAATTGGGCAATAACACCATTAAGACAAAGAGAGGAAGCTTTATTCAACGATACACTAAATTTTCCTATACGTGAAAAAGGCTCCAAAATGTATACCTATTTTCTTTCACAATTTTTCTTCTTACGACTGTAATTTATTCGTGAAGGATCTAATGAATACTATTAAGTGTCAAACATCTATCATTCCTTAAATAAAGAATTGTATGCATCGTTAAGACATCAAAAACAAATGAGGGAGGGTGAAAAACTGGAGTTAAGATTTGTAGATTCTCTCCGCTAATATAATGAGGAGGAAAATTGTATTCTGTTATTCCACTTATATAATTAATTTATTGCAATTTAAATAATATCATTGTAGTGCTGAAGGTCATGAATATGCAAAAAAGGTATGTGATACTATAATTTGTAAAACCACTTGAGTTTATATGGAATTTTATTTTAAAAACTGATGTGCTTCTTTTAACTGATGTTCTGAAAATTCAGAAAACCATGCAAACATATTCATAAACTAGATCCCTGTCAATATTACACTGATACATTTGATGCTATGCTTCGGCAAACCAAAATCAATTTAGTTTTATTAACAGACTTAGATATATTTAGTTTGTTTAAAAATGCTATTAGATGTAGATTAACACAATGCTCACTAAGACATACTAAAAAAATCAACCATCCAGTTATCTATTACATATAGATGCTAATATTTATGCAACAATTTCTTTCCTCTGGAAACTTTGAGTGGGTAGAAACAAAAAATATGTTAATTGACCTAAAGTTAATACAGCAATTTAGAATTGAGAGCAGATCAAAAGGTTGGATATATATATTTGGTTGACTTGACGTATCCGAAATATACCAATGATGTACATAATAATTTACCTTCCTGCTAAGAAAATAAAAAAGTATGAGGTTCAAAATATGTAAAACTTATTGCCGATTTTGCTCCAAAACTTGAAAATCCCATTGATTACATGTTGCTACTGCTTAACAACGCGGTATGCGGTAAAACTATGGAAAATGTGGATAAACGGAAAGATATAAGACTGATTATAAAGTGGAACGTGCCTTTTTGAATTATATGGACACCGACATTTTCATATATACAATATTTTCTGATGATGTTAACGAAAAAATAAGACCAAAAAGTGATCAGTTCTTTGATACATCAGCCTACCCGGAAGATAATCCATACAACATTGCACTACACAATAGAAGATTATAAAAACACTTTACATAATGAAGTACCTATTAATGATAATACTATGCTTACATTTAGATCTAAGTTGCATGAAGTATATAATAAATTGCATAAAGCAGTTTTATGTTATACAGACACTAAGAAAAACAAAATTAAACAAAATCCATACACATGCTTGAGGCCATGTACGTTTTGAGGATGCAGATGATGCTGTCAATATTTACCTTAGTGACTACGCATCAGAAATGGATGTTGTTGGTATTGAGGATAAACATGCTCTCAATACTTTACTTGGTGACGTTCCATCAGAAATGTATGTTTTAGGTATAGAGGATGAAGATGCTCTCAATAGTTTACTTGGTAACTTTCCATCAGAAATGGATGTTGTAGGTGTTGAGGATGAAAATGTTCTCATTACTTTACTTGGCGATTTTACTCTAGAAATGGAATGTTGATCTAAATCTGATCTAGGAGCATTAGTTGTAATATTTTAATTTATAATAACTATTTATGATGTGTGTTCGTTTACTCAAAATTTGTACGAATTATTACTGGATGTTGTTCGTTTACTCTACAGTACAATACAAAAGACCTAAGTCGATTACAAAAAGTTACTGGACTTGTACAAATTGTTGAGTAAACGAACACACATATTATTTGTTTCAATTCCAAAAGCTTTATTTTATATGAAAAATTGGAAATTTAAAGTAATACAAGTGTCTTTATTTTTTGTATATAAGGTATTCTCCATGTTATAGTTTAAGTTTAAGTTTAATTATACCCTACATCACTATGTGGTAAGGGGTATTATGTGTTAGTGCATTTGTATGTAACATACAAAAGGAAGCGAGATAGACCCATAGTTCCTTCTAGGGATATACATAGAATCACTTTCTGAGTCGATTTATGCATGTCCGTCCGTCCGTTCGCAACATACAGGTCGCATTTGTTGACCGATTTCGCTGAAAATTGGGGAATACCATTTTTTTAGCCGTCGGAAGATCAAGTTCGAAGATGGGCTATATCGGTCCAAGTTTTGGTATAGCCCCCATATAACGGTACCTCCCGATTTAAGGTATTTTATGGATCTTAGCCGCATTTGTTGCCCAAACCAGCTGAAATTTTACATTTGAGGTTCCCAATGGCCGCGAAATTGCTCCATTAAAAATTGTCAAGATAGGTCCACGGTTCGATATAGTCCCCATATAACGATACCTCCCGATTTAAGGTATTTTATGGATCTTAGCCACATTTTTTGCCCAAACTAGCTGAAATTTTACATTTGAGGTTCTCAATGGCCGCGAAATTGCTCCACTAAAAATTGTCAAGATAGGTCCACGGTTCGGTATAGTCCCCATATAACGATACCTCCCGATTTAAGGTATTTTAGGGATCTTAGCCACATTTTTTGTTTGAACTAGCTGAAATTTTACATATGTGGTTCCCAGTGGCCACGAAATTTCGCCACTTAAAATTGTTAAGATAGGTCCATGTTTTTTTGTAGCCCCCATATAACGGTACCTCCCGATTTTAGGTATTTTAACGATTTTCCCCAAATATGGCTCCAATTTGCCATTTGGAGTTACATGAGTTCAAAAAATGTACTTTAATGTTTGTTTTTGGTTATTAAAAAACTTCTTCACCAAGAATTATGGACATACATATGTCCACGTTTTGATATAGCCCCGAATTTTGGTATAGCTCCCATATTAAAGTACCGCTAAATTTCAGCCACTCTGCAGTTTTTATATACTTTTTATACCCTACACCACTATGTGATAAGGGGTATTATGTGTTAGTGCATTTGTATGTAACATAAAAAGGAAGCGAGATAGACCCATAGTTCCTTCTAGGGATATACATAAAATCACTTTCTGAGTCGATTTATGCATGTCCGTCCGTCCGTTCGCAACGTACAGGTCGCATTTGTTGACCGATTCAGCTGAAAATTTGGGAATATCATTTGTTTAGCCGTCGGAAGAACGCTATTTATTTTGGTGAGAATCGGTTCAGATTTGAATATAGCTCCCATATATATTTTCGGCTGACTTGAGGTGTTTGATGCACGAAACACTCCATATCTGCTCGATTTTTATGAAATTTGGAATTTGATCTGTAAATAAATGTACCAAATAATACCGTTATCGGTTCAGATTTGGATATAGCTCCCATATATATATTCAGCGGATTTGATGTAATTGATGCACCAAACACGCCATATCTGCCCAATTTTGATGGAATTTGGAATGAGTGACGGAATTAGGTTTATAGATAAATATGTCAAATTATATCGAATCGGTTCAGATTTGGATATATCTCCCATATATATTTTCGGGCGATTTGAGGCAATTGATACACCAAACAGCCATATCTTCCCGATTCTTATGAAATTTGGAATGTGTTTATACGTTTAATTTGATTTATACATAAATATGCCAAATTATATCGAAATCGGTACAGATTTACATATAGAATTTACATTGATTTACATATAGTTTCCATATACATATGTTCATATTGTCGCCCAATTTGAGGTATTTCATACACCCAACAGGCTATATATGTCAAATGTTGATGTGATTTGGAAAATGTTGCGGATTTTCATATAGAAATAAATTTGTCAAATTATATTGAAACCAGTCCAGCTTTGGATATATGTTGGGATCTACATCTACATATTTTAGTCTGATGTAAAGTATTGTATGCACCAATTACGCTATGGCTGTCCACTTTTAATAGAATTTGACGGAAGCCGTTCTACAAGTTAATTTGCTAAAGTAAATTTGCAAATAATATTGATATCGTTCCACATTTGGATAGAGCTCCCGTATATATTTTCGGACGATTACATGAGAGAAGTCTCCCTTGTCCCTTCGGGGATGTTGTGGGAACATATTTATTTATATTTACGATAACATGAATTTGATGTACCAAGCATGTTATGTCTGTCTTACTTACTTCAAGATTTTGTCTAAAAATTTGGCAACATTTACTATAATTGGTTCTGATTTGGTTCACATCTTCGACCGATTTGAGGTATTTGATGAGAAAAATGTGACTGTTATTTTGAAATAATACCCATTAATATTTTCTACCACTTTCATGTATAAAATATTATATAACACACATTAAAAAGTGTTTGCTGTTTTGCGAAGTTCTATCGGTGCTTGTTTGTTTGTTAATTTATACCAGTGATTATTAACATATGGATTAGTATGATGAATATATTGATCCTCCCGTTTACCTGATTTGTTATTAAATTGAAATTGTTAAGATCTTATTGTGAACAGATTAGTTTTTGTGTACTTGGTCAGGTAAGAAAAGGAATGTACTTCTCATATTATGTTTAAAATACCCAATACATTACATAACAAACGGATTAACAATATATAAATATTAATCTTTGAATTTACCTGATACATGCGATTATTGACGCTTGGATTAGTCCTTAATCCGTTTGTTTACATGTACGTGTTTTTCGGTACTTGATCAGGTAAATAATGCTATTATTGACACTTGGATTAGTCCTTAATCCTTTTGTTTACATGCCCGTGTTTTTGGGTATTTGATGAGGTAAATATTTGCTGTACATCTCGTCGGAATCCTGAATATCGCGCTGAGGAACAGCGAACAAATACTAGACAACACGTCCAAAGGCGACTGCTTTCGGAGTACTGAGCGTTTTCGAAACACTGCAGAACGACAAATAAGAAGAAACATGGAACGCGCTGAACAACATGACCAGAATCGATCGCTAACATCCAGAGTAGAGCGTCATAGAAGAAACCCCAGCAACAGCAGTAGAATTAATATTCTTCAGGAAAGACGCAAAACAAGAAGGAACGATTTAACAAATGAAGAATGACAGGAAGAATCGGCCCAGATAATCAGTCGTCGCAATGACCAGAGGTTTCAGCGGTACAACGAAACTATCAAACTAGGACCAACAAGGATATGCACCTGCTGCGGAGGATTGTGGTTTCCCCATCAAGTAGAACTACTGAACAAACAAGGTATGTCAAATCAAAGTTTTATTTCTGAAGTTTTTTTATTTATCATAACGGTTTCCCTCGGACAACGACTTTTACATTTTTTGCAAAACCTGTAGTAGAGCAGTAAAGAACGGAAGAAAACCCAATATATGTTTATCAAACGGCTTAGATTTCCCAGAGTAACCGCTAGATTACCTTTCATGGTTATTGTTGCTCTTGGGTTTGAAAAACAAAGCGCAATTCGTGGGGCAGTAGTAAATGTGCCCATATCTGTTAATGAAACCATTACCTCCCTTCCGAGACATTTCGATCAAGCACAGGTAATTCAATTGCACCTTAAATGCCGCATGGAATATCAGCATGATTATATGACTGAAACAATCAGACCCGCGAAAGTAATTGAAGCAGCCAGATACCTGATAAATACAGAGCTTTATATCAAACATGGCATTACAATTGATAACGAATGGTTTAATGTTTACAGCTCTTCTGAAGTAGTACCTTTCGTTGCCAATCAAGATGACCAAGCGGTTATTCAAGAAATTTTTGATAACCAAACATCTGATGATGGCCCGGCTTCAGACATACCACATGCTGAGCAATATGCCATGGAGAATTTAAATCCAGGTGGACACCAAACTATGTTAGAAATAGAGTAGTTGAAAATGTGCCTCATCAGCGAGTTGTCATGGCCCAAGGCGAGGGTCACCGCCACGTCGATATGATTATAGATTCCGATTCCGAAGAGTTGGCATTTGTTACCATATATTGTGGTCAAAACGTTGGTGTACGGAAACATATTCCAAAATTATTCGATCCGAACTTCGGCGATATGATAGAAGGTGCTGCAGAATTGATAAAATATTGTATAGCTACAAAAAGCTAGAGCTTTTGTCAATTAAAAGCGCTGTGTCAATCGCTTTGAGAAAGCAGACTCGGTCTCGAAATGTAACAGCAGCTAACGCTTTGGATGATGCATATGCAAATAGCCTTATTCAACATGATGACGGTTACCGCATTCTTAAAGGTATTAGAACGTCTCCAGCTCACTGGGAAGCAGAAAAGAAAAAAGTCGTTGCAATGATTAGACAATTCGGCCTTCCGACCTTCTTTATAACTTTGCCAGCAGCTGAAACTAAATGGTTGGAACTTTTGGTTATCCTATCAAAAATTGTTGACAACGTCGATATTTCTGAAGATGAAGCTTCACATTTGTCATTTTCTGAAAAGGCTCGATTGATCCGTAATGATGCGGTCACATGCTCTCGCTACTTTGATTTCCGCTTCCGGCAATTGTTTTCCTTATTCAAAATGGACAGTAGAGTTTTTGATAATCATTTTGTCGAAAAATATTATTGGAGAGTGGAATTTCAACAACGTAGATCTCCTCACATTCATGGAATGTATTGGCTAAAGGATGCTCCGAAAGTAAATCTTAATGATTCGTCTTCCTTTCCTTCCGTCATAAACTTTATAGACAAATATATTTCCACAAATGTTTACAGGAATATATTACCTATCAACTGCACAACCACAACCGTTCATGTACGAGAGAGTACCGTGGTGAAAAAATATGTAGATATGGCATGCCATATCCCCCGATGCCTACAACTGAAATCTTATTGCCACTTCCCGAAAACTTCGAAAATATACAACAATATAAAGCGAACTACGATAAAATTCAAAGTATGCTAAATGCAAATTTGGACTCCCAAATAGTTTCGCAATTAAATAATTTTCCATATTTTCTGGCCCACGATAATATACGTCTAACTTACGACGAATATTTGTTATCCATTCGGTCTTCTTTAAAAGAACCGTATTGTCACTGCACCGAGCCAATATGGATATTCAATACATCCTAGATCCATATGCATGTTGGAGTTATATAATCAACTACATTAACAAATCAAATCGAGGAGTATCAAGAATTCTTCCTGATGCTGTTGAAGAAATTAGAACTGGCAATTATTCTGTAAAGCAAAAACTGCAGCATATTGCACACAAATTCATTTCAGGTACTGAAATATCAGCACAAGAGGCCACTTATTGCTGCTTGGGAATGCGTTTATCAGAAAGTAGCAATGCAGAAGTCTATATAAATACTGGCCGTCCTGAGGAGCGAGTTTTTATGCTTAAACCTAGGGAGCAACTTCAAAATTTGCATCCTGATTCCTCTGATATTTATGCTGTTGGTATTTTAGAACATTATGTCCAAAGGCCAGATGAACTGGAAGATTTATGTTTAGCAGACTTCGGGGCTAACTATAAATATTCCAGATCACGCCGAAGCAATGTAAGAGAAGATAACTACGATGAACACGAAATGGAAGAAGGATCGGAACACACTTTACGCACTTTTCGGCTTAAGGATGATAGTGGCTTCATAACAGAAAAAATCAAGCCTCACGTGATTCGGTATAGAAGATATAACGTTAATACTCACAGAAGTGACTACTTCAGAGAACTCGTTATGTTATTCAATCCTTGGAGAAATGAGGAAGTTAATTTACTGCAAAATGGTAATGAAGCTACTTGCAATACTCTAAAGCAGGGTCGCGCTGTCTGAGGGCGCCCACTGAGTTGTTTTTGCATTTGCTTCTCTCTCTTACGTACAGTGTACGTTTAAATAAACAAACGATGAATATCATGTGGTTGTTGTTTTTTTCACCCATGCATACACATATGCTGTAGTATTGATGGAATGTAGATACAAATGTAAATATTTTACGAACGCAGAACGACGGTACAACGGAAGAAATACCTGAACCATCAATACGCGTTATCAAACTCCCTCCTTTGTTATCTGAACCTGATCTCTTGAACATGGTGCGTACGTTAAATGCAAATCAGAAGCTTTACTTAACATATCTTTGCCATAATATAAAATGTGGATCAACGTTTTATAAATTTATAGGCTCGAGGTGCCGGTGTCGGTAAAAGCAGATTAATATCGACTATTTATCAATCCGTTAATAGAAGGTTAATTAGCATACCAGGTTCTGATCCTACCTCAATAAAAGTTCTACTGACAGCTCCTACAGGAAAAGCTGCTTTAGGAATTGGTGGTGCCACATTGCATTGCTCCCAGTAAATCAGTCAAGTTCAGAGTTGAGGCCTTTGGGTCCAGATGCCTTAAATGCAATTTATACCAAACTAATGAATTTGAGGTTATTGATTATTGACGAAATTTCAATGGTGGGAGCAAAAATGTTTTCTTATTTGGATGTTTTCTTATTTGGATCTTAGCCGCATTTGTTGCCCAAACCAGCTGAAATTTTACATTCGAGGTTCCCAATGGCCGCGAAATTGCTCCATTAAAAATTGTCAAGATAGGTCCACGGTTCGATATAGTCCCCATATAACGATACCTCCCGATTTAAGGTATTTTATGGATCTTAGCCACATTTTTTGCCCAAACTAGCTGAAATTTTACATTTGAGGTTCTCAATGGCCGCGAAATTGCTCCACTAAAAATTGTCAAGATAGGTCCACGGTTCGGTATAGTCCCCATATAACGATACCTCCCGATTTAAGGTATTTTAGGGATCTTAGCCACATTTTTTGCTTGAACTAGCTGAAATTTTACATATGTGGTTCCCAGTGGCCACGAAATTTCGCCACTTAAAATTGTTAAGATAGGTCCATGTTTTTTTGTAGCCCCCATATAACGGTACCTCCCGATTTTAGGTATTTTAACGATTTTCCCCAAATATGGCTCCAATTTGCCATTTGGAGTTACATGAGTTCAAAAAATGTACTTTAATGTTTGTTTTTGGTTATTAAAAAACTTCTTCACCAAGAATTATGGACATACATATGTCCACGTTTTGATATAGCCCCGAATTTTGGTATAGCTCCCATATTAAAGTACCGCTAAATTTCAGGCACTCTGCAGTTTTTATATACTTTTTATACCCTACACCACTATGTGATAAGGGGTATTATGTGTTAGTGCATTTGTATGTAACATAAAAAGGAAGCGAGATAGACCCATAGTTCCTTCTAGGGATATACATAAAATCACTTTCTGAGTCGATTTATGCATGTCCGTCCGTCCGTTCGCAACGTACAGGTCGCATTTGTTGACCGATTCAGCTGAAAATTGGGGAATATCATTTATTTAGCCGTCGGAAGAACGCTATTTATTTTGGTGAGAATCGGTTCAGATTTGAATATAGCTCCCATATATATTTTCGGTCGATTTGAGGTGTTTGATGCACGAAACACTCCATATCTGCTCGATTTTTATGAAATTTGGAATTTGATCTGTAAATAAATGTACCAAATAATACCGTTATCGGTTCAGATTTGGATATAGCTCCCATATATATATTCAGCGGATTTGATGTAATTGATGCACCAAACACGCCATATCTGCCCAATTTTGATGGAATTTGGAATGAGTGACGGAATTAGGTTTATAGATAAATATGTCAAATTATATCGAATCGGTTCAGATTTGGATATATCTCCCATATATATTTTCGGGCGATTTGAGGCAATTGATACACCAAACAGCCATATCTTCCCGATTCTTATGAAATTTGGAATGTGTTTATACGTTTAATTTGATTTGTACATAAATATGCCAAATTATATCGAAATCGGTACAGATTTACATATAGAATTTACATTGATTTACATATAGTTTCCATATACATATGTTCATATTGTCGCCCAATTTGAGGTATTTCATACACCCAACAGGCTATATATGTCAAATGTTGCGGATTTTCATATAGAAATAAATTTGTCAAATTATATTGAAACCAGTCCAGCTTTGGATATATGTTGGGATCTACATCTACATATTTTAGTCTGATGTAAAGTATTGTATGCACCAATTACGCTATGGCTGTCCACTTTTAATAGAATTTGACGGAAGCCGTTCTACAAGTTAAATTGCTAAAGTAAATTTGCAAATAATATTGATATCGTTCCACATTTGGATAGAGCTCCCGTATATATTTTCGGACGATTACATGAGAGAAGTCTCCCTTGTCCCTTCGGGGATGTTGTGGGAACATATTTATTTATATTTACGATAACATGAATTAGATGTACCAAGCATGTTATGTCTGTCTTACTTACTTCAAGATTTTGTCTAAAAATTTGGCAACATTTACTATAATTGGTTCTGATTTGGTTCACATCTTCGACCGATTTGAGGTATTTGATGAGAAAAATGTGACTGTTATTTTGAAATAATACCCATTAATATTTTCTACCACTTTCATGTATAAAATATTATATAACACACATTAAAAAGTGTTTGCTGTTTTGCGAAGTTCTATCGGTGCTTGTTTGTTTGTTAATTTATACCAGTGATTATTAACATATGGATTAGTATGATGAATATATTGATCCTCCCGTTTTCCTGATTTGTTATTAAATTGAAATTGTTAAGATCTTATTGTGAACAGATTAGTTTTTGTGTACTTGGTCAGGTAAGAAAAGGAATGTACTTCTCATATTATGTTTAAAATACCCAATACATTACATAACAAACGGATTAACAATATATAAATATTAATCTTTGAATTTACCTGATACATGCGATTATTGACGCTTGGATTAGTCCTTAATCCGTTTGTTTACATGTACGTGTTTTTCGGTACTTGATCAGGTAAATAATGCTATTATTGACACTTGGATTAGTCCTTAATCCTTTTGTTTACATGCCCGTGTTTTTGGGTATTTGATGAGGTAAATATTTGCTGTACATCTCGTCGGAATCCTGAATATCGCGCTGAGGAACAGCGAACAAATACTAGACAACACGTCCAAAGGCGACAGCTTTCGGAGTACTGAGCGTTTTCGAAACACTGCAGAACGACAAATAAGAAGAAACATGGAACGCGCTGAACAACATGACCAGAATCGATCGCTAACATCCAGAGTAGAGCGTCATAGAAGAAACCCCAGCAACAGGAGTAGAATTAATATTCTTCAGGAAAGACGCAAAACAAGAAGGAACGATTTAACAAATGAAGAATGACAGGAAGAATCGGCCCAGATAATCAGTCGTCGCAATGACCAGAGGTTTCAGCGGTACAACGAAACTATCAAACTAGGACCAACAAGGATATGCACCTGCTGCGGAGGATTGTGGTTTCCCCATCAAGTAGAACTATTGAACAAACAAGGTATGTCAAATCAAAGTTTTATTTCTGAAGTTTTTTTATTTATCATAACGGTTTCCCTCGGACAACGACTTTTACATTTTTTGCAAAACCTGTAGTAGAGCAGTAAAGAACGGAAGAAAACCCAATATATGTTTATCAAACGGCTTAGATTTCCCAGAGATTCCAAGCCCTCTAAAAGATTTAACGGCAGTAGAGGAGCGCCTGGTAACCGCTAGATTACCTTTCATGGTTATTGTTGCTCTTGGGTTTGAAAAACAAAGCGCAATTCGTGGGGCAGTAGTAAATGTGGTTTAATGTTTACAGCTCTTCTAAAGTAGTACCTTTCGTTGCCAATCAAGATGACCAAGCGGTTATTCAAGAAATTTTTGATAACCAAATATCTGATGATGGCCCGGCTTCAGACATACCACATGCTGAGCAATATGCCATGGAGAATTTAAATCCAGGTGGACACCAAACTATGTTAGAAAGTAGAGTAGTTGAAAATGTGCCTCATCAGCGAGTTGTCATGGCCCAAGGCGAGGGTCACCGCCACGTCGATATGATTATAGATTCCGATTCCGAAGAGTTGGCATTTGTTACCATATATTGTGGTCAAAACGTTGGTGTACGGAAACATATTCCAAAATTATTCGATCTGAACTTCGGCGATATGATAGAAGGTGCTGCAGAATTGATAAAATATTGTATAGCTACAAAAAGCTAGAGCTTTTGTCAATTAAAAGCGCTGTGTCAATCGCTTTGAGAAAGCAGACTCGGTCTCGAAATGTAACAGCAGCTAACGCTTTGGATGATGCATATGTAAATAGCCTTATTCAACATGATGACGGTTACCGCATTCTTAAAGGTATTAGAACGTCTCCAGCTCACTGGGAAGCAGAAAAGAAAAAAGTCGTTGCAATGATTAGACAATTCGGCCTTCCGACCTTCTTTATAACTTTGTCAGCAGCTGAAACTAAATGGTTGGAACTTTTGGTTATCCTATCAAAAATTGTTGACAACGTCGATATTTCTGAAGATGAAGCTTCACATTTGTCATTTTCTGAAAAGGCTCGATTGATCCGTAATGATGCGGTCACATGCTCTCGCTACTTTGATTTCCGCTTCCGGCAATTGTTTTCCTTATTCAAAATGGACAGTAGAATTTTTGATAATCATTTTGTCGAAAAATATTATTGGAGAGTGGAATTTCAACAACGTAGATCTCCTCACATTCATGGAATGTATTGGCTAAAGGATGCTCCGAAAGTAAATCTTAATGATTCGTCTTCCTTTCCTTCCGTCATAAACTTTATAGACAAATATATTTCCACAAATGTTTACAGGAATATATTACCTATCAACTGCACAACCACAACCGTTCATGTACGAGAGAGTACCGTGGTGAAAAATATGTAGATATGGCATGCCATATCCCCCGATGCCTACAACTGAAATCTTATTGCCACTTCCCGAAAACTTCGAAAATATACAACAATATAAAGCGAACTACGATAAAATTCAAAGTATGCTAAATGCAAATTTGGACTCCCAAATAGTTTCGCAATTAAATAATTTTCCATATTTTCTGGCCCACGATAATATACGTCTAACTTACGACGAATATTTGTTATCCATTCGGTCTTCTTTAAAAAAACCGTATTGTCACTGCACCGAGCCAATATGGATATTCAATACATCCTAGATCCATATGCATGTTGTAGTTATATAATCAACTACATTAACAAATCAAATCAAGAATTCTTCGTGATGCTGTTGAAGAAATTAGAACTGGCAATTATTCTGTAAAGCAAAAACTGCAGCATATTGCACACAAATTCATTTCAGGTACTGAAATATCAGCACAAGAGGCCACTTATTGCTGCTTGGGAATGCGTTTATCAGAAAGTAGCAATGCAGAAGTCTATATAAATACTGGCCGTCCTGAGGAGCGAGTTTTTATGCTTAAACCTAGGGAGCAACTTCAAAATTTGCATCCTGATTCCTCTGATATTTATGCTGTTGGTATTTTAGAACATTATGTCCAAAGGCCAGATGAACTGGAAGATTTATGTTTAGCAGACTTCGGGGCTAACTATAAATATTCCAGATCACGCCGAAGCAATGTAAGAGAAGATAACTACGATGAACACGAAATGGAAGAAGGATCGGAACACACACGTGATTCGGTATAGAAGATATAACGTTAATACTCACAGAAGTGACTACTTCAGAGAACTCGTTATGTTATTCAATCCTTGGAGAAATGAGGAAGTTAATTTACTGCAAAATGGTAATGAAGCTACTTGCAATACTCTAAAGCAGGGTCGCGCTGTCTGAGGGCGCCCACTGAGTTGTTTTTGCATTTGCTTCTCTCTCTTACGTACAGTGTACGTTTAAATAAACAAACGATGAATATCATGTGGTTGTTGTTTTTTTCACCCATGCATAAACATATGCTGTAGTATTGATGGAAATATTATGGGCGACGCTGCTCTAAAGGATAGTATTGAGATGAACAGGAAAAAATATGATGTTTTTGAGGATCGAGAACTAGAAAATGTTCTACAGCGGCTAAACGAAGAAGAATTGAGAGATGATATTAACGAAGAAGCTGATAACGCCAATATTGATGATGAATTTAGAGTTCTTGGTGTGCCGGATGTAGATACAAATGTAAATATTTTACGAACGCAGAACGACGGTACAACGGAAGAAATACCTGAACCATCAATACGCGCTATCAAACTCCCTCCTTTGTTATCTGAACCTGATCTCTTGAACATGGTGCGTACGTTAAATGCAAATCAGAAGCTTTACTTAACACATCTTTGCCATAATATAAAATGTGGATCAACGTTTTATAAATTTATAGGTTCGAGGTGCCGGTGTCGGTAAAAGCAGATTAATATCGACTATTTATCAATCCGTTAATAGAAGGTTAATTAGCATACCAGGTTCTGATCCTACCTCAATAAAAGTTCTACTGACAGCTCCTACAGGAAAAGCTGCTTTAGGAATTGGTGGTGCCACATTGCATTGCTCCCAGTAAATCAGTCAAGTTCAGAGTTGAGGCCTTTGGGTCCAGATGCCTTAAATGCAATTTATACCAAACTAATGAATTTGAGGTTATTGATTATTGACGAAATTTCAATGGTGGGAGCAAAAATGTTTTCTTATTTGGATGCAAGATTAAAGCAAATTTTCAAAAGTACATCATTTTTTGGTGGTACTTGTGTTTGGTGATTTAAGACAGCTTTCACCTGTTGGCGATAGATGGATATTTGCGGCCCCAACTAATGATCCATACAGTGCAATATATGGAACTACAATGTGGGATAAGTTTAAGTACTTCGAGCTTACTGAAATAATGCGTCAAAGAGGAGATCGTGCATTTGCTGTAGCTTTAAATAATATGGCTTCCGGACAAATGACAAACGATGACATTGCCTTGTTACGTCAGCGCGTTGTATCTCCAATTTCCGTTCATGATGAAGCCATCCACTTGTTTTGTTCCAATGACGAAGTCAATGTGTACAACACTTTGAAGTTGAATTCGATTCCAACAAACGAAGTAATTTCTAATGCATTTGACAAAATGCAGTAAAATCCACTGGATTAACCAATGATAATATGAATAGAATCATGGAATCTATTAAAACATTTAAAGTATCGGAAACTCAAGGATTACCATATCAGCTAATTTTAAAAACAACAGCTAAATATATGGTTACTGTGAATGTTGACACAAGTGACGGACTGGTAAATGGAGCTACTGGTCAACTCATGGAGATCAGTTTCATTGGCACAACCAGTAAACCTTCCACTCTTTGGATAAAATTTCTCAGGAAAATGTAGGGGTTTTAGCCCGCTCTAAAAAAAGGCGTCCAACTGAATCGTTGTGGACACCTATTGATGTTTGTGTGAAAACATTTCAATATAAACGCAATGAACAGGTTACTATTGATCGCAAACAATTTCCAATTGTACCAGCTGAAGGAATTACTATTCACAAAAGCCAAGGTGCGACATACGAAAAAGTAGCTGTCCACTTGAAGCCACGTATGACTAGGTCGGCTTTATATGTAGCTTGTAGCAGGGCGACCACAGCGGCTGAACTTTTTCTTTTGGGCAATTTCAATCCACCTCAGCCATTTAAAGAAAATGATAGTGTACAGTTGGAAATGACCAATCTACGAACACATAAATATCTGGAAACGAGTTACGATTTTATGAGTGAAACTAACTCTTTAAAAATTGTGTATCATCATGTTCAAAGTCTTCATGCACATTTCGAAGACGTAAGGAAGGATACATTAATGATGAAGGCTGATGTTTTATGTTTTGTAGAGTCCTGGACATTACCCAATGAATCCTACGATATTCCTGGATTCACAGTAATGCCCAGAATGCGATTAGATTCCACTGATCATAGCAATCGCAGATCCAAACGTGGCTTAATAGTGTTTGTTAAAAACGAGATCTCTGGAGTTACTGAATATAAGTTCCATAAACAGTTACATGATCACAACAAAACATTGGAACTTTTGGTACTTCAAATAAGAGATATAAACATATTAGCCTTGTATCGCAACAAGAATTATACTGTTCATTGTATGCATGAAGATCTTAGCAATGTATTGAATAACTATATATTCCCGAGTACTCAAAAAATTATTACAGTTGGCGATTTCAATATATGCCGTCAAAGGGGAAAACCAGAAACCGAAGATTTTTTAAATAATAAGGGACTTATATCTGTTCTGAATACACCAACAACGAAGGGTTTATCTCAAATTGATTGGTGTTTCAGTAACATTGACAATAGCGTAATAAATCCGGTAACATATGAAACAGTGCATAGCTATCATGACGCGATATGTGTTTCCATATCAAATTAAAATATATGTATTTTATAAAACTATGGGAGAATATCCCTGATTAAAATCAAAATATTTTGCCAATGACAATTTATATTTCACACATTATAATTAAAGAACTGTTAATCATATTTTTATTCAATACCTGATTGCATATATGATATATCAGAATATTGGAATGTAATAAAGTCTTTAATTCTCAACTTTTGTTAAAAATTTAAGACACACTATATTGCTTTAATCTACTGTTTTTATGACAACTGAATTAAAAGTAATAAAACAACAGAAATATGTTGAATAACTTGCTTCTACTTAACGTAGAAACAAGATATAATTCGACAGTTTTACTCCTCCAAGGAATAAGCCTTGACGTGGCGGTGGAGCTAAGTACTTTCATTAATGAAGGGAAACCAATTATTCCAATTTGTAAGTCTTCAGTTCTTAACTTCTATTAAGAATCTTTAGGAATGCATATATTGCAGTAACTGCATACCATTTAAATGTTCTACCCCAACTATGAATAAGACTTGGCGTGGCGTTGGAGCTAAGTACTTTCATCATTAAGCTAAGCATTTGCGTGTTGGGATGTATACTAATTATTCCATTTTTACATATTTCGACTGGTGTAGGGTATTACATAGTCGGCCCCGCCCGACTTTGGTCTTTTCCTACTGGTTTTTCCTTTGAGTCGGTTGACAACATGCACGCAGAGAAAAAATATGATCAATGCCACCATATATTGAAAGAAAAATATACATTATAGATATATGGCAACCTATATCATATTCTAAAAATACAATTCTTGAAATATTTTAAAATGGCGTGGCATCCGCCGAAAACATGTTGTGGTTGTCTCTAATAAGTAGTATTTTTATTGGAATTATACTGCACCATTGTGATTAATTGTCATTTAAAAGATTTTTCAATATATTTTAAATAAAAGTTTTATTTATTTAAGAACAATTTGGATATAATAGAATAAATAAGTATAATATAGAATACACTTATACTTTATAACATTAACAAACACTATGCAGTTATCTCTCCGTTTGTTCCATACGTATACTGAAGACATGTTTATGTTGGAGAACATTATGAAACAACAACAGATGTTTATGTTATACATACATTCTTTTTTTTTCGATCACTTGCATATGATTTCTATTATGAATACACAAAAGCTCTGTTCCTTTACGTGCAAGAATCTTCAAGTTTTACAAATTTTTACTCGAAAAGCGTTCCTTTACTTCAGACACCATACAATTCATATGGAAGCAGATTACAACTTTTGCCGGTTTTACCACTTTCAAAAGTAAAGGGACAGACCAAAAATTAAATAATGCATAAAATTTGCACGAAACATTCGGAGATTGTTTTTATTTAACAAGTGAAAGAAAATGAAACACACCTCAGGCACGGATATCTTTTTGTCACTTTTTGATTTTTCTTTCCACACATAATCATATCTTCATTTACTCGTACAAATAAATTGTAGTAATTAATACCGTCAACAAAAGCTCGAACTATTTAATTTTTTGTTTGGAATCAGTTTTTCTCATTTTATAACATTCTTTTTAATAAAAATTAAACAGAGTTTACAACCTTTTTACTCATCAGCAGAACAACTAATGATAGAATATTTGTTTTTGGCAGTGAACAGCTGTTGTGCGTGCATCGGGCAAGGTTCCTAGTTCTTGACACTTCATATGTCAAAATGAGAAATTTAAGCAGATTGTGGTTGGATTGACTATCAGATAATTATGGAAATATTACCATATATGGAGATTTTGTGATTTGTTGTATATGGTGAACAGAATCAATGTTGGTAATATACATTATCGCCTTTAAAATAAAATTTGCGCCACAAGCATTATTTAGTGCCAGCCAAAATAACATTTTGCCCACCACCAGTTAAAAAAAATATTTTTTCTCTGCGTTTGGTTTTTATCTGTTGTACTCCGTTTATTTTATATCGGATTTTATCAAATAAATATGCTATGCAATTATTACGCAATAAATCATATAAATCTTGATTTTGAATAGTGATTCTTATTTCATCATTATTTTTAAATGATCGAATGTATGGTACATAGCTATGATATTTTTTTATAATGGTGTCATCAGAGAGCCGCTTGTCTTCAACATTAAGCATTTCAATCATTTTCCTTTAGCCGTAATTTAATATATATTAAAAATGTTACATTTTTATCAGTGAGTGTCAGTGTTTAGGCTTGATTGTCTTTGGAGGAAGTTTGAATATTTCTGTTTTGTTGTGTTTTTATTATATATGATCATCTTGTTATAGGTTTTAAATGTAGGCGTAGTGTAATTTCTTCTCCTCTAAAATTATTTAATTGTTTTTATAGATCAGCTGTGCAAGTTTAACTGATCTTATCTTATGCGGACTTTTATGTGCATATGTGGACAGATAGAATTTTTTTCTTCCGAAACGAAATTCCGTTTTTCTTTATTTTCTGTTCGTATAAATGCACGCAATTCGTTATCGGTGTGAACTGGGTAACATCAAGTGAGTTTTGTTTACATTCTTCTTTAAAGTATTTATTTAGAAGAAATATCAAAATGATAAAAAGTATTTTTTTCTAAATTTCGATTTCGACTGCAAATTATTCTATTGTGGTAATACAAAAAACACATCTTATTAAATTCAAAGTAAATTTAAATTCTTGAGTTGTTAGACATTAAAGATTTTTTTCAAGAAATAAATCTTTGTCTTGGATTTAAAAACCAAGCAATACCGTCGAAAGTCATTCAGTTCGCGAACTTATATCAAAGAAAAACTGTCCCATAAATATAGCTAGTGCCGTTTCAGCAACAGCAAGAATGACGATACTTTTTTACCTTTTGTGGAGAACATAATCCTAACCCGAGCAGTAGTTTGAAGAGTCATCATATTATTATATAAAATTACCTAAGGAAATAGCGGTACAGTCGTATTAAGGGAGTCTTCGGAGTATGAATATCTAAAACTGTTTTGAGAAATATGGAGAGAGAAGAACCAGCAGAGGAGGTATATCAACATATTTTTGATTACTACTTTCCCCTCCTCCATCAATCATCATCCCTTGCATTCAATATTTATTCTTTTACTAAAATTAACTCTCAGGTATCGATCATTGATGACGATCATAGCAGTAAAATCCCAATGGAAAATGGTCAACGATTGGAAGATGGTGTTTAATTCTTAAACTTAAACTTCTTCTAATTGTTACACGATTTTATAGTTATTTTCGATACAGTCCACTGAGAAGGTACATAAATATGTTTTGATTCATTGTAATCACTCTACTTAAACTTTTTAAGCCGACCGCGAGAATGTACAAATAACTTTTGTATATACTTTCGGTTCATGTCGAAGCGCTGGAAAATGTTATAAGTTAAAAATAAATTTTCCACTAGAATTTCCAGCATCCTAAGTAAATAAATATTTTATTGCCATTGTTCATAAGTGTTAAATTATGTTATGAGAAGCGGCAAGATCCCACAGGCAGCGGTAGCTGTTATCGCTAGTGATTGTGTGTGCATTATTTATTGCACTCATGAACGGTCGCACTTAAGGTTCTATGACCCTTTTCATTCATAGATAGGAATTAAAGATTGTGGTTAGGTTAAGACATACTTTGTAAAGTAGCAAATAAGTTGTAAATATTTTGAATAAAACAGTGTCTTACACGCACTCAGTCTCAGCATTTTACTTATTTGTCTAAGCAGACCAGCTGTGGTAGTCTGTTGGATGCACCGAGCATCCCATACAACGTAACATTGTACATTTAGTCCATCGAGCCTTCCCTTTGGTGAATGAAAGGGAAACCGGCGGCTGGAACATGACGCAATCGATATAAACGACGAACGAATACTGCGAATGATGAAGAAGAAAACGAAGGACTAGAAGAACGAGCGAAGAAGTAATAAATTTTTACGGCGATTGTAGAAGCGACGAAGAGTAGAACGACGGAAAACTAGACGAAGAAAGAAGTACTACGAAGAAGAAGAAAAAATACGAATGAGTAAAAGAACGTACGGAGAAAGAGGAACGACGAAGACGAAAAAAATTCTGCGACGATCGACGTCGAGAAAAAAAACCATCAACGGAAGCAACGAGACGAACAAAAAAAATCGTCAGTGTGTTCTAACAAAAGGGGAAGCAAGCAAGGAAAAAATCAACAATTAGGCACAACTACATACATTAACAACTCATACATCATAGGTTATACAACATGGCTGCAAAAGTAAAGTTCTTTTATCATACGAGAATCGATGGATAAGAAGCCTGAAAAGAGCATTTAATTCTACGCTGGCAAATCTCAAAGAGATGAAGGCCGAAGTGATCGAAATCGAAGGAGATTTCTTTTTACGACGAACGTATAATTGCTTGGACCGACATGTGGAGAATCTTAAGGACATATACGACATTATTTTAAATCACGGATGAGGTAACTCTTTTATGGAAGAGCAGTTGGAACAAGCACCAACAGTTTGTTTCTGGATACAAAGATAAATAATGAGAAAGCTAGGTGCTATAAATAATTTTGAGGCCTATTGCGAGAGGAAGTCAAGCAACTGGAAACCAAGATACTCCTGGTCACCACCGCTTGAATAATCTTTCATTACTGCTACGCCAAAGAAAAACCTGAAACAAAAAATCTCAGCGAATCCACTGCGGAAAGCGAAATGACGCCGAGATTCGAAGTGAGCAAATTGTATTCAATGGAGAAAAGAGCTAGCTAAGCAACGAGCCAGGACATGAATCAGCGGCAGCAGCAACAAGTGACAAGAATTATTCAACCTTATCTCCTAAGGAAGATGATTCCATTAAAAGTACCAACACTGTTAGATGAGAATAAGAAAAAACGACCATTCGGCTTGAATTTATATCAAATTCTGATTTTATTGCAAACAATGTTTTCTTACGTACTAAGTTACCAAATAATTTCTAGGGGATTTCTAATTAATTTGCATTATGTTTCTGGTCTTATAATTGTTGCAACTCACGTACACACTATAAATTGTCGCTGAGTTCCCTTTTAGGTGGTTGTCCCCCTTTATTGATTTACATACATACATATGTTCCCACAACATCCCCGAAGGGACAGGGGAGACTTCTCTCATATCAATGAGTGCACGCCGGTATGGGACCTACTATTTATCGCCGAGTCCGAACGGCGTGTCTTACGACACCACTTGTAGAGAAGTTTCTCATGGCTGAAATACTCAGGAAATGTCGCCAACATTACTGAGAGGGAATTTTGACACCGTTGTAAATTTGATGTTGCTTGGCCTGGGATTCGAACCGCAGACCTTCTGAGTGCAAGGCGGACGTGCTAACCATTGCACCACGGTGGCCCCTTTATTGATTTACTGCACTATTTTATTGAGCGACATGAGTCTTCTACTAGTGTCAATACATATTTCAACACTTTCTAAAACTCTCTATTATGTTCAATGAACATTCTTCCGGGGGCAAATGCATATCAAACATTAACCGGCCTGGGTACTGTATTGCAGCTATTCTTTTAAGTTTCAAGAATTTTCTAATTAATAAAATTATAAGTATAATTATCGCTATGGTTACTAAAATTAGCGAGGTATGCCCCGAAAGATGATGCACGTTTAGTCCTCTCAATTCTACTTTTTCCTTTTTTAGCTGATTCACATAATCCTTCAATTGGCTAATTTCCTGGTCATGATTTATCAGCACATTGCCCAGAGGCATGATGGATTCTTTGTCGGTCTGACCTACGTCCTTTAAGAGAAATGAATGGAACTTGGTAGTTACTTCATTGTACTCTCTGTGAGCTGCTACCAAAGTGACCTGACCAATTCTCGCCGTACAATCTGCGTCCAGCGAGAGAATTCCTTGCTGCGGAAGTTCCATGATAGTTTGTTGCTCGTGTGAGCATTTCAGATGAGCCGTGTTAATGGCGAACGTCTTAAACAACCAATTTCCCTTCCTTGTCAGCGCCATCCAATAAGGTATACTCTCTGCTTCTTCATAGCCACAGCCGACTTGTGCGTGCGGTTTAAGCGGCCATAATTCGCAATGATTTGTAGCCAAAGTCCAGAGTTGATCTGTTTGCCGGGATTTATTTCAAATGAAATTGAATTTTCCGCCATCATGCCGAACAGTGTAAAAAATGCCAACACAACACAAAACTTTACCCAAACGTTGGATGTGTTTTCAGCTTGACTTATTTCTGGACTTCGTCACATTCATCAATGAGCTCTTGAATTTGTCTGTCTATCACAAAGAATCTGATAGACTCCCTATAGACATAATAATTTTCATTAATGGTGGCACTTATGTTTTGAATCTTTCTCTTTATATCTCAGAAGTGCAAACTCACTTCATCCGATGTTCTTTTGAGAAGTTTAACGGTAGCATCAACTACAAGGTCTGCTATTTCGCCAGCTCTTTTAGATCTCTTTGGTTAGCTAAGAGATTCTTCATATTATTTTCCATGGCCACTGGATCATCATTGTCCATTACAGCAAAGGCCCAGTGTTGAATCGAACCTACGAATTTCAATGGAGCTCCTCTCTTGTCTCCCTCATAAATAATCGATTGTTTGTTTTGTCCTCTTAATGTTACACTCCATGTAGTTTATTGTGGACCAGCATTGCTCCTCGAAAGCCTGCAGTGGTGGGTATATATCTTTTGACGTCATAAGCAACCCTGAAGCCCGTTCTAACGTTTCCAGATACGGCTTTAGCTCGAAGTATATCACCATGTTCCATGAAGAGGATACCATATGAATTTCAGACATGGGATCCAAATATATCGCGGCGGAACTATTTAGTTGATGAACCGACAAGGCCCTCGTAGACATTATCATTAAAACGTGTAACACCATTGCCCAGATCATTATCGGCTGCTTTATCCTTCTTGGCCCACATTTTGTCATATTGGTCTGGGCAACTTCCGCCTCTGGCATTCCATTTGCCTCTTCATCTTTGTGCTCCAAAGGACATAGTTTGTTAACCGGTCTCTTCAACCCGCCATCTTGTGTTTTTACCGTCACCACCCTTACAACTCCATCTTTTCCAGGATGGACTCCCGTTACTCTCACCGGCGGCCATTGTGCCGGGTGCGTTTCCTCATTCCTCATTCCTGAGTGTTACCACTTGACCAATCTACATATTTTTATCCAGCTTTTCCAACTTCATTCGGTTCTGTAACGTAGCCAAACACTCCTTCCATTTTCTCCAAAAATTTCCTTTTATTCCCTGCATCAGTTTTCATCTATTTACGCATCCCTCTTAAATTCTTGACGGAGCTTCTAACACCGGCCGTCCCACTAGCAAGTGCCCTGGTGTCAGGGTGTCTATCTCCTCCGTACTATTTCCCAGCTCGTGTAATGGTATCGAATTCAGAACGGCCTCACTCTGAGCTAGCACCGTACTCAGCTCCTCAAACGTTTGCTTCGTATCGCCCATAATTCATTTAAGATGATATTTCATAGATTTCACTGCCTGCTCCCATATTCCTCCAATGTAAGGAGCTGCCGGCTGGTTCTCCAAAAATGGAGCTAATTTCTATTTATTTTAATGGCTTCCACATACTCTCTTTCAAGCTGTCTTGATGCTCCTACGAAATTCGTTCCATTGTCAGAATATATGTCGCTCGACTTGCCTCTTCTGGCAAAGAATCTTCGCAGGGCTGCCAAAAGAGCCTCTGTTGTCAGGTCACTAACTGCTTCCAAAAGAATCGCTTTCGGTACCATGCAGACAAAAAGCGCTACGTATCCTTTCATGGTTTTTGTCCCCCTTGCCTTTGAACACCGTATTTGTAGCGGTCCTGCATAATCAATCCCGCAGTGTTGAAAGGGTTGATTTATGTTTAACCTCTATGCTGGAAAATTTCCCATCAGCTGATTGCGAACTTCTCCTCGATAGCGTGTACAGCGTGTAACATTTTGCACAGTTTTATTTTGTTCTTCGCTCCGACAATCCAATACTTTCTTCTTAGCATATTCTCCATTAAAGGATTTCCGCCATGTAAAGTGTCTAAATGCGTCTGTCGTATGATGCTTTCCGATAACTTTGATTCTTGAATAAGATCGACCTCCCACCAACTCTTATTACTCCTGCTTGGTCTAGCTGTGGATGTTATGAAGCTATTCTGCATCGATGATCTACCACACCTGACTTTTCTAACTGTCTTTTCTCCGCCACATTTCTGCCTCTTCGAGCTCTTCTGCGGTTAAGTACTCCATTTTTGTCTGACTTCCTTTCAGACGTTTTACAAATCGCAGAGCATAAGCCATTTCCCGTTTCTGCTTCATAAAAGATGATAACTTCGTTATTCTATCGTACACATTGTTTTCAATTGGTGAAATTTTTGTTGCTCCCACCACCGCTTGGTTCGGGTTGATTTTTGGCCAATATTTTTCATCTTTACTAATCCATTCAGACCATTCCACCATAGCTCATTATAATTTAGTTTTCTGCTGCAACACCTCCTGCTGAAATGTCTGCACCATGTCTGCTGAATTTTCCTTTGATTTCACATATCCCCATTTTGCTTCGGGAATACGCTCCAAAATCTCCACCACTCTATTCTTGATGAATTTGTCTTTGTTTTTTGCGTTATTTCTCCATGCCAATATTAAAATGGAATCACTCCATGCATATATTGCTTTCGCTGATGTAAAAACGCATTTAATTTTTTGCAACGGCTTTGTCAATAGATGCGCTGCGCAGAGTTCCAGCTTTGGTAGAGTCTTCCTATTTTTATGGGATTCACCTTGCTTTTTGCTGCCATTATTGTTATTTTTGACTGCACTTTAAGATACACCACCGCTGCTGTACTGGGGTCAACCAGCCCAATGGATCAAAAATCTTTGCCAGGTTTGACATTGCCAATAGTTTGGTTACATTGTCTTCATGACTTATCTGTATGTTGAAGGTTGCAGCCCTAGCGTTTTCAAACATTCATCTTCTTGAATATGCAGCACTTCATTTTCATCCGCCCGCTAACCGATTTCAATACATCTGGCGAATTTGGAATCCATTTTCTTAAATGGTATCCGCAACCCTCCAGTTGTTCGGATATTTTTGTTAAATCTCTTTGCAATCTTGTTTTGAATTGGCTGCGGTCAGAAGGTCATCCATGTAGAAATCTTCTTTAATTCTTCCAGCAATTCCTTGGTCTTGACATTTATTACCAATCTCTATCAGAGTTCTTACTGCTACGAATGGTGCTGAAGCTGTTCCATACGTAACCGTCGTTAGCTTATATTCTTGGACGGGTTCCGAGCTGCCATTCCTCCATAGTATACCTTGATACTCCTGATATCCTTCTGCTATGTTTATCTGTTTAAACATTCTCTACACCCGCTGAGATTCATTACTTCCACGTTCTCCACTTTGTGATTATGTCAAAAATATCCTTTTAAAGCCTTGGTCCAACGTGAAGAATGTCATTCAAGGCCTTTCCGTTTGATGTTTTTGACGAAGCATCAAAGACAACCCTCACTGTTGTAGTTATACTCGTTTCCTTTACGACTGCCTGGTGTGGCATGTAGTACTTGGCTTAATTCAGTTGTTCCACCTTCACCATGTATCCCATTGCTATGAGTTCGTTCATGGTTTTCTCATACTCCGCTCTCAAATTTGCACTCTCTCGCAACCTTTTCGACTAATCTACCTGAGTTGTCTGTCTATGTGCGTAGTTTCTTCATATCCCTTAAAGCATAGTACACACGGTCCAACAAAACTGACAGTCATCGAGGTCTATTTCGTTAATATCAAAGTCTAGCTGAATAATTACTTTCCTAATCACTAAATTATGCCTTAAATGTTGTATTTCAATCATTTTTAGCTAACAAAAAGTTTTTATTTGCCAGAAAATTGCCGTAAAAGTACGTTGACTTACAGTTTTGTTGGACCGTGTGTACTATGCTTTAGGCAGTAGTCATTTTACGAGATTGCTTCGATTGTTGTTGTGGCTGCAGATCTTATATTACTCTTGGCAGACTTCATTAAAATTGTTCCCGAGAGAATCCACCCCAGCTTGGTGTTTTGTCCCACAATTTGTTCATCGCGACGTACTCCTTCTTCTAATATCTGTGGGATTCTGTAACTCTCTACCGATGGAATTAACGAAAAATGTCGATAGTTACCGATATTAGTCGGTAAGTGCTATTCTGTATACAAATTTTACCGATTTTTATATTGGTAATTATCGAAAATCATCGGTCAGTTACCGACGAAAAAAGGAGTCGTTAAGTCTACCGACATAAAAGAATTTTCATATTTTAAACAAAAAATCAATTTGTTAAGAAATGATTTTGGAATATTTTTCATGGCAAGGTAAGCTGAAATACATTTCTTTCGGTATAAAAAAAAGGAAATTCTGAGACATATGGAGGATCATTTCAATCTAAGCTATAGGAAGCTAATGACAAATTGGAAAATAATACATTTTATAAAATAATGGATGAAGAGTCATTTGGAAACCTCCAGAATTGCGGGAAAAATCTCTGAGAAAATAATAACTATTTTCAGTACGAACAAAATATTTTTAAGGATATATTCCGTAACAGTTGCTATCCATATAAAAGTGTATTGGTGGTTTCGATTAGCATCAACATTAACAGAAAGAAGAATATCAGCATGGTCGTCATATTCCCTGATAATACGTAATTCTGAAATGACAGATCAATATACCCATTTTATAGATTCCTATTCAAAATATCTATATTAAATGTTGGGATTCTACATCTTCCGTTTCACTCTATACCCCTCTACATCAAAAAATTCTGAAAAATTTGTCGAATATTACACCATGTTTACATAGAACTTACCGGGTTATAAGAATTTATACGTGTTTCCAATGGATTTGACAATAAAAATCCACTGGAATAAATAAAAAATAAAATTTATATACCCAGCAAATAATTTTGGAAGTTGTGCATGTGGATTTATGATTTCACAACATCCTTCGATGCAGTCCACACGAAGTTATGAAAAATGCACTCTGTTGGATACAATTTATAAGCAGTTGCTTCAGAGATCCCTACAAAAAAAGACAAATACATTTGGTTGATCCCTACCCGCCGCTAGCGAAATCATTTATTCTACATTTCAGAGAATTTGTTATAAAATAAAGAAATAAAAACTTAAGTTGCGAACATTTTTGCGGTAATTCACGAGACGGAAATTTTTAATAGAGGTGAGTCCAGTTGGAGTCTATGTCGAAAGCTGAACTAGTGATGGGAACAAGATAAAAAACCTTTAGGATGATGGAGCAAAATCAGATGCGCTTGGATTAATTGGAGACTGGAGAAAGTAAACTCAAATGTGATTGAATGTAATGGAAACTTTTTTAATTTGTGTTTATATAATAAAGTTCTTTGTATTATTGTTCTACACAAATAATAATTGCATTTTATTTATTCTGGGATATTTCGCAACAGCTTGCATTTTTATTGCATCTTTAGACTGACTTAAATGCAATCCGAAGAGTGCTTTTAAATTCAATCCAAAACACTACATGAAATGCTGTGATTTGGATCGAAAATGGAGTGCATCCTAGCTGTGTGTTGCGCGCTCCCTTGTAAAATTCATAAGTGAACTCATAGAAATGGATGTACTCCAGCGGCACTTGTACTGTACATTTCTAGTGATTCAACTGCATCCGCGGATGCGAACTTTTTGCTGGGTAGTTATACATATGTAATATTCATAGTTTTAACTAAGATTTTTATACCCTACACCACTATGTGGGGAGGGTATTATAAGTTGGTTTTGGCCAAAAAGTTTGTAACGCATCGAAATAATGGTCGCAGACCCATACTTATATATACCAAAATGAATGTTTCGACGAGCTGAGTCGATCTGGCAATTTTGATCGGATCGTCACGAAATTTTGCATATTGATAGGGGTCCCGGAGGGGAAGAAGCCTATTGATTTTGGTGATGGTCGGATAATATTTAGGGGTCGGAAATGGCAAAAAACTTAGGTGGATAAAATGACAACGTTTTTTTCCAAAGTGAATATCTCATCTTCTATATTCGGTATACCAAAAGCAAAACCTGACAATGAAAGTAGAAAATATCACCTTTCTAATGATGTAAAGCAGGTGATCGTAGGTGATCAAACAACGAAGATATCACAATAGAAGCAAATTAAACCCCGATTTTCATTTTTGCGATTTTAATTATATTGACGAATATCACAGCTTTGGTTGAAAACTTTCCAAAAGCAAAGTCTGACTCTGAAAGTAGAAGATCCCCTCTTTACAATGATGCAAACTAGGTCGGCGTTGGTAACCAAATAACGGAGATATAGCAATAGTCGGTAATACATCCCATTTTTCTATTTTTTGGAAATCACGCTACAGATCGCAATTTTGATCGGATCGTCACGAAGATTTGAGGGTTAATGGGGGTCTCATAAATGAAGAAGGCTATTGATTTTGGTGATGGTCGGATAATAATTAGGGGTCGGACTGGGCAAACACTTATTTGGAGAAAAGTCAACATTTTATTTTAAAGCCAATATCTCTGTTTCTTTAAGAGGTATATCAAAAGCAAAACATGGCAAGGAAAGTAGAAAATATCGCTTTTACAACGATGTAAAATAGGTTGTCGTAGGTTGTCAAATAGCAGAGATATGGTAATAGTCGATAATGCATTCCATTTTCCGATTTTTTTTGTAATCACGCTACAGGTCGCAATTTTGATCGGATCGTCACGAAATTTTGGGGGTTAATGGGGGTCCCAAAGAGAAAGAAGCCTATTGATTTTGATGATGGTCGGATAATATTCAGGGGTCGGAATGGGCAAACACTTATTTGGAAAAAGGTCAACGTTTTATTTCAAAGCCAATATCTCTGTTTCTTTAAGAGGTATATCTAAAGCAAAACCTGGCAAGGAAAGTAGAAAATATCACCTTTACAAGGATGTAAAGCAGGTTGTCGTAGGTGGTCAAACAACAGAGATATCGCAATAGTAGATAATGCATCCCATTTTCCGATTTTTTTGTAATCACGCTACAGGTCGCAATTTTGATTGGATCGTCACGAATTTTTTGGGAGTTGATGCGGGTCCCACAGAGGAAGAAGCCTATTTAGTTTGGTGATGGTCGGATAATAT
Organism: Musca autumnalis; assembly: GCF_047663935.1. NCBI lineage: Eukaryota > Metazoa > Arthropoda > Insecta > Diptera > Muscidae > Musca > Musca autumnalis. The sequence goes on along the minus strand of NW_027411755.1, from coordinate 82,904,571 downwards.
TCAGGAGTCGGACTAAGCGATAAGCTTATGTGGAGAAAAGTCGACGGTTTTTATGCGAATATCTCCGCTTCTGGTTGGAGTATTCCAAAAGGAATACCCGTCAATGGAAGAAGAAAAGATCTCGTTTATATTGATGCAAAGTATGTTGGCGTAAGTGAGCAAACCGAGATATTGCAAAATTCATTAATATACCCAATATTTCCATTTTTTGTAATCACGCTATTTTTATCGGATAGTGACGAAATTTTTGGGGGTAGATGGGGGCCCCACAGAGGAAGAAGCCTATTGATTTTGGTGATAGTCGGATAATATTTAGGGGTCGAAATGGGGAAAAACTCATTTGGAGACAAATTCAGAGTTTTATTCTTTGTGAATATATCGGCTTCTAGTAGGGGTATTCCAACGGCAAAGCCTGTCAATGAAAGAAGAAAATATTACCTTTACATTGGTGTAAAGCAGGTTGGCGAAGGTGGTCAAACAAGGGAGATACCACAATAGTCGGTAAAGCATCCAATTCTTCCAGTTTTTGCAATCAAGCTACAGGTCGTAATTTTGATCGGATGGTCAGAAATTTTGGTTGCTTATGGGGGTCCCAGAGAGAAAGAGGCATATTATTTTTGGTGGTAGTCGGATTATATTCCCTAAAAGAAATGTTTACCAGTGAAAAGTTTATGCACAGGGGTAGTGGTGTAGGGTATCACATGGTCGGCCCCGTCCCGACTGTAGCCTTTGCTCACTTGTTAATTTTAGGTTGATTTTCTACATGTAATTTGAAATATAATCATTTTATATACAATTGTGATTTAAATAATTTCATTAGAAATTTGCATTATGTTAACTTTGAATGAGCTGTATTTCGCTTAAAGTGTGATTTTTCCCATTTCTCCTAAAAATAACAAGAAACGTTTAAAAATTCGAATAATTTATATACTTCGTATACGCTTTTCATTTTGAAATGACGTCCGTCCTCTTTTAAATTCCGTCATCCTACCGATATTCGTCGCTAAAATTTTAGTATCGATAACATTGAGTTACAGAATAGCACTTTCGGTAATTCAAGCAAAAATTTTCGTTAGTTATCAATATCGGTTCGGTAGAAAAAAAGTTACAGAATCCCACTAGAGATCAGCACCAATAACCAAGTCAATTCTCTCTGGCTTGTTGGAATTTTGATCTGCAAGGTTCACATTCCTCCATTTTTCCACATCATACTGGAACATCTGGTCTGGATGGGCTGATGCTAAAGTTGTAAGCACTAATGCTTCGGCTTCAATTTTAACATTGCTGACAAACCTAGGCCTAATCTCCACTGTCACTTCCGATTTCGCAACTACAACTAGTGTTTCACCCAGGCCTTGCAATCTGACATCTGTTTTCTTCTTTAATAGCTGCAACAGTTAAGCTACGTCCTCTGATATCGGATTAATTTGCTACCCTTAATCTATCAGTGCTTTTACTGTCACAAATTCACCCTGCACTGATTTTACCCGACCTTGGGCCGTTGCTAGTAGCACATTTGCTATTATATTCGTGTTCATTGGTTTTGCGTTGCTTCTTTTCTATATGTGCATCAAGGTGATATGGTTCATTCGGCATTTTTGAATAATTTAGACATTTGAAACATATCTGCGCTGATCTTGCCCAATCATATCGTTCGTGCGAGGTCAATGCCGAACGTTTTCTGCAAAGAACAATTTCATGACCAGCTATATTACAATACTTGCAAAACTTTTTCCCCGCCATTCCAGTCGATTTTTCTTGCTGCCTGTATGTTCCCGCAGCGAAACCTATTCTGCCTGTTGATGCTTTTAATGCTAGGTACTGCTGTTCCAGGAAATTCACGACATCCGCAAGCTTTTGAACATCCTTCGATTTCTTTACCTTCTGTTCGCAAAGAATAAGGCCATCTTTATCCAGCTTCCGCATTATGATTCTGGCGATAATCGGATCCGCATGCTCCAGCGGTATATCCATTGCCTTCAAGGCATGAATACTCTCGTTTATGTTGTCCAGCAAATTTCTTATATTGGGGGCTGATTGACTGTTAATGTTTGGATGATCCAGAATTCTATCCACTAATTCTGTGAACAGAATTCTCTTGTATACATTTTTTTCTAACAATGCTCAGGCCGCTTTATAATTCGCTTCCGTCACCTGCAGGTGTTGTACTAACCGGAAAGAATCTCCTCTTAAATTTGTCTTGAGGTAGAGAGCTTTTATACTTTTGAGACCTTGGAGTTCCTATCGATCATTTTCTTAAACAAGTCATGGAATGAACTCCATTCTTCGACTCTCTCACTAAAACATGGCACTTGTATGGGCATTCTTCTGATAATATTCTGCATATTCCTTTCAAACTTTACTTCAATTTCTTCTAATTCCATGTCGACGTCTTCCATGCCGTGAACCGTTGAAAGTTCTAGATGCAGCTGCTTAGTCTCGTTCAACTGCTTTTCCCACGAATTCTTCGTATACTCCAGAGCATACATCGTAACACCCGCCTTCGATCGATTCGGTGAGCTTGTTTATCTTCTCCTTATATTGGACCAGCATTGCCATATTTTTGTTAGCATCTGCTTGCTTCGACGTTACTGGTAGCTTAACTGGTTTCGCTGCCGTATCAACCTCCCTCATCTTCTCGTACAAAACACTTAGTTGTAGCATCTGCTCCTGCATTGCTGTCCGCACTTCTTCTATCTTCTTCTGCATGCTTAGCTGAAGCTGCTTTTGTCTCTCTTGAAATCCCTTCAGCTCCTGATCCAATCTTCTTTTCGGCTCTTCCACATCTATCTCCTTTAAGTCCATATTCGGTCCTTGTTGTCTAGCAACTATGATTTCTTGTTGTTTACTTAATTTTCCAGGGAACGCAATGTTTCATCAATAGCGGCTTTTCACACCTTGCCCGCTTCAACTTTTTCCCAAATCCCTGTAACTTCTTTAAGGTTTTGGCCTTGGATCTTGTAAAATTCACTCTGGGCTTCATTTTGTACTTTTCCCGTACAAAGGGTTCGCCTTTCTTTGCCCAAAGGGTCTTTTCGCTTACATTTTTTTTATTTTGCCCCAAGGGTCTTTTCGCTATTAATTTCTTTTCTTTTTGCCTCAAGAGTCTTTTCACTATTAATTTCTTTTTTCCTCAAAGGTCTTTTCACTATTAATTTCTTTTCTTTTTGCATCAAGGTCTTTTCACTATTGATTCTCTTTTTTTATTTTTATTATTTTTTTCCTCTTGCTGCGAGGGTTTTCTCACAATTAATTCTCTTCTTTGTGATATTTTTCTTTCCAATATAATTTCTCCTGTCCTGAAGTATTTACTATTCCCATGCCCCTCCGGTCTTTTTTTCAAAATTTCCTATGCTTTTCCTATGATCTTTGAATTCAAAGTTGCCCATATGGTCTTTTACTTTCAGTCTACTTTTTTCCTAATGCCCCTATGGTCTTTTATATTCAAGCTATTTTTTTAAGCCCCTATGGTCTTTTATATTCCTTAATGCCCCTATGGTCTTTTATATTCAATCTACTTTAAGAAAAGGTTATGAGTTAGAAATTTAAATTTCTTTTCCGCATAATTATAATGATTGTTTTTAAATAGTATGTATATGGATACATTAAGTACATGCTGATAGTATTTATTAATGTATACATTGAGGAGAATGTTAAGTAGGTTTTTTAAACATTTTGAGGAAATCCAAGTCAGTTTAATTTTAGACATGAGTCGTTCATTAGAAATCCAATATGAGTGGAGCGATGGTGACAGTGAATCACATACTATATTTTTAAAATATTTTGAAGAAGCTATAAAAATATAGAAGAGAAGAAGTCTCAGGAAAATGAAAAACAGGAAACCATATCACCTCAACATATAGAAAACGAATGGATGAAGATGTCCGAAGAACCTGGAAATAATGAAATGCAAGTACAGGAGCCGATTAATGGTCGATGGAAGCAAACAGTGGAATGCGATCTGGATGAAGACGATTTAGAGTTCCTACGTCCAGCGTCACTGATGGAACCAAGCTGGTCACTATCAGAATTTATGGAAGAAGGTGAAGAAGAATACGATATTGGAACACAAATGTTTGTGTTATCTAGCGAAGAAGGACAACAATCGAGAGGATTCTCCCCTGAAATATGTTTCCCATATTCCCAAAACGCTCAAACTTTAAATGAAAGTTGGTTAGAACAAGGGATGATAGCAGAACAGCCTCAAAGTACTCAAAAATAGAAAATAAGCAAATAGTAGATAATAATGTTAAATTGAGTGAAATGGTTATTTATGTAAAGGAAAATTACAATATTTTAAAACAGGCTGTAAAAAGTTTACTTAATTATAATATATTAATAAATTTTCTAGATTTATGCAAAAATATGAAATAAATAAATATTATATAAAAAAATATTCCTTCTTTTATTTTTTTTCTCTTAGTGTGATAAAGACACCCTATACTAATATCGCAATATGAAATAAATAAAGCATATGAAATAAAAAAAAAAAAACACAACAACAAAAACAACAAACAAAAATATTTTATTATCTTCTTCTTAGAGTGATAGAGACACGACGCACATTTTATTGATAGAATGAGAAAGGAAATATAATCTCATAATATAAATAGTTGAAAATGGTAAATGAAATATCACAGTATAATATCAAAAGTCTAAAAGCATGGATTTGGTCAAATCTTTCAACGGTTTAAACTTCAAACATACTTTTAGTATGAAAGATATGGAGAAGAATAAAGAGTATGCAATTAAGGGAGCATATAAGACTCAAACTAAGTATGGAAAGAAGATAGTATTGAAGTTGGATGACTCGATCTTATATCTACCAGCTAGATTCCTTTCTTTGGGTGAAGAAGACATAACACGATTGAATGAAGGAGGATTTTCAATCGCTAAGAATCCTTTACATGACGGTGCTGAAATCAGTTCATATAAGATAGAATTGATACAAATATTACCAACAGAATTCTTTTATTCTACATATGGTGTATAATATACTTCAAAATAAAATAAAACAAATAATTTTTAAAATAGAACAATGGCTTTTATTTATATTTTTAAAAATAATATGATTATGTTTATAAATATTTAAAAATATTTTAATAACATTAATAGTAAATAGATTATATATATTATTAAATACATTCCTTTTTCATTTAAAAATCTAAACATAAATGGCCACAATTAAATGTATTAAATTGCTGTTTTCGTGTATAAACTACATCAGTTCCTAAGTAACGCAATAATTCCAATGGTGGTTGTAGATATCCAAAACTATCAAAGTATTCTTTATTCTTTTTATTTTTATAATATGCTACCCAATAGGCGCCTGAACCATTATAAGAGTCAAGATTGATAATACCAGATTCGATGGTATGAGGTTTGTTTGGGAGTTTATCTCTCATATAGACACCCCTAAAATTCGAAATATATTTTTTCCAAACTCTTTAATATCAATATCAGTTAGAGGTCTATTAGGTAGCTGGTTTATAAGTTTTTTGCCCACGATTTCTTTTTTAGTATTATACCTATTCCTTTTTTAAAAGGTTTTAAGTAAAGTCTATTTCCAATAGCAATATTCTTCATAGACTTATTATGACGAATATTTTCCTCGAGTTGTTTCTTCACGTTATTTGCTGAGTTAACTGCCTTTGCGATAGAAGACCCACCAGTAGCTAATGCACCTACAGCACCAAGTGCTGTTAATATCGGGATTATTGGTAAAAAGCCACCGATTTTTGGTACTCGTATAACTCTGGGGATAACTACATGTGATTTTTTCCCCTTGTATGTGTCTCTCATGGAATGAACTCCATTCTTCGACTCTCCCACTAAAACATGGCACTTGTATGGGCAATCGTGTGATAATATTCTGCATTTTCCTTTCAAACTTTACTTCAATTTCTTCTAATTCCATGTCGACGTCTTCCATGCCGTGAACCGTTGAAAGTTCTAGATGCAGCTGCTTAGTCTCGTCCAACTGCTTTTCCCACGAAGTCTTCGGATACTCCATAGCATACATCGTTACACCCGTCAAATCGCCTTCGATCGATTCGGCGAGCTTGTTTATCTTCTTCCTATATTGGACCACCATTGCCATATTTTTGTTAACATCTGCTTGCTTCGACGTTACTGGTAGCTCAACTGGTTTCGCTGCCGTATCAACCTCCCTCTTCTTCTCGTACAAAACACTTAGTTGTAGCATCTGCTCCTGCATTGCTTTCCGCACTTATTCTATCTGCTTCTGCAGATCCAATCTTCTTTTCGGCTCTTCCACATCTATCTCCTTTAAGTGCATATTCGCTCCTTGTTGTGTAGCAACTATGATTTCTTGTTGCTTTACCGCCTCTTGAATATCTTCTTCTGCTTCGTCCTGCCCATTTTCTAAGACGTTTCTCGCCTTCTCGCAGTAGGACTGAATCTGTTCCCATACCTTTACTTGGTAATAGGAATCATTTTTTCTCCATGTATTACCAGCTACTCGTGATTAATTTTTGCTTCTTTCTTTTATTTCCAGGGAACGCAATGTTTCATCAATAGCGGCTTTTCACACCTTGCCCGCTTCAACTTTTCCCTAAATCCCCGTAACTTCTTTAAGGATTTGGCCTTGAATCTTGTAAAATTCACTCTGGCCTTTCTTTGCCCAAAGGGTCTTTTTGCTTTAATTTTTTTTATTTTGCCCCAAGGGTCTTTTCGCTATTAATTTCTTTTCTTTTTGCCTCAAGGTTCTTTTCAGTATTAATTTGTTTTTTGCCTCAAAGGTCTTTTCACTATTAATTTCTTTTCTTTTTGCATCAAGGTCTTTTTACAATTGATTCCCTATGGTCTTTTATATTCCTTAATGTCCCTATGGTCTTTTATATTCAATCTACTTTAAGAAAAGCTTATGAGTTAGAAATTTAATTTTCTTTTCCGCATAATTATAATGAATGTTTTTAAATAGTATGTATGGATATGGATACATTAAATGCATTCTGATAGTATTTATTAATGCAGAATGTTAAGTAGGTTTTTTAAACATTTTGAGGAAATCCAAGTCAGTTTAATTGTAGACATGAGTCGTTCATTAGAAAACCAGTATGAGTGGAGCGATGGTGACAGTGAATCACAAACTATATTTTTAAAATATTTTCAAGAAGCTATAAAAATATAGAAGAGAAGAAGTCTCAGGAAAATGAAAAACAGGAAACCATATCACCTCAACATATAGAAAACGAATGAATGAAGATGTCTGAAGAACCTGGAAATAATGAAATGCAAGTACAGGAGCCGATTAATGGTCGATGGAAGCAAATAGTGGAATGCGATCTGGATGAAGACGATTTAGAGTTCCTACGTCCAGCGTCACTGATAGAACCAAGCTGGTCACTATCAGAAATTATGAAAGAAGATGAAAAAGAATACGATATTGGAACACAAATGTTTGTGTTATCTAGCGAAGAAGGACAACAATCGAGAGGATTCTCCCCTGATGTATGTTTCCCATATTCCCAAAACGCTCAAACCATAAATGAAAGTTGGTTAGAACAAGGGATGATAGCAGAACAGCCTCAAAGTACTCAAAAAATAGAAAATAAGCAAATAGTTGATAATGTTAAATTGAGTGAAATGGTTATTTATGTAATAGCCCGTTTCTACGGTACGTCGTTCGTTCTCTATTCGTTGTTCGACCCATAACTACGAATAAATTACTTATTCCCCACACAAAATTCTATGAACGAACGACGATTTTTCTACGTTGTTCGATTAGAAATACTCTCTGAACGACGAATAAGTATGTCCCATCCCTAACAAATGAGAGAAGTTATCGAAAAAATTAATTATGACATGTCTAAATTCAAAATTGAAAAATATGTTGAAAACACAAAAATTGTAGAAAAAGATGAAATAAAATTAATGAACTAAACATTTTATATAGATGCAGAAGGAAGATGGTTATGTTTCATACTTAATTCCACACCCATTTCTTGTCCATTAGTTCAAAATCGCGTAAAAAATCAGAAACAAAAAGGAAACAAATAACTGAAAGTCTGTATACACAAACATTGTTATGACATGCCTCTCTCTCTTTAATCTTGAAAATAGAAACATATAAAAATATATTGAAAATACCAATTTATTCAGAATGTATGGAAAAAATTAATGAAATGTGTGTAGTTAAATATAGAAGATACATTTGAAGGAAAGTCTATTGCTTTTCCTATTCATTTAATGTATATTTTATGGGTTTTCGGTTCAAATTTTCGTGAAAACCAGGAAACCAAAATGAAGAACATTTTATTTATGTTTTTGTTAATTACGAATGGTGTCGTGAAAACGGGTTAATGCGTGTACGTCGTTCGACAGGCGAACAACGTAATTGAAACGCTCGTGTGAACATGATAAAAGGAAAATTATAATATTTTAAAGCAGGCTGTAAAAAGTTTCCTAATTATAATATATTAATAAATTTTCTAGATTTATGCAACAATATGCAATAAATAAATATTATAAAAAAAATATTCCTTTCTTTTTTTATTTTTTCTCTTAGTGTGATAAAGGCACCCTATACTAATATCGCAATATGAAATAAATTGGTACTCGTATAACTCTATGGATAACTACATGTGATTTTTTCCCCTTGAATGTTTCTCCTATTACTTTCTGAGCAATTTTAATGGCAGTATTAATATCTTGTGGTTTCTTCTTCTTTAAGACAGATGTTGCATTTTTCACTGCCGAAGAAAATATTTTTTTCTGCAATCACCAGTGTTGGAGACGCCCATACCTAATTTCGATTTTACCTTCATAGTATTGGTGACCAAATAAGCATTAATTTTTTCACCCTAATTCCCGATCTGCTTTATTCCGTATATTTATTCCTTAGTTTTTGAGTGTTCAATGTCGTGTCTACAAGCAGAGTCTAAACCATTTATTCCTTTATCACCTCTTTGTAGTCTATTTTCCAACTTTGTACCGGGACCACAAAACTGATATCCAGGTGCACGAAATGGAAGTGAGTCTATCAATCCTCTTCCCTGGATTATTCGTTTAATATTATGTTTATGCTTATAAAAAACAACCATTTTATATGTTTACGTAAGATGTAAATAAAATTAAAAGAGAATGATATATATATATATATATATGTATATATATATATATATATATACAAGTTTTATGAATAAGTCATGTGATACACAGCCTATAAAATGCGTTTAGTGAAACAAGATACAAATATTAAAGTGCGAAACTTTGATGTAGATCAACGTAGTAGTGATACCCCAAAACATAGCTCATTACTACCTAATTCCATTCGAGCTATAATAGTAGGTCCATCAAATTGTGGAAAAACTAATATAATGATATGTTTAATTGAGAGTCCTAATGGATTAAAATTTAAGAATATACATCTTTACTCGAAGTCCCTCCATCAACCGAAATATTAATATTTGGAAGAACTCATTGAACCTATAAAAGGCATGGGGTTTCATACATTTTCCGAAAATACCGAAGTCATACAACCAAACGATGTCAAACATATACACGAATTCCTAAACATCTTGTAAGGGATAACGCAAACTTCATAATCGCTTTTAAGCAGGACAATGTTAATATGAAACATATTTTCAATGAGCATGTTGGTGGTGATATGTCATTCAAAAAATTTATTGAAATATGTCAAGAATGTTGGAAGGAAAAATATGGATTTTTGGTTACAGGTAAAGATGATAGCATTGAAAATGGTCGTTATAGAAAAGGATTTGATGTCTTCATTCACATTTAGTTGTCATTAATACTTCGATCTAAACACATCAATATATCCGCAACAAATTGAAGAACCCTTGAACCGCTTAAGTGACTGTTATATTCAAACAGCTTAATACTGACCTATTATAAAGCAAAAAACCGATATATTTAACGTGAACCGCACTATATAAACAGTTTAAAAACGATCTATTCAACGTAAACTGCCTTGTTCGAACAGCTTAAAACCGATCAGATTAAAATGGAGGAGAATGTATTAAAAGATCTTATTAAATCATGGAGCATTTTAAAAAGAAAATTTCAATCGATTAAGGAAGGAGAAGATGAAATTGGAAGGCGGTTACAATACACATTTAAACCTATAGTAAAACCATTAAATGAAGTGGTTAAATTATCACATTTAAACTTACATGAGACCAAAAATTCCATAAACGCAATCAAAAAAGGAAATATTATTAAATCTGAAAACGAAATCAAACATGAGAAGGAATTGGATATTATAAATAAATATGACAACGATTCTAATGAAGAAACCTGTTATCCTTATGAAGAGGGAGGAGAAGTATCAGAGTATGCGAAAGGAGCTGAATGTCTGGTACCATTATTTGAAAATAAAATATTCGATACTATATATGGTCCTCATAGAGATGAATATGGTGATTGGAAATTCGGTAATAGTAAACTATATCTTGTTGATGATAAAGTAAAAATAGGAAATCAAACACGGGCTCTATCAAAAGGTCTATATAATCTTCTATTTAATAAAAACCCCACTGTTTTTGATCAATTTGAGTTGGATATATATAAGAAAATACTAGAAAATACATGTGTACACAGAAGAAATCATGATCCTACTGGACAAATAAGAGGAAACAGAGGTCTCAAGTATACTCAAATAATTAAAAAAATGTTTCAGTCCACTCACACAGGTGAAGGTCTAATGAAGGTTAATTTGAAAAAAACCAAACTATATATATTGGGACGATCCTAATGAACTAGTTGAGCGTTTAACTCTATTAGTTGCATCTCAGAATGCTGGACATACAAATCAAGACAATGAAATAATGTCAATAATCGAGGCTAACCATGGTGACTGTTTAAAAGAAAGTCCTCGATGTACTTTTTCTAACACCAACCCATTATCTAAACATGGTTTCAGGGTCATGTAATATTTTGTATACTCTTTTTTTGAAGCAAAATCTGCTATAAGTTTTTCATATTTAGATCCCCCAACGTTTTTGTTCCCCGCACAAAATGGTAAGTCATTATGCTCATCATGTAAACTTTTGGGGTAACCTAAGTCAACTTCATAAAAATAGCCAATTTCCGAATCTGGTTTGAAAATTTTAATATCCTCAGGATTTGTAATCATATTTTCGGGTTCTACCCATACAAAATTGCATTAGGGAAGATATTGTTGCATGGCCCAACCATATAGGTTATTCGCATCTATGTATAGTAAATAACTTGATGGAGCATTTATGTTATAATTTTTCATGTATTGGTTATTCGCCCTAGTATATCTTAAGAATAGCGTTAAAGTATAGCCCAGGTGCGGTATAAAACTGGCAGGGATCAAGCTTATGAATATTTTTGCATGATTTGCGGAAATTCTCAAAAACGTCTGTGAGAAGAAGCACATCAGTTTTCAGATATAACTCCATATAATCACGTAACGTTTGACATTTGAATGCCTGCCACGCTTCTAATGCGTGATTACATTCATACTCAGCACAATTTCTATCATTCAAGTTTCTACGGAAAGCTTCAATGGTTGGGAGGGCTGTTTCATTTAATTTCTCAAAAGAATTCAAATATTCATAAGCTAATATACCTTTCCTTCTCATCAACTTAAATTCTTCGTATAGATGGTAAATCTGAATCTATACAATTACCAGCTAACTCTTCTAAACCAGATGGCATAAATCCTAGGGAATCTAAAAATCTATACTCTAGTTCTTTCTTATATCCCATTTTAACCTTGTGACATAAAGAGATATACATCTCTTTATTTCGAGGAACAATCGTTGTTGTCCCCTCTACGGTTTTGAGTAGTTCCTTAACAAATAAGTGACAGTCGTATGCCGAGATTTGATGGAAAAAATAGGAATGAATTTTGGAACTTTATAGTTCAAATTACAGGCTGCATGTGCAGGACCTCTATACTGGCCTGGGATATGGCAATGATCACCAACTCTGTCACTATATAATAATTTATCACATATGTGAAAATTTTTAGCTTCACTAAATGTCTTTACTTCATCAGATGTTAGCTGCGTCATGGGAGTATTTACGTCCAGACATTTATATATATTTATTATATATATATATCCCTACACTCAAAATCTAACGCCTCAACGAATTTTTGAGCGGTATTCTCACCAGTATAAAGAGCAAACCTATCGAGACTACTATCAAAAGAGCATTTAATATGAAAACTGAATGCACACGGAATGTGTTTATTCACTCTAATCCCTACTCTCCCTGAATCATCTAATATACACTCAAAATCAGCGTATATTACAAATGGTACGTACAATTGCTTATTATAATTCTTAAACTTAAGGCTATCTTTACCCGGTCCTGGCATGCTGGTAACCACGCGACTGCACTCCTTTTTATGTTTCTTCATAAGATCTAACCTGGCTGTGTAATAAAAGCATTGATTACATATCTGTAATCGTGCTTTTGATGATGTCAGCTGACTTGAAATTTATCTTTAATATTTTAAGTACTTTGTTTGCTTACCTTGAAACATCCCTCACTAAAATGTAGTGCGCCCTTATTTCTTTCTCCAACAATATCAAGTTGATATGACTTTTCTTCTCCTTAGTGGTGATATAGAGAGGTCCAACAACAGACTCTGTTATGTCATCATATCCGAACACATTGACGCTAAAAGCTGGGCTATTTTTCTCAACTATATGAATTTGATCCAATTCCATCGGGAATTCCAATCCTTCAAAATTTAGGCGCATACCATTTTTAAGGAGTATTATTTTGTCATTGATATCATTTATTTCATCATCATATGCTGAAGATCTTGAAAGGGTTTTTGGGCTTTACAGTACGTAAACCAGAAAATATGCACCGTTTAAAGCAATACTCGTCATCATTTGGTATATTCCAACATGTTTTTTTGTTATATAGCGCTGTAGGTGTTCTTATGTATTGAGAACCCTTCACTGGACACGATTTGTTAATATTCATCTCTAATCTTATGATATTGTAGAGAGTCCATCCAGAATCTCGTTCTTGAAACTCAGCCATTTTATTAACGGTTGAATCGGTGTGTATTTTGTATGCATCTTCTATATTATAAGCGGTGTCATTTTAGATGCATGCTGCATACACATTGTTGAAGATCCATCTTCTGTTATTTTAGGATATCCCGCTATGATAACAATGTTGAACTTTATTACGGTGAGTTGAGCCAAATCCTTTTTCAATAGAGTAATAATTGAATTATTACAATCTTTAAAATATTGCTCGTTGTATATTGATAGGTTTTAATCCGATTTTAGAAACCAGTTCTAATTAACGAGATTTTATCATCAATAATTTGAATACTTTTGGCTTTATGTTTATCACTCCTGCAATGTCTATACCAAGATCTTGAAGGTATATTTACATTGCAAGAGTCACACCATCTTTGTGCTCCTAATATATTTATTTGCTGTTCTTCTTCATGATGATGTTAAATTTGTGACTGTTGTTGATGTCGCTCGTGTAATTGTTGCTGTTGATGGGGTATTTGTTGTTGTTGTTGATGTGATTGTGTCTGCTGATGTAAATGCTGTTGTTGATGTAACTGTTGCTGTTGGTGTGATTGTGGCTGCTGATGTAAATGATGTTGTATCCTCACCAGTATAAAGAGCAAACCTATCGAGACTACTATCAAAAGAGCATTTAATATGAAAACTGAATGCACACGGAATGTGTTTATTCACTCTAATCCCTACTCTCCCTGAATCATCTAATATACACTCAAAATCAGCGTATATTACAAATGGTACGTACAATTGCTTATTATAATTCTTAAACTTAAGGCTATCTTTACCCGGTCCTGGCATGCTGGCAACTCAAAAACTTATCCATATGATGATTTAAACTTGAAATTTGATGAAAATAGATATGCAGTATTGTTTGATATGTATGCTAAATTTCAACAAAACTATTATTTAAAAGAAACTCGACCAATACTTTCATGGGAAAAGTTTAAAAAAAAAACTCCGATCATTGTAATTGATGTTAGTCATTAGAACGAAGTTGTTAAAAGCGGCCCAATAGATGTTAAAGTGGAGTTTGAAACTAATACTCAAATCCCTGCAGGAGTATCTGCATACTGTCTAATTCTCCATGATAGATTGATTGAATATAATCCTTTAAATGGTATTGTTCGCAAAATTATGTAAAGTTTTATACTTACTTTAGTTATAATATATACTATTTATTAAAGAATAAAATATAATAAAGAAAAAAAAAATTATTTTAAATATATTATAGTGTTTTATTTATAATTATATACATATATTTTATTTACATATTTACAAGGAAGATTAAATTATTATATTAAAGCATTCTAGTTATGGAATACATTTAGATCAGTATCCATCGCCTCATTTAACGAAATCATATAGTTTTCCTCACGCTCAATACCAACATGTCCCCAAGAATATGTGCTTACCTTGTCTTGTCGCACCATTCGTTTTGTGTCCTTGAAACTTAGTACTATCTTAGACAACTGATTGGTGTAAGTCTCATGTAATTTATACCTAAAATGGAGCATAGTATCTGTTGTGGTCACCTCATCATCATTCCTATAACTTTTTTGTTTCGACGAGGTGTGTTATATACATTATCCTCTGGATATGAAGATGTATCAAAATACTGGTCTATATCTTCCCTTATGTCTGCATAAACATCTTTCGTATATATAGTATATATAAATGAGTCAGTGTCCATATAATTCAGTGTCCATATAATTCAAAAGCAATCGTACATTTTCCATTTAGCTAACTCTAGGATACAAAATCCTAAATATCTAGGCTTATCGTATTTAACTTGTAAGCAATCCATTTGAACAGCCCACATATCATCCGAAAATTGACTAATACTATAAAAATTAGGTTTTCCTATTAGTGATTGAGCTCCTAGCTTGTTACGATTAGTATTTAACCAATTACTAATAAGTTTGATATCTTTACGCTTATCAACGTTTTCCAGTTTTTTCCAAACACGGCGTTATTTAGTAACATAAAGAAATTTCTCAAAAAATCATTGGTAGCCTTTTGTCGTTCCGTAATGTTTTTGTTTATGTAGGAGGCTAACCATGGTGACTGTTTAAAAGAAAGTACTCGATGTACTTTTTCTAACACCAACCCATTATCTAAACATTGTTTCAGGGTCATGTAATATTTTGTATACTCTTTTTTGAAGCAAAATCTGCTATAAGTTTTTCATATTTAGATCCCCCAACTTTTTTGTTCCCCGCACAAAATGGTAAGTCATTATGCTCATCATGTAAACTTTTGGGGCACCTAAGTCAACTTCATAAAAATAGCCAATTTCCGAATCTGGTTTGAAAATTTTAATATCCTCAGGATTTGTAATCATATTTTCGGGTTCTACCCATACAACATTGCCATAGGGAAGATATTGTTGCATGGCCCAACCATATAGGTTATTCGCATCTATGTATAGTAAATAACTTGATGGAGCATTTATGTTATAATTTTTCATGTATTGGTTATTCGCCCTAGTATATCTTAAGAATAGCGTTAAAGTATAGCCCAGGTGCGGTATAAAACTGGCAGGGATCAAGCTTATGAATATTTTTGCATGATTTGCGGAAATTCTCAAAAACGTCTGTGAGAAGAAGCACATCAGTTTTCAGATATAACTCCATATAATCACGTAACGTTTGACATTTGAATGCCTGCCACGCTTCTAATGCGTGATTACATTCATACTCAGCACAATTTCTATCATTCAAGTTTCTACGGAAAGCTTCAATGGTTGGGAGGGCTGTTTCATTTAATTTCTCAAAAGAATTCAAATATTCATAAGCTAATATACCTTTCCTTCTCATCAACATAAATTCTTCGTATAGATGGTAAATCTGAATCTATACAATTACCAGCTAACTCTTCTAAACCAGATGGCATAAATCCTAGGGAATCTAAAAATCTATACTCTAGTTCTTTCTTATATCCCATTTTAACCTTGTGATATAAAGAGATATACATCTCTTTATTTCGAGGAACAATCGTTGTTGTCCCCTCTACGGTTTTGAGTAGTTCCTTAACAAATAAGTGACAGTCGTATGCCGAGAAATGATGGAAAAAATAGGAATGAATTTTGGAACTTTATAGTTCAAATTACAGGCTGCATGTGCAGGACCTCTATACTGGCCTGGGATATGGGAATGATCACGAACTCTGTCACTATATAATAATTTATCACATATGTGAAAATTTTTAGCTTCACTAAATGTCTTTACTTCATCAGATGTTAGCTGCGTCATGGGAGTATTTACGTCCAGACATTTATATATATTTATTATATATATCCCTACACTCAAAATCTAACGCCTCAACGAATTTTTGAGCGGTATTCTCACCAGTATAAAGAGCAAACCTATCGAGACTACTATCAAAAGAGCATTTAATATGAAAACTGAATGCACACGGAATGTGTTTATTCACTCTAATCCCTACTCTCCCTGAATCATCTAATATACACTCAAAATCAGCGTATATTACAAATGGTACGTACAATTGCTTATTATAATTCTTAAACTTAAGGCTATCTTTACCCGGTCCTGGCATGCTGGTAACCACGCGACTGCACTCCTTTTTATGTTTCTTCATAAGATCTAACCTGGCTGTGTAATAAAAGCATTGATTACATATCTGTAATCGTGCTTTTGATGATGTCAGCTGACTTGAAATTTATCTTTAATATTTTAAGTACTTTGTTTGCTTACCTTGAAACATCCCTCACTAAAATGTAGTGCGCCCTTATTTCATTCTCCAACAATATCAAGTTGATATGATATGATCTTCTCCTTAGTGGTGATATAGAGAGGTCCAACAACAGACTCTGTTATGTCATCATATCCGAACACATTGACGCTAAAAGCTGGGTTATTTTTCTCAAATATATGAATTTGATCCAATTCCATCGGGAATTTCAATCCTTCAAAATTGAGGCGCATACCCATTTTTAAGGAGTATTATTTTATCATTGATATCATTTATTTCATCATCATATGCTGAAGATCTTGAAACGGTTTTTGGTCTTTACAGTACGTAAACCAGCAACTATGCACCGTTTAAAGCAGTACTCGTCATCATTTGGTATATTCCAACATGCTTTTTTGTTATATAGCGCTGTAGGTGTTCTTATGTATTGAGAACCCTTCACTGGACACGATTTGTTAATATTCATCTCTAATCTTATGATATTGTATAGAGTCCATCCAGAATCTCGTTCTTGAAACTCAGCCATTTTATTAACGGTTGAATCGGTGTGTATTTTGTATGCATCTTCTATATTATAAGCGGTGTCATTTTAGATGCATGCTGCATACACATTGTTGAAGATCCATCTTCTGTTATTTTAGTATATCCCGCTATGATAACAATGTTGAACTTTATTACGGTGAGTTGAGCCAAATCCTTTTTCAATAGAGTAATAATTGAATTATTACAATCTTTAAAATATTGCTCGTTGTATATTGATAGGTTTTAATCCGATTTTGGAAACCAGTTCTAATTAACGAGATTTTATCATCAATAATTTGAATACTTTTGGCTTTATGTTTATCACTCCTGCAATGTCTATACCAAGATCTTGAAGGTATATTTACATTGCAAGAGTCACACCATCTTTGTGCTCCTAATGTATTTATTTGCTGTTCTTCTTCATGATGATGTAAAATTTGTGACTGTTGTTGATGTCGCTCGTGTAATTGTTGCTGTTGATGGGGTATTTGTTGTTGTTGTTGATGTGATTGTGTCTGCTTATGTAAATGCTGTTGTTGATGTAACTGTTGCTGTTGGTGTGATTGTGGCTGCTGATGTAAATGATGTTGTATCCTAACCAGTATAAAGAGCATACCTATCGAGACTACTATCAAAAGAGCATTTAATATGAAAACTGAATGCACACGGAATGTGTTTATTCACTCTAATCCCTACTGTCCCTGAATCATCTAATATACACTCAAAATCAGCGTATATTACAAATGGTACGTACAATTGTTTATTATAATTCTTAAACTTAAGGCTATCTTTACCCGGTCCTGGCATGCTGGTAACCACGCGACTGCACCCCTTTTTATGTTTCTTCATAAGATCTAACCTGGCTGTGTAATAAAAGCGTTGATTACATATCTGTAATCGTGCTTTTGATGATGTCAGCTGACTTGAAATTTATCTTTTATATTTTAAGTATTTTGTTTGCTTACCTTGAAACATCCCTCATTAAAATGTAGTGCGCCCTTATTTCATTCTCCAACAATATCAAGTTGATATGATTTTTCTTCTCCTTAGTGGTGATATAGAGAGGTCCAACAACAGACTCTGTTATGTCATCATATCCGAACACATTGACGCTAATAGCTGGGTTATTTTTCTCAAATATATGAATTTGATCCAATTCCATCGGGAATTCCAAACCTTCAAAATTGAGGCGCATACCATTTTTAAGGAGTATTATTTTATCATTGATATCATTTATTTCATCATCATATGCTGAAGATCTTGAAAGGGTTTTTGGGCTTTACAGTACGTAAACCAGCAACTATGCACCGTTTAAAGCAGTACTCGTCATCATTTGGTATATTCCAACATGTTTTTTTGTTATATAGCGCTGTAGGTGTTCTTATGTATTGAGAACCCTTCACTGGACACGATTTGTTAATATTCATCTCTAATCTTATGATATTGTATAGAGTCCATCCAGAATCTCGTTCTTGAAACTCAGCCATTTTATTAACGGTTGAATCGGTGTGTATTTTGTATGCATCTTCTATATTATAAGCGGTGTCATTTTAGATGCATGCTGCATACACATTGTTGAAGATCCATCTTCTGTTATTTTAGTATATCCCGCTATGATAACAATGTTGAACTTTATTACGGTGAGTTGAGCCAAATCCTTTTTCAATAGAGTAATAATTGAATTATTACAATCTTTAAAATATTGCTCGTTGTATTTGATAGGTTTTAATCCGATTTTTGGAAACCAGTTCTAATTAACGAGATTTTATCATCAATAATTTGAATACTTTTGGCTTTATGTTTATTACTCCTGCAATGTCTATACCAAGATCTTGAAGGTATATTTACATTGCAAGAGTCACACCATCTTTGTGCTCCTAATGTATTTATTTGCTGTTCTTCTTCATGATGATGTTAAATTTGTGACTGTTGTTGATGTCGCTCGTGTAATTGTTGCTGTTGATGGGGTATTTGTTGTTGTTGTTGATGTGATTGTGTCTGCTTATGTAAATGCTGTTGTTGATGTAACTGTTGCTGTTGGTGTGATTGTGGCTGCTGATGTAAATGATGTTGTATCCTCACCAGTATAAAGAGCAAAACTTATCGAGACTACTATCAAAAGAGCATTTAATATGAAAACTGAATGCACACGGAATGTGTTTATTCACTCTAATCCCTACTCTCCCTGAATCATCTAATATACACTCAAAATCAGCGTATATTACAAATGGTACGTACAATTGCTTATTATAATTCTTAAACTTAAGGCTATCTTTACCCGGTCCTGGCATGCTGGTAACCACGCGACTGCACCCCTTTTTATGTTTCTTCATAAGATCTAACCTGGCTGTGTAATAAAAGCATTGATTACATATCTGTAATCGTGCTTTTGATGATGTCAGCTGACTTGAAATTTATCTTTTATATTTTAAGTATTTTGTTTGCTTACCTTGAAACATCCCTCACTAAAATGTAGTGCGCCCTTATTTCATTCTCCAACAATATCAAGTTGATATGATTTTTCTTCTCCTTAGTGGTGATATAGATAGGTCCAACAACAGACTCTGTTATGTCATCATATCCGAACACATTGACGCTAATAGCTGGGTTATTTTTCTCAAATATATGAATTTGATCCAATTCCATCGGGAATTCCAATCCTTCAAAATTGAGGCGCATACCATTTTTAAGGAGTATTATTTTATCTTTGATATCATTTATTTCATCATCATATGCTGAAGATCTTGAAAGGGTTTTTGGGCTTTACAGTACGTAAACCAGCAACTATGCACCGTTTAAAGCAGTACTCGTCATCATTTGGTATATTCCAACATGCTTTTTTGTTATATAGCGCTGTAGGTGTTCTTATGTATTGAGAACCCTTCACTGGACACGATTTGTTAATATTCATCTCTAATCTTATGATATTGTATAAAGTCCATCCAGAATCTCGTTCTTGAAACTCAGCCATTTTATTAACGATTGAATCGGTGTGTATTTTGTATGCATCGTCTATATTATAAGCGGTTGTAAGCGGAGTCATTTTAGATGCATGCTGCATACACATTGTTGAAGATCCATCTTCTGTTATTTTAGTATATCCCGCTATGATAACAATGTTGAACTTTATTACGGTGAGTTGAGCCAAATCCTTTTTCAATAGAGTAATAATTGAATTATTACAATCTTTAAAATATTGCTCGTTGTATATTGATAGGTTTTAATCCGATTTGGAAACCAGTTCTAATTAACGAGATTTTATCATCAATAATTTGAATACTTTTGACTTTATGTTTATCACTCCTGCAATGTCTATACCAAGATCTTGAAGGTATATTTACATTGCAAGAGTCACACCATCTTTGTGCTCCTAATATATTTATTTGCTGTTCTTCTTCATGATGATGTTAAATTTGTGACTGTTGTTGATGTCGCTCGTGTAATTGTTGCTGTTGATGGGATATTTGTTGTTGTTGTTGATGTGATTGTGTCTGCTGATGTAAATGCTGTTGTTGATGTAACTGTTGCTGTTGGTGTGATTGTGGCTGCTGATGTAAATGATGTTGTTGGTGTAACTGTTGTCCATGATGTGATTGTGGTTATTGCTGTAAATGCTGTTGATCGTGCTCGTATAATTGCTGTAGTTGCTGTGTGATTGTGGGTACTGATATAAATATTGTTCAGGTAGATATTGTTGTGATTGCGGCTGCTGGTGTAAATGTTGATTTTGTAAATGTAGTTGATATGATTGTGGTTGCTGATGTAACTGTTGCTGATGTAATTGTTCTAGATGCCACTGAAGTTGTTGCTGTTGATGCGATTGTGGTTGCTGGTGTAACTGTTGTTGATGTTTTTGCGGCTGTTGGTGTAAATGTTGATCTTTAAAAAAAAATTGAATTGCGTTTAAATGCTTTTCAGTTGAAGTCTCAACACAAAGTGATGATTTTTTTTTACTTTACTTCAAAGGAAATTTGTAATTGTACACATAATATATATTCTAACTAATATTCCCAAAATCATATTTCGCTGCGGAAACGTGTATATGTACAACAACATTTACGTAGTTCAAAACATACACAATTTCCCGATGACCATTTTCACTGTTTTAAAAAATTAACTTTTATTGATAACTAATTGCTTAACTGACAGTTTCTATTTCCTTGACTTGTTTACAGCAGCAACCACAAAACATTTTCATTGTTTATATTAATTTCTTTTATTGCTACCTAATTACTTAACACCTTGTAAACACACTTTTCCACCAACCCAAAGTTTTACAAAATCAACTTTTATTGCTTAGCTCCTTGCAAACACAAACCTTTTCGATGACCATTTTCACTGCTGTTGCTACCTAATTACTTAACTGACCTTTTTTATATTTCAATTAGATTTCTGTCAACTAAAAGGATCATGATGATCACTAACAAACCTTTTAGCCTAATTAGAAGAAAGTGCACATTAATGATCTTCACGTTGCATTAGTACAAACTGATACCCTAATTAGAAGAAAGTGAACATTAATTACCTTCACTAATGGAACCTACTGACATTTTATCAAAAAGGATCGTCACACTTCATTTTTAATTAGTCATTAACCATAATGTTTTTCTTATCAGTAAAATATCCCCACATTAATTTTAATTTATGTGATCTTTTAATAGTTTTTTGATTATCAACTTCCGTTTCAGAACATTCAATACGCATCTACTGGTATTTTCGATTCCATTATTTCTGATGTTTTCTTTGGTCTAATTTTTCATTTTTTTCTTTTCATAAGAAAACCAAAAGAATAAAAATCTTTCATTTGCTTGTCACAAGAATACAAACGCCAATCAATACGAAAACTAAATTGTATTGTTGTTCGTGAAAATCGAGAGAGAATGCACAAACCCATTTTACGAAATCTGCCTGTAATTCCATTTCAGAATAATAGAAGGTAAAGTCACTAGACTATATTTCACTTTCAATTAAAATTTAAATAATATTCCAGGAATTTTAACGTGTTGCGAGTGGCATATTTTAAGGAAGGTACAAACGAGTGACTTTGAACAGGTTTTTATAATAACATTTACTTGGTTTTGATAATTTTTCGGTAATGTGTGTAATAGGTATGTATATTACGTACAAGTCTATATTTCGCTTTTTGTGATTATAAATTGAAAAAAATTATATATTAGTTATATGATGTATTATATTTTTTCGATTTACTCTATTTGTCCTTCATGTTATTTCGCAGTAAAATTATGAGGATTCTCAAAAAATATGAAATCAAAATGCTTAACATTTGCCACAGTCTTTACGTTCTGTTAAACGGAGGTCAACTTGAGTGATTCTAATTAAAATGTTCAAAGTTGGATGATGTCAAAGGTAAATTTATGACAAAGTTGTAAATTTCTCTGTGGACGACATTACCTTGTAATATGTATGTTTCTGAATTTAATGAAATTTTGCGTTATTTAGATGCTAAAACAGGCAACGTTATTGGTGATTTATCTTACAATTATAAATGACGATAGCTGCGTCATTTATTCAAAACCACGCATGAAAACACCATACGAAGGCTGCACGAAAACTATCTGACTTCATGTCTATTTGAGTTTTTTTGGAAAGCTTAAAAGTTTTTGGCCTAGACGTAGACAGGACAGTTTGTAATACGACGATGTGTTGTGTTGTTTACAGTGACACGAAAAAATCACTTTGCAAACAAATTAAATTACTTCTGAACATTTTCGACCGATGATTTTTCACAACTTTCGACGTGGCAAGAGTGCATCGACCAAATTACATTTTTGTATGCCCAGACTGGGGATCCAATGACGATATTTTAATTCCAGCACATCAACAAAACAGACAGGATCAAAATGTCATGATTTTTAAGTATTTACTGACAACACGGGGAATTTTGGAACCTTCATTGCATTTTGAAAACATTTCTTTGACACCTTGCATTATATGTTAATTATTAGTTTTGGTTATTATTGTTGAACTAAGTGGGCTAATTTTTATTTGTGTGCCGTTTCCACGGTACGTCGTTTGTTCTCTATTCGTTGTTCGACCTTCAAATACGAATAAATTACTTGATTCCCCATACAAAATTCTGAGAACGAAAGACGATTTTTCTACGTTGTTCAAGTAGAAATACTCCCCGAACAACGATAAAATATGTTCCATCTCTAACAAATGAGATCATTTATCGAAATAAATTAATTATGGCAGACAAAATACAAAATTTCAAAATGTACGGTTTTTTAGAAAAACTGCAAAACATGAAAAGTAAACGTTTCCACGATTAGTATACATTCAAATCATAGCAAATTTTCTGTTCTCTTTCATTGTAGTTAAATTTATTGCCCATTGCTTCATATTCGTTCGTGTCTAGAAACAAAACTCAAATATCTGCCTGAAAATCTGTGTACACAAATATTGTTTTGACCTGTCTCTCTTTCATTAATTTTGAAAATAGAAACGTATAAAATGTACATAAAATACCAAAATATTCAGAATTAATTTGTGGTATGCTACCCAATGAGTCCCAGGTCCAGAAGACGAATCTAGGTTTACTACTCCAGATTCAATGGCATGTGGTTTTTTAGGGAGTCTGTCTCTCATGAAAACCACTCTAAAATGCGGTATATATTTTTTACCAAATATTTTAATATCAGCATCGGTTAGGGTCTATTGGGTAGCTGGCTTATTAGTTTTTTGTTTTGCATATAATCCCCATTCCTCTTTTAAATGGTTTGAGGCAAAGTCCATTACCAATTGCAATATTCTCCATTGTTTGTTATATTTTAATATCAGCATCGGTTAGGGTCTATTGGGTAGCTGGCTTATTAGTTTTTTGTTTTGCATATAATCCCCATTCCTCTTTTAAATGGTTTGAGGCAAAGTCCATTACCAATTGCAATATTCTCCATTGTTTTATTATGACGAATATTTTCTTCAAGACGTTTCTTTGCATTCTTTGCTGCGTTTACTGCTTTAGCTACAGATGATCCATCAGTGGCCAAAGCTCCAACAGCGCTGAGAGCTGTTAATATAGGTATTATCGGTAGAAAGCCACCAATTTTTGGTACTTGTATTACTCTAGGGACAACAACATTTGATACATTCCCCTTGAATGATTTACCTATGGCTTGGCGAGCAATTTTTATAGCAGATTCGATACTGATTGGTTTCTTCTTCTTTGAAAATCGTTGTTGCATTTTTGACAGCCGAAGAAAATATTTTATTTTTGCATATATTCTTCTTTGATATACCCATGCCTAATTTAGATTTGGCTTTCATAGTGTTCGTGACTAAATATGCACTCAATTTTCCACCCCAAGTACTATCTTTGGCTTTTACTAGCTCCCAAGCACGTTCAGCAAGTTCTTTATCAGCTTTGTTTCTTAGATTTATGTCTGTAGTTTTGGAATATTTCATGTCATGTAGTTTGCACGCAAAATCTGGACCATTTATGCCGTTATCACACCTTTTTAATATTTTTTCCAACTTTGTACCCGGACGGCAATATTGATAACCAGGCAAGTGAACTTCAAATGGAAGTGAATTTATAATGTTATTAAGTAATCCTCTTCCTTGAATGATTCGATGGCAATTAAATTTATTTTTGTTATAAACAATCATTTTATATAGTTATAAACGATCTGAATAGAAAAGAGAAATGTAAATGGTAAATATTTATATACATATATACATATATAGTTTTATGAATCGAAAGAAAAAAGTACAGTCTCCAAAATGCGTTTGGTGAGCAAGATAAACATATTAATGTGAAAAACTTTGATTTTATACAAAATTCCAACGAAAATTCCAGACATAGCCAATTATTACCAAACTCTATTAGAGCTGTAATAGTTGGGCCATCAAATTGTGGAAAAACTAATGTTATGATTAGTTTAATTGAAAGCCCTAATGGACTGAAATTTAAAAATATATATTTATATTCAAAATCGCTTCATCAACCCAAATATAAATATTTAGAAGAACTAATCTCACCAATATAAGGGATGGGGTATCATACATTTTCCGAGAATGCTGATGTTATACAACCAAATGAAGCTGAAGAAAATTCTATAATGATATTTGATGATGTTGCCTGCGAGAAACAAAACAACATTCGCGCTTATTTCTGTATGGGGAGACATAAAAGTATTGATTCTTTTTATTTATGTCAAACATATACACGGATTCCTAAACATCTAATAAGAGGTAATGCAAATTTCCTCATAATTTTTAAACAAGATAATATAAATATGAAACACATTTTTAATGAACATGTTGGCGGCGACATGTCGTTTCATAAATTTACTGAGATTTGTCGAGAATGTTGGAAAGATAAATATGGATTTTTGGTTATAAGTAAAGATGATAGCATTATGAATGGTCGCTATAGAAAGGGATTCGATGTATTTATTAATATTTAGACAGAAAATGAACCGGTTTAACCAAACAGTTCATTACAAAAACATCTCCCGATATAACCGCGTAATCCGACCTATTCATTATAAACAGCTTTCAGTATAACCGCTTGAACCGACCTGTTCATTACAAACAGCTCCCGGTTAACCGCTTGAACCGACCTGTTCATTACAAACAGCATCCAGTTAACCATTTGAACCGATCTGTTCACTACAAACAGCTCCCAGTTAACCGCTTGAAGCGACCTGTTCATTACAAACAGCTCCCAGTTAACCGCTTGAACCGATATGTTTATTACAAACAGCTCCCAGTTAACAGCTTGAACCGATCAACCAAGCCGGCAATTAAATTCCAAAAATGAATGAGCGAGTTTTGAAAGATCTTATTAAATCGCGAAACATTCTAAAAAGAAAATGTCAATCAATCAAGCAAGGTGAAGATGAAATGAGGAAAAGATTAGAATATACATTTAAACCTATAACAAAATCACTGAAGGATGTTGTTAAACTATCTCATACAAAATTAAATGGAATGAAAAAGTATATGGATACAATTAAGAAAGAAGAAAAAGAACTAAAACAAGAAAGTGATGATGGTGTTAAAGCGAAGATGACTCCAATGATGAAACATTTTATTCCAAAGAAGAAGAAACAGAAGCAGCGTACTCGAGTGGAGTTGACAGTTTAAATGCATTATTCAACAATCAAAAAATTCGATACAATTCGATCGCGATAAGAATGGTGAATGGAAATTTGGAAATAACAAATTATGTTTTGAGAATGATAAAATACAAATAGGAAATCAAACATGGGCTCGACCATCTGGTCTCTATAGTCTTCCTTTTCATAAAAACCCTAACGTTTACGACTCATTCGAATTAGATATATATAAGAAAATTTTGGAAAGTACATGCGTTCATCGACGAAATATACAACCTAATGGACAAGTTAGAGGAAATAGAGGTCCAAAGTATTCAAAAATAATTAAAAAATTATTTGAAACAACTCACACTGGTGAAGGCCTTATGACTGTCAATCTCAATAAACCAAACTATATATATTGGGACGATCCAAATCTGCTGGACATACAAATCAAGGCAATGAAATCGCATCTATAACACTGTGCTACAGTGAAAATTTGCAGGGGTTCTAATGCATAAATTCGGTTTTGTGGGAGTCCACAGAAGACGAAAATACCTTTGGTTTCTTTGAGTCACTTCGGTTTTTCATTTTATAACGGTAAATGTAGTGAAAAATGAGCTTTCTTGGATTTTCAACTTTAAACGGACATTACTTCTTTTTTCCACAACCGATTTGCACACGATTTGCAAGTAGGAAATTTAGTTGGCTTTCCAAAATGGGAAAACCCAACGAAATCGGTTGAAAAATAAATGCGTTATGGTATTTTTTGTGTTTCAACTTTTTGGTTTTTTTCATATTTTCCTTTATAAAACATTGATACCTTGTGCGTAATTGTTAAGCAGGATAATCACAATTAGAATCATACATTCTAAGATACCCATCTTTTATAAAGGAAAATATAAACAAAAACCAAAAAGTTGAAACACAAAAAATGCCATAACGCATTCATTTTTCAACCGATTTCGTTGGGTTTTCCCATTTTGGAAAGCCAACTAAATTTCCTACTTGCTAACTGTAAATAACTGTACTGTTAGGTGTCGTTTACGCAGCCTAGAGCACAAGGGAAAACATGTTACTGTTTTTTAATGCGTTTTTGTCACACTTAAACCACTATTACTTAGCCATTTGTTAACCGATTTTAAAAATCTATGGCTTGTTCGAAAGGCATTACTCTCCCCTTTATAATGAAAAACAGTGTGTGCAAATCGGTTGTGGAAAAAAGAAGTAATGTCCGTTTAAAGTTGAAAATCCAAGAAAGCCCATTTTTCACTACATTTACCGTTATAAAATCAAAACCCGAAGTGACTCAAAGAAACCAAAGGTATTTTCGTCTTCTATGGACTCCCACAAAACCGAATTCGTGCATCAGAAATCCTGCAAAAAAATTTTGTCCACTTTTGTATCACAGTGTAATCGAAGAGTTAAGAGTAGCAAATATAATACACTGATATTAAGAAAACCTTATCAATAATGAAATGAGCGGTGATAATTTCGGTCACTAATCTAATTCCAATATTTGTAGAAAAAATGTTTCACAAATTTTGGGAATTACTATTGACCAGCATCATAACCTCAATATCAACAATAAAAAAATTAAAAAATTGGCGCCGCCATCGGAAAATAATGACGCAGTCAGCAAAGCTTATTTACAAACACAAATCGTACACTATAAAGAAATAATAATAAGAGATGTAACAGCTGAAATAAAATATCTACAAAATGAAATAAATAATTTAAAAAAAACAACTCCGTTATATTAGAGACCAACGCAACGTTGGATCGCTTATATCATTACCGTGAAATATTATTCTCGATAGAGTTCTCAACAAGTAATCAATGGAAAGAAGAAGCATCGTAAACGAACTCCATTCTCAAGCAAGGAAGCATTTTCCTCGTCGAAGAGTAATAACAAAAGGGATAGATGATTTATGGCAAGCCGATTTAGTTGAGATGGGGAATTATTCTACTATAAACAGAGGAATGAAATACTTACTGACAGTTATTGATACTTTCTCAAAATATGCTTGGACAGAAGCAATTAAAACTAAAAGTGCTACCGACGTTTGTAAAGCATTTGAAAAAAATATTGAATGATGGCATAATACCTAAGAATTTACAAACAGATGATGGCAAAGAATTTGTCAATAAAGATTTTAAAAAAACTTATGATTAAATATTCAATTAATCACTATTCAACATACAGCATAATGAATGCATCTATTGTTGAACGATTTAATCGCACCTTAAAATCTATAATGTTTCGAGAATTTTCTTACAACGGCACCTATCATTGGAAGAAAATGGTTGATGATTATAATAGAAGGAAGCATCGCACTATAAATATGGCGCCCAGTAAAGTAAATAAGTATAATGAAAGCATGCTGTTGAATACAGTTTATAATCATCTATTTTCTTTAGATTTATTTTGGCTTGAGGTCATATTAAATTAAAAACAAATGGGTTTTTTTGTTTTTATTTTATTATTTTTATTGAACCAATATTTCGATCATCTTTGATGATCATCCTCAGGGATTGACTTTAAAAAACAAAAACATTTGTGATATAAAAACATAAACAAAATTAGAAAAACAATAATTACATTGATATTTCACACAACAAATTCTTCTTCCACACTTCTCAAATTGCAAATATCAACTAATGTTTTTGGTGTTTCTCAATCAGGCTTTGATAAATCTGTGCACAGTGTTCTGTATCCGTCTTATAGTTCATTCTATGCTCTACGGGGACGTTTACAATGTGCAACATTTCTAACATATATCTTCTTTTGTAGGATGTCCACCTCCTTAAAATTGGGCGTATGCCCAGTTAAGGCACAATGCGCTGCTAGGGCTGTTTTTTACTCTAACGGTCTAGTCTTTGCCTTTTGATCAGACTTGTGGCCACTTATCCTAGTTTGCAGTTTTGTCTTCGTTGTTCCAACATACACCTTTGGGCATATATTGGAATTGTCACCATTGCACTTGATTTTGTAAACTAGATTTGATTTTTCATCAGGCGGTATTTTTGATTTTGTGCGGCTGAAAGATTTTTACTATTAGTGTTTTTACTTTTTAGTGCGATTTGATATTTGTCTTTGTCGTACAGATTCGAGTTGGAAAATCGTTCAGAGAAGCCAGGTACATATGTGGATTTTTTTTTTTTTTTGTATATTTTCTCGGTTTTTTCGGTACTGCTGTTTTTGTTGTTTTTCACATCTTTTATTAGTTTGTCGATGGTTTTGTTAGGAAAATCGTTCATTTTGAGAATTTTTCGGACAACTTTAAGATTTTTATGGTGGAAATTTTTTTCACTGATACATAGTACCCTTCGCATAAAATTTGTTGCAGTATTTATCTTTATGCGCCGGGGATGCTTCAAATGGAAATTGATTATTCTACCGGACGCAGTAGGTTTTTGGTACCAATCTAGCAATAACTTTTTGCCTTGTCTGTGTATTGTTGAGTCAAGGTACGGGAGTTGTTTATTGGATTCGCGTTTCATAGTGAAGCGCAATTGTTTATTATATCCGTTTAATGCATTAAGGGTATTATTGATTTCCACTTTTTTACGATGCAAAAAATGTCATCTGCATATTTAGTTAGCAGTCGTTGTCCGACAGTCAATTTGTTCATACTTTCGTCAAGTAATTTTTCCATGACGATATCGGCGATTATAGGTGAAATTGGTAATCCAATTGGTGTCCCTCTTTGCTGCTCATAATTCTTGTCATTGTATATAAAATACCGCGAATCCTTAATACATACTGCAAGAATGTCGGTGAAAAGGTTAATGGCAATGGTTGTGTGCTCTTTGATAATGGTCCACTTTTCTCTTATTGCATTTATTGCCAGATTAACAGGTACACTTGGGAATAAGGATATGACATCAAATGATATCAGCATCTCATCATCATCAATTTGTTGATTTGCTATTCTTGTTTTGAAATCAACTGCGTCCTTTGTGTTATATTTTGACTCTTTTGTTAGAACCTTTAACATAGTTGACATGTACTTAGATAATTCATAAGTGGGCGAGTTTATGAAAGAGCAAATTGGTCGGAGTGGAATGCCTTCTTTGTGGATTTTTGGAAGTCCATATATTTTAGGGGGTACTGCAGTTCTGTTTATCAACTTGCTCTTTTCCGACTCACTAATTATGTTGGATTCAAAAAGATTCAATACTAATTTATTGCATTTTTCTTGAAGTCCTGAGGTCGGATCCTTCCTGATTCGCCTGTATGTACAGATATCCATAAGAATTTGATTCATTTTATCTTTGTATTCGCTCTTTAGCATTGCTACAGCCTTACCACCTTTGTCCGAATTAAGTATTAGTAGATGCTTATTTTCTTTCTGAAATTTTATCGTTTGGTTCATTGTATTCAATGTAAATCGGTCTCTCTTTCCTAATTTTGTATTTCTCATATGGTCGTTAATGAGTGTTACTAAATTAATCCTCGCATTATCTTGTTGTTCTCTACTACCTATAGTTTGGATACACTCTTCTCCCTCTGCTATGACGCTAAACAAAGGGAACGTCGTTTTTGTAGTTGGTAGAGAGAACTTTGGTCCGAGTGATAATAGCCACTCAACATTGGTGGGTATGTCAGTGGTTGTTGTATTTACAAACCATTCTCTGTATTGTCGTATATTAAGTTCACAGTGTTGTTGCCGCTTTAGTGCGTTTAGTTTGTTAATGTGAGTCAAATACTGCAACAAATTTTATTCGAAGGGTACTAAGTATCAGTGACAAAAGTTTCCACCATAAAAATTTTAAAGTTGTCCGAAAAATTCTCAAAATGAAAGATTTTGCTAACAAAACCATCGACAAACTAATAAAAGATGTGAAAAACAACAAAACAGCAGTACGGAAACAAAAGCCGAGAAAATTTACAAAAAATCCATACATTTACCTGGCTTCTCTGAACGATTTTCCAACCCGAATCTGTACGACAAAGACAAATATCAAATCGCACTATAAATTAACAACACTAATAGTAAACAATTCCAATATACGCCCAAAGGTGTATGTTGGAACAACGAAGACAAAACTGAAAACTAGGATAAGTGGTCACAAGTCTGATCAAAAGGCAAAGACTAGACCGTTAGAGCAAAAAACAGATCTCGCAGCGCATTGCGCCTTAACTGGGCATACGCCCAATTTTAAGGAGGTGGACATCCTGGCGCAGGAGACAAACTACAAAAGAAGATATATGTTAGAAATGTTGCACATTGTAAACTTCCCCGTAGAGCATAGAATGAACTATAAGACGGATACAGAACACTGTGCACAGATTTACCGAAGCCTGATTGAGAAATTTACAATTTGATATTTACAATTTGAGAAGTGTGGAGGAAGAATTTGTTGTGTGAAATATCAATGTAATTATCGTTTTTCTAATTTTGTTTATATTTTTATATAACAAATGTTTTTGTTTTTTAAGGTCATTCCTGAGGATTATCATCAAAGATAAAGTAAATTATGGAGGGCATCTTCATCCTCAATATCAACAACATCCATTTCTGATTGAAAGTCGCTTAGTAAAGTATTGAGAGAATTTTTATCCATTTCTAATGTATGGCCCCTAGCATATGTACTGATTTTGTCTGATTTTATTTTTCTCTTAGTGTCTGTATAATTTAAAACTATTTTATGTAATTTATTAGTATACACTTCATGCAACTTAGATCTAAATGTAAGCATAGTATCATTGATTGGTACTTCATTATATAAAGTGTTTTGTAATGTAGTGTAATGCCCAATGACACATTTCTTAACACCTTTGGCTTTCTTCACTTCATAACTATCTTCAACAGTATATGAATAACATTTCGGTCCCAACCCCACATACTCTAGCATAATTTTTCCACAATTTTCATCCTTCATCATACCAATAACTTTGTTATTGCGACGAGGAATGTTGTATGGGTTATCTTCCGCATAGGCTGATGTATCAAAGAATTGATCAATGTCTGGTTTTATTTCTTCGTAAACATCATCAGAAAATATTGTGTATATGAAAGAGTCGGTGTCCATGTAATTCAAAAAGACACGTTCACCAAATTTTTTTTTCATGTATTCATAGTGGAAATCGTACATTTTTCACTTGGCTAATTCTAGAATGCAAAAACCTAAATAAATAGGTTTATCATATACCACTTTCAATCGATTCATTTGAATAGCCCAGAAATTGGTACAGAACTTTGAAACACTGTGAAAGTGTGGTTAAGAAATTAGAAGAGAGAAACACCAAAAACATTAGTTGATATTTGCAACTTGAGAAGTGTGGAAGAAGAATTTGTTGTGTGAAATATCAATGTAATTATTGTTTTTCTAATTTTGTTTATATTTTTATATAACAAATGTTTTTGTTTTATAAAGTCACTCCCTGAGGATGATCATCAAAGATGATCGAAATATTGGATCAATAAAAAAATAAAATAAAAACAAAAAAACCCATTTGTTTTTAATTTAATATGACCGCAAGCCAAAATAAATCTAAAGAAAATAGAGTCCAAAGGTCAACTATAACTTCATAGCGTTTATAATCATCTTAAAATATTCCCTAAATCAAAATATCGTATAGGGGAATATGTTCGAATAAGCAAATATAAGAATGTGTTTGAGAAGGGATATAAACCAAACTATAGTACAGAGATTTTCTGTATAAAGTCCATTCAAGTAACCCTGTCACCTATATCTTGGAAGATTATGAAGGCAACCCCATTAAAGGTGGATTCTATAAAGAAGAATTAAAACGTACTCGCTACCCAAACGCGTATCTCGTTGAGAAAATTTTAAAGTCAAAGGATGATAAAGTGTGCATAAAATGGTTGAGTCTTTCTAATAAACACAATTCTTGGATATATAAAAAAATTTATTATTATAAAATATACGTTATTTTATTTACAAAAACAATAAAATTTATACATTTAACTGAAAAAAGTATTTTCATTTACAAACAAGCATTCGCAATGTCAATAACACTGGCTTTAACCGGAAAGTCTTCAGTTTTAACTGCTGACTATTTTCCAATTCAACTACAAGAAGATTATGAGTGTGCATTAGTTGATTTTCACTCATATAATTCTATACCAAATGTAGATTATGAGAACAATTTGTTTCATATTGGTAATCGGACAATAGAAATTCCTATTGGTTCATATGAACTTGAGGATACTGTTGAATATGTTAAAAAAGCATACGCAAATAACAACGATACGAAATCTATGGAAATTTATACTAATAACAATACATTACAACTCGAAATATATTCATCGCATGATATTATTGATTTTAATAAAGAACGTTCCATATGCTCACTATTTGTCTTTAGTGTAGGTATTTCACAATCTGGCAAGAAACATTTATCACAACTCCCCGTAAATATTTTAAGAGTCTGCGCGATATAGATACAATGTAATATAACAACCGGGTCATATATGAATAATGCGCCTGTACATAATTTACATGAATTTGGAATAAATGCCCCACCAGGATATAAATTGTATGAAATACCTAGTAACCTAATCTATTTACCAGTGAATGTTAAAGAAATAAGTTCACTAAAATTTTGGATAGCCGATCAAGAAAAACGACTAATTAATTTTCGAGGAGAAGAAATTACACTACGTCTACATTTGAGACCTATAACAAGATGATTATATATAATAAATATATAACAAAGAATAATTATTCAAACATTCCTCCAAAGACAACCAAACCCAAAGCATTGACGCTCACTGACAAAAATAAAACATTTTTAAAATCTATTAACCTACTTCTAAAGGAAAATGATTGAAATGCTTAATGTTGAAGACAAATCACTCTCCGATGACACCATTATTAAGAAAGATTATCATAGCTACGTGCCATATATTCGATCTTTTAAAAATAATGATGAAATAAGGACCACTATTCAAAATCAAGATTTATATGTTTTACCAAGCGAAAGTTATATTTATGTTGAAGGTTCAATAACATTACCAGGAGGTGAAGTGCCACCTAATGCTCGTTTACGCAATAATTTATTTGTTGAAATTCGCTATGAAATAAATGGTATTGAAATTGATCGTACACGTTATTTACGTACATCGAGTACCATCAAAAATTTTGTTTCCCTTTCTAACGCAGAGAGTAGTATAATGAGAAATTCTGGATGGAATAATGGAGGTGATTTAAATATGGGGTTATTCAACTTTTGTTTACCTCTTAAAATCCTGTTGGGTTTCGCTGAAGATTTTAATAAAGTTATATTACATAGTAAACATGATCTTATTATGCTGCGGAGTACAACAGATAAGAATGCATGCTTTTCAACCGATTCAAAGGAAAAATTAAATTTTACCATTACCAATATCTCATGGAGAATACCTCATATACAATTATCAGATCCTACAAAACTGCAAATTATGAAAACAATAAACAATGGGAAGTCGCTGCCTATTGCTTTTCGGAGTTGGGATTGTCATTTTAATCCAGCTTTTCAAGGTGCAACAAAATGTCATTGGAATGTTAAATTATCAATAAATTGAGAAAGGCCACGTTTTATATTACTATCTTTAGAAAAAGATAACAAATTCATTCACTCTAATTTGATAAATGTAAAAGTTCATTTAAACTCAGAAACATATCCCTATGACGACTTAAACCTAAAATTTGATGCAAACAGATATGCATTACTATACGATATTTATAAAAAATTTCAACAGAACTACTTTTTCAAGGAACCTCAACCAATTCTATCGTGGGAAAAGTTCAAAGAAACACCAATTGTTGTAATTGATGTTAGTCATCAGAATAAAATAATTAAAGCGTTGCAATAGATGTAAAGCTGGAATTTGAAACTAATACACCCATCCCAGTTGGAACATCAGCATATTGTCGATTGTTCACGATCGCTTAATTGAATATACACCATTAACTGCAATTGTCCGAAAGATTCTTTAAACATTTATTATTCATTATGTAATTTTCTTTACTTACCTAATATTATCAATAAAATAAAAACATGTTATCATTTAAAATTCAAATTTTTTATTCATATAAAATGAAGGTATTTGGTATTGAAATAAATAGTAAATATTTATATATTAGAAATTAAAATATTACAACTAATGCTATTAGATTATACTTAAATCAATATTTTCCATTTCTGGAGTAAAATCACCAAGTAAATTATTGAGGCCATCTTCATCCTCAATATCTACAACATCCATTTCTGATTGAAAGTCGCTTAGTAAAGTATTGAGAGAATCTTTATCCATTTCTAATGTATGGCCCCTAGCATATGTACTGATGTTGTCTGATTTTATTTTTCTCTTAGTGTCTGTATAATTTAAAACTATTTTATGTAATTTATTAGTATACACTTAGATCTAAATGTAAGCATAGTATCATTGATTGGTACTTCATTATATAAAGTGTTTTTGTAATCTTCTATAGTGTAATGCCCAATGACACATTTCTTAACACCTTTGGCTTTCTTCACTTCATAACTACCTTCAACAGTATATGAATAACATTTCGGCCCCAACCTCACAAACTCTAGCATAATATTCCCACAATTGTCATCCTTCATCATACCAATAACTTTGTTATTGCGACGAGGAATGTTGTATGGGTTATCTTCCGCATAGGCTGATGTATCAAAGAATTGATCAATGTCTGGTTTTATTTTTTCGTAAACATCATCAGAAAATATTGTGTATATGAAAGAGTCGGTGTCCATGTAATTCAAAAAGACACGTTCACCGAATTTATTTTTAATGTATTCATAGTGAAAATCGTACATTTTCCACTTGGCTAATTCTAGAATGCAAAAACCTAAATAAATAGGTTTATCATATACCACTTTCAATCGATTCATTTGAATAGCCCAGAAATTGGTACAGAACTTTGAAACACTGTGAAAGTGTGGTTGAGAAATTAGCGTTCCTGCCCCTATTTTGTTTCGCTTTGAATTCTTCCACTTTGTAACTAGTCTTATGTCTTTCCGTTTATCCACATTTTCCATAGTTTTGCCGAATACCGCGTTGATAAGTAGTTTAAAAAAGTTCCTTAAGAAATCATTATCTGCCTTTTTTCTTTCTTCTGTATTTTTATTAATATATGATGCTAACCATGGGGATTGTGAAAATGATACAACACTGTGAACCTTTTCTAAAATGAATCCCTTGTCTAAACCTTGTTTTAATAGCATATAATGAATGGTATATCTAATGGGAATGGGATATCTGGAGCAAAATCGGCGATCAGTTTTACAGATTGTGAACCTCCTATTTATTTATTTTCCGGGCAGAAGGGTAAGTCATTATGTGCACAATGGAGATGTTTTGGATATATCAAGTCAACCAAATATACATATCCAACATTTTGATTTGATCTAACTTGCTGTATTATTTTTGGATCAATTATCATTTTTTTGTTTTAACCCACTCAAAATTTCCTGATGGAAGAAATTGTTGCATAGCCCAACCATACAAATTATTAGCATCTATATATAACAGAGAAGTCTCCCTTGTCCCGTATGGGATGTTTGTGGAACAATTATATTATATATAACAGATAACTAGATGGTTCATTTTCAGTGAAATCTTTCATATATTTATTGTTCGCCTTAGTATGTCTTAGTGAGCATTGTGTTAATCCACCTCTAATACCATTATTGAACAAATTAAACATATCTAAGTCTGTTAATAAATCTAGATTGACTTTTGTATGCCGAAGCATAGCATCAAATGATAGCCCTGGAGCAGTGTAGTACTGACAGGGATCTAGTTTATGAATATCTTTACATGATTTTCTGAAATTTTCAAAAACATCAGTAAGAAGAAGCACCTCAGTTTCTAAATATATTTCCATATAATCTCTAATGGTTTTACAATTAAATGCATCCCATACCTTTTTTGCATGTTCATAATCCTCTGCACTACAATGTTTTTCATTTAAATTGCTAAAAAATAATTCTATTGGTGGAAGAGCGGTTTCTTCTAATTTGTCAAAATCACTAACATACTCATAGCTGAATACTCCTTTCCTCCTCATTAAGTGAAATTCATTATCATTTGGAAAATGTTTTAACAGACGATAAGTGTGAATCTTTGCAATAGCTGGCTAAGGCGTCTAAACTATGCGCCATAAAGCGAAGAGAATCTAGAAATCCTTACTCTAGATGTTCACCCTCATTCATTTGAATTTTATGTCTTAACGACGTATACAATTCTTTATTCTGGGGAATAATAGATGTTTGACCTTTAATTGTATTCATTAGTTCCTTCACGAATAAATGGCAGTCGTAAGAAGAAAAATTGTGAAAGAAAATAGGTATAAATGTTGGGACTTTGTAATTCAAATTACATTCGTTATGAGCAGCCCCCCTGTATTGACCTGTTATGTGACAATGACCACGAACTCTGTCATTACCTAACTCTTTATCACATATATGACAATAAAGGTTCAATAAAGGTTCCTCTCTTTGTGTTAATGGTGTCATTGGGCACTTTACACTCAGATATTTATTATAAATATCTTTACACTCTCTTTCCAATATTTCAACAAATTTCTGTGAAGCATCCCTACCGGTATATATATGAAATCTATCTAAGTTGCTGTCGAAACTACATTTTATATGGAAACTAAAAGCACATGGGATATGTCTGTTTATATTGTTTCCTGCATCTCTCATGCGTTTTAGCACGCATTCAAAATCTGCGTTAATAACAAATGGAACATCCATTTGATTCTTAAAATTCTTAAATTCTAATTTATCTTTACCAGCCTCTGGCATTTCCGTTATTACTAAGCTGCAATCTTCCTTATGTTGTGTCATCAATATCTTGTTTGTTGTGTAATAAAAACACTGGTTGCAAATAAAGACTTCTTTTTCCGATTTTGTTTACTGGCTTCTTAGCAATCTATAGATAAAATAATCAAAGTATGAAGAGTGATTAACAATTTAATATTAATAGTGTTTTTTTTTCTTACCTTGAAATATTCTTCACTAAAATGTAGTGTGCTTTACCATTGCTCTCCAACAAAATCAAATTAATATGAATGTTTTTTCCTTTTTAGTGGCGTAATATGGCCCAATAACCCACTTTTTCTCGTAATCAAATCCAAAAACATTTATACTTATGTAAGGACTACGCTCTTCAAATATTTTTATATTTGAAAGTTCTAATGGAAAACTCAAGCCGGTAAAATCTAGCAGCATTCCTTTTGTGTGTCTGATAAGTGCATCTTTAATATTACTAATGTTATAAGTTGATGTCCTATTAGCATTCTTCAGTTTCTCTTCGCATAAAGCTGCATAAATACAATGTTTGAAACAATAGTTATCTCGGTTGCTTCGTAGTGCACTCATGCGTTTTAGCACGCATTCAAAATCTGCGTAAATAACAAATGGATCATCCATTTGATTCTTAAAATTCTTAAATTCTAATTTATCTTTACCAGCCACTGGCATTTCCGTTATTACTAAGCTGCAATCTTCCTTATGTTGTGTCATCAATATCTTGTTTGTTGTGTAATAAAAACACTGGTTGCAAATAAAGACTTCTTTTCCGATTTTGTTAACTGGCTTCTTAGCAATCTATAGATAAAATAATCAAAGTATGAAGAGTGATTAACAATTTAATATTAATAGTGTTTTTTTTTTCTTACCTTGAAATATTCTTCACTAAAATGTAGTGTGCTTTACCATTGCTCTCCAACAAAATCAAATTAATATGAATGTTTTTTTCCTTTTTAGTGGCGTAATATGGCCCAATAACCCACTTTTTCTCGTAATCAAATCCAAAAACATTTATACTTATGTAAGGACTACGCTCTTCAAATATTTTTATATTTGAAAGTTCTAATGGAAAACTCAAGCAGGTAAAATCTAGCAGCATTCCATTTGTGTGTCTGATAAGTGCATCTTTAATATTACTAATGTTATAAGTTGATGTCCTATTAGCATTCTTCAGTTTCTCTTCGCATAAAGCTGCATAAATACAATGTTTGAAACAATAGTTATCACGGTTGCGAATGTTTATACATCCTCTGCTTCGTAGTGCACTGGGTGTATTTATAAATTGAGATCCTTTAAGCGGTGTTGATTTGTTGATGTTTATCCCCAAACTCAGTATTTTTGTTAGAGCCAATCCCGAATCACGTTCTTGAAACTCAAACATTTTATTTTTTATAGAGGCAGTATGTGTTTTATATAGTTCTTCTATATCATCACTCCTCGAAACTTGACACATTTTAGTGCTGTGTTTAAAATCATGGTAAATAGATACTTCTCCAGAAATTCTAACATATTGCGCTACATGTTCTAAATTAAACTTCAGCACATTGTGGCGAGCTAACGATAAATTTATTAGTTCAATAATTGGTTTGTTGGCTTCGGAGTAGACTTCTTCAATATCAAACGCATTCTTATTTAATTTGCATTGAAATGATTGGATGCGTTCACTAAAGCCACTGCATGTTTTAGAGAATTTTTTTTCAACTGCAGGTTTACTATTTTCTGTATGCTTTTTGGTTTTACAATGATTGAACCATGATTTTTTTAGAACTTGCAAATTGCACAACTCACAAAATTGATAATTTTGTGAATTGCCTTGGTTATTATTTTCTAATAGTTCTGGGTGTTGTTGGTTGTGTTGCTGCTGTCAATTCAATTGATGTTGAAGCTGTTGTTCATGTTGTAAATTTTGGTAATATTGTTGATAGTATTGTTTATTTTGCTGGTGATGTTGTTGATTGTATTGTTGTGGATAAAATTGCTGATGTTCTTGAGTATTTTGTTGATGATTCTGATAGAATAGTTGGTTTTGGAACTGATTATGATACTGGCGATATTGATGAGGACATATTTGCATGTAGTATTGTTGGTTTGTTTGCTGGTTATACTGTTGATCCGGTTGATTACTTTGCCAGTTATAATGATTTTGTATTTGTTGAACATATTCATTGAAGTTTTGTTGTGGTTGATGTTGGTCATTCTGTTGAGGATTTGGTAGAACTTCTTGGTTCTCAAATAATCCGTTGCATGGATGGTTTTGTTGTGGGTGATGTTGGTTATTCTGTTGAGGATTTGGTAGTACTTCTTGGTTCTCAAATAATCAATTATTCATTTCAGTTAATAAACTTTGCATTTGTCCACTTCGTTGATCTTGATCATTTGACGTGAAAATTTTTGTTCTTGTTGGTAATCCCATAAAGTTTGCTATTCTTGTTTTGGTAGTTGAGCATATCCAGGATGCTCAAAAACATAGTGTAATTTTAGAGCTTGCGAATGGATAAGAACATCTTTGCATATATGACACATTTTGTGAGATTGCATATGCTTCTTATAAGCATAACCGCTAGCAAAGTTTTTGGTGCATACATTGCTGACAAAATTTCTTGGTGTCATATTAAAGAAACAATTTAAAACTTGTTAAAATATGAGTTTGAAATGTAATACTTTTTATTCGAAGTCTCAACTTTAAGTGATGTTTACAGATTTATTTTGTAATAAGAAAGGCTTTGTCAAACGTTAACCCCTTTTTTTAAATTTGAAAGAAAAAGATTACAATATTGCAATGCCGTAACTGACACTTATGTTGTCAGTGTCTTCTTTTATGTCTACTGACAACATAAGTGTCAGTTACGGCATTGCAATATTGTAATCTCACTGTGATCTAGCTTTTAATTCTTGTTAATTGTCTTATATGTTTAATTAATATAAAATCAATGTAACAAGATTAAAAAACATTATCGTAAGTTATTAATTCATGTACTTTCTTGGTGTTTTTGTAAAATTGCAAATTGTGATTTTTATATATTTAAATAGACATGTCCCCTGAAGAAGTCGCCAAACAAGCGACGAAACGTTGGGATGAAAAAGCAATAAACCCCTTGTTTTATTTGCTTAAATTTACCAAAGGTCAGTTAGCTAAACACAATCAACAATAATAAACAACATCTTGACCAAAAACAAACCACAAAAAGATTTACATTGATAACGATGGATAGTTTCAAAAAAAATGTTTCTCGTCAAAACTGAAATATATAGTATATTACACTACAATTTTTTTTTTGTAATATGTAACAACGATTCTTTATACATCAACAACAACATATGAAAGATCAGTAACAACATGGCAATAGATTTTCCTTCTTCTCAAACATTTCCTAAAATACTTCATACACAAGAACAGAATGCTGAACTCAGCTTCAAAATAAAAAATAAAAAAATAAAACAACAACAATACTGCGATCAGCTTCAACGTCAATTTGGTGGTGCACAATACCCACAAATGCATTGACGAATTCTTTGACTGCTTCTTACAAACATGTAACAGAAAACGACAACAACAACAAGTGCATGTCATAAATTAGTCAATGACAATCACCACCCAAAAATATTTAGACATTTCAAATATGTCAATTTTTTATGAAGTGTAATCTTACATGGGTTTTTTAGCTGATTTGTACATACAACAAATACAAACACACAATTCATTCTTAGTCATTCCTCTCCTCAGATTTACCCTTAGTAACAAGATGCATCAAAAAATCAAAACATACCACACTTTACAAAATAAATAATAAGTACAGCCACTCAAGAGATTTACACCATACACACTTTAATCTTAAAAATTTCCCCCTCTTATTTTTTTGTCTAGTAACTTGATGCAACAAAAAAATCAAAAATATATCACCAAAATTTTAGACACACTCACATGAATATTTGGCTGATTAGTAACATCTCACCCTCCCTCTTATTTTTGTCTAGTAACGAGATGCAACAAAAATCAAAAACATCATGA
This sequence comes from Musca autumnalis, assembly GCF_047663935.1. Lineage (NCBI taxonomy): Eukaryota > Metazoa > Arthropoda > Insecta > Diptera > Muscidae > Musca > Musca autumnalis. Next base: position 82,862,448 of record NW_027411755.1, on the reverse strand, counting down.
CCTTCAGTTCATTGCTCCCAATGTTCATTCCCCCCAAAGTTTTAAGCTGTGACCTAATTAGTTTTAATTAAACTTTATTACAAGCTTAATGATAAAATAGGCCCATAAATCTGTCAACTTTATTTCAAGTCGACTATTCTACCCTACTTAGCTCCTTGCAAACACACACCTTTTCCGACGACAATTTTCACTGTTGTTCCTACCGTATTACTTACATACATATTTCACTTAGATTTCTGTCAACTAAATAGGATCATAATCACTAACTAACTAACCTTTTACCCTAATTAGAAGAAAGTGAACATTAATTACCTTCGCGTTGCATTAGTACAAACTGATTTTTGGTTATTCGTTTCAATAACCCACTTCATTCTAAACAAGTCAATAAAAAATAGAAGTTACTGACCTTTTAACTAAAAGGATCAGCACGGTCCATTCATTTCAATTAGTTTGACTTGTCGCTTTCTAAAACCAACTTCATTGTCAAAAAGTCAATAAAAAACAATGGAATGGAAAAGGATCGTCACGTTCCATTAGTTTTAATTGGTTGTCGGTTAATTGTTTTTAATCAGTAAAATGTGCATATTGTTGTTGTATAATTTACTAAAAGGGTCTTGAGTTTATGAAGCACAGAAATTTAGCACTGATATTTGGCTAGCTGTTTGCAAACTATGGGCCATGTAATTATTTCAGCTTTTGTGTAAATATCTTTTTAAGTTTTGAAGTAAAAATTCAATCACCAACTTAAAACGCGTTTTTCTTTTTTGAGTAAATGAGCGATGATCCTTATTGTAGAAACTAGAATTAGAAAATCGCTCCGAGAATCTTGGAACAAACATCGATATTTTATAAATTTTTCCTTCTCCTTCTTTTACTACAGGTTTTTGTGCCTTAACATATTTTATTAGTTCCATGATCGTTTTATTTATGAAAGTCATTCATCCTACGAATTTTACGATTTGTCTTCTAAATTTCAATGACATTTATGTTACTGATATTGAGAACTCCTTTTATAAAAGTGGTCGCAGTATTTATCTTAATGATTCTGGGAAGTTTAGATTAAATGTTTATAAGTCTTTCCTATGCAGTGGATTTTTGGTACCAGTCTAAGAGGAATATATTGTTTTACAGAGTCAAGATATTTTAATTGTCCATTTTTGACATTCCATTGGGAATGCGTTGTCAACCTCTTCTTTTCTCATTATAGACAAAGTATCTTAAGTCTTTTATAAATAATGTGATGATTTTGATAAACAAATTCATGCGGAAGTCCGTATGGGACGAAGAGGCATCGTACGCAGCGGTTTTCGAAAGGTTTTGAGAGTAGCCGTGTACGCCAGCACCCTGTTTTGGACTGACGACATCACCACCCGGGCAGAGTCACCGAATTCTGGGCGGTATTCAGTCAGCGGGACCCTGTACCTGATGGTACTTCTAGTCTTAAGGGGATTAATGTAGGCCCGTGCCTTTATCAGGGTATCGATGAGCCCAGTGATGTGAACTTGAATTTCCACCGTCATGTTGAGCCAAGCATGAGTATCCTCGTGGAGAGTGTGGAGCATGGTGTGGGGGGACAGTTGTCATTTTCTGCACCCTTCCTGCAGTAATTATATTATTAATTATTAAAAACTGTTTAATTAAAACAATTATAATAAAACGATATTTAATTCGGATTGAAATTAATATGAAAAAAGGGGTTTAAGTTATTTTGTTATTGAGCGGCAGTAACCAATGTTGTTAAAGTCGATCGATAAGAGTTGACGTATGCAGCAAGGCAGAGTTTTCGTAACTAATAACAAAGCGGTCATCTTAATTACATACATACTCGTTTGTTTACATATTGTCTCTGCTGGCGCTACCGCTGTATTATGTCGTTTGCTGATTCGCTGTTGATGCACATACAAGCATAAAGGAATAATATGCAAGCGACATCAACAACAACAATGGGCAACGCAGCAGAGAGAGTATGTAATGAACGATCAAAGTCCAACTGCTGTTGGTACATTTGATGGTCTTGAAATAATTTGGAAGAAAAGGAATGGGCCAACGAAAGAATATGGTTAGAGATGCCATATGCAGAAATTTTAAACAAAAGTGGGGAACATTGCAATGATGGGGAAATTTGCAACATAAATAAATTTACACGCAAAATAAATAATAATTATAAAGCAATCATTATAAATAAAAATAAATAATAATTTGTTCTCCAACATTCCCCCGCACAAAGAACGACTGTTCTTGACATGGAATTCTGCTGAGATGTAGGTGTAGATATATATGTTGATGAATCGGTAGACATGAAGATGGAGGAATAATGTGGTGATGATGATGTGATGTGTTTCATTCCGCTTCCGAAAGAATCGATCTATGACCCTGCTCACAGAAACTCTCTTCATGGCCCTTTGAGGAATTGATGTCTTCTTGAATGGGCAGAAGAGCAATTTTCGAAACTGGTCGTTTATAGAATTTGGACTTTGATTGTATAGAAACAATTCTTACCCGGCCATCAGTGCCAGGATGAGTTTCAGTAATACGGCCCAGTGGCCATTGACCAGGAGGAACATAGTGTAATTTTAGAACTTGCGAATGGATAAGAACATCTTTGCATATATGACACATTTTGTGAGATTGCATATGCTTCTTATAAGCATAACCGCTAGCAAAGTTTTTGGTGCATACATTGCTGACAAAATTTCTTGGTGTCATATTAAAGAAACAATTTAAAACTTGTTAAAATATGAGTTTGAAATGTAATACTTTTTATTCGAAGTCTCAACTTTAAGTGATGTTTACAGATTTATTTTGTAATAAGAAAGGCTTTGTCAAACGTTTACCCCTTTTTTTAAATTTGAAAGAAAAAGATTTACATTGATAACGATGGATAGTTTCAAAAAAAATGTTTCTCGTCAAAACTGAAAAATATAGTATATTACACTACAATTTTTTTTTTTGTAATATGTAACAACGATTCTTTATACATCAACAACAACATATGAAAGATCAGTAACAACATGTCAATAGATTTTCCTTCTTCTCAAACATTTCCTAAAATACTTCATACACAAGAACAGAATGCTGAACTCAGCTTCAAAATAAAAAATAAAAAAATAAAACAACAACAATACTGCGATCAGCTTCAACGTCAATTTGGTGGTGCACAATACCCACAAATGCATTGACGAATTCTTTGACTGCTTCTTACAAACATGTAACAGAAAACGACAACAACAACAAGTGCATGTCATAAATTAGTCAATGACAATCACCACCCAAAAATATTTAGACATTTCAAATATGTCAATTTTTTATGAAGTGTAATCTTACATGGGTTTTTTAGCTGATTTGTACATACAACAAATACAAACACACAATTCATTCTTAGTCATTCCTCTCCTCAGATTTACCCTTAGTAACAAGATGCATCAAAAAATCAAAACATACCACACTTTACAAAATAAATAATAAGTACAGCCACTCAAGAGATTTACACCATACACACTTTAATCTTAAAAATTTCCCCCTCTTATTTTTTTGTCTAGTAACTTGATGCAACAAAAAAATCAAAAATATATCACCAAAATTTTAGACACACTCACATGAATATTTGGCTGATTAGTAACATCTCACCCTCCCTCTTATTTTTGTCTAGTAACGAGATGCAACAAAAATCAAAAACATCATGACCTTCAGTTCATTGCTCCCAATGTTCATTCCCCCCAAAGTTTTAAGCTGTGACCTAATTAGTTTTAATTAAACTTTATTACAAGCTTAATGATAAAATAGGCCCATAAATCTGTCAACTTTATTTCAAGTCGACTATTCTACCCTACTTAGCTCCTTGCAAACACACACCTTTTCCGACGACAATTTCCACTGTTGTTCCTACCTTATTACTTACAAACATATTTCACTTAGATTTCTGTCAACTAAATAGGATCATAATCACTAACTAACTAACCTTTTACCCTAATTAGAAGAAAGTGAACATTAATTACCTTCGCGTTGCATTAGTACAAACTGATTTTTGGTTATTCGTTTTAATAACCCACTACATTCTAAACAAGTCAATAAAAAATAGAAGTTACTGACCTTTTAACTAAAATGATCAGGACGGTCCATTCGTTTTAATTAGTTTGACTTGTCGCTTTCTAAAACCAACTTCATTGTCAAAAAGTCAATTAAAAAGAATGGAATGGAAAAGGATCGTCAAGTTCCATTAGTTTTAATTGGTTGTCGGTTAATTGTTTTTAATCAGTAAAATGTGCATATTGTTGTTGTATAATTTACTAAAAGGGTCTTGAGTTTATGAAGCACAGAAATTTAGCACTGATATTTGGCTAGCTGTTTGCAAACTATGGGCCATGTAATTATTTCAGCTATATGTATATATCTTTTTAAGTTGGGAAGTAAAAATTTAATCGCCAACTTAAAACGCGTTTTCCTTTTTTGAGTAAATGAGCGATGATCCTTATTGTAGAAACTAGAATTAGAAAATCGCTCCGAGAATCTTGGAACAAACATCGATATTTTATAAATTTTTCCTTCTCCTTCTTTTACTACAGGTTTTTGTGTCTTAACATATTTTATTAGTTCCGTGATCGTTTTATCGTTTTATTTATGAAAGTCATTCATCCTACGAATTTTACGATTTGTCTTCTAAATTTCAATGACATTTATGTTACTGATATTGAGAACTCCTTTTATAAAATTATTCGCAGTACTTATCTTAATGCTTCTGGGAAGTTTAGATTAAAAGTTTATAAGTCTTTTCTATGCAGTGGATTTTTGGTACCAGTTTAAGAGGAGTATATTGTTTTACAGAGTCAAGATATTTTAATTGTCCATTTTTGACATTCCATTGGGAATGCATTGCCAACCTCTTCTTTTCTCATTATAGACAAAGTATCTTAAGTCTTTTATAAATAATGTGATGATTTTGATAAACAAATTCATGCGGAAGTCCGTTTGTACATTGATAAGAGCCGATATTTCATCCTTTAATCCTCATCAATATGTTTGATTGGGCCACTTACCCAACTGACGAAGGCTGGCCAATACGGAGACTCCTTCCCTGGTCAGCCTGGTTCACCTGCACACGGTACGCCCTGGAGCACTCACTCCATCAGACCACCACCAAAGCACTTTCGCGGCAACAAGTTGTTGCTGTTCGGCAAATAGCCCCTTCCCCACAACCAAGCAAAACACGTCGATCACACTTTAGATTTTCAATTAATTGTTTATTCATTTTTCTTTTCGGTAATATTTTACAGAGGGTACAATTTAATTCCTTTTGGTAGGAATTGCTTTCGAAAACAATTAGTGCTCAAGACTCTTGTAATATTTAATCTTTCCAAAGATCTTGATTCTATAACAAATTCAATTCTTTTCAAATGCTGGCTCTGATACACGTTTAAACAGAAAGACGTCGAGAAAAAGAATAGAAATAAAAAAAGTGTCAAACTCCTTTTTCTGGCGATGGATGATTTCTCACTCTTCCTGCCTCCCCACTATGCCCCTCGCGCTCTATGCCCACAACAGTCTTTCGCTTCTCAGGAGTTCCAACAAAACATACGGTACGAAGAGAGACAGAAAGAGAGAGTATCAGAGCCAACCAATATCAAAACAAATTCTCTGTTTTTTGTGAATAGAGATATAATAATAAAAAAGAAAATAAACAAAAATAGGTATTAATTGCTTAGAGCAAACTTAAAAATAGATACGAGACATTCATTTAATGCTGGGTTACATCTAAGGGTCCAGCCTTGCAGTCCGGCCATTTTGAGACCAAAAACGTCAACGAAACAAACATCCTCGGACCAACTGGGTGAGACATGTAAGATGAGGGTGCTTAGGGGGCGGTTGATGGGCATTTCCCCGAAAAATGTCCCCCCGACGATGGTCTTCAGGGCGTGCGGCAAATCGGGCCGGAAGATAGGGAGCCCCATAAAGATGCCCTCCACGGCATTGCTGTCCAAAATTATATTGATTGGTCCAGGACGGAAAAGGTTTGGATCCGCCACATCTGCTTTTGGGTACAGCCTAGAGCTGGCAAACTATCGATTGTCTGACTATCGTTTTGATCGCTGCCGCAAGATTTGTTTCTTTGGGACTCCAAAACAATTATTTTTTAAATGATTCGCGACAGATAACTTGTTTTGTTGGGCAAGGTGGTCTTTGTTTTAAAACTACAATCAGAACGATAGTCGGACTATCGATAGTTTGCCAGCTCTAGTACAGCCCCTTGAGGCAGCGCAAGTCCAGGGTACGGAGAGGCATCGATAGGTTTTAAGAGTAGCCGTGTACGCCAGCACCCTGTTTCGGACTGACGACATCACCACCCGGGCAGAGTCACCGAATTCTGGGCGGTATTCAGTCAGCGGGGCCCCGTACCTGATGGTACTTCTAGTCTTAAGGGGATTAATGTAGGCCCGTGCCTTTATCGGGATATCGATGAGCCCAGTGATGTGAACTAGAATCTCCACCGTCATCTTGAGCCAAGCATGAGTATCCTCGTTGAGAGCGTGGAGCATGGTATGGGGGGACAGTTGTCATTTTCTGCACCCTTCCTGCAGTGGGCAGTCCCCGACTTGGTGGGTGTATGAGATTTGGCAGTTTAGCTTTAGCAAATAAAAACACATTTTTTTCTTATAGAAATGTACAATTTTTCAGGGGCATTTTATTTGTTTTTTTCCACAATTATAAATCAATATAATTGGTTAATAATTTGCTCCCGATGGGACACTTAATTATATTATTAATTATTAAAAACTGTTTAATTAAAACAATTATAATAAAACGATATTTAACTCGGATTGAAATTAATATGAACAAAAGGGGTTTAAGATTTTTTGTTATTGCAGAGCGGCAGTAACCAATGTTGTTAAAGTCGATCAATAAGAGTTGACGTATGCAGCAAGGCAGAGTTTTCGTAACTAATATCTTCATTACATACATACTCGTTTGATTACATATTGTCTCTGCTGGCGCTACCGCTGTATTATGTCGTTTGCTGATTGGCTGTTGATGTACATACAAGCATAAAGGAATAATATGCAAGCGACATCAACAACAACAATGGGCAACGCAGCAGAGAGAGTATGTAATGAACGATCAAAGTCCAACTGCTGTTGGTACATTTGATGGCCTTGAAATAATTTGGAAGAAAAGGAATGGGCAAACGAAAGAATAGAATATAGTTAGAGATGCCATATGCAGAAATTTTAAAGTGGGGAACATTGCAACTGATGGGGGAAATTTGTAACATAAATAAATTTACACGCAAAATAAATAATAATTATAAAGCAATCATTATAAATAAAAATAAATAATAATTTGTTCTCCAACATTCCCCCGCACAAAGAACGACTGTTCTTGACATGGAATTCTGATGAGATGTAGGTGTAGATATATATGTTGACGAATCGGTAGACATGCAGATGGAGGGATGATGTGGTGATGATGATGTGTTTCATTCGGTTTCCGAAAGAATCGATCTATGACCTTGCTCACAGAAACTCTCTTCATGGCCCTTTGAGGAATTTAAGTCTTCTTGAATGGGCAGTAGAGCAATTTTCGAAACTGGTCGTTTATAGAATTTGGCATTTGATTGTAGAGAAACAACTCTTACCCGGCCATCAGTGCCAGGATGAGTTTCAGTAATACGGCCCAGTGGCCATTGACCAAGAGGAACACGTTCATCAAATACGATGACCAAATCACCAACTTCAACGTTCTTTTGCGGCTTCAACCATTTCGGACGGGATTGTAAACGATTGACATATTCTGAAGACCAGCGTTTCCAGAATTGTTGTTTTAGCAATTGAACTACTTTCCATCGGGAAAATCTATCTATGGAACAATCAAGTAAGTCTACATCTGGAACAGATAATATTGGCTCTCCAACTAGAAAATATGCAGGAGTAAAAGCTTCGAAGTCGGAAGGATCTGGCGACATGGGGCAAAGTGGCCTTGAATTGAGACATCCTTCAATCTGTGCAAGTAAAGTTGACAATTCTTCAAATGTTAGAATTCTATGATTGATTATTCTCTTCAAGTGATGTTTAGTCGAGTTGACGCCTGCTTTCCACAGACCTCTGAAGTTTGGCGAAGCAGGTAGTATGAATGCCAAGTAGTGCCATTATTGGCCAGTAAGTGTGCAAGTTCGTCCGGCAATGATTCAATACTTCTTCGGTGCAGAATTTTGAGCTCTTTGTTGGAACCAATAAAGTTTGTGTCACAGTCTGAGTATAGATCGGAACACATGCCACGCCTGGACTTAAATCTTCTAAAGACGGCTATGAAAGAATCAGTCGACAGAGACGTGACAGTTTCCAGATGAAGAGCCTTCGTGACCATACAGATAAAGAGGCATATATAGCCTTTGGTTGTAACAGAATTTCTGGCCGTTGACTGCTTTATGGTTATGGGACCAGCGTTATCAACACCACTGTGCTTAAATGATCCAGTTGGTTGAAGTCGAACAGAAGGAAGGTTGCCTATAATTTGTTGAAGTGATTTGGCCTTGTATTTCAAACAGGTAATGCATTGGCGCTGTACTCATTTTGCCAGGTTACGGGAAGAAAGGATCCAGAACTTTCGAGAAACATATGCTTGCATTTGGATGAGTCCGCCATTAAGAGTTTTCTGATGAGCATCTGGAAAGATCAAAAGAGACAAAGTGTCATTTTTTGACAAAATCATAGGATGTTTGAAGTCATATTGAAACGTAGCTTTTTGTAATTGTCCTCCAACACGTTGTACGCCGTCATTACACAACTCTGCTGCTTGGGTGAATTGATTTTCCTTTCTGCAATTGTTGTAGTTTTTCTGGAAAATCAACATCTTGGGAAATTTTAACCAATTTTTGTAGCGCTGTGTTCAATTCTGTTGTTCTGAGAAAGCCGGAAAATCGTAATTTCGAATCAGGTTTATATTGCAGGAATCGCAATATGTTGGCCGTGACTCGAACCAATTTAGTTAAAGATGAATATGTAATTAATAAGTTGGGATACTGCGAGACTGTAGCAGAGTTTACTTTCAATGAAGATTTTCGGACTTCATGATTCGTTTCGTATGAGTTTTCTGGCTGCTTGGGCCAAAGAGATGGAGATTGAGCAAGCCAGAGAGGACCAGACCACCAGAGATCATGTTCTAGCAACTCAGTTGACGTAATACCACGGGAAGCACAGTCAGCAGGGTTGTCGTGAGTTGAGACATAGCGCCATTGAGATATATTTGAATGTTGCTGGACATCACTTACTCTATTTCCAAAAAAAAAAAAACATTCCATCTTGAAGACTCACGTCTGAGCCAACATAGAACAGTAATACTATCAGTCCAAATAGTACGAATCAGAAACATTAAGATTCGGTATATTTTGAATTTTGAACATGAGTTTCGCTAAAAGTTTTGCTCGACACAACTCCAATTTCGGGATTGACAAAACTTTTAACGGAGCAACTTTAGTTTTTGATTGTAACAAGTACACAATGCCTTCTCCGTCTGAATTCAGAACTTTAACATACACAGCAGCAGCAAAGGCTGACGAAGAAGCGTCACAGAAACCATGCAGCTCGACGAGACATTGTTTAGAACTGCCAATCCAACGAGGTATTGAAATCTGTTAGATTTTTTTCAAGTCTGCCAAGTAAGAATGCCATTTAGATTTCATGGCTGAGAAAACTTCATCATTCCAATCAATGCCTTCAAGCCATAGTTGTTGGAAATAGATCTTCGCTTGGATCGTAACAGGAGCTAGCCATCCCAGTGGGTCATACAATTTAGCAGCATCGGATAATAGACTAGATTTAGTGATTCTGGCATTTATTGGAAAGCAAACTTGGAAAGAAAATGCGTCTTGATTAGTATTCCAACCTAATCCAAGTGCCTTGACAACATTTGGTTCATGTAAATTGAAAACATTCGCCTTTTCTCGGTAATCTTCAGGAATATGAGACATAAGTTGATCGGAATTTGACGTCCATTTTCGCAAATTAAAGCCTCCAGCAGAAAGTAATTCAACAATTTGTTTTTGTAGGAAGATAGATTCTGACTCTTTGTCAGCTCCAGAAATAATATCATCTCCATATGTGTCGGTCATCAAGATTTTACAAGCTTCTAGATAAGTTTCTTGTTCATCTGCAGCCAACTGATGCAAAACTCTTATAAAGATATACGGAGCAGAAGAAGTACCATATGTAGCAGTTTGAAGCTTGCAAACAGAGATAAGAGAATCGGAACTTCGCCATAGAATTTGTTGATAATACTGCTTATTATCAACTACTCTAATTTGTGGGAACATCTTTTCCAGATCTGATCGGAATCCAATTTTGAAACGACGCCATCTGTTGATGATTGCGGGCAAATCATTTTGAAGTACAGGGCCAGGAAAAAGTTCATCATTCAATGATGTGTAAGGAGGTCGCCTGCTACTTCCGTCAAAAGCAACTATTTTGCAGTGGAACTGGATTCCCGTATAACGCCGTGATGAGGCAGAAAGTAACCATTAGTTTGAATAGATTCAGGATAAGGACCAATTTTCTCCATGTGTCCGAGTGATTCATATTCTTCATAACAAATTTGCTTTCTTCCATCCGAACCACGAGAGCAATTTTCCTTAAAGAATGCTTCACACGCAACTTCTTCGGGGGTCATCTTTCTGGATTCAATGAGCTCTTCTTGTTCCCAGAAAGCTTTTAATTGATTATCCAGTGAACACAAACTAAAATTAACGCTGTGAGCGTAAGAAATTTCTGCCGTTGGGCCAGAAACTATCCATCCGAAATGGGTCAATTGAAGGAAAATGACTTTATCAAACTTCCTTTGCTGAGGAAGAAGAATATCACCATACAAATCGCCGCCAATGGGCAAATCTATGGGATCATTTTTGCCAAAATGTGGATCAGCTAAAGAAAATTCCTCTAAAGAAGGCAATTTTTGTCTGTCCACTGGACCAGCACAATACCTGTTCAAAGATGGCATGACGTAGGCTTGAGTTCTCAATTCAAAACCAGGTTCGTAATGAGAGGCGAGATTGAACTTTACAAAGTTTTTATCAGTAACAGTTTCTCCACCTACTCCAGTAATTCGAGCAAATGTTCTATATTCTGGAAGTCTCAGAAGCTGAGCAGCATTTTCAGTTATCAAAGTAGCTTGAGCTCCTTGATCAAGAATCGCTCTTATTTTGAAATTGCCAAATTCATTTCTCACAATGACACGAATTGTAGCCAACAACACGTGAGGCATCACAGTTTTGTTCAGCGAAGATAAATTAACAGTGGAATTCTCAACGGCAGAGGAAGAAGATGAAGCCACATTATTATTTCGATTATCAGAATTAGTAGAAGTATTTCCATTGTTGTGAACGGCATAATAATTATGCATTATAGTGTGGTGGGCTGAATTGCATGATTTACAACGAATGGTAACTCTACAGTCCTTAGAGAAGTGACCAACATTGAGACAATTTCTGCAAATTCTCTTTGAGTTTATGAAATCACGCTTCGTGGCAGAGGACATCGCAGCAAATTTGAAGCATTTGTACAGAAAATGGCGCTTACCGCAACAGGGTCAATTTCCATCATTTACCGACGCCATATTTACACGTCGATTTGGAGCCATACATTTAGTGAGAATATTTAGAGTAATTTGGCACTATGCGCCCACGACTTGGCGTAAAAGCAATAAATAATAAAAAAAAATTTAGAGTAATTTGCATTAACTTGCGATGTTGTGGAGTAATTTGGCTTAACATGCGATGTTGTAGCACATTCAGAATATTCAGAAATTGACTCTAGAGTTCGGAAAGTTGTCTCAAGAAAATTGTATAAAACAGTCATCTTGGGAATTTCAGTTGAAGCTTTCAAAGATTGTTCCCATTCCTTGCAAGTTTGAAGATCCAACTTACTAACAGTTATATGAATGAGAAGTGGATCCCAGTTAGAACAATCGATTTCTAACGCTGTCAGCAGAGCCATACAATTTTTTATGGAGTCATGAAAAATTTTGATGCTCTCACAAGAGCCATTCGAATTAGGAATATTCAACAATTTTCTCAAAACTGTGTCAGCAATTTTTCTTTTGTTGTGATACCTTTTTTCCAGGGCTTCCCGTGCTAAATCATAGCTAGCTTCGGAGGCAGGATATTCATTCACAATAGACAACGTATCTCGAGACGAATTTTTGAGAAAATAGTACTTCTGAACTTTAGACAAACTTTGATCAACCAACCAACAAAACGAACATACCCCGATAAGAAATCCAGTTTAGATAATCCCCAGAGAAAGTCGGTATATCGATTTTGGGAAGACGAACTTCGGGTAAAATAGTCTCGTTTCGTTGCGAATTCGATGCATGGAAAGTAGAATGGAAGTGTGGCGAGTATGGAGTAGGGCAGTCAGACAGAAAATCAAGCAACTTTCCCTTTCCTTTGAGAAAGGTTTTGCAAAATGTATGATGCACATCATCATTAAAATAAGGAACATCCGAGATATTAAGCGATTTATCTCGGAGTAAATCAAACAATTTCTCATGATTTTCTTCAAAAACTCATTGTAATTCCTCTATTTTATCGAGGTAGCTTTGGCATACGTCGCGAGTTTTGTCCTCGACGGGCAATTTTTCAAAGTCGGAAATAACTTTCTCAACACGAGCCAACAACATTCTCTGATCTTCAATAGCTCTTGAAGAATCCTCCATTCTGAATTATTGTTTTAGCAAAGTTCATAAAGAAAATTATTTCGAGAAAAAAAGTATATATGCATTTAATCAGAAAATTAACAGATTAAAGGTTCGCAAACTTTGATATCAATTAAATCGATGAAATTCTCTCAATAATTAAGGACAATTCAATTTTTATATTGTAATGTTTTTTTCTTTTTTTTTTTTCTACAAGTGGTGTCTTAAGGCACGCCGTTCTGACTCGGCGATAAAAATAGTATCCCATATCATTGAGCTAAATATGAATCGGGGTGCACTCATTGACATGAGAGAAGTCTCCCTTGTCCCGTATGGGATGTTGTGGAACAATGATTTTTGTATAATGATTTTGGTTAGAGAGCAAGATAGTAAACTTTCACAGTTTATTGTTTTTTATATTCACGGCAGTGTAAACCTGAGGAAAATTGTCGAACGACACAAATTGGTTCTTTTTAGCACAACAGCGGAGTAAACCTTTTGTAGAGCACACAAAATAATATTGATGGATTATGATTCAAAAGAAAAATTTCACTATTTTTTCATTTATTTCCCGACACAGAGTAGATTTTAGAAATTTCACAGTTCAGTAGAGTAATAAGAGGAAAAATTCAATGAAAATGTTCTCTTGGTTTTACCGTGGGCAAAACACACTTTTAACTTTTAATGAAAATGTTTACAATTTGTTTCTTTTTTATTATTTTAGTTGGAACGCGTCGCGGTTCTCGTGTTTCGGCACCATTAAAATTTATGAGATTTGGCAGTTTAGCCTTAGCAAATAAAAACACATTTTTTTCTCTTAGAAATGTACAATTTTTCTGGGGCAATTTTATTGGTGTTTTCCACAATTATAAATCAATATAATTCAATATAAATCAATATAATTTTATTATTAATTATTAAAAACTGTTTATTAAAACAATTATAATAAAACGATATTTAATTCGGATTGAAATTAAAGTCCAATTTACATATGCATATTAAATGATTTCGTTTTACGAAATCCTAGAATCAAATGAAGTGTATTTACATCTGTTTTTTTGCGTCATTTGCTTACGCACACAATCGCACATACACACTTATACAATAACACAAACACACGCACACAATATATTTATTCAGAGAAATAGGAATTTCACAACACAAATGTGTATCAAATAACTTAAATTAATTCCAAAAATAAAAAAACATAATTTTTGCAAGTTTTTTAACCACATATTTTCACTTTTGTCATCGTTTGAGTATTTTTGTTTTTCTACAACACACACAAACAAACAAAGACATCATAAAACAGTTGCATTTTTTGGTAGTTTATGACGAAAAAGCAGGGTTGCGTATAAAAGTATGGTGTTTTCGTGCGTTGTTTAGAATAAATGACGTAGCTATCGTCGCGGCATCATCTTCATTACATACATACTCGTTTGTTTACATATTGTCTCTGCTGGCGCTACCGCTGTATTATGTCGTTTGCTGATTCGCTGTTGATGTACATACAAGCATAAAGGAATAATATGCAAGCGACATCAACAACAACAATGGGCAACGCAGCAGAGAGAGAGTATGTAATGAACGATCAAAGTCCAACTGCTGTTGGTACATTTGATGGCCTTGAAATAATTTGGAAGAAAATGAATGGGCAAACGAAAGAATAGAATATGGTTAGAGATGCCATATGCAGAAATTTTAAACTGATGGGGAAATTTTGTAACATAAATAAATTTACACGCAAAATAAAAATAAATAATAATTTGTTCTCCAACAGTGGGACAAACCCAGGCAATTAATGCAGTATCCCTGGAAAGTCGTGCACTGGGTCTTTTGATTCGACAGCATCTGCAAAAAGGTGCGGCACTTTCTCTGTCCATGCCGAGCGTGGCAAAAAAGTCACAGATATTCCTCATTGTAGGCCATCTGCAAAGAGAAATTTGTAAAAGGTTAGGGACTACAGTTACCGAGACAACTTTTGTCGGTGGATTATGTTGAGTCCGCCAACCCTTGCACCTTTTCCATATGTCCTAGAGACAATTATTCCAGAATTACTTCGTCGTAATTAAGTTTTCGCTCGGGATTTCACGCAAGAGACTTCTCGTTCCGCAAAAATTGCGTAAGGGCCACATACCGACTCGATTTTGGCGATATTGAGAAGGACAAATCCGACCGGAATGGTAAATCCACATACCTTCCATCAGGACGTCGAATAGTGGTGGATCGGAAGATCTCCTCACATCTACGGTCATCAATTGGCACTCTAGGAACATCCTCAATCTCCCAGAACTTGGCCAACTCATCTTTGATCGCTACCCTAGTGCAATGGGAAACACTGACTCTCTTATGATTGACTAAATTTGTTGCTGGCCCGGTCAGTATCCTAATGCGCGGACTCTGTACGAGGCCCCGTCCTTCCAAATGTTTCCTCTGGCCCGACAATTTCCGCAAATGGTCGTAATTTTCACACATCCGTCTCGAAGGACCAATGTTTGGGCCACTTACCCAACTGACGAAGGCTGGCCACTACGGAGACTCCTTCCCTGGTCAGCCTGCTTCACCTGCACATGGTACGCCCTGGAGCACTCACTCAATCAGACCCCCACCAAAGCACTATCGCCCTTGAGGCAACACAAAGCGGCAACA
Source organism: Musca autumnalis (assembly GCF_047663935.1). Lineage (NCBI taxonomy): Eukaryota > Metazoa > Arthropoda > Insecta > Diptera > Muscidae > Musca > Musca autumnalis. The sequence goes on along the minus strand of NW_027411755.1, from coordinate 82,847,124 downwards.
AGTTGTTGTTGTTCGGCAAATAGCGCCTTCCCCACAACCAAGCAAAACACGTCGATCACACTTTAGATTTTCAATTAATTGTTTATTCACTTTTCTTTTCGGTAATCTTTTACAGAGGGTAAAATTCAATTCCTTTTGGTAGGAATTACTTTCGAAAACATATTATATTTTATTTTATATAATATTTTATCTTTCCAAACAAAAGTCTTAACTTTATAACAAATTCAGTTCTTTTCAAATGTTGGCTCTGACACAAGCTTACACAGATAGACGTCGAGAAAAATAATAGAAATACAAAAAGAAGTTCCAATCTCCTTTTTCTGACGATGGATGATTTCTCCCTCTTCCTGTCTCTCCACTATGCACCTCGCGCTCTGTGCCAACAACAGTGTTTCGCTTCTCAGGAGTTCCAACAAAACATACGGTACGAAGAGAGACAGAAAGAGAGAGAATCAGAGCCAACCAATATCAAAACAAATTCTCTGTTGTTTGTGGATAGACCCTGTAGGAAGTGTGGGGTCATGTGTTGACATGTCGCAACTTTGTCTACTAATATGGTGACAAAGTCAACACTTTGTCACCAGATTGTCAACTATTGATACCTTTACCTTAATAAGAAGAAGCATTGTGTATATTGATAGATGATAGCCCAACGAAGCACTTTTTTTTAATTTTCTTAATTGTTTGGCGTAAAATAATTTTTGCGGTTGGTAAAAAAAGTGTTTTTGTAAAAATCAATAAAATATCGTGAAAACTTAAAGCATATAATTTCAATAACAAGTATGAGCAAAAGAAAATATAAAAGACATGTGAAAAATAAACAATTCTATAGCAAAGTACGAATTCTGAGGCGACTAACAACATTTGTGGTGAAATTTCGACAATTTGACATTATGTGGAACCTTTAGAGAAGATTGTGGAACCTGATGTATATATTGGCCCGTCTCGCTGGAAATGCTGAATGCAACTAAACATAATAATGAATTACAATGTTGAAGAATTATTTTGCAAAAATCGATTGTGAGATTTTTCCAATGTTATACAGCTGTAATAGGCAAACAAATTTAAGGGCATATTTTTTATTTATGTTTATTTATACATTTTTATTCTTTTCAATTCCTAGATGTTATATCAACATTCAGCGGATCGCCTGATAAAACGTTAAGTGCAACAGAAGAAGAACTATTTTAAGCAGACAAGTCATTGGTGCGACTTGGCCAAGAAAATAAAACGAAAATGTTTTTTATTATTTATATGTTAAAATGTTTAAGCAGCCTTGAAAACATTGTCTTTATTTACTAATTTTTACTTATTTGGAATCTTTGGCTTAGCCATTTAAAAAGATAAAAATACTGTAATACGCATCTTGTACATTTTTAGCACTTTCAATATTATTTGTTTTATTCTTTAACGAAATATAGTATTTAAACAAATGTGTAGCTTCATCTTCTTATTAAACGTACTATCTGGTACTATTGACTCACTACCTCCAATGTCTATACTGACTCACTACCTCCATTGTCTATACTGACTCACTACCTCCAATGTCTATACTGGCTCACTACCTCCAATGTGAACACATGGTTCCTCAGGAACTACTGACTTACTATTGACATACTAGTTCCATTGTCAGTACCGACATTCGAATGACACATTCATACAAAATGTCTATAGAAAATTACATTAGTTGTCTACAGTTTGTCAGTAGTACTGTTGACAATGTCAGTAGTAAGTCAGTATAGATTCACTATTGACATTTCCTACAGGGGAGATATTCAGAGCCAACCAGTATTAAAAAATAAACAAATGCAATGATATTTAAGAATATAGATAATGAGAGCCAACGAATGTTAAAACAAAGAAATTCTATGTTATTATGGAGAGGCAGACTATGAACACTCAAGTGTCGCTTTTTAGTGTTTTTCGTCACTTCTTGCGTGTTCAATTTTCATTGTTCAGTCTGGATTTAAATTCAATTGCGTCTTTTATGTTATATTTTGAGTCCTTTGTAAGAGCTTTTAAAATGGATGCCGTATGTTGGCGAATTTGTACAGGAGCAAATTAGTTTTAAACGTATTCCTTCCTTACAGATTTTGTGAAGTTCATAATTTCTGGAAGCCATAGACGTTTTCTCTGTAAATTTGTTTTTTCTAAAATTCATTTATCAAATTTTGGTCAAATAATTAGGTTATCATCCTATATTTCTTTTCTTGTAAACTCATTGTATGATCCTCTCTCAACTTCTGTGCACATTTCATTCAGTATTTTGTGCATTTTAGAATCATATTCGTATTTCAACCTTTATTCGCATTCAATATCAATATCCTTATATTCTTTTGGATATTTCGTTGTACCGAATTTAGTTTTCTTCATATATTCATCAATAAAAGTAGCTAAATTAATTCTAGCATTTTTTTGTTGTTCTCCTTTGTCTGTGTGCAATCCACTCCTTCTGCAATGTATTTGAATAGGGGAAACGTTGTCCTTGTTGTTGGAAGCGAGAACTTCGGACCAAGAGAAAGAAGCCAACCTAAATTAGTAGAGATGTCTGTGTTGGTTGCTTTGACCACTTTTTATTTTGTTGGTGTTGTTGTTTTTGGCCAATTTTATGTTGTTATCCTTATGCTGTTACTTTAGCTACTTGACCTTTGGTAATTAAGCAAATAAAACAAACGATTTATTGCTGTTTCATCCCAACGTTTCGTCGCTTTTTGGCGACTTTTTAAGGAAATTGTCTATTTAATAAAAATAAAATTTTTTACAATTACATTTTTACAAAAAAAAAAAAACTCCAAGATAGTAAACAAAGATGTACTTACAATATTAATATATTAATGCGCGTTACATTGATTCTATACTAATTTAACATACAGTTAGTCAACTTAATTATTGCAAAACCAAAATTATTACAAAATTTGAAATAAAACATCATTTTATTGATATAAATATCATTTTTAAAATTTTTGTTAACTTGTTGTGTATTTATTTCAGCTAAAGTCCATATTTTGTTGCTTCAAAATTTGAAGAAACCAAATGTTTAACAGTGGGCAATGAAATTGATTACTACGAGCGGAGGCAGAGAAGACTATAGTTTCGGAAGCAGCCAAACATCCTCATCAGTTCTCTTAACCGCTGACTCTGTGTCGATAAACAGGTCAATAAGAGTGACCAGAAAATTAAACAGAACGAGAAATTTTCTGTATCCTCCTAAATCTGTTGACCGCACAATTGAGTCAGAATAATCAACTACTGTTTTTTATGCTGTCTTTGCATCGCAAAGAAGACAAGCATAAGTAGTGTTGTTTGCAGTAAGCAGAGATCACAACAAAATGTTGTTTTTGCTTTATGCGTAGTCAACAAGTAAGGACGTGCTGATTGCCTGTTATTGTTGTTGGCTTTGTATTGTTGGACTGCAAAATAATACTTGTTGTGTATTTATTTCAGCTACAGTCCATATTTTGTTGCTTCAAAATTTGAAGAAACAAAATGTTTAACAGTGGGCAATGAAATTGATTACTACGAGCGGAGGCAGAGAAGACTATAGTTTCGGAAGCAGCCAAACTTCCTCATCAGTTCTCTTAACCGCTGACTCTGTGTCGATAAACAGGTCAATAAGAGTGACCAGAAAATTAAACAGAACGAGCAATTTTCTGTATCCTCCTAAATCCGATGCAAAGACAGCATAAAAAACAGTAGTGGGTATATGATTTTGATTATTCTGACTCAGTTGTGCGGTCAACAGATTTAGGAGGATACAGAAAATTTTTCGTTCTGTTTAATTTTCTGGTCACTCTTATTGACCTGTTTATCGACACAGAGTCAGCGGTTAAGAGAACTGATGAGGAAGTTTGGCTGCTTCCGAAACTATAGTCTTCTCTGCCTCCGCTCGTAGTAATCAATTTCATTGCCCACTGTTAAACATTTTGTTTCTTCAAATTTTGAAGCAACAAAATATGGACTTTAGCTGAAATAAATACACAACAAGTATTATTTTGCAGTCCAACAATACAAAGCCAACAATTTTTGTTAACAGTAAAATTCTTACAGGTGCTTATTAATATAATAAAATAAAAAGTAGCTAAATTTCAACAAACATTTTCTTAAAATTAACAAAAATGAAAACAACTCATGATTTGCACTGCCAACTAAAGAATTGCAAAATTCACAACATTACAGTCTTTTACGGCATTTTTCGAAAAGTTGGTTCTAATATTTCGTATGCCCACCTTTGGCATCAAAACCAGCATGTAAACGTATCTGAATTTAATAAATAAGTTTCGTAATGTTATATTCGAATGGTATTTTTTGCCATTCTTCTTTATTGCTTTTTATTTAGTCCCCAAGGTTTGTTGGCGGCCAATTCCCGACATTTTCCATCAGGTGTACCCATGAATTGTCGATGGGGTTAATATCTAGACATTGTAACGGGGTGTAAATGGCTTTGGTACAGTTGTATAAGAACTAAGTCCTACATAAATTAGATTTATGCTTAGGGCGTTGTCTTGGAAGTACTTATATTGCAATTTGTTTGAATTTTCAGGGCCAACAGGCCTAAATTTCTTGACGCTTTTGCTTAAATCATGTTTCGAAACATCTAAATAAACTTCCTCTGTCATTGGTTCCTCCAAAATGTGGATGTTATCAACGTCACTGCTTGGTATTCAACCCAATACCATAAATGACAGTTTTTCGAACTTTACGGTATGTATTAAATTTTTGTTTTCCATGGCTGTAAGGGGTTTTCGCAATACTTTTTGAGGCCGATCGTGATGGTACAACATAATTTTAGTCTCATCAGAAAATAAAACGTCATCCCAATACTTATGATGGCGTTAAAAGTTGTCTGTAACAAGTGCGAATAGTTTCTATATATTGTGCTGGGAGGGCAATAGTTTTTACCTAGTCACTCGTGATGAAGCCTTGTTATTATGTAGCACTTTTCTGACTTTTCCATGTGACACACTTACTCCAAAACCTTTTTTAATTAGAAAAAACAATTTTCTGGTGCTGCTTTGGGGTCTTTCGTCAACTTCTTTAATCATTCTCCTGTCAATTTGTGTGGTTACTATTTTGGGTCTGCCATGTAACGCCTTTAGTTTGAGGCTGGCTTCTTTCTCGGTGCGGTAAATGATGTTGTATACACTCCTCAGCTTACGAGAGGTGACTTTAAGAATTTCTCTTTCGGATTCACCATTATTATAGTTGGAATAGACCAAATGTAGGATATTTTCCGAAACCGTTTACCTGACTTCTCTTTTTCTGAATATACTGTCTATGTTACACGCACAAAAATTAATTTATGATCAAAAATTATGGATCTACATATCAGCATACCATAAAAGTCATAAAAATCCTTAATTGGAAAAAATCGCTGGGAAAATCCCACGATTTTATTGCACATTCATTAATTTTGCAATTATTTAGTTGACACCACAAAAAACAGGTACCTATCCATTTTGCCCGTTGTTTTTGTTATTTCCGACCGATTTCTGCATTTAGTGGCTTGATGATGTCATTAACAAGTAAATCAACAGATATTTAAAAAAAGCCCAACATTATTGAAAGCATTTCTTGTAGTAATTCCTAATTAAATATCTAATTTTTTTAAAAATTCTTCGTTTGCGATAATATAGTTGACTAGCTGTATAAAACGATTAACACGACTTAAGAACTAATATCACTGCTAGTTTACGTTATTGGGAATCCATAACTTGCGCTTATATTGTCAGTATTTTCTTTTAAGTTTATCGTCCTGTCAATATTTTGTTGTATTCTTAGACTTTCTACTAACATTCTCATTTTTTGCTTTCTCTCTTTATCTAGTATTTTGACGTTGTCAAAATCTGGTGAGTGTCATGTGTGTAGAGCAGGGTCGCGCTGTCTTTGCAAAGAAGTATAGTGAGGGCGCCCACTGAGTTGTTTTTGCATTTGCTTCTCTCTCTCACGTACAGTGTACGTGTAAATAAACAAACGATGAATATCATGTGGTTGTTGTTTTTTACACCCATGCATACACATATGCTGTAGTATTGGTGGAAATATTATGGGCGACGCTGGTGTAGAGCATGTTGCGCCAAAGCTGTTGTTTCTTTTTTCTTTTCTATGTAAATTTTAATGGTCACCCATTCTAATGCTCAGAGATCTCTTTGTTGTGCCAATGTATACCTTATTGCAATCGTCGTTTGTTTTCCCTTTGCAATCGATTGGATAGACAACATAATTTTGTTGTTGTTTGTCAATTGGTGCTTTCGTGTTCGTGAATATTGAATTCAAAATTTTGTTGGCTCTGTATGCAAAGGTTATATCATTTTCCGTAGTTGATAATTGTCAAAGAGGCCAGGTATGTAAGTTACACTGTAAAAATGTTTATCTTTTTCTGTTTGTGAGCATTTAGTTTTAACTGCTGTGTGATTTTCTTCTCTTCTTATTTTATTGGTTATTTCGTCAATAAGTATGTTTACAATCTTGATTGGGAAGCTATTGTTTCTCAGAATGTTTGTTATGGTATATTTGTTTTTATTGAACGTCGCTGATTTGTGATTTTGGTCGCATTGTAGTTAATTATTCGCCCAGAAGACGTATCTTTTGTGTACCAATCAAAAATAATTTTTTTTATATTTTCTATCCAAGTTTACGTCTAGATACGGTATAGTTCCTTCTTTTTTCAATTCTATTGTAAATTGTATTTTGTTATGGTATCTGGTTAAAATTTGTTAATATTTTATCCGCATCGTCTTTATTAATAATTGCTAAAATGTCATCTAAATATTTGACTATGTATTTGATATTTATGTCCATAAGTTGTAGCTCAGCTAAAGTGTCGTCAAGAAGTTTATCTAATACTATATATGGATTTCCCATAGGGATTCCAAATATTTGATTGTAATTTAGTCATCAAATGCGAAGTAATTATTATCCTTTAAGCAAAATTGGAGAATTTGGAGGAAATGTTTCTTTGGAATCTCGGTGTGTTTTCTTATGTGGTCACATTTTTCCATTATTATTTTTATAGTCGTACGGACAGGTATGTTTGTGAAGAGTGAAACTGCGTCAAAGGAAACTATAATATCTGTTTCAGCTAATTCAAAATCTTTTAGTTCTTTCTTCAATTGAGTAGAGTTATTTATGTTATACTCCTTAGATATAATATTTTTCAAAATTTGGCCAAGGAATTTAGATAAATTGTAACATGGAACATTTACAGATGATACAATAGGTCGCAATGGTGTGTTTTGTTTGTGAACTTTTGGAAGTCCATAAATACGGGGGGCGTTTGCCGCTGAGCAATGTAGTCTATTCTTTTCAAATTGGTTAATATAGTTATTTTTATGCAATTTTTTGTAATTTGTTCGTTAGATCATTTCTTAGAACTTTATAGGTGTTTTTATCTTGAAAAAGTGTTTCCATTTTACTTGTGTAGTCTTTCCTAAACATTGCTACTGTCTTGTTACCCTTATATGCTTGTACTATCATGATTTCTTTATTGGTTTTGAAGAAGTTTTTTGTTCTCTTATATGTTGTAGAGATGAATTTTTCAGTTGGAGATTCCTTTTTGTTCCATTTAAAGTTGTTGACTCTGTTGGCAATTTTAGTCCTACATATTTCCTTATCGCTTTCTTCTAAATCCATTATGCATTGTTCAATGTCAGCAATAGCATGAAAAGATGAAAAGTTTGTTTTTGTTATTAGTAAGGCAAACTTCTTACCCAACGATAGTATCCTTTGCATTCAAATCAATCAATCAATATTAGTTTTGTTGTTTGAAACATAATTTCTTTCAGTGCATTTATTTATGCGTTATTATGCGTTTCTGTCAAACTCTTGTCTATTGCTTTTATTCTACTTTGTTGTTTTTGTTTGAAAGTGAAGTGATCTTCTTTGCTCAAAGTGTCTTGTAAATTAAAATCGATGCGTTGTAATATTTTATTTGTTGCTTTAATGTTTATGTTTGTTTGCGTGATTTCTAAGTTCAGAATTTTTGTGTGGAAGTTGTTTTCTATTGCTTTGTATTGTTGTTGTGTTGTTGCTAAATAAGTGTTTTACCTTCATAGTTGATTTTTTGTGTGAGTGGGAATAATACCATAGCTTCTGCATGTTAGTAGAAACGTCAGTCTCATTTTTTGTTGTATGTTATAGCCCATTTAGATATGACTTCATTAGCCGGAGTTAGCACATTATCTGGTTTTATTTGCTATTTCCAGCCAAAATCTACTAGATTTCCCATACAAAAATAAATCCTCGTATTGAGTGGATTTGTTTTAAATCTGACATAAATTCTCGTATACAACTCTGTTTTTTGCAACATGTTCCTAGAAAATACAAAAAGTTGCAAGCTGGCACAAGAAACAAGGTAGATGCATCGGTGAATTGCTACACTAAAAATAATTTAAAATGTAAAAATTTGTAAACAAGGCGAAAAAATTAAACCTGTTTTGATGTACAAAGTTGATTTTAATCAACCAAGATTAATATTTACTATTTCTAAACGATAAAATAAATCGTTTATTTATTTTAGATGGGCAAACTGCGATAAAAAATTCTTTATTTGCTCTCTAGTTAGCATTAGTAGCATAATGTGCTAACACTTTCAGTATTAAACAATAAATTTGCAATTTGACGTATGTTTTTTGAGACGAATTCAATTTACAAAAAATTCTTTTGACGTTTCAAAATCGATCGGATGGCTATTGCTAGACTCCGCATGTATTGTGAGTCCAACAATTGTTTTTGTCATATCCAACAATAGTTTTTGTCTGCTGGACAATATTATTCTCTTTTCTTGGTATTCGATGCCGAGGTGAAAAAACATTTTTGGTGAGTTTTGTTTGTATGTGTTCCCCTTTTCTTTGTTTTTTATCTTTGTTCTCTTTTGTGTATGTACACCATGAGATTCTTGTTTTTTCTTTCTCATACTTCTTTGTGTTTTGATAGTTGAGTTACACGACAATCTGAGATGTGTTTTTGGTCGTAATTCTTTTCATATTTTTTGTGGTTTTATTGTATTCGTTATGTTGGGGTATGTGTTTGGAGAATCAGCGCAATGGAGTAGTTATTTTTCTTCATTCAATTTGTCTTTTTAGTTAGACCTGGCAAAACCTGGCCATTTGTTGTGTTTGTCAATGCTCATAATATTAAGTCTGTCTGGTTACTTTCCCAGCAAAAATTTTCCAGCAAGAACTTTCTCAGAGAGTAAGGGGTTTTTGTTCTCTTTTGCTAGAAAATTGTAAAAAGTAAACAGACACCTTCCCAGCAAAAACCAGCAAGCAATCAGCTGGCTTGCCAAAACAGACAATTTGTCCGCCAATAAAGGAAGCAAACACGTTGTATTTTATTAAAAATAAAAAAGAAAATGAAACAAAAAAGTATTTTTCCACTTTACAAATTTGTTTTCCATAAAACAATACAATTAGACTATGTTATTTCCACAATAAAATGGTTTTTAATTTTCACAAACATAAATCAACAACAAATTAAAAACAGATGATTGATTGTTTTCAGGAAGAAGAAGAGCTTGCAAGTGCTTGCTAGAAGAAATTTGTCCAGCAAGAATTTGCAAGCTCTCAGTGAAAGAACTGTCAAAATGTCTCTCTCGAATCGCTCTCTTTTGCTGGTTTTTTGTGTTAACAGACGACTTCCAGCAACAATTGGTACAAATTGTTACAAATTTTAGGGTAACCAGACACAGCTATTATACGTGACATTTATACCAAAGTTATGTGGAAAGTATATATGAGAATTATATACGATCAAACCAAAATTTTCAGTAACAGGTTTTCTGGGCTGACAATAGTTTTTGTAAAAGTTCTAGATTATGATAGTTCCTACCATACCATACTATTTTCAATGATTTTTTACAATATTGAGGAATTTCACAAGTTGTTTTTTGTTTTGTATGTTTAGAGCAAACGTTGGTATTTTTGGATTTGCAATTGCAATGCTTGATCAAAACAAATTAATTGATAGAACAAAAATAGACATTGTTGTTCCAACAAAAACGAAAAATATTTTTTTTCTGCCTGTATAACTCGGTTTGACAATGGACCGGTAGAAATGAAGCAGAAAATACCTATTTTTGAGTTGTAAAGTATAAAAGCAATACAAATTTGCCATTAAAATCTAAAACGACAGGCCAGCAACACGGAGTTAGTTATAAAAGTAATGAGTTATGTACATAAATGGAAGCAGTTTCTTCCTATGACATGCCCATTTCAAAAGAATATCTTATTCGTTATTAAGAAATATTATCTGGTTAGAAGTTTTTGCTGCAATATGGAAGCGCCAATATTTAAATTTTTTTTAAAGAGATATCAATGTTGAACTGCAAATTACGTGAATTTCAAGGTACAGTGAACCGAAATTGAACAAACCCTTGTGAATGCCTTTTGAAATAAAATACACTGAGTTATTTATTTTTTAATATAATATTCTCTATATTTTTAATTCTTTTTCTTTCACTTTTTCATGTTGTTAATCGTTTCTTTGTTGTGTTGTTTTTCTTTTATTATTTTTAATGTTTGACTTGTAAGTTTCATAATTTTTATTATGTTTTTGGATGTTATTTTGTTATGTATTTTCTTCATACTTTTCTATATAATAATATATAATAATAATTAAAGAATTTTTTGTTTGGTTTTCATTTCATCTAAATATTTCAGTTAATAATACAATATAATAATAATTGTTCATTAATAATATTTTCTTTTTTATTATAATAATAATTTATTAACCATGTTGCTGTTATTTTTTTCTTTTTCGTATTTGCATTTTTTCTTTATAGTATTTTATATAATTTTATCAGTGTTAATTCTGTTTGGTATGATTTGACTTATGTTAGATTTAAATTTTTCGTTTGGTTTTCATGAGGGCTTTTATTCAATTCAAATCAATTAAATATCTTAATTGATTAAGATACATTTAAAATATTTATAATAAGTTGTAAGAATAATATGGAATCATGATGTCAGGATTTTGCTGTACTAATTAAAATATTATTTTATGATTTGAAATAAATACCGTTTATTTTAGTTAATTTTTTGTGTTTGGTTGGAAATATTTAGTTGTATTTGAAAATATTTATATGGCAAATTTATTAGTAAATCATCATAACATAACGATAAAATTGCATTGAAAATGATTGAGAGATTGATAAAAATTTATTTTTTATTCATCATTTAATAATTTAGAAAATCGTATATCCTTTATATTAAACATATAACATAAAACCTAATCGAGTTCTCGCTCTTTCTCCTGCTTTTGTGTTGTTATCCTTTTTACGTATCAATGGTTCTTTTAATATTTTTGTTATTATTTCACTTTTTTAATCATAATATATAACTGTGCGTAGTAATAATTTTTTCTGTTCTCGTTAAATTTTAGAAATAATACATAAAATATAACTATGTTATATTCAAAAGAGACTGACACAATCCCAATTTTTTAGTGGAGAAAATTAGTTGTTTTAATAAAATATTAAAACAACAACAATGGAAGTAAGCCAGACTATTTTGGAAAAAAGCTAATATTCTAAAGTGAAATATAATATTATTTGATTAAATTTTTTATTGCAATACCAAAATAAAATTCATGAAGTTCCTTAAAAAAATTATTTTAAATGAGATTTTTTATTTGTTTTCTACTATTGATATAATTGGTTTGCCTAATACCTTTAACATAAAAACAAGTATTGTATAAATGCATTATCTCATGTTTTATAGGAACTTCTTTTAAAATAAATTTAATAGTTCTTATTCCTTAATTGAATTAAAAACAAAAAAAATCAATTATTAAACCATCAAAGATAATCATTTGTTCATATCCACCTGTACTAATGAAATACTCGAAAACAACAACTCTGCCTTTAATTTTTTTTTGTTTAAATAGCATATGAAGACGAGTAATGTTAAATGAACTCAATATGTAATCCAAAATTTAAATTTTCTAAAATTGTTTAGCAATTTTGAAATCCGACCTTTCGCCACAGGCAGACGGCTCCGAAATGGAAAAAAGTGTATAAGAGAGAACAGAAAAACATGTGAAATACACAATTATGGAGTCGTTCTCAAAACTGTACTCTGGTCCCAGATTCCAATCACTACTATAGAATAAAATTCTGCAAAAAGATTAATTGCAGACTTTCGAGAAAATAGTACAGATGACAACCGTACGATCCTACAGTCTTGCTCGATCAAAGGTACAAGTGGATAATATTTGATACATGTTGAGGAATGACAGTTGGTGTTACGACTTCTATAGTAAAATATGATTTGATTTTTGAATTATCTTTGAGGTTGTTCTGCGTTAGTATTCATTGTTATAATATTATTAAAAGCATAATTATACTTCTAAGTTATATATAGCATGTAGGAATAATGTATTCAAGTGTATTATTAATGAAACGTATTTTTCCTTTAAATAGTCGATTAACATTATTTTTATGAATAACTTAATTGTGAGAAATGTGTAATTAAAATAATGTTTGAAATTTTGTAATTATTAAAAATTGATTTGATTTTAACTAAAACTTAAAAATGATGTGATATCCCAAAAAATTTGTCTTCGATACATTCCAGAAATACTACAGAGTATTCCGAATGAATGTTGAGTTGTTTTGTGTCTGTTTTGAAATACGAAAGGTTTGTTTTTGTACAGTGTCTAGGTTTGTGTATCTTATTAAAAAAAAACTTTGCTAAATCCTTTACACTCTTTATAGATATTTCTTTTGTGTTAAAATTTGTTTAACATTGTTTTTAATTACTTTTATTTTTGTTTGTTTCTTTGTAGCTCAGTCTTTTACTAATTTTTTTTGCTTTTTTAATTTTTAGTCTACCATAATAAGATTTTATATATATTCTCTATGTTTATGTACTGATCTTATCTTATAAGAAAGTATTGTTAAAAGCATTTGTAAATTTAACTGATTTCTTTTACTGAAAACAAAATAGCAGCAAATAAAAAGTAGTTATGCTATTATTTGTATCTATGTGGAAACTAAGTTCCTAGACGAGCGTATAGATAATACTGCAGACAAGAAGTTCCACCACAAAATTTGACAACCAAAGGTAATAAAATAAACGGGCAGCAGTTATCCTATCGTGCGAATATAGTTCAATTAAATTATCTAGTTCACTATGAAGTTCCAATGTATCGGTTCGTTTGTATGAAAAAAAATTACGTATGAGTGATTTTATACATTCGTATGCATGAACTAGGAACTAGATTCACCGTACTAACCAATACGTTAGTGTGAATGAAATCTAAAAAAACATTTTTTTCCAAGACAGGTGGACTATAAATCATTAAAACTAATGGAATCTCCTAACACCTGACGGGAAGTTGATGTATCAAAATGCGGCAGGGTTAAAATAAGCGGTTACAAAATGTTCTTGACCAATAAACCTCGCTGCACTGTACAACATGGAATGCACAGTCCATACCAAAGGTTAAGACTCCATAAGATAAACTGATGTACCAGCAGCATATATGTATATGTATGCTAAATGAAGAAGGACAAGGGGACACTCGAAAATGATATGTATCATTAGGTCTCTATTTATAATATCTCGATAATGTTCAAGTAGACCTTTCCCGCGGGAAATTTGTTGTTCCTTCCGGTTTTTTGAACAGATTTCTAGTCTTCAGATCATGTTAGTGTGTTAATTTTGTCCTTTTTTATTCATCCAATAACAAAAGATAACTTGTAATAATGAGAAGTCAACGTTAAAACTGATTTAATCGAGTATAAGTGTAACAGCATAGAAATGCAAGAAATTTATAATAATGGTTAACATTTGGAATGAAAACTTAACTGGAAAACCCTTCGAACAATCTGGCCATATTATCATACATATTACTATAAATTTTATATAAAATTTCTTTTGATCTTCTTCGAAACTGATATCGTTTATATTTGTTTGTCACCAAGATCTCTGTTGTAATATTCGTGACTAATTTGCAACCACTGTTCAGATTAGAGTTTCTGGTCGGGAATTCCCGTCCCGGAATTTCCCGGGAATTCTCGATTTTTTTCAGACGGGATTTCCCGGGACAATTTTTTGAAATTCCCGGGAATACGGGTATTTGTATTTTTCATTTATAAGTCTTATATTATTTGTCTTATAGTTATTTAAAGTTGAAAATATAGTGGAATAGCGATTATTCATGTCCCGATAATTCGTAATTCCCGATCATTTGTAACAAACTTTGGGTCCATAGTAAAAATCGCGATATTTCGTGTAAAGTACATACATTTTGGTCCTCTCAATAATTATTGTTTTTTCTGGATTTCGAAGTCTGTATAACCTCACATAATTCTGAACTTTATGGAGCCATTTCCTTGTTGTTCTAGTCCATAGTTTTATTAATGACATTCCTGAAGTATATAAATTTGCTAAGATATAAACTCTGTGATCGATTCGAATTGTTGTTTTCTCCACAATTATTGTATGTAATATTAAAAACTTTATAATGTGTAAGTGGCAAATCGTGTATATTAGGAATGAAAGTCAGTAATAACTATAGTATGTGTGTTCATATAAGTACGCCTCTATATCTTTGGTGCCACCGTGGTGCAATTGTGAAGCTTTGTACACAGAAGGTCAACCTTGTAAAAATCCTTTATCAACGGATTTATTCTATGATCGACACGCCCCATAAAAAGAACTCCCCATACCATTGACCTAAAAATAGAGTCGCACAGCAATCTATGATATGAAGGAAGCCTTTGCGAGGATGGTCGTGGGAAACAGCAATTTATATAATCTCCGCAAATTAGAAGAATTGGTTGGAACAGCTGTCATATATGATGTATTGGTACTTTCAAGATTTTGGCGCATCGTCGTTAATTTTGTTCCGTATTGTTGCAAAGAGATAACTAATGATACAACTGTACATATATGGAGTATTTATTTCTTTTATGTTTGTTCTCTTTCACGTCTATGCCCCACAAACTCGATTTCTCATAGTCCCGGGAATTCCCGGGTTCCCGGGAATGAGAAATTTGTATTCCCGATGTCCCGGGAATGAAAAAAAGTCGGGAATTCCCAAACTCTAGTTCAGATTTATAACAACTTTTCTTTGTTCAATAAATAAAATTCAATTCAATAAAAATTTGAATTTATATTTTATATGTATCGTAACCTTATATCAGTCAAATAATGAAATTTAAACTAAAATATTATGTGTTTACATTCTTTTGATTCTGCCTGCATTTGCTAATGAGTTGAATTTTTCGAATACGTCAAACCACAACTTTACCTTTCAACAAGAGAGGGAGGACAAGACAAAAATATTTTATGTAAAGAATACCTCTAATGACGGCATGATGGCTTCAGAGAAAATCGGTAAAAATCGGCCTTTCAGACGATTCTTTTAATTTAATAACAAATATTACGACACCTTTTGAGATAATGTTTTTTTGACCACAATAGCTGTGTCTTTTTACTTTTTCAGTTAGCTTTACTCAGTAACTTCTTTTCAGGGAGTAAGAGAGATTTTACTCTTTCACACGGAAATAGAAGAAAAAGTAACCAATACGGAAAGGAGAGAAGTCGGGTCGACTATATGATACCCTACACCACTGTGAATATGTACCCTATAGGAAACCGGGGTCATGTTTCAGCATGTCACCACTTTGGTAGAACAAATACAAGGTAAAGTTAATACTACAACAAATACAACTCGAACAACAACCACAAAGGAATTTGTTTTTGTTTGTAACGTTACTGCCAGTTGTATTTGTAAACAAAACAAGGAAATGTCTATAAATTATTGGAATTTAAAAAAGTAATAATTTTTCACATTTGGTTGAATATTTTGGAAAACATGAATGAAAATTCGTTACATTTTCACTTTTTATGTTTCCACATCATTCCACTAAATGCATAAATTCTCGCAGAAAGTAGAATTCTTGCAGAAAAGTTTGGGGTCGCTGGAAATTCACTGAAAAAGGAGAAGCTGTTTCAATGTTTTGTTTTAGAAATCAAAGAAGCACATGTTTATTAGGGCTTTATTTTTTTTAATTTTAATAAAATACCTCACATATTAACAAACGTTGTATCGCCTCTACAAGCGGGGATTTACTGCGCGGCTTATCGTTCGAATTTGGAGGAGGTTACATATCATTGATATGAATAAGTCTTTCTGGGAAATGGTTTTTTCCGAATGATATATTTTTTTTCTCAAAAAATATATGTCCCTAATGTACATCGAAATAGAAATAAATGTATAAAATGTCATATGAAATTTGGCACTAACGTTACAACCCAGTTCAGTCAGCTGTGTATTGCTGCTACCTTTTCTTATTCTACCATGACTTTTCCCTTAATAAGAAGAAGCATTGTTTATATTGACAGTTGATAGCCCTACTATGCATCTTCTTACTTTTTCTTCATTTTCTAATTGTTTGGTGTAAAATAATTTTAGCTGTTCGTGAAAAAAGTGGTTTTGTAAAAAATTAATAAAAAATTTAATTTAAATTTAACGAGTGATTAAATATAAAATATATACATAATTTTAATAATAAAAAGTATGAGCAAAAGATATTATAAAAGACAAAGAAATTGTGAGGCGGCTGACAACATTTGTGGTGAAATTTGACATTTTGTGGAACCTTTAGAGAAGATTGTGGGGTCTGACGAATATATTGCCCCGTTTCGCTGGAAATGCTGAACATAGTAATGAAATCGATTGCGAGGACATTTTGTTTGTTTATGTTTATTATATGTATATGTTTCCTCGTTTCAATTCCTAGAGTCTGATGATAAAACGTTAAAAGCAGCAGAAGAAGAAATATTTTAGAAACCAATAGAAATAATAATAGAAGAAAATAAAAAGGCGATGATAGTTCTGGCAATGAAAACGATTTCATAGTTTAATTAGAAAGACTGTTCTGTCAGTTAATTTTTTTTCTTTCGAGTGTTCCTTAAACTTCAAAATTATATACACAGTCTGTGTGTATGTGTGTGCGGTTTGAATAATATGCCAAACAATTGTAAAAACAAACGAATTGTGATTTTTAAAATTGTTTTTACAAAATTTGTATGGAAGAATTTAGGATTGCAATGAAACAATCATTTAATTATATCCACAATACCATAATGTGGACCTTGACCCTTCATTCAGTTTTCACGTTTTTGATCAAATTCCCAAAAACATTATGCCTGATTTAGACTACTCATAAATCCTCCACTGGATTTAATAAATCCAGTATACATAAATCCCGCATCATTTACATATACCATTAGGAGGATTAAAGTGACAGTCCGTTTCTTTTCGTCTACATTTATATAAACATTATATGTATCTAATCATTTGCCCAACTAGTATTGTGAAGAACTCAATTTTCTGTACAATGCTTTGCTATTTCCATTCTATTTGCTTTATTTTATACCATTCTTTCTCGGAAAATTATTATTTATTTTATGATATCAACTCAATTCGCAAACTGTAACGGATGTGTCGTAAAAAGTGCTGCCACTATTGACACCTTCTGGAAGTGTAGAGTTTTTTTTTCTACAAAACAGAGTTGTATTGGAGGATTTGTACCGGATTGAAAACAAATCTAGTCAATACGATGAATTAATTTTGTATGGTAAATCCGGTAGATTATGGCCGGATTTAGCAAATGAAACCTGATAATGGGAAAATCTGGCTAATGAGGTCATATCTAAATGGCCTATTACATACAAATGCACAAGGACATAATACCCTTTACCAGAGTGTGGTGTTGGGTATAAAAATACCAATTTAGCAAAATAACGGCTGTTTACCAAAACAAAATCATTGTCACCTGTTATTGCTTTCTTATATACACCTATTTATAAATACTTTGTCAATTTGTACTTTGGAGTTATACAAAATTTAAACACACATACACAACACATACATTGAACGCAGTAAACTTAGATTTTATGAACCTTTATGTAAATCAAAAAAATATAATTTTCATTCATTCTAAAATAAAGAAACGTTGAGAAAACAACAATTGCCGAACAGTTTTAAATTTTTTTCCGAAGAAATATTGACAAAGAAAATATTTTTTCTGGATTGTTCAGAATTTTTTCCGTAATTGTGTACGGATATTTTGTTTGAGATTTGCTGCCTTTGGATTAATCTGGATTGGGTTTCCAGACTTTCACTATCTCGAGCAAATTGGGAATATTTTAAATCTCTGAACTCTGCCAGAATTTTCCACGTTTGTGTGTGGAAGGAAGTTGGAAATTTGTCAAAGCAATTTTTGGAAGTTTGCTGCGTAGTAGTGAGTAATCATGCCTAGATTACGTTCTGGACGAGCAAGATCCGTTTCTCCTGTTAATGGCGCTCCGGATGAGTTAAATGCAACTATGAGGGAGGCACCTCCGCCCATAGAATATCAACTAATGGGCGTAATTGAAGGCTTAAGGGATTTGAACAGAGCCGTTGTAGAAAGCCGTACGGATATTACTTCTTTACGGAAGCAAATGGATGACATGGAAGAAAGAATCTCAAGAACCGCAATGGGAAGTTCCAGCTCAACAAGGAATGATGTGCAGCTGCCAGAAAGAAATATATCAGATCAGAATGTTGCCGGTCAGCCCGACAATTCCAATGCAGAAGTCCGTGAAGAGCAAGTTCCGAGCAGGAACGTTGGAGATGCTGCATCTCATCATGAAAGATTTGTGTACGCAGAAGGTATGTGTAAGTTGTACGACTTGCCGCCATTTACCGGTAATGCAGACGAATGGCCGTTATTTATTGCCAATTTTAATGATACGACTGAAGCATTTAGATACAGTCATCGCCAGAATTTAATGAGACTCCAGAAATGCCTTTCTGGACCTGCTAAAGAAGCTGTTTCATCTATGCTTATTTATCCGAATGATGTTCCGAAGGTAATAGAGGAGGATATATTAGTACGGTCTCAAATACTTAAAGTGAAGCAATTCCCTAATATTTGTAAGAAGAAGCTGGATCAAATAATATCTTTTTCAACAACAGTGAGAAATGTAGTTGCCTTCCTGACGTCAGCTGGATGTCAACACCATTTGATGAGTACTACACTACTGGAAGAAATGGTCTCAAAACTTCCTGTCGAACATCAATTTCAGTGGGCTAGAGAAGCTGCAAAAATTAAACCATTCCCGACTGTGTCTGACTTTTGTAAGTGGCTGGGTGATTTGGCTAAAGTTGTGGGTATGATGCCATGCAGTTCCTCTTCACTGGTTCAGCCGCCAAATAAGATGATGATTCTCGACAAAACCAAGAATGTGAAAGAGAAATGTGAAATTTGCAAAGGGGATCATATCATTGCCAAATGCAGGACATTTATTGAGAAAATCGCTGTCCCTGAAAGGTGGGAAAAGGTAAAAAAGTTCAAGCTTTGTTTCTCTTGTCTTCATAAAGGTCATGGAACAACGGTATGTCGGTTTAAGAAGACGTGCGGATTGGATGGCTGCCCGCGGTTCCATCATAAACTGCTGCATGACGACAAAACTGTAGCAGATAATGCTACGCAAATGTTGAATTGCAGACATCCTCACGGTCAGTTAAGCAAGCTGTTCAAAGTTGTGCCTATTAAGCTGTATGGACCATCAGGATATTTGAAAGCATATGCCATGTTTGACGAAGGATCTTCTATTTCCTTGATCGACGAAAATACTGCCCGTCTGTTGGGACTTAAAGGCAAGTATTCAGATTTGACATTGCAGTGGTACGGAGAAAAGGTAGTAAAGGAGAAGTCCTTCCGTGTCAGTTGTCAAATCGAAGGAACTCATGACAAAGCTGTTAGATATGAACTAAAAAATGTTCATACTGTGAATGAGCTGCGCTTGCCTGTCCAGTCTTTCTCAAAATCGGAACATCCTGGTTTAGCTTCGCTACCTGTTGAAGAATATGTAGATGCAACTCCAGTAATACTTCTTGGTTTGGATAATGCTTTCTTAGGTGTACCTTCCGATGTAAAAGAGTTTGAAAATTTAATAGCCTTACAGTCAAAATTAGGATGGCTTATTTACGGTGGAACCGGGTATACTAATAACCAGCCAACGGTTCTACATCTCAAGGATGATGTACTGCAGAATGTTGTTCAAGAATTCATATCTAACGAAAAGTTCGGCACCAACCCTGATATAGTTCCTCTAGTATCGGATGATGATCAAAAGGCTATGAATATTATGGAGTCAACTACAAAGAAGACTGGCGACCGATTTGAAATTGGATTACTATGGAAGGAGTATCCACCTATTATGCCCAATTCGTTACAAATGGCTCAGAAGCGATTAATCACGATAGAAAAGAAGATGGGTGAAGATTCTGAATACGCTGAAAAGTACAAGTCAGAGATTAAAAAATATATTGAAAAAGGATACGCTAGGAAATTAAGAGAAGAAGAAGTTGCTGATACGCGTTATCCTGTTTGGTATCTTCCACATTTTGGCATTACAAACCCTCACAAGCCGGAAAAGCTACGGGTTGTTTTTGATGCGGCTGCTAAAATTGCGGATGTGTCGTTAAATTCTTGCCTTCTGAAAGGACCTGAACAGGCAAAACCTCTTCTAGGAATATTGCTAAAATTTCGTCAAGGAACTATTGCTGTAGCAGCTGATATCCGAGAATTGTTTTCGCAAATCAGAATACGTGAAGAAGATCAACATTCTCAAAGATTTTTGTGGAGAAACGGCAACACGAATGAACCAGTGCAACATTTTGTTATGGTTACCATGATATTTGGTGCTATATGTTCTTCTTGTTGTGCAGAATATATAAAGAATTGTAATGCTACAGACTTTGCCCAAATATATCCTGATGCCGCAGGAGCCATAATTGAAAAGCACTACGTCGATGATTTTGTTGCAAGTTTTAGAAACGAGGCTGAAGCAATCGAAATATGTAAGCAAGTAGTTTCAATACACGCAAAAGGAGGATTCGAATTAAGAGGATTTGTTTCCAATAGTAAATATATCGAAAATAGCATGAATGGAGCAACTAGCCAAAATGACAGTAATGTGAATATGGAGAAACAATCATCTGCAGATAAAATTTTGGGAATGTACTGGAATAAAAGTGAAGATGTTTTTCAATTTAAAACAAAATTTTACTCTCTTGCCGAAGATGTTTTGAATAGTTCCAGAGTTCCAACGAAAAGGGAAATGTTAAAGATTGCTATGGCTGTCTTCGATCCGTTTGGCTTGATTGCAGATTTCCTGTTATATTCAAAAATATTGGTGCAACAAACATGGAAATATAAGTTAGATTGGGATGATCCAATACCAAAAGACCTGCAGAAAAAATGGTGCATATGGTGGAATGAGTTTCGGAACATTCAAGAATTCAAAATAAATCGTTGTCTGTCCCCAAAGTTGTTTGAATCCGATATACAACTACATGTATTTGTTGATGCAAGTCAAGAAGCATTTTCAGCAGTATGTTACTTTAAAATTAATGAATCTGTTTCGTTCGTCATGGGTAAAATAATATGTGCGCCTATTAAGATATTGAGTATTCCCCGTTTAGAACTCCAAGCCGCCGTTTTGGGAACAAGGATAAGCCAAGTTATAATACAGAATCATGAAGTCAGCATATCAAAAGTATTTTATTGGTCCGATTCTAAAACTGTTTTGCAGTGGATAAATTCAAGCGAAAGGCGCTTTAAAGCCTTTGTAAGTCATAGAATTGCGGAAATTTTGCGTTCAACGAATCCTTGTCAATGGAGATATGTACCTTCTCAGCAAAATCCGGCTGATTCCGGAACACGTACTGTTCTTCCTCCGAAGTGTACTAATAATAGCATTTGGATAACGGGTCCAGCATTTTTTAAAGAAGACGAAACTCATTGGCCAGGAAATGAAATTATTTTTAACAAGGGTACACAAGAGGAAGAAATATGTTCTAGCTTGCATGTGTGTACGGTTCAAGATCAGTCGCTTATTAACTACCATAATTTCTCATCATATACAAAGCTAAAAAGGAGCGTAGCTTGGGTATTACGATTTGCTAGGTTGAGTCCCGTTTATTCAGGTGATTTGAATAATATCGAATTAGATCGAGCTGATAAAACAATCTGTAAATTGGTACAAGCTGAATGTTTTAAAAGTGAATTAAGGGCTTTAAGGGAGGGCGTGTCAATATCAAAAAGATAGTAGTTAGTTCCTTATTTGGACGATGATGGTATACTTCGTGTGAAGGGACGTTTGGATGAAGCTTTGTATTTGCCATTTGACGCAAGAAGACCAATAATACTACCCCAAAACCACCGAGTGCCTAAATTAATAAAGGAGTATTATCACAAAAAGAATCACCACCAAAACAAAAGTCTCGCTATAAACGATTTGCGGCAAAGATATTGGATTCCTAAAATAAAAACTCTGTATAAAAGGGTGAAGCATGAGTGTCTGACATGCAAAGTTGATTCTGTTAAACCGATAATACCACAAATGGGACAATTGCCACCGGATCGAGTTACGCCATTTGTAAGGCCGTTTACGTATACAGGTGTGGACCTTTGCGGTCCCTTCGACGTGACAATTGGACGTCGTAAAGAGAAGAGATGGGCCGTAGTCTTTACATGTCTAACTGTAAGAGCCGCTCATATTGAACTTGCCCATGATTTGTCTACAGATGCCTTTATCTTATGTCTGAGAAATTTTATAAATCGCCGAGGTACACCCGTACGAATCAGGAGTGATAATGGCACTAATTTTATTGGAGCACAAAAACTTTTAAATAAGGAAGAACAACTTATTAATGAACATGATCTTTTTGAAGAAGCATCTAGCCGAAATATAGAATGGATTTTTAATTGCCCGGATAATCCTAGTTCTGGTGGCGCATGGGAACGATTAATTCAGATAATAAAACGATTGCTGCAGAAAACACTAAAAGAATCATCTCCACGAGTTGAAACACTGCAGAGTGTGTTAATTGAAGCTGAGAACATCATAAATTCAAGACCACTGACTGAAGTACCTGTCGCAGCAGAAGATGATGAACCTCTTACACCAAATCATTTTTTAATCGGCTGTTTAAATTCTACTCAAACTCCGAACGTAACGGATGAGAAGTTGTGCATTCGTAAACAATGGAAAATTGCACAAAATTTGAAAAACCGTTTATGGAAAAGATGGATCACGGAATATCTTCCACAACTGATTTGTATGACTAAATGGCGAAATAAGTCAGTTCCTGTTGAAGTTGGCGATCTCGTAATAGTTTTGGACAAATCCCTTCCCAGAAGTCAATGTTTGAAAGGCCGGATTATAAACGTTTTTCCTGCCAAGGACGGCCAAATTAGAATTGCGGAAGTTAAAACAATAAGTGGAATCAAACGCAGACCTGTATCGAAATTGGCAGTTTTTGCAAAGAATATTGGTGAATCGGATTGATTCACGGGGAGGAGAATGTTATTGCTTTCTTATATACACCTATTTATAAATACTTTGTCAATTTGTACTTTGGAGTTATACAAAATTTAAACACACATACACAACACATACATTGAACGCAGTAAACTTAGATTTTATGAACCTTTATGTAAATCAAAAAAATATAATTTTCATTCATTCTAAAATAAAGAAACGTTGAGAAAACAACAATTGCCGAACATCACCAATGTATGGAAGAAAAACCAAATCCAAAGCAGTAAAAAAGTTCTTCAATTTTAAGTAAAATAAAAAAAAAATAATTAATTGATTAAATAACACTATGCAACATTTGTAAGCTAATTACGTGCAAAACACTTCTGCCGAGCATTTTAGAAAAAACCATATTTGGGTTTTGTTTTCTTACATCGGGGTTCTGATTTCATGGCCTCATCTAAACATGGTGAAATATTGACTTTCCATAGCAAATCGGGGCTATAACTCTGAAACCAGTACTAATCTTGTTTTGACCTCTGCAGCAAACTTGTAGATAAGAGCAAGAAGAACGTTTTTGGAGCAATAATGAAAGTGAAAAACTGCATTTATTGTCTAAAATTATTGAATATATGTATCTAAAAGTTCCATAACTGGTACATATTTCGTAGCGTATCTCCAAAATTGTTAAATTTTGTTAATGTTATTTTTGAGAAAAGTATTTGCTGAAATGTAATACACAACTCTTCGGAACATTTCATTATTGTAAAATGTCGCGTCGTTTTTAGCATATTTTTTTAACGACAATTTGATAAATATGTCAATAATTCATTGAAATCCCAAATGTGAGAATAAACTACCTATGTGAACATTGTTTGATATATATTTTGTAGACGGTATAATGATATGAAATAGAGTTTGACAATATTTTGAAGAATTGCCAGGAACATAATTTGGAAAATCTTAGGAAAGCTTACTTGGTTCAACACCCAAAGGTTGATGCAGGTGGATGCAGTTTTTCCTACTTCATCTGTTTGACATATAAGTTTTACTACTTTAGGGCTACAATATTGCTGGCGACTGTAAAGAAACATTCTTATTAATTTCTGAGATAAGGACCGCTCAGTGGAAAAAAAGGCTCAGTTTAGCCCGGTATAGATGAGGCCATAAAATCCAAACCCGATCTAAGAACACAAAAACCAACTGAGGATCTTGTAGTCTGAACATATACTTTCCGAAAATGCCCAATAGAAGTTCTTTGCATTTACAGTGTTGCGCACTGTAATTAGTAAATACAATTGAATCGCAATATTTTTATTATTTTTCCACAAAAATCAAATAAACATTGAACAGCAACCATTAGAAAGTTCTCAGCAAACAACTGAAAAAATTGTTCTCTCATTTCGCTGTCCTTTACTGAACTTTTGTGTAAAAATACAACATTTAGTAATATTTCGTAATAATTGTTACGAATTATCAGGTAAAGGACACTGCTAATATTGACAAGCAATATACCACAAGATGAGTTGGCAGGAAAAATCGAAGATAGATTTTTTACTAATTTGGAAAATTGAGTTTGTAGCTAAATTTGAATTTTAGTCTTATTTTTAATAAAGATAAAAATCTAAAAATATGAAATGTCAATGTTAATAAACGAGTTAAAGACGCAGTTATTCTAAATTCAGATAAGATTGAGTTTCCCTTTTCAATCAACCTTACTATACACTTACAATAGGTATACATCTCCATTCCACTCTTCTGCCTAACCTATTATTCCGCAAACAATATAGAAGGAGATTTCGTCAATCAAGGATTTCTGCCCGATTCCAATTTTTTGTGCATTTATAATACAACAAAATGTATAAAACACTCAGACTAGAATTATTGACGGGGGTTTAACAATGGTTGAAGCTATGAGATGTTACAGCCAGTAATTAAATCCATTATGTGATCAGGAATTTGTTTAAAAATATCTATCAAATCTGCAGTTTCCTATCAAAACTTAAAAAAAACATGTAAAATAGGAAATTGAATTTTCAATCTACCAAAACAGAATATTTTTTCAGTCCCTAAATGAAAACCTTTTTTGATGTATGTATGTGTACAAATACTAAGTATGTATGTAAGTATATACTATGAATGTTCTTCTTTCTTCGTAATACCCAAAAATTGACTTTTGCTTTTTGTTTTTAAAAAATACATGGGGATTCTGCACTTTATGCAACGATTTTGAATGCATGGTATGGAATATTTTTCTACTTCTGATTCTGTTTCTGACACTATGACTTTGATTATGTGTAGTTGTAGTTTAGCGGTAAAGTTTGATGTTGTAGTTATTAGTTTCTCTTTCTATGTCGTAAGTTTTTTTGTAATTTGTTTAATTTTTTGTTTTTTTTTTATGTGTTGTTTGCTTGGATCCAGTTTGTGGCTTGTTATTTTATTTTAATCTGCAATATAAAATAATTTAAGATGTTATGTTACTTATGCATGTATGTATTTTAGGTGTATTGTATATAACTCCGTGCGATGGAGTGATAGTATGTATATTTTTTTAATTTTCCCTTTTTAATCTCATGTAACCATTTTGCTTGTATGTATATATAATTTTATTTTTAAGTGTTATTTATTTACGTTTTATAAAAAAAACTTCTCATTCTATTACCACTTAATTTACTGCTTTCCTTATTTTTATGTCGTGTTATAACTGCTAAATTATCACTACAAGTTATGCGAAAAAGTTTTCTGTTTTTGAGGAAATTAAGTTTTCTAGGTTTTGGGATTAGAATAACTTTGCTACGAGTTAAAGGTTTCAATGTGAAATATTTTGATGATGAATTGTTATGAAATTTCTTGATGAGTTCTATTTTACAATGTTATTATATTCGAGTGTAATGATTTGATTTGTTATTATGGAATGTATTGGAAGTTTTTGGATATAATAATTCAACCAACATTTCTTTTTGTTTTTTCTAAATCAGTTTTATAATTTTTGTATGTGTATTTGCTTCATTGATATTTACGTATTACATGAGAATTTTAATTGAAAATTATAGCTAAGCCTTCAAATTACATAACATACTTAATTAAATTATGCTTTATGACGTTTTGAAAGTATATTTCATTATTTACACTTTTCTGAGGTTTTGCATTCAGTAAATTTTTAAGTCTTAACATAACTAGGTATTTTTGTTAATTTGCTTAAGTGAATGTAGATTTTCTTCGCCATACTCAAAATGTTTAAATGAAAAAAAATGTAAACTTAAGATTGTTTGTGTTTAGTGAATTCTTACTTTATATCTTATGTTGAATATCCTACTAACAATTTTGAAGTATATTTTTTAGTGTTTTTTAATATGTAAATCCATTATATAATATTAATGAAACATTTGTTGTTAAGTTTCTATTTTCGTCAGTTATATTACTAAATCTCTAAAGCGATTAATGTAATTTCCTAAGCTTATGTTGTGATGTCATATATGTTTTTATTGTATTACCAATTTTAATACTTAGTATCTACCTATGAACTATAAACTATTACTAAAATATTAATTTGTATATATATTTTTATTTTTTTTTTATTTAAGAAGCACTTGAATATATATTGTTAATAAAAAAGTTTCTTTTTGTTTTATATATCTAAATTTTTGTTGTTTTTATTATATGTTTACTAAACAAAAAAATCATAAAAACGGAAAAAGTTAATCATTGTATTGTATGTATACTTTCTGAAAAAGAAACTCATAAAATCAGTAGAGGGATATATTAAATGCAAGATACTAAATGTTTCACATTTGACATAAAAAAGTTGAAAATGTACTGGTGGTGCATTGAATATAAAATGCATCATAACAACTTTTAAGATGGCGCGCGGTATTAATACTGCAATGAAACTAGATATGACTTCGGCTGTAGATTTGGATATTCTTGTACAATTTCTTAATGTGAATTTTAGCAATAATATTAAGTTCTTTTATTCGTGTCAAAAAGTTTTATCATTAAGAAATGACAGGTCTTTACCTGAATTCTTCTCATATGTAACACTACTAAATTAACCTTAAAGACAACTAAGAAATAAGATATGAAAGACTATTGCTTCGGATCTCGCCAAAGATCAATATCAGTTACTTTGTTTTTGTTTGTAGACATGCTCAGGCGAAGCATTTTAAAATTAACCAACCCTGCTTTTAAAAAATATTTGATTCATTTTAGTTTACAAACAAATAACAATTTCCACAATAACAGGGCGCAATTCAAATGAATTTGTTTTCGAATCGTCATAGAGAAATATACCAATAATTTTTCATTCAAGTTGAACTGAATGATCGAAGAGATTTTTGCAAATGAACGGAAGACTAGTTTTTATGTTCCTTGTGCAGCTAGCTTATCAGGCATATTGGATTGAGTTATAAATGGTGGTTCAGTTGAAAGTTCGCTCAATGTAAGCTTTGATCCAGAACCAGAAAACTTTTACTATTTGTGCCACTTTTGCAATATTTTGAGAAAAAGCCGTTCCCATACTTTAAAAGCTAGCAAAAACTTTTTAAAAAAATTGCCTGAATAGAGTTCTCTTTAGACACATTTATTTATGACAAATTTATTTATGTCTTTCACAATAAATCATAAGATTTATTTATGTTTTTTAGTTCTTTTAAGATTGTTCTGTGCCACGTCATCTTCGGTCGGCCAGGTTTCCAGGGCCGTTTATACAACATTCTCCTCGTTTTTCTAAGGGCGTGGCCAATCCAATTCCATTTTCGTCAGCATATTTGTCTTGTCTTGTTAACTTGATTAGGTCCTCGTTTAAAATTATGTTAGGCCAAAATATTTTGCATATTATTGGTAGACATTTGTCCACGAATACTTAAGTCAATATGTTGTAAACGAGTAAAATGTGAAAAATGAGATACACATACCACTTTATTAAAAAAGATCGGGAACGGAACAGTAGAAAAAACGTAAAAAAAACTGGAACAAATTTCAAAGTCGACCTACCAGCCAATCGGAAGGCGGTATCCATGTTACTATTACACTCAAATTTGTCATGTAAAAAGTTTTTAAAGATAGCGTCATTCAGTCAATTCAACAATGGCGCTGTTGTTTGAAGAGAATGGGGCGGTTTTTCGGGTAAAATGTGTAAAAATTTTAAAAACTGTTTAGTTCTGGAACAAAGCTTATGTTAATTTCAAACCTGCTTTTGCTGCCAATGGGACTAGCTCGTCTAGTTTGCTTTGCATATCATGGGAATTCCAAGATCCAAATCTACAAGTTTTTTTTGAAAGTCCAGACAATACCGCGTTTTTTTCTTTTCTAACGTCAGCATAATTTCGTCTAATACCACAGCGAATAACAATGAGGAAAGTGTTCTACTCCGGCATTTGTAATGACATGTAAAGATGCGTTTGAATACATTGCTATAACTATTGTTATTATCTTTTTTGGCATCCCTTTAGTTTGTAGTGCAGTCCATATGGCATTATGGGAGATTGTATGAAAAGTCAGTGGTGTTCGAAACTCGATGAACTGTTCGCCTGTTTCTGTATGTCGAAAGAAGAATGTGTGCGAAAGAAACACGTCCAAACTCTTGTGTGTTTTTCAAATCTGTTGTTTGTTTTGAAGCAAAAGTAAAGGTAAAATTATTTCGAAAACTAAAGTTCGCGCGTGTTTTATTCGCACATATTATTCTTTCGACATACAGAAACTGGCTGTTAGTGTTAGAGTGTTGGTTTGGTCCAGACAGTTTTTATGTGGGCTGAAACCAACTTGTTCATTTCTTCTACGCATTAATAAGTTTACCGTCGTCGTCTTTGATTAATGCGGTTCGGGATGAATTAGAGTTCGCCATGCACCCAACGAGTTGGTGTTATGCTCTCATGTTATTAGAACCTGCCACGGTTTCTGCAACTTCAGCAAGATTTTTGGCTAAGGTTTCACAGCCTCTACAACGTTTTTATAATGTGCTGATAATGGCGGGTTGTGTATTTTCTTTTCCTTAAGTTAGTTTCTTTCTCTGATAAGTTGTCGAGTTTCGTTCGTTATCCACATCTTTCGATTTTCTTTTTGCTTCGATTCGATTTCTTCATCGGTTATATTCTTTAGGGTTTTGTGAATGTCTTCCCATGATCTGGAGTTGGACATGATGCTTTCTCTCAGCAGTTCTGCCACCCTATTTCTTTTGGATATATCCTTTAGTTGTTCTACATCCAATCGTTTGTTTTTGTTTCATTCATTTTGGGGTAGACCTTTTTTAATTTTAGTCTAATTTTTATCAGCACAAGCTCATAACTATTTATATCTGCACCTCTTTTTGGGCGCACGTTATTTAAAGATCCTCAACATTTTCTTCGAATACAAATATGATCTATTTGGTTTTTTGTACTACCATTTTGAGATGTCCATATGTACTTATGGGTTTTTATTATGTGGAAATATGGATCCTCCAATCATCATGTCAATCATTGTAGTTTTTTATTCCAATCCCGTGTTTGCCTATAATATGGGATAGACCTATATTATCGCTATCGATTTTTTTTTTTTTTGCATAAAAAGAATATCGCGTTTGGAACATTTCGTATTGTTGCAGTTAATTGGTCGTAAAATTCAGAGTGGATCCCGCATCTTCCGTTGGAGCGCAACATTATATTATGTGTAGACACTTTCTTATTTTTATAAAAAAATCTTTTGATGCGTTCCAATTGAATTGCTTTATTTCTTTCAATATTATGAAGCCAACACCATGTTTGCTCCTCCCTTTCTTGTTACTATGCAATATCAGGTTTCCATTTGCTGGTGTTGTTTCATCTTTTCCGCACCAACGCATCTCACTAACTTCCAAGATGACTAGATTTAATTATTGAAATTGGTCTTCTAGTTGAGTCAATCTTGAAGTTGCTCGAAGCGTTCTAACATTCCATTGTCCAATTCTAATCCTTGTTCGTGGTTCAAATGTCAACGGGTTGGAGGGATCGTAGTTCATTCTTGTATTAGTTTCTGTGATCGATTTAATATAAGACGTGCTGCTGATTGGGCCCCAGAGTCCGAACCTAACATTAGGTTGTGATTAGTTTTGTATACAAATCAAATGCATTTGAGTATTTGAAATTTAAGAAAAAATTAATGAAATTATATTAATAAGAATTTTTTGGTTTGGCAATAGTAATGTTTTTTACCCAAAGTAATTGATTACATTTACGTGAATGACATGGTGACCTAGATTGGTAATCGTTCGTTCGTTGCTCATTCAGCCGCCCATTGATTTTAGTTCAACTAACTAACGAACTATTGTGAACTTTATCGCTTTATATAGTTCCTACGCTTTATTCAATGAATGGTTTAATTGAACTAGTTTGTTTGTAAATTATAGTACGTTTATATATAACCGGATTTAATAAACTCGCTGGGTTTCAAATGTAAATTCCTTTGCTTAACCCGGCAAAAAAGCTCTAATATATCACGATTGCACTATTACAATAACTGCGTTATATATTTATAGCACATTTAAAATATTGCCAAAAAATCCATTTCCGCACCCAATATACCTGACCAGCTGCTCAACCACAGATAACACTAAATGTCATGTTGCATGCATGTTAAAGTATATAAATAGCATTATAACACATTCTGCAAGGAGTAGAAGTATGTAAAATATATGGAAAAATTTTACATTGTACCTTAAGAGATATCCGAATATATCATATATCCGAAACATTTCGACAATCGAAGAAACTCATTTGACTTTGATCAATTGTGAACTACATATGTATTTTAAAATTAAGATTAAAAAATATCTGCCTAACTTTTAAAGATTTATTAGATATGAACATTTTCAAAATAAATGCATTAAAATATTCGACAATTTACAACCGACAATCGGCAGCTTTGTACACGCATCTTTATAAAAATATTTTTGTAAATTACACTATGCGACACTATAATTATTAACCATATTCTGACATCGCAGCGTGATAGAAGACCAAACATAAGAAGACAAGTGTCACTTAAAATTTCACGGTTATGGGCCCACAAAGACCTGAGCCCTTGATGTCAAATCTTTTGTCAGGCTCATATCTTCTAAAGTTGTTTATTGAGATCTTAGATACTTTTTTGTAGTTGCTGTATCCTTAATTTCAGTGGACCAGAATCGAAGAGAAAAGTATAAAAATCGAATAGTTTTAAAAGTGTTTTGCTATTTTCGCCCTTAACAACCACTCTTAGACAGTTCGAATGTTCCAGAAAGTATTTTACTGACGCCTTTGCTACATTACTGTGGTTGATTGTTTTCTTGAATTTTGAACGGATTAGTATCTATGGGGCAGAAGCCGAGAAAAGAGGATAAACATCGCAATTGTTTTGCTATTTTTACCATGAAGAATCGTTTCTACAGAGTTCGTATGTTGCTTATTGATATATAAGGTTTTTTTTTTGATCGGTTTGATATCTGTAGACCAAAATCCGAAGAAAAATTTTAGCGGAAATTTGAACATGACGATGTTCACCATGAAGATGAGGTTGAATGGATTTTATGTGTTCGCAATTATTACTCTTTAAGGCGAGAGCTACAACTCTGCTTCCACGAATGGATCCAAATTCTTAAAGGTTTAGAAGATATGAGCCTGACAAAATGATTCCTTTTGACATCAAGGCCTCAGGTCTTTGTGGGCCCATAAGCGCGAAAGTTTAAGTGATAGGGAAAAACGCCTAGACACGTGTCTTATTATTTTTGGTCTTCTATCAGGCCGCGGTATCAAAAAGGGTTAATAAAACATGATTAAAAAATTACACAAAGTGTTATATTATATTTTTACAGGAGTATACAAACAAATGAAACGAAAGAGCAGTACACATTGTCAGTTTTGAATGTCGATATTTCGCAGTTATCGATAACTGTCCAACCGTCCAGCAACCACAAAATATTTTGTAGTTCCATGATGAATGACAAAAATGAACGGGCGCACTAGCAAGCACCAACAAAGCTGTCATTCAAAACTGGCAATGTGTACTCAGCTTTAATAATATATTTCATAAAAATAACTAAATAATTAATTCTGTTCTTTTTACTTTAGATATTTCTACGCTTTTATGTTTTCTTTCTTTCAATTAGCAATTACTACAATTTGTTTTTTTTTTCCTTTTTTCAAATATCTATTTGAATGGTTTCATAACTTCTGTATCGCATTCGTTATTTTTTACAAGTATTATTTTTTAAATAAAGTAGATGTGCTTTCTTCTTATTATGTATAGTCGTATATAAACTTATACATATTTTTTTGGTATATATTTCTTGTATAAATGATTATAAGTTTATCATCACTGTTTGTATTTTATGTATGTATATAATTATGTTTACAAAACTTATTACAAAATTTGTGTATCAATTACAAAAGGAAAACAATTTGTATTAATGTATTACTAATTCTTAATTTTATGAAAAGTTATGTATTCATCATCATACAGTAGATATTTACAATTTAAACATCTTTGTAAAAAATACACAGTTTTTAAATATAACTGCATTTTCATTTCGTATAGAGTGTTACTTGTTTATTGAAATTAACAAAGCAAAGTTATAAGAAAGTTCTTTAGACTGTAATAATGGTAATAGCTTAATTATTTTTTTGTAGACATTTTATAATTTTTCGTATTTATATAAAATTTGTACCAAATCACATTTGATTTTTTGCATAAATAAAGTGAAAATATGTATCTAGTATGAGTTACTTAAAAATGTTGCATAGTTTCTTACACTTAATACTTGGTATGAACCAATGAAAGAATAAAAATGGTTTATGTATATTAAAAAGAAATCTAAGGTATTGCATACTGAAGACGGTGTATATACATTGGGGTGGCCTAATTTTTTACCATTTGATCTAGAAACCTAATATATAAAATTTTATGTTGTAGAAATCGTTGTTTAGCCACAACCATGAACTGTTAAATTTTTTCATCGATTAGAACATAAATGAGGTCTCTAGAACATTTTCGAAAAATTTACCTTCTAATACAAATTACTATGGAAACAATCATCGTTCAGGTGGCACGGGATAACGTTAACCGATCGCCATTAAATTCCATATATAAGGCTTTTAAATCAAATGGAAAAATTTCAAAAAATTGTATGTCGTTTTTTGGGCCGCCCTAATGTACATATACTAGATTTGTCTCGTTCACAAAAAACTATACATATCTCTAACACGATACTTGGACATTTGCATTACCAACACATTAGTTGTTTTTAGGAATATGATATTATAGTTCTTGTAAGAAATTTTAAAGAGTTATGCGAATAAACAATTGTGGGCTGAATATTTGATTCATGTATCATTTGAAATGTAGATG
Source organism: Musca autumnalis (assembly GCF_047663935.1). Taxonomy (NCBI): domain Eukaryota; kingdom Metazoa; phylum Arthropoda; class Insecta; order Diptera; family Muscidae; genus Musca; species Musca autumnalis. The sequence goes on along the minus strand of NW_027411755.1, from coordinate 82,813,465 downwards.
AAACTTCCGTGGTCGACTCCCAACTAAATGTTGTACCAAAAGAGATGGTGGACATATTCGCTTTTTGCAAATGGTGAAAGTATGGAAAAGCCGCCAACATCTAAAAACACATAGCTACATATATATACATACGTAGGTATAAGTTACGTATTTAAGTCAAATAAAATTTAGAGTGATACAAATATGACAAGTATGATGTAAGAGGGTGTACAAAATAGAACGTCGTATAACGGTAACGTAATAATTTCACTGGAATTTTGAACGTTTTTCAATTTTAATCAAGACAATATTTCATAGTAAGTTTTGCTTATTAAAAATTTTCTCAATGTCCAATAATTTTGCTAAATACACATCGCTCATTTACTCAAAGACTGACACATCTCAAAAAATCCTGTTTCGAGAAAAACTCGTTTTAACTTGGCGATTGAAATTTAACTTCCCTACTTACTAAATTTCTGTGCAAGATCAATGTAATGTTTCATAGACTCAAAAAACTTTTTTGTTGAATTATGCCAAACTGTAGTAAATGAGTTGTAACTCAATGAGTTTTAGAGATATCAGCAGGAAAATTTGATAGGAGATAAAATATAAGTCGTCGAGAAAATAGGAATTGGTAACTCAGCGAGCGACATTAGTAATATGTAATGATAGATTAAGTTGGACTGTACTTCAATATCTTCCACTTGAAATTCAAATTCTTAAATTAACTATTCATTTCTTTTAATTTTTTATTCCGATTATTCCAATTTGATTCGAATAATTCCATTGGGCATAGTCCAGAACTTGCCGCGAGTTGACGTGTTTGCTTTATGCTCCGAAAAAACAATCTCAAATCAAGTCTTTAAAAAAACTATACTATCGAAAAACAACATCATAAGTTGAAGCTGTGCAACCTGTGTTCATTAAAAACAAAACAAAAAACAAGTAAAAAACACACAAACATCATAAATAAGAAAAAATATATAAACAAGCATTAGTACAACAAAAATTGAGCAAACACAAGAGATTATGAAGTGCTAACTAAAAAGCGTTCCCATCAAAAAATAATCTGTCGAAAGTAAATTACATAGAATAACCGTTAAATTCAAAACGAATAAATCAGTGAATTTAAAATTTCAACTCTTTCGCATGGCGCCTGAAAGTATACGTTAAACTTGCTACTAATCGCAGTGTCACATCGTGTGCAAATAACTACTTTAAATGCGCCGAAAAGTATACTCCACATTTTATAACTTTTTTGATATAAAAAACTTCTTCTCACTCTCACACACAAACAATACACACGTACAATTATGAGTGAACAAAATGAATGTGAAATAACACAGGCGAATCTGTCGCTGAAAAATGAGAGTGTAGTAAAAGACTCAAGGGCTCCAAAATGCTATAGAGAGAGTTTCAGCCACCGTTTAATTGGGAATTACCCGAACACACCTCGCGTGTCTGACTCCCCTTTTCGCCTTTTACAAATATTGGATGAACGTTTCAGTAAACTGAGCGAGCGGCTTATGAACCAATTCAAAGCTACACTAATGGAGACAGAAAATCGTATCCTGAGAGAGTTTGACGCCAAGCTATTGGCATTTAGAAACGATCTCCATGCAGTAATATTTGCAGATGTATGAATCTTGATGTTCCAAAAGTAGAATCTATTCATCGTCTGCAAAATAAAAACAACACGAAAAACGCTAATTCCCCGGATGCGGTAATAATCATCAAATTTTTGTCATCATACGACAAAAATTACTTCTTGAAGTCGTTGTCTCGATATCGGAAAGCCAACTACTACAAACTATTTTTGAGCACAATTGGATTTAATTCCAACTCACAATATTACATATATGAAAATATTTCGAACTTAAATTACGCACTACTCCAAGATGCTATGCACCTTAAGAAGAAAGGGTTGGTGCAGGCAGCTTACACCTTTCGTGGAATCGTTTATATCAAGCGCCTCAATATTACCGAACTATCAAACCGTTACGTTTGCAATTTGAAAACGCAAATGTGAAACAATTTTAAAATTGTTATGTTTTATTACGAAATTCGTAGAAAAGTTTTGCTATTACCAATTGCATAATTTGAATATAAATAATTCTACCTTTAAATGGAAATTTGAATTACTAACGAATAATAATATTTCAATTGAAATGTTAGCAATTACTAATGGTATCCACGAATTACAATTTCATGGGAGGATTACACAATAATATCCGAAAATGTGTAGCGCCATAATAATTTGTATGCAAAATCATTAAGAAAACATCATATAGCTTATGCAAATGCACTATGAACATAACGGGATTTAATAAATTCGCTGGATTTCAAATGTCAGTTCCATTGCACATATGTCAAATCAATCCTCATCAAAATATTAATCTGGCAAAAAGCTCCAATCGTTTTTTCCTGGTCAAATCTCTGTAACTTTTGAACGGAGGTATTTCACTATTTTTCACATTCAGGTTTCCGGTGAATCAAAAAACGATTAAGTTCTGTCTAATAGTTCCTCTGCAATTCCAGGTCAAAGTTAAAATTTTGAGTTTTTTATATTTTTAAAAATATCAAACCCCAATCAATGAACTGTAAAAATACAAAATATTGAAAATGATTTTTTTAAATTAAAAAAAAGTACACCTCAGGCTTCCATACATATAACCATATATAAAAACTCATTTATTTAAAAAATCATTTGTGTAAAAAACCATAATTAACATGGGAAAACGGTAAGAAAAAACACTAATTTTTGATCATGTAATTTAAAAAAATGTAAAAAAGTGTTAAACGGATGGATTAGTCCGGGTACAAAAGTGTATATGGGCTGAAAGAGGACACTCACAGGACTCTTTGTGCGAAAACGAAACGTTGCTCTATGTTGTTCCCCAGTACTTGTAGTCCACAGAAATTGAAATTTAACTAAAATGTATTACTGTAAGATATCGCAATAGTTGGTAATGCAAACCATTTTCTTACTTGAATTGTAATGGCGACGCATTTCAGCAAAAGTGCCAACATTAAAACAAAAGTAGTCAAATACTGGAAACTCGATCAGGTACTCAATTCCCAATTTGTAGAATTTCATTTCCATGGCAGATATCTCCGCTTCTATTGGACTGCTTCTGCTGGTAAGTCAAATATCTGAGTTATTGCTATAGGGGGAAACTATAACAATAATAATTGTTCCATAAGGGACAGAGGTGACTTCTCTCATATCAATGAGTGCACCCCGATTCATATTAGCTCAATGATATGGGTCCTACTCGATTATGGATAGCAACCCAACTCCAGTTGCGTTGCCCACAGCAAATTTAGTAATAGAATTTTCTATTTCCGAATTAAAATTTACATTTTTTTACAATTAAATTAATAGCTGAAGGTTCAAAACACTGATACTGATTGAATTTGACAAAAATTTCCGTCTTTTTACTCATTTTAATTGTATGATTTTCTCCTCTGGCAACGCAACTACAGTTGAGTTGCTATCCATAATCGACCCTAAGACACCATTTGTAGAGAAGTTTTACAAGGCTGAAACACTCAGAAAATGTCGCCAACATTACTGAGGGGTACTGCCGGGGAATAGAAACCGCAACCTTCAGCGTGCAAGGCGGGTGTGCATACCATTGCGCAACTATGCCAATCTTAATATTTTGAAACTTTTAATGTGATGACAATTACCTCTGACTTTATTTGGTTTATTCGAAACATGTAACCTGCTAATCAAGAAGACCAACAATGCTTTAAAACAGAACCAAGTTGATTGTCGACAGTGGTCAAACTATCTAATATTATAGGTTTGGACTTTTTGCAATAGCCTATTTATTGACAATATTTAAAGGAGAGACGTTGCTTATTACAGATTCTGTAATAAAATTGCATAACATCTGATGAAGTCGGAGAAAAATATGAAACACACGAGTAAGTTACTACAGATTGTGTCGAATTTATTGATCCAGTTTCCCAAGTTTTCCTTGAAGTAATCTGTGTACATTTATGAAAATAACTACATTGATTTCGAGAGTGCTACAATTATTTTGATTCAGCTAGTCCTAAATTATCTGGTATAAAAGCCCGGGTGGCTGATAACTATATTATCTTTATTACGTTTATCCGTGAAAGGCTTATGCAGTGGTGTAGGGTATCACATAGTCGGCCCGATTGGACTATAGCCTTTGCTCACTTGTTTTACTTTACTTTTTTTGTGAAACACCTCGAAGTAGCTCTTTGAGGACTGGATCATGGAGGTTAGGTATGACCGAGAAAGACGCATTTTAATTTTTTTAGCGATTATCCGTGTTGCCTAGGCGCATGAGCTTTACAATGATACGTAAATGTTCAAATGACAGAAATACAGAAAGAAACACTAAAACGTCAACAGTTATATTTTTATATATTTATTTGCTTTTAAAGGGTGTAGTTCTGCAAAAGAAACCACTAATTAAAGAAGACCGTATAAGTCCTAAATAAATACTAAATATGTTAGTGTCAGCGGTTAAATATTAAAAAAGGGTCAAAAGGGAATAATCTACATATATATTCCTTCAAACGTATTCCTACAGAAAACACTGATAGTGAATATGGACGTCTGAGTTTTAAATTTATAAAAAACAGGTTGGCATGAGTTCGCAAATTTCAGAGTAAAAGGCTCTAACGTATACAAAGTTTGTTTATATTTGGTCTGTTCCAAAACTGCAAGAATCTCCTAATTTTTTCTATTTTTTCGATATCACAAAGGAAAAATTATTATGTAGTAAAAATTTTTAGATTTTTGTAGGTTTTGGAACAGACATTTTGTTATTCTAAATATAAATATATCTTCTGTAGTCAGGTGTAAACAAAGACCGCTTGAGCTTTAAATATATACCAAAGTAGGTTACCCTTTAAAAATGACATTTTCCATTTTCATAAATATCCAGATCTAAAATGATTAGATGCCGCTAATTATAATTGATCTGTTCCCCTCTCTTTTTAAAATGGTAAAAGTGGCAAAAGTAGTATTGTAGAGAACTAGTCTTATATCAGTCGCATACTTTTTCAAGTATGCGAACCCTATTTCAAACCAATTATGGGTACGCAATCGAAAGATCAGTCGGATTTTCCATTATTTAAAACTTAAGCTGAAAACTTGGCTTGTGGGTTAAACTTCTTTACAAGGATTTATGTGAAGAATATGCGGAATTGACATTTGAAATCTAGAGGGATTATTAAATCCTATTTTAACTTCATTTAAAATGCCGATTTTTAGATCTATCGATATGGTCCGTTCCAGAACTTCAAGAATGTACTAATTTTTTCGATATCATAAAAGAAAAATTGTTATTGTAGTAAATTTTTTTAGATTATTGCAGATTCTGTACTTGGATCCTCTATCGCATTTTTGGTTACCCACAAAAATCGGTAAATTTAAGAGGCAAATTTATGAATGAAAAATGCTAATAAAAGTTGACAACACTGTTGCTATCGGTAGCGACAATTTTAGTTTGGTTGCTAACTAACCGACAAATTTCGTTAATTACCGAAATTATGAGCATTTAAATTTTACCGATTTTTGTTGGTAAACAAAAAATAAGTTAGAGAATCCCACTACTGGAACAGGCATACATATACATACATACTCGAACATATGTACGTGTATAATTGGTATGTTCCAGAACTGCAAGAATTCACTAATTCGATTTTTAGCGATTTGTCCAAAAGTTCTAATCTAATTTCAATTCCACGTTTTTTTCAATTTCATTAAATTCCCACAAACTATATGAGAGGTTAGTGGGGAAATTCTTGTTCTATTACATGATGAGAACTACAAAAGTACATATTAAACGAATGTCTTCACCAATTTGGAGAAAATCAATCGACCACAAAAATATGACCTTTTCAAAACTAGAAAAATAAACGATTATCGGATTGCATCACACGTTTTTGGATCAGGTTTCCCATAGAACAAAATATGAAAGATTTTTTTTCAATCTGTTTCAAGCAAACCGTTCCCGTATCCCGAAATCTAGCAAAACTTGCACTTCTCTCTAAACAAAAATATCGCTGAATAGCGTTCTCTTTAGAAGCTTTTAACACGACAACATGAATGCTGGCATCTGAATGGATGATACGTTGATTTAGACATACAAATATTTCAATGCAGAGCATGCAGAGAGGACGACGAAAATATGAAACATTACCTGTGGCATTACGCAGCTTTCGCGACTCTAAGAACCCAATTTCTGGGAAACGGCGCAATTCGAGAACTTAACTGGATATGAGTTCAAGAACTTAAGGGTATTTATAAAGGGCACATAATTTCTAAAATTATGAAGTTAGTAGAACAACATAGATCTAAGCACACAAAAGACCCACACCAACTTGTTACAACAACTTTAGCTACAACAAAGCGACCAATTTTTTGTTTCGGAATCGAGTGATTAGTACGTTTTTATATAACCGGATTTAAGAAACCCATTGGGTTTCAAATGTCAATTCTTTGCTTATACGTCAAATAAATCCTCATTAGAAGGTTAACCCTGCAAAAGGCTATAATATAAACATGGCCTATGTTTATAGACTGTGACAGACGTGCCGCACACCAAAACACCACTTATAGATGCGGCAAAATATTTGTTAATATGTTTGATATTTTGTTAAATTTGAAAAAATAAAGCCATAATAAACATGTGCTTCTTTGATTTCAAAAACAAAAGATTGAAACAGCTTCTTCTTTTTCAATGAATTTCCTGCGATCCAAAACATTTTTGCAAGAATTCTTCTATCTGTGAAAAATGATACATTTAGTGGAATGATTTGGAAACATTCAAATAAAAGAGGTAACGAATTTTCACTCATGTTTCCCAAAATATTCAATCAAATGTGAAAAATTATTATTTTTTAAATTCCAATAATTTAGACATTTCCTTATTTTGGTTACATATACTGGTGACACTAACATTACAAACTAAAACAAATTTCTATGCGGCTGTTGTTGAGTTGTATTTGTTGTAGTATTTACTTTACCTTATTTGTTCTCCCATGGCTGTGTCACTAGACCCATTTTTAAATGTGTACACTTCGACGAGGGCCGATTATCTCCCTATCCTGAATAACAACGCCTTCAGATTATCTTTAAAGATATTTCCCTTGTGTGTAGAAAATTTATTCGAAATGTTATTCTACTAAATAAATCTCCAATTATATAGACGACAGACTATTCTTACTTCATATTAAGAAGCCCTGTGGTACCTCTTCTGAATCTTTAAAAACTGTCTTATAAAGTTCGGACTTGCATCAACTTCCTGTATTAAACGTTTTGTATGGTATTTTGATCATACGAGTGTGTCTCCAGAGCTGGTATTACATCCAAAAAATTTTTGGTCAACACTATTTTTGTTTCATTCGATTTCATTACGGTTATAACTCTAATTGGCGAGTTATTTTCAAATCCGTAAGTAGTTTTTCTCCTTTAGTTCTTGTTTTTTTTCGCCGAGTCCGAACGACATATTTTACGGCATCACTTCCAGCAAAAATTTTGGTAAGTATATGTCATTACTTCATTCATTACCGAGTAATGAGTGTTCATTAAACTCCGCATTATCAACATATAATGGCTTACACATAACTAATTACTTCCTTAAAGCCTGGGTACATAAGCTACCAAGCCTGCTTGCTTCCGATAAAATAATAAAGAAGGCAAAGCCAATTTTCGAACTAGGTTGCCCTTTTTATTATTTTATAATGCATGCTACTGCACCACGGTGGCACGTTGGCTTCATCGTGAATATACGTGGGAAAATATAGAAGACCAATATCCGACTTTCTAAGAATTGCCTTTTTTGAGTACTTTAAACGAGAATTACGTCATCAGGATAAATCATGGTCCGGCGGGCGGACGCAGGGAAGACTATAATTTAAATTGAAGCCACTCAACCTCATCAGATACTTTTTTTGCTTGATGATTTGCGATATCTTACAGAATCTATTATGGTTGACTTTTAACTAAGTGTTAATGATTTTGCTCGGAGTGTGTGGTGAGTTATTGTTTTCGACTGATATGCGCATAATATAAGAATATGGGAGCGTCTCCGATATCGACACAGGCAGACCATTGTGGTTTAGAACTTCAAAATACGTAAACAAATAGGGACTCTGAATTGCATCAATGTGGTGTCAAACCACACATAACTTCAAAATTGAAGTAAAATCGGGTGAACAACTTTTAAACATGGTAAACTAGAGAGTCCATATTAATCATTTTATATTTTGATGTCATTAAAATTTTCAAAACTATACTGTATAAGGTTCTTATCAGATTATTTGTTTGTTTACTTCGATTCAAATCAAACCTACACAACCAATAGAATATACGGACACGAATCTTCATTTTTAACAAAGGCCGGCCGCTGCTTTTTCTAGCTGCTGGAAAATGTAATTAAAGCTGTTCTATTTGTTCCGTAACAAATCGTAATTAACAAATCTTTAAGACAATTTCAACAGAAGACCTTCGATAAATTTTGGGATCTCTAGCAGAAACTTATATAAGAGGGTAAAATAATTATGTTAGTATCAGGTAGGTGAATAATATCAAATATTCATATTATCAGTACCGTCGCCTATATCCAAATTTTAGTTTATATAATGAGTAACATTAGAATTGTTTAAAATCTTAAATTCACATTTTTAAAACGTTTCTCACATATAATTTCCAGTAACATGTTTCAGTGTACATACCTTCTATTCCAATTAATTGCAATTTAAATTCAATTAAATCATTTCTCCCAAATTCCATTATAAAATAAATTGAGAAAACAAAAATATTTTGATGTATAATTTTGAATTGAGTGTCTTTATTAAAATTGATTTGTTTTCATTTCAAAATTCCATTGACAATCAATGGAATCAAAACTAATTATGTAATAATAATATTACTAGATATAGTACAATGTATGCATCATGTAGTATGTGTGTAAGTGTGTAAATGTATGTAATAATAATTAAATAGCGAAAACTAAAATTATAAAGCGTTTTATCGTCTTCATTTTAATGTTAATTCATGATTAATTATAATTAATTAATTTGTTAGTATTATTTTCACTGATCATGTTTATCATCTTCAAGTATGGCACATAATTTGTTATTATTTTATAAAATAATTGCAATAACTTTTTGTTGTTGTTATTCGTCCTCCATTTTGAGTTTTAATTTTTCTTTCATTTATCAACTTGTTGGTTGTTTTTCTTTTTTCAGTTTATTGTAAAAAATAACCAAGGTATACATTTTATATTGATTTTGTTGTCATTAACTTCGGTTTTAGCTTATAATTTTAAAAATATTTAACACTACTTAAAAGTATGGATGAGTATTTCTTGTTGTTTTAAATTTGTTTTCTTTTGTTTTTCATAAATATGATAATGCATTTAATGGTATTTTTTGTAAAAGAAAAAAGAAACAAAAAAAAAAATGAATTGCAAAAAGGTTTCAACAAAATATATATTCATAATGATTTAAGAATAAAAAGCACTTAAATAAGTTAGAATAAAAAATCAACAAACTTAAATATTATTTTTTAATATATTTTAATTGCTATTAGTTAATTTTAGAGGCAATATTTAAGAAGAGATTGGTAACATAATTAACAACTAGTATTAGGGGATATTAGAAGACCAAGGTTGGTAAAGAGATCGATAAATTCTAAACGTTTTTTCCTTTACTTTTCCAGCGAAGTAGTAAAGGATTTGAGAGCACCAAGCTTCAAAAAGTCAAATTATATAACTGGAAATTCGTATGAAAACTCGAGTTTATATCAATCATTTAATAGCACATTACATTTTTCTGTCGAATAATTCAAAAGTTCGCATTATTTCAATTTTCTATTTTCCTTTAAACTTTTAAAGGCAAATCGCTTAAGTTTGAACAACCAATTATACTTATAAATAATTACTAATTTGCAGTAAAGTCTTTAAATTTACCAGCAACCAATGTTTTTGCTGCTCATACACAATGTTTATACGGTCTTGATAACTTTAATTACAACCTTACTTTCATAATTCTCGAAAGAACAACAACAATATATTGTGAAGGTAGGGTACCAGCAAAAAAACTAATTATTTCAACCAAAACATTGATATCAATCGACTTGGTCTTCATAGAACCACTACGGCTTTAAAAATAGATAACTACAAAGCCTGGTCTGAATCAGCGACGATTGTCCGAACGCAAGCTGAGTGGTGTCCCTTTTTATTATACATCTGTCTTGCAAATCTCTTACCTCCCCCAGCACATACATACATACCCATATTATACAGATGAATGAATTATAATCTCATCCATTGTAAACATGTGTTCAACTACTTAGCCACCATAATAAAATTCTTTTTGGAGGGTAATCTAACGTTATCCCCTTATTCACTTCCTGGATAAATGAAGTCAACTTAAAGGTTGGGTTCCAATAACCCCCTTGACTTCTCTTTGCACGCAGGGAAAAAGTCACATGGCACCGCCGCCATCGAGCGCTCTGTATTCGATTTTGCCGACCCAGTCGTGACTTTTTTTCCTGTGGGACACGCAATGAAGGATCCTACGAATGTCCTTGTTAAGACTCTCCGAATTGATGTGTGTTGCGTTCAGATGAAAAATATGGATCATATTCACAAGTAGAACAGGATGCTGTCATTCCGCCAACATAACGTGTTGCTGACTTGACATTTCAGTTGAGTCTAAATTAGATTTAAATTGCAATAAATTAAAATATTGAAGAAAAATATCAGTCGAGTCAGCCTTAAAATCACACTGTGATGGAATAACCGCAACCCAAACAAATGCATAAGAAAAGCAAGTGCTGTTGTAAGGGCGATAGCGAAGTCCTAAATCATCGTGCATAAACAGGCTACATAAGTCCTTCCTCGACATCCACCAACAACTTAGAATAATGAACAACTTCTTCCAAGGCTAATTTCTTCAATAGTGACACAACTATTCCATCAAACTAAAGCAAATGTTTATGGTATAGGTGAAAAAACAACAACCAAATGATGTTTATCTCTCGCTTTTGCACGCGTATACTGTGAATGAGAGAGAAAAGCAAATGCAAAACAACTCATTGGTAGAGCTGGCAAACTATCGATAGTCCGGCTATTGTTTTGATTGCTGTCGTAAAACAAAAACAAGTTATTTGGGTTATCTATCCCGAATTATTTAAAACATAGTTGCATCCGAGCCCGTCGAAAATAAAGCTTTACGACAGTGATCAAAACGATAGTCGGACTATCGATAGTTTGCCAGCTTTACTCAGTAGGCGCCCGCAATATACAGATGGGCGACCCTGCTCTCAACAGATGTCATTCCTGTCATCAAATGCCTCCCCACACCTTCCATCTAATCAAATACTCGTCGGTACCCACGAATCTTAATACTATCGGTTTCATGCATCTGTTCTTATTCACACAACTAATTTCTTATTGTTTAATTTCTTAATTTAAAAAAGTTTTCAAGCAGAACAACAATAAAGTCGTGAAGACTATCTTTGTCAACAATAGCAAGGAAAGATTTCCCCTTATCGTCAACGCGTAATTGAACAATATGAAATCTTAGGAATCTGATCTGACAATAGAACACCTTCGTCGATGAGGAAAACATCAAAGAAGTCAAAAATATACTCATAAAACGAGCTCTAATTTTACTCGTGAGTAGGAGTACTTGAAGAGTACAAGTTTTACAAGGGCGCGGTCACGCGTTCTTCTTATTTAAAATGATGAGGAAAAAAGCGAAGATGTCAAAAGGTACTCAAAGCCAAGGCTCCGATTTTACTCGCGAATGGAGTAATTGAAGAGTACGAGTTTAACAATAAGTTCACTCTCCACTTTTTCTGTTTTATGTGGCAATGCTCACGAGTACTTCTTATTTAAAAATAAGAATAGGAAACAAAATAAAGTAAGAGTTTAAAAAGAAGAGTAGGAAACAAAATGTTCAAAACAAAGTAAGGCTTACCATAAAAGTTAAATCGATTGGAAAATAGAATTTATTTTTGCCGATTTGTATGTTCGTTTTTGGTATTGCTGGGGACTGTGATCTTTAAAGAATTCCCTTTTACTCCTAAAGTAACACTGTGCAAACAATTTGAACGGAGGATTTTTTAAAAGTACAAACCGAAACCACAGAACCCTAGTTGGGTTTTGTTATGTCAGATCCAGCTCGGATTTTATTGCCTCTTTTAAAAACGGTTAAATATTGACTTTTTAAAGCAATTCGCGACTATATCTCTGAAATCAATGCGAATCTGCTTCCGACCTCTGAAGCAAATTTGAAGATAAGGGCATGTATAAAATATGTGGTAATGTAATGAACTCAAAAACTACATTTATTGTCTCAAATTTTATAACAATTCTAAAAATTCCATAATTTGTATACATTTCGCACCATATCTCCAAAACTGTTCAATATTTTTAATGTTTTCTTTTGGAAAAATATTCGCTGGAATGTAATACACAACTCTTCAGACATGTCATGGTTGTAAAATCACGTTGTTTTTTTTATATATTTCTCAGCGACAATTTAACAAATATTTTAATAATGTGGGGAAATTCCAAATGCGAGAATAAACTGTTCGTGTGCAGTGTTTGAAATAGGTGTTGCAAAAGATATTATACAAAATACCGCTGAAACGACATGAAATAAGCATTTTACAATTGTAGAAAATTCGCAGAATTGCTGAGAATATTATTTGGAAGATTTTTGGTTAAACTCTCAATAATTTAACTGATACCGACCAGAAATCGAGAAATTATGTAAAAAAATTCTATATTTCATCGATTTCGATGCCCTAGATGACATTTTTCTTATGTGGTCTGTTCATCAGCTAAGTTCTATTAGTTTACAGCTACAATATTACTACAAACATCAAGGCCAATTTCCTGTTCATTTCTGAGATAACGCTTTGAATGAGGCTGTAAAATCCGAACTGGATCTGACGGAACAAAACCCAACTAGGGACTACCGGACAAGAGTAGAATCTGCTCAATTATGAGGGTATATTACTATCAAGAATGCGAACAAAACATTTGCACTCTTATGCATCGATATTCACTACAGTGCAATCGTGAATATTTCTCTCGGAATTTTTCGCACGGGAAATAATGGAATATTCTCGCAGAATTAAAAAAAATATATTTCCTTTTTGGGCATTAATTTGGAAATACAAAAAATTGGGAAAAAGGGAAGAAATTCTGCACGGAAATTTTTTATGGTTGCTCTGGTAAATTCTATTACTTGGAAGTTGGGATTGTATATCTATATATGTATTGTATATTTATAACTTAAAACTCTGAATGTCTTCATCAGCATTACTATTCGTCTTCATAACGAATTGAACAAAATGGAATGGTTTGTCACCTATTGCGATATATGCGTTATTTGGCCCACACCAATGCAAAGTAGATTTATTGTAAGAATAAAATGTTATCCTTTCATTAGCTTACATTTGTTTTGGAATGCTCCCAGTAGAAGCGGAGATATTTACTAAAGAAAAATATTTTCTATTTCCCCTAAAAACGTTTTTGGGACCTCCACCAAACTAAAAATTGTCCTATTAAGTTGCGAGCTTACAAAGTTTAGACAAGAATTTGTGTTACAAACTTTTGTGCGAAAGCCACATTCTAGTACACTAATGAAGTATTGGTGTAGGGTATAAAAATAAACAAATGCCTTCGCTTAAAGCAAATGCTTAGGGATAAAAACATAAGATTTCCTCTCAGCGACGATTATCGGTAATTCTATTCTTAACATGATACATATTTGCAGTGTGCTTTGGTGTAGCTTTAATTTGAAATCCAATAGAACTATGATGTCGAAAACTGAAATCTACCATAGTTGCGAAATTTGTATATATGATGAGTAAAGCATTTTCCTATATTACATACCTTAACTCAGGTTTATACCCATGAACTTGAATAAGGAAAAAAATATATTGTTGAGAAATAAGTTGGAAATTTTCTTAATTGTTTCATTTGAGATTGTTTTTTGATCATTTTATAGTTTTATAGAAAAATAATAGACCTCGGATTACTCAAGCCTTATCTTTTCCGATCCCCTTCAATTAAGTTGTTAACTCGGTTTCACAAAATTCTTCCAAGTCTAAAGTTTTCTATAAAAGTAACGTTATCTAAGTCAATAGTTGATTCATAAATAACTTTAATGGATTTCGGCATTATAATATTTGTTTCATTCATTCATATATATAAATATATAGGTATGTAATATAAGTATATATAAAAGTCTATTTGGTTAAATAACATTACTAATTTTGTTTGTTTTTTTTTTTAAAGAAAAGTTTTTGGTTTTGTTTTCATATATGTATGTATATTGAAACTGGAGTATTGAAATGTTGAGGGATGTGAGTGAATGTGGTTTATTTCATGTATGATTCATATTTCATCATGGGTTGCTTTTTATATATTTGTATTTTATTTATTTTTTGTCATAATTTTCATTTATAGTTCTTTTTCAATAATTAATTTTTAAATGTAAGTTTTGTTTTTATTTTATTAATAATTTATTTGTAAAAAACGCGGCTAAAACTACTGCTACTATGTAAGTTTGTATTTTCCTTCTTTTGTTTTGTTAAATATATTTTCTTCTACCTTAGAATTTATGAGTTTTCTATAATGAGTTGCAAGTTTTTATATGTAGGTATGTATATATATTTTGTTTAAATCTGTTGTGTTTATCATTATATATGCTATATATAAATGTAAAATGTACAAGTTTAATTACAAAAGTTGTTTGTGGTTTTCTATATTAATTAGCATTAACAAGTTTTGTTTTAATAAATTATTTGGTTTTTTGCTTTTTAAATAATAATAATAATTTAATGGTATTTTCTTTGCTCGTGTCAATAACATTTTCTTTTTATCAATTTTGCTTAGCAAATTTTTAATTTTTTTACAAAATGCTGTTCTTGTTGTTGTTTTGAAATCTTAAGCTTCATCTATATTCATTTATATTAAGGGAATTTCTCAAGAAACTTAGCTTTACTGGGAGGTTTTTGTTTTTGTTTTGTGTATTTGCTTTTGTAGAATACTTTTCGTATGGATCTTTTGTTGTTGTTGCTTGTATGAAATTTTTTGCTTATTTCTGATATACACAAGTCCATCCAGTTTGTTTGAACTGTTAATATTTTTGTCTTTTGGTAATTAAAAATGCACTAAAATTTATAAAAATAACTGTTTCTGCAAAAAATAGATTCTCTTAAATAACAAAATGCATTTTCTTTAAAAATATTTTTTTATTTTGTTGGTAATATAAAGTATTCGTTTCTTATGTATTTGCTTAAAAATCAATGCTTATAAATTTTTTTTTTTGCATTTATTCTTGTATATTTTCAAAACTCATTTTGTTTGTATCATTGGATATATAATATTTATTTGTATATTTTTTATTGGATCATTAAATTGCAATTTGTAAATAATCATTGATTAACATTTGTTTGCTGTCAGATTTTGTTGTATTTTATTTTATTGTAATATAACTTAAAAAATCAGTGTTTTGTGTATAATTATATACAATTGTAAATCCCCAACGTACAAATTATGCTTAACGGGTTGTAGAAAAGTTGTGTGTTTAAAAAGAAGGATTTCATATGTTTATTTCTGCGTTTTCGTGAAGATGATGAGTAAAGCATTTTCCTAAACCACAATTGTATTCAAGTAATTAAAATACTTTTAAATGTCTATAGAATTTATTTAGTCAACACAAACATACATATACATTTTATAAGTAATAACACTGTTAAAGATTTGCCAATAGTAATCTTGATTATATTGGTCATCATTGTTGGATATTTTGTATTTGAGACAAATACATAT
Organism: Musca autumnalis; assembly: GCF_047663935.1. NCBI lineage: Eukaryota > Metazoa > Arthropoda > Insecta > Diptera > Muscidae > Musca > Musca autumnalis. Next base: position 82,797,632 of record NW_027411755.1, on the reverse strand, counting down.
GAATACCTGCGACAGAATGGAAGGACCACGAAGTGTTAGCGGTCTAAGAAAGCTTGTAAATATTTATAGAATATTATTTATTTATAAAATTTATCTTATATTTAATATAAGATTTATAAAATTTATCTTATATTTAATATAAGATAAACTTGAAGAATAGCATTAGCAGCTCAGGCCATCAGCTATTTATAGAATATGCTTGGAAGAAAAAAATTTTTCTAAGGAATATGAAATCTTCATTCCCCTAATTAGTTTAGCGATCATAAATGTGAATGCTTGGATAATTTTTACAGTTTTAATTCTGTTCTAAGTACAACATTTTGAAGACATATTAATTAATTAAAAAAAAAATAATTTGTCCATAAATTAATAACATCATTTTATACTAACATATTTGTCCCCGAAGGGACAAGGGCAGACACCACTCCCAGAGAAGTTTTGCTTTGCTAATAATACTAGGAAATGAGGGGAACACAGTCATGTCATTGATCGTGCAAGGTTGACACGCTTACAATTGAAATACGGTGGTATTCACAGATATTACAGCAGTTTTATGCGCATTTTGTAGCAAGAAATCGAATTTCGCACATTTCTTGTGTTTTTAGCTGCCAAAAGTGGCAGTTATCCGATTCGCCTATCTGTAGATTATATGGCCAAAAGTATAATATTCAGACTTAACTTTGATTATAGCCGAAAAAGTTCTGTGTGTTTTTTGCATGGCTGTCTCAAGACAAAAAAGTGAAAAAAGATAAAGGTTTAATAAAATTAGCAATTAGAGTATTGGTCATAAAAAGTGTAATTTGTAGGGAAAATTTGAAAAAAATGCAAACCTTTTAATTTTTTGTCTGAAAACTATTTTTCACAAAAACGATTGGCAACAAAATCAAAACTACTTTATACTAAATGTTATTAAAAGTGGTTTTTGTCTTCGAAGTTAATCATAATCATAATAAACATTTAGTAAATAAAAATGTCCAGAAAATGTAATCTCGCAGAGAAAAATATGAAGTCAAAATTATCAACTATACATTCAATACATCACCTTAGGTCATTAGAGCTCAATTATTTAAATAAGAAGATCAGTGACTTTTTAATAACTCTACTCATGGTTTATTTTACAACAATTTCATTTGATTGTTTTGTAGTTGTTATTTGAAATTCATTCGAAATGAATATTTTAAAACGTTGAAAACTACTAGAATAACTTAATTATGGATTATTCTTGCCGAATCGCCAAAAATAGTCCTATTTGGACATAAATATGGAAAAATAAAATTGTGAAATTGGGGAATGGGAACAAATTCCGCACGGAATTTTTATTCATGATTGCCCTGGATGTGTTCGATAGGAAAACGCATTTTCTGTATTGTAACATTGTTCTAATTTTGTATACTTTTTGTTTAATATGAACAATAGGAAAACGAGAGTTAATTTAATAATAAAATATTCTGCTACAAATTGTTATAGAAAGTATGATGCGATTCAACGAATGACATATATTTCTCACATTTTAGCAACATTTAATTTGACAGAGTTGAATTAGCAGTTGTTTAGAGATCCCGAAAAGTAAGTCAGTTTGTACATCCCTACAAGCAGCGACATCAATACTTCCAAAAAGTGAGAAGCGTATTAAAATTTCCAAAAAAAATATTATAAAATAAAATATTTACAATTTGCGACTATTTTTGCGGTAATCCACGAGAAGAGAATTACCTAATTGGTGGTGGGAAGACAATATGAAAACCCCTATTAGCAGATAATGCAAGAATAGTTCATTCTGTATTGATTAAATGGGGAGCGCAACAAACTCAGGTGGGATTGAATTTAATGGAGAGTTTTTATAATTTGTGTTAATGTAAAATAAAGTTCTTAATCAGGTATGTGATAAAAACCAATTTCGAGCACAAAATGTCAAATCGATTTCGAGTCAACAATGACTGTAGGTGTGATGCATGTACATTTTCCGACTTCGAATGGTTTCATATTCCATTTTGTTTTGTGGGAAAACTGATCAAAAACGTGTGATGCAATCCGATAATCGTTTATTTTTCTCGTTTTGGAATCGGTCATATTTTTGTGTTCGATTGAAATATGATGTAATGAATTTTCAGAGATTTTTTAGGAGAAAAAGCTTGAAATGTAAGCACGAGTATATAATATTTGACATTTTGATAAAAAACACAGAAAAACAATTATACTTTTAACATCCGTGTTTTCTCCAAACTGGTGGAGATACCCGCTTAATATGTTGTTATGGACTGTTTGTAGATCTCATCATGTAATTTCACAAGCCAATTTATAAAAGAACACACATTTATTTTATTTCCATTAAATTTTATTTCGGTTTTTGCCTTCGCCACAACAAACAATATTTTATGCCGCATTCAGCTAAAGATTAGAGATCTCAGTAGCCGTTTTTTGTTTGTGGGAATTTATTGAAATTGAAACAACGTGGAATTGAAGTTAGATGCTGTTTCCATCACATCTAAATGCAATTCACTCGTTTTGGGCAAATCGTTTTCATTCCAAATCGATTCGAAATTCATCACATACCTGAATATTCTTGTTTTACACAAGTAATACATTATTTTTTGTGATATTTTACAATGTCTTGTGTTTTTATTGCATCCTTGAACTGATTAATAATACATTCCGAAGTATTCCTCTAAATTCAATCCAAAGCACTGTATAAAGTCATGTGCTTTCAATGCAAATTTGACTGCATCCTATCCTAACCTAAAGGTTTAGTGAAAAGACAGTACTAAAGCGGTGAATCTTTCGGGTGACATCATTTTATGTCATACCAGTAGGCTTATTCTGTAACTTTTAACAACTATCGAAATTTCTTTTGTTATTATAACAAAAACAAAACAAACAAATTAAATTCCCAGCAAAATTTGAAGGAAGGTGTTCTATGCGATGACGTGATTTCATGGAATCTTTTGCATTGGTATAAAGGAAGTCGTGATAGATCCAATCTTTTCATTAGCATTTAAAGCCATTCAAAAGAAATCGTGAAAGATCCGATCTTTTCATCAGCATTTGAACCCATTCCATTGATCTGATAGATCAATAGGCTTGAAGTTGTCGGACACTCTAAATCACGACCAACGTTTTTAAAACTCTCGACGTAATGTTGCTTCACATTTTCTAAACAATTGGTGTTTTACGAAGCGTCAGTCAAACTCTGCAATAAAAAGAAAGGAAGTCACTAATTATCGACCTGCACTTTTTGATATTATAAGAGTTTCCTAGATCAATAGACTTTTTGATATTATAAGAGATTCCGTGTCTGTTCTAGGATGTCTGTTTTAATTAGTACTATGTTCTTATGCCTTTCTTGCGATTGTTTGCTTGAATCCGATTTCAAGTACATGTAATGTCTGTCGAATCAATATGAAACGTTGGATAGGCGACTAAATCTGACACAGTCATTCTAATCAATCAAATATCACATCTCGAAATTTGAGCAAAAAATCCGAAACGAAAAGGAACAAGAATCAGAAAAGAATGAAGTAACGACTTTTGGAAAGACTATTTTATAAATGAATAATAAATTAAAAACGCACAAATTATATTTTCATAAAAAAGGTTCTCCGTTCGTTACATTTTTTAGGATATCTCTAGAGATCCCTACAAGTCGGTATGTAGATTAAATTGCACTTTTGGACGTAAACTTTTTGCTGATAATTCGAGTCAATAAAGACTTTAATTTGTCATAAAAATCATATTTCAATACAGCATTTTTCACTTTCACAATGTCAGGCCAAGAGGTTGGTGAAAATTACATGTCAAAGCATTGGTGAAAATGAAATGCCAACGCATTGGTTAAAATGACATGTCAATACATTGGTGTAAATGACATGCTTTGTAAATGACATGCATCTCTGGCATCGAACATTTTGCTGGGTTGTTGTAAAATAAACAATGAGTGAAGTTGTTAAAAAATACGGAATAAGCCTACAGATCACTTGTACTGCAAACTTGGGACGCAAACCCAGCAAAATTTGAAGAAAGGGGTTTCATGCGATGACGTGATTTCATGGCATCTTTTGCATTGGTTCAAACGAAGTCGTGAAAGATCTGATCTTTTCATTAGCATTTGAACCAATGCAAATGAAGTTGTAAAAGATCCGATCTTTTCATCAGCATTTGAACCCATGCAAAGGAAGTCGTGAAAGATCCGATCTTTTCATCAGCATTTGAACCCATTCCATCGATCCAATAGAGATGAATTTTGTGTTTTTATTTATACACATTTTTCTAAATAAAAGGTTACTTATTTACAATAGGCTTGATGTTGTCGTAGGCTCGAAATCACAGCCAAAGTTGTTAAAACCCTCGACGTCATTGCAAAGGATTGGTGAAAATGACATGCCAGAGTATTGGTGCAAATGACATGCCAACGCATTAGTGAAAATGACATGTCAAAGCATTGGTGTAAATGACATGCTTTGGATCCAAAAATGAATAGCATCTTTTAGGGTCCACGCTCACATAAAATTCATCGATGAAAATGCTAAAAAGATGACATGCCAGCTCACTTGCACCCATGATTGAATGGCATCTTTGGCATCAAACATTTTGCTGGGAACTTTTTGATAGGTAAAGTTGTGTAGTTCTGGAACGTACAAATGAACCACGAAGAATTATTGGAACTATGTCCAAATCTTTCGTTTATATAGTTCCTTTTGTTCATATACATGGTTACTTTTGTTCATCTCATTCCTTTCATTTCACACATACGCCGACCTTTTTAAACTTTTTTAGATTCTGACACTATGTCACGATTGTGTTTGTTCTTCATGCTTTTTGTGTCAATGAAACAGGTAATTTCTTTCACCAAAACTGAGAACATTTTATGTTTCAACACCGAAGATCTGAACGATGAAAAATAAAGAATCATTGAACTATATCGGTCTCGGACCTATTTGGAACGAATAAACTATATTAAGGAACTAGTTTCTTTGGAGAAGAAGAACGAAGGGGACGATCCGCTGTGTTAACTAGATTGCCCAACAGTACAAGAAACGTTTTATCGAAAAATGATATATAAGAACCCAAGGGCGCTATTTCTTTGATCAAATATCCGTAAGTTACCTTGTTCAGTCAAAAATCGGGAAAGAACGTAAAAGCTGGTTGGCTTCCGCCCTTTTGCACCAATAAAAAAATGTTTATTATGCCCGTTATTTCTACGTGTAGTTATCTATGAGTTCATAGATATCCCCCGTGTAAGCAAAATTTCATAATTTCAATCCACAGGTAACGTTACCGGGTCGAAAATGGCCTTGTTACTTACACCAAGGAGTTTGCCTGGTTTATCGTTACCAATGTGTTAAAAATTGTAAAACACTTATATGTGGCAATGTTTTTACGAAATCGTGAATGAAAATCTCCAATGTCACCACATGTTTTCAAAATGCATACGCCTCGGTAAATGGCGCGTAGAAATTACCAAACGCGTAGGTAAAGGTAACTAATAGATAGCTGGTTACCTAGGGATAGAAATTACGGGCAGGGCATTATTCCTATATGTAGTTAACTGCATCTGTTAAATTGTGTTTAAATTTGTTCGGACCAAAAAAGTGTATCGTGTTATATTTGTTACTTGGAAATCGCGCATTTGGTGAGAATATCCATTTCAAATTTTAATTGTTATATTGAAAATCTTAAAAAATAATATTGTTTTATTGCAAACACTGTTCGATATTCCTATATGTAGTTTAGAACTGCCTCTGTCAAATTTGGTTTAAATTGGTTCTGACCAATAAAGTATATGGTGTTAACATTTTTTTCTAGAAAATATCTATTCAAATTTTGAGAATTGTTATATTGAAAATCTTGAAAAATAATATTGCAGCTTTAAATTTTTTTATTTAAAATTGATCGTGTATAATAAAATTATATGAGATTTATGTTATTATTAATAGTGGAAAGTTTGAAAAGCACTTGACATCTTACTAAAAATATGGCACATTATATTAAAAACGTGTGTGTTGTTGTCTTTTTTAAGTAAATGGTCAGGAACGCAAATTATTATTTATTTTTGATTAGTTTTGAAATTTCTACAATTTTATAATTACGTATTTTTTAATCTTTCGAATGTGTTGTTGACCGGCATTTTTTTTGAAAGTATTAAAATGCTTTATTTTTTATAACTTTTTGGAAAAAAGGAACGATTTATACATAACATTATGTATATAAAATTAAAAATTTAAGATTTGTTATTGTGAAGAATTTCAAAAGTATTTCAATTGTTTGTTTTATTTGATGTGATCAAGCCTTCAGTTACCAGATATGGAAATCTACAAAAACAATTGGTAGAAAATGGAATGTTTTTGAAGAAACTATTGAAAATATATCTTGTAATACAAAGTTTTTTTTTACAATTTGTTACAATAATTCTATTGATTTAAATTCAAATTTAATGTTAAAGATACTTTAAATATTTTTAAATCAGTCTCGAGATTCCTGTTTTATAAAAATGTTAAAAGAAAAATATTTTCTTTTGTTTTATAAAAATGTTAAATGACAAATAATTTCCTTTGTTTTATAAAAATGTTGAATGAAAAATATTTTCATTTGACATTTGTTGCCTTTATGAAAGTTTACATTTTCATAAAACATGAATTGACCAACTGAATGTCAAAATTAAAAACCTTTATGAAACCCCTAAATGTCAGTTTATAAAGTTTGAAATAATATTTCTATGTCATGAAATTGTTCTTTATAAGTGCCAGTACTTTTCAAACTTTCCTTCACTATATATGTACGTATGATCAATATTATAGTATACAATTTTAATACTTGTACTTTTGTGGTTAAAAATACTTCTGTTTTTCTTACAATTTCTCATCATCATAAGCTTGCCTCAGCGTGTTTACATTACTTGGTGTGCATTTTATGTAGTTGTGTTTCTAGATTTGTGCGAACTATATTATTTTATAATAAATGAAATGTAGTTATACTTTTCTGAAGCTGTCAATAAATATCATTTTCATCCCAATCGACAGATTGTAATACTAACTTATCCAGTTCCTTGGAATCTCCTGAGCTGCTATTGCGTCGACGTCGTTTACGATGTAAATTCGACCATTTACGATTTAAATGTACCATTTGAGGTGCTGCAAACATAGCCGCAGCAGCAGCGCTTAATTTAGTTGGAGTTATGGCACTGGTCAGAGTGCCAGCCAATGAGGTGGATTGTAATGGCTGTTGATGTATGGAATTTGAACTGGAATTGCCATTCGAGGAACTAATTGTAAATGTTTCACGGTTGTTAAAAAGATATTTACGAGCTTGAGGCGGCATATCGCTACGTGATTTGGCTGAGGCATACGATGAGGAATTGTAATTGCTGTAATGTGGGCCAGAATGATGTGATGAAGAATGTTTAGATTTATTCGAATGATGTTGTAATGATGAGTGGTTTTGTTGCTGTTGTTTCTTGTAGGGTGTATCGTAGGGTGGAGGTGGTGTAATCATGGCCAACGAAGATGAATCATCTTCAAGATCTCGCGCCATTTCTAAAGGATGTTGATCGGAACAGGCTTCACGGAATATTTCTTCCTCATCATCTTCGTGTTGACGTTGTTTTGTCTGTTGTTGTTGATGTTGTTGATGGTTTTGATATTCATTTGAGTATTGTTGCTTTGGTTTCTGGTGTTGTTCCATTCGATATTGCATACTATTGTGTCGATCATTGTGTTGTTGATAGTCTAAAGAAAAAATAGGATATGAATAGGGTGGTGTATAAAGATAACCATCAGTATAGACTGGTTCTGGATCGTCATCATCATCATCATTGTAATCAGTTGAGGATGGCACAAAATGATTCGTTGTGGGATTTACTTGTACAGGTGTGGCAGGAACGGATTTAATCAACGAGCTTTTATGTCTTCGATTACTGTTTGTGTTGCTGCTGTTGTTGTTGTGATGACTATGGTGATTGTGGTGTCTATGTCTATTACGTTTCATTTCTAATTTATTATGATTAGTAGTAGTTTTTGTTCCTGTTGTTGTTGTTGCTGTTTCGTTTGTGTTTTTGGCAGTGTTGTTTTTTGTTGTAGTTGTTTTACAAAGTGGCATTGTTGCGGCAGATCTCTGCTCTGCGTCTATGGGTTTTGCTGTTGTGGTAGTGGTGGTGATTGCAGTTTCAGCATTAGTGGCCTCATTTGCTCCTGCTTCGCCTGCCACTGAGTCTGTTGCTGCATCTGTGGTTTTTGTTGTATTATTGGATGTTGTTTTGATTAGTGGCATTGATTTGGTATTAGTGATCAATCAATCACGATATATGTAACTACAATTCTTAGGGCTCTCTTGCGGAGATGGACTGCTGGATGGTGGTGCTGGACTAGAACTACTATTTGACATAACAGGCGATGAGGCCGAACTGGAGTGTTGTGGACTATTGGAACGGTGTTGTTGAGTTACTGGAAAATAAAAAAAGAAAACACAAACATGTGTTGCCACAAAGGCAGAGATAAATAATTGTACAAAAATTAAACAACAACAGAATAGATAACACAAGAGGGAATTTTAGTTAAGAGACGTTAATTGAACAACACATATCATGAGATTTAATTTAGCCATGGCAGTATCTCCTGGATAACCTAAAAAAATAATTGAAGAATTCTCTGTAGTTGGGTCCCTGAAATATAATGGTGCTAAGAACTTTTCTTATGTAGCTTCAAACTCAGCAATGGGTTATAACAAAAATTTATCTTGCGAAGTACGTTTTTTGTGGAACTAGAAGAGAGAGTGTGAAAGTATATTGCCGATAATATTCCAAAATGTGAATCAAGTCAGGAAGCGGCAAGGAGATGTCATATATGTGAGTTTACATGTGTTGAATCGAGAAGAGATAATAAAGAGTTGACAAACAAACTGAAGGAAAATAAATATGTCGATTCTTATTTTAGTGTCTAAGCGTAATAAGTAGGATTTTATGTTTAATTTGCGGGGTGAATTGACATCGGATCCGAGGCATAATTTCAGTACGTTAATGACTCAGAAATCTTTAATGGAACTTTACCTGAAAAGGTGTAAGTTAACATGACATATGTTATTACCAAATAATTAATGCACTCACTTTTTATTTTGGATAATTTATTTTCCTAGAAAGGGCAAATCGATTTGACCGATCTCGTACTTTAATTAATTTAATTTAAATATTCCTTAAATTCCATCCCTAGCAAAGTTAAATCTCACAAAAGCTGTCGTCAATAATTATAGATTTAAATAATAAAATAAAATGGACACATTTACTGATAAAATGGATGAATTGTTCGGATGAAAGATGAGTGTAAAGATAGTCTAGGATGAATGAGTTAAGTGTTACGATAGATAAGGATGCAACATGATTGGTTTTGGTTAGTGCTTGCCATGATGAAAAATATGATATTCTAGACAATATTCTTTAATTTGGACTATGAATGACTGAATATGCATGATGGAGGGATGACATTTTGTTAATATGTATATCTGTAACCTAGTTGTATTTTTAGTATTCCCATATTGTTATTTTTATTATTACTTTTATGGTGGTATTAGTAGTATTTTTATGTAATTAGAATGATGTAGAAGTTTTACCTCCAGAAAATATGAAGTTTTCATTATAGTTGTTGTAATTATGGTATTTGTTCTCCTCGGGACTCATCTCTAAACAAAACAAAAAATTAATGGTAATATAAAGGACAAAGCGTATAAAAAGTTTTCTTCTTTATGTCAATTTATTTCATATGAATTATTATAGGGATAGAACATACAAGAAATTAAACTGTATATTGTTTAAAAAAAAGTTTTAAGTATAAAGGGAATTTTTTGCAAGTAATTAAAAGTCAAGAATTCATTAGACAAAAATGAAACAGAAATCATTCACAAAATCTGAAGGAATTTTAAGCAAAAAATGCTTCACATTTCTATTTCTATGCTATTTTTATTCAATAAAGGTAGGGAAACATTCCATGGATAATATAGTTTAAGACTTTTCTATTTGAACTGAAGTAGATATCTAAATCCTGTTCACTAAAGTTGGTATCGTTTAAATCTATTCTATTTGAACTGAAGTACATAGATACCTTTTTGTGGGATATTTGGCTTAATTATTCAAGTTCTATGACGTATAAGTTAAGACGAAGAGAATACAAAACCTGTTGTACACTGGAACAACAACCTAACTTTTTAAACTGAATCGGTTCAGTTATAACCGAGTAGCAGAATTACAATTCTGATTGCATTCGGAATTATAGTTATTGGTTTGATTAATCGGATAGATTCACAAATTTCAGATTCTAAAACTGCGAAACACATTTATTTGAAAATTGGCCATGTAGATTCAATTTTTAGTATAGTATACATTTAAATATTTGGAGCCATTTCAGTTTTGAAGCTTTTTCAACAGATATATACGAAATATTCAATTAAACCTCCGAAAGAAACATAACCCTCTTTATTTATTTTCATGGGATGGAATTTTTATTGCGGAGTCCGAACGGTGCGTCGCACAAAGTACGAAAAATGTGGCTGGTATGTCAATGATAGGATTCGTCACTACCGAGCAATCTCATTTTCTGCCCGGGAATTTTACCACAAACCTTAGTTGTACACTGCACCCTGTTTATTTATTTTCATGGGATGGAATTTTTATTGCGGAGTCCGAACGGTGAGTCGCACAAAGTACGGAAAATGTGGCTGGTATGTCAATGAGAGGATTTGTCATTGCCGAGCAATCTCATGTTCTGCCCGGGAATCCTACCACAAACCTTAGTTGTACACTGCACCAAGGTGGATCCCATAAATATTAGAAAACAAGTAAGATCGAGGTTAAGTTCGGCCTGGCCGAACTTGTTATACCCTCCACCACGAACTGTATTGACGTGATAAGGAAAAAATAGTTTCCTTTCGTTTAGGGAAGTACTAAGCTTGCAGGAGCAGAATATCTTAATTGATAATACTCCCTTTAAAAAAGCACATATTGGGCGTTATCGTTGTTCTCTTCAAAACATGGACCATTATTTACAATTTTCCGAGTTGAGCATTTGTATTCTCTGGCAACACAAAATATTGAATTACAGCGATCTCGGTTGGAACATTTGACAAAAACCCCTTGAAACCCCGTGGGCAATACCGGCTACAATTAAGAATATATATGTATATATGGATAGTTGTTTGCGAGTATATTTTATATCTTCTGTGACCACAAAATTTCAATTAACAACCAATTCGGATGAAAAATGTGACTAAAATCTTCAACAAAACCTTAAGTTGGGGCTACCCTTATATAGGGGCTATAGCTAAACGGGGATCTATACTATTTAATTTTTTTCAATGAAATTTTGAGCCTGTAAAAATGTTTTGAACCTACTAAATACCCAATTTCAGTTATTCCGGTAGAATAATTGAATAAAACTGTCAAAATAACGATAATCGGGAGTTCTATGGCAGCTGCATAAAACGTTGACCTGTACCGAGAAATTTCAGGAGGAAAGTTTTATACCCCTATTTCGGTGGGATATTGAGAGCACAACGGTGGGATATTGAGGGCACAACCTTCAAAATACCGAAAACTGGAAGGTACGCTTCTATGTGGGTTATATGAAGACGTGGACAAATACTGATACTTCTCTGTTGGAATACTTTATACCCAAATGAAAAACTAAATACCAAATTTCAGTTATTTTGGTGGGATATTGAGGCTACAATCTACAAAATACCGGAAATAATGATGTATTGCTCTGGAGGCTATATGAAGGCGTAGATCTGTACCGACAAATTTCAGGTTGAAAGTTTTATACCCTCAACGAATACCAAATTTCAGTCATTTCAGTGGGATATTGTGGCCACAACTTCAAAATACCGAAAATCGGGCGGTACCGTTATATAGGGCTATATGAAGGTGTGAACATATATCGACAAATTGTATTTGAAAAGTTGTATACCTCCAATGAAGACTAAATACCAAATTCGGTAGGATATTGAGGCCACATCCTTCAAAATAACGAAAATCGGGAGGTACACTTCTATGAGGGCTATATAAAGGCATGGATCTATACGGGCATATTTCAGATGGAAAACTAAATAGATAAATTTCAGTCAGTAAATAAATAAATTTCAGTCATTTTGGTGTGACAATGAAGCTAAAATCTTCAAAATGCTGAAAATCGGAAGGTATCGTTCTAAGGGGGCTATATCAAAACGTGTACCATTTTCAGTACAAAACATTCTAGGATTAATATAAACTTCTATAACAAATTTCAAAGCACTATCTTAAAAATTGTGAGCTTGATTTCAACAGACAGACGGACCATTTATTACTTAATGAATTTTTTCCATGTCGGACATGACAGCCAAGTTGAGGTGGATGAGGTGAAGGACAGTTTCGTCAAAAAACAATCTTCTCAACTTGATTTGTTAATCTTTAACTTTTGGCGTGGTATTTGTGTGCTACTGGCAATAACCGCCTGTAATAATGATTGACCTGGGTTCAACGTAGATTTATAGATCCAAACCGATCGAGATAGCTATTGTTAGCGCCCTATGCTCCAGTGGGAGCTAAAGGAATAAAATAATAATAAATGCTTTCAAAGTTATTTTGTATATTCAATGTGTTTCTGTGTTTGAATTGTATTATGCAGAGTTTTCAACGGCGTTTCGGAATTATAGGATTAACTATGTATAGGTGCGTATAAAAGGCGAAAATGTGACATTTTCCTTTAAAATCTAACCAATATCTAATTCCAACTTGTGGAAAAGGTGGTAAATGTTTTCATATTTGGCTTTTTTGTATGAAATGATTGTAAGTATCAAAGCATGTGAGCACTAACACTGAGAGAAAGGTATGGTGATTGAGAGCAAAATTGTTTGGGAATAAGTGAAAGGGAGTGTTTGGTGACACATATTACTTTGCAAGAGAAAAGAACAATATTAAGGACCAAATAAAATTGATATTATATATCATACTTGAAAGTTCTTATTGGCTATACAATAACTTGTTAGTATGATACGAATGATTTGTACAATAAACTCAATTTCATTTAAAAGAAAATAAAAAAATGTTTCTCGAAGGGGATAGATTATTATTTGGCCTTTAATATTATAAAGCAAAGTTTTTTATGGGAAGAGTTCAATCTTTCGTAACAAAGAATAATAAAAACTTTTGGTATTTTTCTAATTTTCATTAATTTTCCTAATATGTATAATGCATGTTGCAACTAAGCTAAAATACATATGATTAAAATAATACATTAATTGTTTTTTTTGAAAAATGCAACTCGCACACATTTATAACATTTATATGTTGCAACATGCACCAAATACATTGTTTTATCATTTTCGATATTTTAATGCAATTTTAGAACTTTGGGAACATATAGAAAAAATATATATACATGAAAACAATTTGCTGATAATTAAATTATACAAATGTGCAAGAAGGAATATGAAATTGAAATTTAAGACGTTTTCTTAGAATTGAAATTACAACATTAAGGACATGAAAGCAATTTAATTAAATTAAATAAAAATACACACTCATATTTCAAGAATTGGAAAAATGTAAAATTATATTATAGTATTTGATATTTGTGTGTGCTTTGAGAAGGAAAAAAGAGTAAAATGTGTTCAAAACAATTGAAAAAATAAACTTACCAATACCATGACGGGGCGGCTGCCTTCTCATACGACCAAGACTTCTATTACGTGTGTTTGTGTTAACAGCCTGAATTTTAAAGTGATTTTTCGATTGGTATATTGGAATTTAGTATTTAATTGTTGTATTGCAATTGTTGTTGTTTTATATATTTGTTATTTATAAAATAAAAGAAAACAAAAATAAGGAAATATAATTCGTTTGTAAAAAATAAACACTTTAAATTAATTATATTAACATTATTGTGTCTTTTATCACGTTTTTTGTTTCTATTTTGTTAGTTAATTATGAAAATGCAAATGATTTGTATGATGTTAAATGATTATGTGTTTGCTATGAACCTAAACCTAAAAAAAATAAATATTGCCCAATGATTGTTATACTATTACTTAAAGACATGCTCTTCTAAAACTTCAAAATTATTAAACCATTATTTTTCAGCATTAATTTGATTGCACAATGGATTATTATTTATGTAAATTATTTTTAAAGAGAAATTTAGAGAATGACAGCAACATGCTAAGGTTTTTTTTTAATGGAAATTTAATTATTTTTTTATGTTCGAAGATAACTCCTTATTTTTGCTCTGTTCCAGAATTGCAAGTATCTACTAATTTTTACTATTTTTTCGATATCATAAAGGAACAATTTTTATCGTAGTAAAAATTTGTAGATTCTTGAAGATTCTGCAACAGATATTTATGTTATGAACTGGATAGAAACATGCTATTTTATACTATATCATCATTATATAGACAATTCAGAAGTTGTATTCTTTGAAAATTGTTCCACTTGGTATTAACGAATGAAATACATATCGCTCATTTACTGAAAGAGTGACACATCTCAAAAAATCCAGTTTCGAGAAAAACGCGTTTTAAGTTGGAAATTGAAATTTGACTTCCTAACATAAAACGATTATTACAAAAAAAAAAAAACAATATAAATAAAATAGCTACTTGGACCCTATTTTTCAAACAGCCAAGCAGATATCAGTGCTAGATTTATGTGCAATATCAATAATGATTTAAAGTGTTTTAGTGCTTCATTATCTCAAAAAACTATTCTGTTGAATTATGCCAAACTTGTAGTAAAAGAACTGTAACCTTTTGAGTTTTAGAGATATTAACATGAAAGTTTGGCACAAGATAACATAGAAGTCGTAGAAAAAATAGAAATTGCTACCTCAGAAAAAGCATTTTTCACTCTTTGAGTAAATGAGCGATATGCTCAAAAATCCGGATATTGTATTCAAAGTTGGCCATGTTGGCTATGTGTATGTTTTTGATAGATTCCGTTCATATATTCCAATATGACACCTTTTTGATTGCAAGTAATAGTACCATGGTGCAATAAACAAGGTATAAGTAAAAAGTGATTGGTTTTAACTATTTTTTATTAATAAAATTACCAGAATTTATTAGGATCTGTCCAGAATACTCCAAATTTAATAAACAGATTTGTAGTTTGCTCAATAAAGTATCGACGATACGTGAAAAGTTACTAATAAGTCAACACCATACATGGGAAGACGTCACATCAACTAGCAAAATCAAGCGAAGAATGTTCGTAGAAGAGCTGGCAAAAACAGCCGATGAAGCAGCTATACAAAACAACCTGACAAAGCTACCAGGACAATATATAGTCTGACAAATCGAAAGTGTACCCGGAGCCAAACAATAAAAGATCGTAATGGTAGGCTACTAACGACCACTGATAGAGAAATTCAAAGACGGGCGAACATTTCGAAGAAATTAGTAACGTCAGAATGTACAATAGCAGTCCAATGGAAAATACGTGCTTCAGCGAAATAAAATGGGCGATAGAACAACTAAAATGTAAGACAGCAGCAGGAGAAGATGGTTTACCGGTGAAGTTCTACAGGCCGAGGACAGAACCGCAGCTGAGCTGCTTCGATCACATATCAGTTTGGGAGGACGATAGACAGCCTCCAACGTGGAGAAAATACACCGTTGTGAAGTTATCCAAAAATGGCGTCTTAAAAGATTGTAACAGCCGGAGAGGAATAACCCTGATCAACACCTATGCAAACTACTAGCACAATCCCACAGCAGAGTGTTCTTTCGTACCGGATTGAACCGGATTGAACCGGCAACAGTAATACAAAAAATAATTTAAAGGCAAGTATAAAACATTCTGAGAGATGAACAAGCTGGCTTCAGACCAAATAGAAACTGTGTAGACTAGGTCATCACCCTACGTTTCATAATGAACAATCTATAGAATGGCGCACCCCTGTATCTACTGTTCATCGTCTTCAAGAAATCCTTCTACGACACCAGGCGTACTACCATATGGAAAGCATTGAGCAAAAACGGAGTACTCCACAAAAATCCGTATATTAAGAGCGATGTACGAGGATTCAGAACTCCTAGTTTTTCACAACGGTAACATAAACCAACCGTTTCTCACCAACGCGGGAGTAAAGCGATAATTCCCTTTGTCATCCCTACTGCTAACAATTGCACTGGATGAAATAATGAATAGAGTCTGCTCTCAGAGAAGAGGCACAACATGAAGTCTCTCACGACAACTAGGAGACTTCTCTCAAAAGATATCCAACATGCAGTCAAATTTAGAAGACCAGCCCCCCTATGCAGCAACTTTTTAACAACTTTACTCATTGTTTATTTTACAACAATTTCATTTGTTTGTTTTGTAGTTGTTACAAAAACAAAAGAAATTTTAACAACTTTTCAATCGATAAAATTTACGGAATAGGCCTACAGGGTACCGACTCTGTAACTTTTTAACAACTTTACTCATTGTTTATTTTACAACAATTTCATATGTTTGTTTTGTATTTGTTACAAAAACAATACAAACAAATGAAATTGTTGTAAAATAAATAATGAGTAAAGTTGTTAAAAAGTTACTGAATAGGGGGGCTGCAGAGACTAGCACGCAATGTTAGACTTGAGATTAAAATCAATAGGTTAAAGAAAACGAAAGCAGCCTTCGGACGATTGCAAGGTGTATGGAGAAGCTAACATATATACATAAAACCAAGATTAAAATATTCGAAGCTGATTTGTATCTAACACATCACGTAAAAGCTACCGTTATTCATAAACAAATGCCTCTGCTTTATATGCAGGATATTCTGGCCAAGCACCATAAGTAACTTAGAGCTATGGAACTTAACGAACCAGAACCCATAGAAGAGCAGTTTAAACGTAGGAAATGGATTGGCAACACATTACGAAAAAATGTTCACAGCATAACCAGGATGGTGCTTGACTGGAATCCCCAAGGATCACGAATTCGAGGTCGACCTGGCGACGAAAAATAAGACAAAATAACCTCACATGGGAAGATGCAAAAACAACGGCAACTAATCGAGTAAGATGGCTTTGTGGAACCTTATAGCTCCAAGAGGAATAACAGAAAAAATAGAGTAAAATCGAAGCCAATGAAGATACTAAGTGATTTTAATTGTAAGTGTGTTTAATAGTTTATTAATGTAAAGATCGAAGAAAATTCAAAATTTAAAAAGCCAATTAAGATTATTATATTTTTGAAAACCCTTGTTTTCAAATGTTTCCATTGACATAGTGCTTTATATAACATCAATGTTGCTATTGTTAAGTTCTTTTATTGAATTAGGATCCAAACTTCTCAAATACTTATGATTATAAATTCCTGAAGACACAAGCCTGTGGATGTGTCATTTTGCAATATGTAATGAATGTTAAGCCCTAAGTTATTCCACTCAAAATAGTATTAATAAATAATGAAAAAGGTGACTTGTTCATGCCCAGCAAAATTAATCATTACAAAACCCCATACTAACTTATTGATATACCAAGGACATGTCGCGCGAAATATGTAATTTTTAGTATTTACTTATTTTAGTGGTAAAAATAAACACTTATATCGAGCGACATGTCCATTTTAAAATAACGGTTTAATGAGGGGTATAGTAATAAGTATTTGGCAGGGTGGGTTAATGTAAAACAATTATTGATTTTTTGCAATAAACTTTGTTTTGCCATTACTTTCCAAAATGACTTCGGGTCTATAAAAAGGTGAGGCTGAATATTACACCCAAGAGCAAATTCTTTTGCAGGTAGGCATTTTTTTAGCATTGCTAAGCTAAGTCACAATTACTGTATGTCCTTCCTTTAAACTATAGAAACAAAATCCAAATATGATAAAGGTTCGGAAATTAAAGGAAAAATCTACTTTTAGCGTTTTCAAATTTGACCTTCACCCAACAAATAGATTTCGACAATTCAATGAAAAACTATTTTTAGAGTTTTTATCGTCCTATGACAAGTCATTTAAAAATCGATTGAATGCTCAATTTGTTATTTTCTCCAGGAATAAAAGTCAGCTTTAATTTTTTCAGAGCAAAAATATTTCACCATTCATTTAATCAGTTTTAACTGATTGACCCTGCATGCTACATTTTTGGGATTCTGCACGGCCCGACACATATCGTGGTTAATATCTATTGTATTTGGTGAGTAATGTCTCTATTATTTTACTAAGGCGGTAATGTTTAATGAAAGAACAAGCTAATTAATTATGTGTGTTCTATGAAAAATACAATAAATTATTTTCTGTAGACAATTACAACAATGTCCGGAAATAAAAAATGCTGAAAATAACAAGATAGTACGTTTACATGCATAGGGTGAGCATTTTCTTAGAATTCTTTAATGTATTTCTAATTCTTAACTGATCGTTTGTACTAAAACGAATTAAATAACGGAAAAATCCTTATTTCAGCCATTACAATAAATTTTCATACGCTGTGTATAATACCACAAATATAAAAAGAAAATTGAAATCTGTTGAAAATGTGATATTGTTGACTTCCGATTTTTATATAATTTAAATGAAACAAGAGAATGTGTAGTATAAGGGATGCGGGATGGCTGATTGTTATTAGTTTCTGTTGTGTTTTGAAAGTTTATTGATAAAATGATAGGGTCAGTTGTTGACAAAGCATTGAAAAAATAAAATTTACCATTATCGCCGTTTTGTTTCATATGTATATCACAAAAGCCAAAGTACTTTAGCAAAACGAAAATGAGAAATACGAAATGGAACGCATAGAATTTGTATTTCTTTAAACTATATAGATAAAGTTAGCTATGAGTGTGCACAAAAATGCTGAACAATTGGTTTTGGCAGGAAGCCAATATATTTTGGATATTATTTACAAACAAAAAGTATCTTATAGCCCAAAAGCAATAATAAATTGAGCAAAAATTCAGAAAAAAAACATTTTCAAACAAACTCTTTTGCATTTTCTTCAATTTTTTAACAAATGAAAATGATTAATTGTTAATAATTAAGTAAATAAAGAAAGATTGAAGCCAGAAACAAAAACAACTTTTATTTACCATATTTTGGGTAATTAATCCCTGACTGGTTTCAGCCGCCCCACTCCCGTCTCAAAGGTAAACCTAATGGGGAAGAGAAAGGAAAACAGGTAAGAAAAAAGTAGAAAGATAGTATAGAGTTGTTGTTGTTCTGCTTCGTATTTTAAAGCGTATAACAGAACTAATAATTAAAAAAATTAATAATAAAATTAATTTTGACAAAACACAAGAAAGATCTGTACAAGTAATTAAAATTTCTCACAGAATGTAATTGTTTGAAATCGATTGGTGTATTTGATCATTATGTGGTGATCTCAGTTTTATTTTGTTAATAATGAAATCAATTGAAATTTTAGAAAAGTATCGGAAATTTGCATTTACATAAGATTTTATGGATTATTGAATTAAAACATTTATTAATTGGCTAGATATTTGTTGATTACTTTTCTATTCCAAATATGTTGGAAACCACATCCCAATAACACATACATATTCATATATTTACACTATTCACAAAATTTGAATAAAACAAAGTTTTTACGAAGGCTGCGGAGTCAGTTCTTCGAGCAGTTTTGCCAAATATGGGGTTGGGGTTGATCGTGGCGGGACACTTTCTCCAATCCCATTTTTTCACAACACTGGGGCTGGATTCTCGTTCTATGAAAATTTGAAATGAAAAATATTTTCTTTATCATTTTTTTTTCATTTGACATTTAGTTCCTTTATAAAATTTTTCATTTCACATTTTCTTAGAAACAGAATTGAGCCTCTGGTTCCAAAGTGGACCCCGAAGGTTAATTCGTATACCACAAAAACTATACTCAACTATATGTTATCATATTTGTATTATAGTTCGAATAGAAGCAGTACTTTCATTACCCTATGGTACCCAACCGTACGTAGTGTTTCCTGTCATTAGAGGAAAGTTAGAAATCCTATGATTAAACGAATAGTCTACTTTTCGATTTGAACGTCCCAAAATCGTAGTGAACTCTCGGTTATAGAGAAAATCGTAAAATCGACTTTCCTACATACAATTTTTTATATGCAAGTCTAGAAATGACCCCCCTTATTGACAACAATATGTATCAAAAAAGCTCTAAAATTGATCAAATTTCGATTTTAGTCGACTTTTATCACAGTAGAAAGATCAAAACGCCAAATTTGTAGTTAAAAATAAAAATCGAAAGATCGAAAAGTTGGCTTTTTAGTGTAAGGTAAAGATCGAAAAGTAGAATTTTGATATCGCTGTTCAATGATTGAAAATGGGGGCGCATCTATGTATGTGTATGAAACACACTTTTTAGATAAGTTAGCAATGTGGGTTACTTATTTAACAAATATACAGTTGCTTAAGTTTAATTTCCCATATCCCTTAAAAGAAATACTGATATATTACGGATATATATGTAGCTAAATCCATTAAAACTGGAAAACTCGTTTCAAACATTTTTTGGAGGTTTCTCTCTCACACCAATACATATATAAATGTTAAAGTACGCCGTCGGCGGTTTTATAGAGTTGCACCAATCTAGTTCACTTGAACGATCTAGGAACTAAATTGCCAAACTCCAATTTTTTACGTATAAATACGTTTAGCGTAGAAAATCGAAAGTATATTTCTCTCTTATGGATATTGATTTTTTGGCTTATCTCTTGTTTAGTAAATACTCCACGATTTTTTTTTGAAATTTTTTCGGGATGTAGATATAGTTGCGCTGATCACGGGACGGACCCGGTTACCCGGCTATTTGACCTGAAAGTTCGGGTACAAAACCCGGGTTAGACCCGGCTCTATTGAACCGAATGCTACAATATGGGTATAATGGGAAAGGTTATGGAACCTATCCAACAAGTGGTCTCACGATGTGTTTATTTTCAGGTGTTCCGTAAACCGAATTTCGGACCCGGCTTTTTCATAAAACCCTCAACAAGTCGAAAATAGGCCCACTGTGGGTTCTCGCTTAATGTACGTCAGATTATAGTTCGCACTTTAACCTTTCCAAAATGGTACTATATGTTGTAATATCTTCCTATGGATCCAGAGATGTGGTCCTTAGAATCTTCACAACCCGGTTTTTCTAAGTGGATTTATAATTTAAAAGGAATTTTTTTCAATTTAGAACTTTAAAGAAATGAGCTTAACAGAACCGGTTTGTCAAGATTCTAAGGTTCATATCTCTGGATCCAGAGAAGGTGTTACAATATATAGCACTATTTTGGAAAGGTCAAAGTGCGAGCTATAATCTGGCATACGTTAAGCGAGCACCCATAATGGGCTGGTTTCGGGCTATTTCACCTGAAAATAAAATCATCGTATGACCACTTGTTAGATAGGTATTTCCATAAGGTTTCCAATGATACCAATTTTGGGTAACCGGGTCCGTCCCCCAAGAAAATTATACATTCCCGTGATCAGCGCAACAATATCTACCTCTGGAAAAAAATCGGAGAGTGTTTACTAAACTAGAGTTGTTTTAATGAATATATGTATTTAAAGCAGAGCTCCGATTTACTCGCTAGTGAAAATTTGAGGGGAAGTCGTAACTTTTTTTGGGTGCAATATTTTTGGTTGGTTTGGGGCAAGTTTATTTGAGGGTGGGAAAAGTTTTTGTTTGGCGCCGGGGAGGGGGCAAGTTGCCTCCCTCAACTTGCTCAAATTCGAGAAGAGTTTCACTCGCGAGTGGAATTCGAGCGAGTATTCGGAGCTCTGATTTAAAGAGTTTTTATCTGGATTTTAACTTAATTGGTTTATTGTTAACTTTATTGGTATATATTTGTCTTTTTTCGCGCTACATCTAAAACTTTTGGTAAATAAGTTAAGAAAAAAATACGTTAAGAAAAAAAAATCCAGCACGAATCCGCTAGCGAGCCAATTTTTGGTTGTTGCGGACAATAGTAATTGCGGTTTTACCTCTGCTTTTAAGAATATATTATTATAAAAGCGTTAATTATTTTAATGAGCACAATTGCCACTAAAAGTTATCACGAAGGGACGTCAGTGAGTAGATTGCATAATATTTGTAAAATGTTACTCAGTATTCGTAAAATTTACAACAAATTGACAAAATTTCAAATGTAATCCAACTTTTTTTAAATGTAGGTCCATTTAACCGTCAAAAATTACAAAAATTAGTTTTAAATCGAAACTTCACGGGGAATCAAATGAGACCAAAATTATACTGATCGGTATAATAGTTTGGATGTTATAGCAAAAATAAGCACATATTTGGATAACAAAAAATAAATTTAGGTTTGAAAAAATAGTTTTCACATGCATTCTAGAGTTGAAGGTATTGGAAAAAATATATAGGAGGACAAGAAAATGGGCTGATTTTGCTTTATATACATTCACATAGAAGGTTTCCCACTGAAAAAAATTCATCGAGTTACTAGATAATCATTTTCTTAAACGTAAATAGAGTTCAAATAAACCGTTTTTTAAAATATATGTAAATATGTGATTATAAAGTGCAATTTTTATATATTTCTTAAAATATCATGTAGTATCGACTGCATCTTAGTATCCAAAAACGTGGGTGTAGTAGCATCACACACTATATTTGGGATAAAATATGTGTAAATCGTGTAATTAAAAAAGCGATACCTTCAAATTTGTATACATATATATTTCTAAATTTAATTTGGAGGCTAAGATGTAGCATCGGTTGCATCTTAGTAGGCAAAAATCTATAAAACATCGCTAAATTGCGCGAAGTAGATACAATTTTTGTCCGCATCCGGCTTCAGCGTCACCACGAAAATCTTCATCGATAGTAGATATTCATTTGTATGTAATGAATATCTATTTCAAGGCGGTCAATTTTTTTCAAAAACAATTTATGGTGATTTTTCTATTTTGGTGTTTCTCATATCTCGCGTTTTAGTTGATGGATTTTCAAGGGAAATGATTTATTAGATCCGGAACGTAAAAATCTAAAATTTGAAATAGGGAATGACAATTGTAAAAATTAGGCCCGAAAAATATGATTTTTAGAAAAATGTTCACACAAATTTTCCGCATTTGGATAAAAATTTCTATGAAGCTGTGCACGATGTACAGAACAAATAACTCATAATCGCGAGCACAACAATCCTCTAAATGGTTGTTTGAAGAACCTACGGAACGTGGATAAAAGAACATATCAAAAACTCATAAAATGTAGTTTCAAAATGTCTGCATCATTTAATGGGGCACGCAAATCAAATTTCGAAAAGTTATACATTAGTGAGAAGATCCTTTTTAAGTTGGTTTTACTTTTACATGGACAACAAAATCGTGAAAAGTGTGGTTTAATCACAAATCGAGAAAAAAACAAAGACACTTCGCTAGATATTAATTTTTCAATGTAATCTGCTTACGTCATATAGCTCGATTAATTAAATTAATTAATACCATAGACAGTCGGCAGCATTAATTTGCATTAACTGCCTTAATTGAAATTAATTCGTGCATTATCCACATTCTTAATGCACAAAATCAAAGGAAATTTAAACTGAATTTAGCAATTTCAATATGGCAATGCTGTTGAAAATCAATTGTCTTTTGTCAAATTTCCATGTTTAAGAAAATAAAAAGGGAAAGCTAATCAGCAATTTTCGCGTTTCTTCAAAATAAGTAGTGGTCTTTCGCGAGTAGAATAACAGCTAATCGTTTTTCAGGCCTTCTAACAAATCTATTTTTCAAATTTTTATTTTCACAAAAAATTTCATTACCCACCATACCAACTCTATCGAAAATTATATCTTCCTTAAATGTTTTTTAAAGTTTTGCAATATTTTTATAATATTAAAAAGACTCAAAAATATCGCGAATAAATTAAATTTATTTTTGTTTCATCGTGGTGAAAAGATCAAAGGTAGAAAGTGTATTTGTTTCGCATATTTTGGCGAACTTTCGTCAAGCTTTATGAAATGGTCTGCTGGGTACAAACAAACAACACAAACAGCTGTTTCATAAATGCAGATACTATCGTCTGTCAGAGTGAAAAATTAATTAAAATTACGGCATTTTTAATGTAAATTAACTCTGCCGTCTGTCTAGCGTATAAAAAACACGTTGCCTTCAACCCACCCAAATGATCTTTTAAGGCCAACATTCGGTGCCTTACTAAATCTGTCTCATATTTTAAAAATAAAATTTTTGAAAAGAGATAAAAACGATAATTTTTTGATTTGCACCTCGTGAAATTTTATACAAATTGAGATCACGTTCCCCCACAAAAGTGAAGAAGTTTTCGCATTAAAGATGATATCTTTCTGACATAGACTTAGTTCGAATATGAACTATATCGGTGATTTGATTATGTCCCAAACAAACATTTTCGCAACTTAAGGACATATCACGTATCATTTTGGTATTTTTTGGGGGTATGGACTTGCCCCCAAAAATGCCAATAAGATAAATGCATAAAAGGTCTTAAAATCCTGCCGGCGCCAACTAATATGACTGATGAGTATGACTTGCGAATTGAGTATTCAATTTGGCGGAAATTTTGCACATCGTAACATTTATTCAAGAATGTCTTGTCGGACAACACCTTCGGGTATCTCCTACACAAAAGTTCAAAATGTTCAATTAAATGCAGTTCGAGAATCGTTTAATGTTTACAGAAGATACTCCTTTTAGCCCTGGTTACAACGATATGTTTTTCGTGTGCAAGTCCCAGATTCCAGGCAAAGATCTAAAAAATTGTACGGTGACCAACTAAAATGTCTGGTGGGTACGATAACTATTGAAAGGAGAGACTAACTATAGCACGTCGTTTTATTTCTTTCAAACTGAAAACAAGTTTGGAGATGAAAAACTCCTTCCGGTACCTCCCTCATAAAATTTCAAATGTTTTCGCATCTAAATGGCTGTGTAATTAAAGTATTGTTTTGAAATTTTCATCGAAGGCAGTCCTTGTGGTCCCGATTAACACGATAGTAAAAAGACTCTAAGAAATCCTACGAAGACACCTAAATCGTCTGCTTAGCACGATAATTGTCAAAGGGACCATTTCCGTCCAGGTACCTCCTCCACAAAAATTCAAAACTTCTGCCTTTTATCTGTGTTTAAATTTTAATAGTAGCTAGTCATTCTGTTCATGACTACAACGTTACAGTTTTGTTAGGTACTGACAAGAATGCAAGGAATATTTGTCACAAAAAAATTAACCCTCGTGCGAGTCATAAAAGGGGTCCTTTGGTCCCTTTTTCCACAAATCTTTAAATCTGCTATAAAATGTGGTCGGATCAGACCAAAATATTCTAGAAATTTGTTCGCCAAAAAATTTTACTATAGGTCTTAAAATATATCAAAACTCTTAATCAGAAAGTGACCCTATACTATATTCTGACATTCTGAATGAAAGAAAATCTGTATATACCTGCAAGACAAAATATCACATGAAAACGAAAAGTGCAAATATGTGCAGGATGTTTCGATGAAAATTGGTAAAAAACCCCTTCCTTTTTTATGAAATGATAAATTACACGGCCCAACTCGATCTTACTCACAACTATTTTCATAATTTATTGTGAAAATTGATCTTGAAAAAAATTAACAAGTACGGACATCAATTATTAAAGAACGCACAATTCATTGGCGACACTGAACATCTTAAATACGTTTCACATACCTTTCATTACAATTACAAAAAGAAAATATTTAATAACCGTTGTTTATTTTGCATATTATCATCGATTTATTAACAACTTAAATATTAAAAAAAATAAAATTCCAAAAAGCGTCACTTCGACCTGCTTTTATACCCACTTATTAAACAAGAAATGTATATATTTTTCATAACTACACGCACTGGGATCCTATAAACAATATCTGACCCTTTTTAGTGTAAATTGATAAATTTTTTTTTCGATTTTTGGCCAGGTTTTTTGGAAAATCGGACACTGTGCAATGCTATATTTTATACTCTATATATCGATGATGACTCGAATGTTCGAAAAATCATGCCCAAGTTGTGTTCCTAAAATATATGAAGGATAATGGATTTTTCCTGTAGCTTGTGTTAATTGGATCCGTCAATAGAATAATTATGCCCATTGTTTACGATACCTACCCAACAAATTCTTAAAATGTATTTATGTCTCCTACATCTCAAACACCAAAAAGTTTTAAAATACTTAGGGGTCTGTTAATGGCATACTTAGGTCCACCTTCTTATTGTTTACTGTTTTTTTTTGTACAATGACAGTCTGAGGATATTCTTTTCTACTAGTTTCCTGTACACTAAAAATCTGACACTAAGAGAAACAATGGCCACGCACACTGTATCAAATTCCAAACAAATTTAAATTTTCGTTGCCCCAGCAAAAAAATGTTGACATTGAACTTAAGGGGTCATCCCTAGATGGGCAGACCAAACTTTTTTTTTAAGGAAACTACCAATATTCGATTCTATCGAAATCTTTCTGTCCCAAAATCGGGTAAAATATTAAAAAAAAAACTTTCTCGCTTAAAGACAAGATTTTTATACATATATTTAATAAGCTAACCAAAATATACGAAGTTCCATCCATTCGTTTTCGAGCTATAGTGGCCACCGACTTCAAAAATGCTATTTCGAGAAAAACGCGTTTAAAGTTTCGCCTCTATACACAAAACACATCGGGCTCTTAACTTTGAACAGTAGGGTTATGACTTTTTGACATTTTTCCTCAAAAATGATTTCCTGTAGCAGGGATGAATGAACTTTTGCCTATTAATCACTATGCTATCGTTTATTCCATTGAAATATAAAAAAAGTTCACGCACAAATCGATTTTAAAAAAATAATTTTTTGAAAAATTATATGAAACGAAAAAAAATTTTTTTTTCAAAAAATTATTTTTTGTTACACGAATGAATAATTATAAACCTACTTATAACTATAATAACGTTTATTTCATTCAAATATTAAAAAAGTCGCGAAAAAAGTCACTTTGAAAAAATTTTTAATTTTTTGTTTTTTGTTAAAAAATTATATTTTTGAATAAAAGCGTTTACGACATTTTTACGATTCTCAGAATTGAAGAAAAATAGTGAGAAATAAATTGTATGTCATTTTAATTATCTCAGTGGCTCTAAAGTTTATTTTCAATTATATATCTGTTTTCAGTGACTTCAAAAAATTGTCCATAATTTTGATAAATTCAAATTTTAAAATCATTCTGTGCGTGAGGTTTTTTCACCGAATCACCTTATAATTAAGATTTAATGTAATCTTATGGCAAAACTCATCACGCTATGATACAGGGATATGAGGTTGTAAAAAAGTCATAACCCTATTGAACAGCCAATTTTGCTCCGATTGTCTTGAATTTTTTGCGGCATACTCTACACTGCCTGTACTTGAAAATAAGCCAATATATTTTTTCGAATTTTTTTAAGTGATAAGTAGAAGTAAATCCTTAAAAAATTAATTGATCTCTTGGGTGGGTCATCGTAAAAATCCATATGTAAAGTACTATTAAAACAATACTGTAAAATCCTCAGATATTTTTAGTAAACTTTATAAATATTGTCCTTCGTTTTCCAAGCACAACTTATATACAAATAAAATCACTAGACGACGAAACATTTACCAAACTATGATATGCTTTTCCTATGCTATTTTCTTTCAATTTCATGTTGATTAAAGCCTCGAATATGTATTTTTCCCTTCCTTGAACTAATCATAAAAGCACTAAAACACATAGGCATGGTGTCGTATATTATAACTTGAAGATCGATCTACAATGGTTCAGGAGAATTTTCGCTATTTATTTTATTTTAACTAGTGGTTGATTTAAATATACATACATAAACATTTGTATTTTAATGTGTTAGTGTAATAAACAGCTATGATTCAGAGTTTACTATATGGTAGAAAGAGAGCACAATAAACAATATAGAAGAAATGTTTGTTAATGAAAGAAGAAAAAATAATAATTGGTAGTAATCGTTCTTAACCCTATTCCACAATTACTAAATTTAATTGTATTCATGCTGGATAATTTCGAAAACTACACACTGAACATTTATATGTTATTTTATGACATTATGTTATGAATATGACAGTTAAAAATCTAGCTACAAATTCACACAGGATGTAAGTAAGAAAATAATACACCAATCGACGACAAATATATCAGGCTTCAAATTAAAATTTGTAACAAACGAATAATACAAAAATAAAAAAACACACATAGTGGCAGAGTAATGACAATGTAAGTAATTTGCACGTTACATTTACATATTCAATGGAACTCACCTTCTTGACGCTTCGAGTGGTGGAAAAGCCATCACCACGGCGATAGTTATCCCCCTAATTCATGAGAAAGAATATTAATATATTTTCAAAATTAAATACCATTATCTTACCATAACTTGATGAGATCTTAAAGTACCAAAATTATCACGGCAACGATATGATTGTTGGGTATTGTAACCATCTGGCTGGAATTGGAAGAACGTTTCTGAGTTGGGTCCATGATGAGGAGGCATGGGTTTGCGTAGAGTACTCTTGGGCGAATGCATTTTTGGTGGTGGTTGTGGTAATAATACCGGTTCAGCATAGGTTACCTCTTCCACTTGAGGCAAGAGCTTGGGTTCAGCTTGTATTCTACTAAAGCGATAAAAGATGAATGTTAATTTAATGTTTACTTAGAAAAGCTAACAATGTTTGACTCACCTATTAACATTCTGTCTTTGTTCGAAGTATTCATATTCCGTATCAGGGTAGGGTAGATTGTCATCTTCATCCTTGTGGCAGCGACGACCACAGAAGTAGCCTGTAAAGAATCCTACTAACAGCGAGAATATCGAGCCCGCTAAAACAGCCATCACCAATGTTTCCACCGTATACTGGGCATTTATGATATCTGGAGAAATGTGTGGACCTTTTTGATTAGTTCAGCAGTACGGAAGGCAAATGAATGCCATTATGGCGTTCATATACGGTGAATGTGTGTATATTTTGTTGTGGATATATATTGGCCAATTGTTTCGTGTGTGTTTGTTGGTAGTGTGAGGTAAAGGTAATATGTATGTTTTATGTATTTATGTTGGTGTATTTCACAAAAACCGTCCATCCATGTTTAAGGATGGTTGGGACAGCAACAGCAATAACATCAATTAAACATCAAACATCGATGAACCCAATAACACACAGACATATAAAAAGGAAATCCAATCAAATTAAATTGTTGTCCATGTGAATAGGTAGTAGAGCATATATAGGTATGTGGACATGGTGTATTGCATATACGATTATGAAGGTATGTGTTTGAAAGGATGCATACAGGACACAGATATAATAGAATTTGATTGATTTTTTGTGGATTTTATTTCGTTTGATAACATTTATAACATTATACAACAACATGTAAAGAAGACAAAAAAGAACAAAGAGAAACATTAAAAAATACAAAGTGATTTAAATTGCATATATATTTAATTGGAAAAAATTTTCCTAAATAATAATAATTTATAAAAATAATACTAAACGACGTGCAAAAATATAAGAAAACTAATGTCGTTAATCATAACGTCCAACAAGAGCTATTTACGTCTTCAAAGGACCACTCAAAACAGGTCATAAAGCCAGTTTTGTGTTGTGACCTTAATAAGGAAAGGATCATTTCGAACATGTAGTTGGCTTCAAATTTGTCAAGATGTAAAAGTCTTAAATTCCCGAAAAATACTGGCCACAAAGTCAACATTCATAGTTTTAAAGTTTAAAGATTATAAGGTAAAAAATGTTCATACACCTTAGTATCTTTACATCTATCCAACGTATAAGGTCTTAACCTTAATTAGTATGGGCGTTGGTTGTTGTATAGTAGTTTATCAGACTTTATCTTAAAGGCCAATACATTTGTACATCTAGCCAGAGATATACCTATTAAGGCTATGAGTTTTTGACCTTTTCTCAAAAATGATTTCCTGTAGCAAGAATGAATAAACTTCTGCCTATTAAAGACTAAAATAACGTTTTGAAAATAGGCTATACATTTTGTTGAATTTCGGAGGCAAACGTATCGGTGACGAAATTAATTTACGAGGCAATTGTGGTTGTGTCTCCGACCATAGATACTCATTTGGGGCCTAAAGACTCGACCACTTCCACTTTTTTTATAAATGATATTTATCCAAAACTACTGAACCGATTTTCTTGAAAATTTCAAAGAATGTATAGGAATGACCAGTTGTGAACATATGTTATAGGCGGGGTAGCTCCCATATGCCATATTGTTTAAAACCACTATTTTAGCACGCCCACTTTTTAAATATGTTATATATCCAAAACTACTGAACCGATATTTCTTAAAAGTTCAGAGAATATACAAGGAGAACCTGTGGTGAAAATAGGCTATATATTTTGTTGAATATCGGAGGGGCCGGGTACCTCCCGTTGGTCCTACTTATCGACCACGTCCACTTTTTTAAATATGTTATATTTCTGAAGTCGCTGAAAGGATTTTCCTGAAAATATCAGAGAATGTACATGGACGACCCCCGGTGAAAATACGTTTTATATTTTGTTAAATTTCGGAGCGGGCGGGGTATCTCTCCTAGGCCCTATTTTTTAAAAACTTACGAACGTATCGTTTAGAAAATACATTTGGTGGCGGTGGTTGAATCTGCGACCCTAGGTACACATTTAGGGCCTAAAGATCCTACCACGCCCACTATTTTAAATATGTTAAATCTCTGAAACTGCTGAACCTATTTCCTTGAGAATGCCAGATAATATAAAGGGGTGACCCCTGCTGAAAACAGGATATATATTTTGTTCAATTTCGGCGGAGCGGGGTTTGAAAATTAATTCGATAGATAATGTTAGTTGTGTCTCCGAGCCTAGGTACTTATTTGTGGCTTTAAAACCCGACCACGCCCACTTGTTTAAATATGTTATGCACCCAAAACTTCTGAACCAATTTCCATTTCATTTTCAGATGATGTACAGGGATGACCCCTGGTGGAAATTAGCTATATGTTTTGTTGAATTTCGGGGGAGAGGGTTGCACAGGGGCAACCCTATTTTTTAAATGAGCTATATACGTAAAACTTACGAACGTGTCCGTTACCACGACCCTGGGTATATATTTTAGCCATAAAACCGGAGTGGTCTCAATTATGTTACATATCTTATGCATAACGAAGCTTTGGTCTTATTGGAAAGCAAGTGTTTAGTTTGGAAGGCAACATATCGATAGCTATAGTTTCATTAAACACATTATAAGAAGATGTGTCGTCCAGTCGGCCCTTAAGTTCCCAATTGACATTCAATTGAAGGGCACACATGCAATATTAAATAGAAGTTATCATCTGGAACGAATGTACGATGGCACATAAAAATTCCCCAGAAGATCGATTATTGAAGAATTTAAGAAGCAATTCAAGTTTAGATTTCAGACAAACACGTCCGGTTATACTATTCCAGCTGTTCTTTGGAGGTATTTTAAAATTTCATATCAACACTAACATTTTTGAAGATTGTTTATTTATAGTCACTTGCAGATCCCGACTAATTAGCGATGCAAGAAAAATATAACTGATGACTTAAGAAAAGGTAACACAAAACTGTTTCAAGGGCCAGCAACGGGGACCGGGTCGGCTAGTATATGATATAAAATGATATATGTATATGGGGATTTCTGAGTGAAATCGGACACTTTTACAAAAAGTGGTTTTTGATTTCCCTTATTTTCTGCTGTGGCGATGCTGATCACCAGCAAAACATTTTCGGATATTTTCAATTTTTTTTTTTGATTAACGGTTCCAGTGATAATGTCGAATTCTGTAGAAACTATATGCAAAGAAATATTCATTACTTCTTTAATATT
Organism: Musca autumnalis; assembly: GCF_047663935.1. Taxonomy (NCBI): domain Eukaryota; kingdom Metazoa; phylum Arthropoda; class Insecta; order Diptera; family Muscidae; genus Musca; species Musca autumnalis. Next base: position 82,765,817 of record NW_027411755.1, on the reverse strand, counting down.
GGTCCAATTTGACCAAATATTTTTTTGTATTTTTTGTTGTTTTATCAGCTATTTACTAAAAATAGGAAAAAAATTGCAATTTCCGCGAGTTAGTTAAAATCAATTTTCAAGAATGATTGTACTCGTCGATTTTCTTGAATGTTTTTGTATTAAACTACGATAAATTACAAAAAATTTAAGTCCTATTTGGTAGTGGGAATCGAATGATTACTATATTCTCTTAATTTTTTTATAATTTGTCAATACAAAAATATTTGTCATTTATACCACTGCAAAATATTTGTTATCAGGGTTCATTCTAATTACAAAAATGTATCCAAGATCTCAAGAAAAAGCTTTCTAGAACATACGAACTCTGTAGAGACGTTTCATAAAGGCAAAAATACCAAAGAAAACTTTCAACAAATTCGATTTTTATACTTTTTCTCTGGTAATGGACCAAAATTCAAAGAAACCGTCAACTAAAAGTATTTTCCTAAAATCCCAGTAACAACTTTCTGGAATGTATGAACTTTCTAGGAATAATTCTTTAAGCTAAAATTCACAAACAATTCTATTACATATATAACATTTTCCTACGTCTAATTTGTACGGTTTGGTATAATAATCAAATTTTGAACTTGAAGAACCGTTCCTAGAAAGTTCATATGTTCCTCACAATATGATGGGGAAAACGCCGGGACAAATGTTTTTCTTATGGTGATCTATCCCTTCGCTCAGAGTTATATAAAAGCTTAATAAAGATTTTGAGCAGCACTGACAGGACACAGGACAGTTGATATGTCAATATAATGAGAATAATATTTATTTTTGCAATGTGAAATATGGTTTGGCCTACACCCAACTATGGGGAATTATAAGTCAGAAATAAAAAAGTTAAAATAAATTAAAAATATACGCATTTACAAAACAGCATGCCATAAACTTAAACTTCAACATTAAAAAATCGATTATTTTAAAGTATAACAACACTTAAAAGCACAATTAAAACATTCAAAGTATACAAATACAATTGGCGTACCTTCAAAATTTTTGTCCTGCAAATTGATGACTTCATGATCCTTGCTTTGGCGGCGTTGATCCAATAAACCCATATCATCTCGATAACCTTTTTGTTCACCAACATTGGCATCTTTTGAATTAATTTTACCTAGAAAATAAAAATATAAACGCATTGTATATGTTTCAGGAATCCTTTTCAGAGTCGAATAATCGAAAATTAAATTTAATGGAGTGAACGAAATAGAATAAGTTCGACACTTTGTATGATGAGTTAAAGAGGCGGTCTGCGACAGGATAACCCAAAATTTTATAGAGAAATCAATTGCGACTTTGTTAACTTTTTCGTGGAAAATAAGAATAGCCAATGGTAATCCCAAGTTAATCCTACAGATCACACTTCGTCTAAAGGTTCTCTTTGGTTTTTCAACTAGTCTTACTTTTTGGGCGACAAATTCCAACTGGATTGAATTTTTGAAACGTACCCAATCCATTTCGTAGTTTCGTAGTTCAGAATTCACATCCAATTCATATTCATGCTCAGGATATCGGTATTCGTTAGTACAAGAGGCCAAAAATATGTGAAATTTGCCGGCTGAGGCGATTGATGAACAGTGATAATCGGTTTGTAATCTCATCTTGAAACGCCAAACAGCTTTCGAACCGCATTCTGCGTTGGTCCAAATTTTGCATATCGTAATATTTTTGCGAACCTAAGATAAAATTCGAGGATGGTTCTTATCGGTCCCTTTTCCGGAAAGCTCGCCCACAAAAGTACAAAAATTTATTGATGGAATGGTATGCGCGATATCTCTTCAACGATTTGGTCCTAACTTTGGATTTCGTAATATTTTGTCCAAACTTAGTTTAAGTTTAAAAATATGCATTATCAACATCTTAGAGTACCTCCCTCAAAAAAAATTCAACATTGTTTATTCTTAGTTACGGCCCGTTCGGAGATCCCTGCAATTTTTTCCGAAGGTTTCATGGGCAAATTCATGCTTCCTGATAAAACGGTGTAAAAACTCTAAATCATACAGTGGCCAACTGAAATGACTGGCGGGCGCGATCTCTGTCGTAAGGAATGACTTCGAAAATAGTTCGGTCGGTTCATTCCTTCAGATAAATCTTCCGCAACACTTTTGAGCTTTAAAGTTTCAATTCACACAGGCTGATGGTATATCTCTGTAGGCAAAGCCAACTTATACTTTTTTACTTGTTTATTTGTATTTTTATCCTTTTATGGCTCAAACGGCAATCACACGTTAAAGCTAATATTTATCACAGACACCAGTCTTATGTTGACATCAATTTATATCCAAGCTCTTAGACTTTGCAAAAGATAATCTTTTAAATTACCTCAATTTTTCAAAAGATGCAACCATGTGTGTAATATTTTCTTTGAACCATATGTTGCAAAACTCATTCATCTACCATCTCGTTCGTTTTTTTTTTTCAAGCAGACCAATGTTTTAGTGTAAAGAAGAAAGAGATACCCATCTTGAACTTTTCAACTTAAACCTATGAGTCGACATTTAAGGAAATTTTTGAGTTTGTCCTTCGCCATGTGACCAGCAACTCTTTCTCCGTCGTTATGATAATCCATGGCAATGGCCAAAAATTGAATCACATTAATAATACATGTGGAGTACAAATAGCGTTAGAGTACAAAAAGTGGCGGAGCCGTGGAAAGGGAGAGATATTCCTTGTTGGCTGTGATATTAATACAACAGATTCCGAAAAAGAAAAACAACAACACAAAATAAAACATTGCCGATGATGAGAGAGATTCGAATAGACAACAACAATTGCTGCAGTGCTACTACACATGTGAAGCAGTAGTCCCGAAACGAAACAGCAGCAGCATTGCTACCAAAACAAATTGCAATTTTCACTTTTGGCAATAATCCAAATCTCCAATTACACATGAAATTTTTATTACAACAATGTAACAAAAATGCAACATTGCACACACTACAATACATTTATAGAGGCAGATCTTTCTCACAAATTAAGGTCTGTGGACATGTGAGTAGGAGAATAACAACAACAACAGCAATGATAGCAATTTACAAATGCTTTTTTTCTATAAAAGGCAACTGCTGTTGTTGGCGATGATTGTGTATGGGTCAATGGCGATGATGATGATGGTGATAATGATGACATAAGTGAATGTCGGCTTTACTTGAAAGTTGTATCTGAATGATGAGCATGGAGTAAGGAGTCATAGAATCCCAAAAGCCTGGAGCAAAGATTTTTTATCTGTTGAATAGCTATGCAGTTTGTCTGCAACATATGCGCCATATACATATGTATGCATGATATACATACATATATTCGCAAACAGCAACAACAAAACTACAAACAAATTCAACCAAAGGTTAACAACACGTGTACACACACGCATACAAATTTGTACACAGTTTAAGATAAGCGAACATATTTATCCTTGGTACATGTGTTTAATGTCATAACCACCCCCGATAGCTCCTTTATTACACAGCTTGTTTTCACTGGCTATGATAGTTTACTGAACATTTTAGTTTAATACCAACCTGAGGGGCAAGCTGCATGTTGACCGGTTGTGACATTCTGATAATAATAGTTCTCCTCAAGCCATCTTGGTGCACCGTGGGAACGACATTTGCCAGCAATTTTATCCCAGGCACAGTATGGATCTTGCAGAGCCACGCATTCGCTGTAAGAGGAAAAAATAAGTGATGATATAAAAACGATGAAAATTTTTAAGATGTGTAAACAAAAAAAAAAAGGAAAAAATGAAAAGTACTTTCTTTATAAAAAATACATTTTCCTATTTGGCATTACGGTACATCCCACAATGGTTTAGCAGAATATAAAATATATACGTAAAATCAAATATGTAGGTTTCATAGATTATATCACCGCCAATTAAAACTAAATTTGCTCTAAGAAAATACATTATTCCTAAACAAAATGCATATTTAATTAAAAGTGTTCCATTGTGTTGCAATGTTCTGATTTTAGCATTGTCATTAGATAGATTATTGTAGTTTGAATGTACATAGATTCAGGAAATTTCCACCAGGATTCCATCATCCCTTTTGTATTTTTTATATCGCCTAACAATGAAAAATATACATATGTATATATGTACATAAAACTGAACAATGTGGCAGTGTCAGTACAATTCGCTAATAATAAATGCACGTTCATGTTTTTTATTGCACTTTGTTAAAAAAGAAAAAAAAAACAACAAACTCAAATGTCAAAAAAGAACAAACGCAACTCACCTGCAACTGGTGATTTTATCGTTGTGACAACGATGCAATTGGATGGCAATAACTTGACTATCAGTGACAATGATTAATTTACCATCATCATAGCTGCCATCTTTGGGTTGATCTGCAAGTATTTACATTGAAACAAAAATACATTAGAATTGTTCATTCACTACGTGTCTGGCTTAATCGGATGACATTTAAATTTAGATTTAACAATGGTGTGGATTGTAAGTATATCTCACAGCATTCATACATACCGTATTGCATTGTGCGCACAATTTTTAGATTACGTATAGGTTCACTTTTCGGTAAAACATCAATTTCTTCTATTACCACTGAGGTAACCTTTTTGTCGGAATCAGCAGAGTCGGCATTTACTGATTTTATGATTTTACCATGATCTGTAGAATGAAAGAAGATACATTTTTATGATAAATTGTTGGTATAAATGAATATTGAATATGAATGGTAAATGTTTCAATACTTTGGCGTATACACTAACGGAATGGTTTATTAATATATTACTTATACGATACGTGGTACATAATCTAAAATAAATTCTTTGCTCATTGAACATACCTGTTCCTACAAATATCACATCGTATGTTTTGCCACCGGGTGTTTTTATTTGCGGATCCACTGCAATTTGAGTAAATCGATATCTAGAAACAAATAAATAAAATATTAAGGTTTAATAGGGATATTGCTTAAGAAAATCTAATGTTCAGCTGATGAGAATTATGAATATACATACATTAGAGTGAGCCAAAAACAAAACAAAACTTTTAATTATTGGAATTCCTACCCCCCAAAATAGTCTCAATTTGATATAAAAACCTTATATATGAAATTTTATGGCGATCGGTTAAGGTTAACCCGTGCCCAACCTAGCGATCTTTGTTTCCATAGTAATTTACAGGGATGTCAACTGTTCTGAGGTAAAAATCGCTACAGCCACATACGCATCATAGGTTTGTAGCGATTTTTACATTGAAGCAGTTGACATTCATGCTTAAACAGTGGTTTTTGTATGTCAAAAATCACCACAAGTAGCGGGAAAACCACCAACTTGGCATCTCTGGTAAGTTTTATGTGGCCAAGGCTGCATCTTCAATAAAATTCTCTAAATATCACAATTATGGCTAGAAAACGATTTCTACGAAAAATCGGATCAGATTTTGATATAGCTTTATAGGGCCCAAAATAGTTAAAGTCGGCCAAGTATGCATATTAGAGCCATATCAAAATCCCGTCCCATTTTCAAAATTTTTTGTAGAAGTCGTTTTTTCGTACTAATAATGAACTGGCAAAGCTTTTTCATCGATCCGACAGAAATCTACAAACATACAGCTGCCGAAGAATAAAAATACTGTAGATTGGATTATTATTCTCAAATGTACAATAACACGTTTGTCTATGGAAACTTTAAATGTTGTGTATTGTTAGGTGTAGGCGGTTAAACAAAAATAACCGAAGGAAAAGGCAAATTAACACCTAATGCTGACGACCCCAGCAAATGATTTTTCCGGACTCTTTATAGCTGGAACAAGACAAGATTTTTATATTGATTCACCTCGATCAGATAAAGATAAAAACTACATACAAACATTTGGATAACAGCTACATTCCTCGACATCATTCTTATTATGCGCCGCCCCCAATGGTTCAGAAATCAATTTGGTTAAAACCAATTGGCTAAAACCTCAATTTTTTGTCGTCACCAATTGTTAATATCTATGTATATAGAATTCGGCAGTATACATACTGAAATTAAGGAATCAAAAAAAAAATATATATTCAACATATTGAAAGCTATGAACTTGACGTGCTCCTAAATATGACATCCCCATTTGGGTAAATACGTAATTTGTGTAAATTTCTGGATTAAGAAATATTTATTTTTTTAAAACAGATATTGTGTTCACTTTAGACAAAACTTGTTCACCGTTATATTCTGTAGCGTCTCAGCAAGTTTATTAGAAAATTTAACGTAAAATAAGCACAGAAACCTACAAATAATCGGTGTACTACATGTAGTACGCTCGGCATATCTGGGGTAAATAGGATAGTTGCATTTAAGAAACGTGTTAATAAATTGCCGTATTGTTTACACAAAATGGGCTTTTTTATTTTTTCTCAGGTACTACATTCAGTGGACTAGAACTTTTATATAATTTATTTTTAAATTTATTTTATACCTATTACTTATAGCTTTTTAAATTTGGTCAAATATGTATATGAGTTTTTATATAAAAAACATGATTCGGACCTAAAGAAAAGAAGCAAACATGGGTTTTGGGACAATTTGTCAGGAACTATGGATTTGTCCCCGAAAAAAATTGTACTGTCATAACTAGGCCCACCTGCACAACATGTTCCCAAAAAGTCTTTAAACTGCACTCTTTCTAAACATTGTGTGAGAGGTATCCGAAAAACTGGCCCGATGTAGTCAATATTCGGACATAATTCGAGGCTGTATGATATTGTACGATGTACAACGTTAGGACCAAATCGGTTTCTCCCTTCGAGGGTTATCTTACATACTGCCCTGGTAGTTGGTACCGGCAGGCTTTTTCTTTTGGAGATTGTGGGCCATTATCTCAGGAAGTATAGACTTGCTCCCGAAAAAATGGGCTGTTGTAACAGGGCGCGCAAAAAGAAATTTTTGGACAAAGTTTCAAAGCGATACTAAATGAACTGTACTTTTCCCAAATTTTGTGTGGTAGATAAAAAGCGCGGTGTAAACAGAAACGTTAAGTGTTTTGGAAACTTCCATCTCTGTTATGAACACATGTTAAATTTTGTTTCGATCTGGCAACTCCTTCATATAGAAATAGGTGTTAAAAAAGACGCATCCGCAATTTTTTTACAATGGAAAAATTAGAAATGCGTGCTGTCATTAAATATTTACATAAAAAAGGTTTATCGGGACAAGAAATTCATAATGATATGGTGAATGTGTTAGGTGAAAGTGCTCCTTCATATGCAACAGTAAAAAATTGGGTTGCTGAATTTAAACGTGGTCGTACAAGCATGGAAGATGAACCACGTAGTGGATGTCCAAAAACAGCAACAACAACAGAAATTGTAGCCAAAGTGCATGATATGGTATTAAATGATCGACGAATAATCAATCGGCTGGTAAGGTTATGACAACGGTTTTTTTGGGACTTCAAAGGTATTTTATTGATTGACTATCTGCAAAAAGGGTAAAACAATAAATTCAGAGTACTATTGCAACCTTTTGGATCAATTAAATGTACAAATTCGAGAAAAACGTCCTGGCTTACAACAAAAAAAATAATTTTTCATCAAGACAACGCACCAGCGCACAAGAGTGTTTTAACAATGGCTAAAATCAACGAATTAATGTACGAGTTGCTTGACCACCCACCTTATTCTCCTGATTTAGCTCCAGTGACTTTTACTGGTTCCAAAATCTAAAAAAATTCCTTGCGGGCAAGCGTTTTACCTCAAATGAAGATGAAATTACAGTTGTAAACCACTATTTTGAAGACCTTGAGGAAAACTATTTTAATCAAGGGATAGAATTGCTAGAAAAGCGTTGGACTAAGTGTATTGAAGTTTCAGGAGATTATATTGAAAAATAAAAACATTTTTGAAAAACTAACTATTCTCTTTCATTGATAGGCTAAGAAGTTCCCGAACCGCCCTTGTAGATGAAATAATACGATGTGCAAAGTTTGGACCAAACAGAAACTCCCTGCGGAATTTATCTTGGGGATTTGCAATTTTAGTTGGTACTGTCAAGGTTTCTTGGAGCTTTTAGGCCATTATTTATGTAGGACGGAAGTACAACTTGCTGAATAAAATTTCAAAACGATCCGAGGGGAGATCTTAACGTTCACTTCTTCCGAATTTTGTGTGGAAGGTACTGGAAAGAGTGGACCGATATAGTCCATATTCGAACCCGATCTATGCCTGGAGGTAATATTACCATATGCAAAGTTATGACCAATTCGGTTACTCCCTTCGAGAGGGTATAAAGATCTATACATGACAAGCCAAGGAGAATTTTTAATTTCTAAACAAATTTAACATTTTGTTAATTTGTTTTATATTTTTAATTTTATTCTTATTATTTTTGGTCTGTTCCAGAACTGCAAGAATCTACTAATTTATGCTATTTTCCGATAGTAGCTTCTTGCAGGTTCTGGAGCAGACCATTTGTTAATATTTTTATTTTTGTAGTTTATTTTTTATTTGGGTTTGATTTTTTAGTTAATAGAAATGATCAATAGGAAGGATGCAAAATAATAAAAAACACAGAAGTTGAACTTTGACCTTGAATTCCTCGGCAGCTACTGGTCCGAATTTGATAGTTTTTAATTCATCGGAAAGCTGATTGTGTTATATGTCCAACTAAAAATTATGAAAATAAGTTTATCCGTTTAAAAGTTAAAGTATTTTAGCTGGCAAAAGATTCAAAACCAAACAGGAATGAACATTAGACCGGGACGAATTGTATGGAGGAACACACCTTATTGGGCCCTTCGCGTTTCTGATTCCTGCGAATGTGCTGAGCAAAAAAAGTCCACTAGACCATATGTCTACGGTGAAAATCGAATCTACCGATTCTGACTTGAAGTTTTTTGTCCACAAGGCTAAAACTGCTTGAAGGAGCGTTCCAATGCTTTTGCGATCTACATGAAAGTTCTTAATTATTTTCTTGACTACATTTTTTGTCTTAATATTGGATCGAAAATCTCAATGGTTTGGCTGTTATATGTCAAAATATCCAACTTCAAAATTGGGAGGTTCGATTTTCACCGTAGACATATGGTCTAGGTGAAAACTTTCGTATCTCTCTAAAAGAAATGGACTTTTTTGCTAAGTACAATCGCAGGAATCAGAAACGCGAATTGCCCAATAAGGTGTTCAAATCGCCCACCCTAATGAACATACTAAATATACTGTAACGAATGTAACTGATAGGTTTTAGTTAGTTTTGATGAATTTCAGTTCATTTGAAAAATTGAATTATAACTAAAACGTAATTAAGTCGTTACTTTGTTTAAATTGGTTTTACAACAACATGTACTGTCTAGATTTTTCTCAATCCTTCCATTCTTACTTTCCATATTATTGATGTACATTTGTTTTGCCAGAATTTGGTACAAATCGAATCGAGGAATAACACAACGTCTACAAGGAGTTTAGATAAAGGAGTTTATAAAAAGGAGTTTGAATCATATGGATCTTGCCCTCACCATTATATCTCATAATAATGGCCATTGGTAGGACAAAATAAAATTTTCCACAATTTTAAATTTTGCGAAATATTGTGAAGGTTATTTTTATTAAAATTTCTTTAATTTGTTTTCTCGTTTTAAATCTGCGAATTTACCATGCATCAACAGAAAACTTCTGTTGTCATGGGATAGTTGTCATTTGGTTTAAGTTTCAACCTCATTTGCAGCTCTGACGTACACGCTGTCCTTTATGTGTTAAGTTTTTATGCATTTTTTGTTCATTTCAAGTTCTGCCCAGAGCCTGCTGTTCTAGACAGTTACGGTTGATAGTTTGGAAGTTTTATTTTTTTTCCATTCGTTTCTTTTTTTCTCCCAAAAAGTTATGCGTATATAATTGTGGGTTAATGTCCGTTGCTAGTGTTACCGAATCCGGATAGTTATATCATTGGATAACCGAAGGGTGTAATAAGTGTGTGAGTGAGTGAGTCTAGGGGAAATGATGTAATGACCATAAGAAGAAAGTCTGCTTTTGTGTTGTAATGTAAATGTTGCACTTTTGTTAATTGCAGGACAAAATGAAATGTGAGAACAAGAGTTTGGTAACAAAAGGAAAATTTAAAAAGAATATAAAAATGAAACCTGAACGAGAGACATTATTCGGTAAAGAAAGATGAAAAAAACCAAAGTTCAAAATTTGTTTTATTGTATGTATTTGTTCGGAGATGTCCAAAGTTTTCTGGCATCATTAAAATATATATTCAGAAATATGTATATATATTTACTATTTATAGAGTTGGATATTTGACTCATAATATGCCAAAATGCCGAAGCCCGGTTGAAAAAGGAGGAACGACTGTCGCGAGCCAATGATGTGAGTTGACTATTACACATTACATCTCCGAGACGAGCTACATATATATTAGGTAGTGATCTCCTAGCCAGGGTGCTTAGCGACTACGTGCCTATAGGTATTTTTCAAGGTTTGCAATGGGGTACAAACTGTATTTAAACGGAGCCTCGAAGCGCCCAGGCTTCAACTAGTATTATGCTTAGTTGTCAATTTATTGCCGTAGTAAAGAGACTATACTGCGATGACCTCAGCCAGTTGCTCCATTAATCAATGTCTCTGGATATATGAATTTTCACTGAAAACCTTGGAATAATGTAGGGGTGGATGGGTTGGCAACTTCATTCCTCACTTCTATAAGCGCATCAGAATGATACTCCTCAATCAATTGAGGAAAATATCCCCCTTACTCTCAAGGATGTCATTTGGGAGAATTTATCGCTGACAGAAGAGGAGAGCCGTGGACACGACTGTGATTCACCACCAACAGCGTAAGATAATTTCAGCTGATAAGATCTATCCTAAAGTTTGTGAGGCAGTTCGAGAAAAACTTTCCGTAATCCACTAAGAAGGAATTTCTTGTCAGCGGATTTTCACTTAAAGAATAGGAGGAACCCTTATCGAGACTCCTAAGAAGATGACAACGTGGTAAACCTCTTGTTCGAGAAAGGATACACCTTCGTCGAAAGTAGCAAAGTAGCAGCCTTCAAAAAAGGCTGAGAAGAAGATAAAAAGCAAAGAAGGTAATCAAATCCTCCGGTAAAGATTCAATTGATTTCTCATCTGGCAGAGTTCGAAAATAAACAGTACACTAACATAGTGTACCGCTCCGAACACAAACACTAAAAAATATTTTAGTGATACTGTTCCGGAGCACAACGATAAACGTAGTGTACCACATTTTGGTACACTAAAAACGTTGGGTACCGCAGTCGGAACACTAAAAATCGTAGTGCTCCGCAGTCGGAACACTAAAAATCGTAGTGCTCCGCAGTCGGAGCTCTAAAAATCGTAGTGTTCCGCAGTCGGAGCACTAAAAAATCGTTGTGTACCACATGTCGGAACACTAAAAAATAACGTTATGAGCGAGGAAAATTAAATATTTATAATTTTTGAGATAAGTAAAAATAAAAATAAAAAAAAAAGATAAGTAAACATAAAAACTCAGATACACCTCTTAAATCCATGTATGTATACATATTAATTAATAACGTTGGGAACTTAAGTAGAAAATATGAAAAACACCGTAGTATTCTGACTGTGGATACATGAGGTTATTATGATTTGTGAGGAAAATAAAATATTTTATTTTTTTTTTTAATAACTACAAATTAAAAAATTAAATTTAATAGAACACGTTAAAAAACGCCTGATGTGATTTTTGGATTTGATTTTGGACAATAAAAATCGTAGTGTTCGGCTGCGGAGCACTAAAAATCGTAGGGTTCCGACTGCCGGATCTCTAAAAATCAAAACAATGGAACAATAAAAATCGTAGTGTTCGGCTGCGGAGCACTCAAATCGTAGTGTTCCGACTGCCGGATCACTAAAAATTGTAGTGTTCCGACTGCCGAATCACTAAAAATCGTAGCGCTGTTAATTATAATTTCTGAGGAAAATTAAATATTTTATGGGTTGTGGGACGAGTAAAAATTAAAAATAAAAATTAATAAATAAAATGCACGTGTTTTAAACTAGTTACAAACGTTGAGAGCTTTAGTAGAAAATTAGAAAAAAAATCATCGTCATTAATTGATGAATATTGTTTCTTGTACAAATGGCAACAGGTACAATTTCCCCAAAATAAAAAGTGTCTTCAAACGTACAAGTTTACTTGGGAAAATCCACATACTTTCTTCAACTGCATTCACTGAGGAATTTTGTTTTTGATACAAAAAGTTACAGGTACAATTTCCGCAAACATTGTGTTGTTATCAATATTTTCCGTTCCTTATTTCTTTTGTTCACATTATGCACGTGGTACACTACGATTTTTAGTGTTCCGACAGTCGGAACACTACGATTTTTAGTGCTCCATTGTCCAAAAACCAATTCAGATGTTTTTCACATTTTCTTTTAATTTTTTTTATTAAAAAAAAAAAATATATATATAATATTTAATTTCCTCAGAAATCAAATGTATGGTTCATTACCTTATAGTTTCAAAACGTGGTACAAAACGATTTTTAGTGCTCCGGCACGACGATCTTTGTGCTTCATTCCACAAAAACTAAATATTGTTTTTTTTCATAATTTTGACAAAATTTCTCAATGCGTTTAACTAATTTAAACATACATGGATGTAACAGTTTATCTTAATTTTTATTTGATCAAGTTTAACCAAATATTTAATTTCCCTAAGGAAGCATAATACCTTTATTATTTTTTAGTGTTCCAACACATGGTGCACTATGATTTTTAGTGATCCGGAAGTCGGAACACTAAAATTTTTAGTCCTCCGCAGTCGGAGCACTAAAATTTTTGGTGTTCCGCAGTCGGAGCACTACGATTTTTAGTGCTCCGGCAGTCGGAACACTAAAATTTTTAGTGTTCCGCAGTCGGAACACTACGATTTTTAGTCCTCCGCAGTCGGAGCACTACGATTTTTAGTGCTCCGGCATGCGGTACACTACGATTATATATGTGTTCCGGTACAGTATCACTAAAATATTTTTTAGTGTTTGTGTTCCGGAGCGGTACACTATCGTAGTGTACCTATCCACCTTGGTACGGTACAGAACGGTACGGTACGATACCATAGTGTTTATTTTCGAACACTGTCATCTGGTCAACTTCTAAACCCTGCAAAACGTTGATGGAAGTGAGTCAGCTGACGAGCAAAGATAAACAATCTGACTCGAACCTGAAATGACTCGCATCGCAAACTGACGGAGCAATGATGGGTTTATAGCAGCGGCATCAACTGCTTTAAAGTTTCTCAGTCCACCAATCCTAAATCACAACCAGTGGTTGTGAAGAGGACAGCCTCGGTCCATTCGCCTACATCAAATTCTTCGGTGTTGAGGAAGGTTATTGAGAAGATCACTACTGGATTTTCACAATTTTTTGTAGGTTTCGTGTTTTACCCACAACAATGACCTGTAAAATATGTTCACCATAAATGCGGCCTTTAGAGAATTTTCGTGATAATGCACCTTTGGCTCCATACAAATTACTATAGAAACAAAGACCACTCAGGTAGCACGGGTTAACCGTTTTACATAAAATTTGGTTCGCCCTAATACACATATGGGGCCATATATAAAACTGAACCCATCTTTGCCACAAAATGCAAAGTAATTTTCATTTTCCTTCTATGATTGGTTTAAGTTAAGTTTAAATTATTTTTTGGTCCCCAGTTCATTACAAAATTTCATTACGGTATCTAAAAATACCTAAATTTAAATCAATTTATGTATAGCACTAGTAGTATTTAAAACTTTATTTACATTGCTGCCTTTGAGGACAATAGCTTCTGATTGCATTTCAAGAGGTAATATGTATGTCTACATTGAAAAGACAAGAAAGATAAATTGCCTTTATACAATTATAAAATTTCTGTATTGTGTCATTCAATAGTGACATGTTCAACATCTTGTAATTCTATTGACACTGTTTCTCTTCCTTTTTGTTGTCGTTGACATAAACTGAGGTCACATCATCATGTCCGCTTTTGTGGAATTCAAATCACCCACTTTTATTCGATTTTACTGCCGTTTTTTTTGTTGGGGTGTTGGTCATCTTTAGATTTACCACTAACGGATATATCAAATTTTACCCACCCCACTACAATTGTCCCTATATATCCATCCCATAATTTCACTTCTGTTCTTTCATGTTCATGATGAGAAGACATAGGCAAAATTTAATACGAATATAGAAAAAACACATACTAAAACATGTTAACGAAAATTGAATTTCCTTTTGAAAATACATCCGTTTTAGAAAGAAGTCATCTCTATTGTAACGGAAGAGAACGGAATGTACGAAATGAAAATCTGCTGGTCATCTACAAATAGTAAAGTGACGTTGAAAAAAAGAAAGTATTGTGTGGGGGATATCTTAACATTGATTCATGGATTGTATAGTATATGTATGTCTATATAGCATTTCATTTTTTGGCCAAAGCATACTTTCACAACCAAAGAAGAAATTATAGTGTGGTATCGGCCTGCCGGTCCATTGACCAAAAGAGAAAATACAATTATTGAATATGCAGACGAAGTGGTATAACAATATGTCTTTGATGGGAATACATAACAAATTTTCGTTTGAAATACTCCATTATATATTCTTTGGGGCTTTTGCTTAATTTTCTTGCGAAAACCAAAAGTTTATTGTCATATTGCTTATATGCCGAAAGAACACACACAAAACAATTTATTTAATTTAATAAAGTGGAGAAATGTATTTCTTTTCTTTCACAAAAAAGGTTTTTCATTGACCACGATGGAATTATCAGTTTTCCAAACCAATATTATAAAGTATACTTGGAATGAATACTTAAATTAAATTAGCTTGGTCTTCGCTAAAATATATTATTATCCTAGGATTTATACAATATTTGTCCGATTTTTTAAATAAAAATCAAACATTTATGTTTAGTATTCTTTGCTATTACACTGTGCAACATTTGTAAGGTGATCTTGTGCAAACAATTCGAACTGAGGATTTTTTGAAAGTACAGACCCAAACGACAAGAAACCCTAGTTGGGTTTTGTTGTGTCAGATCCAGCTCGGATTTTATGGCCCCATCTAAACATGGTTAAATATTGAGTTTTTAAAGAAATTCGGGTCTATATCTCTGAAACCAATGCGAAACTTCTACTGACATCTGAAGCAAATTTGTTGATAAAGACAAGAATAAAATATTTGGAGAAATAATGAACTCGAAAAACTACCTTTATTGCCTCAAATTTCAAAATACATGCAAAAATGCCACAATGTTTATAAATTTCGCACCGTAACTCTAAAACCGTTAATGTTTTCTGAATATTTTCGTTTGGAAAAATATTCCCTGGAATGTAATACACAACTCTTCAGAACATATCATTGTTGTAAAATGCCTCTATCCCGTTGTTTTCAGTACATTTTTCAACGACCATTTAATAAATATGTCAACAATGTGCCGAAATGCGAGAATAAACTGTTGGTGAGAAATGTGTTTGAAATACGTGTTGCAAAAGATATGATGCAAAATACCGCTGAAACAACAAGAATTAAGCATTTTAGAGTTTCAGATTCTTCTAAAGAATTGTTGAGAACTTTATTTGGAAGATTTTTATAAAAGGTTACTTGGTTCAACTCCCAATAGTTTATCCGATACTGACCAGAATTTCAGCAATTATGTACAATTTTCTATATTTTATAGATTTTGGTGCCCTAGATGTAGATTTTCTTATGTAATTTGTCAAAAGATAAGTTCTACTAGTTTAGGGCTACAATATTGCTAAAGACAGCAAGGCCAAATTCCTATTCGTTTCTGAGATAAAGGCCTGATAGATGCAAAAAAGTGTAGATTTAGCCCGGTTTAGATGAGGCCATGAAATCCGAACTGGATCTGACAGGACAAAACCCTATTAGGGTTTTTGTTGTCTAAATAAGTACTTTCAAAAAATTCATACTAGAAGTTGTTTGCGTTTTCATAGTTGTTTGCGTTTGCATAGTGTTATTAAATATTTTAGCTATAGTCTGGTTTTCAAATTTGTTTTGTAAAATGGAAGCATATAATAAATTTCTTGATGTTTGATATTTTAGAACTCTAGTCTTTACCCCCTTATCTTTTGTAAATGTGGCAAGGTTTCATTTTATACAAAATAACTTTTCATATATACAATATGTTTGTAAATGTATGCAAGAATATAAATGTAAGAACTATGGACATTTATTCACAAAAAAGTTTTGTGGTTATATAAGGTAACATGGGGCGGTTTCGCCACTGGGACGCCTTCGCCGATTTTCTTGAAAACTACAAGTGCTAGAAAAAAGTCGTTAAAGGGAATATGGTGAGTTTAACGAAGATCTATTATCGAAAAAAACTTTAACGGTGTCAATATGAGAACATTTTGAACAAAAATGTGGCGAAGGCGCCCCATGTTACCATAACCTTTTGTTTGCTCATGAAAACCAAAAATGTAAATTATATACCTGATGCTGATAATTTCATTATTCATATTATAATAGTGTTCAGAAAGGCAAATGCCTTTTCTTGCATATAATTTTGAAACCACGTAAAGGGGAATGTAGAAGACAAAAATAAATATTTTAAATACTTTGTTGTTGAAAATGGTTGAAATTTGATTGCTTAAGCTGGAGTTTCCCCCAATGGCTTAACTTCATTTATTACCCTCTATTACAGAGAGTAATGTTTTTCAAAACGAACTGACAGTGTTGCAAAATTTTACTGATCGCAACCAATATCATGATTTCATCCCGGCGAAGGGAATTATGAATTGGCTTTTCAGCTTTTTGAAATTATGCCTTTTTTAGCGAAAAACCGAACTCTTTAAGTGTCAAGTATTCTCAAATAAATGGGAATCACACTCAATTTTCGGTTTTTCAAAAAAACTCCCTTGCGCGTGCCATTCGCTGTTTATACCCTACACCACTATGTGGGGAGGGTATTATAAGTTGGTTTTGGCCAAAAAGTTTGTAACGCATCGAAATAATGGTCGTAGACCCATACTTATATATATCAAAATGAATGTCTCGACGAGCTGAGCCGATCTGGCTATGTGTGTCCGTCCGTCAGTCCGTCCGTCCGTCCGTCTGTCCGTCTGTCCATCTAAACCTTGTAATCACGCTACAGGTCGCAATTTTGATCGGATCGTCACGAAATTTTGGGTGTTGATGGGGGTCCCAGAGGGGAAGAAGCCTATTGATTTTGGTAACGGTCGGATAATATTTAGGGCTCGGAATGGGCAAAAAACTTATGTGGATAAAAAGACAACGTTTTATTCCAAAGCGAATATCTCAGCTTCTTTATAGAGTATAACAAAAGCAAAACCTGTCGATGAAAGCAGAAAATATCACCTTTCTAATGATGTAAAGTAGGTTCTTGTATGTGGCCAAACAACGAAGATATCACAATAGTCGCAAATAAACCCCATATTTTCATGTTTGCGATTTTAGTTACAATGACGAATATCACAGCTTTGGCTAGGGACTTTCCAAAAGCAAAGCCTGTCTATGAAAGTAGAAGATTCCACCTTTACAATGATGCAAACTAGGTCGGCTTATGTAACCAAATAACGGAGATATCGCAATAGCCGGTAGTACATCCCATTTTTCTATTTTTTTGAAAATCACGCTACAGGTCGCAATTTTGATCGGGTCGTCACGAAATTTTGAGAATTAATGGGGATCTCAAAGGGGAAGAAGCCTATTGATTTTGGTGAGGGTCGAATAATATTTAGGGGTCGGAATGGGCAAAAAACTTATTTGTATAAAAAGACAACGTTTTTTTCCAAAGCAAATATATCAGCTTGTATAAGGGGTATACTAAAAGCCAAACCTGACAATAAAAGTAGAAAAAATCACCTTTCTAACGATATAAAGTAGGTTCCCGTGGGTGATCAAACAACGAAGATATTACAATAGTCGCATATTAAACCCAAATTTTCATTTTTGTGATTTTAGTTATAATAACGAATATCACAGCTTTGGTTTGTTACTTTCCAAACGCAAAGCCTTACTATGAAATTAGAAGATTCCATCTTTACAATGGTGCAAACTAGGTCGACGTAGGTGACCAAATAATGGAGATATCGCAATATTCCATAATGCATCCCATTTTTCCATTTTTTTTTTTTCGAAATCACGCTACTGGGCGCAATTTTGATCGGATCGTCATGAAATTTCGATGGTTAATGGCGGTCTCACAGAGGTAGAAATCTATTGATTTTGATGGTGGTCGGATAATATTTAGGGGTCGGAATGAGCAAAAACTTTATTTGGAGAAAAAGTCAACATTTTATTCCAAAGCAAATATCTCAGCGTCTATAAGGGGTCTACAAAAAGCAAAACCTGGCAACAGCCTTTACAACAATGTAACGTAGGTTGTCGTAGGTGGTCTAACAACGAAGATATCGCAATAGTCGCTAATAAAACCCAACTTCTCATTTTTGCGATTTTAAAAATAATGACGAATATCACACCTTTGGTTGGGGACCTTCTAAATGCAAAACCTGAATAAGAAAGTAGAAAACCCCATCTTTGAAATTATGCAAAGTAGGTTGGCGTAGGTAGTCAAATAATAGAACAAAAAAAAAAAACAAACATTGTTCCACAACATCCCATACGGGACAAGGGAGACTTCTCTCATATCAATGAGTGCACCCCGATTCATATTTAAGCTCAATGATATGGGACCTACTGTTTATCGCCGAGTCCGAACGGCGTGTCCTAAGACACCACTTGTAGAGAAGTTTTTCAAGGCTGAAATACTCAGGAAATGTCGGCAACATTACTGAGGGGTTTTTGCCACCGTTGAAAAATGTTTGGTGTTGCCTGGCCGGGGAATCGAACCACCGACCTTCTGCGTGCAAGGCGGACGTGCATACCATTGCACTTCGGTGGCACCCAGTCAAATAATAGAGATATCGCAATAGTCGTTAATGCATCCCTTTTTTCCACTTTTTCTGCAATCACACTACGGAATTTTGATCGGATCATCACGAAATTTTCTCACAGAAATAGAAGCCTATTGATGTTGGTGATGTCGACAGTAGTCAAATATAAAATTAAATATTAATTATTTTGCTTCAGTTCGCCTTAAGTCATTTGGTATAAAAACCAGATAGGTGAAAACTTTCGTATCTCCATAAAAGAAATGTTTTCGAGTGAAAAGATTATTCACAGAGGTAGTGGTGTAGGGTATCACATAGTCGGCCCCGTACCGACTATAGCCTTTTCTCACTTGTTTTTGTTTGTTTTATTTATTGTTGAAGATTCAATCTACGTGCTGATAGTTGTTTGCAAATATTTTTGTTCTGATGTGTTTCGAAGGCGTCCCAGTTGCTTAAGCTGGAGTTTCCCCCAATGGCTTAACTTCATTTATTACCCTCTATTACAGAGAGTGTTTTTCAAAACGAACTGACAGTGTTGCAAAATTTTACTGATCGCTACCAATATCATGATTTCATCCCGGCGAAGGGAATTATCAATTGCCTTTTCAGATTTTAGAAATGATGCCTTTTTTAGCGAAAAACCGAACTCTGTGTCTAGTATTCTCAAATAAATGAGAATCACACTCACTTTTCGGCTTTTCCAAAACACATCAGAACAAAAATATTTGCAAACAACTATCAGCACGTAGATTGAATCTTCAACAATAAACAAAACAAACAAAAAGCAGCGAATGGCACGCGCAGTGGAGTTTGTAATAAATTCCAACAACAATCACTCACGGGCAACTGTGATGATGTTTTTCAACTTACAGAACTCGATGAGTTCTTAGTTGATACGTGCTGATAGTTGTTTGCAAATATTTTTGTTCTGATGTTTTTTAGAAAAGCCGAAAAGTGAATGATTCTCATTTACTTGAGAATACTAGACACTTAAAGAGTTCGGTTTTTCGCTAAAAAAGGCATCATTTCAAAAAGCTGAAAAGCCAATTGATAATTCCCTTCGCCGGGATGAAATCATGATATTGGTAGCGATCAGTAAAATTTTGCAACACTGTCAGTTCGTTTTGAAAAACATTACTTCTGTAATAGAGGGTAATAAATGAAGTTAAGCCATTGGGGGAAACTCGAGCTTAAGTAATCAAATGAGATTGAATCTTTAACAATAAACAAAACAAACAATGGTTGAAATTTTCATGTAACTTTGAAACATTTGCGAAAAATATAAATGTTTTGATATTTTCACGAAATTAAAACTAATTTTTAGGCATCTTCTGGATTGACAACAATTTAGTATGAAATTTGCGCAAATTCTTTGGAATGGGTTTAAATAAGTATGTCTAATGAAGTTTACAGCAGTACTTTTGAATAAATGTATGCAATTCTCGCAAATGATTTGAAATGGTTTTAATTAATTCTTTCGAATGGAATTTTACAGCAGTACATTGGAATAAATGCTATTTAACTTACGTGACACACACTTTTCCGATATTTGGAATGAAATTTTGTCAATTCCTTGAAACGACATTTTCAACAGTTCATAGGAATCGCATTTTCTTGTACTTCTTCCAAATAATGATAGCTCCACTTCACATCGAATTTCTTCTATTTGTACGGGGAATTTTTTTTATCGATTTTTGACTGTCTAACATCCAAAAGGTTTGGCGATGACTGGGTCGTTACACTGTCAAGCGCGTAATATTTGAGTAAAACTGTCATTCACAAGTTTTTAGTATTCCAATTTTGATAATAATCTTCATTAATGGTGTCACATTATTCAAAATAGTGAAAATGACAATATATGCAGCAGAACAAACTATGAGAAATACATAAATCTTTGAAAAATCCCAAATCGAGCGATACATTTACGTTGCCAAAACTTTGAAAACGAACACGGAACTTTGGAAATGTCCTACACTATTAAAAGGTACTTATAGTACATTTTGTGTGGACAGCACTAAGAAAAACATCAATATGCCTCATTGGGATGGGATACAACTTTCGTTGAAATGTATCCATATATTTTAACAACTTTTAAATCTTTTGGTATAGTGTCAGGATGCTTCAATAAATGTAGAAAACATTTTTCTATACAAGACTTTTAAACGATATTCTTCTTCTTTCTTCTCCGGTGGCTTTATACAGAATATGTACTTGTTCTTTCTCTCTATCCAAAAAAAAAAATAATTATTAAACTTGGGAGCCACCTGAGTCGATAACCCAGTACAAAGTAATGTAAAGAAGCAACTGTCTATATTACCAAATTTTACAAAGCGAAACTACTTACTTTACTCATAACTAAGTAAAGTGTACTGTAGCACAGATCGTGTGTGTCAACGTTCACCGTCGGAAAACTATTTTTTGTTATCAAAATTACGAAGAGTTTGTGGTACAAATAATTCTTAATCCCATATTTTACGTCTTTGTAGTGGGTTCATTTTATTTGTTATTAGCCTGTTCAGCATATAGAGAGCTATTTCTGGTAGATATTTCAGATGCACCAACGCACAGTGGGAATAAATACAGATCTAGCGTGCAGAAAATAAAAGTCGATGTTTTATTGCATGTTTATTCATAATTTAGATAAGAATAGCTTTAAATTGACTATTTTACTTCATTTATTGTTATTTTGGGCAAATTTGTATTTTTATATACTTTTTCTGGTATAGCTCCGATATAACAGTAGCTTCGGTATAGGTCCTACTTTCAGTATTTTTAAGGTTTTAGCCACATCATTCAACCGAAAAGGCTGAAATCTGGTTTGAATATACATAATTTGTGGTGGAGGGTATAATAAGAGTTCAAAATCACCCCATTGTGTTCTTTTTAGTAATAAAAACTTGTATTTATGAGTTTGTTTGGAGACGCTTTACTACTTTCATTTTCGGACGACGTTTTCAATTTTTATTTTCTTATCTGCTATGCTGTGGTCAATTCCAAGTGATATATGAGATTTTATATGAATTTTTTCCAGAATCGTCTTTTTATTTGAACTAAACTTTAAAAAGCATTCTGCGCTAAATTGGGATATTTCCTTAAAACTGGCAAAAAGTCGCAGGAAATATTTTGAGAGGTTCTTCTCGGTATTTTCGGTATTTTTCCACTGTGCAACGTTGTCTACATAACCAACAACTTATACATAATGAATACCGAATATGAAGAAAAATCAAAAATATCATTTGGAATTGTAATTCATATTAATTTTGCATCGTACTTCCTATTCGATTGTTTTCAAGTGAGAACTTATAACAAAGATAAACAAATCGCCTATACCGAAGTTACGAAACACTTTAAATCCATTTCCTTAAATTACAAATGAGAATATTTGTAGAATGCCTTTATCTTAATTAGCAATCATCCAATTAACTTTAACAAAATGTTATCCCTTCTTCTGCTCAAATGCATGGAACAACATCAGCTATCCCTATAATTATAATTAACCAATTTATTATACTGGTCGTTGTTGATAAAACTATTTCGAAACATAACGACAGTCATATGTCTTCGAAGATTTGCTCTGAAAATCCCTTTTGAATGAATATAGCCAGGATTATTGTACAAACATGCTTTTGAAATCATGCACAATGTATGATGAGATTAGATGGGATAGAGGGGCACAGAGGCAGATTGTGTCGAATAGGGTTTTAGTGTTGGTCTTAAAATCAACGCACCAGTTAACATAAACAATATAATTTAATGATAATTTTCCTATCCATAGATGTTTGTTGTTCGTTGGGAGACAAAGGAAGGAAGAAGGCGAAAACTACAAATTTCTTAAATTAGGTTTTTGGGTGGGAGGATTTTTAAAAAAGGATACATATTGACACATTGCTGTGTTCTGAGTACAAAGATAGCGAACAGTTTCTAAGTTTACAAAAACAACACACATGTAGGGAACTAATTGGATTGCTTGCTGTTGTCATAATATAATATTAAATACATTGTTTTGGTTGGTTATTTTTAGAAATTCCCCCAGTGTCGAGGTGAAGTGATTTAGGAAAGGTCGCTAACAATGTGTCAAGTATGTACTTTTTGCTGTAGCAAGTAGAACTTGAAAATCCAAAGCTCTGTAAAACAACATTCCCTTCCATGGAATTTTAAATTAAGTTTGTTTATTTTTCTTTGTGGTATCAGCAGCAAACAACGCTTGTAGTTTTTTCAACGTATGTATTATTTTGTTTCTGTGTTTGTGAGATTTTCAGCGATTTAAAGTGTCCGTTTCTAGACTGTTCTTTAAACAGGAACAGAAGGAAAAATGAAAAGAAAAACACTAGAGTTTCCTTTCACTCCAACAAGAATGGCTAAATGAAATGAAGAACGAAAAACGTAACTCATGGCATGTATCATTGCCATTAGGGTTTGGTTGGTGCCTCGTTGTTTTTAGTTGTCGTTTTGGTTGTTTTTTGTACATGGCTTTTTCATTATGAAAAGTCAACATTGTTAAAAGGATTAGCTGCTATACGTTTACACTGATACAGACACAGAGACAAGCGAAAAACTGCACGCTTGTTTTGTATGAGTACAAGCATGCCATTATACTGTTAACGGAAACTAAAAGAAAGACCGGAAGTACTACTCGTACTCATACATAGAGTATTGCTTTATTTTTCTTTGTATGCTCACAAATGCTGGCGTTGTTATTTCAGTTTCTTCCTTCTTGTTAGCAGCACTGCTCCTGCTGTTGCTGTGTAAATAGCAGTGTTTTTCAGCTGATTCTGTTGTTGTTGATTGTAAAACAAAATAGTTAAAACTGCAGTATAAACTAACCAACCTACCAACAAAGCAGACCATCCATCTGCGAAAGAGGGGGGGAGGTAACCATAGAGAACAAACAAAGACTAACTTTTAAGGGTTAAGGGTTAATGTAATGTGTTTGCTCGACAAATTCCTGTGGCCATCATCATCGTAGTCGTCGTCTTCGTTGTCGTCATATAGCAAAGGACAACACTTGAATTGCTATAAAAAGTAAAGCATTGTAAATTTTCTTAAGTTTATGTTTTTCTTAAGCTGTAGTCTACTACTGCATCGTTTTTTTCATTGTTTTGCTTGTATAAAGTGGCTCATAACTATACATAAGAATTTATCAGTTCAACAAGCAAAGTCCCTTTACTTAGGAAGCTCAGCAACGAACGAAAAACTTTAAATTTGTTTGCAAAACAACTATAGGCGGATAATAACCACTTATAAGTACTAACATATTATGTGGATATTTATAGTATGGGTTATGTTGCAGCTGCGATGTCAGAACTCTCGTTGACAGAATCAAAAGAAATGCAAAGTCGAACAGAGGTTTAAATCATTTCTTAAGAAAATTTATTTTTTCTTAAGATTGACTTAAAAATGTTGCTGTCTTTATGAAGAATAGGCTATGTAGCATACTTATCTAAATGGTTGAAACTATGGTTAACACCCATGTTATAATCTTTTTAAGTTCGGGAGTCAAATTTCAATCGTTAAAACGCGTTTTTCTCGAAACTGGATTTTTTTAGCTGTGTCACTCCTTGAGTAAATAAGCGTTATGTTCTATTTTAAGAACAGTTGATGTGGAATTTGTTTTCAATTTTAACACACTTCATATTTATACCCTCCACTATAATATGGATGGTAAGCTTGTCATTCCATTTGTAACACATAGAAATATTCGTTGAAGACCCCATAAAGTATATCGTTACCATAAATGACAAAAAGTCAAAATTAGTATTTTGGTTGAATCTAATACATAAGACTAAAATACATGCTCTTGCAAAATGTTAAGCTTCTACTTTAAAAAATAACGACCCTATTCAAGAAAAGGTATTTCGAAAAATGGGATAACATTGCATATTTTGTGGTAATGACGCATCCCAAAACCAAGCGTTTCCGCGGTTTTGGTTTCATTACTTACTCCCATTCGTTTATGATTGATAATATCCCATATACTCGCCTTCATAAGATAAATATTCCATAAAACAGTAACGGTGCTCTTGAACCAACTTCAAATGAAAGGAGCTTAAACCTGCTAAGTTATTGCGGATTCTGAAACTACAATGTTTTTAGATGAGATAAATAAAAAAAAAAAAATCGCCGGTGCTCTTTTTAAATAAATCGCGGTCAAAGGTTTTTTAAGGTTTTTCAGGTTTTTACGATTTTGCTTGGAAACCTATCAAAATGGAACTAAAGAAAGTGTTGTAGCAGTGAAAATTCTCTACAAGATTGTCCTTTATGATATTTTTGTAGGTTTTACCGTTTTTGAGATATAGAAGTTCATATTGGGACAATTCACTGACTGTATCGTCTCCCTATAAAACAATGTCATGACTGCAATTTCCCAACTTAAAGTTATATATCTAAAAAATGGTACAACCTAGGAAAAATTACACAAGCCAATCTTGTAGAGAGTTTTCAGATTTTCTCAGGTCCCATATCGATAAGACTTGCCGTATTCAAGCAAAATTGCGAAACCCTAACAAAAAACCTAAAAATGTAACCTGAGCTTCGTTATCTCAAAAATGGTACAACTTGGGAACAAATCATGAACGCCTATCCTCTAGCTACACATCTACAACATTTTCTTTAGCTCCATTTCGATAGGACTTGCGGTTACCAAGCAAAATCGCAAAAACCTCAAATAAGCCTAAAAATATGAACTTTGACCGCGATTTATTTAAAAATCCCTACAGCGATTTTTTATTGTTTTTGGATTTTCTCATCTATGATCATTGCTGTTTTAGAATTCACAAAAACATCCCAGGTGTAAGCGGTTTTCATTTAAAGTTAGTTAAGGTGCACTGTTCATGGCATTGTTTTATAAGGGGGCGATAAAGTTAGTGCTTTGTGCCAATTCAAACTTCTATATCTCAACAAGTAGGAAAAGCGTTAAGTTCGGTCGGGCCGAACTTTTTATACCCTCCACCACAAATTTCAGCCATTTCGGTGGATTAATGTGGCCACAACCTTCAAAATACCGAATATCGGAAGGTACTGTTCTATGGGGGCTATATGATGGCGTGGACCTATACCTACGAATTTCTGGGGAAGAAGAAAAACGAAGACTAAATACCAAATTTCAGCCATCTCGGTGTGATAATGAGGCCAAAACCTTCAAAATACCGAAAATCGGGAGATATCGTCCTATGGAGACTATATCAAAACGTGGACCTATATAAACATTTTATCGTAGAAATGTTTCTTAGCCTCTGGAAATTCAAAATACAAAGTTAAAACCGATTCTGTTGTCAAATGGGACTAATACATTCAAAGTATATTAAAATGACGCGTACTTTATATGGGGCGTTATATGGGGGTAATACCAAAACGTGGACCTATATAAACCAACTTTGGTAGGAATGTTTTTTGGCCTCTGGAGACACAAAATACCAAATTACAACCAATTCGG
This sequence comes from Musca autumnalis, assembly GCF_047663935.1. Lineage (NCBI taxonomy): Eukaryota > Metazoa > Arthropoda > Insecta > Diptera > Muscidae > Musca > Musca autumnalis. Next base: position 82,739,496 of record NW_027411755.1, on the reverse strand, counting down.
CGGTAAAATGGGACAAATATCTTAAAAATTCCTTAAAACGACGACGAGTCACGCGTCATTTTGTATGGGGGCTATACGAAAGCGTGGACCTACATAGCCCGCTTTCAATACCAAAAGTCTTACGTACATATAATAGATTTTCCCAAAATTTCATCCACCTACGTCAATCCGTTCGGACGCTAGAGTGATTTCCACAGACGGACGGACATAGCTATATCGATGTAGAATTGCACGCTAATCAAGAATATATATAGTTTGTGGGGTCTACAATGATTATTTCGAGTACTTACAAACGTAGTAACAAACTTAATATACCCCCATCCTATGGGGGACCTAATTACGACATTCGATTCGATCTAGTATTTGCTCGTAAATGAAAAAATCGAACTACGAAAACCTATGTGTTCTTAAAAAAACATTAAGAAGGTAGATGGCAAAAATGTGTTTATTTTAGAGCAAAAACTATAAAAAATAATAATGACAAAAAATATAAATATTTGTTGAATTCGGTAATAGTTTTGGTATGAAGTTGTGCTAGAAAAATGTACCCAATAATTTATTTTTGTAAAACTTTTTGACATTGTTGTAACAGATTGCTATTGCATCTACCTAAGTAAATGTACGGTTGTTGGCGCGAATAGGTTTTCATAGTTCGATTTTTTCATTCACTAGCAAATTCTCGATAGAATCGAATTTGCTAATTAGGCCCCAGGTCAATGTTTAGAGAATTTTCACAGCTACAATATTTTCCCTAATCTCATTTCGATAAGAATCGTGAAAACTTTAAAAAACACTAAAAATTTGACCGCGATGTATTTAAAAAGCGCTCCGGCGATTTTGTTGTTTGTTTTTTTATTTTTCTCATCTATGACCATTGCAGTTTCAGAATCCGCAAACATTTCCCAGGTGTAAGCTCCTTTCATTTAAAGTTGGTTCAAGAGCACCGTGCAGTCTTTCAATTTATAACGTTTTTTGACATCGGATTTTTGCATATTTTTGAAAATTATTATACGAAAGAAGCTGGAGCTTTGTACGAATTATTGATTATTTTCAATATGGCATCGAATTGCTATAATTGGAACGATATAATTCTGTATAATAACGTAGATATAATTAGTTGAAATTAAAAAAAAATATGCAAAAATCAGATGTCTAGTTATGACTTTTGGCATTAATGATGACGACATATATTCTTGATCAGCATACAATTCTTAGCCGAAATAGCCATGTCCGTCTGTTGAAATCAATATACAGCTCGCAATTTTTAAGATATAGCTTTATAATTTGGTGTAGAAGTTTCTATTACTCCGAGGATGTTTGGTATTTAAAATAGCATATATCGGTCCACGTTTTGAAATAGCCTCCATAGAACGGTACCTACCGATTTTCGGTATTTTGGTTTTAGCATCATTATCCCACCGAAATAAAATTTGGTACTTAGACTTCGATGGGGGTATAAAACATTCAACCTGAAATTTGGCGGTTTAGGTCATCGGCCCCCGTACCGATTTTCGATATTTCGATTTCGTCTTCGTTGGGGGGTATAAAACTTTCCACCTGAATTTTGTCAGTATAGGTTAAAGTTTTTATAAAGTCCCAATAGAACGGTACCTACCGATTTTCGGTATTTTGAAGTTTGTGGCCTCAATATCCCCCCGAAAATGGCTGAAATTTGGTATTTAGTCTTCTTGGGGGTATAAAACTTTCCACCTGAAATTGATCGGTATAGGTCTTTCTTTATATAGCCCCCATACGTCCATGTTTTGCCAAAGGCCCCATGTAAGGGCAACAATTTAAGATATTTTGAAGATTTTAGTCACATTTTCCTATCGAATTCGTTGTTAGTTGAAATGTTGTGTTCCCAGAAGATGGAAAAATTACTCGCAAAAAATATTCATATCCATATATGTTTGGTTCAGTCTAACCCACATTGACCGGTATTGCCCAATTTTATGTATTTCGAAGGTTTTGTTTTTGTCAAATTTTCGAACCGAGATTGCTGTAATTTGGTATTGTGTTTAGTCAGAGTATAAAAAGAACAAGGATGAGCTCTTTCTGAGCCCTTCTGAAGTGGATGTAAATTAGTATTTTGGAATCTCTGTGGGTATAAAACCTCCACACAGAAAATTATCAGTATAAAGTGATTATCATCATTCTCCTCTAAGGAATTATACTTAACGAAGAGAAAGAGCTTAGTAGTTACTAATTGTTCATATTTGCTTGAATACGGTAGTGGCGGAGGGTATAAAAAGTTCAGACCGGCCGAACTTAACGCCGTTGTTAGTTGTTTTATTTCATGTGTAGTCAGACACACTGTGCCATCGTACTTATTACTTGGTAAGGAGTAAAATAAGTAGTTTTGCCTTGTAAAATGTTTAAAAAAATAACCCATTATTTTTCAGCTTACTGGTAATGCAGAAAGTTGTTTACATTACTTTGTTATGGGATACATATTGACTAACAGATCTGTATTTCGCTGGGCGCTTCGATTAAAAGTATGTTGAAAATTGCATCTGGATTGGACTGACGTAGCGTATTTATGGCATCAAATATAATAATGATTTTAATAAATATCTATATACATATATCTAAACCGTTTTTTAGCAATATCAAATGCACTACAAACTAGAGCTAGTGGTACGAAAATTGAGTGTTTGTCTCTATCCACATTTTGGTACCACCGCCTTGAACACAACATTTCTATGGTTCAATCGAGATAGAGATTAGAGATTATAAACCTAATAATTCAGATAAACAGTGCTATTAACGAAAACATCTTGAATATCATTCATTTTGGCGAATGTCTATTATGAAAGAAAATTATTATTGTTTTTTTATTGTCAAGTTTTCTTTATATTTTCGGAACTAACATTGCTGTATTTAAATATAATCAGTGTATGCTCTCTCTTTTAATGAATCATAAATACCCTTTACATTTTCATATTTAAATTGTCGAACTTTACTAATCTCTAAAACCATACCAAAGCCGCACATTTAAGCAAATCATCAAAAACATCCGCTTGCTATTGGCACAAATGTAATCATAACACAGTGCTACAGTGAAAATTTGCAGGGGTTCTAATGCATAAATTCGGTTTTGTGGGAGTCCACAGAATACGAAAATACCTTTGGTTTCTTTGGGTCACTTCGGTTTTTCATTTTATAACGGTAAATGTAGTGAAAAATGGGCTTTCTTGAATTTTCAACTTTAAACGGACATTACTTCTTTTTTCCACAACCGATTTGCACACACTGTTTTTCATTATAAAGGGGAGAGTAATGCCTTTTGAACAAGCCATAGATTTTTAAAATTGCTTAACAAATGGCTAATTAATAGTGGTTTAAGTGTGACAAAAACGCATTAAAAAACAGTAAAATGGTTTTCCTTGTGCTCTAGGCTGCGTAAATGGCACCTAACAGTACAAGTATTTACAGTTAGCATGTAGGAAATTTAGTTGGCTTTTTAAAATGGGACAAACCAACAAAATCCGTTGAAAAATGAATGCGTTATGACATTTTTTGTGTTTCAACTTTTTGGTTTTTTTTCATATTTTCCTTTATAAAACATTGTTATCTTGTGCGTAATTGTTAAGCAGGATAATCACAACTAGAATCATACATGCTAAGATACCCTTCTTTTATAAAGGAAAATATGAAAAAAACCAAAAAGTTGAAACACAAAAAATGCCATAACGCATTCATTTTGCAACCGATTTCGTTAGTTTTTCCCATTTTGGACAGCCAACTAAATTTCCTACTTGCTAACAGTAAATAATTGTACCGTTAGGTGTCGTTTACGCAGCCTAGAGCACACGGAAAAACGTTTTACTGTTTTTAATGCGTTTTTGTCACACTTAAACCACTCTTACTTAGCCATTTGTTAACCGATTTTAAAAATATATGGCTTGTTCGAAAGGCATTACTCTCCCCTTTATAATAAAAGAAAGTGTGTGCAAATCGGTTGTGGAAAAAAGAAGTAATGTCCGTTTAAATTTGAAAATCCAAGAAAGCCCATTTTTCACTACATTTACCGTTATAAAATCAAAACCCGAAGTGACCCAAAGAAACCAAAGGTATTTTCGTCTTCTATGGACTCCCACAAAACCGAATTTGTGCATCAGAAATCCTGCAAAAAAATTTTGTCCACTTTTGTATCATAGTGTAATCGTTGGAACGAAAAACAACGTACTTTATGGCATAAAAAAATCACACTAAAATAAAAAGATTCAAACTTTTTTTTTGGGGTTTGGGAAGAACCTGATCCTCGAAAATGGAAAACATTTGAGGCAAACCAAAAGCGAAAACCTCACTCTCACGCTCAATGTGGTTGCCTGGCTGGATGACTAGCTGTTGTATATTATGTTCATTTTCCGGGTTGCAACATAAAATAACAGACCAGGAGGATTGCCTGAAAAAAATCAATGGCTCGTTTATATTTTTCTGGGGGTAAATGGGATGGGAGAAAGGGTTGAACAATGTTCACTATTGTTTTTATTATTGTATAATAATATTTACAATGACTGCAGTACCAAGAAATAACAACAGCAACAGTTAACCATAGTCTGAGGTTAGGTTCTGGCAAAGCACCATAGCACCATGAAGAACACATCAGCACATCGTGTTGGAGTACATAGTTTGGACTGAATTGCTTTGCGCGTATTTGTTGTGTAGTGAAGAAGTGGCAGCGTTTGTTACAAAAATGATGACAATAACACTCAAAAGCAATGGTTGTGGCAGTAACAAAATGTTGTTCTTTTTTTTGTTGGTTTGCTGCATCGGAATAATGACAGCGTTTTAAACATTACGTGCTTAAAACGTAACACAAAAATAGCAGGAGTTGCGGGAATACCAACAGTGCTAGCAACCATTGCAGTTGACAATGATGTTACAATGGATGTGAAATAAACTGAAAATTCTAATGTTTAGAAAATATTGTCGAGGGATATATTCGAATTTTTAAAATAAAATCACTCCTAATATATATTTTATTTTAAATCAGTTTGATAGAGTTTTATAATAATTATATTAAACACAAATATGATCTATAAATCGATTTTAAAGATTTTTTATTCAAATCACTTCAGACAACTGTATTGAGTTGTAAATCGTTCTTCGAGATAATAATACAGCAGACCGAAAGGGTTAAGACCAGTGGCGTCAGGTTTATAAGAAGGACTCATCAGGTGATCAGTAAAATGCATACGCCTAATTATGGGACCTCAGCCTATGATGAAAAGGTATGAGCCAACTATGCAGAACATCATTTCATTGAAATTATTATCAAGCGTATTGTGTAAACGACTAAGGAAAACTTAAAAAAAATTAAAAAGAGGTCGATATAACTATTCGTTTGTTTTTGTTTTCAAATCACAGGAAGATCGATTTTTTGGGACAACTCAAACAAAAGTGGTCTTAAATCTCATTTTAGAGTAGATTTGAAATGTGATGTTGTTGACTGCTACAAATTGTATTTTTAAAGTTTTTTTATAAAGTATTTACCACGACGAAATACCGAAATACCTTGGGCCGGGGCGAACTTTTCATACTCTCCTACTTACTTACATAGCTGGCCCATTACAGAACATTTGTTCCATAGACCGAACTAAGAAAAGCGCCTTTTCATCTCTTCCTCCATTTGTTTGCGCCATCTATTCTTTGGCCTGCCAATTCTTCGTGCACCGCCATGCGGACCAAATTAATACATCTTTTTAGCGGGTTCATCATCGCTCATTCTTATGATATGGCCTAGCCAACGCAATCGTTGCATCTCGATACGTTTATCTTTACTGATGTCGTTGTATAGCTGATACAGCTCGTGGTTCATGCGACGTCGATATTCACCGATAACGCAGATTGGTCCGTAGATCTTTCGAAGAATTTTTCTCTCAAGCACGCCAAGCACTGCCTTATCTGCTTGCGCAAGTGCCTAGGCTTCGGAACCATACACCAGCACGATTAGTATCAGTGTTTTGTAAAGCGTTATTTTTGTTTGACGAGTTGTGGTTTTATTTTTGAAGTGCTTACTTAAGTCAAAGTAGAATCTGTTAGCCCACACAATTCTTCTTTTTATTTCACAACTGATGTCGTTTGTTGTGTTTACGGTGGTGCCGAGGTATACGAAGTCTTTTACTACCCCAAAATTATAGGAACCAACTATAACAGTTGGTCCGAGCTCAATGGTCGCATTGCGCGTCGACACCATCAACTTGGTCTTTTCGCCGTTTACCGTCAGACCCACTTTAGCAGATTCTCCTTCGACCTTCATGAAGGTATCGGGTAGTTCTTTTACTGATCGTCCCATGATGTCTATATCATCAGCATAAGCAAGTAACATGTGGCTATTGAGTAGATTGTGCCACTTCTTTTGACGTTTGCCTCTCGTATAACCTTTTCTAGCAGGATGTTGAAAATATCACACGAAAGGCTGTCTCCTCGCCTGCAACCTCTTTTGGCACAAAACTCTTCGGAGAGGTTCTTTCCTATTTTTACTGAAGATCTTGTGGCAGTTAGAGTCATTTTACAAAGCCGAATGAGCTTTGCGGGGATACCAAATTCAGACATGGCTTGGAATACCTTTGAACGTAGCGGGCTGTCGAAGTCTGCTTTTTAATAGACAAAAAGGTGGTAGGTGTCGATCTGCATCTTTTGGGTCTTCTCCAGGATTTGCCGCAGTGTAAATATCTGGTCGATGGTGGACTTGCCACGTGTACAGCCGCATTGGTAAGGTCCAATTATTTCGTTCACCATGGGCTTTAGTCGTTTGCACAATATCCCTGACACTATCTTGTAGGTGATAGGGAAAATACTTATGCCCCTATAGTTGCAGCATAAAGTTTTATCTCCTTTCGTATGGACGGGACACAGGTTGCACAGGTTTCAATCGTCGAGTACGCGTTCTTCCTGGCAGATGGAGCTAACTAGCTGATGAATACACCTTAAACAGCTCGGCTGGTAGGCCATCAGCTCCTGCTGCCTTATTATTCTTCAGCCTGTTTATTGCTGTCTTTACCTCATCTTGGCCGGGCGGTATACATTTAATACCATCTTCTGGAATTGGATCTGTGATATCTTCGTCGACTTCGCTGCTATAGGATACCAACAGTTTGGAAAAATGCTCTTTCCATATCCTTAGCACACTATCTGTATCAGTTACCAAATTACCTTGCTGGTCTATAGAGGAGGATGTGCCAGTGCCAAAGCCTGCACCATAAAATATTCTTAACTAAAAGTGGAATAATTTGTTTGCTTTCCTGTCCACAATTATTGGAGCAAAAAATTTTCGACCACGGATACCCCAGATGGCTAAATTATATAACTTAATCTAAAAAAAACCTTTATATAGGGGCTACATCAAAGTGTGCACATATGTATGTCGACATTGTGACTGTAGGGAACCTCAAATGCCAAATTACGGGGAGTTAATTCAAACAATGTAGCTAAGACCTCCAAAATACCAAAACTAGGGAGGTACCGTTGTATAAGGGCTATACCAAAACCTATGGACCAATGTTTACAATTTTGGGCTGGGAAGTTTCGTGACTGCAGAGAACCTCAAATGCCAAATATCGGCTAGATTCGTCAAAAAATCTTGCAAAATCTTATACCAAAACATTAACCTATATTGACAACTATCGTCGGAGAATCGTTGTGACCAATAGGATCTTCAAAAATCAAATTACAGCTAGTTCGGCTAAAAATTGTACCTAAAATCCTCAAAATGCCGAAAATCGGGGGCTCTAACAAGACAGACCTATGTTGACTATTTTTAGTGAAGTTTCGTGACCACTGAGAACCTTTAATGTCACATTACATCTAGTTCGGTTAAAAATGTTAGCTAAAATCCTCAAAACAATCGGGAGGTAAACCAGACCACCTAAGTCCATAACTAGCACCTAAAAGTGGTTTATTTAACAGAAATTTAATTAATGGATAAGGGCATTCCTTTAAACAGACCAAAATATGACAAACAAGTAAAAAAGCATTAAGTTCGGCCGGGCCGAACTTTTCATACCCTCCACCATAAAATATTCATTCCTGCCCCCAACTTTAAGTGAGTACGTTAAAATATCAGATAATGTACATAAAATGCTTCATTCGGGAGGCCCTTTTTTATGGTGCCTATATCTAACTGTTGACAATTTTTGGTGGGCTAGAAATTGGGAGGTACTGTTATATAGGGGTTATAATAAAACATGGGCCTATGTTGACAGTTTTTGATGGGAGCCTTTAATGTCAAATTATTCCTAATTCGGTTAAAAAATTTAGCTAGAATCCTCAAAATATCGAAAATCGGTACATAACGTGGGAATACGAAAATATGAACTTAAATGAACAATTTTTGTTGCAGAATTTTTGTTGACTTTTAAATTTCAAATTACAGAAAGTTCGTCCAAAAAATAAAGCTAAGGTACGGAAAATCGGGAGGTTTGTTTTGGGGCTATACAAAAACATGGACCTACGTTCGGTTAAACATTTAAGTAAAATCCTCAAAGTACCGAAAAAAGGGAAGTATCGTTATATTGGGGCTATGTTGAAAATTGTTGATGCAGATGTGTGGTGACCACTACAACCTTCAAATGTCAAATTACAGTTAGTTCTGTTAAAAATTTTAGCTAAAATTGCCAAATTACTGAAAATTGGGAGGTACCGTTACATGGGAGCTATATCCGAACATGAACCTATGTTGACAATTTTTGATGGAGAGGTGTTGTGACCACTAAGAACTTCAAATGTCAAATTACTGCTTGCTGGGTTTAATATTGTAGCTAAAATCATCAAATTACTGAAAATCGGGAGGTACCGTTATATGGGGCCCACTAAGAATTTCAAATGTCAAATGTTCAAATTACAGATAATTCGGTTAAAACTTGTTGGTAAAATTCTCAAAATACCTGAAATCGGGCGGTAACGTTATATGGGGGCTATTCCAAAACATGGACCTATGTCCACTAGTAATATAAGTCTATTGACATTTAAAAACCCTAAATGTCAATTGATAGCTAAATCGGTCTGTAGATAAAAACGTCAAAATGCCGTAAATCGGGGGTACAGTTATATGGGGGCTATACCAAAACTTGGACCTAGGTCCACAACTTTTGTTATATAAGTTAGGTGTAACTAAACTTATATAAAGAACCCTAAATGTCAAATTAAAGTTATATCGGTCTGAAAATGTAGCTAAAAACGTCAAAATACCGTAAATCGGGGGGTACCGTTATATGGGGGCTATAGCAAAAAGTGGACCTATGTCCACAACTTTTGTCACATAAGTTTATTAACATTTAAGAACTTCAAATGTCAAATTATAGCTAAATCGGTCTGAAAATGTAGCTAAATCCGTCAAAATACCGTAAATCGGGGGGTACCGGTATATGGGGGCTATACCAATACGTGGACCTATGTCCACAACTTTTGTTATATAAGTTTATTGACTTCTAAGAACCCCAAATGTCAAATTATAGCTACATCGGTCTGTAAATGTAGCTAAAAACGTCAAAATACCGCAAATCGGGGGGTACCGTTATATGGGATCTATACCAAAACGTGGACCTATGTCCACAACTTCTTATTTATAAGTTTATTAACACTTAAGAACCCTAAATGTCAAATTAAAGCTACATCGGTCTGATAATGTAGCTAACAACGTCAAAATACCGTATATCGGGGGGTACCGTTATATGGGGGCTATACCAAAACGTGGACCTATGTCCACAACTTTTGTTATATAAGTTTATTGATACTTAAGAAAGCTAAATGTCAAATTATAGCCAAATCGGTCTGAAAATGTAGCTAAAAACGTCAAAATACCGTAAATCGGGGGGTACCGTTATATGGGGGCTATACCAAAACTTGGACCTAGGTCCACAACTTTTGTTATATAAGTTTAGTTACACTTAAGAGCCCTAAATGTCAAATTATAGCTATATCGGTCTGAAAATGTAGCTAAAAACGTCAAAATACCGTAAATCGGGGGGTACCGTTATATGGGGGCTATACCAAAACGTGGAGCTATGTCCACAACTTTTGTTATATAAGTTTATTGACTTTTAAGAACCCCAAATGTCAAATTATAGCTACATCGGTCTGAAAATGTAGCTAAACCCGTCAAAATACCGTAAATCGGGGGGTACCGTTATATGGGGGCTATACCAATACGTGGACCTATGTCCACAACTTTTGTTATATAAGTTTATAGACTTTTAAGAACCCTAAATGTCAAATTAAAGCTACATCGGTCTGATAATGTAGCTAAAAACGTCAAAATACCATAAATCGGGGGGTACCGTTATATGGGGGCTATACCAAAACGTGGACCTATGTCCACAACTTTTGTTATATAAGTTTATTAACACTTAAGAACCCTAAATGTCAAATTATAGCAACATCGGTCAGATAATGTAGCTAAAAACGTCAAAATACCGTATATCGGGGGGTACCGTTATATGGGGGCTATACCAAAACGTGGACCTATGTCCACAACTTTTGTTATATAAGTTTATTGATACTTAAGAACCCTAAATGTCAAATTATAGCCAAATCGGTCTGAAAATGTAGCTAAAAACGTCAAAATACCGTAAATCGGGGGGTACCGTTATATGGGGGCTATACCAAAACGTGGACCGATATAGCCCATCATCGAACTTGACCTGCCTGCAAACAAAAGACGCATTTTCCCAAAATTTCAGCGTCCTAGCTCTATTTTTGTGGATGCTAGAGTGATTACCACAGACGGACGGACGGACGGACGGACGTGCTCAGATCGACTTAGAATTTTACCCTGATCATGAATATATATACTTTATAGGGTCGCAAATGAGTATTTCAATGCGTTACAAACGGAAAAACAAACTTAATATACCCTCCATACTATGGTGGAGGGTATAAAAACAATGTTATAATACCCTTTCCACATTGTGGTGTAGGGTATAAATACAAAAATCTCTTAGAAATACATACCGATTTTAACTATTTACAGCCAGTTCGGAGATTTCTGTAAGTTTTTTATACCCTCCACCATAGGATGGGGGTATATTAAGTTTGTCACTAGGTTTGTAACTAATCGAAATAATCATTGTAGACCCCACAAACTATATATATTCTTGATCAGCGTGCAATTCTACATCGATATAGCCATGTCCTTCCGTCTGTCTGTCTGTCCGTCTGTGGAAATCACTCTAGCGTCCGAACTGATTGACGTAGGTGGATGAAATTTTGGGAAGATCTATTATATGTACGTAGAACTTTTGGTATTGCAAGCGGGCTATGCAGGTCCACGCTTTCGTATAGCCCCCATACAAAATGACGCGTGACGCGCCGTCGTTTTAAGGAATTTTTAAGATATTTGTCCCATTTAAACACCGAATTGGTTGTAATTTGGTATTTTGTGCCTCCAGACACCAAAAAACATTCCTACCAAAGTTGGTTTATATAGGTCCACATTTTGGTATAGCCCCCATATAAAGTACGCGTCATTTTAATATAATTTGAATATATTAGACCCACTTAACCAAAGAATCGTTTGTAACTTTGTATTTTGTGTTTCTAGAGGCTAAGAAACATTTCTACCATAAGAGGTTTATATAGGTCCACGTGTTGATATAGCCCCCATAATACAATATCTCCCGATTTTCGATATTTTGAACGTTTTAGCCTCACTATCACACCGAGATGGCTGAAATTTGGTATTTAGTCTTATTTAGGCGTATAAAACTTTCCCCCAGAAATTTGTAGGTATAGGTCCACGCCATCATATGGCCCCCATAGAACGATACCTTCCGAATTTCTGTATTATGAAGGTTGTGGCCACATTAATCCACCGAAATGGCTGAAATTTGTGGTGGAGGGTATAAAAAGTTCGGTCCGACCGAACTTAACGCTTTTCTCACTTGTTTTTACTTTCGTGGTATTATATGGTAACACTGTAACATTATTTTCCCGTCACTGCCATAGTATAACTATAGAACACAAAAAATGTCTCCATTAGGTCGTAGTAAGCATTTCAGAAAATTTTTGAAATCTGTACCAAACACATTTTTAAAAAAATATTAGTATCCAAATGTGTTATTTCCGACTGTTTTAAGAAATATTCGTCTCTTTTAATTAATTTTAAGTTAATTAAACCACTTTTATGTACTGGGTCTAGATTGTCATGTTTACTGTTAATATGGTCTGATACTTTTTTAGTCGATCTGGCTGACAGCTTAATGATCGAGTTATGCTGTATGTAATAGTATTTATTGTAATTGATGGCAGTCCATCCTGCTGAACTGAAAATCTCACAAAACGTCTAAGTTTTGAGGCCTATTGGACATTTTTTTACTTGTAATATGATCTGGTCCTCCCTTGTTCCATACAGTAACCCTCTTAGTAAAGATATTCTATACCTAGTGTTGTTGATACTTGTTAATAGTTAATCCTTGTTAAGAGTAAAATGCATAAAATGTCAAAATTTTGAAGTACTTACGTAAACATTTCGTTTTTTGGGATCTTCACTACATTTTGAAAACATTTATTTGACAACATGCATTATATGTAAATTATTAGTTTCGGTAATTATTGTATAAATACGTGGTTTGATTTTTATTTATTCATCGAATCTGGTCTTAAATAAGTCGCCCAACTAATTGTTGCAAAAAAAAAAAACGACATTTTTATCACAACAATTTGTCATTTTTCACACATTAATACATGAGAAGTGTTGGTTTTCTTAGTTTGAAAACGAATTGCTTGACAAACTGTATATATAACAGGGCGGTCCAAAAAATTAAAATATTTTGCCATGTGATCAAAAAACGCGATATTTGAAATTTTATGGCAATCGGTTAATGTTAACCCTTGCCACCTGAGCGATCTTTGTTTCCATAGTTATTTGTATGGGACCAAAGGTGAATTTTCACGAAAATGCTCTAAAGGTCTCGATTTCCTGAAAATTCGTATTTGGCCTCCATACAATGTCCGTGGAAATAAGGATTGGCCAGCGGGCACGTATTTCGTTAACCGTTCATCATTAATTTTCAAATATTTCTTTTCGGTTTTTGGGCCGCCCTTATATATGTATATTGAAAAAATTATCCCCACTGTGCACCAATGACAACGACAACGGAACAACATTACATTACGAAAAATGAACAACATTTTAAGCTAACGCCACAAAAAGAAATAGCCAACGATATAGTTAAACTTTTAACGGATCTGTATCATTGAAGCTCATGTTGTTGTCAGACTGTGGTAGATGTTGTAACTGGTGATGATTACGATGATACTTCTAGCTTTCTCTGAGTTCACTCACTCGTGCATTTACGTTTTTACAAAACTCATATCTTCCCAAAAAAAAAAAAAAAAAAAAAAAAATGAGAAAAAAACAAACTAAAAACGGATGCTGAAGGGGAAAAAATCCAAAATTTTCCACATAAAATGTTAAATTGTGTGCTGAAAGATGGCACAGAAAACCCCAACACTACAACATATCCTCAGACAAAAATGTTGAACAAGAGTTGGTGGAACGTCAGAAAACTTAAGCGAAACGTTTTATAAGTTGAAAATCTGTTTTCCCACATCCTCCTACAGTTTTTTCTTTAGCCAACAAATGAACGCAAAATGATGGGTAAGGGCTATAGAACAAGAAAATGTAACAAGAACAACAACTCAACCAACCAACCAAGAAACATGTTTATTGTTGTCATTTTTTCGGCATAGTTCGCTATTGGATTTAAACTGGTATGGTAGGGTATTGTTGTTATTTCCTTGTGATAAAAACGTATGTTCCTGGAGTATGATGGAAATGCGATTGTGAGGACTATGGAATGAAATTGATGGTGTTCTGGCATAAGGAGGTTTGAGCATGAGTACTTACATTGTGCTCGTTCGAACTAAAATTGGTTGACCGAAAAATGCCGGCACATTTTCATCCATTAGCGAATGCGTTTTGATGAAATTTAATGTTGGATCGGGAAGTGTTCTTGAATCATTGTGGCATGAGCCAGGACGTGGTTCGGGTACCTGAAAATAAAGAATAATAAAAATATAAGTAAATGAATTTTGAATATTATTTCTTATTCTGATATTCATAGTTTACAAGTCAACAATTCATAATGGTATATGAACATACCAAAGAATTGGTTTAATTTACGACATATATTCTTATTAATGTAATCCTCTTATTCTAGTGTCAAGCCATATCAATTTCCAATGAGATTTAAATTTTCAGTTGACATCACATAAAGTGTCAAGTTGGATTTGTGTCTTTTCATATTCTTTTGAAGTTCATTTGTATTTATAAAGGAATTGCTGACAAATATGCTCCGTTCACAATTCTATATATGCTTCCCAAAAATATCTCCTCTTCAGACTTGTCAGTCTTTTAGTGGTGCATATTTATGGAATATCTTTTCATGCTTTCCCAATTTCCCTTTTGGCTACCTATTCATTCAGTTATTTTTTTCTCTTCTTACAGTAGAGTTATGTGTCCTTTGTTTTTCATAAATTTGTTGTATGTCTACTGTTGTTGCGGTATGGGCGTGGCGTTTGTCTGTTTAAATGTTGAGTTGTTAATGTTGTCTGTATTCAGTTTCCATTTTCCTTTTTTTTTTTGTTTTGTTTTTTGGTTAAAATATCAAGAGGCTATGGGTAGATTTGTAGAGAAACACTTGATTTATATTTATGAGCATCATGAAGAGTCGGTGTCACGACAGACAGAAAAAAAGATGCAATGAATGGGTATGAAACAGAGCATAAGAGTAGATTTATTTTGTATTTATAAATAAAGAAGGTATTGTCATAAAAGGTAGAAATTGTCACTATTTGCAATTTTGGGATTTCTTATACGAGTAGCGTTGGGAAAAAGGTAGTGACTGCAAAGTGTACGTGACTGAAATCCCTAAATGGGAATAAGATAAAAAATCATCTAACAAAGTAGGACTAAATCGCATGAATAATGAATCTATTGTGTTTTTATATTTCCTACCGTACGAAATACCGGAAAAGTTTTTTATGGTTTTTCTATACCGAAATTTTAAATAACGTTTCTTGTATTGATCGAATGTTTACAATCTACCCAAGCAAAAAAAATCATTACAAAATAATAAGTTTTTATAGTACTTTTTGGTAGTCGTAACTACTTACAAAACTCCCTACTAACTCATTATTTTAAAAAGGACATGTCGCACTGAATAGCTATGTATTCTGTGGCCACTAGAAGTTAAAAAATAAGCTAAAAATATATGCTCTATTTTTAGAACAGTTTAGGTGGAATATTTTTATTTTATTTTGCTCCCTAGGGGATTTGATCATGCGGCTTTCTGATTTGTAGCCGAACACACTTTGAGCCACTGTACTAGTAAGGGGTATAGTAAGTAGTTTTGCCTTGGAACATTTTTAAGAAATAACCCATTATTTTTCATATTACTGGTAATGCAAAAAGAAGCTTGTTTACATGTAATGGGTTACATAATGACTAACGGTTCCGAATTTTTGCTGAGACGTAACTATTTATTCTTTTAAGGAGTTTTTTTTGCAATCAAAAACCAACGTTGACCTTGAAAAGAGTATAAGAAAATGCGATTGTGTTGAAAATATTACAAGAAATTTCGCTTGAATTACGCTAAGGTGTATTCTGCCACCGTTGGAAAGTATGTGTTTTGCCCGGCTGAGAATCGAACCCGTATACTATACCAGCCGGTTTAGGACGAGTGTGCTGTGCACACACATAATTAATGACATTTAAATATAAATATTTTTCTGTATATTAGATATCAATGATGTGAGGGGGCTGCACGATAACTTTCTGGCCAAGGCAACACTGCGTTTTGCCAGACGCCATTTGACAGTTTTTAGACTAAGCGTACTCAGGACAGTTTGGCATACGACCATGTGTTTATTGTGTTGTTTCACTGTAAACAAGAATTACTTTGCATTCTTGAGCATGTTTATTATTTTTTTTTTTTTTTCAAAAAAATATTGTCGTTGCAAAAAAATTGTGAATAAATACGATAGCTTTGCTTCAAACGAAGTTTATAAGATCGTCACAGACAAATCTTGGATCGATGTGTATGACCCCGAAACAAACCAGCAATCGACCGTGGGGGTCTTCGAAGATGAAAGATGTTCATGGTCTGTTTCTTCTTCTGCAAATGCAATTTCAATTGCAATTGCAATTTTCAGATGCTAAAGTTGCATGACAGTTCACCAATCCCTGGGCCATGGCATCTTCAAAAAATCTTTTGCCATGTTACTACTTCTTTGGAATAATGAAAAATATTTGTTATAAAAATATTGTGACAATCATTTTTTTATTATATAAAACGAATTTAGTTAGTGGCCGTTTCTGACTAATATCAACGAAAATGATATAGGATATATTAGGCGATTGAGTTTAGCAACTGTTATCAGTACTCACTGACTGCGCAGTATATAATTTCCTTGATCAACAAGTTGTCATTTCATTCATGTCCCGCAACATACTCTACCACCATAGCATGCTCTATAGAAGGATTATAATTTACAAATTTTACCATTACTAATATTATCACAATAAATATATAGCTCGATTACTCAAAGAAGGGCATACCTCAAAAAATAACTCGGATGTTTCACAACTTCTTTTGAACGCGTGGAATTGAACAAAAAGAATAACAATAACTAAAAAATAAATAAAATAAAACAAAAAAGTAGATAGAAGTAGTGTATTTTTTGTCTTTTTTTAAACTGCTGTCTTCAAGAGAAACTCTCTGCCATTTTCAGCAGTGTTTCAAGCAATACAATAGCTTGGTATCTCTGTAAAGTTCATACGACATTAACTGATAGATGACATTAACTGATACGGGATATAAAATAAAATATCTCGGAAGAGTTCTGTACTCAACGATAGAAGACAGCATATCATTATCATGCTCTGGACTATATAAGTAATTAAAATACTAAACTACATGTCACTATAACAATGCCATTCCTCATCATATTTTAATGTTTAAAAATACTTGTTTAAGATCTAATAACTTTAATTTACCCATTTACCCTCCATATATTAACTTTGAAATTTAGTTTTTAGTCTTCGCTTGGGGTCAACATTTGCCCCTCAGAGAATCAACTATATATGGCCCATAAAACGATAGCGCCCGATTTTTGGTACTTTGAAGGTTTTAGCGACATTATTCAATAGAAATGACAGTAAAGTCGTATTTTTAGTTAGAAGAATAAAATGTTTTACAAAAAGATTCGCCAATAGATTTGACTGAAGACATGTCACCTCAAAATGAAGCTACAACAACGCCAAACAGAGATATGGAGCTACTTTCCCAAGTATTATAGGGAAAAAATCAAAAACTTCATCGCGCGATATCTCAAAACTTGACCTATGGCGAAAATTTCCTTTAGGCTTCTTAGTATACTCATCAAGGGCTTTCATCTCCAAAAGAAATTTTCCACCCCCCAGACTTTGAGTTCCATTTTGTGTTACAGTGTTATAAGTTAGTTTTGCCCAATATTCATGTAAGATCGCCTAGTATTCGCCGTAGAACCCTTTGCCTTTCTTCATATCTCGATGAAGTTAGTAATAAAACCCCAGGCGGTAATTATGTCGTTACGAGATAAATCGATCTAGCTATGTGTGTCCGTCCATCAATTCAAAATAATAATAAAACACCTACATACCTACCAGAAGACACCCCATTAATTGCTGGTGATAGTCGTACATTTTAAGAAAGGTTTGATTTTAAGGCAAAGATGAAGCTTGCAATTTAACATGATGATCGGATAATAATTAGCGGGTTTAATATACCAAAACATTTGGGTGAAAATCGGTAATTCTTTCGTATGATGACTTTTGCTTTGTTCCCTACTTGTTTAATGGTAAAGGTAGCAAAAGAGCAATCTGTCAAATTTTCTTTACCATAGAAATTTTAGTCAAAATTTACGGTAACGGAAAAATTGTAAAACTTGCAAACAATCTGGCCGAAATATCAAAACCAACGTATTAGTCAATCATATGGCAGCAAACAATTCAGCGCCATTTTTGTTTAAAGAGAAATGCAAGTTTTGCTACTTTTCGGAATACGAGGACGGGTTTCTAGCACAAAATTGGAAAAATAATACCAAATAGTGCTATTTTGTTGGTTCAGGAACATAACTTATATATTTTTTCCTGGAAGACACGTTCCAATCACGTAAGTTCAATTTAGAAAAGGAATTCTCGGCCTTTCAATTGATACCAATTTTATATAATAACCGGGATCCTACAGGTTTAATTGTTTGTAGTGAAACCATAATCACGCTAGAGGTCGCATTTACAGTTCAAGGAAGATGCCAATAACTTTTTATAATGATCGGATAGTACTTGGAGGGTGAAAATGACCATGTTGTGTAATAAATAGACAAATTGAATTTTTGGTGCATATTTTAATTTATGCAGAACATATTTCGGTGTAAACTAGCTCATAAATATATGGAAAGAGCACTTTTGACCTTTTCATTGATGAAAATTGTAATAAAGTAGCGGTTAAATAACGGAACTTCCTAATATGTAAGTGGGTGAGAACTCCAATGCAGTTATTCCATTATTATTATTTTTTTTTTTTTTTGAGGTAAACTCTTCCACTGTTCAAAGTTCAAACAATTGATCTCCTTTGTCATCATCGACCAGATCGAATAGTTTAAAAAATAAAATGTTCTTAAAACTTTAAAAAAATTTTCACAAATACATACTAATGTATATTATTATTTTTATATTAAAAAACCTTTAATATACATACTAATGTATGAACATAATGAACAAGTAGTATCAATGAAAAGGACATCTTTCATAATCGGTGCGCTTATAGAGGAAACAAGTAAGAAAAGCGTTAAGTTCGGTCGGGCCGAACTTTTTATACCCTCCACCACAAATTTCAGCCACTTCGGTGGATTAATGTGCCCACAACCTTCAAAATACCGAAATTCGGAAGGTACCGTTCTATGGGGGCTATATGATGGCGTGGACCTATACCTACAAATTTCTTGGGGAAAGTTTTATACGTCTAAAGAAGACTAAATACCAAATTTCAGCCATCTCGGTGTGATAATGAGGCTAAAACGTTCAAAATGACGCGTACTTTATAAGGGGCCTTATATGGGGGCTATACCAAAACGTGGACCTATATAACCCAACTTTGGTAGGAATGTTTTCTGGCCTCTGAAGACACAAAATACTAAATTACAACCAATTCTGTGGTCAAATGGGTGTAATACATTCAAAATATATTAAAATGACGCGTACTTTATATGGGGCCTTATATGGGGGCTATACCAATACGTGGACCTATATAATCCAACTTTGGTAGGAATATTTTATGGCCTCTGGAGACACAAAGTACCAAATTACAACCAATTCAGTGGTAAAATGGGCCAAATATCTTAAAAATTCCTTAAAACGACGACGCGTCACGCGTCATTTTGTATGGGGGCTATACGAAAGCGTGGACCTACATAGCCCGCTTTCGATACCAAAAGTCCTACGTAAATATAACATATTTTCCCAAAATTTCATCAACCTACGTCAATCCGTTCGGACGCTAGAGTGATTTCCACAGACGGACAGACGGACAGACGGACAGACGGACGGACATGGCTATATCGATGTAGAATTGCACGCTGATCAAGAATATATATACTTTGTGGGGTCTACAATGATTATTTCGAGTAGTTACAAACGTAGTGACAAACTTAATATACCCCCATCCTATGGTGGAGGGTATAAAAACTGTCAAATGTACATTTTCGTTGCAAAATAGAAATTATCGAATTTTTATGCAAACGTTTGTTCCACTGGTTACGCCAAATATCATTCAAACGTGTAAGGCTGCTTCTTTGCAATGTACCCCAATTAGATCTACGACAAGAACAATAAAAAAATTGGGAATTTTTAAAATTTTTGGAATACGTGTGGTATTTGAACACATTCTTTGCAATGTACCCAACCATGTATGTGTGATGTTTAACATTATATCCGAACTATATTAGCTGTAATATTATTATAAAATATAAATTTTCCTGCGAACTTACGACTTTTCTTTTTAAATTTTCTAAATTCTCATTGGGCAGAAATCATGATGGAGGGTATTAAAAATTCAGACCGGCCGAACTTAACGCAGCACGTAGGTTAAAATTCGAAAAAACGACGCTTAATTGAAAAATCAAAACATACTTTTTTTAATAATCTGTCTTGACAGGGTTAAAGAGTACAAAACTCTAGCTCACTACCCAAAATAACAATGTGGTATGTTCTTTACTTTTCTTGTTGCACTGTGTCAAAGTTGAGAAAATTTTCAAGTTTTTGCGAACATGTACAAAAACATAAATTTGTATGGTTGTGAACGGCAATAACATATTTTTTGATATATAAAAATGTCATTTTTAGTATGGATATATCAATTAGATGTATTTCTCAATATTCTAGAAAAAAAATTGTTTTATACAAAAGTGTTGTAGAAACATGTCTAAAAAAATTTTAAAATAAGACCAATTTTCCATAATTTTGAAATATGTTAGAGTATAGAAAAAAAGTGTCAAGAAGGTCGTGAGAATTTTTTTTTGTATTTTTCTCTTAATTGTTTTCTTTAATTTTCCGCTAAAACCCCATCCGTTTTTTGCGCATTTTGAGTTATGTCAGAAATTGTGAAAATAGTCATGGTTCATATTTTTGGCTTTTTGGGGTTTTGTCTTCATTTTCTCTGGTCTTGTTGTACATTTTGTCGTGTTTTGCATTGATGCCTGTATTCAATCTAGATAATACTATGTGTGCAAGTTTACCGTTACTATATATATAAAAATCCGAACTTTATATATGATTTATATGAAATGATGGCGATGGAAGTTAATGTCGACAATTTGGAGTTCATTTCGTTCTTAAGAAAGTTTGTCTTAATTTTCATGTAAACTTCCACTCAAGGTGCAATTGCCAGGTGATACGGGAATCCCAGCTAGTGTCTACTTCTGCTATGAGAATATACGGAGGGACGAACTTGCATGAAAAACCAAAAAGTTAAAACGCAAAAAATGCATAGCTCTACATTTCAACCGATTCTTTTTTTGCTTTAAGTAAATAATTATTTCGAAAATAAAAAACGAAGATACCAAACTACGCAGCACAAGGAAAATCATTTTCCTGTTTTTTAATTCGTTTTTTATTGTCAAACTTAAACCACTATAACATATTCAATTGTTAACCAATTTTAAACAGTTATGGCTTGTTTGAAAGACCTTTTAAAGAAAGGAAAAATATAGAAATCCGTTGTGAATAAAGATGTTGTGCCCGTTTAAAGTTTAAAATCCACCTCCGTTTTCATTACATTTTCAGTTATAAAATCAAAAAAAACGAAGTATCCCAAAAACACCAAACGTATCTTCGTCTTCCATGGACTCCCACAAAACATAATTTATGCATCCCCTGCAAAATTGTTTGTCAATTTTGTATCACAGTGTTATTGATCAACCAAAATTAGTTTCGTCAATTGAAATGAATTCAACACAGAAAACCTAGAAAAGCCCAGAAAACCTCGTAATATCAGTAAATATTACAAAAATTGAACTGAAGCTGAAATAAAAAAATTCACCACTCTAGCTCGAAAACTAATACCAATATTTTTGTGGGCTTATTTAGGACATCGATATCTAGACCTTTATCGACCGATGTATTTAAAAAATATCAATTTGCAATTTTATGATCAAAACTTGGAACTTTTTACGTAAAAATTAATAATTTGATTTGACTGTCCACTATTTGTGTGTAAACTAATATTTTGTAAAATCCGCCTATGAAGGACAATATTTTTATTTTGTGGTCACCACAAACCGCTTAAATAAAAAGAGTGTTTTGTAGGCGGTCATTAGCCACAAAACTATGTAATATTTTTAAACAGCAAATTTCGAATGAAGCTTAAAATGTGCTCTTTCAGATGAAAAAAAAACAAAACACTGAAAAAGTTTGGTAGTTTTCTTACAAAAAATTCATGAAAAATGACAGCACATATGTCTCCCAATTGCACATAGCCTTGAAAACTAAAATATTAATAGAAGACATATTTATTAACTTTAAGTTGGGCTTAGAAATTGTTTTTTGAGATTAATTTGTCACCGATATTCGAAAAATACAAAGCTTTAAACCCCCAAATGATTCCCTAAATTAATCACCGCTTTTACGTATTTTACCCCAATGTGCGCTGCTTTTAATTGTTTTATTTATTTTAATAGTTTATATAAGAAACAAAACATAAATAAGTCTTGACAAATTAAATTTGTAAAGTAATTTGAGTTTTAATGTATAACTTTTAATGTATAACTAATCAAGTATGCTTGACCTAATTAACACCTTGTATTTCAAAGGTTGCTGCTTTCAGTTATTCATTTTCCTCTAAATCCTTCAGCTTCTGGTAACATTCGGTTTTACGTGTGTGCATATGTAAAAGGAACTTTTAATTAACTTTGACCTACATCTAAAGTGCTGCGACAAACTACCACTTTATAAATAAATAACGTTAATGATTGCGACCATAACAGTATATGAAAGAGAAAGGACTTTAATTATATATCAGGGATTTTTTAAAGTTTTTGCTTTGTAAATATGTTTATGGGTTACAATGTATTTCAAAACATAACAATTTTTAAAATATAAAATAAACCTATTTTGAGATTTTAAAATTAGTAGCGATGTATTATAATTAGAGATGGACAGTGGATAAATATCCCGTAAATTGTGTAAAGCAGATAAATAAGAATTCAACGTTTATCAATGCATGTGCTGAGTGGTGCATCATCAAGACATGTCTAAAGGGAATTTACGTGCAGAATACCGCTGAACATGAGTACGCCTCAACTAAATTTACTGATATTTTAGTGTAAATGTTTTAAAGGTACCATTAAATTTTTTTTTTCGTCTTGCATACAGAAGGTCGGTCGTGAATTCAATCCCCGATTTTGAGGTTTTTAAACCACTTAATCTAATGGCGACTAAATTTGGCTGAGTATATTAAACTCCTAAATATTTCTGGCGATTTCGTGCTATGTTCCACACGGGTTCACACTTGGTGATGATCGCGGGAATATTTTTTAAATCACCTACGGAAGAAATAATATGTTTATATAATTCCATATCATGTGAACATCTCAAAGGACCACAAGCCGTTTGACTCAAATCTACATATTTCAGTACCGAACATAGTATAATGTACATAGCAACTTGATAAAAGATGTAACGATATTGTAAAGAATTTACTATGTTTTCTTACCCTGGCATTATTGACCGGCAGCCAATTAGAGTTGATACCACTTTGTTCTTTGAAATTGCCCTCAAATGTATCCGCAATATCCTGCAGACGAGAAAGAAAATAAGTAAAGAATCAAGAAAAAATACATAAAAAATTGGTTTAATAAATTTAATGGATGTCTTTGCCTCCTTCAGACCCTGAATATCTGACTGTCTTTCAAACCAACACCAATACACGAACACACACTTTCATATACAAGTACATACATATAACCATACGAAAGCTCGGCTGTTAAAAGGGATAAATAAGAGATTTTGTATTTTTTGGCGGCGGCAGCAGCTTACCATGAAAACGGACTAAAGTAATTTCAATTTTGGTCATGGTATATGAGTGTGTCTGTACGTGTTGTATAGGAAAAGCAATAACAGATACAGTGTGGTAAGAGCACAGGGGAAAGAGGCCTGACTGAGAGAAATAAACAACGGCCATAAATGTAAAACTTACCTGCAATGAAAATGCACAAACTGCTGAACCAGGAATTGAATTTGTTGGTGTATTAAAAACGCCATAAATCAATTTGGCGCTTGAGTGACCATAATGTCCTTCGACAAGATTACTAGCAGATTCTGTGAAAAAAAATTAAACAAACAGCCACAGCAATATTGTATTAGAGTAAGATACAATTTTGTGTAAAAGAAATTTGGTTACATAATATTCATTCTCGAGAACATGACTTACGTATTTCATTGAAATAAAATGGAAAATCGCCAGGTATTGAACAATTTAAACGTGATTTTAAAAATGATGTCCAACGATTGCGGAAACGATGTGGTCCACCTTTGTCCCATTTGCAAACACGAGCTACACGCGAAAATATTGACTGAAAAAAATGGGAGAAAAGCAAAAAAGAAGAAAAGTCAGTCGGATGTGGCAAGTAATTAATCATTATTTATAGGAAATTCATGTAAAACGTAAGAAACAAATCAACAACAGAAACTGTATACAGAAAAGTTGATACAAAAACACGACACAGGAAGTTGCCAATGTTATTGTTGGTTTCTAGCTAAAGTGATTTATGTTGAAAATTTATGGAGAAAAATAATTTATATCATCTTAAGGGTCTTAAATGTATTATTTTACATATAGAATCTCTATTTTTAAAAGCATTGAAGTGTAGTAATTAATTATATAGTTACTGCTTTAAAGTCATATTAATATATTAGGTAAATTTAATTTTGTTTCAAATGTGATTTGGTAAATATTGGACCATTAATGCAAGGAAAAATATTTTTCCAATATCTTATATTTTTTCTATAGCGATTAAAAAACATGGGATTTTTTCTTACAGCAGATTTTAACTACCAGATGTAAGTGTATTACAGTAAAGTGACGTCGACTGTCAATTCATTAGTATTTCTCTATAGTCTTTACACGCAGAAATATTAACTAAATTGTTCTATAACTTGTCGTAGGGAAGTTGTATGAATTGTATTTTTAATTAATTAATTTACTTACCTTTCCGCAATTTATAAATTCCACAGCCGTTTCACGAAACATAAAATATACAAAGTCACCTTGTGTAAAAGAGCTGACAAAATTTGGTGCTGGAATAAACAAAAAATAGAGATGAAATATTACATATTGAAGTAAAAGAAATAAAGTTTATTAAGTGATATTTAAAAACAATGTTATTATATTTTATATGAATCAATAACTAAAACCTTTTTCCAAGAAGATTATTAATCAAATCTCTACCTGCGTGATATATATTTTTTTGTGAATTTATCAACATATCTGGGTGAATATTGCGAAAAGACTTGTTTTTGGGGTCGAAAACGGCAAAGTGCGAAAATGGGTTTAAATAAATATTTTTCGTCTTGCACTGTTTTATAAGACAATTTTATGCATTAATTAGCGATGGGTCATTTTTTTCATAACCACGGTAATGAGTGTCACGGTAATGATGGAAACGTGATTATTCTTGTATTTAAATGTGGAAATCTTCAAAATTTGATACAAAATATAATTACCATAAATTTGGAAATTAAATTAAAAATAACATAAAAAAATACTCAGCACGGAAATAACAAATTTTCGGAACATGCCCAAAAAACTAAACACTTCAATAGTTCTCAAACAACTGACTATATTTTTCACTTTTGTCGACTATCTTTAAAACTAACGAGAATTCTCGTTACATTGACATATTACATATAAACAAAAAACCGAGTTAAAACTTTTTTTTTGATAAATACATTGGCGCGCGGGAATGACAAAAAATAGGGACACGACTAAAAATATTTGTTTATTTATATTTTAATTACATACATATAATTATGAAATTAAAATAGAATTTGATCATTCTTCTAGAATAACGTTCACGGTGCGACAATCGACGGAAAAAACAGATTATGGAAATAAGACCAAATGAGACCTCGATGGAAATAAGACCAAATGGCTTTTCGATGATTCTTTTAAAAAAAGCAAATTGATCATGTATGTATGTCAACTAGGGCGATGACTTGTTTCGGCTTTGTTTACATCACTGTGCGCCAGAACCAACTTTAAATGAGTAGGGCCTATATTCGAGAAGTTTCTGCGGATTCTGAAACTACAACATTATAAGATAGGAAAAAAATACCGGAGGGATTTTAAATAAATCGAAGTCAAAGGTCACATTTTTAGGTTTTCAGGATTTTGCTTGAAAACGATATGTCCTATCCAAATGGAACCAGTTAAAATGTTGTTGCTGTGGAAAGCTCTACAATATTGACTTTTATGAATTTTTCTTAGGTTTTACCATTTTTAAGATATAAAAGTTGAGGCCACATGTGATCTTTGATCTCGAGTTATTTAAAAATCCCTACGGCAATTTTTTTGTTCTTTGTTATTTCATTCCGAAAACTTTTTTTGGTACTTTGCTTTACACGAATTTATTGATTTTTGTTATTAATTTTTTATTTATACATCCACAAATGTCTTTATGAAGGCATATTTATGCAAGGCATACTTATATAAGGTAAATTCATGAATTACAACAATTAACAAATTTACAAAAACAACATTGTTGTTATAGAAAATTAACCCCCAGTTTATGTATTTCGAAACGAAAATGTGTGCGCATGAAACACACCCAAACTTTATTTTTTAAATATTATTGCCTTTGCTTTTACTTCAAAACAAAAAACAAATTTGAAAAACACACTCAAATTTGGTAGTCTTTCTTGCGCATTCATTTTCTTATCGACATACATGAACAGGCTGTTAATGTCAAAGAAAATATTGAATAATGGGGTCGTTCTAAAAATGTTCTCAGGAAGAATATAAATACATTTTGAAAATCCTCTCAAATAGAACAAATTTGAATCAAAATGTATATATAAAGCATTCAGAACTGTCGTAGGTCATTGTTATTACACGTTTACGATGAGAAAAAGGAATTTAGGGTAGCAAATTTTGAAAACCAAATTTACAAAAAAAAGTAAAAATACAGCTGATTGTCACTTCTACCGTATATAAATGTGCCATGCATTTATGCATATTTTTAAATTATATGGTTATTATATGTTTGTTTATTATTTCACCAGCAAATTCTTTGAATCACGCGTATTGTTTAGAATGTATTGTAGATGGCGTACTAAGTGTTTAATTCAATTTTTTGTTCAATCATTTCAGTTATTTTAAAAAATAAAATATTAATAAAAATGTGTTTCAATTTCCAAAAAAGTACGTAGGCTCTTCAATAACAAGGATATAATAATTGTTTCACAAACATGCCATACGGGATCCCACCTTGTTGCAGCCAAAAGTTCGTACCCAATTCCTAATAATTAAATAATAGTTCCACGAACATCTCAGAAGGGGCAAGGGAGACATCTCACATATCAATGAGTGCACCCCGATTCGTATTAGCTCAATGATACGGGGAATTACTGTTTATTGCCGAGTCCGAACGGGGTATCTTAAGACACCACTTGTAGAGAACTTTTACATGGCTTTACAGGGCACCGAACCCACGACCTTCAATGTGCAAGGCGGGTTTGCATACCATGGTGGCTCAACGAAAGGCTTTTAGAATTAATATTAATTGAAAAATATGATGGTAACATAATTTTTTTTTGAGGTTTATGACGTTTATTTCTTTTTATACGTTTTCTACGGGTATATGACGTTTTCGACGTTTACAACATACAGGCCATCTCTGGCCGCTGCACCGCAACAGTGTTTACTTCTCCGCAAGTGATTTTGTTTCATCTTACAAAAGGTTTTTTATATTATCTTTCCATCGCAAGTTTCGATTTCGACATGGACTCCAATTCCATTACGAATTTCGTGAATTACTTTCAGTTTGTAACTTTGATTTTTTTAACAAAATTTTGGAAATGTATACTTTTTAGTTTTGGGAAGAAATGTGTAGGAATCTACAAACCGACTTGTTTTTAGGGATCTCTAGAGAAAATATATGTATGTATGTACATGAATCTAACATCCTAGAATAGACAAGAAACTTTTATAATAGGCCTGTTCGATAACGTCGCAAGTAAAAAGTACTTGAAAGTTCTTGTAAGTACTTCCAACTACTTCTCATTTCTCTTTCACTGAACAAGTTTGTTATCCAACAGCATTTTGTAAAAGTTTGTACCTAATATCAAAGACTGGAGTCCGATTCTATTTTAGCTCGATGATTAGGGGACTTCCTAGCCGGAGTGAGTTTTAAATAAATCGCGGCCAAAGTTTACATTTTTAGGGTTTTATTAGGTCTTCACGATTTTGCTTGGAAGTCGCAAGTTCTATCAAAATGGGACTAAAGAAAATGTTGTAGCGGTGGATATTCTCTATAAGATTGACCTTTGCGGTACTTTCGTAGGTTTTACCATTTTTGAGATATAGAAGTTCAAATTGGGGCAATGAACTGACTGTATCGCCTTCTTATAAAACAATGTCATGTATGGTGCGCCTTAACTAACTTTAAAACCGCTAACACCTGGGAAGTTTTTGCGGATTCTGAAACAGCAATGTTCAGAGATAAGAAAAATCCAAAAACAAGACAAAATCGCCGGAGCACTTTTTAAACATAAAAAATATACCTAAAACTCAAACTTCATATCGATTGTATCAATGGAATGGGTTTAAATGATGATGAAAAGATCGCATCTTTCACGACTTCCTTTGAATGGGTTCAGATGTCGATGAAAAGTTCGGATCCTTCACGACTTCATTTGAACCAATGCAAAAGATCCAGTGAAATCATGGCTTCTCATGAAATTTTGCTGGGATATTAATTCATTACTAAATACAAAATATTAATTTATTTTTATTTTTTAGCACTGTACAACGTTTGGAAGTAATCTTGTACAAACAACTTCTACAGAGCATTTTATGAAAGTACAGACTCCTTCGACAAAAACCCTATTCGGGTTTTGTGTTGTCTCTCGATCGACAACACAAAACCCGAATGAGGAACTTTAACATTTTCCCTTCTAACTTAAAATAAAATTTGAGTGTTATGTCCGCGAACACATTGCGGTTTTATTGACGGACATAAGTCCCCATATCATTTTGAGAGTTATGTTCGGATATTGAGCCATGACACACATAAATTAAACGGTGAAACTAAAAACATGAGTTACATAGCACAGTCTATATGTCGAAACAAACACACTTCCTACCATTCATCAATGGTTATCCATGAGTACTATCTATAACATTAGAACATGTCTTATATGTGGTAAATCCTATGCTACATTTCCATTGAAACGATTTGTATTTAAATCTAAACCACATTTACGGCATCACTTGGCCGGTAGTTTGGACTGCATTTTTTACATATTGTTTATACAAATAAAAAAATGTCTACATTTGCGAATATATGTGTCATTTAACGTTCCATGCGTGCTAGGGATAACAGTGAACATAAATATTATTATATTTTATCTTATAAGGAGATAAGCTAACAATAGTCAAACAATAAATTAATATGTTAAACAAATTGTTGTCCATTCCCTTCACTGTGTACTAGACACGCAACAATATCATCCCCCCAAATACGACAACGTCATATGGAAAGAGGACAAACCACTATTGTATTATAATTCATGTTCATAATGTCAATGTGGACAATTGATTTGATTTATATTTAATGTCTGAGATGTTATCTAAAATCACCAAAATCTTAGTTTTTCATTAAATGTATACCTAGCCACACACCTATCAAAAGTGAAATATAATAATGTGTTTAGGATAAGGAATAAAAATATCTTTATAAAAAGAACAAAGAAATCACAATATAAAACGATAACAATTAAACGAAGTGGGAATTTCTGTTCTCCAAAAATCAGTGATTTTTTTTAGGAATAAACTGATTAAAAATAAGTTCAAACATATACATATACATTCAAACATATAAATATTATCATAAACAAATTCGTCATATATATTATTTTTCATAACTGTGCATTATCACAGTAAAAATTGCTACAAACTCTAGCTATTCTCCAAATGTCATTATCAATGGAAGACAGAAACCTTCAGACTTATTGGACGTTTTCCATCAATGTCGAAATAGTTTTATATTTCAAAAAAAGTAACCAACCGACTAGCAATGCCTACAGACAAATGGTTAAAGGAAGCAGACCAAACCAAGCAACTGGGTAAGTTAATAGTGAGAAAGGCTCTAATACATAGAATGACGACAGACAAACACAGTAAGGGAAAATCTGTTTACTTTGTAATAAAATAAACGAACAAATAGAATTGTTGTATTACTTAAAAATTGACAGCATTATAAAAACAAGTAAAATGAAACTAGTTTATTGTTGCTGTTTCTAGTATTATGTAGTTTGTATAAATAAACAATAAAAATATGATGGCTATAAAAATGGAATCAATGCAACGAAAGGAATGTAAAATGAAAGGAAACGAGATACACTCCAACAAACTACAATAACTGACAAGTTAGTCAAAGTGGCTGACAAAACTATTATCTAGAAGGTGCCCTATAGGAAGCATGGGGTCATGTGTCGACATGTCACCACTTTGTTCACTATTATGGTGACAAAGTCAACACTTTGTCAACATGTTGCTAACAATTGATACTTTTACCTTAATAAGAAGAAGCATTGTTTATATTCTTCATTTTCTTAATTGTTTGGTGTAAAATAATTTTGGCGGTTCGTGAAAAATCTATAAAATATCGTGAATTTAACGAGTGATTTAACTTAAGGTATATAATTTTAATAACAACAAAGAAATTATAAAAGACAAGTGAAAAAATAGACAATTCTATTCTGAAAACATTTGTGAACATTTGTGGCAATTAGAGATTTTGTGGAACCTTTAGAAAAGATTGTGGAGCCTGACGAATATATTGTTTGGACACCACATAATGATGAGTTACAATGTTGAAGGATTATTTGGCAAAAATCCAATGTTTATAGGTAAGAAAATTTAAGGACATTTTGTTTATATATATTTATTTATAAATGTTTATTCTTTTCAATTCATAGATGTCATATCAACATTCAGAAAATCACCTGATAAAACATTAAGTGCAGTAGAAGAAAAAATATTTTAAGCATACTCGTCGCACCAAGTCTTATGGCCAAGAAAAAAGGCGATGATTATTCTGACATTGAAAAGGATTACCTGCCATAATTCAAAATTATTCGTGCATTATCCACCTTCTTAATGCACAAAATCAAACTGAATTTAATGTGCATTTAGATATTTCAATATGGCACTACCGTAAAAGGGAGCCCATATTCACATGAGGGATATAGCATATTTATGCTCTGAGACACAAGGAAAACAAACAATTACAGTGCAAACAACAAAACAGCAATCAATATAAATGCAGAAACTGTCGTCTATCAGGCAAAAATTAAATGCAGATCTTAATGCAAATTAACGCTGCCGTCTGTCTAGGGTATTAGCCCTTTATAAGGATAAAAAACTGTAATACACAATTTGTACTTTTTAGCATTTTTATTATTTTATGTTTTTTCTTTAATAAAATATATGTTCCATGTACATATACTATTAAGTAAGTTCATCGTCATATTAAACGTACTTTATAGCTTTTTAATCTATAAAAAGTTCCAAATATGCCAAAAAACTAAGTAGTGAAAATCTGGTACCAATGTCTCTATTGATTCACTACTTCCAATGTCTCTACTGACTCACTAACTCCAATGTCAACACATGGTCCCTCAGCAACTACTGACTTACTACTGACATACTACATTCAAAATGTCTATAGGAAATTACACGAGTTGTTTACAGTTTGTCAGTAGTACTGTTGGCAATGTCAGTACTAAGTCAGTATAGATTCACTATTGACATTTCCTACAGGGTGGTTATGCCAAAAGACATGCATTCTTGTATGCATTTGTTCTTGGCTAGTGATGAATGGCTTTTGTATACATGAACATACATATGTATGGATGACATGATAACTAAAGCTCTAACACTAAAGTTAGATAGGTATAATTCAATATTCAATATTTTTATGTAAGTACGTCTTCCGTTTTGCTTGGATTACGGTGCATTCGATATACTTTTTGAAAGTGCCAATATATGATATCATTGACGAGAAAATGATTATGAAGTTCCCATATTTTCGTACAATATATTTAAATTTGGAAGTGTACATATGTAAATGGAATAAAATATATTAAAATAATGAAATTAGTGCCTTAATGTAGTAGAGTTGGATAATCTAGTTCCTAGTTCCCTGTACTAGTTCCAAAACGTATGAGTAATATTATGATATATAACGTGTGATATTAAGTATACGCAGTTTGTTCAAAGAAAGAATGTGGGCCATTGGAACTATATAGTTCCATTTTGTTCCTTTGGCAGAACTCTATAATATAGGGCATCTACACGCAGAGAAAAAAATATGTTTGATCCAACAATATTCCAAGAGCAAAATATGTATTGTTAACATATTGTTGGATTCCTCATGTAGTATTGTAAATCCAAAAATAGTTTGTGTCAACTGAACAATATTTCTCTCTTTTCTTCGAAAATTTGTTTCTCTTCTCTCGCTATTCGATGCCGTGTTGAAAAAACAATTTTGGTGAGTTGTGGTGTGTTTGTATGACATGCTGCCTTTACCTTTGTTTTTGTGTGTATGTACTTGTGAGACTCTTGTTTTTATTTGTTTCTGTTTTGTTTCATTCTTCTTTCCTTTTCATGTTTGTTATGGTGTTTAATTATTCCTTATGTTGTGGTGGGTTCTTGTGGCTTTTTGTTTGCTTTGTTGTCAGCCAATGCAGCAAACCATGTATTGCGTTCATCAATGATTGCAATATTATACGCGACATTTATATCCAAGTTATGCGAAAAGTGTATATGAGAAGTATATGCACTCAAATCAAAAATTTCTGGGCTGGTTTTCTGTATTGACAATACTTTTTGTAAACAAAATTAGATTATGATAGTTCCTACAATCGGTATTGTTAACGATTTTAACAATATTGCGGAAATTCGAAAGTTGTTTTTGTTTTCTATGTTTGGAACAAAAGATGGTATTTTTGGATTTGGATTACAATGTTTGAACAAAACAAATTCATTTTTGGAACCAAAACATATATTTTTGTTCCAACAAAAGCGAAAAATATTTTTTCTGTGCGTGTACATATCGACGCCTCCAAACAATAGTATGCTAAGTCGACTTAGCATGTTTTCAAGTTCTTTACATTTTTATATTTAGCGTCCTTTAACTTAAATTCTGTCAAATTTTGGTAATAATCGGACAATCCGAACAGAAGTTATAAGCAAATATTTACTTAGCATAGTACTGAAGGTCAAAGAAATTTCCAAACTTTTAGAGCTTGTCCTGCAAAACTCACTGTTCAGAATTAGCAAACTATTATTTGGAGGTGTCGAACGTCTTTTAACATAAATTCTGTAAAATTTTGGTAATGATCGGTCAATCCGAACAGAAGTTATAAACAAATATTGACTTAGCATAGTACTGAAGTTCAAAAAAATGTCCACACTTTGAGAGCTTCTCCTGCAAAACTCACTTTTTAGACTTAGCATACTATTATTTGGAGGTGTCGATATATTCGATGGCTTTTTTATTTTATCAATTTTCGGAGGAGTTCGATTCTCGGAAGAGGAAGATAATTTGATACATTTTTAAAGGCCTTTTTTCATTTATATATCTGCCATTAAATAAAAGTCTACAAAATGTCTCTCGACGTTCAACTACTGTCAGTAACATACATACAGTTTCACAACAAATGTATTGCAAAGGCCAATATGACAACAAATTATGTAAAAACTATACGCTTTTTTGTTCACAACTCTTTCTGTTGGTCCTCAAAACAATATTCCGTCAAAATATACAAAGTTTATTTGCGATTTATAACAAATACGGACTAAAATAAGAATTACCTACTACTTTGAGGTGACAATAAATGTATTGCATAGTGAAAAACAGTATTATAAAAGTAATCATTTTTGAAAATTTTTGTAGTCATTATGCATTTTTATGACATTTGCGGCTAATAATGGACTAACAGTATTGAATGTGATAAAGTTCAGTGATAATAAAAACCGTCGTGAAGGGCCTTCAGACAAGTAAAACGCGTATGAAACCATATTTACAATAAACAATGACGAATCGACCGCAGACAAGTATGCAAAGAATGAATATTTGACTCAATATCTATTGTCGGATAATGGACCAATGTAAAACAGTCCGATTTTGGCTTTGAAAACATCGAAATACCTCTGGTCACTATAGGGAAAAATACACCCTCAGTGTATTATTTTGAAAGACATACAACAGAGCTCTATTTCCTCTCTCAATATTATTGGAATCACTTCATTTTTACTAAATGGATATATATTATACTCTGCTATCACAATAAATCCCAAAAAGTGCGGCAAATTTAATAAAACTCATCAAATATAGAAATGCTGGAATACCGAATTTTT
The DNA here is from genome assembly GCF_047663935.1 of Musca autumnalis. NCBI lineage: Eukaryota > Metazoa > Arthropoda > Insecta > Diptera > Muscidae > Musca > Musca autumnalis. The sequence continues at coordinate 82,705,315 of NW_027411755.1, read as the reverse complement.
GGGTACTATATTTTTTACCAAGAAAAAAAGTATGCCAAATCGGGTTCACGGACTTAATAATGATGGGGAAGACATCCCCACTGACATCATTAAGAAATATTTAATAGTCATTATTCTGAAAGTCGGTAAAACAGGTCCAAAAAGCTCAAACACGTTCAAATACCACCATTCCAAAGGCCAGATCCTGACATATTAATCTTATTTGTGTAAATTGCTGATGTAATATAACAAAACTAAACTGATAAATACCTCGGGCCAAACTCCTGATATGGACCCTTATAATTTTTTAGGGTCCAGTTTAAGAAAAAAACTCGAAAAAAGTCCTCCAACGCAAGATCAAGATTTAATAAAAATTGGGGAACCAGTACCCTTAGAGTGTAACATGCCGAGCCTTAAATTTTGGTTTAACTAAACTCATTACTGTTCCAATGAATGTCCAAAGTGGATAGACTACTCATTAAGGAACATAAATTTGGTAATTCTACAAAAAACCGTAGATTTGGTAATTTTGGCAATACATTTATTGTCACCTCCAACTAGTAGTTAATTTTTATTTTGGACCGTATTTTTATAAATCGCAAATAAACTTTGCATGTTTTGATGGAATATTGTTTTGGGGACCAATAGCAAGAGATTTGCACAAAAAACCGTATAATTTATACATAATTTGTTGCCATAAACGAACAATTAATATGAATTTTTTTTACAATGTTGGCCTTTGCAATACATTTGTTGTCTAACTGTACATAATTGTTAACAATTTAAAGCTCAATAAAAATTTCCCCAACCAACTTTGGAATATTGTCATATGTTAGCGCCTATTCCGATATTTCTGTTGTTTGACCACCGGAGCCGGAGATATTCTCATCAGAATATGAGTATATGTACATATTTCCCCACAGAAGTTTTTGGCTGATTCCGACCCCAAAATATTTTCCGACCATCCCAAAATTAATAGGGACCCAATCTCCACCGAAAATTTCGTGACGATGCGATGAAAACGGACAGTCAGATCGACTCAGCCCTTCGAGTCTATGAACATTATTTCGATGAGTTACATACATTTGTTTTAAAACCACATTCTTGTAGATAAGTTTTTCGATGAATTACAAATTTCAAAAATTCGATAAGGTCAGCACAGCTCGTCAACCTACTATCTTAATTCACAAATGCGTTAAATGTCTAGTTTAAGCTACTCCAATATTTGTTGTCAAACCTATTGGAGTTGATAATCGCCCTAGACTTGGATAATGTGGAAGTATAGATCCAGTATATGGATTCCAATGTCGGAATCTTCTTCTCGCTCTTTGAGTCAAATCGATACAATGATTTTTCGCCATAAATCGTCACTGGTTTACGTAGGCGGTGGTCTATCCAACTTGATATGTCTTTACTACTGATATAAATGTAGGCTTGATATCATTGTCGGGGTACGATTTTTTGTAGCATAATATTACAGAATTACTCGTAGTTGCCATTGTTATTGCATCTTCCCATCTATGGTTGTTTTGTCTTAGTTCTTGAGTTTTTGTTCGTCGCCAGGTGTCTCTTGGTCGACCTCGATTTTGTGATCATTGAGGATTCCATTCAAGCGCCATCCTGTTTGTGCTATGAACATTTTTATACCCTACACCACTATGTGGGGAGGGTATTATAAGTTAGTTTTGGCCAAAAAGTTTGTAACGCATCGAAATAATGTTCGAAGACCCATACCCATACTGATAAGTGCGTCACCAACTGTTGGGTGTTGATGAGGGTCCCGGAGGGGAAGAAGCCTATCGATTTTGGTGATGGTCGGATAATATTCAGGGGTCGGAATGGGCAAACAACTTATTTGGAGAAAAAGTCAACGTTTTATTTCAAAGCGATTATCTCCGCATCTGTAAGGGTATATGAAAAGCAAATGAAAGTAGAAAATATCACCTTTACAACGATGTATAGTAGGTTGTTGTAGGTGGTCAAACAACGGAGATATCGCAATAGTCGCTAGTACAACCCAACTTTTCATTTCACAGCTTTGCTTGGGGAGCTTCCAAAAGCAGGGCCTGACTATGAAAGTAGAATATCCCACCTTTACAGTGATGCAAAGTAGATTGGCGTAGGTGGCCAAATAACGGAGATATAGTAATAGTCGGTAATACATCCCATTTTTCAATTTTTTCGAAATCGCGCTACAGGTCGTAATTTTGATCGGATCGTCACGAAATTTTGGGGGTTAATGGGGATCCCACTGAGGAATAAGCCTATTGATTTTGACGATGGTCGGATAATATTCAGGGGTCGGAATGGGCAAAAACTTATTTGGAGAAAAGGTCAACGTTTTATTTCAAAGCCAATGTCTCTGTTTCTTTTAGAGGTATATCAAAAGCAAAACCTGGCAAGTAAAGTAGAAAATATCACCTTTACAACGATGTAAAGTAGGTTGTCGTAGTTGGTCAAACAACAGAGATATCGCAATAGTCGGCAATGAATCCCATTTTCCGATTGTTTTGTAATCACTACAGGTCAAAATTTTGATCGGATCGTCACGAATTTTTTGGGAGTTGATGCGGGTCCCGCATAGGAAGAAGCCTATTAAGTTTGGTGATGGTCGTATAATATTCCGGAGTCGGAATAAGCAAAAATCTTATGTGGAGAAAAGTCAACGTTTTTTTCTTGTGCGAATATCTCCGCTTCTGGTAGGAGAATTCCTTAATATTGATGTAAAGTATGTTGGCGTAAGTGGGCAAACAACCGAGATATCGCAAAAGTCAGTAATATATCAAATTTTTCCATTTTTTGAAATCACGGATAGTATCGGATAGTCACGAAATTGTGGGGGCTGATGGAGGAAGAGGCCTATTGATTTTGGTGAAAGTCGGATAATATTTAAGAGTTGGAATGCAGAAAAACTCATGTGGAGACAAATTCAAAGTTTTATTCTTTGTCAATATATCGGCTTCTAGTAGGGGTCGTAGGCAAAGCCTGTCAATAAAAGATGAAAATATTACCTTTACATTGGTGTAAAGTAGGTTGGCGGAGGTGGTGAAACAAGGGAGATACCACAATTTTTCCATTTTTTGTAATCACGGATAGTATCGGATAGTCACGAAATTTTGGGGGTTGATGGAGGAAGAGGCCTATTGATTTTGGTGAAAGTCGGATAATATTTAAAGGTTGTAATGTGGAAAAACTCATGTGGAGACAAATTCAAAGTTCTATTCTTTGTCAATATATCGGCTTCTAGTAGGGGTAGTAGGCAACGCGTGTCAATGGAAGAAGAAAATATTACCTTTACATTGGTGTAAAGTAGGTTGGCGAAGGTGGTCAAACAAGGGAGATACCACAATAGTTGGTAATGCATCCAACTCTTCCATTTTTTTAAATCACGCTACAGGTCACAATTTTGATCGGATGGTCACGACATTTTGGTTGCTTAAGGGGGTCCCAGAGAGAAAGAGGCATATTATGTTTGGTGGTAGTCGGATTATATTCCCTAAAAGAAATGTTTACCAGTGAAAAGCTTATGTACATGGGTAGTGGTGTAGGGCATCACATGGTCGGCACCGTCCCGACTATATTCTTTGCTCACTTGTTTTAAGATGCGACCAAGCTATTCCCATTTCCTACATTTTATCTGTTTTTGTATTGAATCGTTTCCACCTTTTTCGGATGCTTAGACAAAAATTTCGTCACTAAAAATGAGATTAACTTTTTTATATTTCCATATAAAATATGGAGTTCAAAGCGATTTCATTCAATTTAATGGGTGTACGACTATGAGCTTTGCATAATGTACGACTACTTGATTTAATTTATCACAACAATCTATTTTTTGTTGAGTCCATTTGCAAACAACCAAACTTTTGCATTTCAGACTGCTGATAAGACCATGCAAATATTTTATTTTAAAACGAAAGATTTTTGAAATACTCTGCACACTTTATTCGTATTTTATTTCAATAGCCTCCAAAATTAATTGTTAATGTAAGTCTATACAAAGAAAATTAAAAACAACTAAACTATGAGTTATCATTTAATTTTTGACAGACAGTTTGTTATTGTCTACAAAAATATTATGACAGTCAAGAAAAAATACAAGAACATTTGTATTTACAGAAAATCCATATCATTTTGCATGGTATACCAATAAATGTCTATGTACATAAAACATTTGTAAATAAATACATATAAAAGATTATATATGTAGAAGAAAGAGTGGCTGGTAAAGAAATATAATATTATGGCATATCAAAATAATAAACTACAACAATATTGTTAAAATTTAACAATCATAATAAATAATGAAATAATATGCTAACAATGGATATCAGTGGTGCTGCAGCTAGTTCCAATATATAAGACAACCACAGCAAATACAATATTAATAACAACATTATTGACGAGGCAACTTGCAGGAGTAATAAGTAAAACTCCAAACAAAAAACAAGAACAACAATTGAATTATATTTGCCAAATCCTTATATACCATCGCAAGGATACACGCATACATACTCATGTATGAATGAATATGTTCATATATATATACTGCCTGGATAATACAAAATTACGAGTAGTTGTAGTAGCACACTTACCGTTAAGACTTAAACTATCATATTGCTCTGTTTGTAGTGGTTCTCGATAGATAATCGGATCACTGCCACTGAAATCAGCCACGGTGCCCGAATACAATTCATTATCTGCAAAAAAATAAGAAAAAACCCAACACAAGGGATATGGTTAGTTGAGTGTAAAGATACAATATTTGTTGTTTGGTTTATTTGCTTTTATTTCATACGAAAAAAGAAGAAATATACAATAAAAAAACAACAACTACAGCATTGAATTTCTTCAGTGTATAAGAAGTTGTTTGTTATTTTTTTAAGCATAATACCATAGTGAATGATTGAAGTATAAAGAAATTTTTATCTTATTGATTTTCCTCTTTACACATCACGTTTCGAGTGCTACTAAGAAATTGGAACTTACAGCAGCAGCCGGAGCACATTTAGAGCCCAAGGATAACATCAATACTTAAATAAATAAAATCAAAATGGTTAAGAAGGGATTATGTTAAAGTAAAGTAAACATAAAGCGCTAAGAAAATGCTGTTCATTGATATGGCGTTGATAACAAGTAAGTAGAGAAAATCTTGGATAAGTACACTTAGAGAAAGTCTTGAGTTTTTATAAAGTTCAAGACATTGCAAAATTATTTGGCCAAGGGACTTAAAAATGAACTATTTTGGAAATTGTTTCAGCAGTTCTATTCATCTACTAGAGGTTTTTAAGATACGATCAATTTGTGATACATATTTCACAAATTTCACATTTAATGAATGTTTATCATTTACATACACATATATTATATATTTTTCAGTGTTTATTCGGCACATTATTGTTTCTTTTCCAAATGTTGCATCATCAACAACATCAGAATGAACGTTCGGGTAGTTTTTTTATATTCGGTTTTATTTCTCTAAGCACCCTTCTCCTGAAATAAATTTTACTAAGCATACTGGTATCAGTTTTGTAATGTTATTTTCATGAAAAAATATATAAGTTTTGTAAATATATAAAAACAACACAATTGCAAAGAATGACTTGTCCGGAGGCAAGTTGTAGGGCGCGGTTAACATAAACAAATGTGAAAAGAGTAATAAAAAAAATCGAAATAGCAACTCATGAATGTGCGGATTCTAACATGAGTAAAAACGATATGTACTCACATTTCAACATTCATTCGTAAGGATTTTCTTCATTGATTCGATGAAATTTATTCCATATTTAAGGCGGCATAGCAAATTGTAAAGAATTTTGTCTAATATAAATTGTATTTGTCAGAAGCTGAGTTAAAACCAAACCAAGTAAGAAGTACTGATAATAAGGTTTTATTTATTTCACAGTTCTGATATTTCTAAGTTCGAAGAATATTGTTTGTGTTTAAATGTTCTATTTAAGGACTTAAATGAATTGTTTTCTTGATTATTTTGCTTTCTCCTCATTTCACATGATTTTTATTGACAACGTTGTGAGTGGTTGTGAAGATTTTACTGTTTACGTTATGCAGTAAGGGCTTATCATTTTGAACAGTTCTTTTTATATTACAGTATAATTAGCTTTTCATGGAAATAAGTTGTTTTATGTGTTATTTGTGACAAAGTTTTTTTCGGAACACGAAACACAAATCCCTTTTTATAGAACATGACACTTGTATTTGGTGAGAAACAGGCAAATGTCTGTGAAAATATTACTAATCAGGGCAAAGACTTTTACAAAAACATGTAATTTTCCAATGAAATATATGAGAAAGTTTGAATTGCGGTAGTATACAAATGCCAATAAGACTGGTTTGACCTCTATGTAGACCTCAATATGAATTTTTTTTTAAACCAAGAAACAATCAGTAGGTTTTGTTTTGGTTGAAGGGTTATATTTTGCTATAAAAACATGTCTAATTTTAAGGGCCCTGCTTGGTACAATTATTATTTCGCATTCTCCGAAAGGAAGAAAACATTATAAATTGTTTATATGCCCATGAGGGTGTTTTACAAATTTTGAGGCAATTGAGATTCAACTTTGTTCACCCAAAACGCATACGATAACTTACAAAGGTATCCTACAAAAGGCTTTTTTTCTGAAATGAGAAGAATTTTTGAATGTCAGCACGACAATACACGACTGTGCGAAGAAATATGGAGGTCGTGAACTCCAGGACTCCAGACATAAATATTAAAATTTTATGGGTTTGTTTCGTACATAAAAACTAAGAGAATTCTAAGCAACATGCTTTTAAAAATTCAGTCATTGAATAAATTAATCAAGCTTGTAAATTATTACTGAAATTATACGGGTCCTTGTCAGAAATCGATTTTCAAAAATTGACCAAAATCCCAATTTTTTGTCTTCACCTATTAGAGATTTTTACAGAGGAAACCAAAAAATTCTGTCAAAATATTGGAAGTTGTGAGCTTGGTGTGCTCCTAAATATGATCATTTTTCCCAATTTTGGAAAATTCAGTTTTGTAAATTTCTGGAGGAAGAAATAGCTATTTTTCGGAAACTATAACATATATTGTGTTCATTATTTTTTTTTTGTTCGGTAGGAAGTATTGATGCCTTTTATAATAAATTACCATAACGTTTACATGAAGTGACCTAATTTATTTTTCCTCAGGTACTAAATTTTTGTAAAATTCCAACTTTAGTGGAGTAGATCTTTTAGGGAACAGCTTGGAGCAAAGTTTCGTTTTCGCAGAATGACGCTTGAAAGTGTACCATATACACTTCTGTGTAAGTCCAGTTCCGTCCGTTTAACACCTTTTTAAATTTATTTACTGTTTCCCATATTAATTCCCAGCAAAAATTCGGATCCATTAGTCATTACGTAACCCATTACAAAGTAATGTAAACAAGCTTCTTTTCTCATTACAAGTAATCTGAAAAGTAATGGGATACTTCTTAAAAAAATTACAAGGCAAACCTACTTACTTTGCTCCTCACTAAGTAATGAGGACGGTGGCACAGTGAGTGTGTGTCCGACTATAAATCCTAGGGTTGTGTGTTCAACGCTCACTGTCCGCACGCGAGTTTTTTTAATTAAAAAATAACAGTTCGTGGTGCACATGTGCACTACACATTTAAGTTCTTAAGCAACCCTTAATGTTCGTGTGCGTGGCATAGTATGTAGTGTCTTTGGCTAGAAATCAGAGGTTCGTGTGTTCAACTCGCTCAGCGAGCGAAATAAAATAAAGTAAAATAAAAGTAAGAATTGTGATGAAATTCAAAAAAAAAATCTACATCAACTGTTCTAAAAATAAAATTTTTTTCAACTTACTTTTCAACTTCTAGTGGCCACAGAATACTAGTTATTCTAGTGGTCATAAAATAACTACAAACTGAGTGCGACATGCCCTTGTAAAAATAATGGGGAAGAAAGGGGGTTTGCGAGTAGTTACGACTGCCAAAAATCCCGTACAAAACCCATGATTTTGGGAGGACTCTTTTTGCTGGGTTATTGCCTTTTAACAAAAGTGGTCATTTTTAATATATGAGTTAAATGAGTTGTACACAAACCCAAGGAGTATTTTTTAATTTTTGAATAAATTTTAATTTTTTTTATCGAATTTAATTGATTGGAACCACTGACGTAGCCGGGGTAATGGTAAGTTTTTACACATTTTTGTATATTTTGCTCACAAAACATCAAATTAACAATCGGTAAGGACAACAAATTGGGGTTTTGGCCAGGAAAATCGATTCCTGAACCACTGTGCGTCGGCGCGTTTGTTATGTTTTCAGATGTCATTAATATTCAGCCTTAAGCCTCAACGAAAAAAAATGGTTTTAATCACCACATTGGATTCGAAGCAGCCAGTTCATCCCTGGCAGGGTGGTGCACACGATAACTCTCAAACGGAGTAACCAAGTCGCAGCCTATATCTCTTAAAAACTTATATTTGGTTCGAAGATGATCTATATCTGACACGCCTGCACAAATTTTGAAGCGCAGTTTATATACTGATTTGGATCTCTTTGGAGTTTTAGCGTAGGTGGCCTTCATGCTCTAAATTATAGCGTTATGATTTTTTTTGAGAATCTAAAGGTCTGAAAGGCCCAGAAAGATCCACAAACTTATATTATCGCAAACTATCATTTTTTATTAATTAGGAAATAAGAATTTTGTTCTCATCACCACCACCAATATGTATATCATTTCCACTACTCGTGTTATTCGTGTTTCTTAAAGTCATAGGCTAAGTGTATATAGCTGACTGATTCTTGTTCACTTGTTTTCTTTTGCCGTGAAACAATATTTAGCTGGATTGTTTAATTTTTGTTTACATATGTACAAATGTACAAAAAATATGTAGTTGATACAACTTATTTTCCATCTATGTATTATTGTATTCCATATAGAATACATCGGTTTGTAATTTTCTGGTACATATCGCTCATTTACTCAAAGAGTGACACATCTCAAAAACCAAGTTTCAAGAAAAAAGCGTTTTAAATTGGCGATCGAAATTTGACTTTCCAACTTAAAAAGATTATTACCCAAAAAATAAAATAACTACATGGACCCTATTTTGCAAATAGCTAGCCAGATATCAGTGCTAATTTTCTGTGCAAGATCAAGTATGATTTGGGTTTTTTTAGTGCTTCATTAACTCAAATAATTTTCGTTAAGTTTTAGAGATACATATATGCATCAAAATTTTAAACAAGATAAAGTAGAAGTCGTAGAAAAAATTGAAATTGCTAACTCAGAAAACGCTTTTTTTGAGTTATGCCACTTTTTGAGTAAATGAGCGATATATACGTACATATAAATGCCTTGGCATATAAATGAAACATTCCCCCAAAGATTTATCTATTACAATAAATTGTATTATTACTGACAATACACCCGCAAATTTATGTGCAATATACATTGTATGTAAATGATGATTGTAAATATTATAAGACAAGAAATGTTCGATTAGCTTAAGCCTAACATAATCTATGGCATTTAAATCCAATGTAAATATATCTCCTTGTTATTGTAAAACATTGGGTAAATTTACATATGTATATGCATTAGGGTGACCCAGAAAAAAAAAACAATTTTTTGAAAGGCCCTATTTTTTTACTTCACCAATGCACAGTGCGCAATATGGGAAGTTTAGTTTTGAAAGTACATAAATTAATAAAATTGTTATTGAATTCGTTAGCCAAGTACCTCCAGTGCAAATGTTCCATACTGCGTTTGGATATTTACTCGGCGAAACGAATTAAAAATGCACTTAAAAGTTGCACTGTTGTTTCATAATTTTTGATTATTATTATCATTAAAAAAGGAGTGGCGCGGACAAATGGTAAGTCAGCATGCCATGATCTATATTTCTTAATATTTCACAAAACAATTACGATATTTTACTCTTTAAAAACTGAAAAAACTCTTATTTTAATCGGAAAGAAGTGCTTTTCTGAAGTTTTTAAAATTATTTATTTTCCTTCGTCATTTCAAAAGTGAGTCCAGCACATTTCCCTGTTAGGATATATGTATATAATCTGAAAGATTGGGGTCTCCTCTGTTCGCTAAGCCATAAACAGCTGCGGAAACGTACGATCTTCGGAGATATTCAAGTTTTTTAAAATGACTTCGGAGATTTCATTTAATTGCATTTTCCAAAAGTGGAAGGTAAACGCGAGAATGAACGCCATTGTTGACTGTGTTTTGAAGAAATGGACTCACTAACAAATGATGATTTCTGTGAAATTAAGAATCCTGTCTCAATTTCTCGTACTTTTTACTTGTATATAGTGCAAAATTTTCAGATGCTGTAGATCAATACCAATATACGTTAAAATTGTATTGCAGTGCCAACCTGTAGTGGCGCGGACAAATGGTATGAAAAAATAAAAACAGAAAAAAACTTATTTTAATCGGAATGAAGTGCTTTTGTAAAGTTTTCAAAATTATTTATTTATATTCCTTGGTCATTTCAAAAGTGAGTCCCGCACATTTCCCTGTTAGGTTTTTATTTATATCTATATTTTCAGATGCTGTAGATCAATACCAATATAAGTTAAACTTGTATTGGAGTGCCAACCTGTAGGCCTATTCTGTAACTTTTAACAACTATCGATATTGTTTAAATTTCTTTTGGTTTTGTAACAACAATAAAACAAACAAATGAAATTGTTGTAAAATAAACAATGAGTAAAGTTGTTAAAAAGTTACAGAATAGGGGCGCTGAATTTAATCTGAGAAATTATTATTACAATTAATGGTACAGACCTGTTGAATATACCAATAAACATTATAGATACAAATGAAAACAAAAAAAATGACATTTTAATCCTTAATGGATGTGTAGGGTTGTGGGGCTTCACTCAAAAGTGGACATTTGTTGACAGCTGTTGTGCGGGGAGGTTTTTTATTGGCTAATATCTCAAAATTTAATAATATGAGGGAACCATTTGGGGGCTATACCAAAACGCCAACCTACGTTGCTAATATTTCACACAGAGGAACGAAGAACATAAAATGCCAAAATACAACCAAATACGTTGGAAAATGTGCCTGTATCATTTAAAATATGTCCTATCGGCCGGTACCATTCAATGGGGGCTATACCCAAACGCGAACCTATATTGAAAATGTTATGTACATAAGTTTTCTATCCGCTGAAAACTCAATTTGCAGCAAAATCGAGTGAAAAAATGAATGTAAAAAATAAAAAATCGCAACCGCCGCTACATGAGCGCGACAGGAAACCGTGGTGTATATGTGGCCCTATACTATTCACTAATATAAAAAACATTTTAGGAATATACACCATTTCCTTTAGAAGCTATTAGTAAAGTTCCGCTGAAGTGCTCATATTTCTCATATTTCGCACTGTGTAATGAGACCAAATCTGAATTTTCACGAAAATGCATTTGTGGTCCAATCGATGAAACAAACTTTACTAGTTCATTGCTGTGGCTAAAAACGCTTTTTACAAAGGTTTATGATGCCCAGTTACGTTAACCCATGCCCCCGGCCGATTTTTATTTTCATAGTAATTTTTCACGTCGCCAAAGGGGAATTTTCACGAAATCGCTCTACATACCACATTGATTGTCCAATCGAAGAAAACATTTTACCAATATGGTGTTGTTGCTACAACACGAGTCTTCCGAAAATGTTTGAAAATCGACATGGATTTTAATATTGGCATACCGGACCAACATAAAGTTCTAAACCGCTTTTCATAATTTTTTAGGATCCTTTTTTTAGCTACAACAACGAACTGGTAAAATTTGTTCTTCAATAGGACAATAAATTTTTCCTGTAGAGCGATTTCGTGAAAATCCCCCTATCACTATAAAAAAGATCAATGAGGTGGCACGAGCTAACGTTAACCGATCGCCATAAAATTTTATATATACGTTTTTTGCTCAACTGGAACAAATTTAGGGTTAAGAATAAATTGTAAGGGAACTGCCCAATTGTAGAAAATGCAAAACATCTACCAGAAATTATAAAATCAACATATAGTGAAATCTTGTAAAAAAAAAAAATAAAATAAAAGAACGCCATTCTTATCTTTACTATCTTAATTTTCGTTCTCTTATATTTTCGAAAATAGTATAATCAGGTTCTGCAACCTACTTTTAGCACCAATTGCATACTATTTGTATATGGCAAAAACCAAAAATCCTTTGCAATTCCATTTGAAAAAAATTAAACAATTTTTTTGCGAGCACATCTACAATTTTTGGCATAGAGGTTAAGAAAAACATTCTGGTTTCAAATCTGTTCGCGTTCACAAAATTGGACAATGCGCGCCAAAGTTATATATAAAGAAAAAATATTTAAAAATATCTTATTTGTTGTTAAGAGAAAATGAATGCATAAATCGTTAACAGCATTCCATATCTATTCGTACATGTTTAAATCGTTATTAAATTTATTATCATTTTCGCGGAAAATCAACAAATAATACAAGAATTTTGAAGTAAATCCAAATTATCCTGTCCCAGAGTCCGTACAAACCCTCAAAAAATAAATAAAAAAATATATGCGGAATCTAGACAATGCGTAGAAAAATATGATACCAAATTTATAGAGATTGGGTACATAAATTGCATATTATAGCAACAACAAAAGAGAAATACTTATTGTTGAAAAATATTGTTGCAAATATATTTTTTGGTTTAATTCGAAAAATTAGAAACAAATATTTGTGATTTCTCCAACTATTTCGCTAAAATCACATACAATAATTATTGTGTACTGCTAAAACTTCATCAAGAAATATGGTTTACCATCGTGAAAGCTTATTTGCTTACTGTGATAACTTATAAGGATAGGAAATTAAGACTAATATTGAAATTACAATCAATCAAAAAATGTGGAAATTAAAAAGCCTATTATTCGCGAATTAGTTAAAATCAGTTGATACGCATCCGTTTTTTGATACAGCGAATCAATCTCTTTCAATATCTCTACATATTTCAATGTTTCACTCAGCGGACAAAGTGTACCGCCAGTTGCATCACACTATACAAAAAACCTTAAAGTGGGCAAAAATCGCGCAATTTGCATACAATTTTGATGCGCATCCGGTTTCAGTAGCACCCATCAAAAATACGTCTATATACACATATTTAAAACAGATTCTTCAAGAACCGCGGATGTGCCTCCACATTCTATTTTTGGTAAAAAATCCATATTACTCGCGAATCTCTGAAATGTATGACACGCGTTTTCGCAAATATTATAATCGCGTATAAAGGATTCCATTTACGTAAAAAATGTTAAAGAAAATCGCGGTTTAGTACGCGGATTTGTCAAAATACATCTTTGCCGATTTTCGCATTTCATAGGTATCTATATCCGCGGGTTTAGTGCATGGATTCGATCGCGGAAGGTCTCATTAGATCCGTCGCGTAAAAAAACTAAATTCACGCGGGGTACAAAGAAAAGTGAATGGCACTTGTAAATTTTAAACGCAAAAAATAGGTTTTTTAAAAAAATTCACGCATCAAATATTGGCCTATAGACTTCAATTACTAGGATGCTGTAAGGAGTACACTCATGAGATATGCATTAACCGACGGAAAATCACGAGTTGATTATTATATTGTTGCGCGTCCGAATTATTAAAAAAAATTCAAAAAACCCCGAAATTCAGGCTTCAATATGTCAGCATCAATTTTAGGTGGATGCAGTGGATATATCGAAAAATCATACGCTGCTATCTTATTGCCCATAGAGTATTCTGTGATTCATTCTTTGGGAATAGGTCTATAAAATGTAAGGTTAAGCCAGAAATCGCTTGGGAACATAAAAAAACTTGTTGGCTTCAACCCATTTTTACCTATTTTTCTACATTGATGCCAACACAGCTTCCACGTAAATTAATTTTAATGGTCGACCTTATGGGATTCCTCCTAAAACACTTAATTTTAAAGAATTTCAATCATACTATATAGAATATGTTAACAGTTCGCGAATTCTGAATGGGTGAAACTCCGATTCATCGATTGTAAAACATTTTTGGTTTTCTCCTTATGTATCTTTGAGATATATTAAGGAGAAGTAACCAGAAAATGCAAGCATTTTCTGAAAATGTGACATTTTTGCAAGAGAATATTAATTTGATTGGTAATTAAAACGTATGATTTTCATAAATGTTTGTAGGATTCGATTTTTGAGCCACAACAATGAACTAGTAAATTTTTTCATCAATTAGAAACTAATTGTGCCCGGCAGCGAGTTTTTCTGAAAATTCGCCTTTGGCCTCCATACAAAGTTTTAAGAAAATAACGTTAACCGATCGCCATAATATTTCATATAAGGTTTTTGGATCAAATTAAAAATTAAGGGGACAGTTCTAAAAAATTGTTTTTCTTTTTGTTTTTCGTCGCCCTAGTACCTACAGTATCGGCCACAACTTAAGAACAGTACACCTCAGTACATTTTTTAATGATGATTTTTAAGGAAAACAAGTTATAAATTTATTTTTCTTTTTATTTATTTATATATTTATTATTGAAAAAATGCAAACATAAGGAATTCTGAATTTAATAAAAAAGTTAAAAAAAAATTAAGTCACAAATATTAGTGGCCAAAACTATAGCACCCCCACTTTAAGGAAACAAACTAGTAAAATCAATATTTCGTTGCGTATCATTTATTCTGGATGACACACGCATATCTTGTATGTATGGAGGATAATAAATTATTAAATTTTTCAGGCGATATTGCTTCCCAGGCTGCGTTTACGGCATCCAATTTTTTTGGTTTTGTAATTTTTTCGGTCGATTTTTGAGTTAACGATCTCCCACACGTTCCAATCGAGAGCTAAGATCAGGGGATTGGACAGGCCAATGGGAAACTTCTGTCGAATTGTTTTGGAATCACTCCTTAACCACTTTCGATACATGTTTTGACTCGTTTTCTTCCTGGAATGTCCACCCTAGTGACATCTTTTAATCTTTTAATACGTTACGATACTTGAAACGATCCAAAGTTCCATTAATTTTATGAATAGGTCCAATCCCATGCCCCAAGAAAAAATCCCAGAAAATTATGTTCCGCCTCCATGTTTTACGGTGCCTTTGCAATATGTAGGATTTGGTGCACGCCTAATGTCATCTGAATCTTCTAAATTAAACCCAGATTCATCAGAAAACAACGCAGTCCTCCATTTTTGACACACCACTTCAGATGGGTCTTGACGAATTCAAGTCTGGCTTTTTTATTTTTTGTTTGGGTATAGCCCTCATGTAACGGAACCTCATGATTTTCAGTATTTTGAAGATACTATAAAGTAAATTTTCCGAAAATTAATAATTTCGCCTGAAATAATCAATAATCTAATATCCTCTATGCCTGTAACATCCAGAATAAAGGATATGCAACGAAATATTGATTTCACTATTTTTTGTTTGGTTTGGTTTTTAAATGGGGGTCTTTTAGTTTTTTCCACTTATATTTGCGACTTAAAATGCTTTTTATTTTAATTTTAACTTTCTTTATAAAATTCTAAATTCCTTAGGTTTGTATTTTTTAATAAGAATGATATAAATAAAAAATAAATTTATAATTTAGTTTTCTAAAGAAAACTTCATTTGAAAAATGTTCGTAGGGGGTACTTATGTTTTGGTCGATACTGTATATATTGTAAGATGATGTAATTAACCATAGGGCACCCTGAATTGACACCAAAGGTGATCTGGGATAATATTAAAAAAAGTTTTAACTTTTCCCAACATCTATTTTTCATTTTGTTACATTTTGGTAATTTGCTATACCACTTAAGGCTCTTTAAGAACATTTTTCAAGAAGTCGATAATTTGAAAATGGCTACAACATTACCTCCGAGAATCACATTTAACGGAAAACATTTTTGTTTTGACGGCTGTTCAGTATCATTATAAATTAATATACACATGTACATACAAATATATTGTGTTGGTACCTGGTTGACGTTTTTAACGCTTGAAGAAGAAAAAAAACACAAACGTACTAAAAGTTAAGCACAACATTTGTGGTATTTGGTGGTGGTAGTACCAGGATAATGCGGTTCTGATATTCGTACCGAACTACACCAGCATATCGTTCATAAAACGTAAAGTTTTCAATGTGGCCGTGACACTACCAGTTGTTGTTACTGCTGCTGTTGATTTGCGTTGTTGTTACAATATTCATGCACGCCACATTGTCATTTAAAATAACTTAAGCGCCATTGCGGAAAACGTTTTCAACTAACTTCTTCCGTTTCCTATTTTCTGGCTTTCGTAGCCCCCAACACCGCCATCTCTTCATTTCTTTCTAAATGTTTGTTATACTTTGCTTCTTTTTATTTAGAAAATGATGACTGCTTTGTTGGTTACAAGCAGCTTTCTATACCATGGTGCTGTTAGTATCCCCTTTTATAATATTCTTTTACGCTGCACAGTAGAAACGATCTGTTTAATTTTTGCCAACAAATAAATCACTTTCAAAGAATTTTTCGGAACATGAGCGACTGAAAAGTATTATTATAATATATTGGGTCCATACTCCTCGTTTTTTCTTTTTTAGAAATCTCTTTAAAATAAGTTCAATTTTTAATAATAGATGGCGCTACAACACTTACTACCATATGAGGGACATACATATGTACATATTTTCAGTTATAGAACCCTTAGTCTGAGCGTTGATGAAAATATATCTATTCATCTCCCAAACCCCATGTTTATCCAGATTTAATTTGTAAAAACATCAAAATAAAAATCAAATAAAAACAAAGAAAATACCATTGTGCAACGTTTGCAAATTTTCCACTTAACTTGTTTTTTAGCGGATTTTTTATTGCATTGTAGAAAATCAGCTAAAGATAAAGAATAAAAGAGCAGCAGTACAACTTTTGAAATACACAGAAATATAATAACGTCAACAATTGTTATTGCTACAAATTGCTTTGATTCTATAGCGTCACAAGCATTTACCCCTATAGTCTCGGTTTACCCTTTATAACATGCGAGGTACCATTTCTTTTCACCTGGCATTATTATTTTAATTTAACTGGGAACAGTAAATGTTGATTTGTTTATTTATTGTTGTTGTTGTTGCTGCACATACATATAGCGGAAATGTTCCAATCCTCTATGCGCGCCAATTCTCTTTCTCATGCAATGTCTTAATTACAACATACGCACCCATTCTCTCATCCCGAACCAAACCGTCGTCTGTCAACCGCTAACGTGCATTTGTTATCCTTTACAACTTCATTGGATTACAAATTGTGTGTAGTTAACCTGCTGTTTATTACCTTTCATTTGAGTTACAAATGTCATAGCCTTTGCTACACCGGTGTTGTTGAAATATAAAATAGGGAAGGATTGAGTGCGCAAAGAGAAAATACTATAAATTACATTCCCAATTGCTAATTACCTTAGTGTGCGTTCATATTACCATGAATTGTGTAGGTTTTTCGCACATATTGTAAGTTGTGTATATTGTAGTTTATTTTATGAACAATTTTTCATGTTAGGATTTACATTGTCTTCTTATTAAATGCTCATTAAATATAAGGTAAGAATATTTTAATATCGAAAATCTATTTAAAAAAACTATAATTGAAATTGAGGTTAGTTTGGGTAAAATCATACTAAGTAAAGATTTAATTATTCAAATGGGTTAAGATAAATTCGCTCATATCAAAAAGTGTAGTCGCCAAATGGTCAGTTTTGCAGAAGAAACTGGCGACCACTTGCTTCCAGGTGCTTCTTCCATGAACTACTTTCGTTAGATTTGGCCCGTCTTTGAAGACCGATATGGGTGATTGCTGTTTTGTTTCGGAATCATACGCATAGATCCAAGATTCGTCGACTGTGACGATCTTATGAAAGTTGTTTGAAGCACCGCGATCGTATGTAGTCACAATTTCTTTGTCAAATTGTGCTGGATCTAAGGAGAAAACCCAATTTTTGCTGCCAGGTGTTCATGCAATATCAAATCACAACCTTCGTCTTTAGCGGGTGCCGGCCACGATTGAATTATTAAACCAATTTTAATAGTGCTATAGGATGGTGCCTTTTCGACATACAAAAATTTAATTTTATCTATGCACTCTTGCCGTGATTATCCACGTCGAAAATTGTGAAAAATGATCGGAAGAAAATGTTCACAAGTAAATTCCTTTTTTTGAAAAGTGATTTTTTCAAGTCTTTGTAAACAACCCAACACAACACATAGTCGTATATCAAACTGTCCTGAGGACGTTTAAGAAAAAAAACTGTCAAACTTTCCAAAAATATCAAATTGCGCCTGGCAACACGCAGTATTACCTAGGCCAGAAAGTTATCGATCAGCCATCGTATAGTAAGTTTTGGTTATCGTAACTACTACTTCATTCATCTGAGCTTAGAAAAACAAACAATTAATTTGATAAACATGGCTAAAATCGCCAAAATATCAAAAATCTGGTGGTGCTTTTATATTGCGGCTATAACTAAACCTGGACCTATATTGAACATTTTCTGCAAGAATGTATTTTATTAACTCACGAATCGAAATACAAAATTGTTCTATACAGCTTAACATTTTCATATATCCTCCATGTAACCGTACCTCCAGCTTTAATGTATTTTGACCACATTTTCCACTCCATTTGGTTGTACTTTTGAATTTTGTTCTCTTTCTTTTTACTTGTTATACCATATTCATTAGCCGATAAATGCATGAAATGATATAGTATAGCCCAACCCACGTAGATTGGTGAAAAATTTGTTGCAATCAGCAGAGAAATCGGAAGAGAGACGTGTCGACGTTCGCGTTGGAAATATATGTATGTTATCTTGTTAAAACGTAAAAGAAACTCGGAAACGCATGTAGATAGTACCTGATCAGTTCATCCTGTCTTTATTCTCCATAACAAACCTTTTCAACCTTCCTTCCGCTGAGATGGACTTCCGTTCTACTATCCCACTTACATACTGTTGTAAATTTCGACAAATTTGTCTTACAAGTTCTAAAACCCAATATTATCGATAATTTATTAAAATGTCTCAAATTCTCTAGCCTTAAAATAAGCTTCATCTAAATTTGTATTCCCGTTACAAAAACGTTTTATACATAATATGCATACATTTTTGCTTGTTTATTCTCATATAAACCTCATATAAAAATTACCATTTTTGATGTCAACGGTCATTATTTATTGCCAATGTCAAATACACTTGACAGCAATCGTTCATTGAAGCTAAGAGGTAGAGGGAATATTTGTGAGGGAATATTTCAAGACTCTAGGGTGTTAGAAACAATGGTTTGAACGTGATAATGACGCTTTTAGTTAACTGTGGAATTTAACGTAATGTGACTGAGTGTTATTTTTATACAATAATCATTGTACAACAATAATCCCAGAAAATCCTTAGCAATTAGTTTTATGAAATTTACCTAAAAACTAGGGCTACGTGGGTTTTGTTTATGTGTTAATTTAGTTTTATTAAATATTTGCAGACTTGATGTTTTAGGGAAGAAAATAATAATTATTTTGGTTATTTTCTGAACAATTCGATGTAATTTAGAAAATGAAAATTGATCAGGAAATCTCAAGTTGATATGGGAAAGCATTTTATGCCAACAATACCATTAAGTCAAATCTAAAATATGAGTTGTTTTCTAAATGCTTGAGAAGTGGTAAATAGTCTAAGAAACCTATGTTTTTTATGTAACAAAGAAGAACTCTGAAAACATACTCCCCGTTACATAGGTTGTATACCAAAATTCGCGAAATCTTTACTTTTAACCTCATTCCAATGAACAACAACCAATTTGTGAATGTCCCACCAACATCCCATGTGGCTAACTGTAAAGAGTGTACAAGTGTGTATATGTGTATGTATTTGTGTGACATGTACACACAGAATCCCATTCATTTGGTAACATATCACTTTGGTTGGCCATAATTTATGCCAGGCATACAACATTGTTGCTAAATTATGCCACACGCTTTGACTATTATTTGCGCCTGGGGGTATGCTATGTTTCAGACAATGCTTCCCTGTTTTGTGTATGTTTTATGTGTTTGTACGTGAGTGAAGTAAGCGCGTTTGTATATGAATTGATGATGAATGTGCTGGGCTGCAAACGCATTTGGGTTTGTGAAAAGTTTACATTTTATTTTGTCTTAGAAGTGTCAAAGGAATTTGATGCTGTGGCTAAAAATAAATTTATTATGTTTCTAAAATTTTTAAACTTACTATTGGTATTTTGAGCAAGGGGAGTTAAAGTAGTATGTCAACATTTCACTGATGGGTTTTACCATTGAAAAATGTGATGTTCGCATGCCGCAGACCCGGACTCACGACGGATATGCTAACCACAGCCTCACAATGAACAATATACTTTAAATGGGAGGGCTACACAGAAAACTGATAATTCCCCCATCTAACATTTAACGCATTTCAGCAACGTTTTAACCACCCTGTTCATTCGGGGATTGCGCCCAAAGAGTATAATCTGACAGTACTTCAGCCGTTCCCTTGTTAAAAATCGTATATATTTTCACTTCATTTGAAGAATTAACTTTATTTCATTATTATGGTTCATTCAATATATTGATTTTTTATGAGAAATATTATAATTTTGTTTGACAACCAAGAAAGCCCAATTGTTTACTTTTATTTGAAGGTCTTTGTAGGTATCAAGCGTTGCTGATTCTAAGAATGTTGTAGATTTTAATGAATGTCATACAGTAACTGTCGTCAAAATAATGAAAGTATAGGCATGTAGGATATTGAAAATTTCTCTGAGTAAAAATATGTTAAATAACCGCATATTCACTTAAAGACAGAACTTTTATTTGTAGTATACTATGTAACATTTTTAGGAACATTTTTTAAATATAATTTAAAATATTTAACCTACCAAGCGAAGCAATTATGTTTTGACCTTCTTCTTGCCGAAACAAAAGAAAATCCCCTAATTTATGTGGAAATCCTAAGAATTGCCTGATACCAACCAAAAGGAAACCCAAAACAGTAAAAAACATTAGCAACAGCAATTAGTTTTTACAGCTATCATTTGCACGCAGCCATTATAAAAGATTTTCTTACATCTGCTGAGATTTCCCGTGTTTTTTAACAATACAAGAAAAAACCAGCAGCAGCCAGTTTTTCGACATTAATTTCCCTTAAATACAATCTATGGCATTTTAAAAAGCAACGTAGAAATCTGTTGTGGTAGCGAAACGTTCTATCTTTAGCATATCTAAAGCATCCATTTGCTATCGCAAAGTTTTTCCGGAAGTTCTGTGAGGTCTAATTTTTTTAACGCTTTACAGAATGAAGAAGTTTTCTCTTTTTAGCTTCGAAATGTTTAATCTGCATTTTCTTTTGTTTTATTCAATTCATGTCATTGAAGAAACAGTGTAGGAGGAGGAGAAATAAAGTATACGAATACCAAAGTAAAACTTGTAGAGTTTATGAAACGAAGAGGAAAAAATTTAAAAATTATTTAGCATTGAATCTATGTATAACTATATTTGGGGTTTGGATTAAAACACGAATCCATAGTATATATAACTCATGTCATAATAAAAACAAATAAGAAAAGTCTATAGTCGTAGTACTACTTCCGTTGTTTAACCGCTACGTTATTGAAATTTTTACCAATTTCACACAAAAGTTTCAGTCCATTTAAACCGCTAAGTATTGTCTGATCATCACGTTGGTTTGTACGCTTCTTTTTCATCATAAACTCAAACTTTGTTTAAAATTTTGCGGGTTATTATTTTGACCTACAGAGCCACTAAAAAAATTGGTTAAAATTTTGTTTTTGGTCCATTTCATCCCCTGAACATTTCACGATCATCACCAAAAACTAATCATTTCTATTCTGGCCCGAACCCAACCTCCTTAAAAAATTCGTTACAATCGGTCCATAATTGGGGCCTTAAGCTTGTTTACAATTTTTAATGGACGGACACACATTGCTAAATCGCTTTATCTCTTCGAGATATGAATTTTGTCATACCAAATAAGGGGTCTAGGACGAATATTTACATAAACTTTTGGAGAGACAATATGTAGCATGGGATAAAAATGTCGTTCTCTACACAGAACCCATTATATATTAGGCAGTAGGCCCGTTATCTAGCAAACACTTTACAGTCGACTCCGCTTTACTGTAAGTCGGTTTACTGAAAAATATCGGTTAACTGAAATCGTATTCCTGAGCCATTATATTTTTAGGTCAATTTCTCACTATTTACTCCGCATTAGTGAAACTCCGCATAACTGAAAATATCGGATAACTGCAATTTTGTTTTGGCAAAATTTTGGACTTTTCATTGAAATCACTCCGCTTTACTGAAAAAAATTATCGCCATCTTTTTTCAATAACTAGATCATGATGAAATTATAAGGTGTCGTAAAACTTCAGCGTAGTGGTTTCAATCTGTCAAATTTTTGTAATTGTGAATAAATTTTATGGAAACGTAAACAAATATTTTGATATCTTGACGAATTTTTGGTCAAAATACAGTTGTTGTAGTGCTACTTACATGATCTGGTAAATAGATCTTGAACTACATAACTCATTAGAAGAGAGGGAAATGACGTAACGTTTAGTATTGATTTAGATTATTAACATAAGTTAAACATTTCTATAACTTTATTTTTCTAATTTCTTTTTATTTATATATGTGGGACAAAAAAGTTTAAAGAATAAAGTAAATGTGAAATCATATCAAGAAAAGAAACTTATGAACTTTAGAAATGAAGGACGACGACAATATCTCGAACTTTAAAAAATAAAGGAACGATCACACTTGTAGTGAATCCAAAAAGAAATGTGTTGATGGAAGGACATAAATCAGGATCACCTAAAAACGCTGAAAATGCTTTACTAATTTTGTTCAGAAATGCAACCTAAACAAGCAACGGATTAAAATAACGATTCTAGAGGCAACAATTATAGTTGAGTGGGGACGTTAATTAGCTTGTGAGTGATGTTACGGAGAAGTACCTATGGTCAACTTATTTGATATTCCAGTTTCAATATTTATGTAAATTATGGTGCTGTACGTGTCAAATGTATTTTTTATTTTTTAACTGTTAAAAACTGTATATGATTGGATTTCCGATTTTTTTACTTTTATTCAAAGTTCGGATAACTGAAAACATTTTCGCTTATGCGAAGTTCGGATAACTGGAAAAAATTGCAGTTATCCGAACTCCGCTTATGCGCAAACTTCGGATAACTAAAACAAATATGCTGATTTTTGTCCGTTTCAGTAAAGCGGAGTCGACTGTATTGCTATTTACTTTAGAGGAAAGGTCTGTAGTTTATTTCCATATGTAGGCTATTTTGCGAAATATATATGTCCTCAAGGAATTAAAATATCGCCCAAAAATAAAATTTTTATATTTTTCATACAGAAGTAATTTTTCATACAAAAGTAAGTCCATTTCACCCGCTAAAGAATATCAGATCATCATTCAAAATTGTAGGCATCTTTTTCGACCTATACTCTTACCCAGTGAAAAATTTCGTGACTATTGATGTATAATTGCGACTTCTAGCGAGTTTATTATTACACTACAAACAAATAACGGAATATATTGGGCTGTAACTCTGTTATCTGATCATGCACACCAACATAATTGGCATCAATTGAAAGGTCAAACGTTCCACTTTCAAGTATATCTCACTTGTCCGGAATGTCACTTCCAGGAATTAAGATATAAGCTGTATATTAAAAATTTTCACAATTTTCACACAAAAGTTTTGGTCCATTTGACCCTCTAAATATTATCCGATCGCCATCTCAAATTGCAAGCTTCTCCTTTGTGATATACTCTTACCTTATTTAAAATTACGCGTTCATTGGACGATTATTGAGTCCTACAGAGCCGCTAGAAAATTGGATAAATAATATGTGTTTGGTCCATTTCACCCGCTAAATATTTCACGATCATCACCAATAAGAATAGGGATCTATTCTGATCTGAACCCGACCTCCATACAAAATTTCGTGACGATCGGTCTATAATTGCGGCCTGGAGCGTGTTTACAATTTATAGTGGACAGACGGGCAGAGGGACGGACGGACACACATCTCAAAATCGCTTTATCTCGTCGAGATATGAAGATTGGTTTAAAATTTGAGTAACCCTAAAAAAATTCAAGGACATTAGGACCGGTTAATGTAGGGAACACACAATTTAATTAAAAACCACGTAGTTACTCACTCACAAACCGCGACTATTAAAAACTAAAGAAAATAATAAACTACCCAAATGCATACAATAAAACAATAACCACAATGCTATCTCCTAAAAGTATGCTCCAGTACAATTATTTGAGCCAAAAAATTACCAATCCCTGACATAATTATTTTGACAAAATTTACATTTGTCTTAAAAGGAATATAATTGTTGTCAGCATTCATAAAATGGGATATTAACAGTATAGGGGTTTTCCTTGAGCTCTCAGCTAAATAAAAATTAATGGATCAAAGAAGTGCCACCAAATAGGTAGGCAAAACCAAAACGGCATAAGTATTTTGACACGTCAGAATTATGGTAACTTTGGTAATTAATCGTACTTTTTGGTACCAAAGTTAATTGTTTTACCTAAATTGACAGTCATAGATTTTAAACTAAAATAAGAAATGTTGGTGGCAAAAGTTGTAACTAAATTTAAAATTACAGTTTCGGTGATAAATATAGCTTATGATTAGATATTGCTGCAGTTATCTCTTTATTTTGTAACGAATAAATATCAAATTATTGAAAACGCTGTAATTATGCACGATCTAGGCAGAAAATTTGAAATTACAGACGTTGCTCTCCGGTAAATAGAGCAGAATTACAAATCTAATCTTACTTACGCACACAAATCCTCATCTTCTGAGCAATTTCGATGTCAAAACTAAATTTTTTAAAATTTTATTTTAAGTCATATTTTGCTATTCCACTCAGTTGATAAGGGATACATAGTTACAAAAATTGTCAAATAGATTTTCAATAAAAATCATTTACCCCCCACAATCATTTTGGCACAGCATATTGTGGACTGATAAAAATATATTTGAACATAATTCATCTTAAAATACACGTTTCCTTCTTATACTATTTGCATGCTCAAATCCACCATTTAAAATACTGCGATATTTAATTTTTATCGTTAAAACTGTGGACTATAATGAATATTTTGGCACTTTGTACGATTTCATAAAAACATGGTAGTAAACTGATCGAAGTGTTATGTATTCATTTGCAGAACACTGCTACTACGGTAAGGCTGAATTTTGTGGAGCACGTTTGGAGCGTATTTGGGGTTCAAACATAAAGTTATTTCCTTCAAAAATCACATTTGTAAGAGAAAAATGCTCTTTCTCTCATAAAAAAGTCGAAATCCACAAAATATTCCGAGATAATGGGAGAAAGACATAGAAAATTTTGTTTAATGATAAATCTCTTGAATATCCCTATATCCTAGATATATCCGTCCGTAAATGTGTACATAATGGTACAAATGTGTGTGAAATATATTATTTTTACCGTAACTGATTAAAATCGAAAATATAAATAAGACATTTTTAATTGTTGAGGTCTAAAAATCAAGAGAACAATTTTGTCAATATACTTATGCCACGCAGTGAACTTTTATTTTCATTACAAAAGTGCAAGCGTACATTTGAATTCATACAATTTATTACTTATTTTAAGGACTCTAGTAAAGTATTAGCCAGAATATTTTTTCATATTTTTGTACAAGTCTAATCCGGTACAAAACCAAAGAAATCATTTTTTCAAACTTGTTAAAATAATTATGCCAGACACTGTATATACAAATATTTTCTTCTACTAAACCTAGCCAAAACTAATAAAACTACATTTATAATGACTTCTCATAGAAATAAACAACTTTCGTTTGGAAAAAATTAACCTCCTAACATTTGCCAAGCTTATTTAACAACTACAATAGGAACTACACTGAAGTGAAATGCACGAATCTAAAGCTCTTCTACACTACTTACAGGGACGTCTGTAGTGTACGTTTCGTTTTTGTGGTTTCCTAATAAAATTCAAATTATACTAATTTTATATGAAAAGAAAAACTAGAAATTAGGCAAACATTATGTGTCACAGCAATTACAGAGTGCAAAGAGAAACCTCTTAAAATAAGACCAAAGGAGAGTATTGAAAAAAACGATAGAAAATGAAACAAGTTTTTATACTTTTTTTTGAAACAAAAGCCACACTAAAGTTACAAATAAAACTAGTGACAGAAATTAGAAACCAAACTCAAACAAGCGAGACAGAGAGAGAGAGAAAGTTTAGACGAGAAAAGAGGAAACAGTGGAGGCAAAGAAATGTGACCAGAATGTCGCTCCTTTTGGCAGCACAAAATACCATCATACAAATATACTTTGGCAAAGCTATGTGACTGACATAGGCAATAGGAAAAGACGCCAAAAAAACACCTCATCGGTTATTAAGGCCACAAAAAAAAAGAATTTGTTGGCAGACAACTAATGGAAAACACTTCAACATTCTGTTGTAGATACGAAATGAAAGTGCCAAATAATTATTGTGGTTAAGAGAGAGGCACAGAAGAAAAAGGTAGAAACAAGCACATCCTACGCTATATTTGTTCCTTAAGGGGGTCACTGAGGACAATGTTAATGAGCGTCCTAAAAAGGTACCCAGTAACGATGTTAGATAAAAATAATTGCACTTACTTTAGGTACTATTAAAGAAACTAACAAGAGCTGCATAGCTTGCTATATGAGATAATGTTTTACACCAAGAGCAGGTATTCATCTGATTGGGTAAATACCTGGTAAATTTCGGAAAATGGTCTTCCCTATTAATTCAATACGGAAAGTGTTCCCCTGTTAACTATTATAATGGATTTTTCATTTAATGTCAGAAATTTTGAATGACATACGGACACTTTTTGTTTAACGAAATTTGTTTACATTAATTTAATTAATCGAGATTCTATTAAAAAAAGATACTTAGCGAAGTCGTACACATCAACCGATATGCGACGATCGTTTCATTAACTGCTTAGGTTAACATCATAAGGCATATTATATGTTGCTAGAAATGTATCATAATGGTTGAATTTTTGGGACTTCGGTGGATACCTAATTTTTCAATGTATTATGTATTATTAAGTTTTTTTCCGACTGGAAGCATGGTAGAACAAATATAAGGTAAAGTTAATACTACAACAAATACAACTCTAACAACAACCACAAAGGAATTTGTTTTTGTTTGTAACGTTACTGCCAGTTGTATTTGTAAACAAAACAAGGAAATGTCTATAAAATATTGGAATTTAAAAAACTAATAATTTTTCACATTTGGTTGAATATTTTGCAAAACATGAATGAAAATTCGTTACATTTTCAATTTTTATGTTTCCACATCATTCCACTAAATGCATAAATTCTCGCAGAAAGTAGAATTCTTGCAGAAAAGTTTGGGGTCGCTGGAAATTCATAGAAAAAGGAGAAGCTGTTTCAATGTTTTGAAATTTAAATTTTAACAAAATACCTCACATATTAACAAACGTTGTATCGCCTCTACAAGCGGGGATTTACTGCGCGGCTTATCGTTCGAACTTGGAGGAGGTTACATATCATTGATATGAAGAAGTCTTTCTGGGAAATGGTTTTTTCTGAATGATATATTTTTTTTCTCAAAAAATATATGTCCCTAATGTACATCGAAATAGAAATAAATGTATAAAATGTCATATGAAATTTGACACTAACGTTACAACCCAGTTCAGTCAGCTGTGTATTGCTGCTACCTTTTCTTATTCTACCATGGACTGGAAGGTAGGTTGATAGAGTCATTTGTCAACTCAATATGCCCTCCACCATAGTACAGAGGGTATATTAAGTTTATTTTTCGTTTGTGATGCTTTGAAATAATCAAGATAAAATTCTGAGTCGTTATAGCCATGTCCGTCTGTCCATCTGTTGTAATCGCTCTAGCGTCTACAAATAATTAAGCTAGAGCGCTATATTTTTGCACCCGAGTACCTTTTTACCATGGGCAGTTCAAGTTCGAAGATGGGCTATATCGGCACATGTTTTGGTATAGCTCGAATATAACGGTACCTCACGATTTTTGGTATTTTGAGGACTTTAGCTACAGTTTTTAATAGGACCAGCTTTAGTTTGACATTTAAGGTTCTTCAACAAAAAATGTCAACATAGGTATGTTTAGGTATAGCCCCCGTATAAAAGTTCCTCCAGATTTTCGATATTTTTAAGATTTTAGCTACAATATTTAACAGAATTAGCTGTAATTTAGCATTTGAGGTTCTTAGGGGTCACAACACTTTAAAGGAGGGCGCGTGTCGTGCCGTGAGTAGTGCGTGTTCGTGCCTTCTCGAAAAACGCCGTGTTTGTGCGTGTCGTGCCGGAATGCATTTTTGGCCGTGCGTGATCGTGTTTTTTTGTTCGACGCGGTTATACAAGACACGACTAAACACGATCTGCACTATGTGACACGATAGTGCTAAATTTTTGGTCCCCTTTAGAAGTCGTGCAAGATACCTTACTAAACACGAACATCGAACAGGAAACCGACAAAAATATTCCTAAAATTATTTGCTTCGTTTTTGTAGTCTGGTACTTATTGCCGTTTTGTTATGGAGAGGCCAGAGTATGAGTGAAAAAAGATGATGTTTGTTTGCCATTTGTTTTGATCATGAGAGAAGCAAATACAAAAACTACTATGAGGGTTAACGCAATATACTCTCTTTGCAAATCAGATGTTTATCTGACTGTATTATTTGTTATGGATCCTCATCTGGATTTAATAAATCCAGTACAAATCTCATTGCATTTAGATATACCTTTTCGAGGATTTAAATTTCAATCAGCTGATTTTTGTTCATAGCACAATTACCAAGATAGATGCATCAGCTCATCCGATCGAATTTGAAACGTCAGAAGAAGTTGTTGTAAATTGAACTCGTCTCAAAAAACATACGGCAAATAACAAATTTATTGTTTAATATTGAAAATGTTAGCTTATTATGCTACTAATGCTAACTAATGCTAAGAATTATTTTATCGTTTAAACATTGCAAATATTTGTCTTGGTATCAAATCAAATTTGTATATCAAAACAAATTTATTTTTTTTTTTCGTATCGTTTACAAATTTTGACATTTTAAATTATTTTCTAGCAACATGTTTTTCTAGCAGAGTTGTATACGAGGATTTATGCCGGATTTAAAATAAATCCACCCAATACCAGGATTTATTTTTGTATGGGAAATCTGGTAGACTTTAACCGGCAATTAAAACCTGATAATGCACTAAATCCGGCTAATGAAGTCATATCTAAATGGCCTATAAGAAGATGATTTTTTATTAGCTATGTAAAAGCAATGTTACATGATATACAAAGTGAGAACATATGATGGGCAGGAAATTATAATGCCACATTTACACTAATTATCAGAGTTTTTGGATCAAAATGGCAAAAAGACGAAAAATGAAAAAGTCTCCACTTGATACAGAAATTGATACATTATCGAGTGCCGTATCTAGCACGACTGATATTTTAAACTTTTGGAAACAGTCTAGTCTAAAATAATTTTTGGCTATACCCGTCAGCTCAGCAACGAGCGAGAGATTTTTTCCACATCTGGAAATATTATCAACGAAAGGCGTACTAGACTTTTGAGTTCTAACTTGGACAAACTAATGTTTTTAAATAAGAATAGAAAAATTAGAGATACATATAAATATTTTTTAAAAACAAACAAATGTACACCTATATCGATTTCTCCTTTTTATACCCAACACCACCTTGTGGTAAGGCGTATTAGGTCTTTGCACATTAGTTTGTAACATGTAAAAGGAAACGAGACAGACCCATAGTTCCTTTTAGGGATATACATTGAATCACTTTCTGAGTCGATTTACGCATGTCCGTCTGACTGTCCGTCTGTCCATGCATTTTTGTAAACAAAGTACAGGTCGCATTTATTGTCCGATTCGCATGAAAATTGGGGAAGACAGTTTTTTTGGAAAAAGGACGAACGCTATTTATTTTGGTAAAAATCGGTTCAGATTTGGATATAGCCCCCATATATATCTTCGCACGATTTAAGGCATTTGGTGCAAGAAAAATGCTATATATGTCCGATTTCAATGAAATTTGGAATGTGCGACGGATTTTAGTCTAGAAATAAGTGTGCCAAATTATACAGAAATCGGTTCTGATTTGGATATAGGTCCCATATATATTCGCCCGATTTAAGGCATTTGATGCACGAAACGCGCTATATGTAGGAATGTTTACCGGGATTTGGCCTAGAAATAAGTGTGATAAATTATATAGATGTCGGTTCAGATTTGGATATACCTCCCATTTATATTCTCGGCCGATTATAGGTATTAATGCACCAAACTATATATGTCCGCTATATATGCCCGATTTCAAGAAAATTTGGAATGTTTGCCGGGATTTGGCCTAGTGTGTCAAGTGTGCCAAATTATATCGAAATCGGTTCAGATTTGAGTATAGCTCTCTTATATATTTTAGGCAGATTTGAGGTATTTGATGCACGAAACACGCTAAATTTGTCCGATTTTGATGAAATTTGGACTATGTGACGGAATTTGGTCTACAAATGAATGTGAAAAATTATATCGAAATCTGATTTGGATTTAGCTCCCATATCTATTTTACATATTCACAGTGGTGTAGGGTATTATATTGTCGGCCTCGCCCGACTTGATCCTTTCCTTACTGGTTTTGTAATTTCGTGCGTGAGTGTGCGTGTTCGTGCCTTCTCGAAAAACGCCGTGTTTGTGCGTGAATGTGCATAAAAATTTTGGTCCGTGTTCGTGCATGTTCGTGCCTAAATTTTTAGGCGCGCGCCCATCTCTACGACACTTCTCACCAAAAACTGTCAACATAGATCCATGTTAAGTTATAGCCCCCATATAACGGCATCTCCCGATTTTCGGTATTTTGAGGGTTATGGTTACATTTTTTGCCTGAACTACCCGTAACTTGATATTTGAGATTCCCTGTAGTCACGAAACTTCTCCATTAAAAATTCTCAACATATGTCCATGTTTTGGTTCAGACCTCATATAACGGTAACTCTCGATTTGCGATATTTTGAGGGTTTTAACTAAATTTTTTGACTGAATAAGACATTTGAAGTGCCCTGCAAAAATTGTCGAGATAAGTCCATTTTTCTTTATAGCACCCATACAACGACGTTACCTCTCGATTTTAGGCAATTTCAGTATTTAGTTCCAAACGGTAGTAACGATTTCAGTTTTTTTTTATTTTTTACCTACATTTTCGGTAATATGGACATCGGCAAACATTGAGATATAGACTCCATAAACGGTGCCGCACAAAAAAGTTCGGCGCGGCCGAACTTAATTCCACGTTTTGGAATGTGCCCCTTGTAACGGTATAGCCCGATTTCAGATAGTTTGGAGTTTTTAGTTAAATTTGCGGGAGCCACCGTGATGCAGTGGTAAGCACGTCCGCCTCGCAGTCAGAAGATCTGCAGTTCAATCCCTGACCAGAGCATCAACACATTTTCTGCGGTGGCAAATCCCCTCAGTGTATTTCAGACACGAAAAACTGCTCTACAGGTGGTCCCATAAAGTAAGTCTCATATCATTGAGCCTATATAAATCGGCGTGTACTCATTGATATGAGAGGAGGCTCCCTTGCCGACTCGGGAATGTTTTGGGAACATATGTATGTGTACCTACATATTCGGACCGAATTAGCTATAATTTGGAATTTAGGGCTCCTATTGGAACAAACATTTTTAACATAGATCACGTTTTGGAATACCTCCCATATAACGGTATCGCCCGTTTTCATATATTTTGGAGTATTTTGCTACATTTTCGAACCGAAAAACTTCTCCACAAATAATTGTGGACATAGGTCCACGTTTTGGAATAGCCCACATAAACGTCACCTTCCGATTTCAGTTATTTTGGAGTTTTAGCTACTTGTTCGGAACCGAATTAGCTATAGTTTGATATTTTGGGTTCAATGTGGTCAAAAAACTTTACTAATAACAAGTGAGCAAAGGCTATAGTCGGGACGGGGCCGACCATGTGATACCCTACACCACTACCCCTGTGCATAAGTTTTCCATTGGTAAACATTTCTTTTAGGGAATATAAACCGACTACCATCAAACATAAACCAGAGAGAGAAAGCTCTGGGTCCCCCATAAGCAACCAAAATTTCGTGACGCTCCGATGAGAACTACGACCTACATGATTGCAAAAAATGGAAGAATTGGATGCATTACCGACAATTGTGGTATCTCCCTTGTTTGACCACCTTCGCCAACCTACTTTACACCAATGTAAAGGTAATATTTTCTTTTTCCACTGACAGGCTTTGCGGTTGGAATACCCCTATTAGAAGCCGATATATTCACAAAGAATAAAACTTTGAATTTGTCTCCACATGAGTTTTCCCGCATTCAAACCCCTAAATATTATCCGACTATCACCAAAATCAATAGGCTTCTTCCTCTGTGGACCCCCATCTAACCCCGTGACAATCCGATTGCAACCTGTAAAAATTGGATATATTACCGACTTTTGCGATATCTCGGTTTTTTGCCCACTTACGCCGACTACTTTGGGATGTATTACCGACTATTGCTATACATATCTCCGTTATTTGGCCGCCTACGCCAACCTACTTTACATTGTTATAAAGGTGGGATATTTTACTTTCATAGTCAGGCTTTTGGAAGTTCCCCGTCCAAAGCTGTGGTATTCTTCATTATAATTAAAATCGCAAAAATGAAAAGTTGGGTTGTATTAGCGACTATTCTTCGTACGACAACCTACTATACATCGTTGTAAAGGTGATATTTTCTACTTTCATTAGCAGGTTTTGCTAATGAAAGTTATAAGGGGTAACTTTGCGGAAATATGCGCTTTGAAATAAAACGTTCACTCTTTCTCCAAATAAGTTGTTTGCCCATTCCGGCCCCTGAATATTATCCGACCATCACCAAAATCAATAGGCTTCTTCCCCTCCTGGACCCTCATCAACACCCAAAATTTGGTGTCGATCCGATCAAAATTGCGACCTGTAGCGTGATTTCAAGGTTTAGATGGGCAGACGGGCGGACGGACACACATAGCCAGATCGACTCAGCTCGTCGAGACATTCATTTTGGAATATATAAGTATGGGTCTTCGACCATTATTTCGATGCGTTACAAACTTTTTGGCCAAAACCAACTTATAATACCCTCCCCACATAGTGGTGTAGGGTATAAAAATTGTGGACTTAGACCCACTTTTTGGAATAGTATCGACATTTTCGGCCCGAATTGGATATAATTCGGCATTTAGGGTTCAACGTAGTAAACAAAGTTCTCCCTCAAAAATTGTAGACATAGCAAACGCTTTGGAATAGCCCCCATATCAGGGTAAGACCCCATTTCATGTTTTTTAACTTTTTTTTTGTATTTTCGTTCTAAATTGGCTGTAATTAAATATAACAGCAATATAACAAATTATTATATTTCAGTTCAGAATATTTCATGCTTGGGGGGTATACAAAGTTTGATCCGGCCGAACTTAAAGCGTTTTTATTGTTCAAGTTAGCAATTTCTACATTTTCTTGTGGCAATTTAGCCAAAATCAACAAACAAGTTTTGTTTTTTGTTTATGAATCACTAAAACTCATCGAACCATGGTAAATCTTGCATACAAATTTAGCACTAATATATAGTTAGCTGTACGTAATATATAGTTAGCTTTAGGTATGGAGTTAAATCTGATAAGCTTTTGGCTGGCTCTCTTTGGTTAAAAAATATAGCTGGTTTCTTTTAGCATTTATGTCAACTTAAGTGAACTGGATGTAAATGTTCCTTGAGGGTCCTTTTTGGAGAAAATGAATTTATAAGCATAGCTTTATTTGATATATACTGCAATTATATATTTGTTGGAGATAATTTTTGTTTGCAAAAACAAATTCACCTTGTTAAGAAAATCTTATGCAAAGAGATTTTTTTGAAAGTATGTTATTTGAAAAACTTATAGTAATATTTTTTGCGCTGTAACACACTACTGTGTTTGTATTCTGTTCATTACAATCGTCAGTTATTATCAATAAGTATGTAGAGTCTGTATCACCCTCATATTCTTTCTTGTGTATAGTCGTCAACACGGACAACTTGTCATAGAGCTAAAAAAACAGAAATGGTTGCTATAATGTCACTCTGTCAGTCAACTCAATGTAAATTTTGTTTGTGAAGTCCTTCACCGTCATCATATTTGGAAATATAAAGATCCATTCATTGTACATATTGCTTCACGCTAAATCGTTTGTCAGTTATTTATTTGTTTGATGTCGTAGACCAACCAATATTGTGGATGCCACCAAGCTCACGTTGTCCCCCCGCATAAAAATCTGTCGTTATAAATTCACATATAAGTGTGTTACATATTACATAAAATATCCCTTAGCTTGCAACCATGCTACTGTTAAATGTTATGTTGTGATTTGATCCATTTCCTGAAGGTCGCTGCTATAAGCATTTATCGTTATCGATGTTTGTATTATGGAGGGTTGCTGTCAATTTGTTATAAAGTTTCGAGTGTTTTTAGGTCGATTCATTTTGTGTGTAGGATTTATTTCCGTCATTTTACAATAATTTATGTGTTTGTCTAAATTTTTATGAGACTTGGATTATGTTTGACTTTGGTTTTGGTCTTCTTCGTATAACTGGTTGGGTTTAAATGTGTGTATTAAATTGCTCAATGTCTCTGCGTTCCTGTTTGAATGAAATTCGAAAGCTAGAAAATATTTGTTTGGAAATAGTTTTCTTTTGAATAGGTAAAACAAAATTACTATAGCTTTAATTTCGATTCAAATACTGAATAAGTAAAACTCAAAGTTTTCCTGATATGTTAGTACTCTGGAACATACTAAACTCAGAAAATGTATACTCGTATGGTAAAAATATTTATATGTGTATGAAACAACAGCTTGATTTAAAAATTCTAACATTTATTGGCTATACGAATTAAAATTTAAAATACCTGCGCCAAAAGGAGTATTTTATTTGTATTAATGTATATACCCAGCAAAATAAATTGGAAGCAGTGCAATGTAGACTACTTCTATCACGGCATGTTTTGATGCAGTTCAAACGGAGTCATGAAAAAGGCACTCCATTCCTCACATTTTAACCGCTTTTGGATGCAATCCAAAGAATGACATCCATTTGCAGTTAAAATGCAGTGCCAAGGGTCAGTTAAAATGCAGTGCCAAAGGGTTAGTTAAAATGCAGTGCTGTGGAGTGCATCTTTCAGTAGTCACGCTCTTGTAAAAATCATGAGTGAAAATGCATAATTGGATGCACTTCCAGATTACTTGTACATATAATTTAACTGCATCTTTGGAGGCAAACATTTTGCTGGGTATGTATACATACACATTTATATCCAGCGTTTATTACCACGAATCTTTACAAATTCAAGGCACATATTTTGTATTTTTGTTTTTGCATGTTCAGACAAATGTGTCAGAGCTTTGGTCCTGTGTTAATACCCTTAGCCTTAAAACAAAACAACATATTTTTGTTGGTGGGGAAAATGGACAGTTGTATGTTAAATTTATTGCTCTAAACATATCCCGATAAGGGATGGGGGATTTACTAAAAAATATGCCTTTGTTGGGTCAAATGATGCCGTCAAAGTCCCGTTTTACGTTAACCATTTTTACCATTTATCAAAATGTTTAGTGTTGTTTTCGGCAAAGAAAACCCATTAAAACCTCAACAAGGGATACGAAATTTTGTGGTTAAATGGCTTTTACCTTTAGCTTAATGTCGTGGCTAGGTCAGGCAGTAAGTTACCGCAGTTCTTGTGGTTGGTGTAAAATGAATGACTTGCCGGAAAATATGATACACATCATTTTGAAATAGCCTTTCAAGTGGCCTTTTCCAGCTAACACCTACCTGTCAAGTAAGATATATATGTATAGTACAAGAACTTATGTAATTTGTTTATGGCTTGTAAGTAAGTATTTACATAGTTTGGTATAAAAATATACATGGAACAATATATTAAAGCAACTTAGTAGTATGTGTTATGCATGTAAATTATGTATGTTATATTAATATTACAAAAAGTACAATTCGGTAACTCATTTTCCAGTTATCGACAAAAATAGGTAATAATAATTTCGGAAATAACCGAAAATTTGTTGACTGTCGATTTTTGTCCAAGTCTCGGTTGCTAGTCAGTATGGCCGTTAATTTTTGCCACAACCACAACAATCGATATTTCCGAAAAAACGTAAGTCAAAACTGATCAAAACCCCGCTTTAAAATGCAATTATATGTGTGTTCCCGTACTTTTTTAATGGTGAAGGTAGTAAAAGAGCGAACTCTGAAAAATGAGATACATATACAACTTTATTCAAAAAGTTCGGGAAGGGAAAAATGGAAAAAACGTCAAAAAACTGAAACAAATTACAAAGTTGGCCTACAAGCAAATCAGAAGGCGGCAACCATGTTACTATTTTTACACACTCAAATTTGTCGCGTAAAAAGTTTTTAAAGAGAGCGTCATTCAGCGCCATTTTTGTTTAAAGAGAAGTGACAATTTTACAACTTTCTTGTGTACGGGAACGGTTTTTCGGGTAAAATTTGTAGAAGTGGTAAAAATTGTAAGAACATTTTAGTTCTGGAACAAAGCTTATATTTTTATTTTAATCACATGGGACCTTGTATTATCGCGTCCGACCGGCATAAAAAAAACAAACAACATATACATACCGTACCACATATAGGGAAGAATTTCATAACCAACGTTTTAAGAAAAAGTAAATCTTCTTGTCAAAATTTTTAACAGATGAAAAGTATTCTAACTGCGACATCACGGTGGCTCCCATTGTGAGTCGATAATAAACCAGATGTGGAATTCGACTGAGATAACATGCTGCAGAACAGAATCAACAAGATTTGTCAAAACAGCTTGCTATGCTTTAACCGAAATATAATTCTATCTTTACCACAAAAGCTGAGATGCCGTTGATTTTCAGAGAGTTTTAATCTACCATAGCTATCATGTCAAGAAATATAAATTTCAAATTACTTCTTCAACTCAAGATTGTAATATAAACCTTAATTGAGCATCTATGCTTACATATCAGCAAGTATGTCTCGTGGCGCTACGAAGCTAAGCGATTTCAGAATTTTGAAATATCGGAAGTACTGAACTTTAATATTCCGAAAACTGATCCAATACAGGGATGTGAATTAAATCTTCCTTACAGATTAGTACCTCAAGTCCGGATCATTTATAGCCCTGAAATTATATAGTTGAAACTAGGATCTCAACGACCAACTGTGTAAAAAAATCCAAAACGCAGATTGGATCTTGAAAATAAATTTATATTCTAATTATCCATAAGGCTTAGGTAGTGTTTAATTTTTTCAACTCAAAGCTAATTAGTTTGGTTATAACAAGACCTAATATTTGTGAATTGTTGATGTTCATGTAAAATGCAAACTAGGAAGTAAATTCAAATCATTTTCTTTTTGCCTTTCCCAGTTTCATTCTAGGCATTTTTCCACTTCAAAGACCCCAGTGCTAAAAAAATACTTAAATTATTACTTGCCAGATTGGCAAGGACAACCCTTTTTAATCTCTACACAAATCATTCTAGATTTTTGTTAAGCCAAGGTCAAATTAATTGTGCAAAAAAGGGTACAACTATAAAAAAGAAAAATAAAAAATTACATGCAAAAGGATTGTGATTTATCAAATTCTAGAAACCTTTTCAAAATAAAAAAGGCTAATGAACTTTTAATGTCGTTTTCATTTACATGTCATTTAAAAACAAAGTTAACGAATTCTGTCAAGTTCATGAATTTAACTAATGTGTATATAATTATTTCAATAGAAAAATAAAGGGAGATTACGACTTTAATAAATGGCTTTGCACACTAAGCAATATATTGTCAAAATCCATATAGACGAAAACGTTGTTGATACTTATTTTTCTTTACACAAAATAAATAAAACCTAGACATGCTAAGATATTAATTTGTATAGTGTCAGGCATGATATTAATATCACTTATTTTTTGCACACAGACTGTAAAGGAAAAATTAATATAACGCTTTATAAATGTGTTAGATGTGAATTAAGAATTTGGTGAGAAACAAAACTAAAATTGTCAATTTCGTTGTTTTCTTTTGTGGGAAATATTTGGAAGAATGGAATATATTTAGCAAATGTTTATTTGCATATTCTTTTTGATTTGTATATTCTTTTTATTTGTTTGTTCCTTTTTCTAAAGTGTGTCCTAAAAACAAATTGTTTTCTGGAGTCGAGTTTTTTTCACGACTCCACTAGAGTCCGTTTCCGAAACCATGGTAAAGAGAAAATTTGACCTTTAAACTGTTGTAAGATTGACGGATTTTACGTCTGCTTTGCGGAATAATGTACATATATTATTACGGAAATTGTGATAAGGTAAGATGTGCAAATCTTTGAAAATTTGGACCTTCCTATATACTTGTGTACGTCGATGCAGTGGTCCAGACTATATAAGTCAATAACTTTGATTTTGACATGAAATTCCGTTTTTCATTTCCAATCCCGCATCACAAGAATAATAAATCATGCACATTTTCCAGCTCCTAAAATAAATATGAATAATTTTTGTTTCCAACTAAAGGGTGATCCATTTAGAGGTTCCTATTTTTTTTAAAGAAAAAAAAAAAAAAAAAAAACACAGAAAAATCAAATTGAATGGGGAATGTTTTTTTATCATTTGAAAGAACATTCGATGGCATTTATTGTTTGCAGATTATGTCTAAAAAATATTGGCCGAGGCTACGTCTAAGACGGTCTGTCCGTAGAGTCCAATTTTCGCTATATTATTCGAACATTTCGACTGGTAACTGACGAATGAGACGCGTGATGTTTTCCGCCAAGGCATGAATCGAAGCGGGGTTGTCCGTATAGACTTTAGACTTTACATAACCCCACAAGAAAAAGTCTAACGGAGTGATAAGAGACGATCTTGGTGGCCAATCTACTGGTCCAAAACGTGCTCACCGAAGTGTTCCTTTAATAAAGCCATTGATAGATGCGATCTGTGGGAATGGTGCCATTTTGTTGAAACCAATTTCAGACATCAAATAGTCGGTTATCACGGCGCAATAACGGTCGCAATTGATGATGAAGTCCTAACCGGCGTCATTTTGAAGAAATATGGTTCGACGATTCCACCGACCCACAAACCGTTATGTTTTCTGGATGGAGTGGCAGCTCTTGAATCTCTTTAAGTTGCTCTTCCAAAATGTGGCAATTTTGCTTCTTTAAATACCTATAAAATCAGAAAAGTCATAAATGTGCCTCATCACTGAACAAAATTAGGCTCAAAACACACTCCCCACATAACGCGAATTTTTGTTAAAAAAGTTGAACGATTTGTAAACGTTGTAGAGGGATAAGCTGATAAAATGCCAAACAGTACTAAACAAATATAACATGAACACGTGACATAACCCACGTGTAATCTGTCAAAAAAGGCTGTTGAAAAAAAGTACCTCTTGTTGGATCACCCATTATTTCTACCGGATCTACAATTATTTATGCTACAATTTAACTTCTTTCAACGCAATATAAATACTAGCTTATTAAATTATGACTTTGCAAATGGAAACATGGCAATTATCTGCAATACCAACCATTTTATAGGTCAAACTTTATATTTGAATGGACATAATGATAAAATAATGATAAAACAACAACCTTGACATGAGCATGTTAAATACATGCCATTTATTCGTAAGTGTACATATTTATTTTTGTGTAACATAATCACTAATTGTCAAAGCTCTGCTGTTATATAAAAGATATTCTAATGCTTAATTAGAGTACAAACTATGTCAGAATATCTAAACATTGTTCGTCATTATTGTAGTGGCCATAAAATAAAGTAAAACAACTACAAGATCATAGGGAGTATAATATTTGTAATATTTTAAATTGCTTGAATGGATGTTATGTGCTGTCACTTTTTTGATGTACTTTATGTGGCATTCATGTCCATATTCATGACATATATTTCGAAGTATAAATGCTCTTTATTTTGGGTAAGTCACTGTTACGTTGTACGCCGTTTTATGAAAATTATGACAATTTACAGACTATGATAGGTTTTGTGACGGAAAAAAGTCTAAGGCCTAAAGATATCCCCTGAACGATGTACAAAAAATCAAATTGAGAATGATGCAGAAGGCACTCGTTAAGGAACTCATAGTGCGGCCACGAGTCATGCTGTTCTAAACAGATATATTAACTGGGACTTCAGTCAAATTATTATCGATTTCAAAAACGTTGCATTAGTTGTGCTGAAAAGTATATTATACACTTACGGTAGCAAATTTGTGGTAATTAAATTCAATTTCTTTGTTCTATAGGAAAATGACTTTATTTTTATTTGAATATGTGAGACCTATTTAACACTTGCACAAAAAATATAACAAAGATAAGAAATGAATATAAAAATTATGTAACATTGTTAGTTTGTCAAGATAACAATATCAAGGTCTTACAATGGGGAGGAAAAAGACAAACTAAGACAAATGTACAAGAATATATTCATATATACTGTACATTAAAATTTACATAAGTTTTACCTTTCAAATCTACGTTCACAAAATATCTAAAAAACTCTTAAGAAAAAACTTTTAACATACGAATAGTCAGTCTATCCACCTCAGAAATCCTTTTACTCATAGCGTTATAATCTGGTGGCGTTAAGGAAACTTAACACCCACTCATATGCAGTGTTTACAAACACTATCGAAAGTAAAAACTTTGTAAGAACTTTTCATTTTCTTAGAAATGTTAGAGAAATAACTTTTCTTGGTAAGTAACTTTATGGGGAAAAGGAAACGAACAAAGTTTTTGGAGACCACAAAATAAAGAAACCTACAAATGTAGGAATTGTTTCCCAAGTAAAGCTACACATTCTCTTTCGTTTTTGCTACAAAAACAAAACATAGATGAAGAGACAAATTGGCTTTTGTTTGAACGAGTAAGATGTACATTCATGTTAATTTTAAGAATATACTTTTTTGTGCGTGTATATTCAAGGTAAATATATACAATAGTGCCATGAAGCCACCTTAAGTTTCTTTTATTCTACTTTTCCCATATTTCTAGAAGAGGATAAAAGAAGTCGTGCATGTTAGTAAATGTAACAAGGTTTTTAAATAAAATAGTTTAAGATTATAAAATACCATATGTGGTTAAAAGGTGAATTAAGTTTACAGTAAATTACAGTAAATGTAATAAACTTAAGAAACCACAATCTTTCATGATAGGAAAATTATTATTCTAAACACATAAAATAACATTTGAAAAAAATTGGTTGGTTTGTGCAATAAAGCAATTTTGTAATTTTTCTTACGACTTGAATGTTATTTTTAAACGAATAAGCCTTTCAAATTGACTGGATGGAAGTAATGTCGATGTAATATTCATCTCAATCCATCAGAAAACAAAAACATTTTCCACGAACGTATTCGAGTGAACAAGTGGATACTTCTCACACTATTCTTATTTTAGCTTATTTACCTACTCTTTATCCCTAAGTCCGAAAATAGTACTTCACCACTTGTAGATAATTTGTTCATGACTACAAATTTGATGGTAATGTAGTGATCTCCACGCATCTCTCCTAAAAGTCTACAAAATTATCATTTCGGGAGTATGTCGTTTGTAACTCCTCTAAATAGATCTGGATCAGCGTGAAATTCTATATCAATATAGCCAAGTCCCAACGGATTGAAGTACGAGGAAATTTTGTTTTAATATATTTTTGCGAATTTCCGTTGATTGAAACAAATTGAATTGTAGAGCAAATTGTGTTAAGCATTATCCTATTAATATTTCGCTTGACCATAGTAGAACAACCGAGAGTGGGGATTCTAGAACAGACTATGCTTCAGCGAATAAATAAAAATGTAAACCATGCCGTGAATTAAAACCGTCAGTAAAAGAAAAAATGCAACCGATGTAAAGAAAAGCTGTGTGCTTAGTAGAGTCAGAGCTGTGTGCTTAGTAAAGTCTTGTGTAAATAATTGAAGTAAAGTCAATAAACCATCGTAGAATCGTAATCTAAACGAACCCTCGTTTAACTTGGTACGAATCGTACCGGGGAATAAAACAACGCAAAAAACTGGCGTCAGGATGCGAGATTAAAATCATACAATGAAGTTTAAGGATCTACGAATGGAAGACTTGAAGAAGGAGATGAGGAAGGTGGAGCTGTCGCCTAACGGAAATAAGGTTGAGCTAGTAAAACGTCTTTTGGAAGAGTTCATGCGCCGTGGTGTGGACATCGATACATACATATGAGTCCGACATTGACGATTAGTCCTTAGCGACGACTGCGAATAATGGCGATGTAAGAGCATTGATGATTATGGAGCTGAAAACAGAAAATTCTAAAATAATTCTAGAAATTAATGAGAAAATGAGGAGAACTACAGGAAAATAGACGTAATCACTAAAAGTCTGAATGAGGAATAGGGTGCTAAATTCGAAGTAATGGGCGAAAATTATGTGGTAAATTTGTCGATAAATTAACGAGAAACTCGAAAACATTACACAAGTTGTAGAAGGAGAGTGGAAAACGTAGAAGTACAATAAAATGATTTGGATAAGAACGTTAAGCCCGTTGATGACAAAATGCAGTCCGTTGATTTAAAATTTCCGGCTTAAGATTATTAAATGTCGGAGTTGGAAATCAAAGGTCCCAAGAGGGACTCTAAAAATCAAACTTGTTGTATTCGATGGACTTACATCATTCAATCTATTCTAATACAGATGAAGGCCGCAGCTTCCCGAAGTTCGTGGAACGAAAATGACAAGGCTGTAGCACTCCTTCTTGCATTACAAAGCGGGGGCTGATGTAATACAGGGTATTTCCGCTGCATCTAGAAAAACTTTGCTGATGTTATTGCTGTACCCAATGAATCACCTTTAAAATAAATCGATTGTTACCATCGACATTGGCCCACAATCTACATAGCAAAAGTTCAGCAGGAAACCCACAACTGAAAGGCCAAAACTCAATGGATTTGTTTGCTTATTTTTTCCGCCTTTCTTCAAAGCGAAAAAGTTCAATTGTATTGTTTTATAGGACAGCCCTCAATGAAGCGAGATTTCAGGTGTTAAAGTTAAAAATTGTTTAACTTTTGAGTTCTTCGCCTGGCTGACATTTAATTTGGAATAAACACATGTTCAATTTATCCGAACAATTCATATAAAAAGATTAATGATCAGTTTCAGAACCTGCAAGAAGCTACTACTTGTGAAATTTGGATAATTTTTTCTTTTTAATTTTTTAAAAAAATTCAAAAATAGTATATTCTTGCCGGTTGAAATAATTGTGTCTATGTCTTATTCCAGACTATGAACATTTTCGTGTACGTGAAAATGAGTTTATATGGTGAGAGGTGTGAAGGGGGTGAAACTCTGTACTCAAGGTTCTGTAATCTGAAATTATTTTTTGTGTTTAAATTCGTAACTCTCAAACCAATGCAAAGCAATGAAATATCAAAATTTTCATATGATTTCATACATGTGTGTAGACGTCAATGAAAATTTGGAAGAAAATGGCAAAAAGTTTTCAATGAAAGATCTCATAGTCTGACATAAGACTAAGAATTTTAAACGTCGATGTGTGATACCAAGGGAAAAGCGGCCTTGTGACAAAATAAAGACTTAAACCCAATAAGCTAGTCACTTGCTTTTTTGCTTTCCAAATGTCAAATTTTAAAGGAATGCCAGAACCCCTTTGCAATTCCGCCGTCGTTCTCCTCCATAACGGCTAGAGACTTCATGACGTCAATGGTGTAATGTGTACCTTGTACCAAAGTCTTTTTTTATACCGGATTTTGGTACTGAAATGTAG
This sequence comes from Musca autumnalis, assembly GCF_047663935.1. NCBI lineage: Eukaryota > Metazoa > Arthropoda > Insecta > Diptera > Muscidae > Musca > Musca autumnalis. Next base: position 82,661,348 of record NW_027411755.1, on the reverse strand, counting down.
TTTGTGTGTTATCTGTTGCGCAGTGATTTTTCATTATTTCAGATCTAGCGCTTTTCCTAACGTATGTATATTAGGGTTATGACTTTTTTACAACCTCATATCCATGTATCATAGCGTGATGAGTTTCTTCATAATATTACATAAAAATTTAATTATAAGGTGATTCGGTTAAAAAACCTCACACAAAATGATTTTAAAATTATAATTTATCAGAATTATGGGCAATTTTTTGAAGTCACTGTAAGCAGATATATAATTGAAAAAAAAAAACTTTAGAGACACATGAGTTAATCAAACTGACTTAACCTTTGTTTCTCACTAATTTTCTTTAAAAGATATAATTTTTTAACAAAAAAAAAAAAAAATCATTTTTTCAGAGTGGTTTGTGCGTGCATGACCTTCTTAAATATTCCCACCATACCATTGCTATCGAACACGATATCGTTTTCGAATGTTTTTCGATAGTTTTGCGGATATTTTGTTCGAGAACGACACACGAGAATTATTTGAAAACGAATCATTATTCGTCGCTCAGATTGTGGCAGGAAAATTCGATTTCGAATATCGGTAATAATGTTATTAGCGAACAAATTAACGATATTGGCAAAAACCATTTTTCGTGGAGTTTCTTGATGTTTCTGTTTTGTACCATTTTCGTCTATATTTCTTTGTTATGTTTGCGATACTGTTGATAAACATTGTTGTCTTGTATTTGGTAACCTACCCATATGATGTATTTATTAACGCTTATTGTTTATATTATACGTAGCAATTATATGGGAATTTTATACAAAAAACACAAAATTATTTTTTGAAACAAAAAAATGTCCAAAGTAAAAATGTTTCGAAACTATTTTTCTTGTGAAGAAAAAAGATTCACCAAATGATCGAAAATTGTATCGTTTTCGAAACTCGTGGAAAACATTCGAAAAATATCAGCAACTGGTATTGTGGGTTTGAATGGAATAAACGTTATTTTAGTTACTAATAGGCTTAGGTTAATTCATTCGTGCAACAGGAAATAATCTCGATTTGTGCACGAACTCTTTTTATATTTCAATAGAATGTATTTTTAAACATGATTGCACCCTTCGATTTTTTCAAAAAAATTTTATGTTAAACTACGTTCAATTACAAAAATTTTAAGTCCTATGTGGTAATGGGTTTCGGACGATTACTATTTTTTCTGAATTTTTTAAAATTTATCGATACAATTTTTCCTTAATACCTTTGTCCAAAATTTGTATTTCCTGTATTTTTTAGGCTAAGAATACGTATTTATCATTATGTATTATATATTTATCATAAAAAATAAAAAAAAAATGCACAGTGGGCTTTAATGGAAACTTCGCTGATGTATTTTCAAAATCGAAAAATGACGCAGTTTTTAAGATGTTTGAGATAAATTCATAAATATAAAATCAAAACAAATACTTATAAATGAAACTTTTAATTTAATTATAAAGGAAAAATTAAATTGACAAATTTTAAAAAATTCAGAAAAAAATAGTAATCGTCCGAATCCCATTACCACATAGGACTTAAAATTTTTGTAATTGAACGTAGTTTAACATACATTTTTTTGAAAAAATCGAAGGGTGCAATCATGTTTAAAAATTGATTTTAAATATTAAATTCCGAAAATTGCATTGAAGCCCACTGTGCATTTTTCTTTTAAGTATTTCTTTCGATAGCTGATAAAAAAACAAACAAATCAAAAAAAGATGGTCCCATTTGGACCAATATTAAAGAAGTTATGATTATTTATTTGAACATAGTTCTTTAAAAATGCGATAATTTCAATAGGCGATATCTCTGTACCGTTGGTCAAAAAATAAATTTAAAATATACTAAAATGTTCTGTTGGCTAGGAGCATAAACTGAACCAAAAACAATTGAAATCAAAAATTACTTTTCTCCGAACTGTTCGATTTCACTTGGAATTCTCCATATATAAGTACATGCATATGTATGTGTTCAGGTCTTGTCATTTATTTTCCTTTTCCTAAATCAACAACATGAATTATTGATTCATCACATTTTTATTATTAATAACAAAGTGATATTTGAAAAATAAACAATTCAATTTAGGTAGTCACATTTTGCTGGCAATTTCTAGTTTATTGTTTGGAAAAAATCCATTATATATTTAAAATATCATATTTGGCCTTCTATCAACAATTTTGATTATTGCAGCTATGGTGTTATCCTTTAGCAAATAAATATTTACGTATATATGTGTGCATGTTGTTTTCTTTGTTATTCAGTGTGTAAATCATGTATTGACCTGGTTTTTAGTTTATTTCTTTTTTTCTCTCTCATTCATATAATATGAACGGAAAAATATAACAAAAACAAAAAAGAGCACAAACTTTTCCAATCATTTTGCGCTAAATAACTAAAACAATCATAAAAATTTGATGCAAAAATATATTATGGCGTTTTTGGAGAAACATACAACCAGCCAGCCAACACAGTCAACAATAGAATAGAGTCAGAGAACTGTGAGTGAACAACAAATGCAATCAAAAATCACTTTTGGATCATAAATTTAAATCGTGTGAAAAAAAGGACCTACAACAATACCATATACAAAACCATCAATTGTTTTGTACTGTAGTGGATGAAGAAGAAAATAAAAAAACAAACAAAATATCCAACTACATATCGGGCAAATATTCTGCATCGCAATTTTCTTTTATGGTTTGTTTTGTGGGGGACACCAAAAGTCATTTACCTCGGCTAACTGGCTGATGGCAAAATGGCTTTTGTAGGAACAACAATAAGTAAAACTATGGTAAAACTGCACAAAACAAAACTACAATAAATATGTTGAAAAAAATATTGAGTACATGAAAATGTTGTTGATTAGAAACAAATAAAGCAATGTTTCGGTGGACCAAAATCAATTTTAAAAATTTGCTAACACTATAATAAACTAACGTTCAGCACAGTATATGAGGGTGTAATGGAACTGTTTTGAAAGTGGAGCATAAATATTTTTTAATTGAAGGTGGCGCCCTTGGCGCACATTCACGACGCATAATTTTAACTTATTTATTAACTAACTTTTTTTTGGGCGCCACCGTGGTGCAATGGTATGCACATCCGCCTTGCACGCTGAAGGTCGTGGGTTCGATTCCCAGGACAGGCAACATTAACAATTTCAACGGTGGCATATACCCCTCAGTAATGTTGGCGACATTTCCTGAGTATTTCCGCCAGGTAAAACTTCTCTACAAGTAGTTTCTTAAGACACGCCGTTCGGACTCGGCAATAAACAGTAGGTCCCATATCAGCGAGCTAATATGAATCGGGATGCACTCATTGTTATGAGAGAAGTCTCCCTTGTCCCGTATGGGATGTATGTGGAACAATTATTATAATAAATAACTTTTATGGAATTTAGTAATATGCATAGATAATGGATTTTCTGAGCAAGGTTCGGATAAAAAAACAATACCATAAGTCAAGAATTTTTTAAGGGGATACACCCAGTCGTGCAGCCCCTTTTTCATGATCTGTTTCCAAGAAAACTACCAAACTTTTCGAAGTTGATCTTTTTGTCATCTGAAAGGACACATCTTAAGCGTTTGGTGGCGCACATTAGGGTTATGCCTTTTTGATAGTTTCTCTCACAAATGACTTCCTGTAGCAAGAATGAATGAAATTTTGCCTATTATTCCATTTAAATACTGAAAAATGTACCACACAAGCCACTTTAAATTTTATGCGATCTCAGCTAAAAACTTATTATAGTATGTTGTAGGGATACGTGGTTGTAAAAAAGTCATAACCCTAGTGTTGACTATAGGTCGAAAACAGCTGCACATATATTTTTGTGGACTTATTAAGTACCTAAAAATCTTGTGTATATGGGAGGGAATTTTTCAAATAATAATTTCGTATCTGTATGAAATCAGTATCAAAAGTATCGCGCACTAGTTTCCATTTTGTGCCAAACCACTGTTATTGAGCTAACTAACCGGGCATAACAGCAGCCGGGGGTTTGCCCCAAAAATGCAATTAGGATTCGACATTAATTTTATTGGCAATGACTATTTTTTTTTCCTCCATACCATACATCCTTTTGGGCTTTTTACAGCTGGCATAGTATTTGTACGTTAAAATGAATTTCCAATTTAAAACAAAAAATATTTGCTAAATTCGATGAGTTTATTTTCCGTTTTTATTTTTTTGTTTGTTTTTGACTGATTCGCTGATTGTTTATTGATGATAAACAACAACAAAAAATACAATATTGTTGTTGGATAATCAACGATGTTGTTATAGTTTTGCTGTTGTTCTTGATGAGGTTGGTCAAATGTTCAAGTACCACTAAGGGTGCCCTTAGGTCGATTGTGTTAAATTCTTGTTGTAATATTTATTGAAAAGTTGAAAATTAATATTTATATACATACATTTTTTATGCATATGTTTCTTTTTTAAGCAAAAATTGTAAAATTGAAATTAGTAATTGCGATAAAAAAAATATTTCTCGGTGAAGAATTATTCGAGTCATTAACAATAAAAAATTGCAAAATAAATTTACCGCAAATTGAAAGACGTATACGGTATTATATCATACATTTTAAATGTTACTTAATCTAATATTTGTTCGTCATAGCATTTCTAATCTCATTCAAGACTTTTTAAATTTTTTATGCAAATTAAATATTCACAAACATGCATTTGACCTTAAATACTCAGACATGAATTGCGTGTCTGACCTTTTGAAAATAAAACAAACAAAGCACACAAGACGATAAAGTCCCTTTGTTCCAGAGAATCAATTTCTATGTCAAATTGTAAAAAAAACTCACAAAATAAAAATAAAATGTAATTCCTTTAATGTATATGGTGGTGTACCCAGACATAAAATATCGTTTTTTATTATTGTTGGCAACTGTCGTTGCTAATCAAAGGCATTTTGCATTACGGTGTTCAGCACCATCGTCAAAGTCGTCCTTGTTGCATGCCATAAGCCAAGCTAAAAATACCAAAAAAACAAGCCTCGGGATTTGTTTCTGGTAATGTGTACATATAACGCATTAAATGTGAGTCAACAATTTGACCTTTTAAGTCTCCCTTGACTCCCACTTACAGCGTGACGTTAATGTTTTCACATGATTTGCATAAAGTCGTATTTTACTTCTTTGTGTGTATGGAAGTAAGGTATGTATGTGTAGTTATGGGAGTTATTGAAATAGCCGTATGTATACCTTTCATACATTCTAAATAGGATTAAAATGTGTACTAAAACGGTAGATGGCTTTATGAACCAAAATCTCTTTATAATCACATTATTTTTCATAAAGACTGACTGGTTAAGTCCAATTGAGCGTTGGAGTGACAATACTGAATAACAAGAAAAAAATATAAGAAATCTCAACTACAATGTGCGTACATAAAATGTGAAGTATGGCTTAGTATAAGAGTACTTGGAAAATATTGTTTTTATACCCTACACCTCAATGTCAAAAGTTGCCGAAAATTCATGTAACACCGTGAAATATTCATCGTAGACCCCCCATGTGGCATACCGAAATTCATATCTTGACGAAATGAAGCGATAAACAATTTTAATCAATTCCAGGTCTCAATTATGGACCAATTATCACGATATTTTGAATGGAGGTCGTGTTCCCACTAGAGTTGGACAATCTCGTTCAATTGAATGATCCGGTTCACTGTCCTCGTTCACAAACGAAACATAATAAAAAACCAACGTATGAAATTAAGTATACGCAGTTTTGTCAAAGATATTACCGGTGTCCATTGAACGAGATTGTGATCCGGATCATTCAATTGAACGAGATTGCCCAACTCTAGTTCCCACCAGAATAGAAACGATAAGTTTTTGGTGGACTAAAAACAAAAATTTTATCCGTACCGGTTCTGCTGGTAGCAATGATGGTCTGAGCGATGCGAAATTTAAAATAAGGTTTGGGTTTACGACTAAGAAGAAGCCTGCAATTTAACATGATGATCATATAATATTTAGCGGTGAAATGGACCAACAGTTTTGTGGGAAAATTTGTAAACATTTTTGGTATAATGACTATATCTTTAATTCTGAATGATATGTTTCACCTCCGTTAGTTATATTTAGAAGAGGAACTCTTGGCCTTTCCATTGGGTGAAATTTACTATTGACCATTGTGGGAAATTTGTTGGTCCAAATTTTAAATTCTATTATTTCGACAAATTACGAGCACGAAACTTGAAAACCAACTCTTGACCTCTTCCTTGATGCAAATTATATCAATAATAAATGATGCAAAAATATCAATAATTAATTATAAGATAAATTCCGAGGAAAACAGTGCCCAGAGAATGTGGTGTAGGGTATCACATGGTCGACCTCGTCCGAATATAGCCCTCTCTTTCTTGTTTGATAATGAATATCAAGTAGAAATAATTTTTTTTAATTAAATTTAAATTTTAATTTATTTGCAACATTTAGGCTAGTTCAAATTTGGTTTATGTCCCGAATTCTGAACGAAACAGATCAGCTAAATGAACGAAATGAATTTAGTGAACAAGGTAGTCGAAATGAACGATATAAGCGAATGAGTTAAATATGGTTGCGTTCGTTCATTTCACGGAATCGTTCCTTTACCAGTTCGTGCATTAACTCCAATAACCGATGAAAACTAAATCTTTTGAATTGAGTATCCGATTTGGCCGAAACTTTTCATATTGTAAAAATTTTTTCCAAACATACAGCATGTTATAAGAAGGGTTATATTTGGTACCTCATGTAGTTTAAGGGCTGTTTGAGGATTGTTTTAAAATTTTTAACGAAATTCTTGTGGCCCTGTTTACAGCGATATAATCTTTTTCGTTGACAAGTCCATGTTTCCTGACATTAGCTCTAAAGAATCCACTGTGAACAGCTAAAGTGCTTGTTGGTCACTATAACCATCGATAGCAGTGATTAACATTGCTGCAATAAATACTGACTGAGTTAAGCTGTACAAATACTGCGGCCACCAACTATGGCTTCTAAATGGAGTTCTCGAACCAAATTCGAAGGTGGACTATATCGGTCCAATTCTTCCAGTACCTCCCGCACAAATGTTCAAATATTTAGTCTTAAGCACAGGTTGAGGCCTGTTCGTGGATAAATGTTAAACGTTATTTCGGATAAATCTCACAGTGCACATTACATTGTATTATACTTATTATATCACAGGCTGAGGGTATATCTCTGTCTTCAAATCCGACTGATAGATTTTTTGTTAATGGTACTTTTAGCTATAGGATGGTAGCCTATATCTAAAAGTCTCGGTGTGCCCTGCTATTCCAATGGTACGGAAATTTAGAATAACTAGAGAACTATTAATTTCTGTGACGCACAGTGTTGCCTCTTCTTTGGACAAAAATAGGGGTTGGAAAAATAGAAGCAGCTAAAAAACACAGATACATGCATCTGAGTCATAGGTATTGGAAAATGCTGATGAGGCTGTATTTTGTGTGCACGACAGATTTATTTTTCAAAAAAATAACAAATTCCTAATTAGGACTTACGTATAAGGAGCCTATTTGTCTAATTGTGGGTTTTGACACCATTGATAACCACCCAATAAATGTAATTTAAAATGTTCTTCAATGAATGGAACATACACACAGAATCTCGTGTTTCCATAATAAACTGCATTCCAAGAAATGATAAAGAATAAAATCATTAATTTTTATGTGTGAAAACTACAATTTCGTACCAACGCAATTTCGTTATTCGGAAAGTACCATGTATCCTTCTTAAGAATGTGTATGGGTGTGCATGAAATAAGTGTTTGATGTGTGGTAACTGTAGCGAAGAAGAATGAATATTCTATATGCAAAATTAATTTACATATGCAATTAAATGACGCGCCAATATTCATATATACGAAAACGTTTTACCCATTTTTTCATACAGAACACATGCAAAAAATGTACATCGTTATGAAGTAAGCATAACAATGTGCATATGCATATTCATGGAAATATGAAAATGAAGAAGAATAATAGAACAAGAGTGTCAATGGTAAAACTATTTGTATTCCAAATTTTACAATCCTTCTTAATAATGTTAATACATGCAATTTTTTTGGATAATGTGATGCACCAAATATCCATAATCTTAAGAAGAAATTTTGAACATACGTACCATAGAAATGCGTAAGTGTCTGATTTCGACACTCATGAGCCACTTGCAAAAAACAAAAACAAGTATAAATGTGGCTTGCCACTTAAAAAATGAGTATAAGTATCACTTTTCTCTCAAAAAATAAGTTATCTAAAAATGGGTACTTTTGGACACTCGCGTATGCTTTGCCGTTTTTGGTACTCAATTACATTTATTGTTGTTTGAAGCCTTATCAACAACCGATTGTCTTATGTTCACTGAGAGAGTGAGAGCAAAGAGATACTTTTTATTATTTTTGCATTGTTGTGATCTTTGCTTCCAAATTTTACAAACGTTTTTTAAAGTACAGACATAGACAAAACAAAGTATAGTCGACGGAATGTTCTCACGGAGTATTTTCGAATTGTGCAATATTTTTCAACAAAAATTTTCCGAAAGTAGCTCAAGATGTGATCTTTTAGATAAAAAAAATCTTCTAAAAAAGTTTGGTATCTCTTTAGTAAAAAATTCACGAAAAATGGCTTCTTTTGTTTTGTTTGTTTATACAATTTGTTTTGTTATAACAATACGTCATTCCCCTGCAAACATGTTTTCAAATTTTTAATAGCTTAAAGATAATCTGCGATTCGCGGGGAAGATCAATTTAATCGCGGAAGAGCGCGCCTAATGATAACCTGCGAATCGCCGACATAAAGTAACTGTGTCCGGGAAGCGAATCGCGAGGAAGAATCGCAGATTAATTATCTGGAAGATCTTCAGAAGATCAACATGTAAAGAAAAATTAAAAAAAGAATAGAACAATTGTTTTTTTGTTTCTTTTATTTGTTGTTTAGTTTTCTGCTTTTCTTTTCTGCTTTGTTATGGTTTTTAATTATTCCTTTATGTTGTGGTTATTTGTTATAGGCACTGTGTACTCAGTACTGTTTCCTCAGTCAATATGTTGTCTTTTGGTTAAACTTTGCAAAACCTGGACATGTGTGGTTTGTCAATACTCATAATATTACACGTGCCATTTATATCGAAGTTCTGAAGAAAGTGTATATGAGAATTATATGCAACAAAATCAAAAATTTTAGTAACAATCATCTGTTGCTCTTCCAGAAGAGTCTTCTGTGATTCCCAACGGCGATCATTTGAAAAATGTAAGAAAAAAATGTAAACAATCACCCAATGATCGCCGTGGGGAATCACAGAAGATTAATCTAAGCGAACAATCTTCCAAAAATTGAAAAAATGTTGGCAGGGTCTCAGTTTTTCCTTTATGTATGTAACTGTAAAATTACAAATTGATTATTAATTATAAAAAATAAAAGCAATAACTTTGCATTTTCTAGTAGTGGCTAGGACTTTAAAACGTTAGAAGAAAGAAACAATGTAAGGAGTATACAAAAGTACACGGAATAATCCGAACATAGAACATGATAATTTTTATAATGTTTGTAGTGTTGGATGTGCTTCCACTTGTTAAGCCACTTGGCAAATTATCTGAAATTAGACAGCACTTGCGAGTTTTGTATACAGTGCAAAATAGGATGGACACTTATTTTACTCTGTTTGCACACGCAACGGCCGTGAAGCGCCGTAAGTGTTTTTTGTGGTAATGGAAAATATACTTGAGAGCAAGAAAACACTTGTATCAAAAATCAGAAGACCCAAAAACACTTGAGTGTACTTAATGATGATCTCTAATGCATACGGATTATATAAAGGACAAATAATACCCAAATTTGGTTGAAATCGATTTAGATATACCAGATAAATACAGATGTCCCCATCCTTTTTAATGTGTATATCTGACCCCAGTCATTGTATGCTAACGGTAACATTGAAATTCGGTATTTAAAATTCATTTGATTTAAGGAAATGCTTAATATTGGACATTTACCCCACTTCATTTCTTTGAACTTGGATAAATGTACAAATTCACCATTCCCGTTGCAAAATGGAATTGCAGGGTAAAAAACTATTTGTTAAGTTGAGCTGGTAATAAGCGGTATGAATGTAATTTTATTTGCTGAAAACGATTCTAGAGAATGCAACGTAAGCAAGCAACGAACTTTTACTTGAAATATTTAAACAGCTCTTTGCATTTACGTTGTTTTTCACTCATTTCTGCTTATTTACGCTGAGTATACAAATCAAATAAAATAATGCAATAAAAGATAGGAAATATGTGTATGTGTATACTTGTAAAATAATTAATAGATTATGCAATTAAAGATGAAAAGAAGATTTTTTTGCTTCCAGCAAAAAGGGGAAAATATAAAGGGAAAAATATTCAGGGATAAAACTGTGTAAATAAAATAAATTACAATCATACGCAAAATTAGAGAAAAATGTAGCACTTATCTTTGTTAAGTTAAAGAAGTCTATTTGATTACGTACCATTGATTGCCATGTTATTACGATTAACTCTCTACATTGAAATTCTGCAGTACATAATAATAACTTCTTGGTTAGAAGGAAAGGCCGTAATAAAAATGAATGTGGATATTCGCAATTAAATTATATTAAAGGGGTGTGTACTGTGTTATTACACCCTGTGTAAAAATCATTGATGGCCAGGGTGTAATGTTATTTCATTTTAATAATACTTGAATAAATCCACTCGAAGACTTATGCGAAACAAACTATATGTAATGGGCATTTATGAATGACATAATCATAAGAAAAATATCAATAAGTGGTGTTTGAAATTTCATGAGTGGGGATTATTTCATTACATTAGTTGAGATATGTATTTTTCAAAATTTTACCTGTTAGGGCAAAGATCATTTTAATATTAATTGGAGTTGAGCTCTATGATCGAATATTTTTTCAAGTGAAAAAAGAAAGTCGAAGGTTCGAACCCACACAACCACTAAATTATGTGACCTTATTTCGCTATTGGTTTAGGCAGCTTATCAGACATATTATCGGCTGTGGAGTGGCTTCTCTGGCAATGCTTCGAAACTTACACTTATCGGAATTTATTGTAATACTGTAACTGCAATATTGGAATTATTGCCCAGTCAAAATAGACATTGAAATAGCAACAATTCCCACAGAGCTGAATTTTGGTGAAGAGCTAGGGCTTGCCATTAGAAGCAACGTCCTAAAAGTCCCCATCGATCCCATGTGTGCGAAAAAAGTTATTCGGGGTCAAAGGTCAAATTTAAGGGTTTTTGGTTTTCGGATTTTTTTTTAACGGTTGATCTAATCAAAAAGTGACTAAAGTAAATATTGTAGACAGAAAAATTATCTACAAGTTTGATTTTTATAATTTTTTTTCCTAGACGGTACGAGTCTTGAGATATAGCTGTTCTAAAAAAACACATGATTTTTATGCACTTATAAGGGAAATATGTACATATTCATACGAACCGGCTAAAATAAGCAAAGTAGAAGGTCTGTCCTCCCACAAAATATATATTTTCTTGAAGAGCGAAATTGTACCTATCTTTTAAAAAAATTCCAACAAAATCGGAGCGTGTTTAGTAGAGTTATTCAATGTTAGAGTCATTTTATGCAAAAAAGCCCATTTAACCCACATGTGTAATCGAAAGCCCAACGGGAACAACCCCAACGAAAACTCTCCGATTTTTTATTCAAGTTTTGTCCGAAGGTATTGTTTGCTGCGCTGAACGGGTTAGACCCGGTTCTACTGAACCGATTACTGCAAAGTAGATATCGGTTGAAAGCTTATGGAAGTACCTAACACATAGTGTCGTTACTTTAACCGGTTAACCTCATAATGTACTTTCGCGGCTAATTTTTTATTTGACCTTTAGATCGCCATATCTGGAAAATGGTAACTCTTTTTTAAAAATCATAAAGACCACTCTTGTAGACAAGTTTACTTTAGCCGTTTACTTTAGCCGGCTTTTGCTAAGTCTTACCGTTTTTGAGAAAAATTAAAAACAATGAATAATGCCTCAAAAAATGACCTTGACCCCGAATAACTTGTTTAGCACACATGGGATCGATGGGGACTTTTAGGACATTGCTTCTAATGGTGAACCCTAGCTCTCCACCAAAATTCAGCTCTGTGGGAATTTTTGCTATTTTCCTGTTATACGCATGTCTATTTTGCTGGGCTATTAGGAGACTATGCTTTGCCAAGGCTTCCACGACAAACGCTCTTTAGCGCAGCCTTCGGAATTTATGAGTTTGACTTTGAACGCTAACACGTCATGATAACAGTTTTCATATGTTTTCGAAGACTTTATGATTGAAGATTTTTTCAATTGAAAGCCGAAAGTTCGAACCCACACATCTACTAAATTATGTGACCTTATTTCGCTATTGGTTTAGGCAGCTCATCAGACATATTATCGGCTGTGGAGTGGCTTCGCTGCCGATGCTTCGAAACTTACACTTATCTGAAGTTATTGTAATACTGTAACTGCAATATTGTAATTAAGAGACTAAGCTTTGTCATCGATCTTTGATTTTTAAAAGGCTTCCACGACGAAGGCTTTTTTAGCGCAGCCTTCGGAAGACATAAGTCTAGCTATTAACGCTAACACGTCGTGATAACATTTTTCATATGTTTTTGAGGACGTGGGTTCAGACCCCTGCCTGGCTCAAGATGATTAATTTATTTATTTCCTTTTTTTTTTGAAAATTTTGTCTGTTGGGGCGAAGGTCATTTTGCATTGGAGATGAGCTTTACAATCGAAGACTTTTGAAAGTAAAAAATTCTGGCATGACTTCCGTAACTTGTTCTCGGGTATATTCGTGTGGAATTGTGTTTTCGGGTAGCTGCGAATCAAATAAGCAATCACGGATAGTCCTGCCTGAATACTAATATTATTGCTTCCCAGTAAGTGTGAAGGAAAGAAACCGTTTTTGAGAAAAATTAAAAACAATGAATAATGCCTCAAAAAATGACCTTGACCCCGAATAACTTGTTTTACACACATGGGATCGATGGGGACTTTTAGGACATTGCTTCTAATGGTGAACCCTAGCTCTCCATCAAAATTCAGCTCTGTGGGAATTTTTGCTATTTTCCTGTTATACGCATGTCTATTTTGCTGGGCTATTTGGAGACTATGCTTTGCCAAGGCTTCCGCGACAAACGCTCTTTAGCGCAGCCTTCGGAATTTATGAGTTTGACTTTGAACGCTAACACGTCATGATAACAGTTTTCATATGCTTTCGAAGACTTTATGATTGAAGATTTTTTCAATTGAAAGCCGAAAGTCCGAACCCACACATCTACTAAATTATGTGACCTTATTTCGCTATTGGTTTAGGCAGCTCATCAGACATATTATCGGCTGTGGAGTGGCTTCGCTGCCGATGCTTCGAAACTTACACTTATCTGAAGTTATTGTAATACTGTAACTGCAATATTGTAATTAAGAGACTAAGTTTTGTCATCGATCTTTGATTTTTAAAAGGCTTCCACGACAAAGGCTTTTTTAGCGCAGCCTTCGGAAGTCATAAGTCTAGCTATGAACGCTAACACGTCGTGATAACATTTTTCATATGTTTTTGAGGACGTGGGTTCAGACCCCTGCCTGGCTCAAGATGATTAATTTATTTATTTCCTTTTTTTTTTTGAAAATTTTGTCTGTTGGGGCGAAGGTCATTTTGCATTGGAGATGAGCTTTACAATCGAAGACTTTTGAAAGTAAAAAATTCTGGCATGACTTCCGTAACTTGTTCTCGGGTATATTCGTGTGGAATTGTGTTTTCGGGTAGCTGCGAATCAAATAAGCAATCACGGATAGTCCTGCCTGAATACAAATATTACTGCTTCCCAGTAAGTGTGAAGGAAAGAAATCGTCGCAAAAAGCAAAACAATATTACGAGCTGCATTATTGCAGTCATGAATCGATACAGGCGTAATGGTAATACGGATAATAAAAACAGCTGATTTGTAGCTCCACTCCAGTAAATGAATGAATTACCATAATCCATGTAAAAACAAAATGTGAACATGCAATAAAATATATTTTGTTAGCGCCTAATGAGATTATATAGCCGATGTCTATTGGGAGAAAGGCGAAGGGAGTAGGGTATTATATTTTTCTTGTCAAATTAAGTTTATTATATTCCTTTAATTAATTCCAATTTTTCAATTTAATTAAATATTAAAAAACTTATCTCCCGGTGAAATAACAGCTGTTATTCTCAAATATTTTGAATTGTTCTTAAAATCAAAGGTAAAACATGCAGGCATTTAGGGTTTTTCATGTTACACCATAAATACGGCATTAAATGCGTAAGGAAATTACAAATTATGTTTTACATTAAAGGTAAATACCATTAAAATTCATGCCAAGGATCATTGCCAATAGCTTTTATACGCATGACTTCAACACGTATGATATTGCTTCATTAACGGACGATGCTGTGATATACATATGTATAACATGCACTACGTAAATTGCATAAAACCCAGAATAAATGATATATTACGGTTGAAATCATTAAATTTCCGTCAAAGGCTATGAAAAGTTCAAAGAAAAGAAAACACAATGATGAAGAAAAAAATGTTAAGGAAACAAGCGGAAGCTTCTTTATGTGTTTCATGTACATGATGTAGCAAACATATGTATGTATATGCATGTATTGGAGTTGTAAGTTGTGTTATCACCCTGCAGGATAACAGGATATGCAAACGTACATTTTTATCTTCATATAAATGTCCACAACACTAAGGAATATGTAACAAATATGAATGCCGTGAGTGTTAACAATGAATGTTGCAGAAACAAATTGGAAGCAACCTCAACAAAAGGAATTCTATGATGACAAAAATAAGTATATTGATATGTGTTTCGATGTTTTTAATGTAAAATTAATGATTTTGTTCATTTACATGTTTCCCTTTTATATACATATACCTTATATATAAGGTAAATGCATTTTTCAACCTTACAAGTGCATTTTTTCTTTAAAAAAGGATAATACCTAAAGAAAGTTTAATTAAATTTATTTATTAAGAAATTGATAGCGAAGTTTTCAATGAATTCGATCATAAATGACTAAAAATAAATTGTTATTTAAATTCTAGGATAGACATAGGAAACACGATAATCGAGAGTGTACATTTTCCAATGGAATAATATTCTACCCCATATATTAAGCTCTAGGGTGTTATGCAGTTGAAACAATCTATCCTAAATCCATAAATAAAAAAGTATGTACTTTGTGGCACGATAAAAATACCATACATTTTAGTAATTTTGGAAAATATTCTGTACAGAAACAGTTCTAATTATAGATAAGATAGTATAAAGTCATGTTGACTTATTAATAATTATCACGGGAGTAAATATACGGTTTGTTGATTATTTTATTTGCCAGAGGAAAAAAATATTATAAGCAAAATATGTATAATTTTAAAATTAACATACAAATCTGAAAATCAATAGACAAATATTTAATGTTTTTCAAGTACATAAGTCGAAATATGTAGTTTTATTTGAAAACCACAGCAATATATAACTCGTGCAGT
The DNA here is from genome assembly GCF_047663935.1 of Musca autumnalis. Taxonomy (NCBI): domain Eukaryota; kingdom Metazoa; phylum Arthropoda; class Insecta; order Diptera; family Muscidae; genus Musca; species Musca autumnalis. The sequence goes on along the minus strand of NW_027411755.1, from coordinate 82,645,761 downwards.
CTCTTGTTGACTGTGAACGTTAACGACCCGCTTGAGCGATGGGCTAGATCGGCATCGGAAACTCGTCGATTCTCAGCGTTACAGTAACTAGTTCCACTTCTCACCCCTCACAGTGCACTCAACTGTAAACTTTAACATGGGGATGTCATAGAGGTAACCAATTGACACTCTATGCATTACCTGTAGGTGGTATTGTACTAGTTCCAGGTTTACAGTCATATACCAGTTTATTTATAAAAAAAGTGGTGGGAAATAGTCACAACTGACGCTTCGTCGTTTACTTGGGGATATATAGGTGTCAATTGGTTCCCTTCGCATGGGTCAATTGTGAACTAGTACCACTTACCTCTAGTATAGGACTATTTAAATTGCGGCAATTGGAATTGCTAGCGGGTAGAGAGAAGAAGAGGGGGATTTGCATATTTCCTTCGTATTCCTTTTTTATACCAGAACAATATGTACGAAGATATTCAGTCCATCAACACTAGCTTCTGTTATTGGATGCTTCATTTATATTAAAGTTATGAAGAAAATGTAAATGTGAATTATTATACAACTCGTCGTTTAAGTTAAGTTAATTAAGTCGCAATTGACGCCCTTTCGTTTACTTGGGGACAAAAAGGTGTCAATTGGTTTTCTTCGCATTACTTAGGGGCCAATATTTGTACTAGTACTGATTAGAACTAGTTCTGGACTACTTAAATTGCGACAATTGAAATTTTCATCCCCACAGGGGAACGTGCGCATTCTCATTCTCTCCCGTCTGTTTTACCGATTTTCTCATAATGAGCAAACAACAAACCGAAAAACAATCAACTAAACTACAATATGAATTCGATAATAATAGACTATTATCAATATTATCTATTGGACCAAAATTTTTACTAATGTCCAGGATAGAAAGCGAAGAAACATTAAAAGGAGTTTCTCCTTTCTTCATCAAAAAAGTGATTGACAGTGTTTGCGGTGAAATAGATATTTGCAAAAAACTAAGAAGTGGTGATCTACTGCTAAAGACAAAAAATGCAACTCAAGCAACTAAGCTTGTTAAACTAATATCTTTGTCGCCTGATATCAAAGTGAAGGTTACTGAGCACAGTAACCTCAACTACGCTAAAGGGGTCATTTACAGTAATGACCTCCGAGATATTCCAGAAGAAGAGATTCTGGCTGAACTAAAACAGCAAAATGTTATTGCTGTTAAAAAAATAATGAAGAAAAAAGAAGAAGATCTTGTTGAAACAGGTCTTCATATTACCACCTTTTCAACCGCCAATCTTCCTGAGTCATTAAAAATTGGCTATGAATCAGCCAATATACGACCGTACATTCCATTACCCTTAAGATGCCGAAATTGTCAACGTTATGGCCACTCATCAAAATTTTGTACAAAAGATGCTACCTGTATTGTTTGTGGTGAACTGGAACACATCTCTGATGATGAATTAAAACCATTACAGCAAGGAAAACAACATCTCAAATACCATTAGTGGACACTAAAAAACCAAATGAGAAAAAAATACAGATTCTCCCTAGAAATACCTCAAAAAGAACTCTAAAAGAGATTAAAACATCGCTATCCAATGATGCAAAAAACATTGCAAAAGTGACAACAATGATTCAGATGAGTAAAACAGCAACAACAACACTATATTTTCTCTGTAACGGGAAATTTATGTACTCAATTACTCAAATGTCTTTTAAATCTCTTTTTCCATTACTATTTTACTCAATTACTTTTATAAATGATGAGTATACATTGTTTGAGAGAATATTGAATTATAAATATGCCTATACGTATTGCTCTTTTTATGTCTCTTTCAAGAAAATTTCTTATAGCAATTTTTTCTCGTATGTAACTTTACTCATTTATTTATTTACTTTACTCATTTACTCACATATTTGTTTAACATCATATTATTGCTTAACAACCTATAAATCAGAGCTGAGCAAAATCGAGAGAGAGGCTAATTTAAGAGAGAATTAATATTTAATTTTTCTTGATGTTTCATTACTTATTTCAACATTTTTTGAACATTAATGTTGTCTAAAATCGTGCACAATGCAAATTATTAAAAAATATAAATAAAAAATTGCATAAACTTTTAATTGTTTATGGTTCACAAAAAACTAAGAGTACGTTTTCACAATTTGCCTGTGTGCTAGCACACAGGCGTGCTCACCCCTACTATAAATACTATGATCTCATATCATACATCTGCAACGTATTCATTTTCTTATTTTATTTTGTAGTTCTCTTAAATTTTACAAGTACTCTTTATACACATTTGAATTATAATCCATTTATTTTCTCTTATGACTCTTAAGATACTCCAATGGAATATAAAAGGTTACAATAACAATTACTGCGAACTACAAACACTTATTAAAAAAATGAATCCATCAATAGTGTCCTTGCAAGAGACACATTTTAAAACCACATACCCTATACCTATACCAATTAACTTTTACCTATACAAGTCCAAAAATTCTGCTTTGTTGATACATAACTCCATACAGCACGAATACATCGCCACCTTTGATAATCTTGATACTGTAGCAGTAAAAGTATTTTCCAAGCAAACGTTTACTATATTTTCAACATATATTAACCCTTTAAAAAAATATTCCCTTTCAGACCTCGAACAAATTTACCAGCCTTCATATTATCCTCTTCTAATCACAGGTGATATGAATTGCTGGCATAATTTGTGGGGATCCCCAACACACTTTTCTACACACAAAACCTTTACCCATATTGACCTAACATTTGCATCATCTTCTCTTGCCATTCACACGAACTGGGAAATAGACACCGACCTTCATGGTAGTGACCATTACCCAATTCTAACAACATGTTTCTTTTCCAATAAAACAGAAAACAACATGCACTACAAAGCACTATTTAACACAAATAAAGCGAACTGGAATACATATCAAGACCTATCCAATAAATATTGCGCTGAATGTCCATTAAGTTCTAACATTAATAAAGAAGCAGCCAATGTACAAAAAATTATACTTAAAGCAGCAAATGAAGCCATCCCACGATATCCTCTTATTAAAAAAAAACCCTTTGTTCCGTGGTGGAATCGAGAGCTAGACGACTTGAAAAAGGAAAGAAACTATCTTTTTAATCAGTTTAAAAGAAATTGTACAAATGAAAACCTTATTAAGTATAAAAAACTGAACGCAGTTTATAAAAGAAAACTTAAACTTTCTAAAAAAGCGTCAATCGAACAATATACAGCTGAAATTAACCAACAAACTCCATCAGGTAAAGTCTGGACGAACATCCGAAGATTTTGTGGAATAAATCCCAAAACTGGGATCCACTGCATTTCTGACAGCATCAACACAACAATTACAGATAATCATGACATTGCAAATGCCTTTTGCAAACATTGGTCCGACTTGTCACTCGACTCGAATTTCCCCCAAACATTTCAAAATGCCAAGAATATAATACATCAAGGTCCCAAACATTTGACACCTTGTAAAAGTGCTGAAATGATAGAAAATAAAATATCCTTCATAGAGTTTTCTTCCGCAATGAGAAAACTTAAAGGAAAAACACCGGGAATAGATGGTATAACATATAAAATGATAAATAATTTATCTCACACGACAAAAACAAGAATCCTCAATTTATACAATGATATTTTTTCAACATTTATTCCGCAATTATATAAAAATAGTTTAATCATTCCTATTTTAAAACCAAATAGCAATAAAACATCAATAACTTCCTATCGTCCAATTTCCCTGAATCCATGTTGCTCAAAAATACTTGATAAAATCATGGCCAACCGCCTCTGGTGGTTCGTAACTACAAACAAGTTGATAAATAATAACCAATTTGGTTTTAAAAAGGGAAAATCAATATCAGATCCTCTTATTTATATCGACTATTTTATAACAAGATCTCTTAGAACCAGTAGTCATCTGTCAATTGTATCTCTAGATTTTGCAAAAGCTTTTGACAAAATCGGAATCCACACCATTTTAAACCAACTCGAGGATTGGAAAATTGGACCTAAAATATATAACTATATTCGAAATTATCTGTTGAATAGGAAAATAAGAGTCAGAGTAAACACCTCTTTTTCAGAAGGAATGAAACTTGAAATTGGAATCCCCCAAGGATCTCCTCTTTCAGTCATCCTCTTCCTCATAGCTTATAACAGACTGTCACAATCAATACAGTTACACAAAAATTTAGACTTCTTTGCATACGCTGACGATTTTGTGATAATAAAAAAGCTAGGAAGAAACTGTAAGCAGGATATAAACATTGACTCTTTAGTGTCCGACATTGAAGAGTGGTGTGAATATTCCGGAGCAGAACTTTCCTTAAATAAATGTAAACATCTACACATATGCAGAAAGAAGAATTGCACTCCAATGTTAAAATCTAACACTTTCCAGATACAGTCTGTTGATAATCTAAAAATACTCGGAATAGTTTTCAATAAGCGTTATAATTGGGACAATCATGTAAATCACTTAACCATTTCATTAAATAAACAACTTAATATTTTGAAATGTCTCTCAAACAAAAAATTCCGCTGTAGTACCACATCATTGGTTTCATTAATAAATCCATTGATATTATCTAAAATAGTCTACGGCATTTACCTGTATGGCAATACCTCTAAAAGAAACATAAACAAAATACAAACTATTTTTAATTCAGCTTTAAGAATGTGTCTTGGTGCACACCGGACAACAAAAATTGCAAATATGCTGTTTGAAGCGAACTTATCCACCATAGAAAATTACAAAAACTTATATACTTGTAAGCTCTTCAAAACAATCCTTATAAATGATGGTTCGCCTTTACTACAACTTTTAAACAAAGTAAACAAAACAAATATTTTTAAATCAACGGACTCAGTCTTAAATCGCATAGTATCCATTTGTGAGGAATATTCCATTTAATAAAAAGTCAAATATAACTTTCAAACCATATTGGAAATTCGACCCACTTCTTATTGATACCTCTTTAAGAAGGTACAATAGGGATCATACCATCAATGAAGTATATCAAAACGAATTACAAATTATTGAGGAAAACTTAAAAGGATATACTTTCCTATACACGGATGGTTCCAAATATAAAGATAATGTTGCTTTTAGCGTGATTGAAAACCAACATATTATGAAAATCTCGACATTAGCTGAATACAGTTCATCTTTTTCATCCGAAGTTATAGCTATACATGAAGCTCTTCAGTATGCAAGAAAAAATAATAAAAAATATGCTATATTCACTGACTCCTTGTCTACTTTAGACTCAATCTCAAACCTCAACAATACCGATTTTTATATATCTTCCATCAGGAACATCCTAATCCAGCAAAGCCCTAAGTGTAAACTCATTTGGGTGCCAGGGCATAAAAACATATCTGGTAATGAAATAGCTGATAAAGCCGCAAAATTGGCGGTTCATAGACCATTAACCGCTACTGAAAATCTCTCAGTAACAGATATAAATAAATTCTTTAAATCAATCTTCCATTTGAAACGGAACGAAATCTGGGATATGACTTCCAACTGGTACAAATCACTAAACTCTGACAAAAGCTGCATGTTCGACTATCTTCGGGTAAACAATTCGCTGACAAGAAAAGATGAAATTGTAACCCTTCGTTTGCGTCTTGGTTACTGCAAACTTACGCACGATCACATACTAGACAAACAAAAAGATAAACTATGTTGCCTTTGCAAACTTACAACATCTACTATACAACACTTTGTAACATGTCCCAACTTAAAAACTCTAGAAAAAAATCATCTTCAACATACAAATGTTGTTGATATTTTAAAAAACTTAAGTAATAACAAAAATGTTCTTATTAATTTTCTGAAAACTTGTAACCTTTATTACTCCATTTAAAATTTCTCACCATTATATGTAATTACTTAAAATAAGATATTAATAATATCATAATTGTACAATATGTAGTTACCTGTGTAAGCCTAAGACCTCTGCAGTCATGGCTTCACTCTCCCTTTATACTTGTAATTTAGTTATAAGTATAAACATGAAATAAATAAATAAATATAACTCGTGCTCTACGTTATTAGCCTCTCTTTGTTAGATTTTTTTCCGACATTCAGTCACCGATTGTGAATTTACATTTGGGATTCGATAATAATTATATTGAAAATAAGTAAACCAGAAATAAGGTCAAAATATTGGAAGGTGTGGGTGTGGCATGCTCATATAGACGACATTTGATTTCAAATTTTGGAAAATACGTAATTTTTCCAAATTTCTGGAAAAAGAAATAGATATTTGTCGGAAACTATAACATATATTGTGTTTATTATTTTTTGTTAGGTAGGTAGTTTTATTGCCTTTAAAAAACCTTTTACTAAATTACTTGTGTAAAATGTGTGTTTTTTCTATACCGTTTCCCGTTTTTTACACAAATTGACATTTTTAATTATATGAGTTTTTGTATGAGTTATATGAGTTTTATAAAAACCTGAGGAGTATTTTTTTAATTTTTGAACAAATTTAAAAAATTTTGAAAACAAAAGATTCTGGACCATTGTGCCACGTAATGTTGTCTTACATTTCCTGTATATCAGACAAATACAACTTTTAAAAAATTGGTGTTGCATGAAGCTCGAAACGTCGCACAGAGGGGTGAAATCTCAAAAAACGGAGATTAATTCAAAAAAAAAGAAATTCAGTTTTTGGTATAACTGTCGTTACATGGTTATAGGGTATAAAACTACATGTCTCTAACCCAAATGTCAAGATCATATGTTTTTTTACTTTTTTACACGTTGTTAAAGTTGAAGAATTTTTCACAATTTCAAAAGTAACATAAGAAAATTAAATTTTCTTGTGTTTAGAGAGTAATATCTTTTTTCTGTGCATCAAAAGACATTATAGAATAGAATCGTCAACTTCAGGTAGTTATCAGAATTTTAGAAAAATATAATTATTATTTTTTTATTGAAGAAATGGTGAAAATAGTCATACATTAACAATCTGGGAGTTTTGTAATAATATATTTTGTATTCGTTATTGGAGCTCTGGTTGTTATTTGTATATTGTATTTTTGTTTAGTGTTTTGTTATATGTTTTTACTCTACGTACTACAAACTATTATGGATCGTCAGGGTGATATTGTTCTTGGAAATTTAGGATAATTTCTTTTCAGAAAGTAGTCCTTTTTATGTACATAGAACCACTGAGAAATATGTTTTGCTAAGAAATATATTTTGATGTATACTTATAATTTTTACGATATCTATTCCAAACCTTGTAAAAATTCTCCTAAAGGAATGGGTACGATCTTCAAAATATGTCAAATTTGTCTGCTCCTGTGTATAGAGGTTATTCCAAAGTGAGAATTTATGGGGACGATGTTTCGTAAAAATAATTTTAATCTTTTCAAAATGCACGATTTACAATTTAAGCAACTTTAGTTTCAATTTGGCGACATTTCCTGAGTATTTCAGCCATGTAAACTTCTCTGCAAGTGGTGTCTTAAGACACGCCGTTCGGACTCGGTAATAAACAGTAGTCCCATATCATTGAGCTAATATGAATCGGGGTGCACTCATTGATATGAAAGAAGTCTCCCCTGTCCCATCTGGGATGTTTGTGGAACAATTATATAGTTTCAATTTATAGCTAAATTGTTCAAAAAACACAAAATTTTACTGTACCTTAATATGGGAGATATACAAAAACATTGACCTATATGGAAAATTTTTCTCACAATAAATTCTTACGCACTCAGAACTATAAATACTAATTTTCAGAAAAATATACTAAAAAATGTGGTCATGACCCTCGAAATACATAAAATCCGGAGATACCCTTATATGGGAACTACATTTAAAGATTGATCTAACTTTATAATTCATTGCCAAATATTAGCTTAACCAATAATTGAAAATATTAGAAGATTAAGATTTAATCAAATAAGAAATGTAGACAAAACCGTACAAACACTTTATATTTTTATGGTACCCATTTATGAGGGCTTCGCAAATACCTCTCCAATCTCTTAATATGCACCAAAACTGTGTTCCGTTATATTGATTGAGGCTTGAACATTCACAAAAATATTAACATTAGATCATCCAAATGCTTCCTTGAATTAATCTCCGTTTTTTGTGATCTCACCCCACTGCGCGTCGTTCAGACGCTGCAATAAAAAGGAATCATTGAGCTAAAAATAGAATCGGACTGCACTCTTTGATATAAAAAAAGTTCCATTATCTGCTCTTCATCTAACATAGAATGAAATCAATCAAATCTAACTTCCCGAAATTTGAGCAAAATTTTCGAAACGAAAAGGAACAAGAATCTAAAAAGAAAGAAGTAATGCCTTTTGGAAAGACAATGTTATAAATTAAAAATAAATTAATAACACATAAATAATATTTTGATGAAAAAGTCTGTCCTATTGGTTCGCTACATTTCATTCCCAAAGGATCCCTAAAAGATCGGTTTGAAGATGCCTACAAGTAGCGACATCATTTCTTTCCAAAACAAAAGAGTATAAATATCCAAATTTTTGTTATAAAAATAAGAAAATTACAAATTAAATGTAAGAAAAGCAGAATTTTCCATTTTCCAAATAAGACATGAAAATGTCATGCCAGAGGGTTGACGAAAATGACATGCCAAAGCATTAGTGACTAGGACATGTCAAAGCATTGGTTAAAATGACATGTTAAAACATTGGTGAAAATAACATGTGAAAGCGTTGGTGAAAATGACATGTAAAAGCATTGGTGAAAATGAGATGTCAAAGCATTGGTGAAACCCACATGCCACAGCATTGGTGAAAATGCTATGCTATGGATCCGAAAATGAATTTGATCTTCAGGGGGTCACGCTCATATACAATTAATGAGTGAAAATGCTAAAAAGATAACATGCCAGATCACTTGCACTCATGATTAAATATCATCCTTGACATAGAACATTTTACTGGGCGGATGTTTTGCCTGGTCGGTGATGATGAGTCAGTCAGTCACTTATCACCCAACTGTTTTATATGGATTTATATATCTACATATATTACCTATTATATTCTATGTATACTCACGGTTTTATTTACATATATTATATGATGGTGCTGTCAATTTCAATATTTTTCTTTCAACTTTTATCAAGTTGCAATGTTGATATAGCACTGCCAATTTTAAAGTGTTTTCATTTATTTGATTGTTCTTTTCTGGTTCGTTTTTCTTCTTGAGTTTTGTTTCATTTACTCTTTTTAAATGCTCTTCTTATGGTTCGTTGAAGCTGTGAACTCATCGTCAGAAACAATATACTAAAAATACATTTACAAACCGTTCTTTTTGTCATGTCAAAGTGTTCTTCTTTACTTTCATTAACAGCTCATCTCAGTCACCTTTTTTAAAAAAATCTATAGTAAATCGGAAAGCAAGAAAAAATTAAAATCTAAACATTCCCTTTGTGAAGTTTTAGTTAAACTGCGAGAAATTCTTGTGGGGAATGTAGATAATGAGGCATTGAACTAGTATTTTTTATAATAATTACCCTGGACTAGTTAATGAATTACGTTAAGTAAACAAATTATTGAGCGCTAGTGGCAAGGGACGGACCTATGAAATAATTATTCAGGGACACTCTACAGTGAGAGGCCTATTCAAAAATTACGCGCTATTCAGGGAAACTCTTCAGTTAGACGATGAGGAGAGGAGCCATTTCCACTTAAGCCACTTCCCAATTACAAAACCAACAGAACTGATATTGAAAAAAATCCAACCATTATAACCATTATATATATCAGCAAAAATTTCTAAAATCGTATTTTCCATTTCAAAAAAATCAAAAAAAAATGTTGATACTACATCTATGATTTTTGGTACATAGATGAAGAAAAAAATCGTCATTCCAAATCTGTTTTCGTTACCAACATTGATCGTTGCGCGCAAAAGATATGACCGTTTCAATTATGCTAATTAGAAAAAATTCTAAAAAATTCGCGGCTTAATATAGTAAGCTGTTATATCCTATTATCGTAAACTGAATTCGCACCCTTTGCGATGATGCAAAAAAAAATTCGAAAAGCTTCAATGGATTCGCGAAAAAGAAAATTTGTTAAATAATTTCACGTATTTACAAACATATTTTTGAAACAATAGCGCTTATACTTACAAAAATATATATAAGACAATTATAGCAGCATCCAGACATTGTGAGGAATAAAATGAAACATAAGTCGTGAAGTTTGGAGCTATAGTATTCATGTTATTTCCAAAAATACAAAGAAAATATGACGAAAAAATAAAAATCATGTTATTCTAATTTTATTTTTTTATGGTTTTATAGGAAAGGTTGAAGAAAAAATTTTTCAGTTCTTCGTCTTTTTTCGTCAAAATTTCGCCCAATAGTGAAGATATTCCATTGCAAAAAATTTTTCGCTTATAGTTTTCCTATTGGCGAATATTTTTAGAACATTATATTAAATCACAAGGAATTCCAATTGTGGCATAACATTAAAATAATGTTATATTGAATATTACAACATTTGAAACGCATATAAACCGCGTAATAGTGAAAATGACATGATGCGCATCCGATTTTCCAACACAGCGAATCAATCCCTTTTATTTGGTGTACAGTTTGTGAAATTCCATTTGGGGACCACGATGTAGCATCAGTTGCATGTTAGGGTGCAAAAAACAGTAAAATGCCCATAATTTCCACGAAGTACATTTGCATTTTATGCGCATCCGATTTCAATGATCACCATTAAAAAATACATCATCCTATGTCATTTCAATGCGATCCATCAAGAACGGTGGATGTAGCACCGCACTCAGTTTTTAGAGAAAATTTATTATATATCCGGATTCGCGAACGTTTTTCAAAATCTGTTTTCGCACATTTTAAATATGCGTTTCGCTCTATTTATCTAAGTAGGAATAACACATCTAAAACGCATCTAAATACGCGATATTTTCAAAAACATTTTTTGCAGATTTTCGAAATTTGAGGGGTATCATATCCGCCGATATGGTGGATGGATTTAGACGCGCAAAGGCTTCTTAGATTCAGAACGTAAAAAAACTAAATTCACGCGGGTTTCCACTGAAATCGAATGGCATTTGTAAATTTTGAATCCAAAAAACTGTCTTTTTAGAACAAATTACGCACAAAAATTTCGACTTTAAGCTGAGATTGTTGTGAACCTTTGAAGGCTACACGCCCGAGTTATACATCAAAAAATGCGTAATCGCGAGTACTACAATGTCATAATCAGTTTTTAAACGAGTACAGTTGCGCATCCCGATTAGAGCAAAAATTCAAAAAACCCAATTTTTCAGTCTTCAAAATGTCAGCATCCGTTTGAGATTGATGCATTGGTTATATTAAAAAATCATACATTAGAATCTTCCTCTCTGAAGTGTATTCTTTAACTTCTTCTTTGAACATTATACTCTACATTGTATTGTAAAGCCACTAATTGAAAATTGACTTAAAAAAACTAGTTTCCTTCAACGATTGTTTCCTATTTTTTTACATTAAAACGAACACAGCTTCCGCTCAAATTACTATTTTAAGAAACCCATCGGTGAATCGGGCTAAAACAGTTTATTTTACCGAAATGCGTCCAAAAGTTATGGTATAGTAAAACTGTTCGCGAGTTACAGTACCCCATACATCAGTTTCAACATAAGTTAATTTTCTACAAAAAGGTCGATATGTGCGAATTGGACATGGAAAAGTTTACCATTAATGCGCAAAAACTTACGTATACATAAATGTAATTTCCAAAATCGATCTTGGTCTGGCTTCTTAGAATGCTATCGAGGTTGATGGTATTAATGTACAAGAGAACTAGACATCATAAGTTCTGAGCTAAAAGGAATAAATAATACATGACAACATACATATCGTCACCTGAAATGCCCAAAGATGTGACCGTCAACGTAACCCTTTGAGGGTTACTTCTTTGGGCATTTCAGGTGACGATATGTAAATGTGATTTAATTATCAGTTCAAATACAAAGCCACGACTTTCCAGAAATCGAGAAATTCGGCTTTTAAATAATAACGACTTGGTTGGTTCTCATATAATTATTTCTGTGAATTACTAAACGGAATGATAAACTTAAAATACCCTGCATAATCTTGTGGATGGTATAGAAAGGAAAGTTGAAATCTTTCCTTCATCGTTTCAGCATTTTTAATGTTCATATAACGTAAATAAAGATACATTCCATTTAAAACGTCTCTATAATAGTCTATAACTCACAGACCATAAAAATCATTGACCCTATACTAAATATGTTCGTATTGGCAATTTAAAAGAACACCAGCTTTTCATGTGTAAGTCATTTATGGAAGATTGCGAAAAAAGGCTCTGCACATTTAGAACGTCACATAAACTAAAACCAGAAGAAAGTTTATATGACAATTTATGAAAATTATTGGTCATAACTTGCACGTAACTTAAACAATTTACCACGCTTCCCTACTAAATAATACTGGAATGCAAGTTCAGAAAATGGACACCATTAATAGCAAACAAAGTTCCAACTTCTGTTTATACATCAATGGGATTCTGACAATGTGATCACATGAACATAACATAAAGTTTCAAGAAAATTGGCTATATTTTGTATATTTATTTCGCTATAAATTATCGAGTTAGAAATAGAAAAAAAATATTTTATGTCCTTGTTATTGGTAAAATAAGTAGCTCGAATAGTTTATTCCAAATAGAAACAAAACGTAGGCAATGATAAATACATGAGACAATCACGAATACACAATAAAAGAATATAGTCTAATGTTCAGTTGTAACTAAGGAACGTGGTGGAAGGACAAATAATAAAAACAACAGCAAAAATGTCATAAAAATATTTAGAATATTAGGCGTAAGCATGAAATGATGAAAATAAATCGTTTCCTTAGTGGCTTCATGATAACACCAGTCAACCAAGCAAACAAAACGGCCATAATAAACAACAGCAACAACAACAACAACGGCCAAAAACCATTATCTGAAGTGTTCATGTAAATGTGATAAAAATATTTATCCATCCCCTAAAACAATAAAAAGACAAATGTTTATTCATGCTCTTCAGTCGTCAACTTTTCAAACTCACACTTAAAACAAAAAAGAAAAGTCAATAAATGTTTTTCTTCTTGTTTCCCTCAATCCTCAGAAATGTGAAAAATAAATTGTTTGTAGCAAAATTTTTAATATTTACAAATTATGATGGTTTGGTAATAAAACAAACAGCCTAACGGCTTTCTTCTTTCCTCGTTCCTTTAAAAAATAGGTGTTGTTTGCTTTTCAACAAAGTTTTGTTTTTTTTTCGTATCTCTGGTTTATGTAACTGCCTGTGATAATTTACGATAAATCTGATGTGGAGCGGGATTCTTTGTTGATAATAACCCGAAAATGTATGAATTCATGGTTTTCATGTGATGGAGTTAAATGGATTTTATGTTTGATGAAAATGAATGCGTGATGTGATTTAAACAAACACAGCATGTATATGTAGTTGTGAAAATTTTCAAGAGGCACAGTGGAAAAATTAGCTTTAAAGCTCATAAAATGTTCGGTAGAGTTTTATGGAAATTAGAAAGATTGACTTTTGTTAAGTATGTTTTGGTTGGGCTTTTTGTGGTCACATTGTGTTTTTATTGAAAATATTATATATTTTTGATAATTACCTATTATTAATGTTAAAAACTGAACTCCACAACTGTTCAAAATGACTTCTTGAGTGACTAACTAGTGAAGATGAGTCGTAAGGGGGGATATTGAGGTATAACCCAGATTTCACAACTCGCTTTTTAAAGGTCACTAAAAGTGAAAGAAAGGTTAATTTGGCCTATGGATTTCGACGTATTTTAGCAACTTGTGAAAAAAAAACAATTAAAAAAAGTATCCCAGCAAAAATTCGGATCGGTTAGTCATTATGTAACCCATTATAAAGGAAAATAATAAAAATAAATATTTTTAATATTTTTTTTTTATTTTTCAACTTTTAGTGGCCATAGAATAACCAGTTATTCTAGTACTTGTAGAATACTTGTATACAATCGTATGTTTTTCCGATTAATGTACATTATACGACTGATGTCATAAATATCCATAATATAATAAATAAAAAATTATAATAATATTAATAATTAATTAATAAATACAAAAAAAAACTAATTTCGAAAAAAATGCATCTCTCTGAGTTTTTATGCGTCCGCGAACGTGTTAAAATAATGGGATAGTAGAGGATAGTAGAGGGTTTGTGTCAAGATTACCAAAAAGTACTATAAAACCCATTATTTGGTAATGATTTTTTTTTTGCTGGGATCAGTCGGCTTTGCCGACAGAGATATAACCTCAGCCTGTGTGAATGTTGAACTTTTGTTTGGGAGGTGTTCTATGTTGAACTTTTGTTTTGGAGGTTTCCTTATTCCATATTCGAACTGTGTCTTAGATTCGCAAAAATATTACGATGTGTAAAGTATGGACCAACTCGGTTACTGCCTTCGAGAGTACCGGGCGCACCATTTTAGCGAAAAGTTGTGAGATTTTGTGGGGGAGGTAACTGAAGGATTGGACCGATATGGCTCATCTTCGAACTTAAACTAAGTTTGTACAAAATATTATGAAGGCCAGATTTTTAGAACCAATCGGCTGATCCGTTCGAGAGTTATCGTGCGCTCCAGCCACTACACATGGTGCCAAAGGTTTTTTTTTACACCTTACAAAGCGATTCGGGAGCAGCTCTTAAACTGCACTTTTCCCGATTTGTGTTTCGCAGAAATATTACGATGCGCAAAGTATGGACCAAATCGGTTATTGTCTTCGAGAGTTATCGTGCACACCATTTTAGCGAAAAGTTTTGAACTTTGGTGGGGGAGGTACCTTCAACCTTAAACTATGTTTGGGCAACATATTACGAATGCCAAATTTTGGTCCGAAGCGGCAGATCTGCTCGACAGTTATCATGCGCTCCAGGTAGTCAGACAGACAGAAGTACGGACATTGCTAAATCGACTGCAAATTGTCTGAAACGGATTTCGTTCAATCATACTTGGGGTCTAAAATCATTATTTCGATGAGGCACATTTTGGCCGTATAAAAGTGTATATACTCTCGTTAGTTTAAAGACTGAAAGTATGAAAAAACCATTTCAGTTTTTATATTCGATTGTGGAGGAAAATATAAAAGTGCAATTAAAAGTAAGAGTCGGCTTGATTCAGGACAAATTGTGCGTTTAAGGCAGCCAGAGTACAATTATTCATAAATAATGTATGTGAGAATAATGTGGCTAAAACATTCCAAATACCGAAAATCGGGAGGACGTGAACCTGTACCAATCATTCTCTGCGGGAGTAATTTTATCCCCTAAAGATGGGATAATGAGGTTACAACCTTTAAGAAAATCTAAGGGGTCTATATCAACATAAGTACGTGCTCTGAAAAATTCCGCAACTAAGACCAAGTACCAAGTTAGATTAAAGTACCAGGTTAAATCTTATGGAGGCTATATCAAAACGTGCAGGTATGTCCACAATTTTCGATGGAGAAATTTTTAACCACTGTGAACAACAATTGCCATGTTACAGCCAATTCAGGTGGAAAATGTAGTTACAACGTGAAAATACCTTAAATCTGTTGGTACCCTTATATGGGGTATATATCAAAACGTTGACCTACATATATATAAATTTTTTGGTAGAAATGTTTTAGCCTCTGGAAACACATAATACCAAATTACAACCAACAACTGCAACATTTTTTAAAGTAGTGCGTCGCATTATATAGGGTCTACATCAAAACCTGAACGTGGTAGATATATTATTTAGCCTCTGGAAAAACAAAATACCAAATTACAATCACATCAGAGAACTAACACCTTAAAATTCCCTAAAGAGAGTGACTCGTCGAGTTAAGTGGGAGCTATACTAAAACGTGGACGTGGTAGAAATACTTTTTAGCCTCAGCAAACACAAAATATCTAATTGCAAACAATTTGGTGGTCAAATAGGACTAATACCTTCTAAATAAATTAATTGACGCGTAGCGTTATATGGGGACAAAGCCAAATTGAGGACCTTATAAACAATTTTTGGGGGAAATGTTTTTCAACCTCTGGAAGCACAAAATCCCAAATTGCAACCAATTAGGACTAACCAACGGGACTAATGCCAAATTCCTTAAAGCGTCGACTACGTCAATACCAAAAGTTCCACGACCTACCATACATTTGACCAAAATTTTATCCACCTACTTCAATTCGTGGATATATCGATGTAGAATGCGCGCTGATCAAGAAGAGTTAAAAACGGAATTACAAACTTAATATATCCTCCATTATATGGAGGAGGGTATAAAAAGTGATAGCATTTAAGCCACATCTAAAAATGTGATGCGATGAAGAATAAATATAACAGCTCTCTACTCTTACCAACAATGTGAGCTTTTTAAGATTTTAATTGTGGTGACCAAAACGTCCTGTTTCCACTGTTCTTGCAATCGAAAAATCCCACAACTTCTTTTTTTATATCTTAACAAAAAACGGCAATAATTGCTTTTCATATATGCGGTTATAGTGACTACTTATCACACGTTAAGGGAAAAAAACACAATCGATGGCGTAAAAATGTATCCTTTCTGTTTGCTGTCAGCACTCATAAGGGAGTAATGGTATTTCCTCTTTGCAAGGATAAGAAAAAAATAAAAAGGCAAACATAAATAAAGGCAATGACAAATGTAGTGGGAGGTAACGGGATTTATTTTGTGTACACTGAAGAGTATTTTAAAAACAAATATACACAATAAAAATTTGCAAATATTTATTATGATTTATTTTTTTAGCGATGCAATCAACCCAACCACCTTCCATCACTACATGGGAAAATACAGTCAGCAGTAACAGTGGAAGGCCCAATATGTACTGTGCAGCAACATCATCAACAACACATTGCTTGCCATCATATGATTTGCAAATATTTTAACATCCTATATGTGGCCTGCTTTCTGTCCCATCTTGTGGACTTTTGTGGATGATGATCATCATCATCGTAAATTCTACTGTTTTGATATTCATGACGGGTATAGCCACATGGATTTTGTTGTTTGGGCCTTAGTGGCTGTTCTGTGGATTGGTGTGGGCCATATGTAAATATAACATTCTATAAACCACCAAAGTTAAGAGATGAAATACCAAAACAAAAAATCACCATAACATATATTTATTTTTGTTTATTTGTCTCTTCTACGTTTATTTGCTTTTTAAATTCATCATAGACATAGTAAAAAACATAACAAAATGCGTACAAATTGTATATTTCTATATGAAAAGAAAAAAAAAACATTGTGGGTGGTAAATGATAAATTAAAGCAATGGTACTCACCAGCAAATACCGATGTAGAGTTGTGTTTCGGATCATATGGACACACAGCCTGGCCATTTTTACTTGCCTCCAGGGTATAATTGTTCTCGTTGATTATATAAGTGTGACACTGGGGACGAAATGAATTTGTACCGCATACAAATAAACGTCCTGGCGATGTCACGACCATGATGCGTATATAATTTTGGCACGCCTCCTGC
Source organism: Musca autumnalis (assembly GCF_047663935.1). Taxonomy (NCBI): domain Eukaryota; kingdom Metazoa; phylum Arthropoda; class Insecta; order Diptera; family Muscidae; genus Musca; species Musca autumnalis. The sequence continues at coordinate 82,628,169 of NW_027411755.1, read as the reverse complement.
AAAAGACACAAATAGAAAAGAAAAAAACCATCATCATCAGGACATCATGGTTTAAAATGTGTCAACAATTTTTGTTTCCTCTAGGCACAGGACATAGCAGGAGGAATAAATACTACTTTTTTCGAATAATAAATTGAAAACGGAACTTAAAAATGGAATTGCGCAAATCGACAATTTTATATTTTGTCATATTATTATAATGTCCGGTGCTAATTGCCCAGGTATTGAATTTGTATAAAAGGTATTTTTAATTACTGGCACGTTTTTGTAATATACATACATTTTAATATATTTTGTAAAACACGTTTATAGTTGGTTAAATGCAAAATATTTCAAAATTGCTAAAAAGTGCATACATACACATACAAAATCGGAGCAGTCGAAAAAATGATTTTAATAAACGACGAATATAAAATAGGGAGAAAACAAATCTTATTTTGTGGCAATGCTACGAACAGTAGAATACTTTAATAGCTCCTGTTTAGTTATTTGGTTATAATTACTGAATATTAAGTTGTAGTAGAAAATTGCACAAGAAAGGGATGTAAAAAATCGATACAATTTCAGTCTTTAATTAATTAGGGACAATCTAATTCGTAGTTATTAAAATCATCTGGCTTTACTCATTGCAATTTTCTTAGGTCGTTCTAATTAGAAAATATTTTTATTTTATTTAATTATATTGTTTTTGTTGTAGAAAATCTCAAAAGAAGGATGAGGTACTAAAAAAGCCAATTCAACCTACTTTTATACTCTGTCCATAAAGTATCCTTGAAATAGTCTAGATCCACCTTATAACCTCCATTTCATTGTTTAGTGACTCTGTCCTGAATAATAGATAAAAGAACTGTGGACATAACAATTGCAAAAAAAAAAACCAAAGAACTTAAAATGAACCACACATCCAAAGGAAACAATACACTCAGCGGATGCAAAGTTAAATCCACTTAAAATAAGCTTTACTAACAAGGCAAAAACAACCTATATCATCAAGTATGTATGAAACAATAATAAAAACAAAAGCAAAAAAAAACGGACAATGTTGTTCTAGAATGCATGCTCGTAAAGGGATAACGTATGTATGTATGTGTACTGTCTATATAAAAAGATACGTAAACAATTGGATCAAAGCTAAAGGACGTACATATATTTCCGCCCACCGTTTTTTATTCTTGTACGACACTCAAAGGTAACATGAAACGTTTGTTGTTGATTTACATGCGAATTTTACGTTTGTGTTCGTACATCGGAGCACATCCAAACATATGTAGGAATATCTAAAAGTAAGACTTCTATATAGTAGGAATCAAAGTATGGAGCTGTTGTGGCCAAACAATTTAGTATTTCAAAATATTTAAGAGATTTTATAACATGAAAAGCTGTTTTATAGAATATCAATCTTATGAAGGCGAGTATTTGAAGTATTATCAATCATGTACGAATGGAAGTACTCGTAAGTAATGAAACTGAAACCGCGAAAACACTTTGTTTTGGGATCCGTCATAACAACAACATCTGCAATGTTATCACATTAACCGAAATGCCATTTCTTGAATAGGTTCGTTATTTTTGAACGAAGAGAAATTTTGCCAGAGCATGTATTTTAGCTTTATGTATCAGATTCCATCAAAAAACTTATTTCGATTTTCATGTGGGTTACGTCTTCGGGCATTTATGGTGACGATTTGAAACTATTGTATTTATTTCATATAAAAAAGTAAGGTAAGGAATATATAATATAATAAATTCCGAAGTGTAGTCTAAATCTTGATCTAAAATCGTAAAATACAATTAATAATGTGAATATTACATTATAATCTGGACCACTTTACGCTAAATTTACAGATATGGCTCTCATATACATGTTATGTATATATATATATGATCGATTCGTTTGGTAGTAACACATAAACATGTGTGATTGTACGTTTATATGAGATTTATAAACATACATATAAAAGTTAAAATATGTATTTTTGTTAAAAATGGAAATTGCGAAATTTCTTGTATTATACTTCAGCCTTGGATCCTTGAAGATCAGTCAGCCATGAAGTCACTCATCGCAAATTTCTTATATATAACTAGATAGGGTTTATTTCTTCATAAACTGTTATTCAAGGATTTGTCGATGATTTCTGGGTAGCAATTTAATTATTGAATTATGCACTTATCTTAAACGTTAAATTCCCGAAAACCCGCCAGATTTGGTATTTTCTCTAATTCGTAAAAAGTTAAGCCATACATCTTACTACAATATTTTCAGTGAGGTACAGTAAGGCCCATCCAAAATGTATTTTTTTAATTAACTCCTAGACTGCACAAATAAACATAAAATTGTCGTTATTTATCAAAAAATATAATGTATAAAAATGCTTAATGTCAATTATCAGACTGTGATACACACCAACATTAATTCAGGAGATCCCCAGTGCGTATGACTGTTAATTACAATATTCATTGTAATTAATAAAAATCATACCCACTGAGGTCCAATGTTAAAAAATACAAAATCCTTATAAATAAAAATTAAATGGCGTTCGTTGGTAATTGCATCAGTTGAGAACGGCTGGACCGATTTGGATAATTCTTTTTTAAATGTTCGTCATAATCCAACTTAGGTTTTTATTGCAAGAAAAATTGACCACTCCCACTTGTTCAAATATGTTGTACGCGGGTCATTAAAAACTATCTGGCCTAGGCAACACGCAGTGTCGCCAGACATCATTTGACATTTTTTTTTGTAAAATTTGACAGTTTTTGGCCTAAGCGTACTCAGGACAGTTTGACATACGAACACATTTTGGTTGTTTACAGGACTTGAAAAAAATCACTTTGCAAAAAAATGGAATTTCCTTGTGAACAGTCTCGTCTTTCAAAAGGGCATCGATCAAATTAAATCTTTGTATGTCGATAAAGGACCATCCTATAGCACTATGAAATACTGGTTTAATGAATTTAACACGCAGTGTCACCAGGCGTCATTTGACATTTTTTTGGAAAGTTTAAAGTTTTTAGCCTAAGCGTACTCGGGACATTGACTTCAAAAAAATCACTCTACAAAAAAATGGAATTTACTTGTGAACATTCTCGTCCGATAATTTTTCATAACGTGGATAATCACGGCAAAGGTGCATCGATCAAATTAAATCTTTGTACGTCGATAAAGGACCATCCTATAGCACTATGAAATACTGGTTTAATGAATTCAATCGTGGCCGACACTCGCCAAAGAAGCGAAGTTCGTTAGGGTCGTCCAAAAACGGTCGTTGCCCGACAAAATTAAGCCGTGCGGGAACGCATAATACAATGTAATACACCGTGAGATAGAGGCATCCTTGGGCACCAACTAACGTTTGATATTGCATGAATGCTTGGCGCCAAAAATGGGTTTTTCTCCTCGGATCTCGTGTTGATCGGTGTAAGAAATTTCGAAAAAATACGATCGAGGTGCTTCAAAAGACCTTTATAAGATGGATCCAGGTGACGAATCATGAAACTATGCGTATGATCTTGAAAAATTGCAGCAATCAGCAGAAGATGCTGTAAAAGCGTTCAAAAACCATGTTTTGGAGGTATCTCAATCAAGCCACTCTAAACAACTCAACACATGGTCGTACGTCAAATTGTCCGGAGTACGTTTAGGTTAAAAACTGCAAACTTCCCCAAAAAATTTCAAATGACGTCTGACGACACTGCGTGTTGCCTAGGCCAGATAGTTTTTTAGTGACACTCGTATGTACAAACCTACTGAACCGATTTCCATGACATTTGCAGGAAATGTTCAAGGCTTGTCGTGGTAACGTATATTTTATGAATTTCGGAGGATGTGGCTTTCTTTTAAACGATATATGAATATACCAAACATATGATTATATCGGTTTCAGTACTAATTTCGGGAGGCAAAGGGGTTGTGTCTCCGACCCAAGGTGCATATTTGGAGCCAAAATCACGGACCACGCCCACTTTCATAAATATGGCATATCTAGAAAACTGATGACCACGCCCACTCTTTTTCCAAAGCTACTGAACATAATTTCTTTAAATTTTCAGAAATGACCCGTGGTCTAAATTTTTATATATTTTATAATCGTTATATTTGCTAAACTAATAGTGCATCGGCTTTCAAATTAATTTTTGAGACAACGGTAGTTACACCTCCGAACAAATGTTCTTTCTTGGTGCCCTTAGTCCCGACCCCTTTTTAAGTAGGTTATATCTCGAAAACTAGCGAACCTACATATTTTCATGATATTTTGTGGAATGTGCCGTAGTACATGTAGGCATGAATTTCGGAGGTGGCACGTCATCTTCCCTATTAGGAAAAAACGAATATAAGTATTTACAAATGTCCTTAAATGGTGAGTTTCACGGTCCATCAGCTATGAAAAACTAAAAATATATAAGTCTTAATAAGCGGATGAATTCGACTCTACCATTTTTTTAACTTTTTTAATTAGATTACTTTAGGATAAAGACAGGGGACATGGACAATAATAAATCCTAAACAGCATCAATGGGCGAAAAAAATCCGACAAAGTCCGTAAGAGAAAAGAAAAGTTGCACACGAAATCTATTGATAAACTTAAAATCCTCAATGAATAACTCGGTTTCACAACTGACCCAAAGTAATTGAATTGTATTGCATATAAAGTAGTCTTAAAAACTCAATACGACGGGCCAGCAACGCGGAACGGGGTCTGCTAGTATCAATGTAAATATTCAAAATTATTTTTGAATTTTATTTTCAACCGATTTTAATTACATTTTTATTTTCGAAAGCTTACTTATGGCTGTTTCACTAAGACGATTCGAATACAAATTCGTTCGAACTATTACTAAACTTCCCAGGGGCCTGAGGAATCCCATGTTAAATTTGAAGGCTATATATCAAAAATTAAGCGAATTATAGCAAAATTGGGGAAAGATATATATAGGGGTTATATCCAAATCTGAACCGATTTTTGCTAAAATCAGTGAAACTACTCAGGAGCCTAAGAAAATATCACATATTAAATTTGAAGGCTATTCGATTAAAATTGACCGAGTTATAGCAAAATCGGGGAAAGATATATATAGGGGCTATATCTAAATCTGAACCGATTGTTGTAAAAATCTGTGTAGCTACTCATGGGCCTAAGAAAATAACACATACTAAATTTCAACGCTATTCGATCAAAATTTAACGAGTTGTAGCAAAATCGGGAAAAGATATATATGGGGGCAATATAAAATCTGAACCGATATATCTCAGAAGGTTGCAAGGATGGGCAGAATGCTTTTACACATTTTGATTTGGAAGAGTTGCCCAATTAACGGAAAACAGGAGCCAAGGTGGCAATCAAAAGATCTGCTCTACTAAATATTAAGAATTTTGAATTTTTTTTTATCAAATTTTAATTTTGATTTCTTGATAACGGTACATTGCCCATGTGCAGTTTATGTCAACTTTTTGTACTATAACGTTATATTTATAGCCCACTCATCAAATCCCCATCCAAAACTTTTAGTATTATCAACAAATTTTTAATTTTTAGAAAATGTTATTTTAAATGTCGGCTAATTTTCATATGATTATCGCCTTAGATTAGCTGGGAAATATTTTTCATATTTAAAGAGCTATAACATTATTATGGATGCACATATCGACAAAATTCGTTCAGATTCCTTGTATCGAATGTGTTTACTGTAGGAAAAAAACATAAACATATGTAAAAGTTAACATGACATTTTTAGATTTTTGTTCACGCGGCAAAACTGTGCGACGTGTCTTAAGACACCACTTTGTAGAGAAGTTTTACATGGCTGAAATACTCAGGAAAGGTCGCCAACATTACTGAGGGGTATTTTGCCACCGCTGAAAAATGTTTGATGTTGCCTGGCCGGGGAATCGAACCCAGGACCTTCAGCGTACAAGGCGGGCGGGCTTACCATTGCACCACGGTGTGATTGTATATTATACAAATTAAATTACTTTGGATAAAATGAAATGTTTTTGGACGTGACAAAAAATTTTGGCAAATTTTAGATTTTTACGTTCCGGATCTAGTACATCATTACCAATTTTTCTAGTTTTGTGTCATAGTGCTATCGATTCGCTAACATGTACAAAACATCTCAAACGAATTTACAATAACACAGCAACAAAAATAGTCACCAGTTATATGTAAACTTTTGGTAGAGTTTAGATCTAAAGTATTTAAACGCGTTTGCCATAATTAACTTTACTTCCTAATTTGTGTCGTTTCTCAGGAGCTGAGTTCTGAGATTCGTAAGCGCTGGGTAATGACAGATAAAGAATTTCAATTTTTTCCAATTTTGTGCAGATGTGCTTGTAGCCCAGGGTGTCCTGTAAGGATGTCTGTTAGTCTACTAATGTCTGTTTTTCGTCATCTTTTTGATTTTGAGATAGTATTTTGCCCATTATTTAAAAAGGGCATTATTTGCCCATGACTTTAACTCTAGACGCGCCGCTATTAAATGCTTAATATTGTCGAGGCTTACCGTAGTTTGTTCTCTGGCGTGTTTTGCCACATGGTAGCTATTTTGTTGCCCCTAATCACTGCTTGCCCTGGTATCCATATAATGTGCACGGAACTGGGCTGGGAGTAGTAGTTACGCAATCTAATACAGTTTCTGATTTCACTGTCTTCGATGTTTTAGCCTTAATTGCTATTTTACTGCCCGCTAGGACATTAACAGTGGTTGTTGGTTGGAGTTACGACCAATTCACACATTATGTGATGGCTCGGTGTTCCGCCTGACGGATAGATAGCCGGAGAGAGGTTTTTGTGTCGTGCCCACTTCATTGGCGTTCATTGACGTTTCATATTCCTTACATTACATTTAACAAAACGAAATATTTAAAAACTATAATTATTTTTTGATATATTAATTGTTTTCTAAACGCCTAAAATTAGAGATTGCAAAACGTTGCGAGTAATATCTTGGGAACTCTAAACATCAAACGTATACCCAAATAAACAGGCTGAGACTGAGTTTATATCAGCGTTAGTTTATATTAGAGTGAACGCTTTTCTTTCCACAATTGAAAAAGCATGTACTCACACTATGACACCCCCTAAAGTATGCAATAGAAAAGTATAGTGCCTATCACTAGTATATATTAATTTGTCTACATCTTGAAAGAGGTTAAATATTTTTTATTGAATATTTTGTTATTTAGAATAAACTTAAAAGAATTGTGAGCAATAAAATTCGATTTGATCATAAAATCCTCCTATCTACTATCAAGTAAAGTGATGCGCAGCATGCCACCATGGTGCTACAAAGAATACAGTCTACCAATGCTCTAGCGTCAGCATTGTTTTCACATACTCCCATATGTGTATATGTAAAAACAGTTGCAAACTAACAAAACACATAAAAACAATATGGCCAACATTTTTTGACCCTTTTTCCCCGGAAATACTTGCAGAGCTTAACATGATAGTTTTAAAAACCCCACAAACACACAAACAAATGCATAAAACTCCAATCTAAAAAAGAACATGACAAACGGATTCGTAACAACACAACTACGTACATGAAAAATCCACTGTGAAAATATATAAAATATTTCATATGAAATGCAATGCATTCGAGAGCAGAACTCAAAATGAAAACAGAAACAGTTTCGCTCTGTTTTTTACTAACGAACTAAAACTTAATGAATGACTGAATCTGAATACTAAAATATCCTCTTGTTTGAAACAAGTACACACTCCCATACATATATACACACACGCACACACTCTGCAATAGGGACAAGAAAACAATAAAACTAAACAAACAATTTGATGTGCCAGATAAAAAAATAGCAAGAAAACATACACTTTTGCATAGACCGAAACGTTACGTGAAACTTTTTCTTCGCTTTTGCAATCTATGTGACATGTTTTAAATTATTTTGAAAAACAAACTACTAAAAATAGCAACGGATAGTATAAACTAAACTAAAATCTCTGCTTAACGGGAAATGAAATCCCCTTTAGGGTTTGATATGGGCAAGAATTTAAATAAAAATAAAAAAACGGTGGTGAGAAGATTTAGAATAGTAAACAAATTGATTTTGATGTATTTTTTGATATCAAAGTTTGGATGTAATATGAAATTTTGAGGTGTTAGTTTCTTAAACGTGCATATTAGAATGGAGTAAAAATATAAATTCAGAATAGCATCATATTATCAGTTTGCATGATGGTTAAATATCTAGTAAATTTCCAATCAAACTGAGGATAAGTTTTCACACCTATATAAAGTGTTCAAATATATTGAATATTTAAATCTAAGAGTTATTTACTTTAATAACAACATACGAGAAAAAAAAGGAATTTTCTTAAAATACAGTAGTGTTAGTATTTGTTTAAAATTTGAATCGTTAATCAATAGTTCCATATATTTAAGACGTAAAAAATCTTCCTTTTCCTGCTACTTAAATATGCCATTATGAAAGTTTTTGCTCTCGGCTTATCACGATTTTACTTCGGCTAATAACCAACAAAGATCTGCCTACGCTGACCTTTCATTTTGTTATTGTTGCTTAAAGCTATAAAAAGTTATTACTTATTTCTTGAAGGTCAACGAATGAATACAAATAGCAAAGTTTATTTATTTCTATACTTTTAGATGTTTGTGTCGCATTGAACTTGAACCTTTAATTTAATGTTGTTTTAACATGGGGATGGGGGTAGATTGTATTAATGAATTACAAAAAAAAACAAACAAATTAATACTAATTTCGAATTATTAATATTAATATGAATAATGGCGCACAATAATATGAATGAAAACAAAATATGCACTAAAGGGAGGACCCACACTTGCAAATTTCAGAAAATCAAAATAGAATATATGGTAAAAAATTGGTAAAAATTAAAATTCTATCAGAAGAACAACCTCGCCTGAGATATGAGCGTTGGAAGAGGAAAATGTATTGTGTTTGTAAATAGCAGACAAACTAAACCCGTTTTTCTCGTAAATACATTTTGAAATCGGTGCCAATTGTAGCTCAAGGGTACATGAATCTAGTCCTTCATCGATCGATTTATGTTTTAAAACCCTCTTTGTTCGTTTTAGCACCAAAAACAACAGTTTTTAAGCCAAAATTGAAATGCTATCTTTATCTGTCCCCCGTTTCTGAAAAACCTAATATTTTTCTAAATAAGCTAAGAACTACCTAAAGCTAAGAGTTACCTAAATCTGGACCGATTTCGATATTATTTGGACATTGATTTATAGACCAAATGTAGTCACACATTCCAAATTTCGATATTGGATATATCAAGCTTTTTGTAGAAAATTAACTTATGTTGAAACTGAGGTATGGGGTATTGTAACTCGCGATCAGTTTTACTATACCATAACTTTTGACCGCATTTCGGCAAAATAAACTGTTTTAGCCCGATTCACCGAGGGGTTTCTTAAAATAATAATTTGAGCGGAAGCTGTGGTCGTACTAATGTAAAAAAATCGGAAAAAATCGTTGAAATAAACGAGTTTCATTATGTTATTTTCCAATTAGTGGTTTTACAACACAATGTAGAGCTTAATGCTCAAAGGAGAAGTTAAAGAGCACACTTCAGAGTTGAAGTTTCTAATGTATGATTTTTTAATATATCCACTGTATCTACCTCAAACGGATGCTGACATTTTGAAACCTGAAAAATGGGGTTTTTTGAATTTTTGCTCTAATCGGGACGCGCAGCTGGAAAGCTTATTATTGGATTGTAGTACTCGCGATTTCGCATTTTTTAATGTATAACATGAGGGTGTAGCCCTCACAGGATCACAGTAATCTGCGCCTAAACACGAAATTTTTGTGCGTAACTTTTTCTCAAAAACCTATTTTTTTGGTTTAAAATTTACAAACATCATTCGATTTCCGTGGAAACCCTCGTAAATTTAGTTTTTTTACGTTCTGAATCTAACAAGCTACGACGCGTAAAAATCCACCCACTAGATCGGCGGATATGATACCCTTCAAATTTCGAAAATTTGCAAAAAATTATTTTGAAAATATCGCATATTAAAACGCGTTTTGGATGTGTAAGTTCTACTTAAATAAATAGATCGATACGCGTGTTTAAACTGCGCAAACACAGATATTTAAAAACTATCGCTAATCCAGAGATATAATAGATTTTTTCTAAAAATTAAGTGCGATGCTACATCCACGGTTCTTGATGGATGGCGTTAAAACGGCATAGAATGATGTATTTTTTAATGGTGATTATTGAAATCGGATGCGCATAAAATGTAAATGAACTTCGCGGAAATTATGACCATTTTACTGTATTTTGCACCCTTAAATGCAGCAAATGCTACATCGTGGCCGCCAAATAGAATTTGACAAACTGTACATCAAATAAAAGGGATTGATTAGCTGTGTTGGAAAATCGGATGCGCATCATGCCATTTTCATAATTACGCGGTTTATATGCGTCTCAAATGTTGTAATATTCAATATAACATTATTTTAACGTTATGCCACAATTGGAATTCCTTGTGATTTAATATAAGGTTCTAATAATATTATCCAATAGGAAAACTATAAGCGAAAAATTTGTTACAACGGAATATCATCATTATTGCGTGAAATTTTGACGAAAATGCCTAAGAACTCAAAAATTTTTTCTCCAACTTTTCCTATAAAACCATAAAAAAAATAAAATTAGAATAATATGATTTTAATTTTTTTTCGTAATATTTTCTTCGTATTTTTGCAAATAACATAAATACTATAGCTCCAACCTTCATAACTTAGGTTTCATTTTATTCCTCAAAATGTCTGTTATAATTTTTTTATATATTTTTCGTAACTATGATCGCTATTGTTTCAAAAATATGTTTGTAAATACGTGAAATTATTTAAAAAATTTTGATTTTTCGCGAATCCATTGAGACTTTGCGATTATTTTTTGCATCATCGCAAAGGGTACGAATTCAGTTAACGATAATAGGATATAGCAGCTAACTATATTAAGCCGCGATTTTTTTAGAATTTTTTCTAATTATCATAATTAAAACGGTCATATCTTTTGCGCGCAACGATCAAAGTTAGTAACGAAAACAGATTTGGAATGCTGATTTTTTCTTAACCTATGTACCAAAAATCATTGATGTAGTATCAAAAATTTTTTTTTGATTTTTTTGAAATGGAAAAGACAATTTTAGACATTTTTCCTGATATATATAGGTTGTTTGCTGCAGGAAATACGTATCTTAACCGTATGGATACGTATGGATACGCTATATCCATATCTTAACCGATTTTAACCAAAAGCAATAGCGTTCTTCCTATGGCTAAAAAATGATATTCCCTCATTTTCAGCTGAATCGGACTATAAATGTGATATGTACGTTGCGACCGGACGGACGGACAAGTACAAATCGACTCAGAAAGTGATTCTATGTATATCCTCAAAAGGAAGTATGGGTCTATCTCGATTCCTTATGCGTGTTACATACAAATGCACAAAGACACAATACCCCTTACCACAGTGTGGTATAGGGTATAAAAATCACCACTACATTGATGCAAAGTAAGTTGGCATTGATGGTCAAACAACGGAGATATCGCAGTGGTCCCAGAGAAAAAGAAGGCTATTGATTTTGATGATGGTCAGATAATATTCATGGGTGGGAATGAGCAAAACCTAATGTGGAGAAAATGTATCCTTCTATGCTTTTGCTAATATCTCCGCTTCTAGTAGGGATATTTCAAAAGCAACGCTTATCAATGAAAGAAAAATATCATCTTTACAATGATGCAAAGTAGGCTAACGACAATTTTTTACTTGAATTTTTTATGACGAATAACCCAGCTTTTTTAGGTACATCTAAACAAAAGTGACCTATAGAATAATCAAGACATTCTGAGCTTTAAATTTATTCCAATTGCTTTACCAAAAGTGGTCAAATACTAGAGATATAGAAAAGGACGCTCAGATATCCCAATTTCCAATTTATTGACTTTTATTTCCAGTGCGGATATCTCTGCTTCTGTTGGGCATACTCTCAAGGGGTAGCGCCTGATAGTGATACTAGACCATCAGAGCTATAAATTAATACCAAATGTGTTGGCATTGATTGTAAAATATCAGAATTATTGCAAAATGCGCTAAGCTATTCCAATTTTAATATTTTGAAGTACTTATTATAATGAAGTCGATTGTCGACAATGTTCGAATATAAAATTATGAACCCTCCGTTGAACACCTGAGTCTGGCCAGGCCTTTTTCATTTTATTTTGCGTTTCAAACTGGGTTGAAATAAAGCTATGGATCTGAGATTCAAAGTAGCTTCCTGAAATTTTCTTAGCATTCCAACGAAAAACATGTAGTCAAAAGAATCACCAGAAAAGGAGCTACAATGATTTTTTGACATACATACTACATTCGTAACACATGAGTCTGGCCAGACCCCACACATTTTTATACCCTCAGCATTTATGCTAACGAGGGTACATACACTTTCATACGGGCAAAATGTGCCTCATCGAAATAATGGTTTTTAGACGCCAAGTATGTTTGGACGAAATGAGCTTAAGACAATTTGGAGTCGATTTAGCAATGTCCGTCTGTCCGTCCGTCTGTCTGTCTGGCAGGTGCGTACGATAACTCTCGAACGGATGAACCGAGCTGGTCCAAAATTTGGCTTTCGCAATATTTTGGCCAAACTTAGTTTAAGTTAGAAGATGGGTTATATCGGCCCACTCCTTCTGGTACCTCCCCCACAACAGTTCGAAAATTTTCGGAAAATTTGTGCGCACGATAACTCTTGAAGGGAGTAACAGATTTGGTCCATACTTTGCACATCGTGAAAATTCTACCAAGCTTAGATGAGGTTCCAATATGGACTCAATCGGTCCACGCCTTCGGGTACCTACCACACAAAATTTCGGATAAGTTCACTTTAAGACTTGCTCTTGACTAACTTTGATTTCTGTTGAAAATTTGTGCGCACGATAACTCTTGAAGGGAGTAACTGATTTGGTCCATACTTTGCACATCGTGAAAATTCTACCAAGCTTAGATGAGGTTCCAATATGGACTCAATCGGTCCACGCCTTCGGGTACCTACCACACAAAATTTCGGATAAGTTCACTTTAAGACTTGCTCTTGACTAACTTTGATTTCTGTTGAAGCAACTTGCAATCGCTGTCTCAATTACAACGGTAAAAGTTTTTTCAGTGGCAAGTCCATACTTCTTGGGAAAACAGCCCGAAAGTTGTAAAAAAACACCTATGGCACCATAAGTAGTAGCTGGAGAGCACAATAACTCTTGAACTGATAAACCGATTTGGTCCAAAATTTGGCCTTCGTCATATTTTGTCCAAACTTAGTTTAACTTCTAAAATGGCCCATATCGGTCCTCTTCTTAGGATACCTCCCGCACAAAAGTTCAACATTAGTGTCTAAGTGCAGTTTAGGGTCTGTTCGGAGATCCTTTGCAAATTTATACCGATGCTGTTTTTTATGGTCCCGTTAACAGCCATATATGCTTTCCGTGGACAAGTCCATGCTTCCTGGCATACGGGTCCAACAGGTGTACGATAACCCACTGAAATGACTAGTGGGCGCGATATCTATCGAAAAGATATGACTCTCAAAATAAGATCCACTTCCGTAATGCACTATGTCGGTCCATTTCCTCCTCCGCAAAACTTTTGAACTTTAATCCTAATCCACATTTTTGTCGGCAATATGAATTAATATGATATTATCGTTGTTGCACCGCAATAAGTTGTAAAGTTAAAAAATAGACACTATTAATTCAGAATAATACCGCATAATAAAATATAGTGCAACAACTTTTTATACGAAAATGTTAATTAGGTTTACTAAGAAATATAAATATATGGGTCTGGCCAGACTCATATGTTACGAACGTGGTAAACAATATACATAGGTGTCCAACAAAGGTTTAATTATTTTGGTTCAGTTAGCCTGAAGCCATTTTGGTTCAGTTAACCCTATGTCATTTGGTATAAAGTCAGGGTGGGTAAAAACTTTAGTGTCTCACTAAAAGAAATGTTTACCAGTTTTAGGACAGTTGATGTCAATTTGTGTTCAGTTTCAACAAACTCAACATTTTTACCTTTCCTCTTTAATGGATTTGAACATGCGATCTTCAGATGTGTTGTCGGACACACACGCTCTGCGCCACCGTAATCATTACATAGTAATGGGTAAAGTAAGAAGTTTTCCCTTGTACATTTTTTAAGAAATAACAAATTATTTTTCAGCTTACTGGTAAAGCATAAAGTAGCTTGCTTACTTAATTTTGTAATGCGTAATTCGGCTCATGTGGTTTCCAATTTTTTGCTGTGTAAAAAACATCTTAGAAAAAATTAAACAAGCAAAATAAGAATTCGTCTCGACTATCCTGATGACATAAAGGTGGGTCTACAGCATAGATGTGCAAAATGTCGAAAAAGTCAACGATAGCGTATTTCAACATTTCGCTTAAGTTATTTGAAGATAGCAATAAATAAACAATTACGCATTGTTTTTAATTTGTTTTTTGTTTTTAATAATATTATCTGGACAGTATTGCAAACTGTCTTTATGTTTGAAAAACGTAAAAAATTAATGAAAAAGCAGTCAAACTGTAGTTTTTAATACATTTAAGATAACTTTTCTCGATCTCTCTTTTTATTTTGACCACGGTCTATTGTAAGTTATCGAATTTCTGACAGAATATAAAGAAAAACAAAAACAATTATTTATTGCGGAATAAAATATAAATTGTCATTTATCATTTCAATTTTAATAATAAATTTATGCTAATTTTTTTCTCTTATCCAAAAGTGTACAAAAACATCCTTAAACTTTATAAAGCTTTTACAATTAATTTAAATAAATGTTTGTCCATCAATTGATATTCTTTTGAACAACTTTAAGAAATATTGTATTGGCTAACATTTAGAAAGCGGAAGAGGAAACAGACCAAGCAAAATACATACAAACAAGTCACATTGGCAGTACGGTAAACACGAAAACAAACAAATGACACGAAATAGGAATGTGAATAAACCAATATATTTCATCATGACCATACAAATTTATATGTAAATAAATGTAATGTAAATAGTTTTTTATGTACATATGTAAATTCCTGGATATATACATACATATATTTTTTGCTATAGACAAATATTTGATTTTTCCACAACAATACCAAAACAGTGAAGATATTTGAGACACCTAAACCGAAAAGTGAATATTTGAGTCCGCAAAACAACCTCTGAGTACAAAACAACCTCTGAGTGTAAGATTATGTAAGCATCGACAACAACCTAATAATTATGTGAGTATGTGTGTTTTTTATTTTTATGTGTGCAAACTATTATTACGATATTTTACATAAAAATTCATATTGATGTTCATTTACATCCTATTTATTATTGTGTGGATATATTATTGGTAGGGTGTGGTGAATTGTTATTTATTTTTCAAACAACAACCATGAATATTCCTATGTATATACATATATTTATAATATATAGCACTAATGACAAATTTTAAGGTAGAACCCGAAGAATTGAATGCTTATATCCAGGGTCTCGGAGTCGGAGCCGGAGTCTGAGTCGAAAAATATAAATCGACTCCGACTCTGGGCAACAATTTTTCCTAGATATTCGGTTTATTTTATCCTTATATGAAAAATATGTACTATGAGAAAATAATGAACACATGTAGGCACAAACTATATTATACTCAGTTAGAGGATGCGGCAGGGGATATTTACTATCAACGAGCTCTACTATTATCGATTCTATGTAGGTATATTTTGCCATGTCAGTTTATTTTAAATTCGCCACAGAATTTTTATCTACCCGAATTGTTTTTATTTCACGTATTGTTCCTTATATAGGCCAACATTTTTATAACACCTTTAAGTCGGTGGTGCTCAAAATATTTTGTGCATTAGTCTCTCTGAGCGAGTGTTCCCTTTGCTAAACCACGACAGATGAGAATAGAGAGAACATATCGCTCATTTACTCAAACAGTGGCAAAACTCAAAAAATGCGTTTTCTGAGTTAGCAATTTCTATTTTTTCTACGATTCCTACTTTATCTTGTGTCAAATTTTCTTGCTGATATCTCTAAAACTCAACGAGTTACAGTTTATTTACTACGAGTATGGCATAATTCAACACAAAAGTTTTTTGAGTTTATGGAGCACTAGAACACTTCAAATCATGGTTGGTCTTTACAGAAATTTAGCACTGATATATGGCTAGCTATTTGTAAAATATGATCCAAATAGTTATCTCAGTTTTTATGTAATAACCCTTTTACGTTGGGAAGTCAAATTTCAATCGCCAACTTAAAACGCGTTTTTCTCGAAACTGGATTTTTTGAGATGTGTCACTCTTTGAGTAAATGAGCGATATGTTGTTGTTGCAGTCACGTTAACGTATATGGGTGAACTTGGCTGCTTTAAGTTGACAATTTTCAAAGCTTAAAGATTTTCGCACGGGGTAAGGTGCTAGTGGAATACAGCTAGGGTTTTATTGAGTATTCCTTTTAATGGGAAAAGTTCAGGATTTATATTTTAGTTTTGTAGTTGAGTATTATATTAGAACGAATGTTCTCCCAAGGAATATCTAATGAAAAAGTCAACATATAGGAAGAAATTTTAAACTTGTACATATTTAATATATACATATTGTACATATTTAATATTTTACCCTCGGAGTCGTCTCCGGAGTCTGGAGTCGTGAAAAAGTCGACTCCAGAGTCGGAGTTGAACTAAAAATGGCTCGACTCCGAAACCCTGCTTATATCAAACATTCCCTAGTTTCTAGCTATTTATCTTAGGCAATTGCCTATATTAACGTTTAAGACAAATGTAATTTAGACATTATCATATTAAGTATTCTACATTAATTTTTATGTTTTCATGTTAGGCCAGAATTGATCATAAGGCTTAAATTTCTATTTCTATAGTGTTCATCACAACACGAGGCTCATTAATGTAGAACTCACCCACCAAAGAGAAATGATAATAAAAATTAGTATCGTCTTACTCTTATATGGTTAAAATATGTGGTCTGGTCGGTGTGTGGTTTATTGACATTGTATGCTTTTGCAGAAATCTTGCTAAAATACATAAACACAAAACAACAAATTAAACTAATTGTTGGAAATTGCATGTTGTCGAAAAATAAAAAATACACACAACACACAATTAGACATTCCTGCATTCAAGATACAATTGGTCATTTATTAGAGAAATTATATATTTACATTTCATATTAAAAGTTCTAAAGTCAAACCGTGCCTACGCTAACACTATATCAACAAACAATCAATATAATATCAAATTACACATTTTCTAGTTTTATAACATGAATATTGTAAAAGGTCAAACCTACTACATGTGGTAATTTCATATACACATTTGTATATAGTTATATTTGCTGTAATCACAACGGAGGGGAAATAAAATAAATATCAATTGTGGAAAACCATGTTTCATTACTTATGTAATTTTGTACATATCTAGATGATAAAAATGACTTTCTGTGATATTTAGTAATTTTTATTGAAAGAAATATATGTATTTACGTGAAGAAAAATCGAATGTAGTTTATAAAATTAAATGCAACGGTGACGGATCCAACATATGTAAACAAACATATGTTGGAACAACAAAAACTAAGCTCAAAACCAGGCTCAGCTGCCATAAATCAGATCAAAAAGCTAAAAACAAACCTCTAGAGCTAAAAACGGCTCTCGCAGCCCATTGTGCCAAAGAAGGACACACACCAAATTTCAAAGATGTAGATATTTTGGCTCAGGAGAGCAACTACAAACGCAGATTTATATTAGAAATGTTACATATCGTCAATGTACCTGCCGAAAACAGAATGAATTACAAGTCTGACACGGAACACTGTGCGCAGATTTATAGGAGCACAATAGAAAAACATCCAAAACTTTAGTTGGCAAGTTATTCTCAACAGACGAGGATGAAAAAACGGCAGCAGTTTAACAACAATTAGTTGCAATACAATGTAATTATTATATGATTTGTTTTATATATTTATGTAAGAAAATGTTATTTGTTTCTTTTTAAAGTGAATAAAATCCCTGATGATGACTATCGACGATAGTCGAAATATCGGATATTAAAAATAAAAACTAAAAACCGAAAATGTTCTGTTTTTAATTTTTTATGACCTCAAGCCAAACTATTAGAAGAAGAAAATTACTGATCAAAGGTCAACAATAACCATATACAAATATATGTATTTAATTTAAGAAGTTTCGCTGTTTTCTGATAGCTTTATCTGTATTTTACAGACCACAACAAACAAACAATATTTTTATTACAATAATTTAAAATTTCATTATTTTTTATTGTTGGTGTGGTCGTCAAGAGGTAAATTTATGATAATGTTTCCTAAATAACTATTAACATTAATGATGAAAATAAACTAGTTCGAGTTAAGAGATATTGTTTAAATAATTGAATAAGCAAATATGAAAAATTCATAAATAAATTAAATTAGAAAAATACAATATTATTTGTAATAATCAAGAAATATTTCAATTATTTGTATAACAGCGGTTTAAATAATGGTAATAAAAGAATATGTTTGTGGAAAAAGGTTAAAAAGGTAATTTATAGTTCATTCGGGATATTATTAATTTTTGAAAATTTCTAAGAACAGTTTATCTAACAAATTACCAATTTAGATCCTTATTATGCAAAGAGAATGAACGAAATATGAAGTTTCACGTTGAATAGTGTCCTCATTTGGAAAAAACGAAAATAAATAATCTACATAACGGTAAGGTATATTTCACACCTTATAATAAAAACAAGTAAGAACAGACTATAGTCGGACGGGGCCGACCATGTGATACCCTATACCACTAAACGCGTCTTCTTGGGATAAAGTTATAAGATGTGCATTAGAAATTTTACCAATTTTCACACAAAAGTTTTGATCAATTTAACCCGCTAAATATTATCCGATCATACCGTTGACTTGCACGCTACTTCTTCATCTCAAACCAAAACTACGTTTAAAATTTCGCGCCGATCGGACTATTATTGCGACCTACAGAGCGGCTACAAAATCGAGCAAAAATTTTGTTTTTGGTCCATTTCATCCCTTTAACATTTCACGATCATCGCCAAAAACTAATCAGTTCTATTCTGGTCCAAACCCGACCTCCATACTAAATTTCGTGACAATCGGTCCATAATTGCGGCCTCTAGCTTGATTACAATTTTTAATGGACGGACAGACGGACGGACGGACGGACGGACGGACACACATCGCTAAATCGCTTTATCTCGTCGAGATATGAAGTTTGGTATACCACATGAGGGGTCTACGACGAATATTTCGCGGCGTTACATGAATTTTTGGGAAAACAAACTTATTATACCCTTTTCCACATTGTGGTATAGGGTATAACAACATCTATAAACATGTGCGATAATAATCAAAGAATGCTTAAATAAAATACTCGTATGTGAATATTAGATAATAATAATTTAATATGTGGCATTACTCATTTAACTGAAGTTTATAAAACAATTGCAAAATTATAAATTAAGAAAAAACAAAATTAATAAAAACTGTAAATAACACTGTGCTACATCAAAATTATTCAGGAGTTCTAACTTACATCAATATACTTTTCCTTAGAAGACTCGAGCCATTATTCTTTATTTTTTTTTTAACAAATGGCCAAAAAATGTTTTTTCTATGTACCTCTTAGGTTATAGGAGATTAACTCGGAAGAAAATTAATTAAAAATATCACTATATATGACCTTGGCCTTAATAAGGCAAAAATAAAATAATTTCAGCATGAGCCAAGATTCGAATCTGTCTCTGATAACCAAGTGACAAGGTTGTAGGCGTTTTAGAGTTCCAACTTGTCAAAAGTTTTCGACTAAAATCTTCTGATGTAGAAGAGCAAATACAAATAACACAGGAAAAGCTTAGCATAGTATTTGTGAACAATGAAAAATGAAATAAATTCCTAAATGCATTTACCGAGCGGAATTGCGTATAAATACTAGTTACCATACCAAGCTTAACCTTCGTCTGCCACATAAATAACATCATAATATGCTTGATGATCGGATTTAACCACCCGTGAAATGTTTAAACAATCCTTAATGTTCGTACGCGTGGCATATTCTCTAGTGTTTGACTACAAATAAGAAGTTCGTGTGTTCAAAACCTGCAGAGAGCAAGAAAAATAACAAAAATGTGGAGTGTTAAAATTGCTCATAAATTCGCCTCAATTGTTCTAAAAATAAAACATATGTTTTTTAGCTTTTTTCGACTATCGATATGTGGTTCAAAATGTACAAACTTAAAAACACCTTTAAGGCAGTACTTCCTTCCTATTACTTTCTAATGACTTTTTTGCTGGGAAGTATTTAGTAGTAAATAAAGAAAATTGGGTAAGCTTTTGAAAACGAAAAGAAAAGAAAGATGGGCTTATTGACCTGTTTATCGATACAGAGTCGGCGGAAAAGGGAACTGATGAAGTTGTTTGGTGACAACTGAAACTATAGTATTCCCGACCCTCCGCCCGCAACTAATCAATTTCATATCCACTGTAAAACATTTTGTTGTTATTCAAATACTTGAATACAACAAAATATGGACTAAAGCTGAAATAAACACAAAGATGGAAAAGAAAAACCAATAAAATCGGTTAAAATATATATAAGTTAAAACTCGGCATTACTCATTTAACTGATGTTTATAAAACCATAGCAAAATTATAAATTAAGAAAAAACTAAATTAATAAAAATTGTAAATAACACTGTGCTACATCAAAATTATTCAGGAGTTCTAATTTACATCAATATACTTTTCCTTAGAAGACTCGAGCCATTATTCTTTTTTTTAACAAATGGCCAAAAAATGTTTTTTCTATGTACCTCTTAGGTTATAGGAGATTAACTCGGAAGAAAATTAATTAAAAATATCACTATATATGACCTTCGCCTTAATAAGGCAAAAATAAATAATTTCAGCATGAGCCAGGATACGAATCTGGGTCTCCGATAACCAAGTGACAAGGTTGTCGGCGTTTTAGCGTGCTAACTTGTCAAAACTTTTTGATTAAAATCTTTAAATGTAGAAGAGCAAATACAAATAGTAATTGTGAACAATGAAAAATGAAATAAATTCTCATGTGCGTTTATCGACTGAATTGCACATAAATACTAGTTACCATACCAAGGTTAGCCTTCGTCTGCCACATAAATAACATCCTAATATGCCTGATGATCGGATTTAACCATCCGTGAAATGTTTAATCAACCTTTAATGTTCGTACGCGTGGTATATTCTCTAGTGTTTGACTACAAATAAGAAGTTCGTGTGTTCAAAACCAGCAGAGAGCAAGAAATATAAGAAAAATGCGGAGTGTTAAATTTGATCACAAATTCGCCACATTTGTTCTAAAAATAAAACATATGTTTTTTAGCTTTTTTCGAATATCGATATGTGGTTCAAAATGTACAAACTTAAAAACATCTTTAAGGCAGTAGTTCCTTCCTATTTCTGCTGGGAAGTATTTAGTAGTAAATAAAGAAAATTGGATAATCTTTTCAAAACGAAAAAAACCAATAAAATCGGTTAAAAAATATATAAGTTATACATTTTTTTGCGTTTAACTTTTTGGTTTTTTATCGATATTTTGAATATTTTAATCGGGTTCCATCCGTGCGTATAATCATTTTTATAAGTAAGTAATAAAAATACGCATGGATGGAACCCAAAAAATACAAAATAGTAAAAAAAACCAAATAGTTAAAACTCAGAAATGTATAAATAATTGATTTTTAACGATTTTACTGTTTTTCCCCATTTTCGAAATCTTACTTTATATCCTTTTTCGAGTAGTTTCCTTTACCCTTTTAGTCCTCTTATGAGCATAGGGCTTCCACAAAGCATCGGTTTGTTACCGTTGTTTATGCATCTCCCATTAAAAGTTCCTGTGTTATTGTTCATCGCCAGGCGTTTGTTGCTAAACCTGGATTTCGTGATCATTTGAGATTCCATTCAAGCATCATCTTGGTTTTGCTATGAACAGTTTTCTCTTATGCTGCGGGTTCCTGGTTCGTTATGTTCTACACTTAAATGTTACTTGTGATGTTGGGCCAGAATATCTGCATATGATGCTGAGGCATTTGTTAATGAATACCTGTAGCTTTTGCATGATGGCGATAGATCCATGCCAACTTTAACTGTCATGATGAAATTATAAGGTGGCATAAAACGCCAGCTTCGTGGTTTCCATCTGACATATTTTTTGTTACTGTAAGAAAATGTAAACAAAAATTTTGACATCTTGAAGAATTTTCGGAAAAAAATAGTTGTTGTTGTGCGTTACCTGCTAAATAGATCTTGTTAACTGTCGTGTAGCAGAAACGATTTTATACATGCTTCGAAAATTTTAAGTTTGGGTTTCCTGGATATATTTGAGCTTCTTTATATACATTACAGTCGTCAGAATGCTGCTATCGCTTTCAGTGTTCAGTTTCCCCGTTCAGTGTGTCCCCGATTGCAGAAGCTGTCGACATATTCAATTGCTTGGCAAATATTGTTAAATTAGGAAATCAGGAATTTAAATTCTGTTGTTCAGGTTTTTTTGCATAACAACGTTGCCTTTTCTTTTTTAAGCAAATAATATAAAACAAGCTCTCATTTCCGTCCGCTGAATGCTTGTTTTGAACATTTAATAAGTTTGTATTGTTAAACAAGTACATTCATTTGTAAAAGACAAATAAATAAAAATATACAACCAAAACTCGAAAATTTAGGAAAGGTCTCAGAGGTAAAATACATATGCATTTGTCCACACTAACACACATACAATAATAAAAGCATGCGTGAATATAATTTATATTGAAAATACAATTATTGTAAATTGCATGTGTAAATGAATTCAATTTTTTTGGAGTATGTCAGTATTTATGTGGTTGCATCATATGAATATGTTTACATACCATACCATTAATTTTGTCAGATAGTCAAATAATTTTACAGAAAATAATATATAATGAAACGGTGTATGGGAAAGGGAATTTTTATATTACACGTTATATAATTGTTTGCATGTTACACCTCAAAACATGTAAACACTGACTGATCAGTGGTCAGAGGTCAAATTTACATAGTATGATGATAAAAATAAATTTCATCATATAAACAAACAAATGTAGATGATAAATACAAAAATAAAACGCCCAGGATTTTTTTGCAGAAAGAGGATGAGCATAGATTCAGCGTTAACCCAATGGCAAACTTGTTACATATAATATATACAATTTAAAAATTGACAATATGACGATTAGTATTGGTACAAAGTAACAGACGGATTTAAGATAATTTAGATGAATTTCTGTTAATTTAAAAATCTGATTTGTAGCGCAAATCTTTATTAAGCATTTACTTTATTAAGCATTTACAACTACTGTATAGAATTTACTCTCATTATTTTCCATGTTTATTTTGCTTTAGTTGTATTATCTCTCTCCCTCATATTTGTTTTGATCATTCCGTTTTAGCTAAATTATTTTTCTACATAGTGACGTCATTCACTATTACCCCTTCTACTCTTTTGTATTTATTACATCTGTCCCTTTTGTTGTTTACATTCATATGTATGTTTGTATGTGTATTTGCTAATCGATGGACATTTCGTTTGACCATTGTAGAAAATCCTAGATTGAGTATTCTCTAACAGGCTATGCTTCAGCAAGCGAGTATAAATACTGGAGAATAGCAGGTAGATAAGTGAGTTCGGAATCAAACGGCGAACTAAACCGTCGGTTAAGCAAAGTAAAGCTATGTGTTTAGTAGAGTTAAGCTGTGTGCTTAGTAAAATGAAGTCGTGTACGAATAAGTGCAGTTAAATTAATAAAACATTTTCAAACCGTAATCTAAACGAACACGATTTATATTTGGTACAAATCGTAACGGGAATAAAACAACGTCTACACCGAGTTATATTATATCTAATTCCCTGACAATATTATTATTTTTTTAAAGCTAAAAATATAAAGTAGATCATCGAAAACTAAAAATATGACCAATGGCAATGTAACCACTGTTGTAAAGGCAATCGAATTAGTTGTCTGAGTTTACTGTCAAATGATTGCTAAATTCGATTAGAATTGATTCCTTAATTTTTCGATGTAATGACAATATATAAAATCAATACCTACTGATAATCTTCGTATTACATAACTGAATCAGAGGTATTTCCACAAGAATTATTTTAATAAACATAGTAAACATAAAAAATTGTTTTTACTAATATTTTTTATTAAAATGTTTTAAAAGTCCATTTTAATCGTAAACGGAAAACACTTTTTGGTATTCATATGCTTTTCATATAACATTATTAAATAATCAGAAAAACACACATAATCACATCGTTCGAGAGGACGAAAAAACAACAACTCACAATAAACGGATGAATGCCCAAATGAATAGCTGGAGACTTTGTTGTTTTACCTCAATATCATGCACCCACCACCTTCTAGGTTTTTTAATGCTAAAATATGGGAAAATTTAACGAATTTCATAGAATCCAGGCATTATGCCATAATAGCAAAGAAAAAAGGCCTTTGTTAATATGAAATTGCACACGAATACAGGAAATTAAACTTTCCCTATTCAAAGCGAAATAATTTCAGCCATAACAACAAAAACAAAGCAAACAACATGTTTAACTTCCCTACTCTGATTACGGATTTCTAGCTATGGTCGGAAAGGAATATAATCAGTTGAATTTTTGTATCGCATGTGCGCTTGTGGTGTCCGTGTGTGTGGGTATTGGCATTTTCAGGGCATATCGTTTGCTTTGCTATGTTATGCATAATGAAAATATTTTTTATTAATTAAATTATTGAGTGCGGTTACAAACAAAAACTTTTAATATGATACAGCGATTTTTTGCAATTTATTTCTGCAGCAGATATATATTTATACACACATATGTACATATATATGTACATACTTTTTTGTTTGCATTTTCTTTTATGGGCGCTAACGATATGGCCAATTCAAAAATAATATTAATCTGTTTGTGACCACCCAAATATATATATTATTATAAATATATTGTGTTTAAGAAGTATTTGTTGTTAGATTGTCTGCAATGAAAGAACTCAAATTGATGAAATTACTATTAAATATTAGTTTTCAAGTATGAAGTTTTAAAATATATTTATTTCGCTTTTTTTTAATCTACACATTACGTTTTTAAGTGTCGTTATGCTCTCACATACAAATAAAATTCTTGGCAGTGCCATACACTTTGAACAAACAAAATATAAATGAGCAAACATTGTATGCCAAGTTTACTATAACACGAAACGAAAAAATATTCATCACTTCACCATTGTTTACTTCCGTTTGCATTTTTCATATTTCAATAAAGTTTTAACAATTCTGCAGAAATAAAAAAGGAAGTTCAATACCGGACCTTCTCGGCAAAAAGTCGGTGAAACAGGCCACCGGTGATTAATGCATGTTTGGAAAAGCTAAAAAGTCATACACGTACACACATATTAAATGTGCAAACAAAACAATTGAAAACAATAATGAAAAAGGTTCAAAAGAGCTGCGCTAAAACGACAACAAAGAGGTTAATAACAGAAAGCATTGTACAAATGTTGGTAATATGTATGGACCCCAAGATAAACTGGAAGACCCATATCTATGAGATAAAAAATCGGGTACACTCAGTGGTATGAGAGAAGTCTCCTTCTGCGGAGATTTTCTTGCGAACTTGGGAATAACACAACCTTACTTACTTAGCAATATACAGAATATTGTTTTTATCTCGTGCCTTTTTCTTAGCAATATACCTTACTTAGTTAGCAATATACAGAATATTGTTCTTATCTCGTGCCTTTTACTCGAAGGCTTGGCGTTCCATTGGATTGTTACCTTTGAGAACCGTTTTAATAAATTAAAGTAGCGTTCGGAGTGACCTATTTTACCTATTCCACAGGTACAAAGTTTCGTCTACGCAAAGTGATGCCTGATCGTGTCCTCTTTCAGCCTATATATATTTGTACCCGCTAAGTTTCGGACGTCTAACTTTTTTTAAATTTATTGAAATCATACGGGTAAAAATATGCATTTTTTCCATACCGCCTCCATATTCATTATAGCTTTTTAATAAAAAAAATTAAATTTTTAATATATGAATTTTATAAAAACCCAAAAGATTTTTTTTAAATTTTTTTAAGAAATTTTAAATTTTTAGAAAAAAATTTCTTGAAAAAAAAATTATAAAAGTAAATTTTTTTTTTGTATTTTTGTGGGTTGTTTATCGGTGTTTTAATAGATTGGAACATATAAAAACTAAAAACACTCACAAAAAACTCAAAAATTTAACATGAATTCCTCTCGCACTAACAGGCCGAATTTGGTCGCATGTGAGAATATCTTTATCCGTTCAAAAGTTACAGAGTTTTGACCAGGAAAAACGATTCTGAACCTCTGTGCGACATCGATATTTAGCGTCAAAGCCTACTGACCCGTAGATCCTTCGAAGAATTTTTCTTCCAAACAAGCTTCGGAACCACGAGCATTAGTAGCATCAGTTTTTTTGTAAAGTGTTAGTTTAATCTTCTTATTTCACAACAGATGTTGTTTGTTGGGATTATGGCGGTGCCGAGGTAGAATAAGTCCTTTACTACCTCAAAATTATAGGTACGAACTTCCACAGTTGGTACGAGTTCTATGGACGCATTGCTAGTCAATACCACCAACTTGGTCTTATTGCCGTTTACTGCCAGACCTTCTCCTTCAACCTTCTTAAAGGTATCGGTAACTTCTTTTACTGATCGACCCCTTTGCGGCAGAATGTTAAATAGGTCACAAGAAAGACAGTATGCTTTTCTGAAACTTCTTTTGGTACTTTACTGGTCGGAGAGGTTCCTTTGAACGTAAGAGAGTGTCGAAGGCTGCTTTATAATCGACAAAAATATGGTAAGCTTCGATCTGCATCTCTTTGGTCTTTTCCAGAATTTTCCACAGGGTAAATATCTGGCCAACAGAGGATTTATCAGCTCTAAAGCCGCATTGGTATGGCCCAATTATTTCCTTGACCAAAGCCTATGGTCTATCTTATAAACAGTGGAGAGCATACTTATGTCCCTATAGTTCGAGCACGCAGTCTATAAGACTTGTGAACGGGACACAGAATGCTCAGGTTCCAGTCGTCGGGTACGCGTTCCTATCTTTCCCTCATATTGGACTGGTGTTATATATTCAATACCTTCTGAGATTGGATCTATGGTATTTTCGTCGTCTTCGCTATCTGTATCTGTTACCAAATTTCCTTGCTCTACAGAAAGATGTGCCTGTACCAAAGTCATCAGTTTGATGTTTCACTCTTTGGGAAAATGTTCGGTGTTCATTCTGGCTCCTGTACTCGTATGTCTCGATTTTTTCACACACTGGAAAATGCTGTGACTATCAGATGTGATTGCAGCTTACCGATGTCAAACGTATGTGTTGTGTGTGTTCGTACTTCATTTGCTGCGGATACGTACCTTTGCTGCAACAAGTTGGTGATCCCAATCGAGGTTTGATTTTCGGAGCGATCGTACATCTAACATCCTCGATGAATGCTTTCCATCTATAACAATGTGATAGATGTTTTTTGATCTGAAGAACACCATGTGAATCTGGTATTGCTAACTACCATGTTTTTTGTCGTTGCGAAGTCTATAAGCCTCATTTAATGTTTAATGGTTGGAACTGAATTTCCCGACTGTTGGGCCATAGATATTCTTCTCCTTTCAAATATTGGTATTAAAATCGCCTAGAATAATTTTAATGTCCTGGGCAGGACAACGGTCATATGTTTCTTCTAAGCGATCGTAAAATATATCTTTGGTCTGCATGTCCTTGTATTCAGTGGGAGCATGAAAGGAAATAAAACTGATGTTGAAAAGTGTGGCTTTTATCCGAATTGTAGCAAGTCTTTAATTCACTGTGGTGAAGCTGGAAACCAGGTGTTTCAACCTTCGACTAACTACAAATCTATAACACACTGCGTCACCTTCAGGTTTTGTTTTTGCGTCTTTCCCAATCCATCGTATTTCCTGTATGGCAGTAATATTGGCATTGTACTTTGCAAGTACATCTGCCAGTGCGTAAACTGCATCTTCAAAGTGTCCGAACACTCCAAGTGCATTTCCGCTGATAAAGTTGATAACGTTTGCAGGGGTCGTCAATTTTAGATGGGTTTGTTTTTCTTGTTCGTTTTTTTCATAGTTCGATGTTTTTTGGAGGTATGGGCTACTAGCCGAACGCCCGGTATAAAATGTTTTCGACTTGTTTGTATACAACATCGTAATATTATCTCTGAGGGAGTAGGATCTTTCCCTTTTATTTTTGAAAGTTTTTTATTGTTTGATGAGAAATATTGTTTTGATTTTTTCTTACTATATACACTTATTTATAATAAACAACACTCTCGAAATTGTATGTCAAGGTACGTTCGTTCCGTCAGATTTATATGCATTGTGTTTTTATTATTTTTATCCCATGCACTTCTTGTAGTTTACTAATTGCGTGACTATGCAAAATATTTCTTTAGCTTAATTGCATTTCTGCACATAAACTTCGTTTTTTTACACTGGCACTACAAGGTGTCTGTATGTCGTACTTCCATACATACATACTCGTATATACTAAAGACTAGCGTGAACATAGTGCTGGCAACTCTAGGCCACTTGATAATGCTATAGTTCAAGCGGTCCCTTTGTTACTTTTAGACATTGTTAGTTATTTGTACTGCAATTTTGTTCAGTATTTATACACTTGGCAGTAGCTTTTTCTGACTGAGTCATCTTCGTGCAGACAAAAACTTGCAATCTCAAACTAAACGAACACCTTTTGCTGTAAATGAATTTGTTAAGTTAAGAAAAAACACATACGTACATAAAAACGCATACATATGTACACTCATGTGCATGTTTAGCAGATATACAGTAAAAAAACGTAAACGGCAATAACAATCAAACTAACTATAACCACACTATGGTTAATTTTCATGTTGCTAACACGTATACTAGCCAAAACACATACAATGCGCATACACAGAACACCATGACATGCATCCATATATCTGTGTCTGGTCAAGGGTTTTTGGTTTACTCTGACTTGACTCGTTGGTCTTAATTTCAAGTTGAGGTAGCTTTGAAGATTTATTTAGGTCAAGAAGTTACCCATTTATAACAATAACTCTTTCACCATCGCTTCCTTTACACATTTGGCTATAACTGTACGTACGTAGCTCGTTGCAGTCAGTCCAATAGTGTTCTGCTTTCTGTCTGTTTTCTGTTTTTGTGCATTGCAAATTATGCAAAGCAACGTAAATAAGGACGATTTGTATTCAAAATTACGAAAGAAAAAATATTCTTGGTCAGACCAATGCATAATGAATGAAAGAAAGAACGACTGAATGAATGAATGTAAAGGTAGTAACAAAATTATTTCATGAAGCATTAATGCAAATGGTAGGGTTGAGAAATGTTAAATGGTTTTTCATTTCCTCCATTTTGTTAGATTTAGATAGGATCTTTATGAGAAGTGTGGTTGAATGTATATCATTTGCTGAATTATTGCTATGCAAATAAAGACATAATTTTTGAAACAGAAACGTAAATGTTAATGACAGGTAAAGAGTGAAAGATGGTGAACCTTTAGAAATATCATTTAATTGCATTAAAATATATCTTTTTTTTTTTCAAAATGAGTGATAAAAAAGCAAAAATGAATCTAAATCATCTTTCATTTATACTGAAATCGAAAAATTAAATGCTTTTGTTTTGTAATGGTGAAATATCAAACTCTTCAATAATGTGTATGATCACTGAGACAAAACAATATTTTGAAAAAAGCTCGTAATGCCCCCTTTTTTAGAATATGCATGATCAATTGAACTTGTTGTTTAAAACTATGTGAGATCACATCAACGAAACATACGCAGTAAGGAGATCCTTTTTAATATCGTGGTGAAAGTGTAGTTTTGGTGAGTTTCGTTTTTATGATTCTAAATTTGTTTCAATTTAGTTACAAACCAAAGAGAAATTGTTATTATTATGTATGTAATTCTTCTTTATGATTCTTTATAACTGTTGTTCTTTATTTTTTTTTTGTATTTTGAGTTATATCAGCACAACAATCTAAAATAGTTGGGAACCTGGTGGTAATGTTGTGTTGTTTCTATTTTTTTTTCGTTCTGTTTCTATCTCTTCTTCTTTATGTTCGGATTGCTGTCATCGACAAAGTTGTATTTTTTGTTTCGCGTTATTAAGGCGAACGTCATTTTTATAGTGATATTTGTATTAATTCTCTTTGAGTTGAGCTGTTATGACCTGAGAATTACATTGAAAAATTAGGAATCCATAGAAGTCCCACACATTCAACCATTATGCTACGTTTCACGGGTGCTTAAGTTTGATCATAAGGCATATTAGAATGTTATTTTAGTGGACGAAGGCTAAGCTTGGAAACTAGCATTTATACCACAAATCATTCGAAATGTGTATATCACTGTGCAACATTTTTAAGGTGATTTTGAGCAAACAATTCGAACTGAGGATTTTTTGAAAGTGCAGACCCAAACGACAAGAAACCCTAGTTGGGTTTTGTTGTGTCAGATCCAGCTCGGATTTTATGGCCCCATCTAAACATGGTTAAATATTGTGTTTTTAATGAAATTCGGGGCCATATCTCTGAAACCAATGCGAATCTTTTTCTGACCTTTGAAACAAAGAGAGAGAATAAAATATTCGGAGAAATAATGAACTCGAAAAACTGCATTTATTGCCTCAAATTTCAAAATATTTTATTTTTCAAAATAGTCTGGCTTAATCCCATTGTTGTTGTTTTAATATTTAAAACAACTAATTTATTAGTGGAGAAGGTTTGGCATTGTTCGCCAAAGGGGTAGGGCATGGAAGACTACTTTCGATCCTCGCCACAGGATCTCATTAGTTCCCTTGTTTTTTGTTTGTGGATATTCTCCACCGAAGTTATTATTCAATAACTTATTCAACAAAAAACTTTTTATACCCAAACATCAATCGTCAGCTCGAAGTATAAAGGTGAACCAAGGAAAAACTTCAATGAGAAGTTTTTCTTTGGCAACCTCACACAACCCTGATGAAAGTGTTTGCAGAACAAAGCAAAACTTCTTCACGGTTGTGTGTCGTTGATTTTCAGCGAAAACAACGCAATAAAATGTTGTTGGTAGCTTTTTTTAGCCATAACCAACCATACGCAAACCGTGTCAGTGTTTCTCAAATAGAACATTTGTGGCGTTTTTTTATTGGGATAGCTGTTACAATTTTGATTTTTCAAAGTAGTCTGGGATTAACATTGTTGTTGTTTTAATATTTAAAACAACTAATTTATTAGTGGAGAAGGTTTGGCATTGTTCGCCAAGGGGTAAGGCAGGGAAGACTAGTTTCGATCCTCGCCACAGGCTCCCATCTTTCTATGCTTTATTACAAATACTATGACAGCTTTTTCCACCTTTATTTGTATTTGTCCTTCTGTATCAGAAGATATGGTTATCAAAATTTGTCATTGGAAGCTTTGACAAGTTGATGGTGACGTAGAACGCTAAGACGCCGGCAACCGTGTCACTTGATTGTCGGAGACCCAGGTTCAAATCCCAGCCAGACTAATGCTGAAATCATTATTTGTTTTGCCTTGTTAAGGCGAAGGTGAAGGTGATAAAATACCCCTCAGTATTGTTGTCTTAGGACACGGCGTTCGAACTCGGCGATAAACTGTGGGTTCCACATCATTGATATGAGAGAAGTCTCCCTTGTCCCATCCCAGGCGGACAAGGGAGACTTCTCTCATACAATTATATTTATCATATATAACAATTATATATTATATAATAATTCCATAAAAACATATGAAGATCGGATCATCCGTTTGTCCCAGGCCACACTAGAGTAATTTCAATGAAATTTTGACATGAAACTTTGCATTTTATGAGAAAAATTCATAATTTCAAGAAACTAGTGTACACGGTTTCATGTGTTCTGCGATTTTACTTTGTTGCAATAGTCGTATGAAACAAACAGACCGTTTTATTTTAAATTTTCTTTTACTTTCATGTCAAAATTTCAGTGAAATTACTCTTAGTGTGGCCCGGGACTTCTCGAGCTACAGAGTGCACCGCTTTTAAAAATGCCATTTCAAGAAAGTCTTAATGCTACACACAAGTCACAATGATTTTTTTAGCCCAATACTATAACTGCAAATTAAAAATAACCACAAAATAGCAGTTAATCAATTATCATTATAATTAAATAGAGTTGTTATGTTGTTAAGAATATTTTGTGTATTAGGGTTGTGACTTTTTGACCTTTTTTTCTCAAAAACGATTTCCTGTAGCAAGAGTGAATAAACATTTGCATATTAATGGCTTAAGTAAAGTTTATTCTATTTAAATATTAAAAAAAGTCACGGTCAAACCACTTTGATGAAAGCCCTTGGTGAGTATATTAAGAATGCCGAAGGACAGATCCGCAGTGAGTCGAACTTCCGAGGTATGGCGTGATGAAGTTTCTGCTGAAGACCCTGTGAGGCATCTGAAATTAGCGTTATATCTTTGTGCGTGAGTTTTTTTTATCGAATCACCTTTTATTTAAGATTTTATCTAATCTTAGGTAAAAACTCATCAAAATATGATACAGGGATACGAGGTTGTAAAAAGTCTTAACCGTCTTGTGTAAACAGCACCGTGCTTTAACTGAATCTGCAACATTTCATAAGAATTGTTACCACACATCATGTATGCAGACACAGCTAATATACCACACCTGTTATTGTGGATTATTTTTCTAGAGCTGATTATATTCATAACAGAATAGGGTCCAATTTTGATTAGGAAGCCATTTTGTGGAATTTAGGATTTATTAGTTTTGAAAAATTTATTTATATTTCACAATTCACAAATTACACTGTGACACAAAATGAAGGTGAAAATCTGGCGCAGAGATAATTCCTTTTGGGGATGAAAGCACTTGGTAAGTATATTAAGAATGCCGAAGGACAGATCCCCAGGGAGTCGAACTTCCGAGTTATGGCGTGATGAAGTTTCTTTATCGCGTTTTCATGGTCATTTTTGACATTTACCTTGCTTTGCCTCAGAAAAAACTATGTTTCCTGTTTTTGTATATTCTGTATATTCTAACAAGCAATAAATAACGAATATACAAAAAATTTAAAACGAGACAAAATCGATTAGTTGTCAATGAGAGCCGTACCTTAAATTTTCTGAGCGACATTTTTGCAGAACATTTCCAAGTTTAAAAACGTCATGTTGTGGTACTTTTATAGCGGTTCTTAAAATAAGGGACGAGGAGGGCATTGAAGGAAGCGAGTTAGAAGGTCGAAATGCTTTACGAAAAAATCCTTATTCGATTTGACAGCAGACGTGTCATCTCATAAATAAGCTAAAACAACAGGTAACAAAGATATAACTGAAGTCAGCAGATACCTTACAGGGTCTTCAGCAGAAACTTCATCACACCATAACTCGGATGTTTGACTCACGGCGGATCTGTCATTCGGGACTCTTAATATACTCACCAAGGGCTTTCCTCCCCAAAGGAATTATCACTGCCCCAAAATTTCGTTTCACAGTGTTATGTGAAAATAAAAGGGTTTTGGGTAATAGTTATGCTGATTAAATATTTCCTTCAACTGTATGTACAAGTAATGAATATACTTGATATGTAGTTCTCTGAGGACTGGCAGTTGAAGTGTTCATTCATTTAATTCGTTACTTTCATATAAAAATCGGTCATTGTATGTGATTCACTAAACGAACGAACCAGTTTCGGAGTGATTGAATTACTTAATCATTATTTAATTCGTTTAATATAAATTACCCCACATGTCTAGAACATTATGTTCCTTGACCTACATTTTAAGAAGAAGAGCTTCAGCATTTTAAGTGTATGAAAACAGTGTAAAAGTATTTTTTTCTTGCTCATCACTTACACGTTATATGTATGTGGGTATGTGGCATTACTAGCAGCAACAAGAACAAAATAAGAATAAATAAAGTGAATCCTGAGTTTCAGTAAACGGGCGGAAGCATATTGACAAGTACCCCGTTTTACACACAATCTCGGCAAGAGGATGCGAAGCAGACGGGCATAGACACATAATACAGAAATACTTTAAGGAAACGGATAATAATTTATGTGTGTAACCAAGACCCCCATACTTTTTCATTTATTTATTTTTATTGCATAGTTTCATGAATGTTGGTAAAAACATTTAAGCAATATGTATCATCAACAAATACAAAATGTAAGGTGAAAAGTTAAAACCAACTTGAGCTAACTTTAAAAACAAACAAAAAATATTTACGTGTTGTCAATGATATTGTGCAAAAAGTAATGAATTGTTGTTAGTATGAAGTTCCTAGAAGTACACACGACCGATTAAGATTGTTCAATGGGTTGTTATGTTATTCATTTTCATTAAGACTGTTAACGATACAAAGAGTTTAAAGGGACAATGAAAACTTTATTTTTCCTTCCAACAATATGAGAATTCCGATAATAACAGTTGCCTACTATAAATTAAGAGTAAAATTAGAGTATGTATGGAAGTAGTCTTCTTTTAAGTACAAATTATTTGAAAGAAAACTCAAGGCGATAATTATAATTCCGAAATATGCCGTTGTGATTATTCGACTTAAATTGACGCCATAATTTTAAGCGCACTTGTCGGTTATATTTAATTTTTTTTTAAACTACGATTTTTGCACCTTTTATTTTTGTTATAACATAAATTAACTTTAACTTTTTTCTGAATTTTAAAAGTAAACAATCCAAAAATGTATGAATATTTTTTTATGAAATAACTCTTTACATGTGTCTTACTAAATAAATTTCCACGTGTTGTGCCGTTATATGTATTTTTTTACTTCCGTTTCTATTTTAAAATTGCTTGCATGCTTAAGTATACTTAAAATAAATTGCATGTGTATGTGTGCATCATAACGATAAAAATCGTCCTCTCGCACAAAAGTGGTATTTTTGCACACAGACGTATATAAGAGACAAACACTTGGGTTCACAAGTCTGCATGTAAAATTATATATGTAAGTGTTCAACAAACATCCCCGGCGGGGCAAAGGAGACTTCTCTCTTATCAATGAGTGCACCCGGATTCATATTAGCTCAATGATAAGGGACCTACTCATTTTTTATATAAATATTTGAACTTGTATTTAGTTTTGTTGTAATGCAGACTGCAAATGATAAATGTACGCAAACATATGTATATTAGGGATATAACCAAAAAATGCAACCTCAGTACCATGTGGGGAATTTTGTCCTGATAACAAAAAACATTTTTAAGGTCAATTTTTAAGGTCACTTTCTGTTACTGTTACTTCCTGTTTCCAGTTGAAAGTTTGTTAAAATATATTTTGTTGTTATAAAAGTTACAAAACAAGTAAATAAATGTTTCGAAAAAAAAAATTAAAAATATTGAGTGATTTTAATAACATACTGAAGCGATATCCTGAATTTATGAAAAAATTTACATTTAACATTTTAAGTTCGAATTTCCAAAAATTCAGTCATACTTCACCGCTGCACACCAACATAATTGCAAAATTCTAGCTCTACCCTTTCGCTAATATAGCATTTTATCTCCGTAGTTCGAATTTCTAAAAATCAAGCCGTTTGACGACCTAAAACATTAACAGCGACCGACATTTGAAACTTTATGTTAAATTGCGGCTTTAAATTCGTTACCTGTTCGCAAATGACGTAGTACTTTCATTCAGTACCTTTTAGTAATTTAGTAATCTAATTTTAAAAATGCGGCTAAACAGAACTCTAGTTTCATCCATTCCCTTATTACAATGGCACAGCATTTAGTACATTTTTATCATTTTTAATAGAGTTGTGTAATTCCGAAACGAACTAGTTCAAAGGAACTACTCCGAACAAGAAACTCTTGGAGCCATATCTTTGGTTTATTTAGTTCCTTTCGTTCATAAAGTTCCCTTTGTAAGGTCAGTTAATTTTGTTCTTTTCGTTCCTTTAATACCACACTCACGTTGAACTTTCTTGTACTTTTTGTTCGTTTTTTATGCACCAACAACGAAATTATTTTATGTATCAACACCGAAGATCTAAACGATCAAAAATAATGGATCGATGCAAATGAAAGATTCATTGAACTATATCGGTAACATTTGGATCGAAGAAAACAAAAAGAACACTATATTGATTTTGGAACTATTTAGAGCGAAGGAAATAAAAAGAACTACGAAAACTAAACTTTATCTGTCTCGGAACCATTTGGAACGAAGGAACTAGTTCCTTTTGAGAAAAAGAAACGAGAAATTACGTTTTCACGTTTACGTTTAGCTCTAATTTCCTTTTCTACCCTTCCAGTATGAATTTCTAAAAACCCAGTGGATTCACATGTGTCTCCGTGGTTCAATAGTAAATACAACCATCTTACACACTGAATGCCCGGGTTCGATTTAGTAGATAATTTGAAAGGTGGATCTTATTTTTAAATGGCACGTCCTCAGTTAAGTATGATGAGGAATTTTTCGTAGTACATTTTAAATTTCAGTTCTATTTCCTTGTATTCTTTCTTATTGTCCTTATTTATGGATGAGTTTTTTGGTAACAACAATTTTAGGCCCTCAAATACTATAAATCGATATTGAAGTGATTCATACAGTAAAGGAATCAATTGTTTAATTAATTAATTCAAATTTTATTGAAAAGATTATTTCAAATTGCATGCTCACTGGGCACGATTTGGACATCTGGTTAGTTTTACTTTAAATGATTTGGTGATAATATGCATATCTATATAAATAAATATCAAATGTCGTTCGATGGTAATGACAACAGTTGAGAACGGCTGGACCGATTTGGATAATTCTTTTTTCCCTTATTACAATGGCACAGCATTTAGTTCATTTTTATAATTTTTAATAGAGTTGTGTAGTTCCGAAACGAACTAGTTCAAAGGAACTACTCCGAACAAGAAACTCTTGGAGCCATATCTTTGGTTTATTTAGTTCCTTTCGTTCATAAAGTTCCCTTTGTAAGGTCAGTTAATTTTGTTCTTTTCGTTCCTTTAATACCACACTCACGTTGAACTTTCTTGTACTTTTTGTTCGTTTTTCATCCACCAACAACGAAATTATTTTATGTAGCAACACCGAAGATCTAAACGATCAAAAATAAAGGATCGATGCAAATGAAAAATTCATTGAACTATATCGGTATCGGTGACATTTGGATCGAAGAAAACAAAAAGAACACTATATTGATTTTGGAACTATTTGGAGCGAAGGAAAGAAAAAGAACTACGAAAATTAAACTTTATCTGTCTCGGAACCATTTGGAATGAAGGAACTATTTCCTCTTGAGAAAAAGAAACGAGAAATTACCTTTTATTACGTTTATCTCTAATTTCCTTTTGTACCCTTCCGGTATGAATTTCTAAAAACCCAGTGGATTCACATGTGTCTCCGTGGTTCAATAGTAAACACAACCATCTTACACACTGAATGCCCGGGTTCGATTCAGTAGCTAATTTGAAAGGTGGATCTTATTTTTAAATGGCACGTCCTCAGTTAAGTATGATGAGGAATTTTTCGTAGTACATTTAAAATTTCAATTCTATTTTCTTGTATTCTTATTGTCCTTGCTTTGGTAACAACAATTTTAGGCCTTCAAATACTATAAATCGATATTGAAGTAAAGGAATCAATTTATCAACTAATTAATTCAAATTTTATTGAAAAGATTTTCTCAAATTGCATATTCACTTGGCACGATTTGGACATCTGGTTAGTTTTACTTTAAATGATTTGGTAAAAAAATATAAATATATCTGGGGATTTCTGAGTGAAATCGGACACTTTTTCATGATGAGGTTTTTGATTTCCTTTATATTTTGCTGTGGCGATGCTGCTGATTAACAAAACATTTTAGTATATTTTTCAATTTTTTTTGACTAACGGTTCCAGAGATATCGCGCCTTGAAAAATTCAAATTCTGTAAAAACTACATGCAAAGAAATACTCATAACATCTTTAATATTGGTCCAAATTGGACCATATTTTTTTTGATTTGTTTGTTTTTTTTTATCAGCTATCGAAAGAAATATTTAAAAGAAAAATGCACAGTGGGCTTCAATGCAATTTTCGGGATTTAATATTTAAAATCAATTTTTAAACATGATTGCACCCTTCGATTTTTTCAAAAAAAAATTATGTTAAACTACAATCAATTACAAAAATTTTAAGCCCTATGTGGTAATGGGATTCGGACGATTACTATTTTTTCTGAATTTTTTAAAATTTGTCAATACAATTTTTCCTTTATACCTTTGTCCAAAATTTATTATTTTATTAAAAAAATTAAAAATTTCATTTATAAATATTTGTTTTGATTTTATATTTATGAATT
Source organism: Musca autumnalis (assembly GCF_047663935.1). Lineage (NCBI taxonomy): Eukaryota > Metazoa > Arthropoda > Insecta > Diptera > Muscidae > Musca > Musca autumnalis. The sequence goes on along the minus strand of NW_027411755.1, from coordinate 82,589,637 downwards.
TATCTCAAACATCTTAAAAACTGCGTCATTTTTCGATTTTGAAAATGCATCAGCGAAAATTCCATTAAAGTCCACTGTGGATTTTTTTCTATTTTTTATGATAAATATATAATATATAATGATAAATATGTACTCTTAGCTTCAAAAATACAGGAAATACAAATTTTGGACAAAGGTATTAAGGAAAAATTGTATTGACAAATTTTAAAAAATTCAGAAAAAATAGTAATTGTCCGAATCCCATTACCACATAGGGCTTAAAATTTGTGTAATTGAACGTAGTTTAACATAAATTTTTTTTGAAAAAATCGAAGGGTGCAATCATGTTTAAAAATTTATTTTAAATATTAAATCCCGAAAATTGCATTGAAGCCCACTGTGCACTTTTATTTTAAATATTAGCTGATAAAAAAACAAACAAATCAAAAAAAAGATGGTCCCATTTGGACCAATATTAAAGAAATTATGAGTATTTATTTGAACATAGTTCTTTAAAAATTCGATAATTTCAATAGGCGATATCTCTGTACCGTTGGTCAAAAAATAATTTTAAAATATACTAAAATGTTCTGTTGGCTAGGAGCATAAATTGAACCAAAAACAATTGAAATCAAAAATTACTTTTCTCCGAACTGTCCGATTTCACTTGGAATTCCCCATTTATATAAATAAAAATCAAATGTCGTTCGTTGGTAATGACATCAGCTGAGAAAGGCTGGACCGATTTGGATAATTCTTTTTTTGAAATGTTCGTCATAAACCATCTTAGGTTTTTATGCAAAGAAAATTTGACCACGCCCATTTTTTTCAATTTTCAATTTTAATCTATTCTACAAAAACTACTGAACTGATTTTCCTGAAATTGTCAGGGAATGTACAGCGATGGCCCCCGGTGAAAATATGCTACACATTTAGTTTCGGATGGGGCGGGATACATCCCCTATACCCTATTTTTTTAAATGCTAATATATTTTAAAAAATGCCATATCTTTATGAATAAAAATCAAATGCAGTCATAACCCAACTTAGGCTTTTATGGAAAAAATATTTTAACACGACCTTTTTTCAATTTTGACCAATATTGACAATTTTACGTACGATGAATTCTTAGACACTCAGAACTAAAACCCTAATTTGCAGAAAAAAATAATAAAAAATGTGGTCAAGACCCTCGAAATACATAAAATCGGGAGATACCTTTATGGGAGCTGCATTAAAACATTGTCCTTAATTTATAATTTTTTGCCATATTAGCTTAACCAATAATTGAACATATTAGAAGATTGTACTTCAATCAAATAAGAAATGTAGACAAAAACATTTAATACTTTGTATGTTACACATTCAAAATTCGAAATTACCTCTTAAATTTTTCTTCCAAAAACTACTTTACCGATTTTCCTGAAATTGTCACGGACACATATTTTATTGAATTCACGAAACAGAACACATATTTTATTGAATTCCAGAGGGGCGGGGTACCTCCCTTATGAGATATTTAAAAAACGACATATTTGCAAAAATTACGCATGTATCGGTTTAAACATTTACCGATTAATCTACATTTGCAGCAAAAGCTCAATGTTTGCCGTTGTTATGTATATTTTATGAATTTCGGAGGAGGTGTGGTACCTTCCCCACGCCTTTATTTTAAACGCTATATGTATAAGCCAAATTTATGATAACATCAGTTTCAGCATACGGTTTCGGAGGCAACGTGGTTGTGTGTCCCTAGGTACATATTTGGAGCCAAAATACCGGACCACGCCCACTCTTTTCAATACATTAGTTTTCCAAAACTACTGAACCTAATTTCTTGCAATTTTCAGAAAATGTTCAGGAATGTCCCCTGGTCCAAAATGCTATATATTTGTAGACGAATTTCGGTGCCTATTTTTTACAATCGCTATATTTGCTAAAATTATGAGTGCATCGGCTTGCAAAGAAATTTTCGAGACAGAAACACGATATATTTAGAAATTTCCTTAAATAGCGAGTTTCAACGGCCCATCAGCCATGACAAACTAAAACATATAAGTCTCAAAAGCGGGAGAATTCGACTTAACCACTTTTTCTTCTTCTTTATTTGCATATTCGATCTCCGAATATAAGCGACCAATACAATTATATATAATTATCTGTTACAAATTTTAAGGTATGTTCATATATTTTCCATGATCTCCATAAAGGCGTCTCTATTTCTGGCTTCACTCAGTAGGGTTGAGATATTTCCAATGCCGGTCCATTTAAGAATATTGTCAATCCATGATATTTCTTTCCGTCCTCTGGATGGCTTCCCTTCTATTGTTCCAGTGATTATGGTTTGGAGCAGTTTGTATTTTGCGTTCCTCATTACATGTCCAAGATATGATGTTTTTCTTCTTTTTATTGTTCCAATGAGTTCCCGTTGACGGTTAACCCTTGAAAGAACCACAGAATTTGGTGTTAGATGTGTCCATGGAATTTTTAGGATACGACGGTAGATCCACATTTCAAAGGCTTCCAATTTCTTTATTTCAGCGGTTTTTAGTGTCCATACTTCTGAGCCGTACAGCAGAACCGACCAGACATAAGTTTTAATAAATCGTATTTTTGTTTCCATATTTATGTCATGACTACATAAAATATTTTTGTATTTGAAAAATGCATCTCTTGCCATTTCAATTCTGCATCGTATTTCTTTCGAGTTGTCCCAGTTTTCATTTATTTTGACGCCAAGATATTTAAAGTTCTGTACTTTATCGATATGTGTATTATTTATATATATTTCGGTTGTACTTTGGTTTCTAGACCTGGTTATCACCATATATTTAGTTTTTGATATATTAATCTTTAACCCATACTTTTCGCTATAGGAATTTAGCCGACTCAAAAGAAATTGTAGTTCTGATACACTGCTCGCAATTAAAGTGGTATCATCTGCATATCTGATATTGTTGACCACTTTTTAAAAAACCTTTAATTAGATCGGTTTAGGATAAAGACAGGATACATGGACGATAATAAATACCAAACAGCATCAATGGGCCAAAAAAAATCCGACAAAGTCCGTAAGAGAAATCCTCCTGCGGTTGACAATGCACCGAAGAAGTGAAACTGAAAATACCTATTTTTGAATTGTCAAGCATAAAGTCCATAAAAAGTTGTCATTAAAACTCATTACGACGGGCCAGCAACGCGGACCGGTGTCTATTTGTTATAAATTAATTGCTTTAAAATTTAGTAAAATTTCCCAAATTAAGAATGAAGTGTTTCAAAGTGTAAAGGAAAACTTAAAGGAATTAATTCAAATTTCACAGGAATTAATTTAAATTCACAGAATTGGCCCAAACGCGTAGTTGCTAAATAAATTAATACAAATATGTGTAGGTAAACATAAATATAGTTGAATCCATGATGTCTTATAACCATTAATTGTTAATCATTGATTTGTTACTTAAAAGAAATTTCTTATATTTATATTTTTTATATTTTTATGAACTTAGTATGTACCTTAAATAAATAGCTTTGTTTCAGCTTTTTTAATAGTATATGTGCATTAACTTTCTTCATTACCACCCTTTTATTAACCTCCCTGTTATTTTTATAACCTACATAAGAGCAAGTACTTGGAAGCGTTGACTTTGGTGTCAAGTAACCTAGTATTTAGGCTGAATCATATTACATGTAAATGTAGTTGATGGTGATTTCCTAGCTGCAGTTTAATGCGCAGCGAGCTAAAGTAGAGGATGCTGAATAAACTAAGAACTTACCTCATCCTTGCCTTTGACGACACACATTTTTTGATCATCCTCTGGCGAGTTCCATACAAGACGTTGTTGTTCCTGCAGATCGTGTATGCTAATGTTGTACACAATATTTCTGTAAATAAACGAAAATAGTGAGAAATAATTAGACAACATTTATCTAAACTAAACCCATTTTAAACGAAATAATTTTTTGTTTTTTTGGATATTAAGTTTAGTGATTTTTGTATGTGCATTTCATTTGAAAATTTAATTCATTGCGGTTCTGTGTACACCTAAGAGGATTGAATGTTAATTCACTTCTCAAAGGGAATGTTTACACCCCATTTGCCACTAAAGAACAACAAGCGATCGACCACTTGATTTTAACGTTAACCGAAAACAATCATTGTTTTCCAAAGTATTCTAAAATAGTTTCGATGCTTGTGGAAACTTTAGACCTCTTGACCACTACAAAACTAAGAGAATGTTTTTGAACATATGGTGTAACCTCATCTAGAAACAATACTTTGGCTCTGTTTTCAGTACTGGCATCTCCGTTGTACCAGTATCGAGGCTATAGAAGTTTGAGCTAATTGAAATTACGTTTAATAGATAAAGTGCGTACACAACTCTTAACATCAGTTGTTAGTGAAGTGGTTAGTTGAAAAACATATGACTGTTAACATTTGGTTAATCAGTGATTTCTTTATGGCTTTTACGGTGGTCAAGCGTTTAAAAACAAAAACAAAGAAGCCTAAAATAGTTTAGGTATTGGGAATACCATCAATACACGTTAAAACCTTTACAGAGATTATCAAAGAAACACGAAATCCAAAAAAAATGGGATAAGAAAAATGTGCTATGTAAATCCAAGTGCATTGAAAAACTTTTTCCAACCATAGAGGACAGGAAGTGACAAATTACAGGAAATTCTGCTGTAAAATGTGGCAAAAAATCTAAATCATTATAATCTATTTATGTACATATATAAAAGAATAGAGTGGTAAGTGACTGGTTCATCAATGCCCTGATGGAACGGCTGAAGCTAGAATCTTGAAATTTTGGTCACTAGGGGTGAATCAGGCTTTTGGTTTTTGGAAATTCAAACTAAAAGGACCCTGAAATCCTGAAATTTGGAATGTGGGTCGTTGATGGTGCATCGAATAGATAGATATACCCAGGGTTTCGGAGTCGAGGCATTTTTGGCTCGACTCCGACTCCAGATGAGTTTTTTTTCACGACTCCGGCTCCGACTCCGACTCCGGGTCGACTCCGAGAGTGAATTCCTATACCACTAAAAATGAATAAAATGTGCACAAATTTTTAAATTTTTCCTATATTTTGGCCTATATAGGCTAATGTGTTATTTTTTCCTTACATATTCATTAGAAAGGGCATTCATTCGAATACATTCTAACATATCAATATTGTTTCTGCCGAATCTTACATTGAAAAATAGCAAAGTTAGAAAGTTCTTGTCGGTTTTCGTTTTTTTGCACGAGTATATTATTGATGAAGAAAATCTTTAAGCTTTCAAAATATGTGAAAATGAAGGGGCAAAACAAATCATAAGGACTACATGCAATAAAAATTATAAGCGATTCATGACCAAGTTTCAAACTGGATGTAAGCCAACATTTTAGTGCGCTTAGCCATAAAAGGAGAACCCCAGTTTTAAAGCTCAATAAATGCCATTTTTAATGATTCCGAGAAAACTACGTAACTTTTTGGCAGATTTTTTTCTTCATCTGAAAGAGAAAAATATTACGAAGTTTTGAGGCCGTCTACGAACCCTGTTTTTAATAAAGCATTTTGCGGTGCCAACTCTAGCTCGAAAACGAAGATGAATGTTTTCTGGATCTGAAAAATTAGCACACGATGAGATTTCGTGCATGAAAATATTCTGCAAAAATGTATTTCATTGAATTTCGTATATGCTTGATTGTATAGAAAACTCGGATACACTTGAACTATATCTGTTCCTGGCAGACAGACCCGGTTATTTGAATGTCTGCATCTAAAGCCCTCATTGAGTATATGATGAATCCTAGAAGAAAGATTCGCCGTTTGTCAGACTTCTGAGTTATGGCGGGATGAATCTGTCATTGACCAACAAAGAATTTATGATGCCCTAATTCAGAAGCGTAACCATCCGAATTTCATATATAGTTAATATATTATGCGAAATTTACCGAAATATATAAGCATACGGTTTAGAAAGTAATGGATACAACTGATAAAGGACAATGAAATCGTGATAATATCGATTTCTTGTATATGGGAAACCAATATAAACTTTTCGGTGGAAAATTTTTGTAAAAATTTCATTTTGTTTTACTTTTTGAGTTGAAGATCTAGAAGGACAGAAAGGTTCTTCATTCTATTTAACTGAAAACATGTAATCTAAAAATGATGAAACAATATCTCCAAACAGAGATATAAAACTATTTTCTCAATGATTTATGGGGGTCAATAAAAAAATTCATTATGTCATAACTCAGAAATTTCAGCTATGGGATATGGGGTTCTAAATTTTCCACCCCCACATTTTGACTTCCATTTCGTGTCACAGGGTATTCAGTAAGATTTCCCATAGAGACCACAACAAGATGAGAATACCAATAGACCTTTGTGAGAAGACCAGTAAGAGTTCTGACGAAATATGTTAAAGATCTAATCTTAATTTGATTGTTATAGAACTTTACTTTTGTTTGCAAAAATGTAAAGAATCAATTGGATCAACAAAATAGGTATGAATAGACTACACTTCAGAGGATCGTAAATATCCTGTGAATTGTCCCTTAACTTAGTATAATATACCGTTTGCATATATATTTTCTTATACCTTTCTTTTAAAATAAATAATGATTTAAAAAAAAATGTTCTTGTTCCAAATTTAATGTTATATTTCTATAACGTGGAAAAAATTTTGCCCGGAGTCGGAGTCGAGTTATTTTTTTCGACTGTAGCAGATTAAGCAAATTCATAAAGAGGTAGGACAGATCTGCATTGTCATACTAATGGAATATTCCATACCCGCAAATACTCTTGTTGTGCATTCATCACTCTCAAAACAAACCAATTTATTCCCTTTATTCAGCTATGCATGGCAGAATCAAAAGTGTTATATTTGATTGTAATATTACAAGAGCCAACTGTTATACTATCGAGTACAATGTATGGCATTTCATGTGGCTCTATTTTACAAGCCGTGGACAAATTTTTTTTTAGTATGCAAATGTAGTCGCCAAAAACAATATGCAATGGTAGAAATCGTTTAACCACGACAAGACAAAGCTACAAAATTTAATAAAAAGAAAGACAAGAAAACCTACTATGTTGCTAGGGTAATGAGGAATTTAATAATTCTGTTTCGACCTCTTCTATTCTGATCGTTGACCACTCAAGTTAAAACATTTTTCTAGTGGAACAGTATAATAAGAAACAAAAATAAAATATACTTTGAAAGAACTTTGAAATTAAATCATAAACCTTGATAAACGATTTAAGTAACCAAAATACTGTTTTTGCAACGAACATTAAATAATTTAAAAGTACCGTGAAAATTATAAAGGAATTTTTATAAAAAAAACTGGTATTTTCTATGGCTTAATTAATGCCAAATAATTCAGCGATAGTATAAAAGTTTACCCTTTTTTGGACAAGTGCATCATCCAACGTGGAAGCATCCAGGCTCTCCTTACCGTCTCGCTTGCATAGCGAATCTTCATAACCAACGCCCATCAGTAATTTGCCAATGGATACCCATAAGAGGGAGTGAGACATATTAATGGTGTTAATGGTGATTTCTAATGAGCTCTGCTGTTCCTGATATGTACAGTTTCTAAATAATGATAGCTTTTCGATGATTTTGATGATTTGCCGTCGGCTAAACAAAGCCAGCAATAATTTGTATAAAAAAACAACTTTTAATAAGTATTATTGTGAATTTTGTAATTTTTTACGTGATTCTATTTTTGCCAATAATTAACTTAGCCTTCGCTAAATTTATTTTATCTTGATAATTAAAACTTAAGAAACGGATCATACAATTTTGCTTAAAACAATGTGATTTTCACTTGTGTGAATGTTTCATTAATTAATTAATCTTAAAATGTTTAAAAATGTGATTATTTGTAAATAATTTCTATATAACTTGCATGTTAGAGTTTATTAAAGTAAATTCTTTTTATTGCACGGTTTAACCCGTGAATAAAAGGTATAATCAATGTAAGAATTTGCATCAAAATTGAGAAAAGAGGTTAGGGTTTGGATAGGTGTTAATTGCTTTCTTTATATTTGCAGAATTATACAACACCGCATGTATTGAGCTCGATCCATCGGCAGTTTAAACCAAGGTAACATAACCTACAAATAATTCATCAAAACCTAAATCATCATCCTAACCTAATTTCATATCACTTCATGTAAGTAGTCGTATAACATGCAGATTATATAATTTATGATAGACTTTGACTATTATCTTTAAATTACTCATTATTTGAGATAATTTTTTTTTATAAAAAAAATTTACTTATAAGAAACTAAAAGTGTAATCGATTTAAACAAACGTTTTAATGAATTTCCTATTAATAAATGAATTGTATATAGTATTCAAAATGAACTAATTAGACCTTTTTATTGGAATTGTTGATAGTGATAACATGGCGGTTTAGTTGGACTCATCAATGATTAGGGAAGTGGCTAACAGAATATCATGGACACTAGTTACTTATGTTTTATAGCGGGTGGGAACAATTTAAAAAGGTGTCCCAGCGAAAACATCATTCGCATACTCTTACAGTCTGTGATCCAAAAAAATTATATTAAGTCAGGTACTAGTAACAAGTCTTGAAGTGGTTAATTTTTTTTTCTCTTTGAACAGTTTAACATTACTGGTTTGGAAAGAACCTCCCCCAATCCGGCGAGCTCAGCCCTTTTCAATACCACTCAAGCACTCCAAACCGTAGTGGAAAAATGCAAAAATTAAAATTTTCAAACAGACTGTTACACGACTCAGACTCCGACTCCGACTCCAGCAAAATTGCTCGACTCCGACTCGTAGACTCCGACTCCGAAACCCTGGATATACCAAGAGGTTTTGAAAAAATCGTATAAGTGCAATAAAAGTTACTAAATTTGATATGATTTGGTATTAGGTGAGTTGAAATTCAAATTTGGAAGTTAGTGCACTAAAATATTAAATGGTACAAAATTTTTACATCTTGGCATCATGTGAACGTACAATTCTGGGATTCTGATACTTGGTATTGGGGTAGCTGTTAGTAGGTAGGTTTAAGATAAAGATGTGGTTTTAAAAAATCTTACTTTAAGTGTACATAAAATACTAAATAGTACAAAATGTGGTACCATTTCGTTTTTGGCTAATGTGTAGAGCAAGAATTCTGCAATTTAATACTGGGGTCATTGTGATATTTATTGTCAAAAAATAAGAAGTTGGTTTTGGAAAATTATGGTATAAGTCTAAGAAAGGTACAAAATTGTTATTGTCTGATTTAAAAGAGTTGGAATTCTGACATTTGGAATTAGAATCACTGCTGGTCTGTAGGATTGAGATGGTTTTGGAAGTACGTAGTATAAGTGTACGAAAACTACTAAATGATAAAAATTTAATTTCAAACCGTATATGTACTATAAGTTATAAGAGGTACTAAATCTGGTACCACTGGTGTTGTGTACAAATAGAAATTTAAAAATCTGGTGTGTGAATACGAAAAAAGGAAGGAAGAATGGATGTGCGAAAGGTTCTTATCGTTAGTAAACATCGCACCATCGCTACAAATTCCTCAGATCAGTAAGATAAACTCGAAGTATTCCCAAATAGAAACTTTTAAAAATATTCACTATACCTGTTTGACAAATAGATTTATATTATAACGGGTTTTCCGCTAGCATTTATTTTCGTTATTAGTAAATATTAGTTGTTCGTGCCAAGGTATTTTATATGTTTATGGGTCCATCGGTCGTTAAATCCTTTCTAAAAATTAATATTTGATGCATGTTTATTTTTCTAAGATTTAAACCGTCAATTTGATGTTTTCTTATGCCATTTTTTCCGATATATTTAAAAAGTAATTAAAGTTAAAGCATTGTAAGGCAAAATAATGTTCAGTAAAAGGGTATGGGCATTTATTAATTTTTTTTCAACCTACTATTGCAGCCATCAAAGTAATATATTAGTCGTCGGCAAATTTATGAAAAAAGGTTTTTAAAACTTTACTTACATTCATTTTTAGTTTGCATTCTTCATTAACCAGCTCATAACTCATATTCTTATCGATCTATGTTGTAACAGCAACGCTTTAAATCTCCATCAACACTTTCGAACCCCATATTGTGTTGACTTCCTACATAGTCTTGTTAGCCAACAGTCTGTATGTTGGTAGTGTTGGTGGTCATTGAGCCTTTGCGATTGGCTTCAATGGCTAAAACTAAAGTTAATATCGAACTTTCTGTCATTGTTTGACTGGCTTGTTGCCATAATTTATTGCTTGACCAAAGCAACAAGGCACAAAACCAATTCCATGGAGTGAAGAGTAATGATGATTGGGTGGGGGTGTGTGTGGTACAAACACAAAATGTGGTATAAAGAGGAAATTAACGGAAGCATTATAATATGGTGGTAACCTAATTTCAAAGTTTAATGGCAAGAGACAAAAAGAGAAGCATATTAAAAATACAACCTAATACTACTGATGATAATGTTAGTAGCTAGGTCATGGTGGTATCGGTTATGGGAACATTTGCTTATAGCAAGCAGATGCTTGTTGGCAAGTAGTTTTGGCTGGTTGGTTGATGTTAATGTCATTCTTATTGATAGTGTTGTTGTACTAGTATGTATTTCTAGTGGTGTATGGTATAATTTTGTAGCAGATATAGTGTTGTGTTGCCAAATATCTCGAATAAACAACAACGAAAATGTGGAGCTTATCATGTAAGGTTTTCTTTAATCTAAAGTTAATTTTCTTTCAGCTTTATTAACAATCAAGTGTTCGCCAGATCATGTTGGATAGTACGAAACATGTTAAAGTGGTTAAATGCAATAACAGTATATAGTAGGCTATCTTGCTGCAATTTTAATATTTTTAAAACCATATTGGTTTTGTTGTTTAATTCCTTATCCGATTCTTAATTTTTCT